>NC_133328.1:124442879-125654318 GCF_042186555.1 Aquarana catesbeiana
GACTTAATACTATACTCTGATTAAAAAGTGTTGCTTTAATTTTTTTGAGCAGTGTATTTAGCTGCATTTCAAGACTTTTGAAGAATGAAAATGTATGTGTTAAAGCAAACAGACCCAGGGCTTCAATTTTTGAATGTCCTACAGGAGGAGGAAATGTGACTACACACTGGGGTCTAAAGAGAGTGGACTAGAGTCTGGAATCTAAACAAGCAAATTTGGCCAATGCAGAAGAAAGCATGCATGACCTGGATTTGTTCACCGAATGGAAATTTTGGTGCCGAAACCGAAAATGAAGGATGCACTAGGCCGAAAACCGAAACCGATTCCGAAAATGACAGTTTTTAAAAAATATTTATATATATATATATTATATTCAACGTTTTAATTAATATCATCAGATTAAATTAATATGAATTTATTGTTGGCCATTATTGGCACCTTTAGTGCAAGAAAGGTCAAGAAAAATGCAGTCTGCAGTCTATAACCATCTCTTTTATCATGTCTGCAAACCCGTACTTAAATTTAAGCATACTGCTAATAGTATTAGCAAAATTTCCATTCATTGCACCTCTAGCAGACATGATACAAGAGATCAATGCAGCCTCACCAGTGCCCGTCACATGCAGCCTGCCTGAGCCCAGCAACCTCACCAGTTCCCGTCATATGCAGCCTGCCAATGCCCAGCAGTCCCACCAGTGCCCATCATATGCAGCCCACCAGTGCCCGTCATATGCAGCCCACCAGTGCCTATCATACACAGCTCGCCATTGCCCAGCAGCTTTACCAGCGCCCATTGGATCAGTGTGCCATCTATCACAGGAGGCGGGACACTGCGGCCGGGCAATTCAGCTCCGTAAAACATGTAGATCATGGGGAGGAGGAGGGAGGAGGGAGGAGGAGGGAGGAGGGAGGAGGGAGGAGGGAGTGGAGGAATGGGCGCGCCAGGATGACACTCCCGCAATGGGCGACACCCGGGGCAGACCACGCCTTCTTTCAGTATCAGCTGTTTTTTTCATTCAGCCGAATGAAAAAACAGTTTTGGCCGAAAATTTTTGGCGGCCAAAATTTCAGTGCACCTCTAGTTTTGAGGCAAAGGAATGTATAATTGCTTTAACCCTGGTTATGTTTATTTTGCCCAGAGTTGAGCTTTAATGCAATGCATGTACCATTGTGCAGTGTGGTGTCATTCCTTTTGAATGCACCGGCCTTGTTAGGCACATCGGTAACCCCCTTGATTGCCCCTAGATGTTAACCCCTTTCCAGCAAGTGTCATTAGTACAGTGTCAGTGTACAGTATGATCACTGCATTAGTGTCACTAGCGACGTCAGTGTCCCTCCCAGCCACTGTCTGTTAGCGTCAGATTGCCCTCCACCCTAACACAGTCACACTAGTCGCTGATCACCACCATTACCAATATAACATCATAGCTGTGTAAATTCTAGTATATAGACACCATAGTCTGTAGACGCTATAATTTTGCGCAAACCAATATAAAACTTTTTTTTTTTTTTTTTTTTAACCAAAGACATGTAACAGAATACTAAAAATTTACAAAAAAAATTAAATTTGGCCCAAATTTATGAAGAAATTCAATTTTATTTTTGGATAGGTTTTATAACAAAAGTAGAAAATATTGTTTTCAGAATTTTCTCATCTCTTTTTTGCGTTTATAGATTAAAAAATACCAATATGTAAAATTAAAAAATACCAAAATACAATGTGATCAATACCACCAAATGAAAGCTCTATTTGTGTGGAAGAAAATTATATCAATTTCATTTGTGTACAGTGTATCATAACCGTGCAATGGCCAGTTAAAGTAGCACAGTACCAAATAGCAAAAATGTCCTAAGTCACGAATGGGGTAAAACTTCCAGAGGTCAAGTGATTAAATGAACAAGCTGCCTAAAGCAAATACATGTTAAGACAAAAAAAAAAAAAAATCCTTTACGTTTGTCCATAGAGATTGCTAGTGCTCCTAAACCAGTGCAAATAGAAAAAGGTAGGACAGGTCTAAAAGATTAAGCCTAATTGGTTGTTAGAAGTTACTGCACTTTGGCCACAGCGTTTTATCTTAAAAAGTAACTCCATTTATTTATTTTTTTAGAAAAAAAAACATTTCCCTCTGGGTGATCTGTGTACATTACAAGGATTTTAACAAACTTTTTGCAGATGCCTACCTTTTGTTATTATGAAGAAATCCCTGTGTGTTTGTCTGCGTCCATGTGGTAAGTAAATCTAATGGGAGTGGTTTCATAATTATCAACCAGCTGCTGCACTTGCAGGGCTCTAATGAGGAAAATTGCAGGGTCTGCATCCCTTTAGATGTGATTTCCTATTGGGAGAATGTCACAAAAATTACCCTTTTGTTGCAGGGGATGCCTAATATTTGACTTGTATCTTAGTGTAGGCTTCTTGGAAAATCAGTGAGCCAATCACACAAGCAGGAAATTAGGTTTCTGGGGGGCATTCTGCACACATTCTGTGTACAGAACAACTCCAGGTAGCTGTATTGCATTTTACAGAAAAATATAGAGCTGCATATTGAAAAGGAAAAGGTGATTTTTAATAACATTCAATTACAATATGACTTGTGTCAAAATTGTATATGCTATATAAGTTTTTTTCATTTGCTCTTTTTTTCCACAAAAGTGGAGTTACCCTTTAAAGCAGAACTAAACCCACTTTTTCTTTACAGCAAAGGAAGCTGCCATCTTAGCCTCTGTTTGATCTGCAGTTGCCATGGTGCTGCACATGTGATCAGTTATGACACCAACTATTTAATGCTTTGAAAAGTTTGCTTCAGAGCACAAGCAACTGTGACAGGCATCATTCATGACATTCCTTCAATGTAACCATTTTGGGAAACAAATGAATACGTTTTGCTCTGCTTTAATGAGTACGCCTGATAACATTTCAATTCCAAGAGGAAAATGGATTTTGCTTTCAGCTCCACAACCAAATTAACAAAATAGGTGAGCATTCACCTAACAAATATATAATGTGGTTGTGAAACAACAATGCCTTAACAAAAAGACTGTACATTAAAGTATTGTTTAGCACAAAGCACAGAGCACAGATACTGGTGCAACCGAAACGTTGTTAATACTGAAAACCTAATAATGAGTTAAGTTAAATTTTAAAGAAGGAAATCATGGGCTCTATACAAAAACAGCTGAAACCTCAATACACAGCAGCAGAAAACATTAGTTTTCCGCAGAAGATCTGCAGGGAGCAGGGAAGCGGTCGATAGATCCTTAAATTGGAAGCAATAGTCGTTCTTCTGTCCCAAGTTGGCAGCTGCTGCATTTGCAGACCTGGTTCATTATTTACCCATAATGACCATCAAGCTCCAGTCAAAGTCAGATCACAACAACTGTCAGCAGCCCTTTTAATTAGCCTTGTTTGAATTCAGATAAATATCACAATAGCCGAGCTTCTGCTGAAAAAGCAACAGAATGCAGCAAGGGCCAGATTTATCTGCCATTGGAGTGCAAAGCATTGTGAAAGAATTCTAAAGGAAGATGGATGACTGGGACAGAACATGCCACTTAACCAGTCTATGTAACTGGTGATACAGGCACACACACTGGTAGTTAAATGCTGATATAAAAAAAAGGCAAATATTTAAATATAGCAATTCCAATTTAACCTTCTATTGAAATGCATGTGCTTTAACTGCAAAGCACGCAATCACAATTTTTATAGATATATATATATATAGATATATATATATATATATAGATATATATATATATATATAGATATATATATATATATATAGATATATATATATATATATATATATATATATAGATATATATATATATATATATATATATATATATATATATATATATATATATATATATATATATACACACATACACACGTACACCCCTCACATTTTTGTCAATATTTTATTATTTTATTATATCTTTTCATGTGAAAACACTGAAGAAATGACACTTTGCTACAATGTATAGTGAGTGTACAGCTTGTATAACAGTGTCAATTTGCTGTCCCCAAAATAACTCAACACACAGCCATTAACTGCTTACGGACTGCCCACCGTACATATACTGTGGCAGGGCGGCCCGGCTGTGCAAAATTCACGTACCTGTACGTGATTTTGTGCACGTGATGTAGGGGCGTGCACGCGGTGCCGGAGCAGCACTGTCACGTACCTGAAGGGAGACCGAAATGACGAGGTCGGCCTCTCTTGTATCTCCAGTCCAGGTCCCGCTGAGAGTGAAACAGAAGGAGCCAAGGAACAGGAGGGCACACGAGTGCCTGTAGGTGGAGACCTGGAAACCTGTAGCAGGAAGTCGCAGCTGGTAGCAGGACTGTGGTTGCAGAGCAGGAAGTCGCAGCTGGTCACAGGACTGTAGTTGCAGAGCCCCCCCCACAGTTAGAAAGCATTCCCTAGGACACACTAAACCTTGATGGCCCCCTAGTGTTAACCCCTTCCCTGCCAGTGTCATTTATACAGGGATCAGTGCATTTTTTAGCACTGATCACTGTATTGGTGTCACTGGTCCCAAAAAAGTGTCATTTAGGGTCAGATTTGTTCGCCACAATGTCACAGCCCCGCAAAAAAAAATCGCCGTCATCACTAGTAAAAAAAAAAATAAAGAAATAAATAAAAATGGCATTAATTTAGACCATAGTTTGTAGACGCAATAACTTTTGCACAAACCAAACGCTAATTGGGATTTTTTTTACCAAAGATATGTAGCAGAATACATATTGACCTAAACTGATGAAGAAATTAGATTTTTTTTAAATTTTTTTATTAGGAATGTTTTATAGCAGAAAGTAAGGAATATTGTTTTTTATTCAAAATTGCTGCTCTTATTTTGTTTATAGCGCAAAAAATAAAAACCGCAGAGGTGATCAAATACCACCAAATGAAAGCTATATTTGTGGGAAAAATAGGACATACATTTTATTTTGGTACAGTGTCGCACGACGGCACAATTGTCAGTTAAAACAACGCAGGGCCAAAAAAGGCCTGGTCAGAAAGTGGGTAAAACCTTCCAGGGCTGAAGTGTTTAATGTCTAAACCGCTGGCAACAAAAGTGAGTACACCCATAAGTGAAAATGTCCAAATTGGGCCCCAAAAGTGTCAATATTTTGTGTGGCCACCATTATTTTGCAGGTTGTCATTGGAGTCCTCTTCCACTCCTCCATGACGACATCACGCAGCTGGTGGATGTTCGAGACCTTGCGCTCCACCACCTTCCATTTGAACATGCCCCACAGATGCTTAATAGGGTTTAAATCTGGAGACATGCTTGGCCAGTCCATCACCTTTACCCTCAGCTTCTTTAGCAAGGCAGTGGTCGTCGTGGAGGTGTGTTTGGGGTCGTTATGTTGGAATACTGCCCTGTGGCCCAGTCTCTGAAGGGAGGGAATCATTGCTCTGCTTCAGTATGTCACAGTACATGTTGGTATTCATGGTTCCCTCAATGAACTGTAGCTCCCCAGTGCCAGTAGCACTCATGCAGCCCCAGACCATGACACTCCCACCACCATGCTTGGCTGTAGGCAAGACACATTTGTCTTTGTACACCTCACCTGGTTGCTGCCACACACGCTTGACACCATCTGAACCAAATAAGTTTATCTTGGTCTCATCAGACCACAGGACATGGTTCCAGTAATCCATGTCCTTAGTCTGCTTGTCTTAAGCAAACTGTTTGCAGGCTTTCTTGTACATCATCTTTAGAAGAGGCTTTCTTCTGGGACGACATCCATGCAGACCAATTTGATGCAGTGTATGGACTGAGCACTGACAGGCTGACCTCCCACCCCTTCAACCTCTGCAGCAATGCTGGCAGCACTCATATGTCTATTTCCCAAAGACAACCTCTGGATATGACGCTGAGCACGTGCACTCAACTTCTTTGGTCGACCATGGCGAGGCCTGTTCTGAGTGGAACTTGTCCTGTTAAACCGCTGTATGGTCTTGGCCACCGTGTTGCAGCCCAGTTTCAGGGGCAGTTTCTTCTTATAGCCTAGGCAATTTTTTTTCAGATCCTCAGAGATTGTCCCCCTGAAGAGACCGTACATAGGTCGAAACGTGTCGGGGCTCGCACACCATATAGCATTTTGTAATGTAATGATGTCCACAAATGTGTTTGTCTATTGCATTATGGAACGCATATTGTATTATTGGACAAGATTTTATATTGTATTTAACTATACCATGATATTGGACATTTTTCAAATAAACAACTCTCTAAACATCAATTAAGGAAAAATTTCTTTGACCCTGTTATATTGCGGTTTTAAAGCCCCACTGGGGGAAACTTTTCCATATTATCTGTTCTCGGGGGTGTGCAGCTCTTTCATTTCTCCCATATGTGTCTTTCCTATATTGTACTCATAGAGTTTTTTTTCCACGAGGTATCATGTTGAATTTCCAGTGACCAGTATGAGAGAGTGAGAGCAATAACATCAAATTTACATAAATCATACTGCAAAGTATCGGTACTCGGCATCAGCGAGTACTTGACCAAAACTATCAGCCAATAAAAACAAAAAACAGTATTGGTGCAACCCTACTTTCCATACCTTATTTTTCTTTTCCTCCCCTCTGTTCTCACGGTGACCCATTTCCACTAAAGGCAGATGAATCTCCCTTTACTTCCTGGAACTCTGCCTAGAACTCTGGGCCTGCCTTCTGGAACACGTGACAGGAGTTTCCCAGGATACATCCAAGGAGCTTACACTAAACATCTATACTATGGTCACATCTAAGTATATGTTTAACCACTTCATTATCAATTCTGACACTTCTCTCCTACATGTAAAAATCTACTTTTTTGTTTTACAAAAATTACTTACAACCAGTGGTGGCTGGTGATAAAAACTTTAGGTGGGCACAAACAAACCCCTCCAGGTCCTTACCTGTAAACGGAGCCTCCGGGGGGAGCTGGGGGGTGAGACTCTGCTCTCATGCACATTGCTGGATCATTGCTTAAGGTAAAAAACAAAAAAAAAAAAAAAAAAAAAACACCTTTTTCCTTTAGAACCACTTCATTTTATTCAAAGACATTTAAAATAAAATATGTTCCCCTCTTTCTTGCAATGAAATCATTGGAAATAAGCCTAGGTCATATATGCTGCTGAGCTGTAGAGGCTTGAACTGACCTTTGCTGTTCTTTTGTACGCTTCTTACAGTACAGCAAGCCCATATGTGTACAGCAAGGATTAGTATGAATGGGAAGTGTCATAGTGAGTTATTTTTAAACAAAAAACAAGATAATTTATTACAGTACAGTGGAACCCTAGATTACGAGCATAATCTGTTCCAAGAGAATGCTTGTAATCCAAATCACTCGCATATCAAAGTGGAGTTTCCCATAGAAGTCAATGGAAATTAAGATAATTCTTTCCGCATTGACTTATATTACATGCAATACTGCATGTGGCCAGAGGTGGGGGGGGGGGGGCGCCGGAGAGCCTCGGAAATACTCGGGGAGAACTCGGAAAGCCTCGGGAACGGAGTATTTCCGAACGGCTCTGAATGACTCGGAACCATTCAGACTGTCCCCGGCGCCCCCACACCTCTAGCCAAATGCGGTACTGCACCCGCCAATTAGCTTGAATTCTGCTTGTTTTGTGAGACACTCGCAAACAGAGTCAGAATTTTAAAAAAAAGTTGCTAGTCTTTCAAAACTCTTGTTAACCGAGTTACTCATAAACTAAGGTTCCATTGTATTACTAGTTTGCATACAATATAAAAGAAAGAGGCACTTTGTGTCAGTGGTATTGGAGTATTCTTTACACCCTCAGGCAGCATACACCTCTTCCTCACTTTAGACGATCTCTAACTTCCTGTTGCGTCTATAGGAAAGGAAGTGCAGGGAAATTTCCCCAATTATACATTGCAGGGGTTTTAACCCTTCCCTACATCCAACACAAAAAAGTGGTTATACGTACACTTTGAGTAAAGTGGGGGTTGGAAATGATCAACTGGCAAGTGTTCACAATTATGATCAACATTTTATTGTAACAGAAATAAGTCAGCAATTGTACAGAGGCATACTCCCAATTTTTTTTCCAGAGACTGGCTTTAAAGATCTTGTACCTAATGCTCCACAAAATGAGGAATACATTTTGACTTTTTTATTTTTAACCATTTAAGTGGTTATTAAAGCCTATTTTTTATTCCAAAATAAAAAACGTTATACTTATCTGCTATGTACAATGGTATTGCACAGAGCGATCTCTTACCTTCTCTTCTGAGGTCGCCCAGTCAGTGCTCTCCACTCCTCCTTTTCTGCCAGTGCCCTCATAGCAAGTCAGCTGCTATGGGGGCACACTCCTGAGCCGCACTGTATGCATCCATAGACGAACAGGAGCGTGGCTCGGCCCCGCTCTCTCCTCATAGGATTTGATTGACAGCAGCAGCACCTAATGGTCCTCGGTGCTGCCTGTGTGTGCTGTGAGGACAGGAAGCGAGTCACTGCAAATGGGCTCAGCATTGGATTGAGAAAGGACTCTGGTAAATGTTTAGGGAGGTTGGGGGGGGGCAATAAAAAATTACTGGGACTTTTTTTACCTTAATGCTTTAAGGTAAAAAAACATCTGGTCTTTAGAATCACTTTAAAATTCACTTTGCCCCTTCATTGACATTGTAAAAGACAGCTATATGCTGTTCTAGTCACTAAATAGGGGGCATTTTATCACTTTTGAATGATATTATAGGTCTATCAGAAGAAAAACATAAGAAGAAAAAAGCACCAGGATATTTGGGGAATGAGTCGTCCCCAGAGTCCAAGCAAACAGAAATCTGCATTTCATAGTACAAAAATGAGCAAGTAGCACATATTACAAAGCACAGCAATGCACAATTGTTATCTCAGGAGCAGTTTGCAATGTCATCCATCCTTTGCACGTTAGAAGCATTTCTTTTCAAGCTCAATAGGAAGAACTTGAATGCTCACTCCAACATTCATGTAGGGTCACATCATTCAGATATAGCGGCCATTGCCTGTCTAGTCCATAATCACTTTGCACCATTTTAAACATAAACAAATGTGAAAAGTCATACCGCGAAATATTGTATTTTCTACATAGGATACATAGGAACGGCATTGAGGGTAAGCAAGTTAATTATTCCTCATCATCAGTAATTATGATTAGATGAACACAGTTTCCGATAATAAATGGCTGTAATGATGGAGGGCTCCATCCCAAGAAATGCAGTCTTACATTAGCATAACTGTGCATGCAACCAACACAATACTGCTGCTTCTGCAAGCTTGTCATTGAATGATTAGTTAGGAATGCATAATTACCAAAAAGCACACTGTAATTTGTTAGTTACTGTGACAGTTCTAGTTCATTAGGAGTCGATTACCACACAGTGCCCTCTAGTGTTCCAAATGCCTGCATGACATCTTGTCTGGTGTAGCAAAGAACTGCATGGCGTGTAGCAGTTCACTGGAAAAATACTTTGAATCTTGGTTACATTTCAAGCTCCCTGTAGCTACACAACAAAAAATGATCAGCGTGTGAAACAAAAAATAATAATAATTTCCTCGTAGCAATAAAAAAGAAATCCTAAAGTACACCACTATTATAGTGTTCAATGAATACCAAATAATACACTGCTGTCTGTTTGATCTACATTAAGAAAATTCAACTTGTGGAAAAAAGGACCAAGAAACAGAAAAAAAAAAAAAAAAAAAAAAAACACATTTTAAAATTTGCTATACTACTATGCAAACAAAATGTGAACATTTGAGGATCTGAAGCATCCATGCAGGCAAGTAAATCCCCTTAGAAGATGGGATTTCACGAAGAGCGTTCATGGGGGACTCTGCCTAGACCTATCAGTGTTGGAAACGTTGCAGGCTTCCCCTGTTGTTGAGCCACTGTTCATATCTCATGGCAATTCCACAAATACCCTGCGTTTAATGCAAAATGAACAATTTGCAAAAAGGCAAGCAACCCATAGCAAACAATTAGAAATCATTATTGTGATTAACCTAAAGTACACAATATCCAGGTTATTCAAGCAAGTTTGCAAATGTAACCTTTCACTTTTTTGCACTACCCCTGCTGTTCTGAGAAATCTACTGCAATCCTATGCTTTCCCCAGTTTTAAAAGTCCTTACTTCTGTTGAAGATGTATGACAATGTTTCAGGTACAAAAAAAAAAAAAAAAAAAAAAATCCCCTTCAATTCCTCAAGATGCGCATGCTCACAGTCCCCCTTTTCATGGATGCTCTCACAAGACAGAATAGCAGTTTGCTTGTCTTGTGCGTCTCTAAAATTATTTTGTTAAACTGTTCATCTTCCAGCCACTGGCATCTCCAGGAAGGGGAATTAGAAGTGCATGCTATCGGGCATGCGTCAACCAGTATGTTTTTCTTTTTCTTTAATCCCAGGAGGCACACATTTTTTATATAAGCAATCCGCTATGGCTTGCTGCATGCTATGCCCTAGAAAAAGTCTTTCAAGTCTAATAGTTGGAATAGAATAGAATAATGCAAAACGCTTTGAAATACTGGTTTGAAAAATATTAAATCCTACAACCCGTTCCTTTTTATTTCTTAACAAGCTACATATATTACTTGTCATCACATGGAAGTTTTATGTGCAGCCAGTATAGAATAGTATTTAAAGAAACATGCGTTCATTAAATGATTGCGCTGTGTCATTTCTTTCTCCTCCTGCACTACCAAATACAAGCCGCAAAGTGTTCTCGGTGATGATTTAATAGTGGCTGCTTAATGAGTTGGTCTTCCTGTAGCAAATGAATCACTATTTAATGCTATTATCAACAGTTCATGACCCGCCAGCATGAAATGTCAACCTGATGAATCTAAACGCTGCTGACCTTAGAACAGAAAGTTACCCCATCGGAGAGAAAGTCTTAATAGGCTCAACAGCTTAGCAATGGGACACAACATGGACCTTGCAGGGAGCTGGCAGCCAGGCACTTCAGTTCTGAATGTATGTAAGCACAGGAGATTATATATAAAATATATATATATATATATATATATACACACACACACACACACACATTTATATATATATATATATTGTATTATTATATATTATATATATATATTGCTGAGCAAGATATTTAGTGCTACTGAAAGCATAATGGAAAAAAAAAAAAAAAAAGAAAGAAAGAAAGATATCCCCAATGCAAAATACAGCAAAAAGTGTTTGCAGGCCACATCTTTAATCCAAGCAAAATGTGATTCAATTTTCTTCCTCTGGCTTTGCCTTTTAGGAAATATACATATTGCCTATTAGTTTTTCTGTGTTATGCGTTTTAAATATTTGGTAAATTGAGTATTTCTTCTCTTCCATTTCAGTGTTATAGAGAAACTGTATTCCTTGTTTTTATAATTTACTTTGGCTCAGAGGGTTTTTAATGGATTCAGAATTTGATTATTTTCTGTCATTCTTACATAAAACTCATGGATATATCATATAACAATATATTTGAATATATTTGCACAAATATAAGGTTACTGATTTCTAAACAACATACACAAAAATATAGAAGGGAGATGTCCTAATGCCATCCAAGTGTTCAGAGCAGCTTCTGCAGAGCAGTTGCAAGAAGAACCAATACCTGTAATGCTCTCACTAGCGCTGGGCATATCAAACACAATTTGTGACTTTTACTTTGGTTTTAATAAATTTAAATACATGTGAAAGCTATTGCACCATAAAAATTTTCTGCTTCATGGTATGCGAGCGTAAAAGAGAAGATTTTGTTTACGAACATGCTGAATAAAACTTGGAGTAAAACGAAGCGTACACCGATTTTGAAATGTTTATTAAAAAGTATAATGACCCATTTATCGTGGTCACTGTTATCTAGTGAGTACGTTGAAGCTGGAGGGATCAGTGTGATAAAAGGCACAGAGTGGATTTCAATGAGCACAGAGATTACATTTACATTATGGCTTTTTGTAATGTACTCTGGTACTTCTATTATTGTGTAAACAATTTTAAATTACTAGCACTGTGATATGGGATACTTAACAGATTTTTTTTTTCTATAAAAAAATTAAATAAAAAAAATAAATATATATATCTTAATTGTATTACTTGTATTAAAAAAGCTTTCATTTTCAAATAAATGAAGACAGGATGCTTCCATGACACTATTTGCAGGGCATACTGGGTTTTCTAATAAGGCCCAGCATTGTCGAATACAATTTTCTATCGTCTTAGCTGACCTAAAATAGTTTAAGTCTTTAAGCAAATTGTAGACAGGGGTAAGCTTTACACAAATAGGTACAGAATACAGTCAAAAAAGTTATTCAAAACTGAGCAGCAAGGTTAAATAGCAAATCTCAAAATCAGGACATAGTATGTCAGCACTTAGTAGTAAATAGACTCTGGCATTGCAAGACCTGCTAGTAGTTAAAATCAACTTACAGAATTATTCAGTAGAGGTTTTGGCTTTTCTTTTGATGCATTAGATCTCATGCACTCTAGGCTCTTCTGAACACTTTTCTCCTTACAGGAGAAAACAGCGTTAAAAATGTGCCTAAAGCCATGTATTTCAAACGTGTTTAGACGCATTCAGGTGCATCAAGTGTTTGTCGTTTATCATTTCATTGGCCGGAATATAATTTTTTTCTGGCTATTGAAATGAATAAACGCTTAAGTGCTAAACACGCCTGGCATTTAGGTGCGTTAGGTGTTTTTTTTGCCCAAACATTTCTCTTCTGAATGCGATTTTGGTGCTTCTCCACAACTTTATCCCTGGCCTGTCTGGTGTGTTCCTTGGCCTTCATGATGCTATTTGCTCACCAAGGTTCCCCAACAAACCTCTGAGGGCTTCACAGAACAGCTGTAGTAATAATGAGATTAAATTACACACAGGTGGACTCTATTTACTAATTAGGTGACTTCTGAAGGCAATTGATTCCACTAGATTTTAGTTAGGGGTATCAGAGTAAAGGGGGCTGAATATAAACGCCACACTTTTCACATATTTGTAAAAAAATTATGAAAAACCATTTATCCTTTTCCTTCCACTTCACAATTACGTGCCGCTTTGTGTTGGTCTATCACATAAAATCCCAATAAAATATATTTACGTTTTTGGTTGTAACATGACAAAATGTGGGAAATTTCAAGGGGTACGAATACTTTTTCATGACACTATATCTATCACACATACATACATACCATACATACACACCATAAATTTAAATATTTAATTACAATGCCCCTAAACTATATTGCAACTAGTGTAAAAAGCATTGTATTATCCATTAACAACATAAGCAAGTGACAAATGTCATTGCCCTTTTAAAATCTGTTCCATTGCATGGGATTTTTTTTAATAGTGTTGCATGTCTTCGCTGAAAACCTTTGGTTGATCGAAAAATACTTCATACTGGTAACACAAAAAGAAGCAAAAGCAAACTAAAGCATAGATAACGATTTTTTTTTTTTTTAAATGGAGGCAGCTTGTGAGCTTTTTTAACCAGCCACAAATGTGTTTTGCCAACCTTTATTAGCAAACAATGTAGTCTTATTTCAGTGTAACCCTGGGATATTGTAGTAATGCTTCACTTTATTACTGGCACAGTTATAGTTTTGATTATGATTGTTTTGCCATGGAAAGTTGTGAATTGCAACCCAACTTACAACGCAGGGCCTTTTATGACCACTGGAAAGGAGATCCTAAAAGAGGTTAGGCCTTGCCTTGGATAAGATGTGCCATTACTAGGGTTCTGAGAGATGTGGGGGTCCAAAAAAGTCTTGCCAAACCTGTTCCCTATAATAATTTTTTTTTTTTTTACACTTTTATTTCACTAAAGCAAAGGCTCTTAGACTGGGGTTTTAACCCAGCCCATCCATCAGGGAAGGAAGTGCACAAAGCACAGTGGGCACAGCACTCCAATTACCTTCTCCCACTCCATTTGACTCTGAGATGCCTTGTAAAACAAACCCAAATTTAAATCAAAAAGTCATTTTAGCAAGGCCATTTGCTACCAAATGTTAGAAAAGCACAAGCTTTGTAACCTCACAAGTCAGATTCCTGTTGATCATATCCTCTAAATCATTTTGCTGTAACAAGCACACAAGCAAAAATAAATTTTAGTGTCGAAATGTTACCGTTACAGTAAAAAAAAAAAAAAAAATTGTTACTTTCAAGTGTCTAGCTTTTAGATACTGACAAAGAAGATTCTTAAAAGCACTTTTTATATGTGTTAACAGAAAGCCTTTTTCTTCTTTTAAAGGTCAGTACTGTTCAGGGGTAAAAATACCCACAACATTTTATTCTTCACGAGAAACAGCAACTTTAGGGCAACGAAAGAAACAAGGGAAAAAGAGCAGAGAATGTAAAACTAGAACTTTAGGGTTTACAAGAGAAAAAGTCTGAAACAATTGGGGAGGCTACTTGCTGAGCGAGCCTGAGAAAGCAGACATTTTATGGGAATCTAGCGCATAATTAACAGACCAGAAACATAAATGCGTGAGAGTAGAGAAAGTTATGCCAAGGCAATACAAGGGGGGCAGAGAGGTAAAAAAAAAAAAGTCTTCAAACTACTATGTGGAGATGGAGCCAGAAAGTGAATGCTCCCAAACACAATGGCTAAACTTAAATTTAAACTCTAGGCAGATATAAAAACACACAAATTAAAAAGTATAAAGTTCACCTTTATATATAAAAAAAAAAAAAAGGAATAAATGCAAATAGTTTTTTTTTTTTTTTAATTATTATTATTGGAAGCCTGTAAAGTGTTGCACCCACGATCAGCAGATCACGGGTGCAATCTATGGCTCCTACAGACTGTCAGTGTAGCTGACTGCCCGTACCTCACATAGACAGGCAGCTACTGAATGACAAGAAACATCAATGAACTACAAGCCATCAGATATAATGGCTGACTGCAGTAGTTCCCCCATTCACTCTGTGAATGAATGACGCAGCCGGGTGGGTGGAGCCCCACAGGGCTGCGTTTTTTTTTACAATTGTGACAGCAGGTGCTGGAGGAAGATCCCTGACCTGCTGTTATAATTAGGGGAGATCGAGGAGAGGCTGCAGCAATGGGAAAGGTGAACTTATTTGCATTTATTTTAATTATCACATGTATAATTCAATGAAACCAGTTTACCTGAATTTGACTTGGTATTTGTCTCTTGCATACAGTGGCTTAGTGGTTAAAACTCATATCTTCAGCCAGGACATTATCTGCATTGAATTTGCATGTTCTCCGTTTGTTTGCTTGGGTTTTCTCTTGTTACCCCATTTCCTTCCACACACACAGAGGAACATGCTGGTAGATGAAATGGCTCCTGACTAAACAGACCCTAGTGTGTGTGTATAAATAAGCTACACACATGTACATCTCAAAATATAGACTATCATCAAAAAGTTAATTTATTTCAGTAATTCTATTCAAATAGTGAAACATATATTTTATATAGATGCGTTACACACAAGTGATATATTTTAAGCATTTCTTTTAAATTTGACAATTATGGGTTACAGCAAGTGAAAATCCAAATTTCAGTATCTTGGGAAATTAGAATATTACATAAGGCCAATAAAAAATAAAAAAATGTTGCATTTCATTTGGAGCACAGACTCCAAGTTGCACGAGTCCAGTGTGAAGTTTCCAAAATCAGTGATGATTTGGGGAGCCATGTCATCTGCTTGTGTTGGTCCACTGTGTTTTGTCAAGTTAAAAGTCAGCGCAGCCCTCTACTAGGAAATTCTAGAGCACGTCGTGCTTTGCTCTGCTGACCAGCTTTATGGAGATTCTGATTTAATTCTCCAGCAGGACTTGGCACCTGCCCACACTGCCAAAAGTACCAATACCTGGTTTAATGATCATGGTATCACTGTGTTTGATTGGCCAGCAAACCCACCTGACCTAAACCCCATAGAGAATCTGTGGAGTATTGTCAAGAGGAAGATGATAGATATCACACCCAACAGTGCAGATGAGCTGAAGGCCACTATCAAAAACCCTGGGCTTTCATAACACTTCAGCAGTACCACAGGCTGATTGCCTCCATGCAGTAAATCATGCAAAAGGAGCCCCGACCAAGTATTGAGTGCATACTCTACTGTACATGAACATACTTTTCAGTAAGTCAGCATTTCTGTATTAAAAATCCACCGGCGGCAGAAGTGTGCCCCCTGCAGGCAGAAGTGCAGAATCACGTATATATACACACACGTGATTCTTCACAGAGAGCCATCCTGTAGCAGTACAACAGCTATGGGGTGGTCTTTAAGTGTTTAAAAGAGAACAAAAACTGTTTCTGCTGAAATATTCCCTTAAATTCAGAGATTTCCCTGTGGTACTTTTTTCTGTTCCTAACCCTGCTCAGCCTGTGACTGCACAGTAAAAGGAGAAGCAGAACGGTGATGACATCATCTCTATGCCACTCTGCTTTTTCTCCTATCAGCATGCTTTTTTGTCAGCACATGAACTGATTGTTCCTTGAACAGTTTCTTCCCCTCACATTCCAGCTCTGCTGTACAGAGACCACAAGAGGCTGAAAACAGGTCAAATTCGGGTACTTGCACAGCTTGCATGTCAAAAGTGCATTGAATGATGTTTTAATGATTACAGACCATTAATGTGGTAGTAAAGTCGTGAATGAAAGAAAAAACGTCATACTAGCACATTATGAAAGACTTACATTATAACAAAGCCCTTCAGCGGTGTGCTTTTAATGTTGCCAGGGCTTCCATCTTCACCCGGTCTTCAGTTGTTTGAATGGTCAAGCTGCGATGACACATCACTCCAGCACATGCACACGGAGGCCATGATCGTGGCACTGCACTCGGAATTGACAGCACCCACCCAATCAGATTGCAGTGCACATGCACCGGTGATGTCAATGGGTGCTACAGATGGAAATATCTCCAAAAAACTATGCACCTTTAGGAGATATTCCTTGTACCTACAGGTAAGCTTTATTATAAACTTACCTGAAGGTACTGGTGATCATGCAGTGTTTATTACTGCTTTAATGTGCCTTTTATATCTTCCTATAACTCAAATGTAATTTATATTAAAAAGTAGTTATACAACAAATCAAACAAGTGTTTAAAAGGGCAGCACATACTGTACTATTATCATATATTTCAAACAGCTTAGAGTGGATCAAAGTAGCCACATATGGCTACCTTGACCTGACCTACCATGTCACAGAAGACATCAGAACCTGTCAGTGGTGAGGGCCTATCTACTAGGAATATACCTAACTATACTACAAACCTAGGCTTTACTTAATTGGTGTCCTTCAGTAATCTGTCAGCTTAGATTAATGGATGTGCCTATACACCTCAAAATTCAGGGGTTTTTTTTTCACCAAGAGAGCTAAGCTTCTAAGAAGAAAGGAATATATGGATACAAGACTTCTATTTAAATAAAAAAGATCAAAGTCTATATAAAAAAGAAAGACGTGGAACAGCACATCTCAGAACACATATTTTATCTTAACCAATGCACATGTATTATAGATATATTGTGATGCAGCACCATCCAAATACATTCAAATCTTCAGGTATTATGTCTACCTCTCATGCATTTCCACCAATGAAAGTACAAATGTGGAAGTTGAACTTGCAAGATATATAGGATATGCATAACAAATACGAGCAGCCAACCATACAGCACAATGTATGCAATCTAATCGTTAGCTGTAGATCTTCAGCATATCTTATGCTTTTCTTAGAACTGAGAAAATACACATATATTCTTACCCTTGCACTGCCTCAGATGCCCATGGCTTACTGTATATAATGTTTATAGCTTTTGTAGTAGAAAAGTTCATTGACATACACAGCATGCCTGATTTTATCACAGTACCAACAAAGAGTGTGGCCAATTTTAAAGATAATGAAAATATCTGTTAAAGGGTGTCTATGGCAAAAACTTTAACTTTATAATATCACCATTGTAATACAGAGAATACTTATTTTTGACGATCCAATATAAAAACTTACCTGATAAATCACCTTTCATGTTGTTAGTGCTGCTTGTGTGCTGGCCATCTATTTCTAAATCTTCCTGGATTGTCTGCATGCTTTGCAGCATTTCCTGTTTATTTTTCAACACTAAGGACTATGTATCCCATGGTACCTTCCTGCCTACAAATGAGTCTCTACTGGACTTGGCTTTTTTCTGTGGGGCTGTATATATGTGTATCCGTCTTTGTGCTGGGAGCATGCCACCGGGGTCTCACCGAGAGTTCCAATTCCCATACGAACAATCGCAACATGAAACTTCCAGGTCATCTGATTGCTGTGATAGCTTCTGATTGGCTACCACAGTGATCAGTAATGGTGAAGCCTGTCCCTGCGTCTCTTGCATCGCTCTCTCTGAATAGAGAGTTAAGATACAAGATACATTGCATCTTTCTCCCTCCTTGCAGAAAGAAAAAAAATATATAAAAAACAACCTTTGGGATACAGAGCAAAAATATTTACCATCAATAAACTTCTTTAAATTGTCAAACAAATATATATTTGAAAACAAATCTTTTTTTTTTTTTTTTGGCAATAACAGTGTGGGCGGATTTCTGCCAGTCACAGGCTGTGTCACGCCCCTCCAGCCTGTGCCTTAGAATAAGAGAGAGGTAAAGCCTCTCTCAATCTACATGTAATATCCTGCCACCATTGTGTTTAGCTGGTTAGTGGGCATGGAGGAAGCGGGCTGTCATTTACCACCGTGTATACACCCACATGTGTGACTCTATAGTCACATGGGCTGCTCAGATGTGATAGGGGAAAAATGCTCAGCATAGAAACTCACTAAAAACTGAGCATGTGCAGAGATGCCAACACTGCTCTGCAAAATCTCTAGCTGAATTGGGGACTTGGACAGAAGGTGGAGATAGAGAACAGCAGAATCAAGCAGGTTTCTTGCACAGAAAACAAATCTCATAGTGGCTGAGTATGAACAGTATGGAATACAGCACTTATTAATAGTTTTTTATGATGTGGGTTAAGTGACACTTTAAGCATCATGTGCATTTTGCAGTGGCCTAACCAGATAATAAAGCAGTCTTTAGTAATGACTGGGAGAGTCATCTTCTCTTGGGGAATTCAAGATGGCCTGTACCCAGGGGAGAAGGGTCAACAGTGAATCCAAAGAAATATGCCATAAATCAGGAAGAGGCACAGTACCTTGGTTACACTATTGGGTGTTGCCTGAAAAAACCCAAATACAAAAAAGGTGGAAGTGATCAGGGATTGGCCTACATTTGAGCAAGAAACAATTTAGGACCTTCTTGAGCACTGTAGGATACTATAGATGGCTCATTCTCGAATTCTGCCACCGTAGCAGGATCTTTGACCAACCTGGCCACAGGGAAGAATGCTACGTTGAGTAACTGGTTTCCCGATGCAGAAAAAGCCAGGAGTATGAAACATGCCCTTTGTCAAGAGGCAGTGCTGATAGCACCAGACTTTCTGAAGAGCATCCGGTAGTCTAGGTCAAAAGGTGACTTCAGCCAAAAGAACTATAGCACTGGAGAGCGAGTGTCTGGCTATTAGGTGGACACTGCAGGCATTGCAATACTATTTACTGGGACATCATTTTAAGACTAACTCTAGACCATGCTCCGCTAAAATGGATGGCCCAGGCCAAAGAATGAAACTTGAGAGTCCCTTCTTGGCTCTTTTAAAATACAAGCCCTCTCTAGTGCTCATTGTTTGGTAGCTGGTGTTCAAATCCATATCCTCAAACAAAAGGTGTTGGTATGTGACAAACAGCTCCTTTGGGTCCAGGGTAACATCTTTGATGGTGTTTAACTGCCACCTAGACTACAACATTTTAGAACATAAGCTGTTGGTAGTGGTAAGTCTGTCTTACAGTGTGCGGGGGGTCAAGCACTGACCAAACCTTTTCACCACCTGGGGCATAATTTAATATTTCTCTGAGATGAGCAGTGTATTTTCAGGCCCATATTGTCTCACAGGGGACTGAATATTTCATTGTGTATTGGAAGATGCAGACAGATCCCCTTTGTTTTGTGTAACAAATAAACATGGGTCAGAGTCCTTCAATGCACTTTGGAGCCTGGACTACCTCTCTGCAAGCTATAGAATATTACATGCACACACACACACCTTGTCTTGACCAGGTATAAGTGAAAATATCAGTCAGCTAAATGCCTGTTAGGCGTTTGGTCTTGCTTTGATAAACCATTATGTTTAGACAACCTCAACATACCGGACTAGAAAAATATTTTCAGGCAGTCAGATAGTCTGCAATAGTTCTTGAATGTCTAAAATTAGCTAAAGAAATTAAGCTACATGCAAAAAAGATTTTAAAAAACTCACACCCTTTGAAAAGACTCTGCTATTTTATTAATCCCTTGTGATTACCACAGTCTTGTCCAAGTCCCACCATGCATTCCTAAGCTTTTGAAATGTGACTACCATAACTAATGCACAATTTTCTCCTAAATTTACCATAACAAAATTACAACCCTGTCAGCGCCCACTGAATAAATACCTCCCCAGCAGCCCTTCAATCCCCATCAAAAACCTCATCACTGAAATCATTTCAAGATCAGAACTACCTACATTTACAATTAAATTGCTCAAAAGCCAATTCATAACTTATGGCTTGCTAATTTAAGTCACACAGTGCAAAACGAAAGCAAGAATGTTTGAGTCAATCATGGCAGCCATATGGGCAGCTGGGCTAACATATATTTACATACAATTGTCTTACATTATGCAAACTGTCTGATGTATAGATACATACTAGAAGCTGAGCTGTACTAACAAGGGCCAGACAACTGACAAATACTGCCAGAGTGCAAGGCTATATTTAGACTAATCAGCCTGATACATGAATTCCATTATCAATCCCAACTGTATGATCTTCAGCAGGCATTATGACTTTCTCCACTTTGCTGGCATACACAATACATCTGCACACACATGAGTATCTGTTACCAAACCAATTATCTTAATTCCTTGAAAGCATGAAGTCCTCAACACAGAGGGCAAAATAGGGAGCTGTCAGCAAGGTATAATGGATACATGTCCTTGGCCTGGTCACACAAAAAAACAAAAAAAACAAAAAAAAAAAAAACAAACAAGCATACTTGCAGTATGATTATTTTTTTATTACATTTTTAGGAAATGTATAATAGTACAAGTTTAGGTTACATTTTTTACGTTTACAAAACTAATATTTCATCTCCTTTTACAAATAACTATTTAATAAAATAGACAGCACAGCCTACAAGTTTATTGGCACCCTGTGCAAGGCTGATCAGTTCTGGAGGTCCAGTTTCTACTAGCAGATAGATGGGTATTCGTTCCCTTTTCACTGTCTCAGCAATGAGAGCGATCTAGGATTTAGGTCTGGACTTTGACTAGGCCATTCTAACACATGCATATGCTTTGATCTAAACCATGCCATTATAGCTCTGGCTGTATGTTTTTGGTCGTTGTCCTGCTGGAAGGTGAACCTCCACCTCAGTTTCAACTCTTTTGCAGACTGACAGGTTTTCTTCTAAGATTGCCCTGTATTTGGCTCCATCCATCTTCCCAACTCTGACCAGCTTCCCTGTCCCTGCTGAAGTTTCACGCAGTTTCACAGTGGGGATGGTGTGTTCAGTGTTATGTGCAGTGTTCGTTTTCCACCACATATAGCATTTTGCCTTTAGGCCAAAAAGTAAAATTTTAGTCTCATCTGACCAGAGCACCTTCTTCCACATGTTTGCGGTTTCCCCTGCATGGCTTCCTGCAAACTGCAAACATGACTTCTTATGGCTGTCTTTCAACAATGGCTTTCTTCTTGCCACTCTTCCATAAAGGCCAGATATGTGGAGTGCACGACCAATAGTTGTCCTGTGGACAGATTCTCCAACCTGAGCTGTGAATCTCTGCAGCTCCTCCAAAGTTACCGTGGGCCTCTTGGCTGCTTCTCAGATTAATGCTCTCCTTGCCCAGCCTGTAAGTTTAGGTGGACGACCATCCCTTGGTAAGTTTGCAGTTGTGCCATACTCTTTCTATGTTCGGATAATGGATTGAACAGTCCTCCATGAGATGTTCAAAGCTTGAGATATTGTTTTTATAACCTAACCCTGCTTTAAACTTCTCCACAACTTTATCCCTGACCTCAAAAATGTATTAAAAAAAAAAAACAAACAAAAAAAAAAAACCACGACACCCAGGCAGACCAATAATTAGTTGATGCACAAGGTGGTTCAAGGTCAGAACAGTATCCCTATGCTGGGGCCACCACCTAAATTAACTTATGTGGTTCATTAAGGTCATGAATAAACAGAAAAAAATGGGGATTAAAGATCTCCAAGAAGCCTTATTAAGAAACACACTGGACTTAAAAAAACAACTTTAATGAAAATGATTAAATGAACTGATACAAAAAAACTACTACTAGTGCAAAACATTAAAAAATGACAACGTTGTCAAATAACTCTGATACCTGCTGGCAGCACACCTCATATACCACCACACACAGTCCACACTAAAAAGAAAGTGTATGGGGATACGTGGGCTCTTCCACAGACAGTGGGATAAAAAACATGATTATTCCAAAGGTAAATCACACTATCCACAGAGACCAACCCTAGAATTTCTCCAGTCGAAGGGTATAACAATCCACATAGAATGCAGCTGAAGCTGAGTGTTCAATAGAACCGCAATGAGGGTTAACAACGTCATTTTTTAAATGTTTGCACTAGTGGAAGTTTTTTGTATCAATTAATTTAATCATTTTCATTAAAGTTGTTTTTTAAGTCCAGAGTGTTCCTTAATAAGGTTTCTTGGTGATCTTTTATCCCTGACCTGCCTGTTGTGTTCCTTAGCCTTCATGATGCAGTTTGCTCACTAAGGTTCTCTAACAAACCTCTGAGAGCTTCACAGAACAGCTGTACTTATACTAGAGCTGCACAATTAATCGCCAAGAATCGTTATCACGATCTTTACTAAAGTGTTTCACAATTCTTTCTATGCAACGAATTCTCTCTGCTCTTCTGAAGCCACAGCCATCAAAAGAAAGGAAGAGAAAAACTGGGCAGTCTGCCAAGAATCAAAACATTCTTTATCAGTTGAACTTAACTATAAGCATTGTAACAATTTGTCAATGGAATAGACTGTGTGTAAGTAAAAAAAATGTAACCACTTAAACACTAAACCTTTTTCTGACATTTGTTGGTTTCAAGTTAAAATCATTTTTTTTTTGCTAGAAAATTACTTAGAACCCCCACACATTATATATATATATATTTTTAGTAGACACCCTAGAGCAGTGATGGCGAACCTTGGCACTCCAGATGTTTTGGAACTACATTTCCCATGATGCTCAACTACACTGCAGAGTGCATGAGCATCATGGAAATTGTAGTTCCAAAGCATCTAGGGTGCCAAGGTTCGCCATCACTGCCCTAGAGAATAAAATGGTGGTTGTTGTAATATTTTATGTCACACTGTATTTGCGCAGCGGTCTTTCAAATGCAATTTTTTTGGAAAAAATTACTTTAATGAATAAAAAAAAAAAAAAAAAAAAAAAAAAAAAAAAAAAAACTGTAAAAGTTAGCCCATTTTTTTGTATAATGTGAAAGATTTTACGTCACGAGAATCGTGAGAGAATCGTAATCTTTTTATTCTAAGCAAAAAAATTGTGATTCTCATTTTGGCCAGAATCGTGCAGCTCTAACTTATACTGAGATTAAATTACACACAGGTGGAAGATTTACTAACTAGGTATCTTCTGAAGGCAGTTGGTTCCACTAGAATTTAGTTAGGGTATCGGAGTAAAGGGGGCTGAATACAAATGCACGCCATACTTTTCACATGTTCTGTAAAATGTGGAAAACCATTTATCATTTTCCTTCCACTTCACAATCATGTGCCACTTTGTGTTGGTCTATCACATAAAAGCCCAATAAAATACATTTACGTTTTTGGTTGTAACATGACAAAATGTGGAAAATTTCAAGGGGGTATGAATACTTTAAGGCACTGTATACACACACACACACACACACACATTTTTTCATTTCCATTTTAAACTGAATGGGTTGTCTTACAAGGGGAGGACTCGCATGTACTTTAAAGGAGTTGTAAAGGCAGAAGGTATTTTATCTTAATGCAGTCTATAGACCCAGGCAGCCCGGCTTGAGATAAAATCTGCAGGCGCATCATAATAGGAATATAAAATAATATATATATATATATATATATATATATATATATATATATATATATATATATATATATATATATATATATATATATATATATATATATATATATAAATTAGACCATAAGCAGACAACAGGTACTGCTCACAGATCTCAATATCTTCCTACCACTGCTATGAGGCTGTTGGCAGTGGTCTACCATTGTTGGCATGGCATAGAAAAAAAACAAATAAAAACAAAGTTTGAAAACCTACCCTAACTTATAATTATTGTTCCTGCTGCTTTCTTCCCCTTACTACCAACATAATTCCTGAAGTAAGCATTTGGCCCCATCTCTCCCAACAGGGAGGGATAGAAGGCAAAATGGTCAAACTTCAAAAAGCATTTAATAAAATATTTACAGAGAAAAATATGTTGTGTTTACAGAACTTGTTTGGCATGCTATCTCTATATATACAGTATGGACATCTCAGCAGAGGTCTGAATAGTTCTGTTCATTGTCACCGGCCATCTGAACCCATTTATAATGCCATGCATTAAATGTAAGTGAAAGTAACTTTAATGGTGAATCAAAGCCAGACTCTGCTCAGTGTACGTCTCCACTTACTACATGTTCTTTGATCAGTATGTTCATTAATAGCCATGCAATTTTTAATATATCCCCCCGTGAGCATTCCATTTAAGCTTTTTCTGCAGACAAGGTTTCTCAAGGAAAACTCCTACTGTACAAGACAAAGTGACCAAATATTCCAGACTACCCCTACAGCTGGAAATTTAAAAAATCTAGTCCTTGAAAATAGCAACGTGTAATTTAAAATGCAATGACAAAAAACACTGGAAAGAAAGACCTTTCCAGGTCCACTAACATCTGCTAGTCTCATGGTGGGCCATTGTCTCTCATTAAGTTAGAAGACATCTACATTTAGAAATTAAAAACAATACAAGCTTACACAGCAACTGAGCACACAGAGAATACATTCAAAGGGTTAGTTAACTTTCTGTATAAAACTGCTAACACGCTCAATAGGCCCCGTTTTTTCAAGTAGTCCAGTTTAATCTATCTATCTATCTATCTATCTATCTATCTATCTATCTATCGTAGTTTGTGTGTAATTTCCAAACTAGGATGCAAACTTGCATTTGAGAAGCAACAGTACATCTTAATCCAGTCACAGGTAATGATGGGGGAACAAGAGCCACTGACCTACAATACTTAAAGTCCCACACTGGGCTGCTGTTAAATCTACCCATTCAGTGAGTGGGCAGCCCATGTTTATAAACTTTGAAATGTACATTTTATATTTTTTGTCTATATAATCTTATTTTAAACATTAAAATACACCATTCACCATAACACTGGTGACACAAGCATTATGGGTTTCCTAAAGAAAGGGTACATCTTGTGCTGGCTGCTTTTAGACTCCCTATCTAGTTGATCTGTACTAAAGCTGGCCATAGACAGTTTGAATCCTGAAGAACAGGCCAAGATTCGAACAACGTATGGGCAGGCTGAATGTACCAAAGCTGATCGATCAGCTTAGGTGCAGTGAATTGAAAAGTATTCCTAGCCCTTGAAAAACCCGTTAGACTTACCGGTAACGGTATTTCCAGGAACTTTCCAGGACAGCTACTTGAGAGATGATTGGCTCCGGCCTCTACAGGAAACACAAATCAGATACAATTTAAAAGGCCCCTCCCTTTCCTCTGACCCTCAGTTGTTTAGAAGATCAAGTAACCTCCTAAGGTGCATTCGGCAGAGGAAAAAAAACAGAAACCATAAAACACACCACCACTAGGTAAACATGGTCGACCAGTGCAAAAATAGAATAGGGTGGGAATATAGAGGCTGTCCTGGAAGTCTAACGGGGGTTTTCCCCCCTCACCTTCCAGGACAGCTACTTGAGAGGATAAGCAAGATTTTATACCTTAGGGAGGGACGACAGCCTGAAGCACTTTCCTACCAAAGGAAAGGTCCTGGCTGGAAAGCATCTGAACTCTATAATGCTTGACAAATGCATGAGAGGAGGACAAGACGGCAGCTTTAAAGATTTCTTCCCATGAAGCCCTCGCTCTTTCTGCCCATGATGTGGCCATGGATCTCGTTGAATGGGCCCCAATTCTAGAAGGAAGGATGCAATCTGACGCTTTATATGCCTCACAGATAGCTCCCCTAATCCACCTAGCAATAGAACTTTTAGATGCTTTGGACCCTTTCTTAGGGCCACTGAACAAAACCAACAGTTGGGAGGAACTCCTAAACCCACTGGTCTTCTCTAGATAAAGGAGAAGACACCTCTTTACGTCTAAAAGACCAAACCTTTCCTTTTCCGTATTTTTGGGAGAGGTGCAGAAACTAGAAAAGGACCATCTCCTGGGACCTATGAAAGTTGGAAGAAACTTTGGGTAAATAGAGAGGATCAGGTCTAATCACTACCCTGTCCTCAAGAATCCTGAGGAAGGGGTCTTTACAGGAAAGACTCTAGATCAGAAATCCTTCATCCTGACGTAATAGCCAAAAGGAAGGACAACTTCAAAAGAAACAATTTTCAGGGAAGCCTCATGCAAAGGCTCGAAAGGAGCCCTTGTTAGAGCATTTAACACTACGACAGATCCCAGGGAGGAATATGTTTGATGACCCTGGGAGTATGTCTAGATCTGGCTAAAAGAAACCTCCTGACTACGGGATCTTCCGCTAGTCTTCTCTCTGTAAATAAAGACAGGGCAGCAATCTGAACCCTAAGGGTGCTGACAGAGAGCCCCTTTTCCACTCCCCCCTGCAAAAAATCCAATATACAGGGAGTGGAAAAAGAATCTAAACCAGTTTTCCTTTGCCAGGAAATAAAAGTTTTCCAAACTTTCCCATAGATTCCTCTTGTGACCAACTTACGGCTGTACAGGATAGTTGAAATAACCCTCTCTGAACACCCCTTTAACTGTAGGATGCGCCGCTCAGCCTCCAGGCCGTCAAATGGAAGGTCTGAGGGTTTGGATGCAACGCCGATCCCTGATGGAGAAGATCCTTCCGAACTGGTAGGGGCCAAGGAGGATACACAGATAGGGCCTTCAGAGAGGAGAACCAACTCCTCCTGGGCCACCAGGGGGCAATCAGAACAACTTCTGCCCTGTCCTGAATAATTTTCCGAACCACTAGGGGCAAGAGGGCGAAAGGAAGAAAGGCATAGGCCAGAGTGAAGTCCCACGGGAAGGACAAAGCATCCGTCCCCAAGGACTGTGTTTCTCTCTCCAGAGAGAAGAACGCCGGCAGTTTCTTGTTGAGACTGGAGGCAAAAAGATCCACCGTGGGGAGACCCCATTTTAGCACCACCTCCTGGAACGTGCCTTGATGTAGTTCCCAACCGCTGGAACTGATGCTCACCCTGCTCAAATAGTCCACCAGCACATTTTCTGACCCCTTGATGTGGACTGCCCTTACTGAAATGACATGGATCTCCGCCCAGGACAGAATCTGCTGTGTTAAAAACAGAAGCGATTCTGAGCGAGTGCCCCCTTGCTTGTTCAGGTAGGCCACTGTTGTGGCATTGTCTGAAAATATCAATAGGTCTTTTGAATAGACCCTCTCTTCCAGAGATATAAGTACTTTCCTCACAGCCAGAAGTTCTCTGAAATTTGACGAGCGGCCTGCTTCCTCTGGCAACCAGGTTCCCTGTGCTTGCCAGTCCTGTGAGTGAGTACCCCAACCCAAACTGGCGTCTGTGGTAATTTTGACCGGGGAATGTTGTGTCCAAGCCTTCCCTCTCTGCAGATGTTCTCGCTGCTCCCACCAGGCGAGATTGAGAAAATTCCCTTCTGGTAACTTTACCAGCTGATCCAGAGAATCCTTCCTCCGATCCCAATGGAGTAAAAGAAAAGCCTGAAGGGGTCTGGAGTGCAATCGGGCCCAAGGCACCCCTGGAATGGCCGCAGTCATCAGACCCAGCAACTGCATGATCCGCCGAAGGGAGGTCTGAGGGAGCAGCTTGAAGGCCTGCACAGAGAAGAATTTTCAAAATCTTCTCTTCGGCAATAAAATTTTTTAGGGCAACAGAGTCTATTAGATAGCCCAAGAAAAGTATGCTCTGTGAGGGTACCAGGCAAGATTTCTGCTGGTTGACCTTCCACCCTAAGTTTTGAAAAGTCCACAAAACCAACTGTAGGTCTTGAACAAGAGAGACTCCTTGTCTCGAGCAAAAATCAAAAAATCGTCTAGATATGGGACGATCGATACACTTTGAATCTGAAAAAAGGCCACAACTTCGGCCATGATTTTTGTAAAAATCCTCGGTGCTGCCGAGAGACCAAAAGGAAGGGCATTGAACTGCCAGTGAGATGGCTCGTTTCCCACGAGAACTGCAAACCTGGGGAACCTTCGGTGGCTCTGGTAGATTGGTACATGAAGATAAGCGTCCTGAAGGTCCAGGGTCACCATGAAGACCTTTGGCAACAGATTCCTTACTGAACAAATGTTCTCCATTCGGAAACGTCTGTAAAGTATGTATTTGTTCAGGACGCTTAAATTTATGACCATATGAAAGCCGCCGGAAGCTTTCTTGACCAGAAAGACGTGAGAATAAAATCCCCGGAACTTCTGGAACAGGAGAAATAACTCCCTCTGTTTCCCACACAGAAATCAAATTTAACATGGCTCGCCGTCTCTCTTGGTCTCTCGGCAGGTGGGTAAGAAAAAACTTCTGAGGAGGAAGACTTTTGAATTCCAGCCTGTAACCCTTTTCCAAAGTTTGAAGGATAAAGGAATTGGTGGAAATTTCTGCGAAATGGCACAATCTTCCCCCTAGCCCAAACCCAAACTGGGTATTTTTGGAAGAGGCTGAAGGAGCGAAGGGAGCCCCCCTTTTTGCTTGTCTTTGTTAAAGGACCATTTCTTTTTAGTCTGTTGCCTGTTGGCTTTAAAATTAGCCTTGTTTTGAAAGCCACGAAAGGGCTTCTTATTCTGGGGCTTATTCCTTTGGGAAAAGGGGAATCGTTTACTTTTCTCAGAGGAACGAGCTAAGACCTCTTCTAAGGAAAAACCGAACAAGAGTTTGCCTTCGAAGGGAATGCCACAGAGCTTATTCTTGGAAGTAAGGTCACCTTTAAGCCAGATTGTTCGCCTAGCCGAATTAATGAGAGCAGAAGCTCTGGCTGCGGATTTCACTAAATCTGCTGCTGCATCAGCTAAGAAGGCGACTGACTTGGCAATGAGTGGGAGGGATTCCCTAATCTCTTCTTTGGGGGTGTCAGATGCAAGAAGATCATCCAGACGCTGAACCCATACGTCTAAAGTTCTAGCCACACAGGTGGCTGCTACTGCCGGGCCTAAGGAAAAAGCTGAAGCATCCCAGGCCTTATGCAGCAATGAGTCAGCCTTTCTATCCATTTGATCTTTAAGGACCCCAGAATCTTGAAAAGAAAGATCTGATCTTTTGGACACCTGCGATATAGGGGAACGTAATCTAGGGCACTTAAAGCAAATCTCCTCAAATTCAGACTGAAAAGGAAATCTTCTCGTGTCCCCTGGATTGAAACAACCTTTTTTTAGGTTCTTTCCATTCAGACAGAATCATGTTTCTAAGAGACTGGTGTACCGGAAACGTTTTTGATTTCCGTCCTTGTAGGCCCCTATACATTGGAATACAATCCTCACAAAAAAGCTTTTTATAACTATCAGAAAGCCTGGCCCTACAGTTCCCACATTTCTTCTTCACCGGTTTGGCCTAGAAAAAAAAGCAGAAAAAAGGACCATAAATAAAGAGGTTCCATAAAAAGTCCCTTGCTGTAGACTATCCACAGACAAGGGCTTACCTTGGGGGCAGTATGGGACCCGGATGCTGCCGCTGGTTCAATATGAGCGGATGCTCCATCCTCAGACCCGTCCTCAAGCTCCATGAAGCAAGCAGAGAACGGCCGTAGAGAAGACTGCTGCTATACTGAAAACTGCACTTAGAATGGTGTTTTTAGCACACTATACCCCTGCAGCATGTCCTCAGTGTCTCCACGCCATGCTCCTTTAAAAAACTTGGCGTCCGGAAGTGTCATGTGACTTCCGGTTCCGGCGCCATCTTGCCGCATCACCGGAAGTCCTCCTGACGCCATCTTGGTACACCGAAATTAAGCATTTAGGAGGACACAGTTCCACACAGCAGCGCTGGGGAGAAAAAGGAAGGGAGTTGCCACCACTCACATAGGTAAGTAACCCTTAGAAATAGGGAACCCTTCTGGTACAGGCTATCATCCAGGACTTGGCCACAACTAGTCCTGGATGAAACCAGAGAAGGGGGGTCCACCAACCACAGTTACCAGACCTTAAGAAAACAAAAAACGTGTCGGTGCTCCTGGAGGGTCTGGAAACACAAAACAACTAAGGGTCAGAGGAAAGGCAGGGGCCTTTTAAATTGTATCTGATTTGTGTTTCCTGTAGAGGGCGGAGCCAATCATCTCTCAAGTAGCTGTCCTGGAAGGTGAGGGGGGACATGTTCCATATTTTGCCATGTTACAACCAAAAAAGTAAATGTTTTTTATTGCCATTTTATGTGATAGCCCAACACAAAGTGGCACATAATTGTGAAGTGGAAGGAAAACGATAAATGGTTTTCAACATTTTATACAAAATAAATGACTGAAAAGTGTGGCGTGCATTTGTATTCAGCCCCCTTTACTCCGATACCCCTAACTAAAATCTAGTGGAACCAATTGCCTTCAGAAGTCCCCTAATTAGTAAATAGAGTCCACCTGTGTATAATTTAATCTCGGTATAAATAAATACAGCCGTTCTGTGAAGCCCTCAGAGGTTTGCTAGAGAACCTTAGTGAACAAACAGCATCATGAAGGCCATGTAATACACCAGACAGGTCGGAGATAAAGTTGTGAAACAGTTTAAAGCAGAGTTAGGTTCTAAAAAAATATCCCAAGCTTTGAACATCTCACAGAGCACTGTTCTATCCATCATCTGAAAAAGGAAAGAGTATGGCACAACTGCAAACCTACCAAGACATGGTCATCCACCTAAACTGACAGGCCGGGCAAGGAAAACATCAGAGAAGCAGCCAAGAGGCCCATGGTAACTCTGGAGCTGCAGAGGTCCACAGCTCAGGTGGGAGAATCTGTCCACAGGACAACTATTAGTCGTGTATTCCACAAATCTGGCCTTTATGGAAGAGTGGCAAGTAGAAAGCCATTGTTGAAAGAAAGCCATAAGAAGTCCGTTTGCAGTTTGCGAGAAGCCATGTGGGGGACACAGCAAACATGTGGAAGAAGGTGCTCTGGTCAGATGAAACCAAAATTGAAATTTTGGCCTAAAAGCAAAACGTTATGTGAAACTAACACTGCACATCACCTGGAATACGCCATACCCACTGTGAAACATGGTGATGGCAGTATCATGTTGTGGGGATGGTTTTCTTCAGCACGGACAGGGAAGCTGGTCAGAGTCGATGGGAAGATGGATGGAGCTAAATACAGGGAAATCTTAGAAACAAAGCTTGTTAAAGTCTGCAAAAGATTTGACTGGGGCGGAGGTTCACCTTCCAGCAGGCCAACAACCCTAAACATACAGCCAGAGCAACAATGGAATGGTTTAGATCAAAGCATATTCATGTGTTAGAATGGCCCAGTTATAGTCCAGACCTAAATCCAATTGAGAATCTGTGGCAAGATTTTAAAATTGCTGTTCACGGGCTCTCCATCCAATCTGACAGAGCTGGAGCTAATTTGCAAAGAAGAATGGGCAAAAATCTCACTCTAGGTGTTCCAAGCTGGTAGACACATACCCAAAAAGACTTGCAGCTGTAATTGCAGCAAAAGGCGATTCTACAAATCACATAAAATACATTTATGTTTTTGGTTGTAACATGACAAAATATGGAAAATTTCAAGGGGTGTGAATACTTTATTAAGACGCTGTACAACCAGCCTGCTGGCTTTTACATGTGATTTTTACATGCGATTATTGCTAGCAGCTCTTATAGCTGCTAGTAATAATCACTGTGTTTTCCCAGGGGGGATAAAGAAAAGAGAAAAGGCGCCTCTAAGTGTAGTGTTTAAAAGATTTACTATAGGCACAATGGGATTAAAACCATAAGATAGTAAGAGGTCATAGGCATATAATGATTTGTCCTCATGCGGATTGCTGTAATTCTGGTCCGTCTGGGGGAGATAGAGAGCCGTTCAGCAGTTGTCATAGTCCCTGGTTCCGTGGATTGGTGAGAAGGTGAAGATGAGATGAGGCGGCCCGGGTTCTGGAACCAAGCTGGAACACACATGGCCGATGTGACATCAGGTGAAAGTGGTCAGCGGTAAAGCGTTTCGGAGCATGCACAGCTCCTTCGTCAGACCTCTTACTAACTTGTAAGCGTTTTTAATCCCATTGTATCTGTAATAAATCTTTTAACCACTCAACTTGGAGACGCCTTTCTCTTTCCTTCCAGAGTTGCTTCTTCTCTACAAAGTGCTGCCTGCAGTGCCATCTCTCCACTGATATTAAGGACCAGATACCCAGCCTAACCAGAGTGCCCTCATTTCTCCCTCCTTTCTCCCAGGGGGGATGCTTCCCCCCTGCTGGGAGAAAATGGCTCAGTGGGAGGTATTCCCCTGTCAACACAGGAAAGAATATCACCCTGCCTATGGTCGGCCTTAGATGTACAGAGCAGAAAGAAAAAGGAAGGGTGGGTCACTCCCCCAGTTCAGCTTTATGTGCCATTTGTTCTTTAAAATATTTTAAATACATCCCCTTGGGGGTGCTGGGTGTATAAAAGGGACTCCCCTGGCCCTTCCTGTCTCTACCATTGTACTGCCATAAGGGCATTTTCTTCAGTTGCACAACCCACCTTTCCGTTTGCAAGTTGTAAGGCTCGGTTCACACTGGGACGACTTGGGATCCGACTTGTACGCCCTCAAGTCGCCCCAAGTCGCCCCAGAAAGAGATTCAATGGGAGTGAATGGGAGCGTATTAATAGACACTACTGAAGTTGCTCCGACTTCAGAGCGTACTCCCTGTACTACTTGGATCCGACTTGGTAGGCGACCTGTACCATAGAAATCAATGGAAGTCGCCTCCAAGTCGGATCTCTCTCTTAAGTCAAGCGACTTTGCAGGCAAAAACTTTCGTTTGCCCAGGCAAACCCCTCCCTCCCAGAGAGCTGATTGTTCTGTGATTGGCCACAGCCGAAGTCGCCTGTCATGGAGGCGACTTCAAGTCGCGTTGTAATTTGCTAAAGTTGCGCTGAAGTCGCGCTGAGGCCGCGTTGAAGTCGCCGTGCAAAGTCGCGCTGAAGTCGTGTTGCCCCTGTGTGAATCGAGCCTAACTGTTCTAGGTTCCTTTAACTCTATGCATAGACGGGACACTGTCCCGACCGACTCACTATTTGTATTGGTTATTGAATTTTATACACTGTCAACCTGCTGTTACACATGTTTGTATATATTTGATTACGAAATAAAAACATTTTGAAATTAAAATATTTTAAACACCTTCCCTCCAGGCCGTCAATCTGTTGTAGGTCAGGAGGGAAGGTGTTAAAATATCTTAAGATTGTCATAGGACGTCCTCTCAGAAGGCACTGCGATCTGCACCCCTGGACACAGCCAATGACCGATCACTATACCGATCCCTGCTGCGAGTTTAATGTGATCACTGTGACCAATCACAGCAGAGCACATGACAATTGTAAAGAATGGATGGCTTCCTTTCATGCCATCCATTGTATATAATTGTGTTACTGCCTGTAATTGGTCATATGGTAAGGACAGAGCCAAGAATAGCCTATATGTACCATGTGGTTAGCTTTGGCCAATCGCTTCCCCAGAGTAGTACAGTGTTAAAATTGTAACTATTGCTCATCACAGGGTGTTAAAAAGAAAAAACAAAAAAAAAACATATACAAACACATTTTTTTTTTATATAACATACTGTCACCAATGTCCCCGATCACTGCCACACCAGTTATATGATAACACTGTACTGCACTGTTGTCATTATGTAAATAAATTATATATATATATATATATATATATTCTAATTTCTTCATTGTTTAAAAAAACTGACAAAAAATTACAACTTCAAAAAAACTCGCTATGCCTCTTACTAAAGACCTTGGACTGTTTACTTTCCAAAAAGGGGTCATTTGGGAGGTATTTGTACTGTCCTAGCATTTTTCTGTCCTTGACACGTCCGTTTTGACGGACTCCGCTTGCTCGGCAGGGATTGATCCGTTGATCCCCGCTGAGTCGGTAGATGACAGGTCCGTCTCTGCTCACTGTGCAGGGACGGACCTGTCAGAACTCCGCTCTCCTCTATGGGGGATCGAATGAAAACGGACCTGATCCAATCCGCCAGACGGATGGAAAAGAGGGTTTCCATCCGTCTGGATTCAGTGGATCGGATGTCAGCAGACATGTCACTGCTGACATCCGTAGCTCCATAGATCTGCATGAAGCGTCCGTTCAGCTCAGTCTAAAAAACTGACAGGCCGACCTGAATGGTCCGCATGTGTGAAAGGGGCCTTAATTTACAAAGAAATAATGGTTTTGCAAATAAACAAACAGAAATTAAGAAAAACACCCCCCCCCCCAAAAAAAAAAAAAAAAAAAACTTTTCTGTCTTTTTTAGCAAAGAATAAGAAAACCTAGTAGTGATTAAAACACCACCAAAACAAAGCTGGATTTGTGTGGAAAAAATGATTAAGATTTCTTATGGGTACAGTGTTGCATGACTGCTCAATTGTCAAAGTGTGACAGCGCTGAAAGCTGGCCTGGGCAGGAAGGGGGTGAAAGTGCCCAGTATTAAACTGGTTAAAAAATGATTTTTTTTCAGCAAAGCAGTTAAAAGTACAATCTCTACATGTTGACTTGGAATTACAATGTGAAATATTGATACGCAAGATTTCATACACACCTGCCTACTTTTTTTTTTTCTTTTTTAGCCTTAAACACAAAGACAATGTACACAAAAACAACACTACATGCTCCTTTTAATGGATTATACACCCAAAAGATGAAAAAGCACCATTTTTATCTGTTCAGTGCCTAATTGTATGGATCTGAATGCAGCTTTGTCATTTTGTATGGGCTCATGCACACAGCTGTAAAGATGTAAAGATTAGCAAACTCTTGCTGCATTCAGATCAGTAATTAAATAAATTTGTGACTGAGGTCCTGTTTAAGGACCATATTTTATGCTGCATGTATGTAAATGTTCGTAACAACATTTACATTAGTACAGCATAGAGCACACAAGTACTCTATTGAAGACGCCTGCTCCCTAGCAACAGAAGGACGATAGGCTTTCAGTAGTCTGTGTCCTAGCAATAAAAGGCAACTTACACTGTATGCATGTAAACGCCTAACGTTACACAAAAAGCATACAAGTACTTTTTTATGCACGATCACGCTGTCAGTTTCTGAAATCAAGATCCTAGATACTAGTTTCTGTATTTTCCTAAGGACATGCGCTTGTACCCTTATGCTCAGATCTTGCTAGTTACACAAAAGGTGTCATTTTCTCTTTTTTTTATGCAAAACAAATTAATAAATAGAAAGTAGGTGACACCTGCAGAGCGAGCAGTCCAAGACAGAATAGCTCTTACTTCCTTTTATAAAAATACATTGCTGTAAGCTGTGGAAGTGGACTGCAGAGAAGCGTCAGAGGAAAAAAGTAATTATGATGCAATGATGGTCTTTCCTGACTTTTTGGGGTATCTGTTTATTTCATGTACAGCTCATAAACACCTACAATGCACCAAGGACTACAGTCATGAATGTCATGTTCTGTCCAGTTTCTCTCTCCTGCTAGCAAAATTCTATAGCACATCATGGTGCCAAGAATTCAGTTTACTTCTTTATTTTCGCAGTGTAATAGCAAAATAAAAAAGTTATCTAAAAATCTATATTAGAGGTCGACCGATATATCGGCCGGCCGATATATCGGCCGATATTTGGCGTTATTTACTTAATCGGCATCGGCCGATTGTGCTGATAAAAAAGGCCGATTGTAACTTCAGCCGTGACTTGCAAATGACTTCTGTAATAGAAGTTAATGCAAGTTGCCTTAAGTTATCTGTGAAGTTTTCTTCTCTCCTCCTCTGGGCAGCCTGCCAAGTCTGATAAGAAGATACATTGTATCTTTCAGGTTCTTTTTATCAATAGACTGAACTCCGTGGAGAAGTTTTCAGTTTAACCATTTAAAGACTAAATCTTTTCTGACACTTGTTGCTTACAAGTAAAAATCCTGTATTTTCTGCTAGAAAATCACTTAGAACCCCCAAACATTATATATATTTTTTTAGCAGAGACCCTAGGGAATAAAATGGTGATTGTTGCAATATTTTATGTCACACGGTATTTGCGCAGCGGTCTTTCAAACGCAATTTAAAAAAAAAAAAATACAGTAATGAATTAAAAAAAAAAACCTAAGCAGTAAAGTTAGCCCATTTTTTTTCGTCCAAAAGTTTTGATTACCTGTTTTTGTGTATTTAATATTTAAGATAGTTTTTTTTTTTTTTTTTTTTTTCGTTTTCTAAATTATACATACAAGTGAACTGATTGGAGGTTTGTTTTGTTTAATGTTTAAATGAAAAAAAATTTCTGTATTACTTAAGGTTGCTTTCACACTGGAGCAGGCATGCGTTGATGGTAAAACGCTGCTAGTTTTGGCGGCGCTTTACCGTCATTTTAGAGGCGCTATTCGGCTGCTAGCGGGGCGCTTATAACCCAGCTAGCGGCCGAGGAAGGGGTTAAATGCGCCCCTGAAGCGTCGCTGCCAAAACGCTTTGCAGGCGCTTCGGCAGCGGTGCACATTAATTTCAATGGGCAGGAGTGGTGGAGGAGCGGTATTGCACCGCTCCAAAGATGCCGTTTGCAGGACTTTTTTTACATCCTGCCAGCGCATCACCTCAGTGTGAAAGCACTCGGGATATCACACTGAGACTGCAGGGGAGCCGTTTTACAGGCACTTTACAGGTGCTATTTTTAGCCCAAAAGCGCCTGAAAAACTCCCCAGTGTAAAAATCTAACTGTTAGATTTTATGAGATGAAGGGAAAAAAGAAAAAAAAAAAATCGGCCAAATATATCGGCCCAAAAAAATCGGCATCACATATCGGCCATCGGCCACCGCGATTTCTAAATATCGGCATCGGCATCGGCCAGAGAAAAACCCATATCGGTCGACCTCTAATCTATATATATGAAATATAGCTTTGGGGTTCATCCACATGTCTTTGCTGTATTATCAAATGTACTTTACATTAAGTGCAGGTGCATTGTGTTAGGATGTCATTGAAAATGTATGTCTAGCATGTACGTTGGGGGTTACGCATTTTACCCCAATGCATTGGTGTGAACGTTCCCTTAATGTTAGGTCATAATAGGAGTCTTGTAGGTTTCCTTTTTACACACATTTAAGATGATACGTAAAGCAAGCAAAAGGATTTAGAGCCTTTTTCCAAAGGATTCCACCTCTGCCTATTCTCAGTAATGCCCTTGTAGAAGATGAGGAAATATTACCAGGTCCCAGTAGCCATCAAGCGATGACTTCACTATAGCAGATTTCTCAAAATTACTAACAGCCCTCACTGGTAACTTTCTCCATCCCACCACTGGTCCCAGCAGATAGAACATCCTGACAGCCAGCATGAAAAGATACTCTGATGGGGACCCTGGCTGTCAGAAGCCACCAGCTGGCCTGCCAGGGCTCTGCAGTCACAAGGGCCAGCTGACAGCCTGGGCGTTGCTGACCATGCTGAGCCTTGTGCCGCCCAGCTGCTGTGTGGTCATGTCCATCTGGAGATCTCCAGCAAGACAAATATCTCTGCCTGTCAGATCTCTTCAGCGCCCTTGTTATGCAAATTCAATTACTCAAGTGTGCCTTATTAATGCTGGCTAACTGTTCCGAGAGCCATCTCATACTGACAGTCAGTTCACATTTTAACTCGCCAGAAGAACCTCATTTATTCTTGCTTAACAATTCACGTGTAAAACTAAAGGGGAGCAGACAGAGTACATTGTGCTGTAACCTCTAAGCACACAGATACGGCTACTAACAAGTAAGAATAATAAGGAAATAAAGCTGATAATTAGCTGGTGTATGCCTCTGGGTTCTGCTCTCACATAATAAGTCTTACACACATACTCTAATATGCACACACTGTATCTATATATTTAATGCATCTAGTTAAGCAATGAAAACAAATATTTACAGCCGCTATTGTTTTTATACCTAAAAAGATAAAAAACGGGGAGGTGTCATACAGCCGATGGTACGTTATTTTTATTTAGGGCACATATTGATTACACCACCCATGGCTTTACATTGATCCCTGAAAATGGTAATGTGACATTGTGAGCCCCTACTCAAACCTCCAGACCAGTGAGGAACCCAGCTGAATATAACTTGGAAGCACTAAAAAGGCATTTACTCTGATGTTTGGCTGGCAGAACATTCTTGGATTTGTTACCGTATAGATATATAGAGGAAAAACCCCATAAGATGTCATGGAGTGTGCACAACTCGATTTCCAGAAAAATGCAGGAACAGGAGACACAAGACATCAGGGAGTATGCAACATTGCTGCCAAAATCCATAAATACTGGAAGGTCTTTTTGCCAGTCAATAGATGTCCAACACGAGACACCGAAATCACCTCAATGAAGGGACCACCAGGACAGAGGACAACATCAACAGGACCTTAAAACTACAGTAAATAACACCTAAAAAAAAACATCCTGTAGTAAATATGTTTGTTAATATTATCATTCTGCTTTTCTAGTAAGGGTTTCAAGCTATTACCATTGGAATAGAGCTGTAGATGATGCCTTATGAATTGTAAAATATTTAGCAAAAGCAGACTATGTTGGTTTATAACATGGGGTTAACCTAAGTGGAGTCCAATGTACTAAACATTCTGATGTGGTTGCACAACTGACTACTGAATTAAAATGTAGTATATTCATACTCTTAAAAATGTAATTCATTTAAACTATTGTTTGGCACAATGCTTGTCAACCAAACAGTGAATAGGCTTACTAAATGGGAGAATTAAAGGATGAATCTATGTGCTTCGGCTTCTTCATTGTTCAATTACAACCTCATTGTTTAATTAGAACTTGATCTGTTCTAAATGCACAGATTTGCATGTCATCCGAAGAACATGGTTTTCAATGCAGGCCGTTCACATCAATGCGGTTCTGATGCGGCTGAAAGAAAAAAGAAAAAGGAGTCCAGAGCAGTGTGAATTCAGCTCCATAGATTTCAAAAGGGACTGGAATGAAAAATCGCAGTGCTGTGTGAACACATTGATTTGAAAATCAATGCAAATCCAGCTCGTGCTTCTCCCCTCCTCTCAATAGCGGGTTGTTAAGGAGTGGGGCCCACCGTCATCCTTAACAACCAATAATTCAGCTGTCTGTGGGTTTCCCGCTGACAGCTGAGATGTAAACAAAAGAATGCCAGCAATGAAAAATTCATAAAAGCATGCAGTCTGATAGGCCAGGAAAGAGGGGGGGGGCCCCTTCCCACTGAACTATATCAGGCCATGTGCTCTCAACATGGTGGGGGACTAATCGGATCACCTGTGTGGAAGGTGCTCAAAACAAAATTCTGTGGCCCTACCCCACCTTCACCCTACCCAGATGCATACTTACCTGTATCCCATGGGTGACGAACTGCAACATTCCATTACATTCTTCCCTAAATCTGTGCCTTGTGTGTGCTTGCACAGTAGCTCCCAACAGCCATCTGTAGGGTTTTGTCTTATGGCCAGAGACAGTCCTACAAAGTCTATGCAGAACTTCTGCACAGGCAGCACACAGAACATTTTAGCAAAGGTAAGTATAAATATTGGAGTATGGGAGTGAGGTGTGGCAAATGCATACATTTCTGAAAGTTACTGCTAAACTAAATTTGCTGCATTATCTATGCTCGTCAGGAGAAAACTCTGCTGACCTACTTTAGAAAATTCCAGTAACCTGTTATGTTGACCCACAGGCTCCAATTCTTTGTGTAACTGACCTGGACCAAGAATGCAAATCAAAAATGTCAGGAGGTACCCATGGGCTCTTTCAGGTTAGTGAATGAATCAAAGCTCTGAGGCAAGGAGGGCCAGAATGGAAGCCAGGAAACTAGAATTTTTGGTAAGAAGTCAGAACAGCAGCCTAATGTTTCTCTAAATGCAAGGAGTGAAAGCTAGCTACATACAACCCCTTATGAATCCAGAATGAACAATACACCTGTACAGCTTATCTTCAGATAAGAGAATAATCCATGTATATTTCATATGCCGACACATTCCAGAGGCTTGAGAAGTCACTTCCCTGGTATTTCATAGGTTAAAACATTTTTAGCAATTTGTGAGAAGAGATATCCACATCTGTACTGCTGTGGGAGGGTCCCCTTCTCAGTGTGAACACGGCAGGGTTAGGCCACTGATTTCCAACATCAAATCTAATTGACACTCCTGGGAGCTTGTCATCCATGAACATCACACTTCTCAGATAAATGGAGGACACAATGTAAGATTATACACAACCGCTATGTTTGGCTATGGATGAACTGCTGCGATGACCTGATTCAAAGGCAATCATTATAAATTCATGGACACAGTATGATTACATTATATTTATTATGGTTCCTCGATGATAATCTTTAATACCTCCAGGTAATACTCCACCTAATGCAATGCAGGAGAGCGTCATTAACTCCAGAAGCAAACTGGCAAATAAAGTACATGTAAAACACTACAGAATAACATTTAGTTTGCTAAATCATTGTACACCATAAACAATGGTCATTTTCACCATTTTCTTTCTTTGTTGCACGTCAGTACTGCTGATCTCCTGAAGAGTCTTTACATGCACTTCAACAATGGCTGCGTGATAGTGCAGGTATCCTGATCGTGACAACAACGCACCATTCCTGTACAATGTGTGCTGAAACGGACACTTGTAGTCTTCATTGGAAGCCTGTGTGGCAGGGTGACAGTGCACATGATTTAGGAGAAAAAGTAGATATGGCGCCGTTCAATTCACATGTTAAAAGACTCCCACCTAAATAAATAATTATATTAGTGAATGGGTGGGTGTTAGTGCAATTGACCAAATGAGGTGCACATATATTATATTGTGAAACTGGGCAATATCCTGTGCTGGTATACTAAAATTAATAAACATTGCATGGTTCCATTGTGATTTAAAGTGCTTTTGTGCAAACTTATAACGGTTATATTGAAAATCTAAATATACAGATAAACTACAAATAAAGATTATATATTGCCGATATAAAGTTATTTTGGTATCCAAAAATAAATAATAAAGTGCTTCTGTGCTGGTGAAAAACAATATAGTCCGTTTTATGAAAGTGATCACAGCATACGTGCTCTTTCCAAGCTCTTATTGTGGCCGCACTCACCGGAATCCCCCCCCTCTTGGGGTGTGGAGTATTCACAGCATTTGCCACTGTGCAGCAATCTGAGGACATAATGTCATATACGGTATAGGAGAGAAAGGTGCCAATAGTGTGATATTGCTTCAACCAATTTATTGTTTAAAACATGAAAAGGGTACTCACATTTAGTAAAATACAAAAAAGTGTTTCGTCACTCTGACGGCATCTGGGGCACTCCAGATGACGTCAGAGTGACGAAACGCGTAGGGCGGGGTCAGCACACGCTTTTGCGTCACTTCTGGTCACCGATCTTTGTGTCAGCAACAAATGCTTTTTTGTATTTTACTAAATACGAGTACCCTTTTCACAAGATTGGCAACTACTAATTCACCAGGAATATACAGGCCTCAGATTGCTGCACAGTGGCAAATACTGTGAATGCTCCACACCAAGAGGGGGGGGAATTCCGGTGAGTGCAGCCACAATAAGAGCACGGAAAGAGCACGTATGCTGTGATCACTTTCATAAAACTGACTATATTGTTTTTCACCAGAACAGAAGCACTTTATTATTTATTTTTGGATACCAAAAGAACTTTATATATAATCTTTATTTGTAGTTTATCTGTATATTTAGATTTTCAATATAACCCATATAAGTTTGCAAAAAAGCACTTTAAATCACAATGGAACCATGTAATGTTTGTTAATTTTAGTATAACAGCACAGGATATTACCCAGTTTAACAATATAATATATGTGCACCTCATTTGGTCATTTGCACTAACACCCACCCATTCACTAATATAATTATTTATTTAGGTGGGAGTCTTTTAACATGTGAGTTGAACGGCACCATATCTACTTTATTTTCTCCTAAATCATGTGCTCCACCTGGTGGCGGTGGTGATAAGTAGAGGCAGCGGTTCTGTTTTTTCCTTTTCCTTTTTTTTCCTACTATTCACCTCCTTTGCGCGGAATCACATCATATCCGCTAAAAGGGTGACAGTGCAGGCACACAAGTGAGAGAACGGAACAGAGGATTCTTACTCCTGGCAGGAAGTGTTTGAACAAGGACCTTCAAGGGGAGATGGGTATATAATTATTCCAAGAAATGCTGATGACTTCTGAGATTACTTTTAAATATTAATGCTGCATAAGATTTTAGTGATTGGAACAACATATACTTTAATGCAATGGTTCCCAACATGTCCCTGTGAACCCGTCAAACCCCTGATGAGGTTACATATAACAAAATGATCGCAGGGACGATGCACACACGCTGCTGCACAGATGCTTTTTGAATTATTGACTGTTTGAAGGATAGCACTGGCTATAGTGGAGAGATTTACAGCCAGCAGCATCTCTGTTTTATAGGCAAGTGCACTGATTTTAAAATGGAACGGTTGAGACCATACTACACCATGAGGAGTCTCCCTGTTTTTTACCCATTTTAATTCTGAGGATTCATCCATCCCATCTGAGACGGCGAGCTGGATCATCTTGTCACCATAAGTGGAACACAGTAAGGCTGGCAGGGGGAACATTTCCGTTTTTCCATCTGAGGATCTGAGATCCCAATAAGCACCGAATGATCTTCCCGAGTAAGGAAGATCGCTGGTGATCTGGCAAGCCCCCATCCGATTTATGGTGAAGGTGTCACAACCGTGAATGTCTGAGCACTGCGCCATCAGGAACGATCTATCCAGTGTGGGACACTGGCATGAATGAATTGTTTGCACAGGAGCACTTTAGTGATAAATATATGAACTTTGCACTTTATGAATATATTATAATTTTGCACTTTTGCATAAGGACATTTTTGGATTGAATAATATTTTGATTGGATTTTCTGTTCACTTCAAAAGGTTTTGCACTGTCATATAAAGGTGTTTTAGAAATGGTAATTTTATTTAGCGCTGCACTTTTAGGACATACATATTTGGTTAACCTGGCATTTAGGTTTTAGTGCACAGTTGCTGTATTTACTTTTGACAACACACAAGCGTGGATTTTGTTCTATATAGTACCTGTCACAATCATAGCTGAGAGTCCGTACACCTGTTCTGTATCCATTGACAAAAATGTAAGGTACCTGCACTTTTCCATAGACTTCTAAAAGATCAAGTGTTTTTGCTGCATTTTCTGAAAACGCACCAAGATGCAATATGCAGGACTTTTGGTGTGCTTTCAGAAAACACACCAAAACACCCATTCTAATAGAAGTCTATGTAAAAGCACGGGTAACTCGCACGAAAATCATGGGTACTCATCACTGCATCCGCATTGCAGCCAAACTGCAGTGTGAAGGCACCCTTAAACTTAGATTGAGGTGAATTAGGAGGACTTTCTGGTTTTATGAGCGTTACAAATATTGGTGGAAAACATTAGCCAATAATGGATTGATTTTATTTGGTACCTGAAATCACTTTAAAGTGTGTGTAAAGCCAAACTTTTTTCTTACTTTTGTATAGCATAGGTAGGGATTAAAGAATATGTATGTTGAGGGAAAAAAATAAACACACACACACACACAAATCCTCTCTGGGTGATCAATGTACATTGTAAAGGGTTTTATCAAAATGTGTTGCATAGCATCACCCATTTCTGCTCTGAAGAAAAAGCGGTTTGTTGACTGCACTGTGACTCAGAATGGGAAAGACTTTCATTATCAGTTGACACACTTGCAGTGTTCGAATGAGGAAAGCTGTAGTGTTGAGGAGGATGCCTAAAATCTGACTTGCATCTTTGTGCAGATTTCTGCGAAAATCAGTGAGCTAAGCACACAGCCTCCAGGTTGCCATATTGCTTCAAATTTTACATAAATTTATAGCACTACAGATTGAAAAAGGAAACAATCTTTAATAACATGCAATTACAATATTATACAGGATTTATATAGCGCAGACAGTTTGCGCAGCGCTTTACAACATGAGGGCAGACAGTACAAGTACAATACAATTCAATACAGGGGGGAATCAGAGAGCCCTGCTCGTTAGAGTTTACAGTCTAGGAGACAATATGGTTCTGTAGCAATTGTATATGCTAGAGCTGCACGATTCTGGTCAAAATGAGAATCACAATTCTTTTGCTTAGAATAAAAAGATCACGATTCTCGTATAAAATCTTTCACATTATACAAGAAAAAATTGGGCTAACTTTACTGGTTATTTTTTTTTTTTTTTTTTTTTAATTCATTAAAGTAATTTTTTCCCCAAAAATTGCATTTAAACGACTGCTGTGCAAATACAGTGTGCCATAAAATATTGCAACAACCACTATTTTATTCTCTAGGGTCTCTACAAAAAATTATTTTAACTTGAAACCAACAAAAGTCAGAAAAAGGTTTAGTGTTTAATCTTCCCTCATTTTCATAACAAAGTATATTCCTTTGATGTAAAGGACAAATTGTTACAATGTTTCTACTTAAGTTCCACTGCTAAAGAATGTTGTGATTCTTGGCAGACTGCCTGTTTTTTTTTCCTTTCTTTTGATGGTTGACGGCTTTAGCAGAGCAGAGAGAATTTTCTGCATAGAAAGAATCAGGGAAATACTTTTTTCAAGATGGCGATAACGATTCAGCTCTAGTATATGCTATATTTTGTTTTCATTTCTTATCACAGTGGAGTTATGCTTTAAATGTGTCAGTTTATTCTTTGAGGTTTCTGTCCCATAGGGTACATTTCCTTTACTTCCTGTCTTGGTGGTGAAACAGAAAGTGAGAGGAAATAGAAGGGAATATTTTGACAGTCATCAGATCTCCCAACAGCTCTTGCTCGAGTGACAATGTATGTATGTATGCATGTATGTATGTATGTACGTACGTACGTACAGTTAGAAAAATAATTATTTGATCCCCTGCAGATTTTGTAAGTTTGCCCACTTACAAAGAAATGAAGGGTCTATAATTTTTATCATAATTCTGGCTCCCACAGACTGGCTACAGTATGTGCTTATGTGGTAAACAGATTAATCTTGTCAATTTAAGAAGGTGCTCCTAACAATTTGTTAAGTGTATAATAGAGGTCGACCGATATGGGTTTTTCTCTGGCCGATGCCGATGCCGATATTTAGAAATCGCGGTGGCCGATGGCCGATATGTGATGCCGATTTTTTTGGGCCGATATATTTGGCCGATTTTTTTTTTTTCTTTTTTCCCTTCATCTCATAAAATCTAACAGTTAGATTTTTACACTGGGGAGTTTTTCAGGCGCTTTTGGGCTAAAAATAGCACCTGTAAAGTGCCTGTAAAACGGCTCCCCTGCAGTCTCAGTGTGATATCCCGAGTGCTTTCACACTGAGGTGATGCGCTGGCAGGATGTAAAAAAAGTCCTGCAAACGGCATCTTTGGAGCGGTGCAATACCGCTCCTCCACCACTCCTGCCCATTGAAATTAATGTGCACCGCTGCCGAAGCGCCTGCAAAGCGTTTTGGCAGCGACGCTTCAGGGGCGCATTTAACCCCTTCCTCGGCCGCTAGCTGGGTTATAAGCGCCCCGCTAGCAGCCGAATAGCGCCTCTAAAATGACGGTAAAGCGCCGCCAAAACTAGCAGCGTTTTACCATCAACGCATGCCTGCTCCAGTGTGAAAGCAACCTTAAGTAATACAGAAATTTTTTTTCATTTAAACATTAAACAAAACAAACCTCCAATCAGTTCACTTGTATGTATAATTTAGAAAACGAAAAAAAAAAAAAAAAAAAAAAAAACTATCTTAAATATTAAATACACAAAAACAGGTAATCAAAACTTTTGGACGAAAAAAAATGGGCTAACTTTACTGCTTAGGTTTTTTTTTTTAATTCATTACTGTATTTTTTTTTTTTTAAATTGCGTTTGAAAGACCGCTGCGCAAATACCGTGTGACATAAAATATTGCAACAATCACCATTTTATTCCCTAGGGTCTCTGCTAAAAAAATATATATAATGTTTGGGGGTTCTAAGTGATTTTCTAGCAGAAAATACAGGATTTTTACTTGTAAGCAACAAGTGTCAGAAAAGATTTAGTCTTTAAATGGTTAAACTGAAAACTTCTCCACGGAGTTCAGTCTATTGATAAAAAGAACCTGAAAGATACAATGTATCTTCTTATCAGACTTGGCAGGCTGCCCAGAGGAGGAGAGAAGAAAACTTCACAGATAACTTAAGGCAACTTGCATTAACTTCTATTACAGAAGTCATTTGCAAGTCACGGCTGAAGTTACAATCGGCCTTTTTTATCAGCACAATCGCCGATGCCGATTAAGTAAATAACGCCAAATATCGGCCGATATATCGGCCGGCCGATATATCGGTCGACCTCTAGTGTATAACCCCTTCCCGACCGGCGCACGCCGATGTACATCGGCAGAATGGCACAGCTGGGCAAATGGGCTTACAGGTACGTCCATTTGAATTAACAAAAAATATATATAGTGTAGCGCTGTGTGTGTAAATGGTAAAGGGTATAAAAACAGTGGGTTAGGCTCGAGCCATCTCTTAATGGCCAGCAAATAGACAGAAAATACTTCAAAATTAAATAAAAGTGACTCAATACAATCAAAAGTGCACTATATGTTATAAAATGACATGTAAATTATAATAATTACAACAAACCAATGATTAATGGTGAACAAGAACAAATTCTATATAGATAAAAGTTCAGCCAAAAGAGTCCATAAATATTAGAAAATGTGTTCCTGATAAAAATCAAAAACCACCACCGAAAAGTCTCTGAGGGTCAACTGGTGAAAACAATGGAAAGCTTCTGGTAGATGAAAAGGTAGAGCACCAAAATGAAATGAGACGTCTAAATATAAGACAGGACCATCACCAGAGTATCTGAGGAGGCTTACCGGAAGCAGGGGACTTGAAAAGACATACGTCTTACAAGTCTCAGAAAGCTTAATGAGCCGCCAGGGCTGGCAAGATGGATCATCGGGTGTCCACAACTTCAAATGGGGGGGAAAGGAAAATCCTTGCACAGCTTCAACCGTCCAAACGTTTCAACAGGCCAACATACATGTTTACTTGTGACTGTCTCCGGACTGTAACTTTATACGTTGTTCCATGTATTTTCTGTTAAACTACCAATAAATATATTTTCAACCCTGGTAAAGCCTTTTGACCAAATGTCCTCCAATTGTAGAGTGTGTTAGATTAAACATCTTTATCAACAATTTGGAGCAACCAGAAATATTCCACACACAGCATCAATTCTGAGATGGGAAGGCTGTATTAATTTCCTTTTTTAGGCTTTCTTTCTTCTATTTTAATCTGGTGATCCAGTCAGCAAGTCTGTTGTTTTTCAAAAACACAAGCTCTCCAGCAGAATATATACCAGTTCTAGTACCAGATATATCTGAATGTTTATACAGTTCGCCTTTGGTGGTTCGCTGTAATGACACACACTGCAGGGAAAGCAGGCTCCTCTCAGCTATGTAGCAGACGTCCATTTGAATTCCCCGCCGTGCCATTGCGTGCACGCCGGCGGTCCCGCGGACTCGATCGTCGCGGGGATAGCCGCGATCGCCTCACGGAGAGGACGAACGGGGAGATGTTGATGTAAACAGCATCTCCCCATTCTGCCTAGTGACAGTGTCACTGATTTCTGCTCCCTGTGATCGGGAGCAGAGATCAGTGTAGTGTCACAGCTAGCCCATCCCCCCTACAGTTAGTTATCACTCCCTAGTACTGACTTAACCCATCCCCGTCCCCTAGTGGTTAACCCCTTCACTGCCAGTGTCATTTACACAGGAATCTTTTTCATTTTTATAGCACTGATCACTGTATAAATGACAATGGACCCAAAAATGTGCAAAGAATGTCCGACATGTCCGCCATAACGTCACAAAAAATAAATAAATAAATAAATAAAAGTGCCATAAAACTATCCCCTATTTTGTAAACGCTATAACTTTTGCGCAAACCAATCAATAAACGCTTAGTGCAATTTTTTTTTTACCAAAAATATGTAGAAGAATACGTATCGGCCTAAACTGAGGGGGAAAAAAAATTATTTTTTATATATTTTTGGGGGAAATTTATTATAGCAAAATGTAAAAAATAATGCGTTTTTTTCAAAATTGTCGCTCTTATTTTCTTTATAGCGCAAAAAATAAAAATTGCAGAGGTGATCAAATACCACCAAAAGAAAGCTCTATTTGTGGGGAAAAAAGGACGTCAATTTTGTTTGAGAGCCACGTCGCACGATTGCGCAATTGTCAAAGCGACGGATCGCCAAATCGCAAAAAGTGCTCTGGTCAGGAAGGGGGTAAAATCTTCCAGGGCTAAAGCGGATAAAAGACACCTGTCCACAGAATCTTTCTTCCATTCAAACCCCAACATAGTGGGCAAGAACAAAGAGCTGTCAAAGGACAAGATTGTAGATCTGCCAAAAGGATGGAATGGGCTACAAGACCATCAGCAAGAAGCTTTGGTGAGAAGGAGATAACTGTTGGAGTGATTATTCGCAAATGGAAGAAATACAAAATAACCATCAATCGCCCTCAGTCTGGAGCTCCATGCAAGATTTTGCCTCATGGAATAAGGATGATCATGAGAAAAGTGAAGGATCAGCCCAGAACTACACGGGGGGAGCTTGAGAATGATCTCAAGGCAGTTGGGACCACAGTCACCAAACAAACCATTGGTAACACAATACGCCACCATGGATTTAAATCCTGCAGCACCCGCAAGGTCCCCCTCCTCAAAAAGGCACATGTACAAGCCCCTCTAAAATTTGCCAGTGAACATCTAAATGATTCAGAGAAGATTTGGGAGAAAGCGCTGTGGTCAGAGGAGACCAAAATTGAGCTCTTTGGCATTAACTCAACTCGCAGTGTGTGGAGGAAGAAAAATGCTGACAATGACCCCAAGAACATCCTTACAGTCAAGCACAGGGGTGGAAACATTATGCTTTGGGGCTGTTTCTCTGCTCAATGTACAGGCTGACTTTGTTGCATTTAGGGGCCAATGGACAGGCCATGTATTGGAAGATCTTGGATTGGAACCTTCTTCCCATAGCCAAAACACTGAAGATGGGTCGTGGATGGGTCTTCCAGCATGACAATGACCAAAACATACCTCCAAAGCAACAAAAAGGAGTGGCTCAAGAAGAAGCACTTTAAGGTAATGGAGTAGCCTAGCCAGTCTCCAGACCTTAATCCTATAGAAAATCTATGGAGGAATCTGAAACTTTGAGTTGCCAAGCAACAGACAAGAAACCTTAAGAATTTAGAGAAGATCTGTAAATAAGGGTGGGCCAAAATCCCTCCTGAGATGTGTGCAAACCTGGTAACCAACTACAAATGTCTTACTTCTGTGCTTGCCAACAAGGGTTTCTCCACCAAGTACTAATTTATGTTTTGCTTGGGGATCAAATATGTATTTTACTCATGGAACGGCACCTCAATTTATAGCATTTGTATCAAGTGTTTTTACTGGATTTTTGGTTGATATTCTGTCTCTATCACTTAAAATACACCAATGATAAAAATTATAGACCCTTCATTTCTTTGTAAGTGTACAAACTTAAAAAATCTGCAGGAGATCAAATAATTATTTTTCCCACTGTACTAAGCTCTGGAGCAACTTGCAAATTGCACAGTCTATTTGCTTTAAGGTAGAACACTAGGCAACACTTTTATTTCTCCATTTTGGATAGAGTAAGGGAGGGTTATAACCCTCCAGGTTCTGTTTTTTAAATGTGGGCATCTTTGTCCCCATTGGAAGATATCCCCTCTTACTTTTTCTGAGGAAAACCCCAAATTTGGGACTTTTAATTTCACTTTCAATAATAAATGGTAAACAGGACAAATAGAGAGGGCAAATTTTCCCAACGGGGATACAGACAGCAATAAAAGCCCAACAGGCGTTCCAATCCACCTCTACTTAAAAAAAAAAAAAAAAAAAAAAAAAAAGAAGAATTTACTTTATTATTCTTTAAGTAAATCAACCACAATAATTTCCATGTTTGGGTTTCCATGCATTACTGTTGAGACAACGGATCCAAAAAAAAAGGCAGAAACTACTCAAAATTGCGTATTGTATTTTTACATTTCTTAAAAACCACATGTCTGGACCATTACCTTATCACCCAATGCTACTCGAAAAGAAGAAGAATTTTAACGGCTGCCACTCATAACCCAAAAGGAAAAAAAAAAAAAGACATTTGGGGAGTTAAAAAATGAGGAGGGCGAGTATGGACAGAGCTGTGCTGCCCCAGAAAGTATAGTCAGTGCCCCCCTGCTGCACACAGGCTTACAGAGCGGCCATTTCAATTGGAATTGTACAGCGTCTGGGACCACCCCTCTCCACCTCCCTCCTGCTGCACATCTACACCCCACAAAAGGTTCACAGTGCAGGCTTTAATAGGAGTTACAAAGCTGTCTGGGACCACCCCTCTTCACCTCCCTCACATCTAAGGAGTGGGGAAGTGCATGTCTCTACAAGGCAGTTATAAGTGGACAGGCTCGAACATTCTCGGTCAACCCTCAGTGTGCACCGATGCTTAACCCTCCGTGGCTACAGCAGGAGAATGGCAACTATGACAGTGTGCGGTGATTTGAAGCAGTACATCTGCTGGAGGCACTGGTTTAATGGGGGATTGAGCAAGATGTGCTGGGAGGAAGGGGGGGGGGGTGAGAGTATAGATGTGCTGGATTTGGGGGGGGGTAATTTGAGGCACAAGGTATAATGGATAGGGTGGGGGGGTGGAATTGGAGGCACAGATCTGAACCATCCCTCCCTGTGCCTCCAATATCACCCCCGCTCCCTATCATACCTATGACTCCAATTCCACCTCCCTCCCCATCATACCTATGCCTCCAATTCCACCCTGGATTGAGGGGAGGTGGAATTGGAGGCATAGGTATGATGGATTTGGGGGTGGGGGGGGGGGGATTGGAGGCATTGGTATGATGGGAAGGGGGGTGGAATTGGAGGCATAGGTATGATGGATTGGTGGCAAAATTAAAAGGCGTAGATGTGCTGGATGGGGGGGGGGGGGATTGGAGGCATAGGTGTGCTGGAGAGGGGAGCTTGGAAGATGAGGTGTGCTGGAGGGCAATTGGAGGTAGAGATGCTGGGAAGTTTAATTAAAAGGTAGAGGTGTGCTAGGAGGGGGGATGCATTGGAGGACTGAAGGCATGGCGTTGGAGGTAGAGGTGTACTGGGGGAGGCATTGGAGGTAGAGGTGTACTGGTGGAGGCATTGAGGTGTACTGGGGCAGGTGAGGTAGAGGTGTACTGGGACAGGTGAAACAAAACCAGAGAAATGCTTTCTCAACTTACTGACTAGCCTGCTAACCAACCACATTTTCTTGTCTGAGGAGGCTGCACTGATGGGCACTGGTGAGGCTGCATTGATGGGCACTGAATGAGGCAGAACTAATTATGCTGCACTGGTGGGCACTGACAGGCTGCATTCATGGGCACTGATAAAGTTGTTAATATTTACCAGTAATTTTTGTAACTTAATTCTGCATTAAAACATTTAACATTGTCAATTCATGAGATAATTTATGAGATAATTTATGAGGGCCTGTTATGGGGCGGAATTAGGAGCAGGACATGTTAGGGGTTGGGTCAAGCAACTGGTGGCGAGTAACCATTAATGCCTGGCTAGTAGCTCAGGACTTGAAATTTTGAGCACTGGCATATAAAATGCATCAAATTTTATTCAAAACATAATTAAGACCAATATAACATCCATAAAGGATGTGAATAGTCATCCCACATGGTGTGACATTGGCCCCTATACTTTCCATACAGTCTCTAGCTCAATAAAGATAACCAGATACAAACAAAATTGTAAGAGCTGGACGATGTAAAATCCAGGTGTGGATCTTGATCTCTACGCATTATGCCAAAACTGGCTTCTTCAAGAGATCATGCAGTTTAATAATCAAGTGGTTCAGAGAATTCTCGGTTTCATGTCAGGGGGTCCAAATCACACCAAACAGATGGATGTTATTACATCATAGCCACATATAGCTGTGAGGGGATCCCCCCAAAAGAGGACAGAATACAACACTGACTGCTAGAATAGCTTCTATTTTGGGTGATTTGGCCCCTCGGACATTAAACAAAGCATCCTCTGAACCCCTTGTTTACTTCACTGCATGATCTCCTATTAAGCTTTAAAATTGATTTTAATGATGTTTTGAATAAAAATGGATACATTTTATATGCCACTCTAGTGTCTTTTCCTTTACCGCTGGGTTATGAGTGGCAGCCGTTAAAGTCCTTTTTGAGCAGTATTCTGCAACTTTTTTGGATGTGGTGCCATAACAACTAATTGTGCCTCATACAGTGGATATAGAAAGTCTACACACCCCTTTTAAAATGTCAGGTTTCTATGAAAAAAAGACAGACAAAAATAAAGCATTTCAGAACTTTTTTCACTTTTTTAATGTGACCTATAAACTGTACAACTCAGCTGAACAACAAACTGAAATCATTTAGGTGGAGGGACATAAAAATAAAAAAATAAAACAATAAAACATTATGGTTGCATTAGTGTGCACACCCTTAAAAGCTAATACTTTTTTGAAGCACCTTTTGGATTTTATAACAGCACTTTTTGAGTATGAGTCTACCAGCATGACACATCTTGACTTGGCAAAATTTGCCCCCCCTTCTTTGCAAAAACACTCCAAATCTGTCAGATTGTAAGGGCATCTCTTGTGTACAGCTCTCTTCAGATCACCCCACAGATTTTCAATCAGATTTTTCAACCCTTGAAAAAGTCACGTGACAGTGACGCAACACGTCGGGGAGCCGGGTGACGTCAAGTGGCGTTTATTGGTATATGGAAGGAAAGGACTAACAAGTAGACGATAAAAACATGCCAAAGTCCACAATGGACACGAGCAACCAGATCAACAGGACCACGTCCAGCACGCCGGAGAACCTTCAAGGTGGCCGACGCATTTCTATGGGAGATCCCGGCTTCCTCAGAGCCCATCTGTAAAACTACATTGGCACCATAGATATAGCAAATTGGTCTCATCACATGATATAAAGACCACCTTTTAGATTTTTCGAAAGCGTTTCCATTGGGTATCCCCTGAGCAAGGTCTGTGCATCTACTGGGAGCCATATAAAATCTAGGCGATATCCAGTGCCATCACATCGCTTTTGAGCACAAGAGATTTTGCTAGTTTGTCTACAGGAGAATAGAAATAGCCCATGACAAAAAAACAAAAAAACAAAAAAACAATTTTAAAAAGGTTTTTTTGTACTAGCTGCATTTAAAAAATACTTCCATAATCATAAAAAAAGAAGAACAACAAAACTAAAATCAAAGCTGTTTTTATATTTGCCTGGAGTTCAGCTTAAATTATAGTATTAAAATGTAATATTAACCAACCAGGTGTGTCTGGTACATTCTTCTGGCTATACAAGTTAGGCAATCTGCATTTATTCCAATGAACTTTGGCAAGTTTGATAACATTCTCAGCATATGACCATCATATAATAATATAATATGTACAAAATATTTCCGCGATATTTATAGCATAGTTTTTAGGATCTAAATTTATTTGGCACCTAAAACGTTTGGGCTAGAGGAACACAGAGCAATATTGACATTCAACTACCAGTAATAAGGCTGCTACATTTATATGCTTGTACTTTCATCAATTCCTTGCTCAATAGATGTTTGAATGTATTGCCATCTTGTGGTGCAACTCATAAAGCATGTACTGTGTGACATATCCTGTATGCACATAGTTAAAGCACAGTTCAGTGGCAAAGCTCTATTTAAATTCTACAGGATATTATAACCCATAGCACACTATGTATGCGGTCATGCTTCTCTGATAATAATGTTGCCTGAGCTTCCATGGATGCTTATGTAAGCATTCCTGCAAAATAAAAATAAAAAAAAAAAAAGAAGGCAAAGATCTCTCAGCTCTAGAAATTACAAGGAGTAAGAATGCGAAGCGGCATGCTTTGTGAAAAAAAAAAAAAGTTTATATAAAACAAGAACACAATGCTTGTGATAAAATCATTCATTAAAACTACAAAGTGCTGGCTGTCTACAAAAGTAACCAATCATTTTTGATTAAAAAAAAAATATATATATATAATTTTTTTTTTTTTTTTTATACAGTTGTGCTCAAAAGTTTGCATACCCTGGCAAACATTGTGACATTTTGGCATTAATATTGAAAATATGACTGATCATGCCAAATACCTGTCTTTTAAGGATAGCAATCACATGAAGCCATTTATTATCAGAGTTTTTTGATCCTTTTTAAATCCTAGTAACAGAAAATCACCCAAATGGCCCTGATCAAAAGTTTACATACCCTTGAATGTTTGGCCTTGGTAAAAGACACAGAAGGTGGCACACACAGGTTAAAATTGCGATTAAAGGTTAATATCCCACATTTGTGGCTTTTTAAATCACAATTAGTGTCTGTGTATAAATAGTCAATGAGTTTGTTGGCTCTTACATGGATGCACTAAGCAGGCGAGACACTAAGCCATGAGGTGGTAGAAAAGAACAGTCAAAAGACCTGTGTAACAAGGTAATGAAACTTTACAAAGATGGAAAAGGATATAAAAAGATATCCAAAGCCTTAAATATGCCAGTCAGTACTGTTTAATCACTTATTATGAAGTGGAAAATTAGGGGCTCTTTTCATACCAAGCCAAGGTCAGGTAGACCAAGAAAGATTGCAGCCACAACTGGTGGAAGAATTGCTTAGGATACAAAGAAAAACTTACAGATAACCGCGGGAGAAATACAGGCTGCTCTCCAAAAAGATGGTGTGGTTGTTTTTAAGGAGCACAATTCAACAATACTTGAACAAAAAATAGCTGCATGGTTGAGCTGCCAGAAGGAAGCTTTTACTGCGCCAATGCCACAAAAAAGCCAATGAGACATGTCAAGGTGTTGTTGGGAAAATTGTAAGCAGGCTTTTTTGTGGAACTTGCGCCGTAAAGGCTTCTTTCTGGCAACTTGACCATGCAGCTCTTTTTTGTTCAAGTATCATCGTATTGTTCTCCTTAACTGCTTCAATACAGGACATTTTCACCCACTTCCTTCCCAGACCAATTTTTAGTTTTCAGCGCTGTCGCACTTTAAACAATTGCGCGGTCATGCGACGTTGTACCCAAACAAGATTGACGTCCTTTTTTCCCCACTAATAGAGCTTTCTTTTGGTGGTATTTGATCACCTCTGCGGTTTTTATTTTTTGCACTATAAACAACAGAAGAGACAATTTTGAAAAAAACACAATATTTTTTTACTTTTTGCTACAATAACTATCCCAATTTAAAAAAAAAAAAAAAAAAAAAAACTATTTTTCCTCAGTTTCGACCGATACGTATTCTTCTACATATTTTTGGTAAAAAAAAAAAAAAAAAAAAAAAATCGCAATAAGCGTAGATTGATTGGTTTGCGCAAAAGTTATAGCGTCTACAAAATATGGGATAGATTTATGGCATTTTAAAAAAATTTTATTTATTTTTTTTACCAGTAATAGCGCGATCTGCGATTTTTTTTCGTGACTGCGACATTATGGCGCACACATCGGACACTTTTGACACATTTTTGGGACCACATTTATACAGCGATCAATGCTATAAAATTGCATTGATTACTGTATAAATGTGACAGGCAGGGAAGGGGTTAACCACTAGGGGGACACAAGGGGTTAATTATGTTTCCTAGGGGAGTAATTCTGTAGGGGGAGGGGACGCACAAGGGGAGGAGACTGATCAGTGTTCCTCTGTACTGGGAACACAGATCGGTCTCCTCTCAACTGACAGGATGTGGATCTGTGTGTTTAGACGGTCCTGCTTGGTTAACGGGCAATCGCGGGTGCTCGGCGGCAATCGTGGCCACCGGGCACACGCACCGGGTCCCTAGCAATGCCGCGCGCCCCCTAGACGGCCGGGAATCCCAGGACGTCATATGACGGCCACCCAGGATGGGAGATCCCATCTCTGGCCGTCATTTGACTATGGCCCGGTAATGAAGTGGTTAAAGACAACCAGACCATCTTTTTCCAGAGCAGCCTGCATGTCTCCTTAGGTTACCTGTGGGTTTTTCTTTGTATCCCAAAAGGAGAAATACAGGCTGCTCTCGAAAAAGATTTTTAAAGGAGCACAATACGATGATACTTGAACAAAAAAGAGCTGCACAAGTTCCACAAAAAAGCCTGGTTACAATATGCCCAACACTTTGACATGCAGCTCTTTTTTGTTCAAGTATCGTTGAATTGTGCTCCTTAAAAACAACACCGCCGTCTTTTTGGAGAGCAGCCTGTATTTCTCCTGTGGTTACCTGTGAGTTTTTCTTTGTATCCTAAGCAATTCTTCTGCCAGTTGTGGCTGCAATCTTCCTTGGTCTACCCGACCTTGGCTTGGTATGAAAAGAGCCCCTAATTTTCCACTTCTTAATAAGTGATTAAACAGTACTGACTGGCATAGTCAAGGCTTTGGATATCTTTTTATATCCTTTTCCATCTTTGTAAAGTTTGATTACCTTGTTACGCAGGTCTTTTGACTGTTCTTTTCTACCTCCTCATGGCTCAGTGTCTAGCCTGCTTAGTGCATCCATGTGAGAGCTAACAAACTCATTGACTATATTTACACACAGACACGAATTGAGACTTCAAAAGCCACACATGTGGGAAATTAACCTTTAATTGCCATTTTAACCTGTGTGTGCCACCTTTTGTGTCTGTACCAAACACTCCAGGGTATGTAAACTTTTGATCAGGGCCCATTTGGGCGACTTCTGTTATTATGATTTAAAAAGCATCCAAAAAAACTATGAGATAATGAATGGCCTCATGTGATTGCTATCCCTAAATAAAAGGCAGTTATTTGGCATGTTTTCAATATGAATGCCAAAATTTCACATTTTCTGCCAGGGTATGCAAACTTTTGAGCACAACTGTGTATATAAAATACACACACACAGCTTTGCAAAAGTATTCACCCCCTTGACTTTTTACCTATTTTGTTACACTACAGCCTTTAGTTCAAGGTTTTTTTTTTATTTCTGAATGAGATGTGATGGGTCAGAACATGATAGTCTAAGCTGGTGAAGTAAAATTAGAAAAATATATACATAAAATTATTTTTCAGAAATAAACTGATGGCATGTGCCTATGTATTCACCCACTTTGTTATGAAGCCCATAAAAAGCTCTGGTGCAACCAATTACCTTCAGAAGTCACATAATTAGTGAAATGATGTCCCACCTGTGTGCAATCTAGGTGTCACATGATCTGCCATTACATATACACACCTTCCTGAAAGGCCCCAGAGGCTGCAACACCTAAGCAAGAGGCACCACTAACCAAACACTACCATGAAGACCAAGGAACTCTCCAAACAAGTAAGGGACAATGTTGAGAAGTACAAGTCAGGGTTAGGTTATAAAAAAAAAATATCCAAATCTTTGAATATCCCTAGTAGCACCATCAAATCTATCATAACCAAATGGAAAGAATGTGGCACAACAGCAAACCTGCCAAGAGACGGCCACACCAAAACTCACGGACCGGGCAAGGAGGGCATTAATCAGAGATTAATCATGCTCAGATCACCAAAGAATGTATTTTTATGCTGGTTGGGGTAGGAGGTCAGAGAGAAAAGTAATCCAGCTAAATTATTAAACAAACCAATATGCTCCCCACCTCCCACTTTTCAAGATCGGTCTGTAGGATGTGCTTGCCATGCTCTACGGATGTCCACAAATATCAGGTAATTAGGCAGCAATTATCTTAATTTTTTGGGAAAGGGGAACTCCATACAACTTCTCTCTTTGCCAACAAGGTTTTCTTTACTCCGCTTACGTGTGGATCAATATACAGTGAAGGGGTGGTTTCAAAGCAAAAAACAGGTGCGTGTGTTTATGAGCTGTACTATTCAATTCATACAATTTTCCAACATGCATGAAGACCATTATTATTATTATTATAAGAAGAGCTTGCCTTGTTTATTTCATCAGAATATCAACTAAACCAGACCTAGAATTTGTGATGGACCCAAGCAGCTCTGCAATTCCTAAATGAAAGAGCCAAATCTTCAATGCATTAAAGGTGCGCATTTGGATAACTCTATCCTAATAAACAAAATGTCTTGACCCAACTGATTACATGGACAGTTCTCTCTATGCTGTCTGTTTATGAAACTGAACAGCGGTGATCCTGATCTATGTTCATTAACGGTTTATAAAACAGAGATCGGGGTAGAACATGTTCCTCCCCCGATCATCTCCGCACACAGAGAACCTATCATTGTCTGACAGAAACAGCCAGTTTCTGAAGCTGCGACCTCAGCCCTTCACTGGCTATCTGTCACAATTCACCAGCTCTGAGCTGGGGAAATCGGGGAGGGTGAATTGAGAGAATTCGGGCAGAACTGAGGAGGAAGATTACTGACAACCTTCTACCTGGATCAGACCCCCCATGACAGTAACCATGTCCCCCTGATAAATATATATATTTTTTTTTTTTTTTTTGTTTTTTTTTTTATTATAACCTGGAAACCTGAGAAATGACCAGACCGCGAGATAGTATCCAGCAGGGCTGGGAGACACGATTGGGGTCCGCCAAATATAACAGCATGTCGTCTGCCTAAAGGGATACCTTTTCTTCCAGACCCCCAAATCGTCAATCCCACAATGGCCCCACTGGATCGCATCAGTGCCGCAAGGAGTTCTATCACCAGTGCAAACAGCAATGGCAACAGAGGACGCCCCTGTCTGGTGCCTCTCCTTATTAGAAAGGGATCGGATATGGAAGCATCCACTCTAATGCCCCGTACACATGAGCGGAATTTCCATCAAAAAAAGTGTGATGGGAGCTTTTGGTCGGATATTCCGACCGTTTGTATGCTCCAACTTTTTCTGTCTGAATTTCCGCCAGCAAGAGATTGAGAGCTGGTTCTCCATTTTTCTGACGGAAAAAGTTCTATGCAATTCCGATGCGCAAAAAAACACGCATGCTCGGAAACAATTCGATGCATGCTCTGAAGCATTGAACTCCATTTCTCGGCTCGTCGTAGTGTTGTATGTCACCGCGTTCAGAGAACTTGTGTAACCGTGTGTATGCAAGGCAAGCTTGAGCGGGATTCCGTCGGAAAAACCATCCAAGATTTTTCCGACGGAAATTCCGCTCATGCGTACAGGGCATTAGTCTAGCCAAAGGCTTATGATACGGTAGTTGTACCCATCTGATAAAAGGCATTGCCAAATCCAAATTTAGCCAAGACTTCTAGTAGATACGGCCATTTGACCGAGTCGAAGGCCTTATGAGCGTCCAGGGCGTCCAAGAGCCCATGGTATCATGAATCGTCTGCATGTTAGTAAAAAGCCTGCGCAGATTAATGGAAGTCGATCGCCCTGGGATAAATCCAGTCTGATCTGCTTCAATAAGAGTATTGATGACTGTATTCAATCTCTGGCCAAGCACTTTGGCTAATATCTTCACCTCTGAGTTTATTAGCGAAAATCGGTCGGTACGATTCACAAAAGGTGGTCCTTATGGGGCTTAGGGATAAGGACAATCAGCACCTCCGACATGGAGGGTGGCAACTGTCCCGTCTTTAGAGCGAAGTTTTATACCCGAAGCAAGTGTGGGATCAGTAATTCTCTTAAATGTGTGTACCACTCTATGGGCAATCCATCTAGTCCTGGCATTTTATTTCTGGCAAAGGACTGGATGGCCTCCCCTATTTCCTCAGTCGTCAAGGAAGCATCAAGCAGTGAAGCCTGAGAGTCCTGCAACTTTGGAAGTGAGATGTTAGGTAGATAGTTCCACAATCGTGTAGTGCACCCTAGAGGAGTATAACATGGAATAAAACGTAATAAATGCCCCCTATATTTCTGTGTTTTGTTCAACTATGGTTCCCTCTGAGTTCCTAATTCTCTAAATGTTGCATGGCTGATAGTCAGGTCTGGAGAGATAATGGACGTCTGTTCTTGTCGCCAAACTCAAAAAGCCGCTGATTCCGACACAGCAACATTTTTTGGGTTTACTCCAGGAGCACCAGATCCAATTCTCTAGCCCTAGGTCTCCAAACAGCATGTGTTTCCGGAGTTGGAGATGTAGAGTATGCGGTCTCAGCTTCCCTGAGTCCACCAGTCTGGACTGAGATCCCTTACGGGCCTGCCCAATAGCTGCAGTGAAAGAGCCGCGCGTGGTAGCTTTAAAGGCATCACACACCAGAGGGATGGAGGCGCTCTGTTTGTTGGTTATCCAATAGGATTTCATTTCGGCCAGGCTCTGAGCAACAACAGCCTGGTCAGCCAGCCATAGTGGGCTCAACATTCATATTCGGTAAGAAGGTGGTGTTCCTAAAGCAAGGTCCATCAAAGGACAGTGATCAGACACCATATTAAGCATAGCCGACGAGACCAGACACAGATAAATGTGTGACAGTGTACCGTGAGAGTCAGAGTGGCAATAGTATTCTCAATAGTATTCTCTGGTGTCCACATGTTTCCACCTCCAGGCCTCCACCAGGTCAAATTGAGTCAGAAAGGCACCCAAGGACATGGGGGCGATGTAGAGCATCGGATCCTATCCATGGAGTTGTCAAGGACTGTGTTGTAGTCACTTGCTATCAATAAAGGGGCCCTCTGCGATTTCTAGGATTGTGCCCATTACTCGCTCAAAGAATTGTTTAGTAAAGGGTGGTGGAACATACATACAGGCTAGTGATTTTGTATGGTTTACCAAGGAGTTCAAGCACTAAGATTACAACTCAGCCACCCCGAACTAGTTTGATGTTTAATCGTGACAGGAGCAGATTTGGCTATAAGGATAGATGTACCTCTAGCACATGTTGAATATGTGGATTGAATGACATACGCTATTTTAGCTGTTTTAAGGACCATAACCCTGGAGCCCTGGAGATGGGTTTCCTGGGGGAGGATCACATGCGGATTATGCCTGGTCAAATATTCAAACATCAGAGATCGTTTCACTTTGGAGTTAAGCCCCCTAACATTCCAAGAAATCAGGTGTAATGTAGCCATAAGCAAGTATTAAGCATAGTCATCAGTACACATCTCTCACAGTACAGTAGAATCAACCATGCTGCATAGTTCCGTATACCCAGAGAGGTACAAGGAAATATGCATAGTTTGTACATGGCAGAGAGCAATGTAATCTCTGTGGATACGAACTGGATGCCAAGATGGCCGAATAGGCCAGTGAATATGTATGAGAAAGACAAGGAAAAAAAGACCATAACACAAAAGAACAGTCCCAAAACCTAACCCCCCCCCCCCTCCCAAACACATGAGAGCTTTGTTCCCGAAACCAAAACTGCAAAGCAGGGGCGTGGTAAGATCCCACCACTAACAAACCAGATGGAGTGGAAGGAAGTCCGTAGCAATGTGCTTCCATCCGTGTCTGCACAGGACATAACGTGTTGACTGACCCAAATCCTAGATAGAGAGTTCAAGGACTTCGAGGCAATATATGGCAAAATGTTGGTAGGTGTCCCCAGCTTCTCGTGGAGAGGAGAGTGAGGAGGACAGGAGGGCATTCTGGCACTACCCCCCCCCCCCCCCCCCAGCAACATAAGCTAAATGGGTAAATGCGGGGTGTCAAACAGGAGGTAGAGAGATCCATTTATAGGGCTTTTACATTCAGCAAGGAGACCTCCGGTTCTGGTTTCACAGATTCGGAGGTCCTAGGGTATCCACCCAGCGCTCTGCTTCCTTAGGATCAGTAAAAAAGTAGGCCCTGCCCTGATGAATGATCCGCAGCCGTTCAGGATATAGCATGCTGTAGGGTAATTGGAGGTCCTTCAGCCTTCTTTTGATAGCCAGAAAAGTAGCCCTCTGTTTTTGTGTAGCTGAGAAGTCCGGGAATATGGTGATTCCACTACCATTAAAGGATACACTGCCACTCGGGCAGCTCTGAGAACTGCTTCTCTACCCTTGAAGTGCAGTAGTTAATAAGCATGGCACGCGGTGGGGCCCAGAAGGGCAATGGTGCGAAAGGAACTATTAGCTCATTTAAAGGTGAACAGTGGTGAATAAGTTGAGGTGCCAAAAGTAGATGTCAGCCATCTTTCCATAAATGTCTCAGGGGCCCTTCCCTCCGAACCCTCTGGGTACCCCAGAGAGCGCAGATTATTACGCCTCAGGCAATCTTCCATGTCAGTAAGCTTGTCAGCGGTGTAACCCTGAGCTTGACGCAGCTCTCTAGCTGAGGCCTGCAAGGGATGTGTCTCGTCTTCCAGCTCTCCAATGCATTGTTCAGCATTAGACAACACTCTGAATTAGATTGTGCACATTCTGTTTTAGGAAGGATAAGTCAGTTTTAATGGAATTCATTTGTGTAGTGAGGGAAGCATGGTTGTGCTGAATGGCCTCCATGATCTGTGCAAGGGTCGGTTCTACAGGGCCTGTGTCAGCATTGCCTGCATTAGGGGTGGCAGGATCTGTGTCCTCAGCAGGGGAGAATAGGGAGATGATCACCCTTCCATGAGAGCTGCTGCACCATGGAGGAGGAAGAGGACGGCTGGGTGTGTGTGTAGAATGCTGGCCGGCACCATCTTGCTTCTGCCCGCATGGTGGTATGAATCACGGGGCGTCCTCCATAGGCGGGCCGCATTTGACCATTGCCTGGTGGGCTCTAGGGTCCCGTGAGGCTGTGGGGGCAGAAGGGGCACCTTAAGAGCCGACAGATCTGCAGTATCAGGTGCAGATGCAACTCACATCCTCACATCCCAGTTGTTGGCCACGCCCCCCCCCGGCATCACAGTCTTAGTCCGTAGGGTTCAATATTGAGTTGGCCCACCCTTTGCAGCTATAACAGCTTCAACCCTTCTGGGAATGTAGTCCACAAGATTTAGGAGTGTGTCTATGGGAATGTTTGACCATTCTTCCAGAAGTGCATTTGTGAGGTCAAGCACTGATGTTGGACCAGAAGGCCTGCTCGCAATCTCCACTCTAATAAATCCCAGGGTCCTGGAGGTCAGGACTCTGTGCAGGCCAGTCAAGTTCCTCCACCCCATACTTGCTCATCCATGTCTTTATGGACCTTGCTTTGTGCACTGGTCCAAATCATTTGGTGGAGGGGGGATTATAGTGTGGGGTTGTTTTTCAGGGGTTTGGTCCCTTAATTCCAGTGAAGTGAACTCTTAAGGGGTCAGCATACCAAGACATTTTGGAGAATTTCATGCTTCCAACTTTGTTGAACAGTTTGAGGATGGCCCCTTCCTGTTCCAATATGACTGCGCACCACTGCACAAACAAGGTCCATCAAGACATGGATGAGTGAGTTTGGGGTGGCTTGCACAGAGTCCTGACCTTAACCCGATAGATCACCTTTGGGGTGAATTAGAGCAGAGACTGCAAGCTAGGCCTTCTCGTCTACATCAGTGCCTGACCACACAAATGCGCTTCTGGAAAAATTCCCATAGACACACTACAATTCCCATAGACACACTCCTAAACCTTGTAGACAGCCTTCCAAGAAGAGTTGAAGCTGTTATAGATGCAAAGAGAGGTCCAACCCAATATTGAATCCTACGAACTAAGACACAATTAAAGTGCGTGTAAAGGTAGGCATCCCAATACTTTTGGCAATGTAAAAACATTCAACATGCGAACATTGAGTGTGAGTGCCCAAAAACACACCACGATGGTTTTCTGCAAATTTTTTGTGTCGGGCGAGATTTTCCCTCACTTCCTGTCCCTATAACAAGAAACATAGAAGTGCAGTTGTGACAGGACAGGAAGAACAGACAAGAAAAATAAGAAAAGTAAAAAAAAAAAAATCTGCTGCGCTCAAACAAAAAACTTAAAAGCGGCTAACACAATATTGCTGGGTACAATAAAAAAATAGGGGTAAAGGTGTAGCGCTAATTAATGGTGGTAGTTTAAGACATATAAGGTACATTCAGTAGCACAAAAAAAATTGCAGTCCATCTGGAAAACTCCAATGAGATAGAAAGTAGGAGAACCGACACAACTGACTCTTACCGCCAGTGTATTAGGACATACACATTGAGCAAATGACTGAAAAGCCAAATTCACATGTCTGCACAATGAGATTGTTCTTTCATCCCTTTATATGTAACCACTGAGCTGTTCCTGTGGAGTTTCTCCCAGCCGAGGTTGAAAAGATACAGCCATCTGTCTCTGGTGGGTCTATGATAGAGGATTCCTTGCCCAATTGGTGGACCGTTCGATGAATAGGAGTTGTGAATTTGGCTTTTTAGTCATTTGCTCAATGTGTATGTCCTATACACTGGCGGTAAGAGTCAGTTGTGTCGGGTGTCGGTTCTCCTACTTTCTATCTCATTGGACTTTTCCAGATGGACTGCAATTTTTTGTGCTATTGAATGTACCTTATATGTCTTAAACTACCACCATTAATTAGCGCTACACCTTTACCCCTAAGAAAAATAAGACATAACGCCCCCTCACTGTACTAGAATGTGTGTGTCTGTCCCTGTTTAAGAGACTCCCCATCATGTTCATGAAGGAGGAAAAAAAACTGCACTGATAAAATAAAAAACCTACTGAGAAAATGAATAAATGAATTGAAACCAATAGAGTGAATGAAATTATGTGAAAAAAAAAATAATCAATAGAGACAGAAAAGTCCAAACACAAAAAGGACAAATCCCTCAATCGATCCCAGTGAAGGTTGTGCGGAAATACTGAATGAGTAACCACCACTTGTTGTGATCCACCACCACATAAATGTCGCGCTTACCAGAAGGCAAGCTTGATAAGCCTGTATGGGATGCAGACGCAAGACCAGCGGCGTCACTTCTCTGTATTCAGTGTCAAAAATGAACCAGAAGTACAGCAGGTACATGGAACACACACCAACCACAGGCTCAGGCTCATAGAGATGAAAAAAAGCCAACCATAGTGTAAACCCGTATAACAAATTTAATAATTAAAAGAAAACGCACTTACAGAAATAGGCAGTAAAAAGCATCCATAAAAACAGTTCGCCGGCCGGCGTTGCATACACCCGCTCACATCTGGGTTGCAATGACGTCAGTGCGTCAACCTCCCAACATACGTTTCATCTATAACTGACGTCGTCTGGGGAACAGGCGACGCAGTGACTCATCGCATTAAATACATGTGTGGGTAACCATGCCTCGTTGTGACTCCTCAGTGGCGGGAAACCAAATTACTCCAATAACGGGGTTGGAAAGAAAAACACACACACATTATATATATATATATACACACACACACACACACACACACACACACACACACACACACACACACACACACACATATACATATATATACACACACACACACCATAAACTAAATAATATATATAGGAATATAAAAAATATATACCAGTTCATATCCATACACGAAAGATATTTATATAAATCCTGGACGGTTGGACCCATGTTCGCATACATACAACCTGGACCAATCATGTCCTGTCCTGATATGAAGTGAGGGGAACCTCACTTTAAAAAAGGACAAAAAACCCAAAGAAAAAAACAGAAAAGGCTCTAAGACTTCTTCGCTCTATCCAAAACAAATTAAAACATTGGCTGGAATTTGAACTTATAATAGGTCTATTACAAACTTTTTTAGCTTTAGAGAGTATGGGGAAGGATTAAAACCCCTGTGAGACTTCTATTACTATCCAGACCTTCGTTAGAGAGATTTTCCCTAATTACCTGTCCCAGTGACAATGATTTTGCCAAACAGGAAATGAGAAAAAAAAAAAAAAAAAAATCGCAACTGGGACACAGACAACAAATCAAACATGAGTGTTATGCCCCGTACACATGGTCGGACTTTGTTCAGACATTCCGGCAACAAAATCCTAGGATTTTTTCCGACGGATGTTGGCTCAAACTTGTCTTGCATACACACGGTCACACAAGGTTGTGGGAAAATCCGATCGTTCTAAACGCAGTGACGTAAAACACGTACGTTGGGACTATAAACGGGGCAGTGGCCAATAGCTTTCATCTCTTTATTTATTCTGACCATGCGTGGCACTTTGTCCGTCGGATTTGTGTACACACGATCGGAATTTCAGACAACGGATTTTGTTGTCGGAAAATTTTATATCCTGCTCTCAAACTTTGTGTGTCGGAAAATCCGATGGAAAACGTGTGATGGAGCCTACACACGGTCGGAATTTCCAACAAGGTCCTATCACACATTTTCCGTCGGAAAATCCGACTGTGTGTACGGAGCATTAGGGGTGCATAGAAATGAAAATTCTGGACCAAAAACCAAAAATTTAGGATGCATTTGGCGAACTCTGAAACCAAAATGGACAGTTTAAAAAAAAAAAAAAAAACTTTTTTATATAGACTTGCATTATATTCCACTTTTTAAATTACATTGTTTTTGAAGTGCTTTAGCGTTGAAAAAGCACAAGAAAAGCTCAAGAACAATGCATACCTTTAAATTCTATGTAGGTCTTCACGCTGGTCCTGTTGCGGTGCAACTCACCTCCCCACTGAAATGCACTGACAATCTGGCAACGTGGGTGTGTTTTTGATGCACTTTGTGTCACATGACCTGTGAAAATTGTGACAAAATCACGCACATTTTTTCGGTGGCCATTATCAGCACCTTTCTATCGGAAAAAGGCTGATCGTTTTCAGTGGCCAATAGATCGGTGCATCCCTACTGAGTATATTTGTATTTCTAGAGTGAAAACAGTGCAGCACTAAAAATCAAATGTTGAGTATTAACATATCAACATACCATGGTAAACAAAATAAAATGTGATTAACATATACAAAAACGCCAACACCATCATTTGATCAATAGGATCTCTAAATAAGGTGCACTGTGCAAACAGTGAAACATTAGTTGTACAGTCCCCTTGGAGATTAAAACGTTAATTCATTCATACATGATGATGGGAGGGAATCCAGGAGTGTAGGACTAAAAGGAGTCACGACTGTGTGTGCATCCACCACCCAGGCGAGAAGATTAAATCCTCTTACCAGAAGGTAGCATCAATAAAGGCAAGCAATATCAAAGCTCTGGATAGCGAGTGGTGCAATTCCTCCTCCTCAACTGAGCCACTACAGACAACCTCAAACTGGCAAGTGGGAATATGGATCAGGATGGTAATGCCCAAGATGGTAAAAAAACCACAGAACCGTTTGGTAGGTTTAGGATTAGCAGCATCCATAAAAGACAACAAAAAGCCTCCACGTAGTGAAAAACCGTATGGTTACGGATTTAAAATAAAGGGCTTTACATAGATTCCAAGATGTATTGCATCTAGTAAAAATTTCCTCTGATCACAAAAAGCATAGAAATTCAAAAAAGGAGCAATGGCATGAAAATCTCTCAAACCCGACACATTTCATCTACAAAGACTTCAACTGGGGTGTGAGTCCACATAATAATATAACGATAATATATACTCAATCAATGGTAATTTTACAAACCTTTATACAGCATATTGACATATGGCCATATTCAACATGGTGTGTTCCAACCTTCAATGTGGCCACCAATGATGATGATAGGTGCTAGACCACAGAGAGGCCCAGACAGAGACAAGCCTCAATGTAACCACCAACAATGATAGGTGCTGAACCATGAGGCTTGGATAGAGCCGAGCTCCAAGCATCACTAAATTGCACAGCCGTGTTCAACATAGTATACGGCATGTGCTCCAAGCCTAAATGTGACCACCAGTGATGGTAGGTGCTAGACCACTGCAAGGACCAAGCCTCGTTGTGGTTCAGCGACTCCTTCAGTCCTTCACTCCTGCATTTCCTCGTATCATCATATATGAATGGATTAACGTTTTAATCACCAAGGGGAATGTACAACTAATATGTTTCACTATTTGCACAGTGCACTTTATTTTAGAGATACTATCAAATAATGATGTTGGAGTTTTTGTATATGTTAACCACATTTTATTTTTTATACCACGGTATGTTGATATGTTAGTACTTAATGTTTGATTTTTAGAGCTGCACTGTTATCACTCTATTCATTCACGCAATTTTTGTTAAGAATGTAGTGCTGGCTGCTATTGTTTATTTATGTGTATAGCAGAGCTTTTTATATTAATTCCTTATATTTGTATTTCTGCTGTGCTGCTGTTGGTAAGCTGAGGAAAATCTCCTCAGTCCTCAGGAAGGAAGGAAAGATTTACACTTGAACAATCTTCCCCCCAACACTAACAGCTTAAAGCGGGGGTCCCCCACACCGCCAAAAAAAAAAAAATTTTAAAAGCCAGCAGCTACAAATACTGCAGCTGCTGACTTTTAATACATGGCCATTTACCTGTCCCAGGGTCCAGCGATGTCGGCAGGCGACGCTGAGAACCCGCTCGGTTCTCGGCAGGCTGCTGCCATCCTAGGTGAGGGAATCAGGAAGTGAAGCAATGCGGCTTCACTTCCCGGTTCACCTACTGCGCATGCTCGAGTCGCGCTGCGCATCCAAGTGGTCCCCGCTCTCTCCTGGGAGCTGTGTGTTTCCCAGGAGACAGCGTGGTGGGGACGGAAGAGGCGTAGACTCCCATGGGAGTCTATGCCGGAAGTGGGTGCAAATACTTGTCTTAGACAGGTATCTGCACCCCCCTCCCCCCTGAAAGGTGCCAAATGTGACACCGGAGGGGGGGAGGTTCCGAAAAGCGGAAGTACCATTTTTGTGTGGAACTCGCTTTAAGCAAAGCGTCCATACATGAATCAGATTTTGGGCAGTTCCTAATAAACCAGTCAAAATTCTAGCAGTTGGTAACCTTGTTGGGGGGTATTCTGACAGCTGCAGGTGCCAACTGTCAGAATGCAATAGTCTGCATGAGAGATTTGTCCATCGAGGTTTAACATGATTGGGGGAAATCAAGTGATTTCTTTTGTTCAGCCACTCTTACAGTGTATGGCCAGCTCAAGTCTTCAAGCCCCCTTGAGACACCTAATTCCTACAGTGAGCTTTAAACACCTACCCTCATCCACCAACCCCTTACCTAACCCCTAACGTGAGACTAATAACAACCTAACACCTAAATTAAGCCTCAACACTAACCTCTCTTCACCTTGCGAGCCTTTGTCCTAAGCCGAGAGACACTACATTCCTAAAAAGCCAAACGCCAAAATCATGCAGTGTCAAACCCTAGACACAGAATGCCCAGTGGAGCACTGTAACCACAATACTTAGGCTACACGTACAATCATAATTCAAGTTGCTTGACACATATACCAGCCCTTCTTCGACATTCCACTAAAGAGTGCGAAAGGCATTAGATGTCATAAGTCAAGCCAGTACATATTAGACAAACAAGTAAGGAGCATGCCAATATGTTTACTAGCTTTTCATCAAAATGACAAGTAAGAGAAAAATGTCATCTACAATGCTTAGTGTATGAATGAAACATGCTTCTTAGCAGTTCAACGGTGTATAATTAATGCCATGGTAAGAATGTTTTTATGGTGTGTTTTGGTGAGTTTTTATTGCCATCAAGTTCACGATGTAGGTGGCCGCCTTTTAATCCCTCCGCAGACAAAAGCCCTAAATAAACACAGATCCCTTCCTGGGAAAAAAGTCCACTTCGGTTAAATGGCAAGGAAATGAGTAAATCATTAGTAATCTTTAAAGCCAAAGCCTATAAACTCAAGTTACCTTAAAGTTAAAATGAAAGTGCCTTGCGAAAATTCTCCAAAGTTCTGAAGCAGATAGAAATCTCAAGCTCTCAGCTCAGACTAGGCGCCAGCTGATAAACAAACAGCTTCGAGTCAAGACCGAGAGAAATCCCAGCTTTCAATTTAATGGTTCTGGTGAAGACTATTTATTGCCTTTCCTATGTTCCCTCACTTAGCGGCAGAAGAAGAAATGTAAACTCATCATTATCTCTTTGGGTCCCATAAGGGCAACGATTACCTCCATTTGATTAAAGGAGGACATCAAAAAAAAAAAAAAAAAAAAAAACATATATAAATAATTTATCGCTGTAATTAGCTTAATTAGAAGAGATAAAAATGCTCCTGAAATAAAACACACTTGCATTCATTAATACAATAAAAATCTAAGTGCAAGTGCAGCAATGCAAACCAATCAAAAACCATTTGCCTGAATCTGAAAAAAAAATAAAAAATAAACTGACATCTCATTGGTTGCTACAGCTCATGATGCATATCATATTTGCTTTAAATGTATTGACTAAATATATCCAATAGACCTAAAGCTGAAGCCCAGGCAAACCGCTAAAAATACACAGATGAGATAAGAGACCAGTTTTACCAAGGATTAGTATTATACTCCATTCATTCCTGACATTTACACAGCAATGCCAGACAGGATACAGTCAACCTGTAGCCCTGACTTTCTGTTGTAATTAAGTGAAATAACAATATTTTCCTCCCCCATACTTTGATTGGATAGTGAAGCAGCAGACTAAATGAGCTTATCTGTCACTCTGCTCTCCCCTCCTATCAGCACATTCCTGGTTAGTACATGAGCACTTCAGCTCTCCAGAAGGAGACCTGCTGCACCTCCCTCTCCAACACGAAGAAAAAAAAAAAATCAATCAAAAATACCCTTTTTTGTGTAGAGAGGTCTTCTGTCTAGACCTCCTGGTTTATGGAGACCATATTTGGGAGCTGTAACTAAATAGAACAACATGTATGATATTCGTTCCATGCTGCATTCAAACTTTTTTCAATCAATTGTTTTGCAATGTTAGGACTTCTCCTTATGCAGCTATGACACTTGTTTGCAGCTGCATACATACAAGCTATTCATAATTTATATCCTTGCAAGAACGGCTCTCCAGAGGTCTGAAGGGATCAGGTCTCAAGACCGAGGCGATAATCCAAAATATTCTTCACCTGGCATAAAACATGCCCAAGGCAACATTAAATACTGAAGTGCAAGCATCTTGTGGCTTTTAGAAGTACCTGTCCTTGTGCCATCATGCCTCGGAATGCATAGGACTTACGATTCTTTCTTCGCACCAAGCCCCTTCCTGCTGTCATTCAATCTTCAAATGCCAGAGTATTGGATAGTGGCACAGACATTGGCACTTGACAGATGCCTGACAGGAAGCAGGGTGTAGGCAGCAGCAAACCCCAAACTCAAAAGAAGTTGGCCAGATCGGTAGAGAGAGAGAGAGAGAGAGAGAGAGAGAGAGGAGAGAGAGAGAGAGAGAGAGAGAGAGAGAGAGAGAGAGAGAGAGAGAGAGAGAGAGAGAGAGAGAGAGAGAGAGAGAGAGAGGAGAGAGAGAGAGAGAGAGAGAGAGAGAGAGAGAGAGAGAGAGAGAGAGAGAGAGAGAGAGAGAGAGAGAGAGAGAGAGAGAGAGACCAGGTTCTGCCATCTGTCGGACATCCACCCCCCCCCATAGGTGTCCCTGAAATACCAGGGGGAGAGGTGGTTAAGAGTGGAGGGCTGCACCTGCATCTTCTCCTCTTCTCATGACTGAGCTAGGGCCTTGCTCTGCAGCCTTCGGTAGGGTACCCTGACCTCTGCCATTAGACCGCCTGGAGGGGAAGACCACTTCCAGTGGCGGCGCCATCTTGATTACGTAATTTCCCGTTTTCGGGGTCTTGCTGCCTCTACCAAGATGGCCGCACGTCCAAGAGCTATTGCGTCTCTCCAATCATAAAAATGTAATCATGCAGCAATTCATTTTAAAAAGGTACATTGTAGTGCACCCTCGTCTAGGGAAATTATAACCTGATAACTCCTTTTCCAGGACCGTCACATGAGATCTAGGCTCCGCCTCCTGCAGGAAACACAAACACATGTGTTTAAAGAGGCCTACCCTAGGCTACCCCATCAGTTATCCAAAGATTCCTATTTGACCAATACCCCCGTGCTTGACATATGTTATTTAATATCTTACATTAGGGTGGGGGGGTCCATCGTCCTGGAGGATTCCTGGAAAAGGAGTTATCAGGTAATAACTCTAGCTTTTCCAAGTCATCCTCCAGGACGGTCACATGAGACCCCAAGATTCATACCATAGACTACTGCCTGCAGGACCTTACGTCCGAAGGACAGATCTTGGGCGGAGACCAGATCGATCCTAGAGTACCTCACAAATGTGGAGTCACTAGACCAGGTGGCTGCTCGGCAGATTTGATTGATTGAGGCCCCAGCTCTTTCTGCCCAGGAAGTGGCCACTGCCCGAGTAGAGTGCGCCTTTAGGTTTGATGGATCCGTCTGGTTTTGGGAGATGTCAGCTTCTTTGATGGCAAATCTGATACATCTGTTTTTAGAGCTCTTAGATGCCTGTTTACCTCTGTGAGGCCTCCAAAAGGAGACTATAAAAAAATGTAGCGCATAAAAAATGTGATCGCCATGTCATGTAGGCATTTCGCCACTCAGGGCATGTAAACCGATATCCAGACTGTCAGGGCTCGCAGATGTCAATTCCCCAAATCCAGCCATGAGAAATTCCATGCAACCAGTTTTGGAGCGCATGTAGACAGTCTACATTCGCTCCAAATCTGGTTGCATGGCATTTCTCATGGCTAGTTTCCTGATGCCATTAAAACAAGAAACAGGAGGGATGCAAGGAAAGAAATTACAAGAAACAAGAACAGCACTGAAAAAAACCCCTATTCTGCTCTATCTGCTCCTGAGGATTAGCAAAGTAAATACCCCATCTCCGTTATCTACTGCATATTCCAGTCGGCAGACTTTCGTTTATACCCATTGTGAAGATCCGTCTGACGACTCTGCAAGGATTTGGGGAATTGACATCTGCGAACCCTGATGGTCTGGATATCGGTTTACATGCCCTGAGTGGCGAAATGCCCACATGGCTTCATGTCATACGACAGGGGAGTCCACAGGATCCGGTAAGAGTTTATGCCTACTATTCTTTGATTTGATGCTGTTGCAGGTTGAAGCCGTATCCGTGTGTTGACCAACCCAGTCTTCTGTCCACATTGGGAACATTCCCACTGCCAGTGACTTTTTATGTACACATTTGGAGACTTTCACCTTTTTTTTTTTGTTTCATTTATATGGACTTCACCCCATCCCCACCCCATTCTTTGTGGTATTCCACTACACCTGGTTTACAGATTTGAGGTGTCTGTGACGATCACATATCACATTTTTTATGCGCTACATTTTTTATAGATTTTGTTTTTTTGTTTGTCACATTGTATGTAGCTGTTTTATTTATTTACCAGCCTAGCATAGTGTTTTTTGTTTTCTCCAAAAGGAGATGAAAAGGTTTGGTGCTTTCCTGAATGCCTTTGTGGTCTCTAGGTACTGCAGAATGCATCTAGAGTTGAAAATACTGTTCGCCTTTGTTAGTAGGGTTTTGACAAAAAGGATGGTAGGATTAACTTGTGTGTTTAGTGGAAAGTTGATGCGACCTTTGGCAGAAAGAGTGGATCAGTTTTGAGAAGTAGATTGTCAGGAAAAACTGAGGAAGGGCTCCTTGATGGAAAGGACCTGAAGTTTGCTTACGCGTCTGGCTGATGTGATTGCTACCAAGAAATCTGCTTTCAGGGGGAGGAATTTTGGGGAAATGTCCGTGAGGGGCTTGAAGGGTTGCTGGGTTAGTGCTCTGAGTACTAGAGAGAGATCCCACAGGGCCACCTTGATTCCCTCAGTGGGCCGTACCCTTGTAATGGTCTTAAAGAACCGTTTGATCAGTGGATTTGTTGCCAATGACGTGTCTAGGAAGACAGTGCTGCTGTGTACACTTTGAGTGTGCTCATCGCTGGGCCAAATTCTGCCCCTTCTAGGAGGAAGTCTAACACTGTACTTATGTTGTGTAGACTTCAGTTTTTGGAACTCATCTTTGAAGTGTACTTCTTCCACACCTTGCCTTTTTTCCTGGTCACTGGCTTCCTACTTTGTAGCAGTGTCTCTACTACTGTGGGGGAGAGGCCTTTGTTTAGCAGAGTGATCCGTTCACAATCCAGGCTGTCAATTTTCCAAGGCTCTTCCTCCGACATATTTTTAGGGTTGTAAACCATGATCGTTTGGGCCAAAACAGTGCCAGCAGAATTATCCTTGCTTTTTCCATTTGAATCCTCCCGATTACTCTGGGGAGAGTAGTTTGTCACCTTCCTGTTTTTTGAGGTGGCGGAACAGGTCGATTTCTGGTAGGCCCAATTTCGTCACCAGGATTGAAAAGATTTCCTGGTTTAGTTCCCACTCTGCTGGATCCAGCCGAGTACGGATTAGGAAATAGTAGGCGAGACTCTGCCCATGAGAGGAGTTGGTGGGCCGTCCTCATGAGAGGTTTTGATCTGGTGCCTCCCTGTCGGTTGATGTATGTCAACATGGTGATATTGTCTGAGAGGATCTGAACATGTTTCCCCTCCACCGAATCTTGGAAAGCAGGAAGAGCTTTTAGGACTGCCGTTAGTTCCTTCAGGTTGGAGGACGCCTCTGACATGGTCGATTCCCAGGTCCCCTTTCTGACCTGGTGTGCTATGTGGGCTCCCCATCCATATATGCTTGCGTCCGTTGTAATCCGGCTTGATTCGATGGGGACCATATTCTGCCTGCTGACAGTTAGTCCTTTGCCTGCCACCAAAGTAGCGATTTTCTGACCGCTTTGGGAATGAGATTACTTCTTGTAGTGAGTCTACCTTCCCATTCCAGTTGTTTAGGAGGTGGTGTTGAAGGGCTCTCATGTGAAGCTGTCCCCAGTGCACCGCCGGGATTGAAGCAGATATTAGCTCCAAAAAAGGGACATGAGGTCTCTTCTAGATCCTTGTCCGGAGTATGAAATCCGTTGTGATAGATCGGATAGTTTGGATATCTTTTTGTCCAGAAGAATTATTTTTTGTGTCCTTGTGTCTATTATATAGCCCAGGTACGTGATGGATTGGGAAGGGATCTTGATTAATTTCTCCGAGTTGATTTTCCACCCTATTCTGGTGAGGAAAAGTTTGGTCTTTGTTAGCCCTGTGGTGACTTCTTCTTGCGTCTGACCGTATATTAGAAAGTCGTCCAGGTATGGTATTATCTGGACCCTTTTAGTCTGAGGTGCTGCATCACTTCCGACATGATGTTCGTAAAGATCCTCGGTGCCAATGAAATACCGCATGGAAGGGCTTGGTATTGGAAATGCCAGATTTCCTTGCCTTCTCGGGTAGCGAACCTCAGGAATTTCTAGTGGTTGGCATGGATGGGTACGTGTAGGTGATAGGCATCTTTCAAGTCGAGCGTTGCTAGGAACGCTGCTTCCGGGAGGAGGGATTTCACCGTAAATATTGATTCTATTTTGAATTTCCTGTACAGGATGGTTTTGCTGAGTCTTTTCAGATTCAGAATCAGGCCGTGTTTCATTTTGAGGAATACTCGGGGATAAAACCCCCTTCCACTGTGCTCTGGACGCACTTCTTCTGCTAATAGGTCCATAATCGCCTGTTTCATGGACGTGTTCCGATGTGTCAGGTTGGGATTGTCATCGTTCTGAATTCGGATGGCGGTTTTGATGTAAACTCTATCTTGTATCCTTGAGCTATTATTTGAAGGATAAAATGGTTCGAACAGAACATCTGCCATTGCGGGAGAAACTGTCTCAGTCTTGCACCCTCTGCGTTGTTGGCCTCATTGGGGCTTGTTGGTGGGGGTGGTGGGTAAAGAGGGTTGGACTTTCCTTTGTTTTTGTTGAAGGTCCATCTCCTTTGGGATTGTGGTTTGTCGCTCTTCAGCTGCGCTAGCTTCCCGTGGCAGCGAAAAAAACCTTTTCTCCTTTGGTTTTGGTTTCTTGAATGGAAATCCTGTCGGCCAATCTTTCCAGGACTTTTTTCTAGTTCTGGGCCAAATAGTAAGCTGCCGTCAAAAGGAGATGTTGCATAGTTTGTTTTTGGATGCGTAGTCTCCTTCCCAGGTTTTGAGCCATAGCACTCTTCTGGCGGCATTCACCAGACCCGTGGTGCACGCCAAGATTCTCATTGCTTCAGCTGAGGCATCTGCCATGTATGCCCTTCCTTTTTCGATGAGCAGAAGGGAGTCCAGTGCATCCTCTGTCCCCGGGATTTTTTCCAGGTTTCCTCAGTTGCTCCAACCAGATGGTCATGTTTCTGGCTATATTGGGTTGTAAGCCTGCCGCCCCCGCCTCATATGCTCTTCTCAGAGAGATCTAAATTTTTTGTCCACTGGTTCTTTTAGTTGGCCCATGTCTTCAAATGATAGGTCTGATTTATTTGATACCTTGTCTAGGGATTAGTCTAGCTTCTGGAACTTAGTAAGGATGCTCTGTTCTTGCTCAAAACGGGAATCTCCTTTTCAATGCTTTAGGGAAGAATAGTTTGTTTTCTGGGCTCTACCACTCTTTGTCTATGATACCCTTGATAGATTAGTGGATCGGGAAAGAGCTCTGTTTTATATTTCTTGGAGTCCCCTGTATAGTCTGTCCCAAACCGAATCCGTCGGCTGGGTTTCTTGCATTTCTTCCGTTAGATATATATAGCCTTTAGGAGTTCTTCCGTTTCCTCTACGGGGAACAGATGTTTGGGATTTTTCTGCGATTCTGTAGCGGACTCATCATAAGCATCTGAACTGTCCTGGTAAAGTAGTTCTCCTTCCTCCTCTGACCAAGTCTGAGGAATTTGATTGAGGTTGGGGGAATTGCTTTTTTTCGCTGGGTTTTTCTTTTTGTTGTTCCTTCTTGGTCCCCTGGGATGAAGTAGAGGGATGTTCTTCCCCCTTCATCCCATCGATAGTGCGGAGCGATTTCAGTGCGGATGTCATTTCTTTTCTTAAATCTAGGAAATCTTTTGCCAGGGGTTTCGTCTCTTCATTTACGATTTTTTTAATGCATCTGTTGCAGAGTAATTTATCGCTGTCTGAAGGCATTTTAACCCCCTGCATGTTCGGCAGCATTTTTTCTTCTTTGCCTTAGCTCCCCCATCTGAAGGTTCCCGGGCTTTGGAGAGAGACACACAGGTTCTGGCATCTGTCGGATATCCCCCCTCCCCCATAGGTGTCCCTGAGACGGGAGATGGGGTTCAGAGTGGGGGGCTACACCTACATCTTCTCCTCCTCATCATGACTGAGCTAGGGCCTTGCTCTGCAGCCTCCGGTAGGGTACCCTGGACCTTCGCCATTGGACCGCCTGGAGGGGAAGGAGCACACCTGTCTGCTGCTATTTGTTTGGGGCCATCATTCCCGCTGTTCGTCTCTTTAAAAAGATATGCAGTGACCGCCCTCGGCATTTTCCCGTTTCCAGGGTCTTACTGCCTCTACCAAGATGGCCGCACGTCCACATTCTGTGACAGCGCCATTTTATGACGTCACTTCCCCCGCGCAGTCCTCCAGACATGCGGTGGTAGATAGGTGTGCTGGAAAAGAAAAGGGGGGCGAGACCTCCGCCTGAGGTCCACCCCACGAGCCTGCACAGTGGCTGAGGGAGATTGGTGGGAAGGATATTGACTCCAGGAATGCCCGGTTGGATCAAGTGGTGTCCCACCTCCCAGGCTCCTACACCCCCACGGACTTTGGCCCAAAGTCGGGGATGGGTGGAAAGAAAGTTGTGCCCCACCCCTTGCTGTGCCCTTACCTTCTCTGGGGTCCCTACTCTTGGGCTCCCCCAGCCAGAGTGTCTTCAGTGACTCCTGAGGGTCCCCTTCCCTCCCAGGATGTACCAGTGGCTGACTGCCTCATCAGCTATAACACAGGGGGGAGGTAGGGGGAAGTCTAGGGATGCCTGCCCCAGAAGAAAACTGCTGTCAGAAAAACAAAAAAACTGTGCCGGTGTTCGCAGGAAACACAAGAACTGATGGGCCAACCTAGGGTAGGTCTCTTTAAACTTGTGTGCTTGTGTTTCCCGCAGGAGGCGGAGCCTATCATGCAACTGCCCTGGAGGATAACTTGGGAAAAAAATAATTATATATTTTATTATATCTTTTCATGTGACAACTCCGAAGAAATTACACTTTGCTACAATTTAAAGTAGTGGGTGTACAGCTTGTATAACAGTGTAAATTTGCTGTCCCCTCAAAAGAACACAGCCATTATAGTCTAAACCGCTGGCAACAAAAATGAGTACATCCCTAAGTGAAAATGTCCAAATTGGGCCCAATTAGCCATTTTCCCTCCCCGGTGTCATTTAACTTGTTAGTCCTGGTTCACACAGGGGCGACTTGTCAGGCGACTTAGCCGCCTGACAAGTCGCGTCCCGTACTGTACTACGGAACCGTTCTAATAGGAGTGACGCAAATCGCTCCGACTTAGAAAAAGGTTCCTGCACTATTTTTGGGGCGACTTCCGGCGACTTCCATTGACTTCTATACAAAAGTCGTTTTGCAAGTCGCCGCTCCTGTCCAGGTCATCTGAGGCAGTCACGCTGCAAGTCGTGCTGCCTCAGTGTGAACCAACACTAAGTGTTACAAGGTCTCAGGTGTTGTGAATGGGGAGCAGGTGTGTTAAATTTGGTGTTATCGCTCTCTCTCATACTGGTCACTGGAAGTTCAGCATGGCACCTCATAGCAAAGAACTCTCTGAGGATCTGAAAAAAAGAATTGTTACTCTTTATAAAGATGGCTAGGCTATAAGAAGATTGCCAATACCCTGAAACTTAGCTGCAGCACGGTGGCCAAGATCATACATTCTGTCAACAGGACAGAATCCACTCAGAACAGGCCTCACCATGGTCGACCAAACAAGTTGAGTGCACGTGCTCAGCATCATATCCAGAGGTTGTCTTTGGGAAATAGAAGTATATAGAAATAGAAATATGAGTGCTGCCAGCATTGCTACAGAGGTTGAAGGGGTGGGGGGTCAGCCTGTCAGTGCTAAGACCATAAGCCGCACACTGCATCAAATTGGTCTGCATGGCTGTCATCTCAGAAGGAAGCCTTTTCTAAAGATGATGCACAAGAAAGCCGGCAAACAATTTTCTGAAGACAAGCAGACTAAGGACATGGATTACTGGAACCATGTCCTGTGGTCTGATGAGACCAAGATTATAGGAATTTTATAACAACTTACCTGTAAAATCCTTTTCTTGGAGTACATCACGGGACACAGAGCACCATAGTAATTACTATGTGGGTATATAGGCACCTTCAGGTTATGGACACTGGTATACCCAATATAGGAAGGTCACACCCTATATAACCCCTCCTCCTACCAGGAGTACCTCAGTTTTTGTAGCAAAGCAATATATCTAAACCCCAGAAAGAGGGACCTCTGTGTCCGGTAATGTACTCCAAGAAAAGGATTTTACAGGTAAGCTGTTATAAAAATCCTATTTTCTTTATCATACATCACGTGACACAGAGCATCATAGTAATTACTATGTGGGACGTCCCATAGCAATTCTATTTGAGGGGAGGGAGACACAACCCGTAGGGCAACCCCAGACTGGATGACCTATACTGCTGCCTGCAGGACACTGCACCCAAAGGTGATATCTCATGCCTTCTCACATCCACCTGATAAAACCTGGTGAATGTATGTACTGAAGACTAAGTTGAGGCCTTGCAGATCTGAGCCATGGAGGCCTGGTGATGCACTGCCCAAGAAGCACTAACTGCTCTGGTAGAGTGCGCTTTGACTTGAAAAGGTGGAATCTTGCCCCTTAAATCATAAGCCTGAATTATAACTTGCCGAATCCATTTAGCGACAGTGGATTTCAACGCTGCCTGTCCTTTCCTAGGACCTTCTGGCAGCACAAATAAGATATCAGTCTTCCGGATCTGAGCAGCTGTCTTTAAATAGACTTTGACCGCTCTCACCACATCAAGACAATGTAGTGACCTCTCTTCCCTAGAACATGGCTTTGGAAAAAACGATGGCAAGACAACCTCATGGTTCAGGTGAAAACCTGAGACCACTTTTGGCAAAAAACTTGGACGAGGACCCAACACGACCCTGTCCTCATGATTAATCAAATAATCGCTCTTTACAAAAAAGAGCAGCCAATAGCAAAACCCTCCTTGCTGAGGGTATAGTAACCAAGAACATTAACTTACTTATCAGAAGGGCTAAGGGAATATGCTTTATTGGTTCAAATGGCTGTTTTTGTAACACTGACAAAACTATGTTCGAGTCCAAAGGAGGTCTGACTGGCGAATTAAGCCGCATCACCCCTTGTATAAAAACCCGGACCGAAGAATGCGAGGCAAGCGGTCTTTGAAATAAGATTGATAAAGCTGATACTGGGCCCTTGATAGTACTCAAGGTCAGCTTCACCTCTACCCCTATTTGTAGAAAGGCAAGAATTCTGCCTATGTTGTACTTCCAAGGGTGCCAACCCTTGGACTCACACCAGGAAACATAAGCCCTCCAGACTCTGTAATATATAGTTCTGGAAGCTGGCTTCCTTGCATTATTCAAGGTAGAGATAACTGACCCAGAAAGCCCACATTTCTTCAGAATGTGGGTTTTAATAGCCAAGCCATTAAATTTAGAGTTTGTAAGGTAGGATGGAATATCGGCCCCTGTGAGAGTAGGTCTGGCCTTAGTGGAAGGGACCATGGATCCCCCACCACCATCTTTACGATTTCTGCATACCAGGACCTTCGGGGCCATGCCGGGGCTACAAGAATTACCATCTTTCTTTCCAGCTTGATCCTGCAAAGAAGCCGTCGCAGCAACTGAATAGGGGGGGAATGCATAAATCAGTGAGAACTGATCCCACGGGGTCACCAACGCATCTGTTCCGCATGCGAGTGGATCCCTTGTTCTGGACACAAAGTTGAGCAACTTCATGATGAATCTGGATGCCAGAAGATCTATGACCGGAGTCCCCCACCTTTGGCAAACAGCCAAAAAAATGTTGTGGTGAAGGGACCATTTCCCCGGGAGCAATTGCTGGTGGCTCAAGAAGTCCGCCTGCCAATTTTTTACTCCCGGAATGAAAACTGCTGATAGGCACGGAACATTCCTTTCTGCCCAAGTTAGGATATGGTTTACCTCCCTCTGTGCTGTGAGACTCTTGATGCCCCCTTGGTGATTGATGCAAGCCACAGCTGTGGCATTGTCGGATTGGATCCTGACAGGACAACCCTGTAACTTGAACATCCAGGCCTTTAGAGCCAGACCCGCTGCCCAAATCTCTAGGCTGCTGATGGGCAAGGACTTTTGGGTTCTTGATCACTGTCCCTGGACGGTTGTCTTTTCTAGCACTGCTCACCAACCTGAAAGGCTGGAATCTGTCATTATCACCTTCCAGATAACTGGTCTGAAGGATTTTCCTTTACGCAGATTCTGGGTTACCAACCACCAACTGAGGCTTTGGGACACCCTTGGGGACAGCCGCATTGGCATGTCTAAAGCATGAAACGTCTGTTGCAAAACAGTATACTGTCTGCTTGAAACAAGTCTCGAATGGAACTGGGCATAGGGAACCGCTTTGAATGAAGCCACCATCTTTCCTAACAACCTCATGCAAAGGCGAATAGAGTGATCTCCTTTTGACCTGACCATCTGTACCAGCTGTCTTATGGAGCTGATCTTTGCCTGAGGCAAGAACACCTTTTTCTGGGCTGTATCCATGATCAGACCCAAGTACTCCAGCCTTTTTAGCGGTTTTAAGGAAGACTTCTCTAGGTTGAGAATCCACCCCAGATTTTCCAGGTATTTGGTTGTAATGCGCACGCTTTGCTCCAAACGAGCCACCGACTGGTTTATTAGCAATAGATCGTCTAGGTACGCCAAGACGGTTATGCCATTAACCTGGCTAGAGGTGGAGCCAGAACTTTTGGAAACACCTGGGGTGCTGTAGCTAGCCCGAAGGGCAAGGCTACAAACTGAAAATAATGCCGTTCTACCTCGAACCGCAGAAACCTTTGGTGAACGGGAAACATAGGGACATGCAGATATGCATCCCCGATGTCGATAGACGCCAGAGGTTCTCCTCCTTGTAGGATAAAAACCACTGATCTGATTGACTTCATGTGAAAAGAGTGCATCTTCAGGAACCGATTTAGATTCTTTAGATCTAGAATGGGTCTGACATCTCCATTTGGTTTTGGTACTGTAAAGAGGTTTGAATAAAACCCCAAACCTTGCTCTTCTGTGGGGATTTGTATGATCACCCCCCCGAGCCACTAATCATTCTAGTGCCCAAAACGGAGATTGCCTTTTCCCTGGATCTTTGGGAACGTTTGACCTCAGAAAACAAGACGGTGGAAACTCCCGAAATTCTAGTTTGTACCCTAGAGACACCGTGGAGATGACCCATCTGTCCTGAATTTCCTCTTGCCAGACTTCTGAGAGCTGCAGAAGTCTTCCCCCCACCCTGGCGAGCGGGGGCACCCTTCATAATGAGGCTTTAGAATTCTGTTTTGCAGGTTTCCGGCCCCAAGACTTCTTTTGTGCCTGGGCCTGACCTTAAAGCTTTCGTCTAGACTCTGACAGCGGAGGCTGTCACCACTGCCTAGAGGCAAATGCCCCTGGCGCAGGAGAAAGAGTCCGCTTAAATGAAGGTAGTTTATGCCTTCTCTTAACTGGCAAAAGAGTACTTTTCCCACTTGAAATCTTTTGGATGTTTTTTTTAACCACAGGATCCTACGCATGTGTACTAGCACAAGCGCATTCGGGTCTTAAGTCGGACCCAGTGAGAGGGGAGGAAAAAAGGCAGGCTGGGGAGGAGGGATCAAACTGCTAGGCTTCTGAGGGGAACATAAAAAACAGCATACGGAAGCCGCCGCCCCCCCCCCCCCAAGGGGGAACACAAACTATCACTGTACATCCCAGCACCTTAGTTCCCCCAGGGGGGAAAAAGAACATGCTGTTGGCATGTTTGTTCTGAATGAAAAATCCCCCAATACATACTGCTAGCCGAGACCACACACAGCTGTAAGTTGGGACACAGAGCTGAACTGAGAATCAACGTACCAAGGTATGTGCATTTACTCCCTCTAGTGGAGACTTTAAAAGGCATGACATTTTACTCATGGAAGAAAAGCCATAGGTGGACTTTTTACAGTTCCCAGGCTTCTTCCCTTACCTTATCCTCACCGCAGGATACTGCTGTGACAGACAGATCCAAACTTCACCCATCACGGCAGGCTGTGTTAGCACACCTTCGAGGACCGGGTCCCTTTTTATTGGGGTTCCACTCCCTTGGACCTGTATGAGCACCCCGCCAGGAAAAAAAACTTTAGGTATTGTAAGCATGACAAAAAAGCCCTGGATCACGGGGTCTAGCCCTGCAAAGAGGCGTTACAGGCAAAAGCTTGTTCTTTGTATACAAGACCCGGGTACCATCCACTTTGGCCCCAGTGGCACTTTGGATGTATTTGGTCTGTGGAGGCTGTTTAAATCCAGCAAGGATCCCTCCAGCGGAGCTCTTCAGAGCACATCTTCACTCGTGACCAACACCTTAGACACTGGCGAAAAAACTGAGGTAATTCTGGTAGGAGGAGGGGTTATATAGGGTGTGAACTTCCTGTATTGGGTATACCAGTGTCCATCACCTGAAGGTGCCTATATACCCACATAGTAATTACTATGGTGCTCTGTGTCCCGTAAAGTACGGTAAAGAAAAACGTATTTGGTTCAGATAGTGTCAAACGTGTGTGGTGGCAACCAGGTTAAGAGTACAAAGACAAGTGTGTCTTGCCTACAGTCAAGCATGGTGGGAGTGTCATAGTCTGGGGCTGCAAGAGTGCTGCTGGCATTGGGGAGCTACAGTTTATTGAGGAAACCATGAATGCCAACATGTACTGTGACATGCTGAAGCAGAGCATGATCCCCTCCCTTCCCCCCTGGGCCGCAGGGCAGTATTTCAACATAACGACCCCAAACACACCTCCAAGACAACCACTGCCTTGCTAAAAAAGATGAGGGTAAAGGTGATGGACTGGCCAAGCATGTCTCCAGACCTAAACTCTATTGAGCATCTGTGGGGCCATCCTCAAAACAGAAGGTGGAGGAGCGCAAGGTCTAACATCTACCAGCTCTGTGATGTTGTCATGGAGGAGTGGAAGAGGACTCTAGTGGAAACCTGTGAAGCTCTGGTGAACCAGAGGGTTTAGGAAGTGCTGGAAAATAAGGGTGGCCACACAAAATACTGACACTTTATCCTAAATGTCCAAATTGGGTCTACTCACTTTTGTGGCCAGCAGTTTAAATATTAATGGCTGTGTGTTGCGTTATTTTGAGGGGACAGCAAATTTACACTATTATACATATATAGTGAGCTGTACACTCACTACTTTACATTGTAGCAAAGTGTCATTTCTTCAGTGTTGTCACATGAAAAGCTATAACAAAATATTAACAAAAATGTGAGGGGTGCACTCACTTTTGTGAGATACTGTATAATATATCTATCACCCACAGTCATTGGTAGTCCGTGGCATTTTAATCACGCGCCCCCCACCCCCCCTCAATTAGCTTAGACTCCTTCCTGCTATGTTAAGAACATTCAGCAGATTCACAATAAAGGAAGAGAAGCTTGTGATAGCTGTAATTGGTTCACAATGATCACAAGGTACAGAACCACTCTGACTCTGTACATAGTGATTGATTTGAGCTGTCCAATTGGCAGTCTGTGTGTGTGGTCCAAAGTAACATTAATAAAACAGCACTTCAGAAACACATATCTATGTCCTCCATCATTTTTTACAGCATGATGTTACAGAGGTACTGTAGTTAAACCTTTTCTATAGCGGTTGCCCAAGGTCTCCGAATGGAATTCTGATGCACTCCTCCATTTATCGAGCAGTAGCTGCAGTATTTCTTTCCATGCTTGTTAATGGTTCTGTAAATTTGTCAGCACTAGATTATGATCGATATACAGTACATAACCACGACCCTGCAAGCTTTCATTGGGACCAAAGATGCAACACAAAGTAGACCTCATTATACAGTACATATGGTGCAGACTTACCTCCAGAGACCGGTGCATCCATGAAAACAGCTCCCATTTTTTCCACTGCCTTTGCAAGTTCTTTAGACACTGCTGGGTCAATGGTACTTGAGTCAATCAACAAAGAGCCTTTCTTCACTTTTCTGTGTAAAAAAAATAAAAAATAAAAAAACGAATCATCTTTAACAGTCTAGCTTACCAGAAGCACAAGCATTAGTACATTTGCATTGCTGTGCTCTGTATTTATGTTATCAGTGTTTTCATAAAGACTGATTGGAAACTGCAAAGAGCATTGCCATTATTCAGGCGTTCAGCAAATTTAAAGACAAAACGTTCACATACATTCATGTAATGCCATCCAAAAATCAGATTGGGCTCATAAGCCACTGGTGACCGCTGCTATATGGTAACAATGACACGATTTTAAATCAAAAATCTATGCTTCTTCTACAGCATGTTCTAAGACCCCTTTCACACCAAGCCGCCTCGGCCATCAGTGGTAAAGTGGCGCTATTTTAAGGGTGGTTTGCAGGCGCTATTTTTAACGCTATAGCGCCTACAAAACGCTCCAGTGTGAAAAGGGTCTTAAGTCTGTTAGATAAAACATGACTGAGGCTCAACCTTCAATGTGGAGGCCTAATTCTCAATGTAACATTTTCTGGGACTTTAGTTAAGATATATCTAAATTCAACAACAACTTAAAAAAGGAGAAGTATGGCCAAAGCTTTTTTGGCCCTAGTTTTCCTATGGATTACAGGAGTGCTGTTCTTTCCGCACTGCTGTGACCCGTTTTCAGCCAATAGTTGGATAAAGTCTGCTATCAGCTGGCATCAGACGGTCCAGGTTCCGGATTGATCCTGCCTTTACAGTCGAGATCCCCCAGATGTCGGGATCCACCCAGATGTCGGGACCGCCAGCTTGCTCTGCCTTTTAGCGCTGGAGGAGCAGAGTACCAGTGACTGGCAGTCACCGCTCTCTGCCCAGAGCAGAGTGGAGAACTGAGCACCGCTCTCTGCTCAGAGCAGAGTGGAGAACTGAGCACCGCTCTCTGCTCAGAGCAGAGTGGAGTGGAGAACTGAGCAATCAGCGGTGTTTGATTGCTCAGCTCTCAGCTCAGTGCAGAGGCGGCGGGGGACAGATGCAGCATAGGATTGATGCTGCATCCACCTAGGAGAGTATAAAGTTGTTGTTTTTTTTATTATACCCCATACTTCTCTTTTAAAATCCCAAAAAGTTAAAATCTTTAGCTGTTTTTTTTAAACTCTACGTTCATCTGGTCATCTGGCCAGTAACACTTCCTTTCCAAAAGTGACAACACTCAGCCTAGGACAGAAAGCACGTTAGCACTACAAAACACCCCCCTCCGTCCTCATTGCCATACCTTGCTATGACTGCTTAAAACATAACACGTCAGGGTGCATAGGGCAGCACTAAATTTCTAGTACCCATTCTTCTTCCACCCACTTCCTGTAAGCTCAGGGCATCAAGGGCCTGCCCCCTGCCCTGCAGAAGAACGCGGCAAAAAGCATGATTCTCCCTAAAACCAATAGAATGAAAAACTTATATTATCTGTCATTACCAAAAATAAATTCCGTTTTCCCATTTCTAGCACTGACCCACTGGTTCCTATGACATATCATTAAACAAGCACCCAGATCTAAGCAAGCAGCTGACATTTGCATAATTAGTCAGACTTATTTGAATAGCTCAGCTAACATTGGAGCAGTGTCAATATTTTGCACATACAAATGAGTTAGTCAAATCAGCCGCGTAAACACCTACTTCAAAATTCCATTTGGACCTGTGTAGGCATCAATGGCATTCAAACTTGATGGCAACATAGTGATTATTCGGTCAGCCTTTTCAGCAACATCAGATGGCGATTCTACAATCTATGAGGGAGAAATGAAAATCTTTAATTAACAAATTTGGAGTAGAATGATGCATGGTCCTATGGATAAATAAAAATACCTTTTAATGCTCACACTATAAATATACACACATTAATAACCATGTATGGGATAGAAAAATGCACTGCCTGGTGAATAAATGTACACTTCCACAATCACAAGGGGGCAATTGGTATGAATTATATTAGTACCCAAATTAAAAAAGGTATTCCTAATATATTATATGATACCCAATAATATTCTACCTCTGTTATGTTAGATGAAATACAACAATGCACCTAACATTATTATCGAATGAATGACTTCAGGTTCTGTAAAACACTATGCCATATATAAATGAATCAAAAAGAAGCAAAAAAAAAAAAAAAAAAAAATTCCAATGGCATAAAAATAAAACAATACCTAACAACTGACTAGCTCTACAGTTGGAATAGCAAAATTGTCAATGTGTGATAGTCATTAGAAAGCCTAACTAAGAAGTGTCAATAGTCAACTAGAGACCTCACTGCAGTTAACCAATACAATCCCATGAATAAGTCTAATCTATGACAAAACATATCGGGGGCGTGGCTGTGAGATGTGACGAGCAACGCTGAGAGCCGCACTAGAGGAAGGAGAGTGTGATTGAACGGCGCGCTACGGAGGAGGGGTGAGAGAGACCGTGAGTCCGAGCATCAGTACACCTCGGGTCCGCCGTGACCATTTGTTGCTTTGAGTTTATCCACTGAGTTTGAAGTTGCTGTGAACTACACTGCTTTACTGCTGGTTTAAATCTTTTAAAATGTGAGTGTTTTCATTGAAGATTGTAGTGGTGTTAAATAAATGTGCTGTGCTGGTTTACGCTATGTGAGTTCTTCAAATTCTTTTACATGTGGATTGATCCAAACACTGTGGAATAATTACATATCGGATAACCCTGGAGTGTGGTTAAAAAGCGTTTTTTGCCGGGCATGAGAGTGCTGGCAAAATTAATCGGTGAGTGAGGTTCTTTTGGGAGTGAATTCACGTTTCACGTTGGTGAGGTGAAAGACACGTGGAGTTAAACACCATCAAGATCACTGCACTTATAGAAGATTTGTGTTGATTCTTTTTGTCACAAACCAAATCACGTATTTTTTGTCACAAGTTTTTAAGGACTAATTTTTCATGATTTTTACCTTTTTGCACATTTAGTCATGGACTTTTTTACGCCACATTAATTGGTGATTTTATGTTATATGATTAATTTGATGCTAATTTTGTTGCACAGTTTATTTCACTTTTCACATAGGGTAAATGAATCTATGCACGGTTATAATTAGGGTGTATGCACATCATTCAATTTATGCATTAATTCTTGCACCCGAGTTCAATTATTATTTGGTGGAATTGCAGCACATGTGATTTCTAACACTGGGGATATGAGCGCCTCTTATTTGCTCTTATATATCTAAGAGAAGGATCTTATGGGTGAATAGATATATGAGATCAGATAACATTTAGTTAACCAATACAGCTAGGTGTACATACAGACAAGGCCAAAAATATTGGCACCCCTGAATTTTTTTCAAATAATGCACCACTTCGCCCAGAAAATTATTGCAATTATAAATGTTTAGGAATTCTCATGTTTATTTATTTTGTTTGTATTGGTATGACACAAAAAAGAAAAACAAAAAGCCAAAATCTGGACACATTCCATGCAAAACTCCAAAAAAATGAATAAATAAATAATAAAAAAAAAATGGACTGGACCAAATTATTGGCACTCTGAATTTAATATTTGGTAGCACACCCCTTGGAATAACTAACTGAAATCAATCGCTTCCTGTAACCATCAATGAGTTTTACACCTCTACTGGAATCTCAGACTACTCTTCTTTCGCTAGCTGCTCCAGGTCTCCCAGATTGGAAGGGTTCTTTTTCCCAACTGCTGTTTCGAGATCTCTCCCCGGGTACTCTATAGGATTTAGATCTGGGCTCATTGCTGGCTATTTTAGTATTATAGAACACTTTATCTTAAACCATTTCTGGGTGTTTGAGGTGTGCTTTGGGTCATTGTCCTGCTTTAAGACCCAACTTTCCTGACACTGAGCCCTATATTGCACCCCAGAATTCTTTGGTAGTCTTCAGATTTCATAATGCCATGCACACGATCAAAGACATCCAATGCCTGAAGCAGTAAAGCAACCCCAAAAACATCAGTGTACCTCCGCCATGTTTCCATGTTTGACTGTAGGAACTGTATTCTTTTGTCTAAAGGCCTCATTTCTTTTTCTGAACACAGTAGAAAGATGGGTTTTACCAAAAAGCTGTCATTTTGTTTCATCTGTCCACAGCACACTCTCCCAAAAGGATTATGGCTTTCTCAGGTAAGGTTTTTTTTTTTTCTATGTCAGCATTGGGGTCCTCCTGGGTCTTCTACCATAGTGTCCCTTTTCATTCAGATGGTGACGTATATAGTGTAAGCTGACACAGTTGTATCCTGTGCCTGAAGGTCAGCTTGAATTTGTCTACGTTGCTTGAGATTCTTTAACCACCATTCGAACAATACTTTGTTGCAATCTTTGATAAATTCTTCTCTTTGGTCCACATCAAGGGAGATTAGCTACAGTAGCATGGGCTGTAAACCTCTTTACAATATTGCGCACAGTGGGCAAATGACCATTAAAGGGTAAGTTCACCTATACAGAATTATCTGTAAGGTGAACTTACACAGGACCCCCCCCTCCTCATCCCCCCCAGTCCCGCTGACCTGGATCATGGCAATCTCCCGCTCTGAGCCCCGGTATATCCGCGTCAGAAGTCTGGGGCTTAAAAATCCCCTCGGCATCCACACGTCTACTTCCCAGCTGACAGGATGGGCTACGTGGCTTCCGATTGGTCAGAGCAGACCAATTAGAATGCTCAGAATTATCCCTCGGGGTACTTTTGGAGATTCAGCTGCGGGGTATTTCTAAGCCAGACTCCTGACGCGGATATAGTCAGCGGGACTGGGGGGGGGGGGGGGGATGAGGAGGGGGTCCTGTGTAAGTTCACCTTACAGATTTTTCTGTAAAGGTGAACTTACACTTTGAGATCTCTGGGGAGATGGACTTTTAACCTGGAGATTATCTATGCTTTTCCACAATTTTATTCTCAAATTCTCAGGAAATTCATTGCTGCTCTCTCTCTCTCTCTGTTCTCCATGCGGTGTGTAGCACACAACAGAAAAGTTGAGTACATTTTTTACCATTTCAACTGGTTTCCGGGGTGATTTCTATATTGTTAATTGATACAGGTGAGTTTAATTACAAATTACAGGAGCATCACAAACTTGGAAAGCAATTATTTCTTACAATTTTAAGAAGGTGGCAATAATTTTGTCCAGTCCATTTTTGTTGTTTTGCATGGAGCGTGTCAGATTAGGCTTTTTGGTGTCATATCAATAACAAAAGAAATAAACATGAGAATAAGAATACCTAAACATATGTATATGCAACAATTTTCTGGGCAAGATGATGCATTATCTTACAGAAATGCCGGGGTGCCAATATTTTTGGCCATGACTGTATAATATCTATGCTCATGCACACCAGACATACAGATTTCATGAATATTTGCCCAAGGTTTCCATTTCTCTGATTTAAAAAACACAGCTATTTTCTTCATCCTTCAAATTTTTAAATTTAATTTCTGGGGCAAACGTTTTTTTTTTTTTTTTTTTTCCCTCCATAACCTGGACAACATAAATCCACACAAGTAGCTTTCAAAGCTAGTGTAAATGCAAGCTGAAGCAGTCGATTGGTTGCTATGCACAGCAGCTCTAAATTCTGTCTGCTTTGTTTTTAGTTAATTTCCCCCCCGCCCAATGTATTTTTGCTTATGTTATGAACATAAAACCCGCCCAGCACTGCAAGGTGTTAAAAAATGCTTCTCAACTTAAAAAAAAAAAAAAAAAACACACCACACACACACACACATATGCAATGGATGTGGTGTGAATCCAGCCTCAAACATGGCTAATAAGGCCTTGTTTACACCTAAATGTGTTAAAGCGAAACTTCACCCAGTTCCTCTAACTTTTGGCACTTTTATTTTTTGGAGGGGTTTGGGGTATGTTCTTTGGTTTTGGCAGGTACCTACTCCTAGTCAGATCACCATGGCTAACTGAGTGGAAGTTTGTTTCCCCCTCTCCTGCAGTCTTCTGGGACATGTCACAAAAAGCTGCAGGACTATTCACAAAGTGCAGCGAGACTCACGTAGGCACAGTGGGAAGCTGCAAGCAGTCACAGCTGGCTTCCCAAAGTAAACATGCCGGCGTCTGGACCCGAAGTGCTGACTCTTGTAAGGACTGTGCTGGTTCAGACTGAAGAACCGCTTTAAGCTGTGGTAAATAAATGCAAGAACACAACATATACTATTGCTGTCTATGTGGCCAGTTCACACCAAAGCATATATATATATATATATATATATATTATATTTTTTTTTTTTTTTTTTTGATTGGAGAAATTACATTCTGAAATGACAAATTCCTTTAACAGATTACTAAACTAAAATCTACTTAAAATGTCCAGTAGACCTAATATAGCAACACATAACAAGCAGATATCAGGAGTAGCGCAAGCCCTGCGGTGAACACTAGTCACAGCAAGAGAGCTATGGGAAACCGATATGGGCAGTAAAAGAAAACATGCATGTACTATGCGATTTTACAAGGCCGCACAGACAATCAAATATTTCACATTGCAACCTATACACATTTAAGTTAGTGGAGAAAAATACATCATTCATATTGTAAGGATATAGGTTATAAAAAAAACAAAACAAAAACAAAAAACCTCACAGCGAATGGAAAACATATATATTAGGATGGATAGATAGATATATATCCATCCTATCAGTTCACTATAAAATGACCACATTTCCTTGCTGCCAACACTGTACAAGTCAGATGTATAAAATGTGCCTGAAAAGAAAGGTGTTGGTTTCTGTTGACAGCATGAATGTTAATGTAATTTTGGACTATGCCCTAGAAAATGATAGTTGGGATCTGACTGGTTTCTAAGAAAAAACATTTTATCTTTATTATAGGTCTCATCTGAAATACCTAGAAGTGTTGGATGCTGAAAATTTTGTGGGAGGCCCCCCCCCTCCTCCCCAAGTGTCAGAGTCACTTCAAAAAAGGTAAGTTAAAGCGGAGTTCCACCCAAATTTTGAACAATATCTGTATGTATTCTCTTCCTTGCCTAGATGCTGACACGCCGTTTAAAAAAAATTTTAATCGCCGTAATTACCTTTTAATTTTTCTATTCTTTGCACTTCCTGGTTCTCCTCCCGTGGGAGTAGGCGTGTTTCTAGCCTCTCCCAGACTCCTGGGAGCTAGTCTCAGGCTTCCCAGGATGCCACTGAGCATGTGCGGGAACGAGCGGTGAATGCTGGGAGCACAGCATTCACCACATCCAGGAAATAAATGCTTGTGGGCTTCAAATGCCCACAATGAAGATGGAAACCGCCTGCAGTGAATAATATAAGTTATTCTTTCCGACGAAATCTGACACAGGCGGACATATTACACACAATATGTGAGTATGTAATGCTGAGAAGAAAAGTTTGTGAATGAACAAAAAAAAAAAAAAAAAAAAAAAAAAAAAAAAAAAAAAAAGGATAGATAGGTGGACCCCCGCTTTAACTTCAAAACAAATATTGCATTAATGGCTGGACATTACTAGGATGAACAGCTCACAGTTTCCTTGAATCTTCTATATCCTATAGTATAAAGAGCTTCTCCCTGCATCCAAACACTAAATGCACTTGCTATAATTAGTAACTCAAGTAAGCTTTGCTCAGGGAGGGGCATCTTGAAATAAAAGTGATCATAAGTCTGCTGCAGCCAGGAGGAAATCATTTCCTGAGTCTCCCTTTCCTCAGCGCCCACTTACTGGGACTGTTTGACCAATTTAATAGTATGAATTTCTGGCTTACAGAGTGTGAGGCAGTAGCAGCAAGGGACGTCCCTGCTGAAGAGAACATGTGTGTACATGTAAGATGTATTTAAAAAAGGTAAACATTTATCAATTTGTTTCTGTCAGAGTAGGGAAGGGACCTCTTTCAAAAAATATTTTCACCTATTTGTCCTGCTGACCATCATCTGAGAAGGAAGGGGAAACCTGGAGCCATTATCAGACCTATTCCAGTACAAAGTACAGCTGTACATGCCATAGAGATGGCCTATATCAGGACATAGGTTTTACATAAAACAAGCATAAATACCAAATTAAATGCAGATGAATTGCTGTTTTTCAACACTCAGCCACACATTTCAATACCTAATCTTTGTAAAATTTTCGCACATTACAATTATTTCTCGAATTTTAAAGTAAACTATAAGAAATCTGAAGCGCTAAGCTTAACGCTAGCAGGAAAAACTTTAGATATTGCATGAAAAAAAATTGCACCTTTAAATGGATCTACACAACAAATTTTAGACCCCTCCTACAAAATATTAAAAAAGATCTAGAAAAATGGACTATGAAATATATTTTTCCTGGTTTGGCAGAGCAGCCATAATAAAAATGACAATTTTACCTAGGGTCTTGTATTTTTTCCAGACTCTACCAATCCAGCTACCGGTGAGCTTCTTTCAAGCACTGAACTCCATGACTAGGAGATTTCGTTGGGCAACCAAACACCCGCACATAAATCTCACATTACTCACCAAAACCAAACATGCCGGAGGTATGGGTTTTCCAAATTTTAATAATTATTACTTAGCCTCGCATGTGAGTCGTATTATAGACTGGTATTGTCATATAGACAGTAAGGATTGGGTGAGTCTGGAGGACGATGCAAGGCCTATACCGATCAAATTTTACACCTTGGATAGCATGGTCCGAATGCCCTACGCAACTTAAAAATCATCTAACAATAGGAGCCACATTAAAAGTGGCACAGAAAATTAATAAAAACTCCAATTTGATCTCCTCACCAGGCCGTTGTCCAATACACAATAATCCTGAGTTTCCACCAGGCCAAAAAGTAAGAATAGTGCAGATGAGAAGTGAGACAAAAGCATTTATTGCCAATGCATTGATTTGAGAATCATAGAGTGAAAACGCTACAAGAATTTCAACAGATTAGCGGTCAAGAAACATTGTCTTATCTTATACCTCCAAATTCATAGCTTTGTCTCAAATCCCAATAAACGCACCCTTTATATTAAGCCCTTGTCTTCGCTGGAGGAGGTTTGTTTAGCTGCCGAAAACATGGAGAAAACGATTTCTCTGGCATATGCCTGGTTACAATGCCCAGGAACCACCGAAACTAATAAACACAAAAGGTTTTGGGAAAATGCGTTGAACACCACCTTTAGCGATGACCAATGGCTCCACGCTTGCATATTCGCACACAAATGCTCGATTAACACATGACATCAAGAGACCTCATACAAACTGGTACAATACTCCATCTAAAATACACAAATGGTTTCCCATGGTATCAAATTTATGTTGGAGATGCGGTGAGGCAGAAGGCTCAGCGTACCACATATGGTGGGACTGTGACCTGATACGTCCATTTTGGCAAAAAGTTTGTGAAATAATTAAACAAATTACAGAGACTTCAATTCTGCTAACGACAGTTTGCTGTTTATTACATATTTCAAAGGGTACAATGAAAAGATACAAAAGATCACTAACAAAATTCCTCCTTACTGCTGCAAAAGTATTGATACCCAGATATTGGAAAACCACAAAAATACCCACTATTAAAAGAGTGGCTTCTCAACATACATGACATGGAAGAAATCAGAGCCATAGCGCATGAAAACAGAGAAATTTAATACTTTATGGAAAGTATGGGTGATTTATAAATACTCTGACAAATACAAAACCCTAACTAATACTTGAATAATGAGAAAATTTGTCATCTCATGGTAGTTCTAGAACATATGTTTCTTTTCTTCTTTCTCTATATTTATTTCTTTCCCATTTCTTTATTTCTCTACTACACATACATGGTCACGTTAAGTGTTTATGACAGGCACAACAGTGTTTCGCTGCAGTATACTTTTTGTTCATTTTGGTTCTTTTTCGGAGCACAATACAGAAAAATGAGAAATCCAACACGATTGATTCAACCAGTTTATTATCTCCTGCATACAAAATATACAATTAACAAATTTAAAAGATGATTGGTAGTTTGGCAAGGTGCTATGCTACTATGTTTGTAGTAAGTTTGAAGCTTATGGTTGTAATGTGATAACTTTTTCTTTTCAATAAAATTTTAATTGTGAAAAAATAAATACCAAATAGAATACATAACTGGATTAAATGGCGTTTCTTTCACATCTTTGTCAAGTTCAGCTTTAAGGCTCCTTGCACACTAGCTTTTTTTTTTTTTTTTTTTTTTTTTTTTATAGGCTCAAAAAAATGCTAGAAAAAAAAAAAAAAAAAAAATGCTGAATGAAAAATGCTGACAATAGGGTCTTTGTGGCGGCTGGTAGTGGCATTTTAGTAGCTTTTAGCATTTTTTTTTTCTGATGGAAAAACAGTCCAAAAAAAAAAAAAAAAAAAAAACACCTCTATAAAAAACATTTTTTTTTCTGTTCCTAGACCCTGAAGCTCACAAAACGCTAATAGCCTAAAGTAGTGTGCATGGACACAGAACACTATTTAGCTTCTAGGAACAGAAGAAAAAAAAAAATAAATAAATAAACCCTAGTGTGCATGGAGCCTTTAGGATATTGTAAAATATGAGAGTCTTTTTTTTAATAGAAATACTGAGAAATTAATATTTTGGGGAAAAAGGACATAGTTATGGCACATCATAAGTTTCAAGTAGACAGTTTATAAACACTGATGATCTAACAAAAAAAAAAAAACACGCAAACACAACACAACACAACACAACACACACACACACACACACACACACACACACACTGCATTTTGCTTTTGTTTAAAGTATGGGCACTCCATCATAAAATAAGTATGCACTTGTAAAAAGAGAGTCCTGGAAAGCACTTTATTGTGAGGAAAGGATGGCAAAGCCTTCACACTTTTATGCCAAGTAAGTAACTGTGTAGAAGTCACGGTCCACAGTAACAAGAATGCCTAGTACCCTTCAAAAGCTCAGCAGGGAGTTCCTTTCTGCCTGGACTGAAAAGGAACATTGCTGTCTACTACCACAACGCCCAGTGAAAGAGATCTTTACTTGCTAATTAGGTCTGTTGGAATACATCCACCGTGTTCCAGACTTATGGGGCAGATGGCCCCAATAAGCAGGTGGAGACCTGCAATAAAATGTCCAGGACCTATTTTTGAGATGGGTTACATCATAAGCAAAGAACACATTAAAAAAAAAATAAATAAATAAATAACACAAACACACACACACACACGAGACAGGTGTCAGTTAAACACAATAGGGTTGTCAGATGTGTGTTATACAGTAAATATATTAAAATATTTTTTAATGTTTAAGCCATATGATCGCTTTTAACACTGGAATTTGAAAAACTGTCTTTTTTAGTTCACTATTCTGCCTCATCTCAGCATAGCTTTAAATAAAGCATTTCCTGGAACACTATCAATTCTAAACCTTGGGGCAAAAGAAATCGCATTCCATTGATTTTATTGAAAAGCTCTATGGTCCTATCACAAGGAAAAGGAAAATAAATGCACATTTCAGCATGGCAGGAGCTCTTTTAGGGACATACTTCTGGAAAGACAGAAAGACAGAAAGACAGAAAGACAGAAAGACAGAAAGACAGAAAGACAGAAAGACAGAAAGACAGAAAGACAGAAAGACAGAAAGACAGAAAGACAGAAAGACAGAAAGACAGAAAGACAGAAAGACAGAAAGACAGAAAGACAGAAAATGTATTTACTACTGACTTGGTACCAAGAGAAAAATGAGCAGCGGAACGGGTGCATTAGGGTGCTACTGGTTCTTCACTGTCCAATCACAGGCTGGGAGGTGAGGATGATGACCTAGCTGTATTGCTCAAATGCAAGGGGAAAAAAAAAAAATAATTATGAGGTCATTGACCTGGCCGTGTTGTCTGCGAAACCCTGTGGCAGACAAGACAGCTCTAATTTAAGCCTGGTTCACACCTATGCAGGTTGCAGTTTGCATATTGCAGGTTCATTTTGCGTTTTTCAATACACAGTTTGATCCATTGTCTATAGAACCAAAAATCAGAAAAAAAGTCCCTGACAATTTCCATAAAATGCACAGATGTGAACTACATCCATAAGAAACCATGTTAAATGGACTGTATAAAAAGACAAAGCAAAAAATACTCTTGAGCACAGGTGTGTTGGCCAAAAAGTCCCAAAGGTTCAAGAAGGACTATGGATTTCGGCTTTGCTGCTCTCAAAGGATGGGATTGTCCTAGTGTTAAAAGAAAAGAAGAAAAAAGAGAGCGCACCAGCCTAGTGCATTATCCTTGACAGATTTATTTGATTAAAAACAAGATAAAAACTACTCACAAAAGTTGAAGAAAAAAATCACATAGTGATCGCACAGAGGCAATTATTCCAGTGGTAGCAGTTTTCCAGGTCCCAGGAAGGAGGCATATGGACTACTGCTGGCTAACGCGTTTCGAAGGTTACCCTTCTTCATCAGAGAGGCTCTGATGAAGAAGGGTAACCTTCGAAAACGCGTTAGCCAGCAGTAGTCCATATGCCTCCTTCCTGGGACCTGGAAAACTGCTACCACTGGAATAATTGCCTCTGTGCGATCACTATGCGATTTTTTCTTCAACTTTTGGGAGTAGTTTTTATCTTGTTTTTAATCAAATAAATCTGTCAAGGATAATGCACTAGGCTGGTGCGCTCTCTTTTTTCTTCTTTTCTTCTAAATGGACTGTAGTGTGTTTCGGCAAAACTGAAAATGCACTAAAAAAATGCATAGGTGTGAACCAGGACTTAGTAGTTTTCCTGAAGTTCAGCAATAAAAAGCCACTTTTTTGCAATACTATAAAAAACATGGTATAGAAAACACCAATAAATAAGGTTACTGTCTGACTTCACTTCTTTGATGCGCTGTTCTTTAGAATTCCTTTAGCCACAGGGCAGTTTATAAGGAGCATGGTGAAACATGAAAATCAAAGTGTCTTGTTGACCTGGTTGGTCCACCCAAATGAGCATGCGATTTCCCTGCGGGCCGCGTTTGAAAAAAGGAGAATGCACATTTTTCTGCAGGAAAATGCAGGCACGGCAGCCGACTGAAATAATGGGCTGCTGTGCCCACGCAAACGCAGGTTGCAAAAAACATTACAGTGTGATCCTAGGGTCAAATGCATTTCAATAGGGGAGGTGCGTTTTTGTAACTGACCAAATATGCACCAAAAATGCCGCAAGCAGAATTTTTAACACCACAACAGACCAGTGTGAAGACATACATAGAATTTAAAAGGAATGCCTTTTTCTTTCACAAAAGCGCAAAAAAAACAAAAAAAAAAAAAAAAACTCAAATATAATAGAGATATATATATATATATATATATATATATATATATATATATATATATATATATATATATATATATTTTTTTTTTTTTTTAAAAGCTGTCCATTTCGGTTTTCGGCTAAGTGCATCCTGAAATTCTGATCTTGGTGCACCACTAGTGTGTGTAATATTATATATATATATATATATATATATATATATATATATATATATATATATATATATATATATATATATATAATATTCACATCACATCTTTTCCCAATTTGGATAATAGTATTTTATGTTCAAGAAAATAATAGCATGTGGGACGCATACCTGGGCACCAGTATCTTGAAATTCCTTACAGGCCTCTGGAAAGACGTCATATGCAACAACAGGATATCCATGTTTCACAAGATTTTTTGCCATTGGATTTCCCATGTTTCCAAGTCCTATAAACCCAACAGGTGTTTTGGAGGCCATTGACCTGCAAACTAAAAGAAAGAAAAAAAAAAATAAATCAACTGCACACAAATGAAAATGCCATACCTCACAAATGGTTTGATATCTTGACCATAAAAGGCATGCTTTAGTGAAAAAGCGGGTTTGTGTAATGGAGGACAGGTAATATGTATATTGTTATATGGCTAGTTTAAATTGTTTTAGTCATTTTCAGTCCATCACCCCGTGTCACATAAGAGCATCGCACCAGTCCACCACCACGGTACCCCCCCCCCCCCCCCATCAAAACTGCCAATTCTTCAAGAGGAGCCGGGGGGGGGGGGGGGGGGCATTGGGCTACGCTCACATGAAGTATGCCATTCATTTTTATGTACTGCAGCATGTTGCAATGCAGTGCAGTGTAGTGAACCGCAGCAGGCTGCTCTGCTGAAAAAATGCACCATCTCCATTTTCAGCACACACCACCGCAGTGCATTGGTGTGAACTGAACTAGTAGGACATAAAAAGGCAAACTGTCCTGTTTAGCACAGCCTTCCACATATGGTGTGAATGAGCCCTAATACACAGCAATGACCTGATTTATGTAGGTCTTTGCTTCTGCACAGAATATATTTAAAGATTACCTAAAGGTTTGAGATTTTACCTTAAAGCGGTAATAAACTGACTTTTTTTTTCCAAATAACAAACATGCCTATACTTACCTGCTCTGTGCAATGCTTTTGCATGCCTAAAGTTAAGGAATTCAAATCCCACAAAACACATATACGAACTGTCACATTAAACATGTCACACATCAAAACAGAGCTAAGGAGATGAGAAAAGAATGTGTGACTGTAAAAGGCAAATGTCTTCAAGGCTACGTGTCTTGTACAGCGTTTGTGTACAAAGGTGAGAGATGAACATGCAAAAACCTAAAACGTTTCCATAAAGCTCATATATATTAACAGAAACATATGGACATGCCTCTAATGTGTATATAAATCCAAATAATAAAATGGCTCTTATTTGCTTCTATTTAGCCTGTTAAATAAAAATAAAAAGAAATTACAGCGCTCACAAACTAATATTTAACATGTGACAACATCCATATAAAAATTGTGTAAATGTACTCCAGGTAATGTGCTCCAAACTTCTAGGTGCAGCACACACCCCTCCTGTGTCCCCACTCACCAGACCGAATGGACCCCCTCACCAGATGTAATTTCCGGTGCTCTAATTCAAACAAAGTCATTTCCAGTTTCGGTAAAATGCACGCTGGATGCAGCGTTTCCTGTTTTTCACTGCAATACCTCATGCGAGATTAATTCTGTCAGTCTGCAAGTACCTATCCACTTCGCGCAATAAAGCGTTTTTTTATACAGTACTTCGATATCAGCCTTTTACTTTTTGGTGCCATATTCACTTTATGATCATCACTAACGGGCATTGTGGAGGATCCTTCTAGAACAGGGATATGCAATTAGTGGACCGCCAGCTGTTGCAAAACTACAAGTCCCATCATGCCTCTGCCTCTAGGTGTCATGCTTGTGGCTGTTAGAGTCTTGCTATGCCTCATGGGACTTGTAGTTCTGCAACAGCTGGAGGTCCGGTAATTGCATATCCCTGTTCAATGGCGTATGCCATTGATGGCCAACGCTCAAGCCTGATTGACTCCGTGACTGAAAAGCCAGTGGTCCATTAGTTTGGGTGAGTGGGGACACAGGAGGGGTTTATGATTGCACAATTTATATGGACATTGTCACGTTACGTTTATTTTGTGAGCGCTGCAATTCCTTTTATTTGTTCAAGTGTTAGCACTTTGTGTACAACAGCGGCAAACCAAGATAGATAGATAGAACTGTTGTCAGTATGTAAAAAAAAATTATAAATATAAATATATATATCGCATGAACTGTAAACAGAAGTCCCAAATCAAGGAAACAACTAAAATGAATAGTGTCCACAACCACAAAAAAACTTAAGTCTCTCGGTATGGATGAATAAAAGTGAATGGAAAAACTATCAAGTGTAAGGTGTCCCATTAGATGTAGCGAGTAAATGTGTAGCGGCAAATGTTCAAACACAGGTGGATCCTTAAATCTTCCAGAAGAACTGTATCCAACAACTGTATGTGTCTTGGTACAAATGGTGTGTAAGAAACTCTTACCGGATACATTGGATTCCCTTGTCAGCGAAAGGGAATCACTCGAGCAGATTGCCCCTCAAGGCCTGGAAGCGGACATCACAAGTCTGGAAACCTTCTGGGTCAAACTCTGTATGGATCTCCCGGGGTCGCCAGGTGGGTCCTCCCAAAGGATGGCCAAGGTACGGATCAGAGGAGATGATGCGTCCCGCATGAGACTGGAGTGGAGGCTGAATATTCTCTCAGATGGTATGTGGAGAAAAAATAAACAGGCTCCACATGGTGCAGATGAGCAAGGTGGGTTTTTTATTGCTAAAAAGCCTGGTTGACAATAAAATGTGATCACAAAATATAAAAAGCAAAAATGGGCAACAAGGAGGATGCTGAGACTGGGGCAAGTAGATGATCCATTGATCGAAACGCGTCGGGCGCTCTCAGCATCCTCCTTGTTGCCCATTTTTGCTTTTATATTTTGTGATCACATTTTATTGTCAACCAGGCTTTTTAGCAATAAAAAACCCACCTTGCTCATCTGCACCATGTGGAGCCTGTTTATTTTTTCTCCACATACCATCTGAGAGAATATTCAGCCTCCACTCCAGTCTCATGCGGGACGCATCATCTCCTCTGATCCGTACCTTGGCCATCCTTTGGGAGGACCCACCTGGCGACCCCCGGAGATCCATACAGAGTTTGACCCAGAAGGTTTCCAGAGTTGTGATGTCCGCTTCCAGGCCTTGAGGGGCAATCTGCTCGAGTGATTCCCTGTCGCTGACAAGGGAATCCAATGTATCCGGTAAGAGTTTCTTACACACCATTTGTACCAAGACACATACAGTTGTTGGATACAGTTCTTCTGGAAGATTTAAGGATCCACCTGTGTTTGAACATTTGCCGCTACACATTTACTCACTACATCTAATGGGACACCTTACACTTGATAGTTTTTCCATTCACTTTTATTCATCCATACCGAGAGACTTATAATTTTTTTGTGGTTGTGGACACTATTCATTTTAGTTGCTTCCTTGATTTGGGACTTCTGTTTACAGTTCATGCGCTACATTTATATTTTTTCTAGTATTTCTTGTTTGTTGTCACTTTGTATGTAGCAGCTCCTTATTTTCATTTTTAGCGCAGTGTATACAATATATATATATATATACACACACACATACACATACACACACACACACACACACACACACACACATATAAATCTATATATTTTAATAATCTAAAAAAAAAAAAATTTCTCCTGTTAAATAGACTAATAAAAACCTGTTTTGCTTGTCGATTAGCATACAAAGTTGTTGATCCTGCCACAAATCTTGTAAGGATAAGCAGACGACAGGAGGCTGCTAGCCCAATCAGCTGCAACGGTGGAATTTCCCTCTCCGCCCCACATCACAAAGGGGAGGGATGCTGGTGATGAAACTGACCTAATATGGCCACATGGAGGTAGAAAGGCACTGGACATAGATTTTCACAGGTTATCAAAAAGTGGACAAAGTCATTACTTGAGCCCAATAGGCCTGCATTTGGCAGCTCCCTTCAAAACTGGGCATCTCCCTGGAGAAGACATTCACCCAAGTTGAGAAATCCAGGTTTAAATAGGTCAAAGTAGGAGTTCAAAGTATATATTGTTCAGCTGGTTACAACATACAGGGCAAAAAGTCCACCAACGTGTTTCAGGGGGTCACCCAATCCCCTTCACCGGGGCTGGGTGAAATTTCAGAATGTTAAATGGACTCCAAAGTACTCCTAAGCAGACTGATCTTAAGGCAGAGGATGTTCTAAGCAGTCAGTGTTCATGTTCACAGTAGAAATAGCCATACTATGTGGGTTATAGGCCACCTTCAGGTGATGGACACTGGCATACCCCAAGACAGGAAGTCCATTCCCTACATAACCCCTCCCACTACTGGGAATACCTCAGTTTTTGTAGCAAAGCAATATACGTGTATTAGAAGAGGGGAGAGACCTCTGTGTCCCATGATATACTCCAAGAAAAGGATTTTACAGGTAAACTGTTATAAAAATCCTATTTTCTTTATCATACATCACGGGACATAGAGCCATAGTAGTTGCTATGTGGGATGTCCCAGAGCAATGCCAACTGAAGGGAGGGAGACACAACAAAAGTAGGGCACCATGAGACTAGAGGACTTATACTGCCGCCCGAAGTACACTACGCCCAAAGGCGATATCCTCATGCCTTTTTACATCCACCTGATAGAAACGGGTAAATGTATGGACTGAAGACCAAGTTGCGGCCTTACAGATTTGAGCCATGGAAGCTTGGTGATGCACTGCCCATGAAGCACTAACAGCCCTTTGATTTGAGAGGGAGGAATCCTCTTCAAACCATAAGCTTGAACAATTACTTGCCGAATCCATTTAGAAATAGTAGATTTCAATGCTGCCTGTCCTTTTCTAGGACCTTCAGGCAACAAACAAAACATCCGTTTTTTGGATCTGAGCAGTCACCTTCAAGTAGACTTTGATTGCTCTCACCACATCAAGGGAATGTAGTTACTTCTCTTCCGTAGAACAGGGTTCTGGAAAAAATGAAGGTAGAACAATATCCTGGTTTAGATGAAAACCTGACACTACCTTCGCTAAAAAGTTAGGATGAGGACGCAATACCAGCTTATCCTTGTGAATAAATATGGCTCTTTACAAGAAAGAGCAGCCAACTCTGATACCCTTCTTGTAGAAGATATGGCTACCAGAAAAATTAGTTTCCTTGTCAAAAGGACCAAGGGGATATGCCGTATCGGCTCAAAAGGCTGTTTCTGCAATGCCGACAGAACTAAATTCAAGTCCCAAGGGTCCAGGGGTGCCCGAACTAGAGGATAAGGCCGCGTTACCCCCTGAATAAAGTTACGAACCAAAGAATGCGAAGCAAGTGGTCGTTGGAATAATGCCGATAAGGCCGAGACCTGGCCTTTGATAGTACTCAAGGCCAGCTTCATTTCTAAACCCATCTGCAGAAAGTAAAGGATTCTACCTATGACATACTTCCTGGGGTGCCAACCCCTAGATTCACACCAGGGGATATATGCCTTGCAGACTCTATAATATATGATTCTGGTGGCCGGCTTCCTTGCATTAATCAAGGTAGATACCACTGAACCTGAAAGCCCACGCTTCTTCAGCATATGGGTCTCAATAGCCAAACTGTTAAATTTAGCGTTTGTAAGGTAGGATGGAATACCGGACCCTGCGAGAGAAGGTCTGGACGAGGTGGTAGGGTCCATGGGTCCCCTACCGCATCCTTATGATCTCTGCATACCAGGATCTTCTGGGCCACAAGAATCATCGACTTCCCTTCCTGCTTGATCCTGCAAAGAAGTCATGGAAGCAGCAGAATAGGAGGGAATGTACAAATCAGTGAGAACTGATTCCACGGGAACAACAAGGCATCTGTTCCGCACGCTAGCAGACCCCTTGTACTTGACACAAAGTTGTTAATCTTTTTGTTGAGCCTGGACGCAAACAGATCTACGCCTGGTATCCCCCATCTTTGGCATATTGTCAGGAAGACATCGGGGAGAAGGGATCATTCTCCCGGGAACAACTGCTGGCGACTCAAATAGTCTACCTGCCAATTTTCTATTCCTGGAATGAAGACTGCTGAAAGGCAAGGTACATTGTTTTCCGCCCAAGTTAGCATATGATTCAGCTCTCTCTGGGCCGAACAATGCCCCCTTGGTGATTGATATAGGCTACTGCTGTGGCATTGTCGGATTGGATCCTGACAGGACAATTCCGTAACCTGAACATCCAGAACCTCAGGGCTAAGCGCGTTGCCCGAATCTCTAGAATGTTGATGGGCAAGGTCATTTCTGATCTGGACCATTTCCCTTGGACAGTCGCCTCTTCCAGGACTGTTCCCCAACCTGAAAGGCTGGCATCTGTTACCACCTTCCAGGTAACTGGTAGGAAGGATTTTCCCTTCTCCAGATTCTTGGTCATCAACCACCAACTGAGGCTCCGGCCTACCCCGGAGACAGGCACATTGGGAAATCTAGAGCTTGGACCTTTTTGTTCCAAGCCGATAGGATACTGTTTTGCAGCAGTCTCGAATGAAACTGAGCATAAGGAACGGCCTCAAATGAAGCCACCATCTTTCCCAACAACCTCATGCAAAAGTTGAATAGAGGGATTCTTCTTTGCCTTGACCACCTGAATCCGTTCCCTTATGACACGGATCTTCGCCGGCGGCAGGAATACCTTTTTCTGGGCTGTATCTATGATCAGACCCAAGTATTCTAATCTCCTTGATGGTTTTAAAGGAAGACTTCGCTAGGTTGAGAATCCAACCTAGGTATTCCAGGTAGTGGACTGTGGTGACCATACTCTGGTCTAAGCGGGCTACCGACTGGTCTATCAAGAGCAGATCATCTAGGTAAGCTATAATACCTTGGGACCTTAATCTGGCTAGAGGGGCCAGGACCTTTGCCAACACTCAAGGTGCAGTAGCTAGACCGAAAGGCAGAGCTACAAACTGAAAATGAAGATTTTCTACCTTGAAACAGATATTTCTGGTGAGCGGGAAAAATAGGCACATGGAGGTATACATCCTAGATGTCGATTGACGCCAGAAGTTCTCCACCTTGTAGGATGGAGACTACTGATTGGATTGACTCCATGCGAAAAGAGTGGATATTCAGTAACCGGTTTAGATCTTTGAGATCTAGAATGGGTCTGATGTCTCCATTCGGTTTCGGAACCGTGAAAAAGTATACTTAAAAAGAGAGACTTCTTTTTCTCTGGATCCTTGGGAACATTCGATCTGGAAAAAAAAAAAAAAAAAAAACCCACCCAACAACTCGAGGAGACGGGGACTCTCGGAACTCTAGAGATAGTCTTCCCCCCACTCGAGCGAGCGGAGGCGTCCCTTCACAGCTTGGGGAGGCTTTAGCGAACCCAAACAAGAAGTGGGCTTATCAACCGACTCAGTTAAGGGTAGAATAAATGTGGAGTGGACCAATTCAGTGAGATTGAGATTGTACCAACAATCTTTCAGATTGTGAAGCCGATCCCTCCGCATCTGACCCCCCCAGAAGAGGAGTCATCAGCCTCTTCACGGTCCCCTGAGAGGAATTAGTCTTCTCCCGCCCCCAGTTTCTCAGTTTGAGGGTCCTGGGTAATAGACGGGGACCTGTCGCTCTTTGTCCCACTCTGGGATGAGGTAAAGCCGCTAACCTTTGCTCCAATCCTAATATGGTTGAGGAAAAAACCTCTTCAGTAACAGACAGGGGCTGTGGTGTTGGAAACAGTTGCAACACTTGACAGCCCTGATGGCTCACTCTGACCAGCCACCTCTGATTTCTCAGGGGAGGATGCCATTGTTGAGATGAGTTTAGGCTTTCTTGAGTTTGAAGGAGGCCCTTTTTTGGAGTGTTTCTACCTCCCTTCTGACCATAGCCCGATGCACAAATGCAGAGGTACTACCAAAAGAAGTTGCATTCAATGCTTGAGAAAATAGTCCAGCAACTGCCACTGCTATTAGTGCTCAGCCTGATGCTTCAGTAAATGTGCCAAGGGAATGCCTGTGTCATCACTTACATGCCCCCTTTTGCTCTTGTGTCCCTCCGACAGCTGCAGCTAGCAAAATGGAGCTTTTTAAAACCTAGTCCCGCGCTGGACGTTCCCGCACGCCAACGCTGCACTAAGCCATGCCCCCTCCAGAACAACGCGCCCCCTCTCTTTTCAAAGAGCGTTTTCCCGCTTGGGCCTCCAATCCGACTGGATCGGCATGTGTGTGTGAGGGGGGTGGCGTGGAGGAGCTGGTGACAAACCTCCGTACAGCGGTAGTGGACGAACGGAGCGGCATCGCCGATCATTCTGCTTCCCCCTAGCCAGGGAGAGGGGGAGAGCTTCTACCCAGGTGGGGGGGTGTTTTTGGCATAAAAACTGCCAACATCTTACCGAAGCTCTGGGACTGCAAGCCACAGAGAACTCTGCAGCTTCTGCTGACACAGTGTGATCTGAGGAAAGCATGACAAGGTACGTGCTCTATAGAGCCCCCAGTGGTGACTTTTAGGCATGACAACATTTACTTTTTAAAGGAGACAATTCATAAAAGAATTTAAAATTCCTTAGAAATCTCCACTTACCTTTCCCACCGCAGGGATTCTGTGGTAAAACCAACAGACCGAAGCTTCACCCCTCACGATGGGCTCCTTTAAAAAACCTTCAGGAACCCTTTTTAATCGGGGAAACCACACACCTGGACCCGTAAAATACCCCACCAGGAAACTTTATGGCTGAAAAAAACCAAAAGCACTGGATCCCGGGGTCTAGCTCTCTAAAAAGAGAAGCATTACAGGTTAAACCTCGTCTCTTCCACCACGAGGCCAGGGTACTATTCAATTCGGACTGAAAGGACACTTTGAATTGATCCGGTTGCATAGCCTGTGCCAGCAAGGAGTATTCCAGTGGAGCTCAGCATAGCACATCTTTACTTGTGACCAACACCTAAGACACTGGCGAAAAAAACTGAGGTACTCCCAGTAGTGGGAGGGGTTATACAGGGAGTGGACTTCCTGTCTTTAGGGGGGTGTCAGTGTCCATCAACTGAAGGTGGCCTATAACCCAGATAGTAACTACTATGGCTCTGTGTCCCATGATGTATGGTAAAGAAAAATTAGAAGTCAGCAGCTACACTTACCTGTCCACGAATCCAATTGGCTCTCGGTTGCTGCCGTCTTAGCTAAGGGAAACCGGCAGTGAAGCCTTGCGGTTTCACAGCCGGTTCCCTACTGCATAAGACTCGGAGCGCGCTCTGCTTTGTGGATGGCCTGGCGAAGGGGGCAGGAGGAGGGGGGGGGCTGAAACTCTGGATGAGTTTGCCGTGGCAAAGTCAGCCAGAAGTGGGAGCGGGTACCTTTCAAAACCAGGAACCCCGCTCCCCCCGAAAAGGTGCCAAGCGTGGCAGTGGAGGGGGGTGGGAAGAGGAGGCAAATAAGCGGAGCTTCCTCTTTTGGGTTGAGCTCCACTTTAACTTCACCAACACCACCACCCATTGGTTGCCTGTATCAGTGTTTAACCCCACCCCTCCCTTTCCCTGCATCGCTAATCAGTAGTAGTGCATGCAGAGAGTGTTCCACCACCTGGCATTCTGCTGCTCAACAGATAGTGGGTGAACTGTTTGTGTTTGGGCACCCCTGCTTTAAAGTATTCCCCTTCAGCTGCCCAAGAGAAGTGGTTGGACTGCATTTTTTTTTTTTATATTGTGAAAGATAATGTTACGCCAAGTAAATTGATACCCAACATGTCACGCTTCAAAATTGTTCCTGCTGGTGGAATGGGGACAAACTTTTACCCAAAAAAAAAACAAAACAAACAAACATACTTTGTAATATTTTATTCTATCTTTTCATGTGACAACACTGAAGAAATGACACTTTGCTACAATGTAAAGTAGTGTGTACAGCTTGTATAACAGTGTAAATTTGCTGTCCCCTCAAAATAAAACTTAACACACAGCCATTAATGTCTAAACCGCTGGCAACGAAAGTAAGTACACCCCTAAGTGAAAATGTCCAAATTGGGTGCAATTAGCCATTTTCCCTCCATGGTGTCATGTGACTCATTAGTGTTATAAGGTATGGGGTGTGAATGGGGAGAGGGTATGTTAAATTTGGTGTCATCGCTCTCATTCTCTCATACTGGTCACTGGAAGTTCAACATGGCACCTCATGGCAAAGAACTCTCTAAAGCAGTGGTCATCAACCCTGTCCTCAGGGCCCACTAACAGGCCAGGTTTTATGTATTACCTTGGGGAGATGCAGACTAGAATACTGCAATCACCGAGCAGCAAATGAGATCACCTGTGATGTATTTCATTTATCTTGCAAACCTGGCCTGTTAGTGGGCCCTGAGAACAGGGTTGATGACCACTGCTCTAAAGGATCTGAAAAAAAAGAATTGTTGCTCTATATAAAGATGGCCTAAGTTAAGATAAGATAAGAAGATTGCCAAGACCATGAAACTGAGCTGCAGCACGATGGGCAAGACCATACAGCGGTTCAACAGAACAGGTTCCACTCAGAACAGGCCTCGCCATGGTCAACCAAAGAGGTTGAGTGCATGTGCTCAGCGTCATATCCAGAGGTTGTCTTTAGGAAATAAACGTATGAGTGCTGCCAGTGTTGCTGCAGAGGTTGAAGGGGTGGGGGTCAGCCTGTCAGTGTTCAGACCATATTCTGCATTTAGTCTGCATGGCTGTGCTCCCAGAAGGAAGCCTCTTCTAAAGATGATGCACAAGAAAGCCTGCTAACAGTTTGCTGAAGGCAAGCAGAGTAAGGACATGGATTACTGGAACCATGTCCTGTGATCTGATGAGACCAAGATAAACTTATTTGGTTTAGATGGTGTCAAGCATGTGGCGGCAATCAGGTGAGGAGTACAAAGACAAGTGTGTCTTGCCTACAGTCAAGCATGGTGGTGGGAGTGTCATGGTCTGGGGCAACATGAGTGCTGCCGGCACTGGAGAGCTACAGTTCATTGAGGGAACCATGAATGCCAACATGTACTGTGACATACTGAAGCAGAGCATGATTCCCTCCCTTCGGAGACTGGGCCGCAGGGCAGTATTCCAACATGATAACGACCACAACACACACCTCCAAGATGACCACTGCCTTGCTAAAGAAGCTGAGGGTAAAGGTGATGGACTGGCCAAGCATGTCTCCAGACCTAAACCCTATTGAGCATCCTCAAAACGGAAGGTGGAGGAGCGCAAGGTCTCTAACATACACTAGCTCCGTGATGTCATCATGGAGGAGTGGAAGAGGACTCCAGTGGCAACCTGTGAAGCTCTGGTGAACTCCATGCCCAAGAGGGTTAGGGCAGGGCTGGAAAATAATGGTGGCCACACAAAATATTGACACTTTGGGCACAATTTGGACATTTTCACTTAGGGGTCTACTCACTTTTGTTGCCAGTGGTTTAGACATTAATGGCTGTGTGTTAAGTTATTTTGAGGGAACAGAAAATGTACACTGTTATACAAGCTGTACACTTACTACTTTACATTGTAGCAAAGTGTCATTTCTTCAGTGTTGTCACGTGAAAAGACATAATTAAAATATTTACAAAAATGTGGAGGGGTATACTCACTTTTGTGAGATACTGTAATTGTGTCACTTTTATTCCTACTACAAGGAATGTAAACATCCCTTGTAATAGAAAAAAAAGAATTACAGGACCTCTTAAATATGAAATCTGGGGTCAAAAAGACCTCAGATCTCATATTTACAATACAAAAAAAAATAAAAATGGCCCTGTAAGAGCTATGGGCGGAAGTGATGTTTTGACGTCGCTTCCGCCCTGCATTGATATGGAGACGGGTGGGGGCCCATCTTCCCCTCACTCGTCTCCATGTCACACACAAGAGAGAAGATCCGATCGCCTCCAGTAAGCGGCGGAGGGCACCCACTCTGCCGCCGCCGATAAAAGTGATCTTGCGGCGAATCCGCGGCAGAGACCACTTTTATCTTGAAGCGGACCGCCCGCTGAAGAAGACGATACTGGGGTTATGACAGCTAGCTGCTGCCATAACAACAATATTCCTCTTCAAAGTATCGACGTACAACAACGGTGGGCGGTCCGGAAGTGGTTAATAAAAGTTCATTTCCCTTTAGATACACTCTTAGGTCCCATCACACCAGGTGCAGTGGCAGATGGCTGGACAATCCCACCCAGCATAGTCCAACCTCAAGAAGCAGCAAAATGCCTTATAACCCATAAGGCCAGTTAACCTTGTTGCGATAGCGTGCTGAAAAAGTCCACCATGCAGAACGTCTTTTCAGCACGACGTGATCCATCACGTGGCTATGCTGAGGCTTTGGGGAGACTCTGAATAGCAGTGTAGCCACACTAAAGAAAGAGGCGTCCCTTATTAAATCTTGAATTTATGATGGATAAATCACCCTCAAAAGAAAGATATACAGCAATTCTTACAGCAAGTGATACTAGGAGGTATGATTATAAAAAATTTTATTTTACATAAACATGTCATACTTACCCGCTCTGTGCAATGGTTTTGCATAGAGCAGCCATGATCCTCCTATTGTCAGGTCCCCCGCTGGCACTCTGGGCTCCTCCTCCCTGTTGAGAGCCCCCATAGTAAGCCGCTTGCTATGAGGCACTCGTGCATGCTAGCTCCCAAGCCCACAGAACGGGTCTCAGCCCTGTCCCCACTCACTGGCTGTAATTGACAAAACTGTGCCTCAGCCCATGAGGAGGGAGAGAGCCAAGAAAGTAGCTGTTCTCATGCACATCGCTGGATTGAGATTGGACACAGGCAAGTATCAGGGAGGGTCTGGGGGGAGCTGCATACAGAAGGTAAAAAAAAAAGAAAAAAAAAAAACCCTTTAAGCCTTCAGAACCACTTTAAGTGTGGCCTACAGATAACTAATTTGCCTAAATGGGTTCAGTAGCATTTTAAAGAGACACTTTCAGCGGAAATGCTAGTTGCTGTTCTGTTTCTGGCTTCAGTATTTCTGAGTTACTACCCCAGAGCAGGCATGTATTCAAGTGCGGTTAGCACACCTGACTTGCATATGTTTTCTAGGTCAGCGATCCAGAAGGCATTTAGGACACTGGATCAGAATAACCAACACTAGCAATTTTGGAATGAAAGCCCAACAATGGCAGCCTACATATGTTTTTCTTCAGGGGTTTTGGTCAATGATCTGAAACAAAAAAAAAAAAAAAAAAAAAAACTTATACTCCATAGACAACTCTCCATCATTTAATTTAACCTCCTATCAAGGCAGTCCTGTGAAATATGGGAGGTTTAATACAAAGATCATTTTAGGCTACCTCACTCAGTAAGCACCAAGTTCCATTCATTATACTTTGAAAGGGTGATGGAGGAAAAGAAACCTTATGACAGCCAAAAACACATTCTTGAGTACAAGTGGCGAGTCTGAATTCATAGTCCTGTAAGAAAGGTTAGCCGGCAAATTAGCCAAATTAAACCTTTTAATTTGTTTAGTGGTCCGTTTCCCCTCTGATTTGTTGATGTTGTTAATCTGGCTTATACTGTGCTAATTACTGTGCGCATTAAATTTAACAGACAAAAAAAGTTTAGAGAACAAATGTTCTGCCAAGTGTCTGAATGTAACTAAAAGCATTAAAAGGCTTAAGAAAAAAGGTAAAAATGAATTCCACATAATAAGAGATCAATTTGACTACAAATATATATTACAGCTGTCCAGATTGCTTGGCTGCTATTTTTATACCATTTGAATTTGCACTTCAAGTCCATTTTCGGGACATGCTTTCAGAGGTCTGCCACCTTCTTGAACTAGTTAAAAAAGGGGCCAAGAAGAAGGGGGTAAACCTCTGAAAGCTGTACAGCTCAGGCCAAGAAGAAGGGGGTAGACCTCTGAAAGCTGTACAGCTCAGGCCAAGAAGAAGGGGGCAGACCTCTGAAAGCTGTACAGCTCAGGCCAAGAAGAAGGGGGCAGACATCTGAAAGCTGTACAGCTCAAACCAAGACAAACGCAGTAGACCTCCAAACACTTGTCTTGAAAAAATAACTCTAGAATCATGTGCAGTACGCAATTGTGTTGTTACAAGCGCACTAATCTGGCCACACTCACCTTTCCAATGTCCTTGAAATACTTTCTAGAAAGGCAAACAGGGAGCAGTGATCATGTACTGTACTAGATAAAAATGGAAAGAATCTACAGAATCTACCAGGTAAAGACTTCATCAAGGTATATGATCCTATCATTACTAGAGAAATCAAATAGCATTTAAAGAGAACATGTCAGACGCTTTAAAATGTCTTATGTTACAGTAGACACCACAAGCCTTAGGTGCCAATTAAACAACCTGTATGCCCTTGTTATCCTGAAATCACGGGGGGTTGATTTACTAAAACTGGAGAGTAAAAAATATGGTGCAAGTGTGTATGGTAGCCAATCAGCTTCTAACTTCGGCTTGTTCAATTGAGCTTTGACAAACAAAATTAGATGCAGATTGGTTTCCATGCAGAGCTGCACCAGATTTTGCACTATCCAGTTTTATTAAATCAACTCCCATGCATTACTAAAGTAGTCCATACAGAGGGTGCTTTAGCCTACCCAATAGGCTACCCAATTATTTGTTCCTTCCAAAAGTACTTAATCAGCGGATGATTATTAGCAGCATGTAGACTGTGACTCAATCTGGCAAAATGGCTGGATCAGGCAATTGTTATCTCACATTTATGCACACTTTAGGTAATACCTTTCCTGCTTTGGGACTAGGCGCTGTCCTCGGAGATAAGCCCCACACACAATCCCCCTGTCCAAAGAGGACTCTTGGTGGCCAGTAAGGGCTCTTTCAATGGAAAGGGGGTTGACAGGTGGATGGGGCATAGCGCCAGAAACAAAACCAAAATCACATGGTAGGCCAAATAGACACGCTAATAAAAGTAATAGCAGGCATCTATTTATGACAGGGATTAAGCTAGACTTTAAAACTTTTAAAAGTTTAAAATTTACTAACAAATTACTGAAAATAGAACATATGTCAAGACAAATATTAGGGCTCCGGCCAATCATCTGTTTTTCTAGGTGAAAACAAAAGGGCTATCATTCTTATGCATATTTAACAACTTTCCACTTTTGTTGGAAAAAAAAAAAAAAAAACCCCACACACACCCCGCACAACATTCCCCTCTGGCTGATGTACATCACAAGGATTTTTTTAACAAACGTTGTTGCAGATTCCTACCTTTTGTTATTGTGAAGAAACAGCTGCTTGTCTGCGTCCACGTGCAAAATGAATGTGCACTGGAGTAATCGTATTATCAATCAGCTACTGCAATTGCAGGGTCCTAATGAGGAAAGTGGCAAGGTCTGCATCCCTTTAGACCCAATTTCCATTTTTTTTGTTGCAGGGGATGCCCAAAAAAAATAAATATCAGACATCTTAGTACAGACTTTTTGGAAAATCATTGAGCCAATCACACAAGCAGCAAATGAACACCGCCTGTGTACAAAATAGCATTAGCTTATCAAGTGACAGGGTCTTCGAATGTGACTCATTGAATAGAGAAGTAAGACCCCTTTCACAATGAGGCGCTTGAAAACTGCCCATAAAACATTGGGCACATTTGCAGCGCTTCCCATTCATTTCAATGAACAGGGGCATTTTTGAGGCGCCTTTTTTAAGCCCTCCAAACATGCTGCTTCACGGACTTTAACCGCCCCGTCCCAGTGTGAAAGGATCCATTGATATTAATGGGAAGCAAATTTCAGGAGCTTTTCGGGCTCTTTTTTTAGCGTGATAGCACCTGAAAAGCACCTCAGTGTGAAAGGGGTCCAAGATAACAGATGACAACCTTTGTGGTTGCACCTTAAAAAAACAAGTCGCTCAACTATTTCTATCTTAACAGTTTCATGCAAAGTGGTTGTAGACCAGTAGACATCTCTCCAAGAATGATAGGGGAAAAGGTAACTGGACATCCTTGAAGGACTCATACAAAGATGATTTGCAATCTAAGAAACCGCTTAGACTGTGAAATCTTAGTTCCCTTCATTCCATAAAAATGGGAACAGCTGGCTATCAGTCACGACGTTCCCAGTTTGCTAGAAAATGTATATCTAATAAGGATTGCTTCCAAGATCATAAATGCTCTTTCAATCTTGAATATCAATGTCCTAAAACCATTGCATAGCATACTTTTTTCTGACCATGTATGCCCACCTTTCCCAAGTGTTTGCAGAGCAAATACACAGTCCACCTTTCTTAGATGAGGAAGATGGATCCTTCTAGGGGTTGCATTTTAGATAAAATAAATAAATAAAATAAATAGAAATCAAAAAAAAAAATATCAGGAAAGTGGTACCTCAGACAAAGATTGTAGAACAAGGTGAGGACCTTTCTGGCTGTTTATGTGCGCCTTGGGGAGATGTATCCTCACATCCTATATGGTCACCAGCATAGAAAGGGAAACGGATCTCTCTGCCAAGGTGGCAGACAGAAATAAAACCATAATAACAGTGGTTTTAAAAATACTCCATTTATAGAAGTAAAATTTTGACTTTTGACCCATTTACAGGGAAGCATGCTAAGGTGCAGCTAGGGACCGCCATTATTCTCAGTGCAGTTCACCAATTGCATGCAGCAGACTACATCTTTGAGAATTTGCAGGAACATTGGCTGCTACCACAAGTCTAAAATCAAAACACAGAGGTAAAGGCTCCTAGAAAGATTTTGAGCTTAAAGAAGAGCTCCAGTCTGGGCAAAAAAAAAAAGTTAGCAGCTACAAAAACTGTAGCTGCTGACGTTTAATAGAAGGACACTTACCTGTCCAGGGCTCTAGCAATGTCAGCACCCCGTGCCGATTCAATAATCAGTTTTGGGTGCAGGCACAAACATCTTCACTAAAGCCTTCAGGGTTCACAGCCGGTTTCCTACATGGTTACTGAATTGTCCCCTCTTATGGTACGTAAGGTTTTTAGCTTAATGTATTCTCTGCATTACGGGCTGAGGAAAAAAAAAAAAAAAACCCCATGCACAGTATTTTCCATGTGTTTCAATGGCCCTAGTTCACACCAATGCAGTGCGTTCTAGTGCAGTTAAAAGTAGAACATGCTGCATTTCTTCTGTATGGAACACAGCAAAACTGTAAAGGAACACATCAATAACACATCATAAACCTGCATGCAGAAATTATGATGTGAACTGGCACTAAAGAAAAAAAAAACCCTTGATCCAGTGCAGATCAGCCAGCAGCAGGAGCTGCTATCAATCAAACCCTGTTTGGAGGGTGGGGCTGAACTATAGGTATCTATAGACCCACACAGCCCAGCATGGGCTACAGCCCGCTTGTGTGCCCCCATGGCAAGCCGCTTGCTACGGAGGCACTTGGAAGGGAGTGGGAGCACGGCGGAGGACCTCAGAAGAGGATTGGGGCTGCTCTGGGCAATATTATTGCCCAGAGCAGGTAAGTATAATATGTTCACTATTTTAAACAGAAAAATATATAATAATAATGTTTACAAATACTGTTAAAAAAAATAAAGAATGCCATACTGCAAAAGCATGAGACAAGATGCGCAGAGGCAGCCTGAAAAAAAGATCCACAAGAAGGAAAGGCAACATGGACACAATAAGTGTACTTGTTCATATGCAATGCATTATATAATACTGCCATTTTCCTGTGGGGTATGGGGGGTCCTCTTCAAAGTGGACTGAGGGCTATGCCCTTCATGGGGAAATGAGAGCAAGTATATGATAGAAAAGGCCCTTGCTATATAATAAAAATTTACAAAAAAAACAAAAAAAACAAAACACACACACACGTTTAGAAGCTGCACAGATGTTGAATATCTACTGGGGCCTCTTGATGGCATATGCCATTTTCTAGAAAAGGTGAACTTCAGCTTTAAAGCCTATCCCTGGGGAAAGGAAAATTCCTCCATTGCAGTGGAGCTGCCCTGCAACTGTTAAAATATAAAACAGTAGGAGTGTGTGTTATATATATATTTTACATATTTTTTTTTTTTTTTTTTTATTATGGATACATTAAAGAGGGATTCCAACCCCTGTCAGTTTTTATTGCTGTCTGTGCCCCTATTCACTCTCTCCATTTGTCCTTTTTACCATGATAATGAAAGTAAAAGGAAAATCGCACATTTTGGGTTGTCCCAGGAACAGGGAGAGTGGGGAAATTTTCCAATGAGGACAGTCATTCTTAGGGATTGCTGCACTTTAGAGGCATTTTCTCTCACTTCCTGGTTTGGCTATGGAACAAGAAGTGAAGAAAAATCTCCCCAGTGGGACACAAATGATAAAAATAAACCTTACAGGGCTTATAACCCCCTCCTTACTCCATCCAAAAAAAAAAAAAGTTGCCTTTAGTTCTACTTTAAATGCTCATTTAGGTCTAGTGGGTACAAGAAAAGCAGTTTTACCTACCCCATTCTCTTCTCCACTCTACTCTCCTACACGCCAGCAGTGGATGGTCCTTCAGTGTCCAATGTAGGAATGTAGGGATACTGAACTTGTTGTCACAGAACTGGCGGCTGCCAGAACATGGGGTAGAAGAAGTCATGGGGACCGGTCATACAGCCTGAACCGAGGATCAGGTAAGTAAGAGTGCTTTCTTGAGGGCCCACCCAGACCTAAATGAACATTGAACCCTTGCATGGCAGGGGCAGCCCCCATCTGATGGAGCAGGTTTCCTTTCCCCGGAGTTCAGCTTTAATGAATGGTGATGAATAACATGGGTTTTTTTTGTCACTGCACATAATCCACTGACTACATGATGCCACAGTGCCCTCCATTGTGTCATTTCCAGTATGAAAACTTTATGTATAATAACAAAAGCTGACAATTATAAACATACAAGATAATAAACCTCAGCCTGCCAGCTGGGTATAGCAGGCAGTAAAAGAATGGCAGATGAGGGAGTCTGAAGACACACTAGACAGGTTATTGCTCATAAATCTCATTGTTTTCTCTCCAATAAACCTTCACTGTCAGCATTCCTTTATATGTACATTGTGGGGAGCCAGGTGACCCCCGTAATAATACAATGATCCCTGCACAGATTGAGGCTTACCCACTGCAAAGCGTGCATGCCTGCTGACAGAGCTGTGCAAAGCACTGCAAGACTTCCTTAACAGAGCTGCCATGCTTCCTCCCTGCTGACCTCCACTTCTTGGGATCCTTGTTTAGTCGCCCTCAGTGACGTACCAAGCGACTGACAGCTCATGTAGCCAATAGCTGCCAAGGTTTGCGGCAGCACGGCCAATGAACGGAGATAAAACCACCACGCCCCCCACACTCCTCTGGTTGCAGAATGACTGAGGAGCTTCCCAGCTGCTTGCTGCGCTCTATTGGCTGAGACGGGAAGAAGAGATGCTGTGATTGGCTGGTGAAGAGGTTCTGCTAGTTTGTAGTTACATATATATTCTGCATTGATTATAGTAAATGGGACAGTGAATGAGAAATCCCGGCATTCCTGTGCAGCAGGCTGGCTTTCTGCCATTCATGATTTCATGTTCTGATAAGGATCGCTGGCTTTGTTGCTGCAGCTGGAGAAAAAATCCTTCAGATGTCTGACATCTGTCAAATACAGATCCTGCTTCATCACAGAAGGTCACCATATACGTGACAATCTCTCTGTACAATCTTCTTACAACTATGCAGTGCAAGAGCCTGCCTGATTGGATACACATTCATTGAACAGATTATGTACTGTAGGTCTTCGTATTGCATAGTGAGGTTGATTTACTAAAACAGTAGAATGCAAACTCTGGTGCAGTTCTGCATAGAAACCAATCGGCTTCCATTTTTTTTGTTAAAGGATAAGTTCACCTTTACAGATAAATCTATAAGGTAAACTTACACAGGACCCCCCCCCCCAGTCCCGCTGACCTGCAGTGCGGCGTTCTCCCATTCCGATTCTATAGCCATGCTTCCTGTTTATCAGTGCAGCCCCAACAGTGCCCAGCAGTCATGTGAGTCAGTGCCCAGCAGTCATGCCAATCAGTGCTGCCTTTCAGTGCCCATCAGTGTCTGCTCATCAGTGCCCATCATTGCCGCCTATCAGTGCTCATTAGTGCTGCATATCAGTGCCCATCAGTGCTGCATATTAGTGCCTCCTCACCAGTGCTACCTCATCAGTGCCCTTCAGTGCTGTCTCACCAGTGCCCATCAGCGCAGCCTCATCAGCGCACATCAGTGAAAGAGAAAAATTACTTTTACTATTACTATTTACAAAATTTTATAACAGAAACTAAGAAAAAGTTTTTTTTTTTGTTTTTTTTTTTTAATTTTCGGTCTTTTTTCGTTTTTAGCACAAAAAAAATAAACTTAGTGGTGACTAATACCACCAAAAGAAAGCTCTATTTGTCTCAATAAAAAATATAAAAATTTCATTTGGGTACAGTGTTGCATGACCGCGTCATTCAAGGTGGGACAGCGCTGAAAGCCAAAAATTGGCCTTGGCAGGAAGAGGGAAAAAGTGCCCAGTAGGCAAGTAGTTACAAACAGTACATACAGTACACCCAATGTACAAACAGGTATTATCAGCAAAGGACCTGATAGGAGTCCTGGTGGAATTTTGCACATATACCCAGGTATACAGTATATAATTATATATTTATAAAGATCAGTGGTGGCAGCTCACCATGCAGGGTGCAGGGGCGCCACCCCCCTAATCCATGCGCCCCGGCCCCTAATCTACATGCATGGATTCCAAATTTTTTTTTTTTATTTAATTTTTTAGAAGCACATGATTAGAGCAGGCTCTAACTGGCTTCAAAAAGGGTGGGCTCTGGGCACTAGTTGTGTGACAGCGAATTAATGAAAAAAAAAAAAAAAAAAATATTTACTGATGTCTTCGTGTTTCTCCTCCTGGCCAATCAGAAAGCGGGTCCTGAGACCCCATTGGCCAGAGTCCTAAGACTCGATTGGCCGTGAGTCCTAAGTCCTGATTGGCTGGGAGGAGAAGCGACTCGGGAGGAGACGCAGGGGGGAAGCCGCGACCTGGATCGGGTAAGTGCGTGGCTGGCGGGGGGCCTGGCAAGCGATGCGGCTATTGAGCGAGGGGGGGAGCATCGATCGACTGAGTTGGTTGGTTGGCGGGGGGGGGCTGGCTGGCTGGGCCCCCCCCCAAGAAAATTGAGCACCTGCTGTACCCTCCTGCCCCCTGTACTGTGCCCACTTAACCTCCCCCTCCTGTGCTGTCCCTTCTGCTGCCTCCTTTACTGTACCCTCCTGCCCCCTGTGCTGTGCCTTCCTGTTCCCCCTGTACTGTACCCACTGCTCCCTGTACTGTGTCCACTTACCCTATCCCTGTGCTGTAACCTCTTTATACAGTTAATTTTTATTGCTTGAATTAATTTTCCCATTATGGGTGTAAGTGGGGCCTCATGCCTAAGGCCTCACAAAGTCAAGAGCCACCTCTGCCTGCAGCACAGTGCTAGAGGGCTTCCTTTGACAGGCAAGTCTGTCATATTGTTCTAAGATGTGGTGCATTCTAGAACATTATGGCATAAACCTGCGGGGGCCCATTTTTAAAGCGTTTTTTAAATCACGTTTACTAATGCTTTAAAGGGGAAGTCTACCCTAACACTAAAATCTCTAAATCTACAGGCATCGATGATCTAGAACTAACCTTTCTAGCCCTGTAAAGAAGAAATCGCTATATATACCTTTTTTTAAGCCGATCAGGTCCAGTCTCCAAGCGGAGGAAGCTCTGCAAAGGACACAGCCGACAACAGCTGTGAAATGAATGGGAAGTGATGTCACCCACATACTTGCCAACTGTTCTGAATTTCCCGGGACATTCCTGGGATTTGGACCTTTGTCCCGGTCTTACTGTTTCCAGGGAAATGTCCCAGGAAATGATGTAAGGAGGGACTCTGCTCTGGGGACACCTGATGTAAGAAGGGACTCCGCTCTGGGGACACCTGATGTAAGAAGGGACTCCGCTCTGGGGACACCTGATGTAATAAGGGACTCCGCTCTGGGGACACCTGATGTAAGAAGGGACTCCGCTCTGGGGACACCTGATGTAAGAAAGGACTCCGCTCTGGGGACACCTGATGTAAGAAAGGTCTCCGCTCTGGGGACACCTGATGTAAGGAAGGACTCCGCTCTGGGGACACCTGATGTAAGGAAGTACTCCACTCTGGGGACACCTGATATAAGGAGGGACTCCTCTCTGGGGACACCTGATATAAGGAGGGACTCCTCTCTGGGGACACCTGATATAAGGAGGGACTCTGCTCTGGGGACACCTGATGTTAGGAGGGACTCCACTCTGGGGACACCTAATGTAAGGAAGGACTCCACTCTGGGAACACCTGATGTAAGGAAGAACTCCGCACTGGGGACACCTGATGTAAGGTAGGACTCCGCTCTGGGGACACCTGATGTAAGAAAGGACTCCGCACTGGGGACACCTGATGTAAGGTAGGACTCCGCACTGGGGACACCTGATGTAAGAAAGGACTCCGCTCTGGGGACACCTGATGTAAGGAAGGACTCTGCTCTGGGGACACCTGATGTAAGGTAGGACTCCGCACTGGGGATACCTGATGTAAGGACGGACTCTGCTCTGGAGACACCCCATGTAAGGAACGATTCGGCTGGGGACACCTGATGTAAGGAGGGACTCTGTTGGGGGCATCTGATGTAAGGAGGGACTCTGCTGGGAATGCCTGATGTAAGGAGGGACTCTACTGGGGGCACTTGATGTAAGGAGGGACTCTGCTGGAAATGCCAGGTGTAAGGAGGGATTCTACTGGGGGCACCTGATGTAAGGAGGGACTCTACTGGGGGCACCTGATGTAAGGAGGGACTTCGCTGGGGACACCTGATGTAAGGAGGGACTCTGCTGGGGACACCTGGTGTAAGGAGGGACTCCGCTGGGAATGACCAATGTAAGGATCCTGTTTAATTTGTTCATAAACGACCTGGAGGATGGGGTAAACAGTTCAATCTCTGTATTTGCAGACGATACTAAGCTAAGCAGGGCAATAACTTCTGCGCAGGATGTGGAAACCTTGCAAAAAGATCTGAACAAATTGATGGAGTGGGCAACTACATGGCAAATGAGGTTCAATGTAGAAAAATGTAAAATAATGCATTTGAGTGGCAAAAATATGAAAGCATTCTATACACTGGGGGGGAGAACCTCTGGGGGAATCTAGGATGAAAAAGGACCTGGGGGTCCTAGAAGATGATAGGCTCAGCAATGGCATGCAATGCCAAGCTGCTGCTAACAAAGCAAACAGAATATTGGCATGCATTAAAAAGAGGGATTAATTCCAGAGATAAAAACGATAATTCTCCCGCTCTACAAGACTCTGGTCCGAACCGCACCTAGAGTATGCTGTCCAGTTCTGGGCACCAGTCCTCAGGAAGGATGTACTGGAAATGGAATGAGTACAAGAAGGGCAACAAAGGTAATAAAGGGTCTGGAGGATATTATGAGGAAAGGTTGCGAGCACTGAACTTATTCTCTCTGGAAAAGAGACACTTGAGAGGGGATATGAGTTCAATATACAAATGCCATACTGGTGACCCCACAATAGGGATAAAACTTTTTCGTGGAAGGGAGTTTAACAAGACTTGTGGCCACTTATTAGAATTAGAAGAAAAAAGGTTTAACCTTAAACTACGTAAGAGCCGCAAGGATGTGGAATTCCCTTCCACGGGCGGTGGTCTCAGCGGGGGGCATTGATAGTTTCAAGAAACTATTAGATAAGCACCTGAAAGACCGCAACATACAGGGATATACAATGTAATACTGACATATAATCACACACATAGGTTGGACTTGATGGACTTGTGTCTTTTTTCAACCTCACCTACTATGTAACTATGTAACTATGTAAGGAGGGACTCCGCTGGGAATGCCTGATGTAAGGAGGGACTCTGCTGGGAATGCCTGATGTAAGGAAGGACTCCGCTGTGAATGCCTGATGTAAGGAGGGACTCTGCTGGGAATGCCTGATGTAAGGAGGGACTCCGCTGGGGGCACCTGATGTAAGGAGGGACTCTGCTGGCAATGCCTGATGTAAGGAGGGACTCTACTGGGGACACCTGATGTAAGGAGGGACTCTGCTGGCAATGCCTGATGTAAGGAGGGACTCTGCTGGGAATGCCTGATGTAAGGAGGGACTCCATTGGGGACACCTGATGTAAGGAGGGACTCTGCTGGGAATGCCTGGTGTAAGGACCTACTCTGCTGAGGACACCTGTTGGCATCTGGTGGCAGGCGACATGGCAAGTGACACACTCAGAGCTCCCACTGATTATGCATTATGGTGTGTTGAATGATTTAATTTAATATTACAATGTAATAATAGAAATAATGTGCTTCAATCACCCTGACATCATAACAACAATGGTGTCGGGATGATTGAAGCGCTAACACCAGGTGTTTGGAGTATCTTTATCTGCTGATTGTTAAACTTTCTGGAATACACATATTTCTATTGGTGTATGGTGTAGGATCTGGGCTTGCTGTCCCTCCATCCCTCTTTCTTACCTTCCTTCTCTCTCCTTCCCTCCTTATTTCTTTCTGCCTCCATCCGTCGTTCATCTCAGACTCAAACCGCACCCCATGTCATGTCTGGGGGGAAACCAGGCACCGCTCATCACCTGGTAAATACCATCCCTACAAAAGAAGCATGGTGGTGGCAGCATCATGCTGTGGGGATGTTTTTCAGTGGCAGGAACTGGGAGACTAGTCAGGATCAAGGGAAAGGTTCATCTGCCAATCGGACGACCCTAAGCACACAGCCAAGATAACAAAGGAGTGACTACGTGACCACTCTGTGAATGTCCTTGAGTGGCCCAGCCAGAGCCCAGACTTGAACCTGATTGAACATCTCTGGAGAGATCTAAAAATGGCTGTGCACCAACGCTCCCCATCCAAACTGATGGAGCTTGAGAGGTCCTGTAAAGAAGAATGGGAGAAACTGACCAAAAATAGATGTACCAAGCTTGTAGCATCATACTCAAAAAGACTTGAGGCTGTAGTTGGTGTCAAAGGTTCCTCAACAAAGTATTGAGCAAAGGATGTGAATACTTGAGTACATGGGATTTTTTTCCCTTTTTCTTTTTAATAAATTTGAAAAGATTTCAAACGATCTTCTTTCACGTTGTCATTATAGGGTATTGTTTGTAGAATTTTGAGGAAAATAATTAATTTAATCCATTTTGGAATAAGGCTGTAACATAAAAAATGTGGAAAAAGTGAAGCACTGTGAAAACTTTCCGGATGCACTGTATGACCCATTGGGGAGATTTTCCTTTAATTCCTGTCCCATAGCCAAAACAGGAACTAAAAGAAATTCCTCTAAAATGAGGTAATCTCTGGTTGTCAATAAAATTACTGTCCCCATTGCAAGATTTCCTCTCTTTTCCTGCTCTGGTGACAACCCAAAATTTGGGATTTTCTTTTACATTCCGTCTTGGTGATAATGTTGATTAGGACAAATAGAGAGCATACTAGCACATTATATTACCTTGCAGGGCAAAACTTTTTTTTTCTAAGAAGCTTTACTACTGCTTTAAGGCTACACTTTTTTTTACCTTAAAGTGGTCCTTCACTCATTTTGCTAAGATCCTATCTCCTGACACACCCACCCCCCAAACTTAAACAATTGCTGGAAAAAAAAATGGCTTAGGACCCTGCCAGTAACATGATGAAGACCCTGTGGCATATTAGCATGTAGGCAGGTGCAGTCTGTACTCCCCACTGCAGGTGGCGCTCAACCAAAGCGGCACTGCATAAGGGAAAGGAAGTTGTGAGGAACTTGGTTCCTCTATGACTTCCTGCGGTCACAGGGAGACAGCTGTTCAATTAGATGCCGGCACCCCATGTGACTCCAGCGTCCATCTTGAGTCAGGCAGAGTCTATTTAAGATTTTGGCTCCCGGGTTTGGCACGCTTTATACAAGTGGCTAATAGGGGACGGGATCCCCATTTGGCAGGGAAAAACTCAGAGGTAAGGAAAGGTTCCAGAGGAGTAGGGATAGTGCAGGGACAATGTCTACCATTCTAGGAAGCCTCCCTTTGGGTGTGGACCTGCCAGGCAGCATTCTGCTACTCATTTCAGACGCTGTCTGCAGCTTTCAAGTCTTCAGACAGTTCGCAAGTGGCTCTGCTGTGCCTACCCTCCAAGCCTGAATAATTTGTGTTGAACCTTTCTACAATATAACTTTGCTGTTTGACATGGACTGTGTGTGCTTCATGCCCGCCACACCATGCTGCACCATGCTTTTACGTACATGTGTAAGATCTAGTAAACTACTTCCTCGGATGTGTGACATGGACATCCCCAGAGGCAGTTTGTGGGATCTCATGCATGCAGAGATATGCCACGGGGTCCCCAGTATGTTACTGGCAGGGACCCAAGCCGCCCCCTAGACCCGCCAGAGACCCATGGTGTGTTTGCCAATGCATCAGCTAGGGATTTAAGATATTAGCGATGCAGGAGAAGAGCGGAGTATGGAGAACGTTGCCTGCAAGCAAGATATCGCTGAATTCCATGGCCCAGTGAGCAGGTGTTTTTTATTTTGTATACAGGGACAAGTTTTAGAAATTAAAACTTTAATTTTCGATAGACAGGGTGGAGTGCCACTTAAATGCATCCACAGCATTAAAGCCCCTTTCACATGGGCCGGACTTAACTCTGGTTCGCTCAGAAGGGGATCTGTCCGCTGATTCCCTGCTGAGCACAGCTGATGGATGACAGTTTATGCAGAGCGGACACGGACACAGCCCACTTTGTTCTATGGGCAGTTGGATGTAAACAGACCGGCTGTCCGTTTACACTCGACTGCCCTCCAATCAGATCTGGTCAGATGGAGGGTAACGGATCCCCTTTGGTTTGTTTTTGCCGGATCAGATTTAGGTGGGTGTAAATGGACACAAATCTGTTTACATCTGGCTCTCCATAGAGGAGAATGGGGCGTCAGATTGGGTCAGCCTGACAAATGGACAGTCAGACCCAATTTTGTGTGAAAAGGGCCTTATGCCGCGTACACACGATCAGGATTTTGGTCGGAAAAAGGTATGATGGCTTTTCTGACGGGATTCCGCTCCAGCTTGTCTTGCATACACACGGTCACACCAAATTGCGTCAAGAACACGGTGACGTACAACACGTATGACGGCACTAAAAAAGGAAGTTTAATAGCCAGTGCGCCACCCTTTGGGCTCCTTCTGCTAATCTTGTGTTTATCTCGTGTTAGTAGAAGTTTGGTGAGAGACGATTCGCGCTTTCCAGCTTTCGTGCTTTTCAGTCCGTTACTGCTCTTCATTCTGTGCTTGTGGGTCTGTATCTGGTTTTAAGTGCGTGTAGTCAGTTTGTATCTGTTTTCCAGTGCGTTCTTGTCCATTCGTTTCTGATTTTTCAGCTCGCTCTTCCCAGGCCTTGCTGTTTTTCAGTGTGTTCTGTTAGTTCGTTCTTACCAGCCGACTGTTTTGAAGCCATGTTGCGGGTACGTACTCATCGTAGAGTTCGTGCTATGCGGGTGCTTGGTGTTGGGGTTATTACTTTGACCCAAGCCCAGTCCATGAACAGGGTGGGGAGGAGTTCATGGACCAAGAATTGGTTGCTCCAGCGTCACCAATTCTCTCATATGCCTTTGCTGCGTGAGATCCAGGAGAATAACCCTGATGGTTTCAGGAATTTTCTCTTGATGACGGACCCTGTTTTTCACCGTCTATTTGCTTTGCTGTCCCCTTATATTACAAAGCAGGACACCTGCATGCTGCAAGCCATCACTCCGGAGCAGAAGCAAGTCACCACGTTGCGGTACTTGGTGATGGAGAGAAGTCTACAGGACCTCAAATTCTCAACAGGCATCTCCCCCCAGACTCTGGGGATCATTATTCCAGAGACCTGTTCTGCTATCATTCAGGTCCTGCAGAAGGACTATATTAGGGTAAGTTTTCTCCTTTAACATCACATTCTATGTATTTAATGTATACTAATGTCTTGTATTTCTTTAATCATTCCCTAATTACCATGATTGTAATATGCTGTGAATGTCCTCTTTATCCTCATGCATGCTGGAAGTTTTTAATGGTTCTTGTTTTGTCCTTCATGCATATTTGCCTTCACTAACCTCCCCAGCATACTATCCTGTGCCTATATACACCTAGCCTAAAACAACAAAAAAGTCCAGCGCTCTAGATGTCAGAGAAACAAACTGCAACAATCAAAAGTATATAACTGAATAATTTAATAAAAATAGTAGGCAGTCCATGTAAACATACAAGTACATATTTGGGGGGCACACCATACAATGCATTTAAATTCAAGATGGTGCTGCTGTAAGACCTATAAACAGTGCAAAATATTTTACAGCGCACACATACAAGAATGACATTTCCTGCAGGGCTAGTTAAAAACACCTGAACATATTCAAAAAATACGGGGGTTTGGTCACACTATATGGTCATATAGTGCTAAGCCCACTTACTGCGACAAAGTACCCCGAATTAGTGGGTCCTACACTAGTAATAGAATGGAAGATCCTCTGTCTCAACCATGGGAGCTGAACTCCTCTATGTGGGAGAACTGAAAGGGATACATCCTAATCACTGGTGGCCACTAAATAGGAGGTAATGAGGAGGGGGAGGGGTGCTCCAGCCCAAAAACCTGGTCAGGGCCTATTACAACATACAAGTACATATTTGGGGGGCACACCATACAATGCGTTTAAATTCAAGATGGTGCTGCTGTAAGACCTATAAACAGTGCAAAATATTTTACAGCGCACACATACAAGAATGACATTTCCTGCAGGGCTAGTTAAAAACACCTGAACATATTCAAAAAATACGGGGGTTTGGTCACACTATATGGTCATATAGTGCTAAGCCCACTTACTGCGACAAAGTCCCCTGAATTAGTGGGTCCTACGCTAGTAATAGAATGGAAGATCCTCTGTCTCAACCATGGGAGCTGAACTCCTCTATGTGGGAAAACTGAAAGGGATACATCCTAATCACTGGTCCATGTAAACAGTCCTATAGATTCACAATGCTTAAAAAGGGATAATTAAAAAACATATACAGTCAGGTCCATAAATATTGGGACATCAACACAATTCTAATCTTTTTGGCTCTATACACCACCACAATGGATTTGAAATGAAACAAACAAGATGTGCTTCAACTACAGATTTTCAGCTTTAATTTGAGGGTATTTACATCCAAATCAGGTGAACGGTGTGAAGGAATGTGATGTAGATAATAATAGTAATCTGAAAATGTCTATTTTCTTATGTGCATACATATTTTTCTCCTTACTCATTATATAAGTATACAGATTTGCTCTGTTCCTATATTTTCTCAAGATGGCGATTACCCCCTGCATCCCACACACAGAAGAACGCGGAACTGGAGATAAGACCAAAGAGAGCCAAACCTCGTTATGAAAATTATGCATCTTCTTTTCTATCTTAACCAATGAGATGTACCTATTAGACTAACATAGCAATGACGTATTTGTGTGTATAAAACATTAACACCGCCTTGAATAAATCAGAAGTGGAATGAGTTAGCAATTCTGAGCGTGTCTCAGAGTGTTTACTTTATATGCATGCATATCTACACTTTTCAAATTAGAGACAGCAGCAGATAACCTTGAGCTCGATTGTAGCTCTTAATCATTTCCATAAAAGTTGGTGCCGAAACCCGGGAGATCTGTTGGGTCGCGGGCCGTTGCTCCTCACTACCCCTAATGTGTTTGTTCTTGTTCTGAGATTAACCGTACATTAGTCTTATGAGCTCCCACCGAAGGAATTTGCTGATAAGAACGCTGAGAAAAATATTAACTCCTTGGTTGTATGTATTCCCCTCTCAAGCCGTTAGCCGAGAAACAGAAAGTGATATTGTAATGAAAGTGATATTGTAAAGAAGGAGAGAAGAAGATGTTGAAATAGTTAACAAAGTTGAAAGAAGTGACGAAAGTTATGTTGCAGAAGAAACAGGGAGAAAAATCCTGTGTGATAAAGAAAATTGGATAAAGGAAGTTAAGAAAGATGGCGATTGTATTATGTATGTATAGCTGATGATATGTTGGAACTTTAAACAAAGGAGGGGAGGGACAGCACTGCCCTCCGTCTAACAACCACTCCTTTCTCACCACCCAAGCACAACCCACTGTGACAACTCAGCCCGGCGGCCATCTTAGTGCACCCATGCCTTCACTTTCTACCCAGTCCAGTGCACTTCCTGCCGGCGGCCATCTTGGTACACCCAGTAAGCTTAAACAGCCTGTACCCAGCCCTCCCTGTTTTAGACCAAGATGGTTCATACCACACACCTGTCTTCCCCAATACGGGAGCATCACATTCCCAGGCTGGATATGTTAATGATGAAGAAGCATCTGAGTGGGAAGCCCGACAGCAGGCAGCAAGGCCACCCACTGATTTAACCCCCAATCCGGCTCCAGACTCTCAGTTCCGAGAGGATCTCAAACACATGCTGGCAACCGTAAAGAACAGTGCCTCTTGTCAGCCCCCGCCCCAACAACAGTCTCGGTTACCAGAAGGGGCACCAGTGATGTATGTCGCTTTTACTCTATCACAAGCAGCGGCCTTAGTGACAAGTCTGCCTGACCCAGAGAAGCAGCCAATTCCCTTCTACCACAGGATAGTGCAAATACAAGAAACTTACTCAGCTGCCTGGAGAGACTTGATCAGCCTATGCCAAATCAAAGCAGGATATGTCTTTTGGCCAGTCATGCAGATGGCCTTCAATGATGCCTGCCTGACAAGTGCCACTTCCTACACCTCAGGCGTGGAGTTCTGTGCACAACTCCACGACTGGGCAAAGGAGAAGTTGACGGATCAGAAGACCACAATCCAAGATATTACCCAAGATAAAGGGGAGTCTGTGAAGAAGTATCATGCTAGACTCATAAAGGCACACACACACATGTTATCAACTGCTTTTGTTTCAGGGCTCAGAGAGGATATCAGAAAAGGCCTGATGGTGGCCCGCCCTGAATACCATTCAATGAAAATGTCTGATTTATTGTTGGTGGCCAGAGGTATAGAAAATCAAAAAGGTAAAAAACCAACGCCCCTCATGGTAACCCATGATGAAGATCCCGCCTACACTCGTCCACCACCACTGCCCAATACCAGGGTAAGGATCACCTGTTACAACTGTGGGAAACGGGGTCACATAAGGAAAGAATGCAGAGCCCCAAGATGTCCCAGACGAAAAACCTACCACTTTCCTCATTGACAGGGGTGCAGCCAAAAGTGTGTTGAGAGCGGTGAACCTGCCTAATAATTCTTTCCTTTCCACTTCCTGATTTGCTTGCCAGATTTGTGGTGTCCTCTACATGTCCCTTGAATCTACTAGGAGCTGATGTGTTGTCCAGACTACAGGCCTCAATCAGGACACGCCTGAAGGGGGGTGAAGTTACATACTCCCCTATCTTTAGAAGACTCATCTGCTTTGTGTTCTCTGCCTCTCCTGATGACACTTAATGAAGAAAAAAAAAACTTCAAGTTCAATACTGCAGGAAGTACTTGACAGAATCCCTGCGTGCCTATGGTCCACAGGACCGGGAGACAACGGTAACTTAAAGGTGCCACCAGTTTCAGTCAAGCTAAAAGAGGGCGCTTCATTGCCCCGGAAACCACAATAACCCCAAGAAGAGAATCCTAAAAAGAGAACCAGGTACCTACTGTGGATGCCTTTGACTGCAAAATACCTCACAGAGGTGGACCTTACAAACGTTTTCTTCAGTGTCCACCCTCACCCCTTCTGCTGGTACCTTTTCGCATTCATCCACGGAAAGAAACGGCAACATACCTAAACAGTTGTGCCACAAGGGGCACAGAACTTTCCAAGCCAGTTTGCAAAAGCTATGGCTATCATCCTTAACACATGACAAAAGGAACACCCGGAAGTGATTCTCTTCCAACATGTTGATGACCTTCTCTTTTGTGCAGCTGACTTACCCCCTGTTGAAGTCACCTCAGAAAGCCTGTTGTGCTATCTTGCCAACCAGGGCTGCAGAGCCTCAAAGCCCAAATTGCAGTGGTGCTCAACACCTGTCATTTTCCTTGGACTAATTTCCTAGTGCAGAGCATGGATTCCAGAAGCCTTCCTACTGATGCTCTGCAATCAGACCCTTCCAGATGTCTCCTGAAGAAATATCTAAAGTTTGAAACCCTTGAGTGCGCCACCCCCGGCGCTAGGGCTCCCAGCCTACGACAAAACGCTCAAGCTCTTTGTATCCGAACGTCTGGGACATGCTGCAGGTGTACTCACCCAATCACACGGCATCAGCCTACGCCCCATAGGATATTATTCCTGTCGGCTGGATGCGGTAGCAAGAGGAGGCCTATTGTGTCTGCGAGCTGGATTTGCTACACAAGACTTGCTTGACAAAACTTTGAACTTGGTCCTCGGACACTGCCTCGTTCTGCTTGTTCCCCATGACGTTGTTGCCATATTCAACCAAGATCCAGCCGAAACACTTGTCCACTACCAGACACTTGAGACTCCTGTGTTCCCTCCTACTGGACAGCATTACTCTATTAAGTTGTCAAACACTGAACCCTACCACCCTTCTTCCACTTCTCGAGGGGGGAAAGGAGGAGGAGGAGTAGAGTCTTGACTTGTTACCCCCGTGACCGCACAGGACACGCGGTCACCACTGAAAACACTGTTCTACAAGCTGAAGCCTTAACACCGGTGATGTCTACACAGGAGGCAGAGCTATAAGCACTTACTACAGCACGTAAATGGGCAGAGGGAAAAAGAGCCAACATTTATATGGACTCAAGATATGCTTTCAACATTGCCCATGATTATGGTGTTATCTAGAACAGAGGATTCCTGATGGCTGCAGGAACACCTGTGAAAACTTGATTGATGCCTTGCTTCTCACAACCCAAGTGACTATTCTGAGTAAAAGCACACGACAAAATGAACTCAAAAGAAGCTTAAGGCAATCATCGAGCCAATACAGCTGCCAAACAGACAGCTGGTGGTCCGCGGGAAGTGGACAGCAGGGTGGTAGAAGAAAACCACCCCGTGCTTACCTTACAGACTTTCCCAGTGGACAGAGTTTATCTAAAAGAACTACAGGAAACAGCAAGTCCGGATAAGAAGGAAAGCTGGAAATGGAGAAAAGGAGCAACTCTCAGAAATGGACTATTCGAGTGCAACAAGAAGCCTTGTCTACTCAGGAGTATGTACCCAGCCGTGGTGCAATGGGCACATGGAGCTGCCCACTTGACAAAGACTTTTATGAACTCTCTTATCAACAAGTGTTGCACCAAGAGTTACTCCACTGACCGACAGCTTCTGCAGATCATGCATTATCTGCACCAAATGTAACCCAGAATGCACAGAAGAAGCACCTGGCAAAAGCCCTATACCCCATTCCAGAGGATGCAAATTGATCATTCTCAAGTGCCAAGAAGTGGCAGATTCGAATACGCCCTAGTGGAAGTGGTCATGACTGCCAGGACCACAGCTAAGAAATTACTGAGTGAGATAGTATGTAGATTTGGGGTCCCAGAGGTGATATTGAGAGATCAGGGACCAGCCCTAACAACAACCCTTACTAAAGAGATTTGGGCAGCACTGGGGGTTCAGTTGGCACTACACATCCCATACCACCCTCAAAGTAGCGGGAAGGTAGAAAGGATGAATGGGACACTAAAAACAGGATGTTAAAGATGGCCCAATAGACTAACATGAGTTGGCCCATTGCCCTGTTCAGTGTCAGACACACCCCCAGGGGAAACATGCCCTATCCCCTTATGAAATTTTGTTTGGTTCAGCTCCCAGACTTGGTTGTTACTTTCCACAACAGTTACAGTTACAGTCTGATGTGTTGACTAATTATGTAACCACATTATCACGAGAATTAACCTGAATGCATGTCCAGGTGTTTTCTTCCATTCCAGATCCTGAATTAGATACAGGAACACACCAACTACTGTCTGGAGATCCTTGAGCCAAGTTATGATGGTCCATTCCAAGTTTTGCTGACCACAGCCACCTCAGTCAAGTTGGCCAGGAAGAACACCTGAATGCACACTTATCACTGCAGGAGAGCGTGTTTTCGGGTGCTGCATATCCTTTTTCTGTTTGATCTAGGGGGGAGGGGCCCAGGAGGTGGCCATCACAAAAAATGATAACATAATTACGTTTTGGTGTAACTCTTCAGGTACACATGTGACCACCTTTACCTTAGATTACTGTGACATAGTACCTTGTCCGTTTGACCCTTCATGGTGATGCCATTGGTACAGTGATATCCCTGACGGTAAGGACATATATGTATGCCACACAGACAGTTACTGGGGACAGAGTTGTGGTTTCTGTGGGGGCCAGTGGGTTGGAACACAGGGCCAGACTGGGCGACCACAGAGTGCATTAGACAAAAAAGATGAAAATAGAAAGCCCCATATCCTAACCAAAGATACCCCTGATACATACACTGACCCAGCACACAGTCAGAGGAGGAAGCGAGCAGCTCTCTCCGGAAGCTTTGATCCTCATGTATACATACATGTCATAGGGGTTACAAGGGGGGTCCCTGATGAGTTTAAAGGCAGGGATCAGGTAAAGCTGGTTTTGAGTCTTTGATCCCCATAACAACTGTCAGTAAGAATGTAGATTGAATTAACTACATGTCATGGTTATGCAATAGAGTTTGTCGATCAGCATACCTGTCTCCATGTGTTCATCTCTAGAGACCAGCTGACCCTCACCTGACTGCTTTTGTAACCTCCCCTCTAAGCATGGCCCCACCCCAGGCCATATCAGGGAACCCTATATTAACCTGTGCACTGCAAGCCAGCAGTGCTGATCAACCACTGTGTGTTAGCCTCTATGTGTACTTGCTGTGTTTCCTACATCTGATTCCTGTTACCGACTTTGGCCTGTTCCCGACCATCCCTGTTTGCCTGTGACCCTGATGTTCCAGCCAGCTCCCTCCTTCCTCATCTCCTGTAGTCTACCGTGAGCGTGAGCTGTGAGACCCTGGGGACCGCGACCTGGAGCCAGACTGCAGCGCAGTCCATCCTCACCACTAGAGGCTCTGGTGAACACCCGCTGGCTCTTAGACTCCGCGCCCTGGGGAATCTATGCTCTAGCTCCCAGTGGGATCTGTGTCAGTGATCCAGTAGACCTGATTCCTGAACCTCCCAGGGTACAATCCGCAGCAGTCAGCCGTAGGGTCTACTACCTTGCGGTGCACTCCTGATCCCAACGGTGTGCATCTGTCATCCAGCCTCTAGGTGACCTGACACTACACATATTATAACCAACAGAGATTCGTAAATTACACTAAAGACGCCCTCCAGGGAATTGCTGACCAGCTAGCCCCCACTTCCTACATGACATTCCAGAACCGGATGGCCTTAGACATGGTGTTAGCCGAGAAGGGGGGTGTCTGTAAAATGATAGAAAAAACAGGAACTTGCTGCACATACATTCCTGATAATACTGGCCCAAATGGTAAGGTTACTTTAGCTATAAAGAAATTAGAAGATCTGTCACTGGAGTTGAAGAAGAACTCAGGTATCACAGACCCATGGGACCAATATTTTAGCTGGATGAGTGGGTGGCAGAAGGTGCTCGCCCAGATAGGGGTAACGGTATTAATAATCCTGGTTCTTTTAGCCCTGATTGTATGCTGTATTCTACCTTTTGTAAAAAAGTTAATGAGCAAGGCTGTAGACAATAGCACACCTACATTTCTCCACCAAGAAGAAGAGGACCTCCTTATGATGGAAGATGACAAACCCTTCACTCCTCTACAGTCACTCCCTGTCCATAATCTCACAATCCTATAGGGTTATAGGGATAGATAGCGCCTGACTGCACCTCTCCAGCTGTATCGAGGAGGGAAGTGAACAGTTGCTGCCCAATTCTATATACAGCCTAAAAGAGTTGCTGAGGAGAAGGGCCAGGCTAAAAAAGTAGGACCTTTAGTATTAGGGACAGAAAAGAGAAAATAGTCATTTTAGGGGGGATTGTGAAGGAATGTGATGTAGATAATAATAGTAATCTGAAAATGTCTATTTTCTTATGTGCATACATATTTTTCTCCTTACTCATTATATAAGTATACAGATTTGCTCTGTTCCTATATTTTCTCAAGATGGCGATTACCCCCTGCATCCCACACACAGAAGAACGCGGAACTGGAGATAAGACCAAAGAGAGCCAAACCTCGTTATGAAAATTATGCATCTTCTTTTCTATCTTAACCAATGAGATGTACCTATTAGACTAACATAGCAATGACATATTTGTGTGTATAAAACATTAACACCGCCTTGAATAAATCAGAAGTGGAATGAGTTAGCAATTCTGAGCGTGTCTCAGAGTGTTTACTTTATATGCATGCATATCTACACTTTTCAAATTAGAGACAGCAGCAGATAACCTTGAGCTCGATTGTAGCTCTTAATCATTTCCATAAAAACGGCATAGGAATTACAACAGTTTGTATATGTGCCTCCCACTTTTTAAGGGACCAAAAGTAATGGGACAATTGGCTGCTCAGCTGTTCCATGGCCAGGTGTGTGTTATTCCCTCATTATCCCATTTACAAAGAGCAGATAAAAGATCCAGTGTTTATTTCAAGTGTGCTATTTGCATTTGGAATCTGTTGCTGTCAACTCTCAATATGAGATCCAAAGAGCTGTCACTAACAGTGAAGCAAGCCATCATTAGGCTGAAAAAACAAAACAAACCCATCAGAGAGATAGCAAAAACATTAGGTGTAGCTAAATCAACTGTTTGGAACATCCTAAAAAAGAAAGAATGCACCAATGAGCTCAGCAACACCAAAAGACCCGGAAGACCACTGAAAACAACTGTGGTGGATGACCGAATTCTTTCCCTGGTGAAGAAAACACCCTTCACAACAGTTGGCCAGATCAAGAACACTCTCCAGGAGGTAGGTGTATGTTTGTCAAAGTCAACAATCAAGAGAAGACTTCACCAGAGTGAATACAGAGGGTTCACCACAAGATATAAACCATTGGTGAGCCTCAACAACAGGAAGGCCAGATTAGAGTTTGCCAAACAACATCTAAAAAAGCCTTCACAGTTCTAGAACAACATCCTATGGACAGATGAGACCAAGATCAACTTGTACCAGAGTGATGGGAAGAGAAGAGTATGGAGACGGAAAGGAACTGCTCATGATCCAAAGCTTACCACCTCATCAGTGAAGCATGGTGTGGGCATGTATGACTTCCAATGGAACTGGTTCTCTTGTATTTATTGATGATGTGACTGCTGACAAAAGCAGCAGGATGAATTCTGAAGTGTTTTGGGCAATATTACCTGCTCATATTCAGCAAAATGCTTCAGAACTCATTGGACAGCGCTTCACAGTGCAGATGGACAATGACCCGAAGCATACAGTGAAAGCAACCAAAGAGTTTTTTAAGGGAAAGAAGTGGAATGTTATGCAATGGCCAAGTCAATCCCCTGACCTGAATCCGATTGAGCATGCATTTCACTTGCTGAAGACAAAACTAAAGGGAAAATGCCCCAAAAACAAGCAGGAACTGAAGACAGTTGCAGTAGAGGCCTGGCAGAGCATCACCAGGGATGAAACCCAGCGTCTGCTGATGTCTATGCGTTCCAGACTTCAGGCTGTAATTGACTGCAAAGGATTTGCAACCAAGTATTAAAAAGTGAAAGTTTGATGGATGATTGTTAATCTGTCCCATTACTTTTGGTCCCTTAAAAAGTGGGAGGCACATATATAAACTGTTGTAAGTCCTACACCGTTCACCTGATTTGGATGTAAATACCCTCAAATTAAAGCTGAAAGTCTGCAGTTAAAGCACATCTTGTTCATTTCATTTCAAATCCATTGTGGTTGTGTATAGAGACAAAAAGATTAGAATTGTGTCGATGTCCAAATATTTATGGACTTGACTGTAGTGTAATGACTAGCTGTCCATCAAGCAACAAGGGCCAAAAAGGGAGTCTCACCCAACTGCATGCTCCCAAGCTGTAAACAGGAGAGAGGGGGGGACCCAGGTGAGAGGAGAGAGTCACCTCCTCAGGGTTCGTACCCCATGCCCAGCGGGGATCCAGCGGGTCAACAATGTTCCTCTCACCCAGGCCCCCCCCCTCTCCTGTTTACAGCTTGGGAGCATGCAGTTGGGTGAGACTCCCTTTTTGGCCCTTGTTGCTCGATGGACAGCTAGTCATTACACTATATGTTTTTTAATTATCCTTTTTTAAACTGTTTACATGGACTGCCTACTATTTTTATTAAATTATTCAGTTATATACTTTTGATTGTTGCAGTTTGTTTCTCTGACATCTAGAGCACTGGACTCTTCTGTTGTTTTTGTTTACAATCTGTTTCCACCAGTTACGGTCCGTTCCAGCTGCACTGGTCTCATATACCCCCCTAGGCAATTACATCTCTCAGTCTCGCTCCTTAGGTCTCCACCTATTAGCGCTGGGACATTGTTGTTGTTTTTTTATACACCTTAGTCTTAGTCACTTAACAATGTATTTTGTCAGCTCCATAGTACTGCTTTACCCTAAACACCCCCTAAAATGTGTCCAAATGTTATTGTTGTCCTTAAATTCAGGCAGAGTGCCAGAGGCTTTTTTTTGGCTCCCAAACTCATTTATAACCCCCCCCCCCTTAAATTTTTCCAATGGGCCATCAGAGGGGGTGAGGAATCTGATAAGTGGACCTTATATTTTTGTCTTTAAATACTGGTTAAAATAAATGTTATACTGATGTTGGCCAAGAATGTTTGTGTCTAATCTGCTTGCAATGTTATGTGCAAAAGTACTAATTTTTTATTTTTTTTTAAGTTTTGACTCCACAGTTTCCTTCAATGCCACAGGAATGGCAGACTGTGGCATCCCACTTTGCCGACCGTTGGGACTTTCCCAACTGTGGAGGGGCAATTGATGGGAAGCACGTCCACATCGTCCCACCACCCCACTCAGGGTCATACTATTTTAATTATAAGGGTTTCAATAGTATCGTGTTGATGGCGGTGGTGTCAGCGACATACGAGTTTCTCTATGTGGACGTGGGGAAGAATGGCCGGATGTCGGATGGTGGAGTCTTTGCCCAGACAGAGTTCTACCAACGTCTCCAGAGTGGTGGCTTGGGATTGCCACCTGCGGAAGAGAACGTGGAAAGATTCCACTTTCTTTTTATTGCTGATGAAGCGTTTGGTCTGGGTGATCACCTGATGAGGCCATTCCCCCAGAGGACCCTCACCCCGGAGAAGAGTGTTTTTAACTTCCGGCTGGCCAGAGCCAGAAGAGTCGTGGAGAACACCTTTAGGATAATGGCCAGCCGGTTCCACCTATTCTAACGGCTATAAATATGGTGGAGTACAAACTTAACCACATCGTGTTAGCATGCTGCATCTCGCACAACTTTTTAAAGCGAAATGCTACTAATTATGTTGCCTGAGGCCGGACTTCATGAACCAACAATGACAGCCCTGGAAGCTGGCCGTCCTGGCTTGCCCCCCCCAAAGCGCCCGTGAAGTGCGTCAAAAATATGTGGAATATTTTACGGGTAGGAGAGACATCGCTATGCCAGCAAATTTTTAAATATTAGCACAATAAAAAAAATGATATGATAAAATCTTGAATTGGATTTACTGCTTATGTTTCTTTTATCTGTCTCCTAGGTTCTCCTGGTGCACTTGTAGTGCTAAGTGGTTTTTACATTATTTAAATAACACCCATTGTCACTGTAAACACCAACTTAATACAAAAACTGGTATTGAGCATTGAAAGAAGAAGCCACACATTGTTGAGTATAAAAAATTTTACTCCGTGCACATTCACATGTGCATTGTAAAACCTTTTTTGGTAAAAAAAAAAAAAAATAACATCTTTGTTTTATAAATTTTTACCTTGAAAATGTTTTTTTGGTACATAAACCTGGCATGTTTCAAAACATAACATACACAACTCAGGAACTTACAAAGTTCAACATTGAAAAACTGAAGGCAATATCAGACATTATAGTGTCAAAAATGTCTTGATCTTGCCTTCATCAGATGGGGTGATGTAAAAGCCAAATTTAGAAGATGCACACAAATTGGGAGTCAAAATGGGGATTTCCCTCCTGATCCCATGCCTAATGTCAGCATGTGCTACCTCCCATCATGGGGGATCAATGGACGTGTTTTGGGGGTACAACCCCTTCCTCTGTCACCTACTTTAGCTTGGAGGAAGGTGTTGCACCCCCAAAACGCATATATTGATATCCCGTGATGGGAGATAGCACATGTTGACACACTGTGTGTTTTGGGGCTGTAGCAAAATAGATGCAGGGAAAGACACATATTTTAGGCATGGGATCATGAGGGAAATCCTAATTTTGTGGCCCAATTTGTGTGCATCTTCAAAATTTGGCTTTGCGATTCATAAAAACACATAAAGATTACAATTAAAACATTACTTAGGGCAGTGTTTCACAACTCTCCTTCTCCAGATGCATTTCTAGGTTATGTTTTCTATATTCATTGGTTGAGAAGTGGAGCGGCTAAACACTGACCTCAGACACTATAAAGCCTAGGTTCACATTGGAGCGGTTTGTCATGCGATTTGATCAATAAAATTGCATGACAAGTCACAGCCAATTTGAGGCAGTGTGTCAGGTCACCTTGAGGCTAGGTGACAGATGCACTCTGTAGGGGTCAGAAGTGCACCGCTAAGGTAGTGAACCCTAGGACTGACTGCTGCGGATTGAACCCTGGGAGGTTCAGGAAGCAGATCTACTGGATCACTGACACAGATCCCACTGGGAGCTAGAACATAGATTCCCCAGGGCGCGGAGTCTAAGAGCCAGCAGGTGTTCACCAGAGCCTCTAGTGGTGAGGATGGACTGCGCTGCAGTCTGGCTCCAGGTCGCGGCCCCCAGGGTCTCACAGCTCACGCTCACGGTAGACTACAGGAGAAGAGGAAGGAGGCAGCAGGCTGGAACAACAAGGAAAGTAAGGGACAAGCCAAGGTCGGGGCCACAAGCAGACAAGGACAACAGAGTTCATGCCAAGGTTCAGGGTCACAGGCAAACAGGGATGGTCGGGGACACGCCAAAGGTCAGGGTCATGAGCAGACATGAATAGTTAAGAACAGGCCAAAGTCGGTAACTGGAATCAGACGCAGGAAACACAGCAAGTACACATGGAGGCTAACACACAATGGTTGATCAGCACTGCTGGCTTGCAGTGCACAGGTTAATATAGGGTTCTCTGATAGGGCCTGAGGTGGGGCCATGCTTAGAGGAGAGGTTATAAAACCAGTCAGGTGAGAGGGAGCTGGTCTTTAGAGCTGAACAAATGGAGACAGGTAAGCTGACAGAGAAACTCTATTGCATAACCATGACACAATGGCACTGTTCCAATCGGTGCAACACTGATTTAGCGGCGCCACAACAATTTGCAAAAGTAGTTCCTGCACTACTTTTTCCAATTTCAGGTGTGACTTCAATAAACATCTGGGCATGAAGCCACACAAATCTAATCAATTTAAAACTGTACAAACACATGTACAACATAACGACAAAAATAAAACATGTTTAGTTTTTAAATTTTCGCTAAAATATTGATGATGTTGATAACTCTGTTTTGTACATCATGGATGTTTTCTTTCATTTTCTCCAATTCCCTATTGCAAAGCAAGAGCTCACTGATGAAGTGATTTTGGTCTTCCACAACATCCACATCACCTAAAAAAAAAAAAAAAAAAAAAAAAAAAAAACACACCATGTATTAGAAATATGCAGGCATCCATCTATTACTTGAAGCTGTGGTCTCAGACACTGACCTGTGGGTGACACCATTTCGAGAATTTCACACAGTACTTCCTGCACATCAACATCAACATCTTCTGGGTGTGTGCTGAGTTGACTTTCTGTATCTTCAGGAGGTGCTGGGTTACTGGTGTCCACACACAGCTCAGATGTGCCTCTTCTTTTCTCCCCTACGTGAATACAAAAAAGGTATACTTAGCAGACAGATATGTTAGGCTAGAAATAGTAATATGAAACATTGTTTGGAAGTGCCTGCGTAGTACATATAATAGGGAGCGCAAGAAGGTAATGGAATCCCAGAGATCGGGAGCAGCAGCAGATGACATATATGTCCCCAGGCTGTGGTACTACAACAGCCTGTGTTTTTTTGTCAGACCAAACCGAACCACGACCATCGCTCTCAACGCTTCCTTCCACATCGTCTGAGGCCACAGTTCCTGAGGTCCACCCTGGTCCTTCTACACAGGAAGAAGATGTGGAGGAGCCCAGCTTGACCCATTGTTGAACATATTTGTAGACAAAAATTGATGTTAATTAGATGTTATTGATCCCAAATTTCTGCCTTAACAAAGTGGTTTACATATCAATAGACAGTAGTGGCCAAAAATGATTGGGACAAGAATGAAAACTGCTGGGGTCAGAATGATAGTCTATTCTATTTGTTAACATTCAATTTGCTACTAAACTAAACTAAAAATATGTCCCATTTTCATACACAGGAAAGTCTCAGTCAGGAGGAGGCCGTGATTACATCATTGAATGAGAGAGGAGATCATGCTATTGGCTGCAGGATCCCTGGTGGATTGGATTATCACACTTTTAACTTATGGCTGTCTGGTGAGTGAGAATTTTGGATGGTGGAGGATTATGCTCTATATACATGGTGGATAGCATGCCGAGCATGGAACTGAAGAATAATATATAGAGGAGTGCGGATACACACAAGGAATCACAATCCTGAATGGATGGACATTTTATATTAATTTACTATATTATTTTGAATTATTATTTAAATATTTGGCACCATGGACATTGGTGTTGTTACAATATTTTGGAAGTGTATATTGATGTGTAATTTAAGTTAGCGTGGCTATTCTTACATATAATATCATTTAGTATATCTCCCTAATTAGTGGAGACAACACAGGAGGCAACCCATTTAATTTTGCGCTGATGACAAATTTATCATAAATGCCTAGGTCTTGTTGCGAAAGCATCTCTGCTCTATAATGTTTTATAAAATATCCTGGCTGGACCAAATAGCTTCTTGCCAGATTTCCACTGTTGCTCTCGCTTTTTCTGCCCATGATCTGGGATCTGGAAGAGTGATCTTTTAGTGAAGGTGGCACTTGTAATCCTTCTTCTTTATATGCAAAGGATACAGCTTACTTTATCCACCTGATAACTAGGACTAGGAAGTGGAGGAGCGAGATCTAGGACCAAGGAACGAGTGAGAGTGGTTTACACGCCAGCACACCTCGGGTCCGCCGTGACCTCAAGATTCGCTGCTTTATTACTGTTTGAATTTCTGCTGTGATTATTCTTGCTGGTTTTAAAGTTCCTTAAATGTGAGTGTAAAGGTTGAAGATTTGAAGTGTATTTTAATAAACTGGTTTGTTACGTTATCACACTATTGGAGCACCTTTATTATTATTTACATGTGGAGAAATATCTTACACACACGGTTGGATTCTGGATACTCGTTTGAAACCCTGTCCATGTGGTCTAAAAGCATCTTAGCCTGACACGAGAGTGTAGGCATTGAAATTTGGTGAGAGCGTTCCTTCTTCCTGTTCCATCCACCACACTGGTATGGTGGATGGAACAGGAAGATTTGACATTGATTATGAATGCACTTGAACAGTTTATGGACTATTTTTTGTGATAATATAATTCTTTTAATTTTAATTTTTAAGTTTTAATTTAAGTTTCACTTGTCACAGGGTGAAATCAGTGGTTATATTTTTATATGCTTTATTATTGATTTTTTAGATATATGTTATATTAGGTTGAACAAACATCTTTTGCTCAGCACGTACTTAGCGCCACTATTTTTGTCCTATTGTCACATGTTTGGTGATAAAGGGTTAAAATACAGCTTATAAGTATACTGCATCAGCAAGGTCTCTCCTAGGCAAAGATTTCAAAGTAGACTGGGGTTTCAAGATGTTCAAGCTCTTTTGTTGAAGCACAAAGAAACAGGCAATGTTAAGGACTGTAGACACAGGGGTCGGCCAGGGAAACTTAATGCAGCAGATGAAAGACACATCACCCTTACTTCCCTTCAACATCGAAAGTTGTCCAGCAGTGCCACAGCACAGAACTTGCAGAAACCAGTGGGACCCAGATACACTCATCTACTGCCCGGGGAAGTCTGGCCAGAAATGGCAGCAGGTGTTGTGGGCTTATGAGTGAAAATGTGAAATATTTGGCTGTAGGCTGCAGGAGGCAGTTTGTTTACGAAGGCCTGGAGACCGTGACAATAATGAGTGTCTGCAGGCAACAGTGAAGCATTGTGGAGGTTCTAGGCAAGTTTGGGGCTGCATCTCTGCAAATGAAGTTGGGGATTTGGTCAGGATCAATGGTGAGAAATACAGGCAGATACATATCCATCATGCCATACCATCAGGGAGGCATGTGATTGGCCCCACATTTATTCTGCAGCAGGACAACAACCCCAAACATACAGCCAATGCCATTAAGAACTATCTTCAGTGTAAAGAAGAACAAGGAGTCCTGGAAGTGATGGTTTGGCCCCACAGGGCCCTGATCTCAACATTGAGTCTGTCTGGGATTACAGAAAGGCAGAAGGATTTGAGATTTGGAATAACCTACCTGCCGAGTTCCTTCAAAAACTGTGTGCAAGTGTACCTAGAGGAATTGATGCTGTTTTCCAGGCAAAGGATGGTCACACCAAATATTGATTCGATTTTGATTTCTCTTCTGTTCATTTACTTTCCATTTTGTTAATTGATAACAAATAAACTAATAACACTTCAATTTCTGGAAGCATTCTTCATTTACAGCATTTTTTCACATCTGCCTAATCGAGCGGTATTTATCCAACAGGCTGGTTGTACAGAAGTCGATCAATCAACAACCCGGGTGTAAGCAGGTTGAGTTTTATGCTGCCCCAGCCAGGAGGGTTAGTAGTAATATGTTTTCCCATTTTTCTTGGGTCCGACCCACTGGTCCTGTACTGTATAAAAATAGGACTGGGGTCCAAATTAAGGTGGATAAGTGAGTAGGTGTGCATATTACCTGACATGTCGCCATTACCAGGGTCCATCCACACAGTCTGCTGAAACCAGTGCACCTATGGATAAAGAGCCTCTACAGAGTACGGAACCACTGAGAGCTACAAAACACCCGAAGACACCAATGCTGGAAGTCTACCATAATGGACTCTAACCCATGCAGGTATTCTGGGGCAGCTAACAAGCTTGAGTTAGGGCTCATTTACACTTGCTTTGACTTCAACACACATTAAAGCGCCTACTGCTTCACATGCTTTCTTGATGTGTTTTTTGATACTTCTGTGATGCTTCGATGATGCTTTGATGCTGCTTTTTTGATGCTTTAATGGAGTTTGGCAGATGCCCTGTGCGTGTGTGTGTTGATATCTCATACCTCCAATATCTCAAAAACAAAGAAGCTAGAGCTGAATAAAAGCCTCTCAAAAGCTGCAGGTTCTGTCAGGGAACATTGTCATAGACTTCTATGGAAGCTTTGAAGATGCTTTGAAGCACCATGAAAGCAACATGGCTTCATTTTTTAAGAAAAGCAAACACAACGTGAGAACAGGACAAAAAAGTAACCTTGTTTTTAGTGCCATGGGCTTTGATTGGCAGAGTGCTTTAAAAAAAGAATGTCCAATGCAACATTTTGAAGCAAGTGTAAACAAGCCCTTAGGGACTTGGGATGTTAGGAAAAGATTGTTACTAATGTTATCTGGAATGACCAAGTTTTTCAGTAAAGCATTTGAAACTCTGTCCTTGTAGGGTCTAAAGTTACTCAAGGGGTGTAATGCAAGTAACCGGCACACATAGTCTACAGCTTGGGTCAGCTGAAACCCATTGGGGTATGAATAAAGCACTATAAGACTTAATACAATGTGAAGATAAAAGTGGTTTGTCACGCAACGCCCCACACTCCGCTTGAGTGCTTCCGTCATATACCGCTTCCTAAGTTCTGGAACACGAGTCCAATGGATCTGGCCATAGGAACCCCAAGAACTAGACAACACCAGTCTTGGAGTACATCAGAACTACCTTTATTTTGAGATCTCACAGACCTTTATACAGCAGGGATGACTCAAAGCTAACCTAATTAACATGACCTAATTTACTACAAAATGTACCCAGACCAGATGACAGTCTTGTGGGCACCGAGCTTCACACATTAATACAATTAACAATACAAACAACAATCTCCCCCCTCCTCAGCCTAGACCATTCGTCTATTAGCCAGGGCTGGTGGCTAATGTGATCAGCTCTCTCAATTAACATAAACACATGTTGATAACACCAGCATCTCCTCACAGGATGTGTCCCAGCAGAATGAATCAGTCTTATCAGCAGGGGGCTGCTGGAGGAATCCCCCCTCCCTCTTCAGGGACACAAATATACAGTAAGGAGTCCCCATACAATATCTACATGACTGAGTCCGATTAATACAGTTCAGACTGGATTTCTCATTCACCTCAAATGCTAGGGCCCATAATCGGTGGGCAACAGGCTTGCACACAGTCCTCTCCAACAGCCTCCGCTCTGGCCATGCCCGTGACATTTCTCCCCTTTCGGCAGGAGACTAACACAGGAGGAGACCCCAGACGGGTTGACTCCGAAGTTAGTCCACAGCTCCAGTCCTCTACTGCCTGTACCCACACAGTACCCCAAACAAATCATCCCAAACAGTGCATTACTCACCCAGCCATCCTCTGCCTCTCTCAGAGAACATATCTGCCGCTGGGGAGAGGCCCGGACTGGCCCTTCTCCCTGGAATCCTTTCTGCCGCTGGAGAGAAGACAGGGGGACTGGGCTCACTCCATCCTGCTGTTGGGGATCTGGGCCGACTGCCCAGCATCCCTGGGGTATACAGGTGGGGACTGAAGCCCCATCAACCGACACCAGATCAAGCTGCAGTTGTGAGGTGATGACTGCATTCTCTCCTTGGATCCTGATCTGCAGCTCGCGATAGACTGCAACCTCCTCACCTTGGGCCTCCACAATTGCTGCAGGTGTGGGGCAGAGGTCTTGGACCCTCTGTCTGGTTGCCAGCACTTCTGCTGGGGGTTTGCCAGGTGGTTCCTCCTCTACAGAAACGTCTATTAAATCCCCAGTCTCTGGAATTGGTAAAAGTGTGGGACAGAGGTCTTGGACCCTCTGTTCAGTTACCAGATCTTCAGCTGGAGAAGTTTGTTTTAACTCCATAGATGCTGCTGGCAGAAAATCACATGTCCCTGTCATTGTTGTGGGAGAAAGGCTGACTACCTCTTCTCTCAGGAAGGCTGAAGCCACTGTTGGTGCTGGGCAGAACACAGTGAACTTTGGCCCTGATAGCAGCTCTTCTGCTGGAGGCTCATCAGGTTGTTCTTCCTCAGCAGAAAAGTCTATTAAATCCTCTACCTCTATAACTGGTGTCTGTGGATAGAGGTTCACCATCTCCTGTCCGTGGAACTCAGAAGATGCCATCAGTGCTGGGCAGAGGTTAGCAGAGCTCTGCCCTGTTGTCAGCACTTCAGTTTTGGGGATGGCAATCTCCAGATTTTCCACTGCAGATTCTCTGGCATGCTGCTGGACAGGCACATTCCTCCATCCAAGATCATCCCATGCAGAAACAGGATCATCAAGGTCAGTCAGCACTTGCTGCATCCGCCATAAGACCTCCGCCTCCTTAGCTGTGGGGGCAGGTTGGCAAAGCACACTATCGCTCTGCCACATTGCCGACTCTTCAGCCAGGATTTCAGGGTTGTCAGCTGGTATTTCCTGATAGTCCCAGGCAAAGGGAGCCCAGCCCTGGCACTGAGCAATGTCTAGCAGCCGTCTGTAGGCGATCTCTAGCTCCCATTCCTGAACGGCCAGAAACTCCAAATCTTCCTGTGCCCAGTGCACTTCCGAAATGTTCAGTAGCCCTTCTCTGAAATCCATGATTTCGTCCACCCGCCGCTCCAAATCACTCCCAAAGTTAGGGTCCCCTGTCAGCTTCACAAACAACAGTCCCAAGCCGCCGTAGCTTAAGCCTTCCGTTGGGCTGTCATCCGCTATCCAGGGACATGCTTGGGATACATGCCACCGGAGGGCTCTGTAGCTCTCATCCAGCTTCATCTCTGCCCAGACCAGCCTGCTTAATTCAGCTGTCTGCTTCTTGTGTGGTTTTTCTCCCAAAAACCGCACCCGCAGTTCGTACTGCGACCAGTACCTTTCCTGAATGGAGGGGAGAACTTTTCCCTGGTGTCGCTGCTCACGGGCTAGCGCTTCCTTCCAGAGTTTGCAGCGAATAGAATCACACCATCCCAGCAGGACCTGCTCCGATACTGGTCCTCTGTGCTGTATCTGCATCTCTCGCAACCTCCTTCTGAATTCCTCATCCATGGCGGCTGGTATCTGTACCTCTCCTCTTCTGCTATCTGGACCTTGGATCCAGATGGAAGTTTGGATGTCCCAGACTTCAGGAAGCTTTCCCGCTGCTTGCCACCAATGTCACGCAACGCCCCACATATACCGCTTCCTAAGTTCTGGAACACGAGTCCAATGGATCTGGCCATAGGAACCCCAAGAACTAGACAACACCAGTCTTGGAGTACATCAGAACTACCTTTATTTTGAGATCTCACAGACCTTTATACAGCAGGGATGACTCAAAGCTAACCTAATTAACATGACCTAATTTACTACAAAATGTACCCAGACCAGATGACAGTCTTGTGGGCACCGAGCTTCACACATTAATACAATTAACAATACAAACAACAATCTCCCCCCTCCTCAGCCTAGACCATTCGTCTATTAGCCAGGGCTGGTGGCTAATGTGATCAGCTCTCTCAATTAACATAAACACATGTTGATAACACCAGCATCTCCTCACAGGATGTGTCCCAGCAGAATGAATCAGTCTTATCAGCAGGGGGCTGCTGGAGGAATCCCCCCTCCCTCTTCAGGGACACAAATATACAGTAAGGAGTCCCCATACAATATATACATGACTGAGTCCGATTAATACAGTTCAGACTGGATTTCTCATTCACCTCAAATGCTAGGGCCCATAATCGGTGGGCATCAGGCTTGCACACAGTCCTCTCCAACAGCCTCCGCTCTGGCCATGCCCGTGACATGGTTATCAAGGGTAACAAAGGTTTCCCTAGCAGCCTGCTGTAAGTGTGTACATGTGACAGATGGGATAGCCTTTTGCAGGAGGAGTTGTTGTCGGCACTCTCTTCATGAGCGGTCTGTTACCCCTAGCAATGGGAGCAGAACCTCACCGCAGAGGTCCTCAGCCCTGTATAGAAGAAGAGTTAGGTGCAGTGCATGCATGGAGTCAGCAGTAGGTGCACGGTGGGACCCCATTCTGTTACTGAGAGTGAGATAGCGGAGATACGCTGGTCTGGTGGAGAGGGCATTGGCAATGCGCGTCCCTCCTACAGTAAATGCAACAGTGACCGTGGTGGTGTATATTAACATCAAGAGAGCTAATGTTCAAGCTGGCCGCACAAGTAAAGGTACCCCATGTGTAAAGCAGTGACCCTGTTCGAGGTGTCTAGCGCAGTGCAGAAGAACCCACCCTGGGTTGGGGCCCCCTATGTGACCCACACTTGGTGTCCAACGAGAAGGGAAACATGGAGGCATGACAACCACCCACTACCCTTACAAGGGTGCCCATATATGGATCAAAATAGGGCTGGTCCCCACTGAACTGGCTGATTTTCGATCCATGTATGTCTGCCTTATGTGTCCTTAGGTGATAGAACTCTTCTGTCTACCAGGAGAAGCTTTCCTTTTTGAGTTTTCTCTCTTTCTCTCTCTCTGAATGATATTCCACCAAGATGATTCAAGCTTATCAAATTCAGAATGTTCATTGTCCTCTGAGCCCTTTACACTGATCACATAGGAAACTAATATATTTTAAAAATATATTTTGTTTAAAGAATGTATTCCCCTAAAGTAATTAATTATCCCCATTGTGCAGTGATCTGCTAAACTGGCTGCCTGGACAGACCAAAACCTAAATCCTGTTCCAGAGTGCTGATTAGCAGCACATTTTATGGTCTTCATGCACATTATACCTATCCTGGCTTCCGCTCCTGGAATAGTTAAATCCAAACATTCTCATCAGTCTGAAGACGGCAATAACATGTGACAGACTTATGAGCAGTTTATTGCCCCAGTTTAGCTGGACAGAAAGCAGCATAGAAAACATCATTTATTTTCTTGGAGTGGAGCAGGTGTCATTGTTGTACTGGGAGCTATGTTCAGCGATTAGGAACAGATTTCATTTACAACTTCTTCTTAAGAGATTCTGCAGCACAGTAAAATATTAGGTTCCTATTTGTGTTCAAGACCACCTCAGGACTTTTCTCAGTAACATAAAAATTACTAATAACACATATGTTCCAGACACTAAGTCCCCCATCTGACTGTTGTGCTGTTAGCATCATTCCAATATGGGATTACAGTAAAGCTAACGATTACCTGGATGATACTTAGGGGTTTATTTATACTGTAAATGTTTTCACATAAGAGTCACACAACTGTTACCCAATACATTTTTTCAATTTGAATCCTGAGTGACCCTAGGTTCACGCCCTGCCCACAGACCAGCACAACCACTGGCCGGTGTTGTGGGGAAGAGGCCCTTGTCCCCATCAACATGGGGACAAGGTGCTTAAGGGTAGGGGGCAGAGCCCTCCCTGCCCCAATGCACCCCTCCCCCATGTTGAGGGCATGTGGTCTGGTATAGTTCAGGAGTGGTGGGCACTCCCCACTTTTCCCTTCCCTTTTGTGACCTGCCCGGATGCATGCTCGGATAAGGGTCTGGTATGGTTTGGGGGGGCCCACGCCTTTTTAAAAACAATTTTGGCATGGGATTCCCCTCAAAATTCATACCAGACCCGAAGGTCTTTTTTTACATCAGTTGTTAAGGAAGCAGTGGCCGGCTCCCAGGCCCCCTCCTCAACAACCAGGTATTCACAATAAAGAGGAAAAAAAATTGCAAAACGCGTGAAAACTGCATGCAAAAATGCATCAAAAATGCAGATTTAAAAAAGCAAGCCGCATAGATGTGAACCTAGGGTGAAAGTTTGAATAGACTGAATAGAATGGGTCCCAGACTCACCTCCTGTGGTCTTCTAGCCAGTAGAAGGAAAACCACCAACTCCTGCAACTGCGCGGCCACCGCACAGGTAAGGAAGGGCAACAGGAAATTTGGCCCCTGAAGTTCTGGGTACACCACCGTACCCAGGGTTCTTCAGCACTCGGGGGGGCTCTTCCATGGAAAGAAGCACGGCTCTGCTGCCTCTCCCCCCCTCCCCCCGAGACACGGATTGGGAAACCCCCCAGGAAGGATGAGAACCATCCGGCCGGACCCAGAGGCTTCCCAGGCATTTGGTCTGGCTCCCAGGGGGAGACCACCAGCCCCAGGCTTTTAGGTCAACAGAAAAATAACAAACGGTTTCGCTGTAGGGAAACACAATCAAAAACTGAGGAGCATCGGGAGGGGCGGGGGCCTTTAACCTTTTGATTGATTGTGTTTCCTGTCAGGTGGACCAGTCATCTCTCAGGGTGCCATCCTGGAAGACGACTTGAGAAAATTGCAAAACGCGTGAAAACTGCATGCAAAAACGCATCAAAAAGGCAGGTTTAAAAAAGCAAGCCGCATAGATGTGAACCTAGGGTGAAAGTTTGAATAGACTGTGCAACAAGACAGTCGCTCATAGTCTTTACCAAGAGGGCATGTAGGTTTTTTCCACTGCAGGTGGTGCTCAACCACAGCAGCTCTGCAGCCAGAGAGGAGGTAAGGAGGAACCTGGCTCCTCTAAGGTTTCCTGGGTCACTAAGGAAGCGATCCGATTGGATGCTGTTGCCCATGTGATTCTGGCAGCCATGTTAGATCAGGCAGAGCCTATTTAAGGCCCTGTCTCCCAGGCTTGGCATGCTTTATGCGAGTGGGTAGTGCAGGGAAAGGTACCCTATCTGCTAGGGATAGTATCAGTGATAGGGAAAGGTTCTTGACAAGGTGGGAGAGTGTAGGGTCGCATTTCTTCTAGACATCTTCCTGTTTGGGCACAAAACAGCCAGGCCGCATTCTGCCCCTCTCTACTGATGCTGTCATTTTGGCACCTGCTCTGTTCACATTGCTGTAACCGTTAAAGCACCTGGCTGGGCAGTCTTCCCACTGGGATTGTTGTGAACTGTTGCTGCATTACTTCAATACAAGTTTATTGTTGCACCTGTGTGAATTATTGCTACCACACGCTGCACCCCACCTACAAGCATGTGAAAGGGTGACAATGCAGAGGCACATTTAGAGGAACGTTGTCACAACATAACAGGAAGTTATTTGAGCAGGAACCTCCATGGCAGGATCACCAGGAATTCTTTTAGAGCCTATTCACATTTGTTTTTATCCTGCAGTAAAATACATGGCTCCTTAAAATCTATGTGCTGCAACTGTGTTTTTAAAGTGAAATCATAAGGGCCCATGCACACCTACATATGTGGGTTACCATGCAATCTGTAATGCATGCATTGGTGTGATTAGACCTTTAAATAAAGCAGAACTCCAAGCAAACATATTTTATTAAAGTTGTATAAAACCTAAAAGCAAATATTTTGTTATATTGCAGCTTATCAATTCTTATATTTGATGGCTGCAATAGCTTTCCTTTTTAGGCTTTCTTTCTTTTACTTTTACCTTGTGATCCAGCCAGTAAGTATGTTGTTTTTCAGCAGAACAAGCTCTGCTTCAAATGTAGCAGTTAGAATGATGAGACAAACTATATACCACTGACAGGGGTGATTACAATGATCAGCTTTTATGTATTCATGTAAAACCTTAATTAAAAAAATAAAATAAATAACTAACTGCTTTGAAAATGCTTTATTGGGTTTTTTTGTCTTCCCCTGGATCAACTGTGGGTAAAGGATAGTATATATGGAGGTTTTCTACTTGTGTTTTTTTTTTATTTTAATTTATTGTTTGAACTAGATGGATTAGTGCCTTTTTTCAACCACACTAACTATGTAACTATGTTTGCTGTAACTGCTTATAAAGCATGAGCTGGAGTTTGGCTTTAATTTGTTAGTGTATCTAAATCTGCTAGTACACTTAACACTCCCCTCTCCCAGACTGACAATGCTACTGTCCAAAGGTGCCTCCTGTTCTCCTTCATCCAGAGTGGGGGCACTCTAATACAGGAGATGTGTTACTGGCCAGATCACCAGGTGAAAACAGAGGGGAAAGGCCTAAAAAAGAAAACTGATGCAGCCACCGCATATAATAATTGGTAAGTTGCAATATATTACGTTTTTGGTTTTGGGTTTAATATACCACTTTAAAATCTGCAGTGTAAAAAAAAAAAGTTGAGGTGTTGTACAATTTTTAGCATTGCTGCCCTTTCTTTACCATTTACAAGTTCATTTATGTAAGATAGTAAAGCTTTTACTATACTTCTGACACTGTGACTATGACAGCTGCGGCTCTCATAAACAGAAGCTGTGTTGCAGCTTATCTGCCTCTTCTCTCCCCTTTCCTATTCACAGAATGCCTATGGGGAGAGGAGAATAAACAACAGTATGAATTATGTGTATGAGAGACGTAGCTCTCCAAGTCACAATGCCAGAAGTAAAATCAAATCTTTCCTAACAGGCATGAATGACATTGTATATAGCATTAAAGGGCAGCAATCCTAAACATGGCACACACCTCATGTGAGTAAACTTTTTACACAACAGATTTAAAAAAATGTTCACTTATGGAGAAAAAAAAATTGAAAAAAAATTTAATATTTGCATATTAAAAATATTCAAAACTGCTTAAATGAGATGAGTGATTGAGTTTGGGTGTACTTTTAGCCCGGGTTCACACCTATGCGAATTAGATGCGGCTTACACCGCATCTAATTCGCAGGACATTTTAAAATACATTCATATGAATGCATCTGGTTCACATATGTGCGTTGCATTCGCACTGCGCATTGCACAAAAACGTGTGCGTTTTTTGGGCATTGCGGTGCGAACTACAAGCCTATTATCTCCTATGGGAACGCATCTGATTCGCAGATGCATTGCGTTCTGAACAAGGATTTTCTCTTTCTCCTCACTACACCTCCCCCTCTCCCCCCCCCTCTCCCTGCTCTCTAATCCTGAGCAAAAACGCAATGAATCCGTTGAACAGGAGATTGTTATCTCCCCAGTGAAACCTGAGCTTCAATTCGCACCGCACATGTGTGAAACCAGGCTTAGGGGCCCTTTTATACTATGCTTTGTGTTAACGCATGTACAATAATGCACTGTGTTACTGTGCATTACTCACTCTAGGTTAAAGCATCCTGCTTTTTTTGGATGTGCTGGCAGCAGATCTTAGGGCACAAAAAAATGGACATTATACATTTTTAATTTAGCTATTCACTCTAACGTGTTTTATGGTGTGCTTCAGCATGGGTGCATTACCTGCTACTGAAGTTGTGCTTTAGTGTTTCATTTTAAATGAATGGCAATGCACTGCAGACCCTGCGTTACCATGCAATGCATTGTGCAGGTCTGAATGGGCTCTAAAAAAAAAAAAAAAAAATCTGATAATTTCTTTCTTGGAGATGAGATTCTCATTCAGGTCAATGTAGAGCAGGAGCAACACTGTCTCCAAACAGAGCCTTCTAGTGGTTGCCAGCAAACACTTACATAAAATAGGGCTGTGCATATTAAAATAGGCACAATTACATTACATGCGCTACTGTATGCAGTGCTTGCATTCTATATGATTAACAAAATTGTTGTAATAATGTAAGGTTTTTAATTAGGGACCAAACTTTTCATAAAGTAAAGTAGATCTATACCTAGGTCCTCAACATCTCATTAGCTTACACGCAGGCTGTATGTTAAATGCACATTTGTGTAGTCACCAAACCAGGTTGTGCTACAGAGTGTAGGTGGATGTATTTTCAATGCAGTCTGTCCTCCTGACATTCTTAAAGTGGTATTAAACTAAAAAACAAAAATTGTAAATTATTGCAGCCTATCAATCTTTAAAGAAGTGTTCCATCCTGGGGAAAAAAATTAAAAGTCAGCAGCTACACATACTGTAGCTGCTGACTTTTAATATATGGACACTTACCTGTTCATGGAGCCCGCGATGTCGGCACCCCAATGAGAAAGTTGACAGCTACTGCAGCTAATCACGGCCGCGCATGTGTAATCGATCATGGAGTAATTACCTGCAAATGCCTGGATGTAGATAGACTGTCTGCTGATTGCAGGTAATCACTCCATGAGCAATTACATGATTAGCTGCGGGAGTTGTCTGCTTTGCATTGCTTTCAATAGGGCTGGATTCCACAGCTTATCGCTGGGAACTCCTGGTGGGTCTCCTGCATGTAATCACTAATGGCATCATACCCAAACATGAATGTCTTTTTTTCCTCTCATATTCACCTGGTGATCTGGCCGGTAACATACTTTGTGTCATAGGGTGTCTCCACTCTTGAAGGAGGAGCAACGGAGACACTTTTGGACAGGAGCATTGTCAATCTATGGGGAAAGTAGTATTAAATGTACTAAAAGATTAAAATGGACTTATCTAACAAATTAAAGCTGATCCCAGCTAACACTTTTTAAAGCAGCTACAGTTACAGTTTTTTATATCCCTTTGGGATAAAGAATTTTACATCTGACCATTGTAAGCACCCCTGTCAATGGTAAATGGTTTGTCTCAAACCACTAACTGCCACTTTTGCTAGTCAGTTTGGTCTGAAAACAAAAAATAATACATTTACTAGCAGGATCACCAGATGAAAATAAAGGAAAACACCAAAAAAAAAGGGACCAGTTGGTCATGAGCTGCAGTCGGAGTCTAATCTCAGTACTGACATATTTTTTTTTAACTGAATGCACCTGTTGGAAATACAACATCCAAGGGGCATACTTATACTTGTCCCCAGGACCATGGCAATAAAGTCTAAATAGTTTAGTTTCTCCTTTCTCCATACACATTGCAATCTGATTGTAAAATTGCTACACGATTTACCAACAACTGTATAGTATAGTGCTTGTTTGAATGAATATAAATTTAATGGGTTTTGTAAGCAAGTCTATACGTTGCATACATTTAGTGATGATAAACTATGACCATAACTGGGCTCACAGTCATATCTAGGAACTCGCAGGATCTCGCAGAAAAATCTCTGGTCGCATGTTTGGAAAGTAAGTGACATCAGAAGGTCACTCATGTGAGTCACGCTGTGCATGTGCATTCTGCCTATTTGTTAATGCCTGGAGAGGAGGAGGGAGGGCTGCTTTGCACATTAGATCCATCCTAAACTTTGACCTCGTGAACAAAAGTGGACCCCAAAGGTTGTGAGTGCCTGGCAGGAGGACTCAGAGAAAAATCTGGATAGCAGAAGAAGGACTCTGCTGTTGTCCTAAAAAAAGTGCATACATGACAGAAGCACCAGATCAAAAGATAAGAGTCCAAATTCATTTATTGGTATTGTTCTAAAAGACATCCAACGCGTTTCAGGGGGTCAAAAGAACCCCCATTTCATCAGGGCTACAACAAAACAATATAATGTAAATATAATTGTGTCTGATAAAACCATAAGCCTAACAAGTATAAAACAATAAAATTGTTAGGCTCATGATTTTATCAGCTACAATTAAATTTACATTATATTATGTTTTGTTGTAGCCCTGATGAAGCGGGTGTTCTTTGACCTCTGGCGCTCCATCCATGAATGCACGTTTTCTTCTGGTATCCTGCTGGGGTACCCATTGGAGGGTAGCCTTACCTGTCGTGGGTACCTGAGCCAGTGGGCTCTTTAAATGTTTTTGCCCTCTTAGTAATTTGTATAAATTTATATCAAAGTCCCAGTGCCTCTCGGGTGCCTTTTTTTTATTTTATTTTTTTTTTATTGGTGTGCTGTTGTCATGTGAGTTTTATTGTCAGGAACGTCATGCCAGTATGCCAATGGCACATCTGGAGATTATCTGCTCACAGGCTGGTAATGACTAAGCGCTAACATTTGTGCAAACTGCGTCTACCTTTTTGTCTCCTGCTCCATCGTTCAACCACTTGTCATATGAAGCTTCAATAAAAGGATTTTTGGAAGTGCAGCCGTCTGGAATCATTTCCTTAGGGTTTGATCTAAGTCAATGCCAGGATTAGTGTTTGGGTCAGGGTCAAAGGTCAAATGGCCAATGTCAGGGTCAGTATCTTTTGGACAGGATTTTTTAAATTAGTATCAGTGTCAGTGTGTTTTAGGTAGGATAAAAAGAAAAGCAAAATACATACTATTGTTTTTGGGCTATACTACGGGTACATACAACAACTAACATACACATATGTGATATAGCTGCGATCATCAGGAGCAGGAGAATCTGTTTTGGGTTGTTGTTTGGTGGTAGGTTATGATAGTAGCAAGAAATATACAGCTAAATTTTTAAAAAATGGGTATTTTGGGTCAGTTTTCCTTTGATAATAAAAAAAAAAATCAGGAGATATCCATTACGATTTACCACCAAATAAAAGCCAAATTTGTCCTGAAAAAAACAACGTATAATCCACCTGGATGCACAAAGTAGTTGTAATGATACTGTATGTTTTAATAAGGCCCCTTTCACACGGACGGATAGAATGGTGCTTTTAGCTGCGGATTTTCTAATTTTTTACCGCAGCTAAAAGCACACAATGCTTTCCTATGGCCCCATCCACACACTGCGTTTAGCTGCGAATTAGATACATGCGGTTCTGTGCGGATAGAAAAAATAGAATTGACTGCGTCCAGGAGCGATTTAGCGTAGCTATCCGCACATAACCGCAGGTAATCGCAGTGCACTGTGTCAGCTGCGGATAACAGCGCCGAGCTGCTCATCGGGAAAGGAAAAATGATTTTTTCTTTCCCAATGAGCGATATGCATGGGGATCCAACTCGGATCCCTGCCAATGCCCGGCACTGTTTGGTATGACTCTTGAGGGGGAACTCCACGCCAAATTTTTAATAAAAAACTGGCCTGGGTTCCCCCCAGGGGCATATCAGGCCCTTCGGTCTGGTATGGATTTCAAGAGGAACCCCTACACCGAAAAAACAGCGTGGGGTCCCCCCCAAAATCCATACCAGACCCTTATCCGAGCACGCAGCCCGGTCAGTCAGGAAAGGGGGTGGGGACGGGCGAGCGCCCCCCCCCTCCTGAGTCGAACCGTACCTCTTCCCGACAACCCTGGCCGTTGGCTGTCGGAGACTGCCCCCGCCCGCAGACCCCGGCAACCAACGGCCAGGGTTGTTGGGAAGAGGCCCTTGTCCTCATCAACATGGGGACGAGGTGCTTTGGGGTGGGGGGGCCGCAGGGCGCCCCCTCCCCCAAAGCACCCACCCCCCATGTTGAGGGCATGCAGCCTGGTATGGCTCGGGGGGGGCGCTCGCCCGTCCCCACCCCCCTTTCTTGACCGACCGGGCTGCGTGCTCAGATAAGGGTCTGGTATGGATTTCGGGGGGGACCCCACGCCGTTTTTTCGGCGTAGGGACTCCTCTTAAAATCCATACCAGACCGAAGGGCCTGGTATGCCCCTGGGGGGGACCCACGCCGGTTTTTTATTTAAAATTTGGCGTGGAGTTCCCCCTCAAGAGTCATACCAAACAGTGCGAGTCGGCACCCTGTCGGGTTGCCATGGAAATGGCAAACCGCAGCCAGAAGAGACCGCAGCTAATTGCACTGTGCAAATGCAGCTGATCGCAGTGCCTGGAGTCTTGAACTCCACAGGAAAAAAAACATGCTTTTAACTGCGGCAGAATAGCTGTCCGTGTGAAAGGCGCCTAATACATGTCGAAGTTACAAAATTGGGCTTAGGCATTAAGATTTGTTTTACCCTTAGGTGCGAAGGGGTTAAGGCTTCAAACAGATGTAAGATTACCTGCAAATAATTATTTCCTACATTATGAATAATCCAATATCGCCTTTAGTAAATGTACATGTAAAAACTTGACTATAGATTTACTGTGTATGTAACCTTTTTTTGTTCAACATTCTTAAGATATTTGTAAAAATAACTTATTAGCATGGATTATACATACAGTAACCTTGAATTGTTTAAGTTACGTATGTATGTATGTATATTTAATACAACAGTCAGTTCACTGTGTTAAAGAAAACATTTTAAATCCAAATGAAATATGAAAAGATAAAAATATGTTTTTGGCTGACTATTTGGGCTTCTGTGTAAATTTCCAGACATTTCACCTACTTCTCATAAGGAAAACAGAGTTCACCATCCGTCAGATTAAGTGGCAGTAACAGTTTGACAGTCATAAATGAAACTGGTAAAATATAAAGTGTGGGTTATGACACCTGATCAAATGAGTCATGAATGGGTCTCTTTACTTCATTGGTTGAAATTGCTAGCAAGTAGTCTTATCCATACTTAATCATCATTCATTACATATATCCAAGCGTACATCGGTTTACCTAATAGATCCATAAATAGGCTGAAATCATAAATTGTGCAATTAACTAAACAATGTAATATACTAAAGTTACATTCAAGAGACATTTAATCTGTATTTTGAAATGCATTTTTTTCAGGGCCACATTTATATATATCATGCTCTTATAGGATCCCTACACTTCAAGACCCATTTGTAACACACCATTCCATGTGCCATGTCTATTTTTGCAAGAACTACTGCTAAAATGTAAGGCAGCATGTAAGTTTCCTGTTGACTTCTCACCACCTGTTTTAAAGCTTGAAATGCCAATCCACTGTGCCACAACAGCATTGACTTGAATAGGCTGCGTTTGGCGGCAGTACCGCCCACTAAACATGAGATGCAATTAAAATTTTGCTGCAACAGGTGTACAAACCTGGGTGGTCGCATGTCCTAGTTTAGGTGTGTGTGTGTGTGGGGGGGGGGGGGGGGGGTAGGTAAAACTGCCTGCTTTTACTGTCCCCCAGTGTGAATGAGCCCTAACTTGTTTTACAGCTCATTTTCTGCATGTTAGGAATATGTAATACTCAAATGTTCTTAGCCTTCCCAGAGGTTTCATTTAAAGTGGTTGTAAAAGCTAAAGGTAAAAAACCTTCTGTGTGCTGCTCCCCGCTCAGCCCCCCTAATACTCACCTAAGTCCTCTCTCGATCCAGCAATGTGCACGGGAGCCTCGGCTGTCCCAGGTCTCTCTCCCCTTTTTGGCTGAGACACAGCAGAGGGAGTCATTGGCTCTCACTGCTGGCAATCACAGCCAGTGAGCCAATGAGGAGAGAGCTGGGAGCAAGCATGCAGCAGTGCCCCCATAGTAAGCGGCTTTCTATTGGGGGCACTGGTAAAGGGGGAGGAGCCAGGAGTGCTTGCGAAGGACCCGCAAAGAAGAACAGGAAAGGGCCTGCTCTGTGCAAAACCACTGCACAGAACAGGTATAGTGCCTTGAAAAAGTATTCATACCGCTTGAAATTGTCCACATTTTGTCATGTTACAACCAAAAACATAAATGTATTTTATTGGGATTTTATGTGATAGACCAACACAAAGTGGCACATAATTGTGAAGTAGAGGAGAAATTATATATTTCAAAATTTTTTACAAATAAATATGTGAAAAGTGTGGCATGCATTTGTATTCAGCCCCCCTGAGTCATTACTTTGTAGAACCACCTTTCGCTGCGATTACAGCTGCAAGTCTTTTTGGGGATGTCTCTATCAGCTTTGCACATCTAGAGAGTGAAATGTTTGCCCATTCTTCTTTGGAAAATAGCTCAAGCTCTGTCAGATTGGATGGAGAGTGTCTGTGAACAACAATTTTCAAGTCTTGCCACAGATATGCTTTGATCTAAACCATTCCATTGTAGCTCTGGCTGTATGTTTAGGAGAATGAATACACCGCTCAGGTGGATGGCTGATCAGCTCACTGAACACCACCGTAGAACACAGGTACAAAAGAAAAACAGCCGCACACCACCAGGAGCTTAAATGAAGAAGAATCCTTTATTCGCATGTGCCAGAGATAAACAGGACACACAGAATGCAGGGTAGACACGTTTCACACAAAACCCCCCGGTTCGCACCAGAATTTGCGAACAGGCAAAAAATGTGTACGAACGTGCGAAGTCTATGGAACACAAACAGGAAAAATCAAAAGGGCTCATTTTAAAGGCTTATATGCAAGTTATTGCCATAAAAAGTGTTTGGGGACCCGGGTCCTGCCCCAGGGGACATGTATATATGCAAAATAAAGTTTTAAAAACGGCCATTTTTTCGAAGGCAGTGATTGTAATAATGCTTAAAGTGAAACATAAAAAATAAAATATTCCTTTAAATATTGTGCCTGGGGGGTGTCCTTAGTATGCCTGTAAAGTAGCGCATTTTTCCTGTGTTTAGAACAATACCACAGCAAAATGAGGAAGGAAAAAATGTAATTTAAAACTACTCGCGGCTATTCATTGAATCATTGAAAAAAATAACATGGGTCCCCCCAGTCTATTACCAGGCCCTTTGGGTCTGGTATGGATATTAAGGGGAACCCTGCACCCAAATTTAAAAAATATTTATTTAAATTGCGTGGGGCTTCCCCCAAAATCCATACTAGGCCCTTCAGGTCTGGTATGGTTATTAAGGGGAACCCTACGCCACAATGTTTTAACAAAATGACGTAGGGGTCCCCCCCAAAATCCATACCAGGCCCTTCAGGTCTGGTATGGATTTTAAGGGGAACCCCGAGCCAAAATTAAAAGGGCCCCCCAAAATCCATACTAGACCCTTATCCGAGCACGCAACCTGCCAGGCAGCAGGAAAAGGGGGGGGAGAGCGCCCCCCCTCCTGAACCATACCAGGCCACATGCCCTCAACATGGGGAGGATACTTTGGGGTCCCCCCCAAAGCACCTTGTCCCCATGTAGATGGGGACAAGGGCCTCATCCCCACAACCCTTGCCCGGTGTTTGTAGGGGTCTGCGGGCGGGTGGCTTATTTGAATCTGGAAACCCCCTTTAAGAAGGGGACCCCCAGATTCCGGCCCCCCATGTGAATGGCTATCGGGTACATTGTACCCCTACCCATTCACAAAAAAAAGTGTCAAAATGTTAAAAATGACAATAGACAATTTGGGACAAGTCCTTTATTAAAAAATAAAAAAACAGCTCTCATCGCGAAGAGGCTTCAGTCAGCAGTAGCCTCTCATAGAGGCGGAGTTTTTTCCCTTTTTTTTTATTAGACCGTCGGGCGCTGTGATCGAAGATGAATGGACATCGCGGGACAGTTTATTTTTTTTATTTTTTTATTTTTTAAGACTTATCCCAAATTGTCTACTGTCCCTTTTAACATTTTGACACTTTTTTTGGTGAATGGGTGAGGGTACAATGTACCCGATATCCATTCACATTAAGGGGGGGTCAGGACAGCTGTATTTATAGTGACATTAAATGACACACATGGACACACTATTTACTAATTAGGTGACTTCTGAAGGCAATTGGTTCCACTAGACTTTAGTCAAGGGTATCAGAGTAAAGGGGGCTGAATACAAATGCACGCCACACTTTTCAGATATTTATTTGTAAAAAATGTTGAAAACAATTTATAATTTTCCTTCCACTTCACAATTATGTGTCACTTTGTGTTGATCTATCACATAAAATCCCAATAAAATACATTTCGGTTTTTGGTTGTAATACGACAAAATGTGGGAAATTTTAAGGAGTGTGAATACTTTTCCAAGGCTCTGTACGTATGATATGTTTTTTTAACATCAAACCTTTAATTTCCTGACAGACTAGATGGCAGCCCACGTGTGGGTTAATCCTGCCCCCTCATACATCATAGAACCCTTCTCCCATAAATCCTTATTCTGGGCCAGAGTCCGTGTTCCTTTTTTTGTCCTCCTCCTAGGACCAAGATGAAGTCTTACCTTTTATGAAGTTTTCCTTAACCACTTAAGGACTAGCCTTGTTTTGGATTTTAGGTGTTTACATGTTTTAAACAGGTTTTTTCGCTAGAATATTACTTAGAACCCCCAAACATTATATATGTTTTTTCTTCTAACACCCTAGAGAATAAAATGGCGGTTGTTGCAATACTTTTTTTGCATCATATTTGCGCAGCGGTCTTAAAAGCTCACTTTTTTTGGAAAAAATTCACTTTTTTGAATAAAAAAATAAGACAACAGTAAAGTTAGCCCAATTTTTTTTATATTGTGAAATACAATGTTACGCCAAGTAAATTGATACCCAACATGTCACGCTTCAAAATTGCGCCCGCTCGCGGAATGGCGTCAAATTTTTAACCTCAAAAATCTGCATAGGCGACGTTTAAAAAATTCTACATGTTGCATATTTTGCGATACAGAGGGGGTAGGGCTAGAATTATTGCTCTCACTCTACTGGTCGTGGTGATACCTCACATGTGTGGTTTGACCACCGTTTTCATATGCGGGTGCTACTCGCGTATGCGTTCGCTTCTGCGCGCGAGCTCGTCGGGATGGGGGTTTTTAAAAAAAAAATTTTTATTTTTATTATTTATTTTACATTATTTTATTTATTTTTACATTGTTTTTTTTAAAAAAAAAATTGTGTCACTTTTATTCCTATTACAAGGAATGTAAACATCCGTTGTAATACAAAAAAGCATGACAGGACATCTTAAATATGAGATCTGGGGTCAAAAAGACCTCAGATCTCATATTTACACTAAAATGCAATAAAAAAAAAAAGTAATTTAAAGAAATGACATTTGAAAAAATGTGGCTTTAAGAGGCGTGGACGGAAGTGACGTTTTGACGTCGCTTCCACCCAGCAGTGTCATGGAGATGAGTGAGCGCCATCTTAGCCTCAATCGTCTCCAGGCACAGCACGGAGAAGGATGCGATCGCCTCCGCCGCTACCGACGGCTCCAGTAAGCGGCGGAGGGCACCGGATCGCGGTGGGAGGGGGGGGCCCTCTCCCGCCACCGATAAAAGTGATCTTGCAGCGAATCCACCGCAGGGAACACTTTTATCTGAAAGCCGGCCGCCGCACGAAAACGGGGATACCGGGGTTATGGCAGCTAGTTGCTGCCATAACAACGATATACCCCTTCAAAGTTTGGACGTACATCGTCGTGCGGCGGTCGGCAAGTGGTTAATCCAGGCCTGCCAGTGTGCACGGCGATATTGTGGTGGTTAATGGTGATCCTCTCTGAAAGTCCAGCAATCTTAGCTATTAACAGGTGGACATGGGCGATATTATGCGATGCCATGAAGAGCTTACTAACCTGGACATTGGCAGGCAAGCGGCTGGAGCACAGCTGTGTTCCAGCTTGCCGTTTCAGGAAGTTGCGGGGACTTGTCTGCGCATTTGCAAGCCACAAACAAAACCGAGGCTTGGTTTGCGCAGGCGCGATTCCGCCAAGATGGTGGCGGTCGCGCATGGGCATGGGCGCCGACGGGTGGCGAAGTTTTCCGGCACAGGCGTGCTGCGGGGCGGTGACGTCATCAACACCGGCAGATTTAAATGGCTGTCAAAGCAGCTATTCCTTGGGATGACTTGTGCGGCGGTTTCCCTAGGTACTGGTCTCTGGTTTTCAAGGTGCATTGCTTGCTGCAGGCTCCTTGGGTGCTGGCTATGTTTGTTATGTGTTCTCTCATGCCTGTTGTCACTTCTGTTTCTCATAGTCATTAATGGTTCATTTCAGTTCCAAGCTGCCTTGCCATGGATCTGTCACCGCCCCCCTGTGGCCAACCCTTGCGCTGCAGGTAGGATGGAGTTCTTTTCTTCCTGCAAAGCTTGGGTTCACTCCTTCAGGAGCTCTTAACTTGTTCTTTTCCACTCAGCCCTTCTAGGTCTGAACACCAAAACACGGCGATTGAAGATAAAGACCGTCCTAGGTCTCAACGTCGTCACTCCTCTTCAAGCTCCAGACGTCATAGATCTCCCTCCAGATCTAGGCACCACAGAGAGGAGTCTAAAACCGCCTCTGGTTGACAGTCTTACCGCCACTCCAGTCGCTCTGAGAGGAAAGCCTGCTGGGGATGCGGGGCCCAGGTCCCCGAAGGCAAGTCACCCTGCGAGCGTTGCTTTTCTAAAGCCGCAAGATAAAGAGAGGGTGGAGACCAACAAGTGGAAGTACTGGTCAGAAAGGTGGTCCGTGAGTCCCGTGAGTAAAGTGGATTCTGATCGTACCCACAACCCTGCTGGCAACACCATGTCAGTCCCTATTAGGGATGATCTTGAGGCTCCAGGCCCTTCACAGCCGAGCCATTCCTCAATTGAAGCCTCAGACAGTGAGGTGGAAGTAGATGACCCTGGTGCAGGTTTTGAGTTTGCCTTAGTACCACAGCTGGTCAAAGCTGTCAAAGAAGCTTTGAGTTGGGAAGAGCCAGCGGAGGCACCCTCCAAACAGAGGAAATGTTTTAAAAACCTCAAAAAAGAACGCCCTAATTTCCCTTTTTTTGGGGTGAACTCAACAAAATAATTACCGATGAATGGGGTGGTGTTGAAAGGAAGAATTCCCTGTTAACAAAAGGTATCAAAGATGTACCCGTTTAAAAGCGAGGATGTGAAGCATCTGGAGTCTGCTCCTCTCATAGACACAGCCCTAATGAGATTGGTGAGGCACGTCCACTCCCACTGGAGGATACTGTATCCGTTAGGGATGGCCTGGAGAGGAAAATTGATACCAACCTCAAGCGGATCTACATTACAGCAGGTATCACCTGCAAACCAGCTCTAGCTCTCGCAGCTCTTTCTAAAGGGATGGAAATCTGGATGAATGACGTAGATGCTACCCTGAGGAGCATCTTGGAAGAAATGGCCAGGAGCTCACCTATTCATGAACTAAGGTTGGCCGCGGCTTTTCTGGGGGAGGCTGCCCTGGACATAATTTGCCTGGTGGCTCGGATCATGCTGTCATCTGTCACGGCTAAGCGTGCAGTGTGGCTGCGCCTGTGGGTAGCTGACTCTGCCTCCAAGCAGGAATGGTGTAGGATTCCCTTTGAGGGTTCGTCCCTCTTTGTGAACAAATTGGACAGTGCCATCACCCGTGCCATAGGGGGCAATTCGGGATTCCTTCCCCAGGATCGTCGTCTGCAAAACCAGAAGAGAACACAGCACAGGCAAGGATCAGACCGAGCGAGGGATGCTTGCCGCTATAGGCCTGGCCGTGAGTTCAGAAAGACCTGGAAGAAAAAACAGTCTTCAGGCCAGAAGTTTTCAAAAGGGGCATCTTCCGGTGGACGAGAAGCCCCTAAGTCTTTTTGATATTGCACCTGCCCAGACAGAGCGGGTCGGAGCTTGCTTACTTCGTTTTTAACATGTCTGGGCAGCCTCAATCAAAGATTATTGGGTTATCAAAACAGTCTCATCAGGCCATGCCTGGACATTCAGCAGCCCACCCACTCTCCGATTCATACCCACATCCTTGTGTAAATATAATAAATAAAAGCTGAACATTTTACACACCCCTGCCATTTTAAATGGCTTGTCTCATGCATGTAAACTTACATATTCTGCTGGAGAGCTTGTTCTTTTGAAAAACAACAGATTTGCTGGCTGGATCACCAAATGAAAATAGAAAAAAGAAAGCCTAAAAAGAAAATGAATGCAAATGGTTAAGTTGCAATATAATAAATGTTTGCTTTTAGGCTTAAAGTGATTGTAAACAATCGCCCTGTAAAATAACCCATTCAGTTTAAAATAGAAATGAAAGGCACCTTTTTTTTATAAGTGATCACATTCCCTCTGTTCTCAGCTGCATAAGAGCTGGGGGAGGAGAAACTGCAGCACACCAATCTTCCCAGTGAATGGCTGTGCAGGGGGGTGGTGGAGGTGCCAGAACAAGTCTTATCATTGGAGGAGAGCAAACTGAGTTCCCAGCTTTGGGGAAATGACCACAGTATGTTCTCCTGCTTAGTGCGGTCCGTTTTTAATAGGAAAACTGGCCAGGATCACCAGGGATTTCACATAAAGGAAGCAATACAAAGAGAACAGGATACTTTCTCATACAAGTACATAGTACAGCAGGCACATATCAGGAATACGAAATGTTGGGTTTACATACTCTTTAACCACTTGCCGACTGCCGCATGCAGATTTACGTCAGCAGAATGGCACGGGCAGGCAAAAGAGCGTACCTGTATGTCCCTTTGAATTTGCCACCTAGCAGGCGTGCGTGGCCGCCGCATGCCGCGGGTCCCGCAAACTCAATGTTCGCTGGCGGCCCGTGATTGCGGCGAGGAGAGGCAGAACAGGGAGATGTAAACAAGGCATTTCCCTGTTCTGCCTAGCAACATGACAGGGATCTACTGCTCCCTGTCATCGGGAGCAGTGATCTCTGTCATGTTGTAGTGAGCCCATCCCCCCCACAGTTAGAACACATCCAGGGAACACACCTAACCCCTTGATCGCCCCTAGTGTTTAACCCCTTCCCTGCCAGTGTCATTTATACAGTAATCAGTGGCTATTTGTAGCTCTGATCGCTGTATAAATATCAGCGATCCCAAAATAGTGTCAAAAGTGTCCGATCTGTCTGTCATAATGTCGCAGTCCCGATAAAAATCGCAGATCGCCGCCATTACTAGTAAAAAAAAAAAAAATAATAATAATAAAAATGCCATAAATCTATCCCCTATTTTGTAGACGCTATGACTTTTGCATAAACCAATCAATATATACTTATTGCAATTTTTTTTTACCAAAAATTTGTATAAGAATACATATCGGCCTAAACTGTGGAAGAAATTTATTTTTTTATAATTTTTTTGGGGGATATTTATTATAGCAAAAAAAATATTAAAATATTATAGTAAAAAATATTGCTTTTTTTAAAATTGTCGCTCCTTTTTTGTTTATAGAGCAAAAAATAAAAACCGCAGAGGTGATCAAATACCACATAAAGAAAGCTCTATTTGTGGGAAAAAAAGGACGTCAATTTTATTTGGTTACAACGCACAAACTCGCAATTGTCAGCTAAATCGACGCAGTGCCGAATCGCAAAAAATGCTCTGGTCAGGAAGGGGGTAAATCCCTCCAGGGTTGAAGTGGTTAATGTTCTATCCACCATATTTTTTATGCTTTCTTATTTGTACCTTATTTGTACCTGTGTTGTTAAATTTACATGCAAATGTGTAATTTACTTAAGGCAATCATATGTGGTGTGCAGGTTCCATCTAGCGTTCCTTTTTGGTATTGCTGCAGTTCTATTTCTTTGTTTATTTGTATGTGTAACTAAGGAAGTTGTCAGCAAGCAGGGAATTCTGGGTAGAATCTTAGCAGGAAGTGAAACAGCCACCATTTTGTGAGAAGACATTCAGGAAACAACACATGTATTTCTCTATCTCTCGCCATCACCCCTTAGAGAATTTAAAAAGTAAGTTTTTACTATCCCATCTTGTACTCTATATCGTTGTTTATGCAATGTATGCTGTATTGTATGCAATATTTTACTTATTGAGGTCTATTTCTGTTAATTTGTAGTTTCACCTGGCTTGTTCTAATAAAACTGAGATCAAAGAAATATGGTATCTACAGTTATTGGGATAAGAAGGTTTAACTAGCTGTCCCAGAGACAGAACAGTGCCATTTTTAAGCTGACCTCTGAAGGGAAGATAAGCTGACTTTGGAAGTCTGTATAGCCCGGGGCTATGCAGTACCCATACAGTCAGAAACCTTAAAGATACAGGCCTGCAGCAGGCGAAGCAAGCAGCCACACTACACAGAGACGCGCTCTGTCAAGCAGCATCGACAATAGAGCAGTCTCTATACAGCAAGACAGCTTCTTCCCCGCAGCCATGTCTCACAGTGGGACATCTTCTTACAAAACACGTTCCCGAGCAAGCTCATATAAGTTATCTGTCGCAAATGCAGCAGCTATCGCCCGTTCAAAAGCTGAAGCAGCAAAAGCCAGGGCTGCATTCGCATGACCAAGAGTTGCAGATGAAAAAAGAAAAGGCCCGCCTTGATGCAGAAAAGGTGAGACAGGAACAAGAGAGAGAGAGAAGGAAAGAGTACGCTTGGAACAAGAGAGAGAGCAAGAAAGAGTACACATGGAACGAGAGAGGGAAAGAATACGCCTGGAGGTCGAGCTAGCCCAGCAGGAAGCAACATCAGATTATGTCTAGCAGCATCCCACAACAAGAAATTAAATATGACGTCAGTGAGTCACATCAAATAAAGCAGCAACAAGATGACCTGGGAACCCAGCGCTACAAGCAAGAAAAATCTGACAGAGTTCCAGACTTTCCAGTTCCAACCAAACCTTCTACTCCACAAGGTACCCAGCCTTCATACAAGCATCAAACACCAGTCTTCACTCCAAAGGTGTATGCAACGAGCCGGTACGAACTGCCAACCTTAAGCAAGTTTGAACCCAACGCGCCTAAAGAAGAGACTTTTACCAGGTATGCCCTTACACCGCACCACAATACACCAGCAGCCTACCCCAATGCCAATCAGGCTACTGTAGACTTTGCCAAGTTCCTGGCCAAAAGAGAGTTAGTTACCCAAGAACTTGTCAAATTCAGTGAATGCCCTCAACACTACAGGGCATGGCGATCCGCTTTCCAGAGTGTCATTCAAGGTGTAGATCTATCCTACAGGGAACAGATAGAACTCTTCGTAAAGTGGCTTGGCAATGATTCTGCTGAACATGCCAAAAGGATCAGAGACATTAACATAAACTACCCTGAGATAGGCCTTGCAAACATCTGGAACAGACTGGATAGATGTTATGGCTCACCAGAAGCTATAGAAAGTACACTGTTTAAAAGGATAGAAGACTTTCCAAAAATACCTAGCAGAGGTTACCAAAGACTCAGAGAATTCAGTGACCTGTGTATGGAGTTACAAGTTGCTAAAGGAGACTTACCTGGCCTTTCTTATCTTGATTCTGCTAGAGGTATTAACCCCTTAGCACAAAAACTTCCTTATGAGTTACACGAAAGATGTATTACTCATGGCTGTAACTACAAACGAAAACACAATGTGCCTTTTCCACCCTTTAGTGAGTTTGTGCACTTTGTGGACAGACAAGCAGGAATGAAAGATGACCCCAGCTTCATTTTTCCAGTGTCTTATACCACCTCTTCTGGCCCTAAACAACTCAGAGCTCCAGTAGCAGTGCACAAAACTAACATTTCTTCCCACAGATTTGCAGAGTCTCAGCCAGAGAATCAAGACAGCGACCCTACTAAGTTCTGCCCTCTACATACGATGCCACATCCTCTTCTGGAATGCAGAGCCTTCAGGACAAAGACCATCCAGGATCGCAAAGCTTTCCTCAAAGAGGACAACATCTGTTACAAGTGCTGCTCTTCGTCCACACTTTTCGCCAAGGACTGTAAGGTCAGTGTCAAATGTACAGAATGTGACAGCACAGAGCACAATACAGCTCTACACCCAAGGCCTACTCCACGAACTTTTCCACCTGTTCATAGGCACAAGGAGCAAGGCGGGGAGACCAAAGACTCTAGTACAGATGTCATAGTAATCACTTCACAGTGTACTGAAGTCTGCAAAGGAAGTGCAGGTGGCAGGTCCTGCTCTAAAATCTGTCTCGTGAGAGTTTACCCAAAAGGACGCAGGGACAAAGCGGTCAAGCTCTACGTCATCTTGGATGATCAGAGTAACAAGTCACTAGCTAGATCTATGTTTTTTGACATTCTAAACCTTAAAGGCCCCAGCAGTCCTTACTCCCTTAAGACTTGTGCAGGTACAGTGGAAACGGCAGGGAGAAGAGCTGACGGCCTACAAATTGAATCTATGGATGGTAAGACATGCCTACCCTTACCGACCATAATAGAGTGCAACCAGATGCCAGGCAACAGATCAGAGATTCCCACACCAGACGCAGCAGCTCACCAGACTCACTTGAGTCACATAGCGAATCTTTTTGCTTTGCGTTTTGCAAATGTGATTTTACCGTGATTTTGCATTTTTTTGGCAAATTTGTTTGTTGGGCAGATTAAAAAAAAAAAACAAAGTCGCGGTAAATTGCAGGAAACCCACACTACATGCTTTTCTGCAGCTTCTCCATTGAAATCTATTGAACCAAAAAAAGCACCGTTTTGCATTTTAAAAAGTCGCTGTGGCTGAAAAAAGTGTCCCACAGGAAACCATGTTAAATGAACTGTAGTGTGTTTCTGCAAAAAGCACCAAAAAACGCATGAAGGTGTGAAGCAGGTCCGATGAGACATCCAAAACACATACAATTCCATGGACTGATCCAGCCCACCAGACTTTACCTAAAAAAAATATCACCTTTGGTGGACTTAACTTTAAAAAAAGTAAAGATCAAAACACTTAGCACAGGCTTAACATTTTTTGTAGTTTATACAAGTTGTGCGTTGTAAATTACAGCATTAGATTTATAGTATGTGCGCTCGCTGCGTCAGCTTGCCATTATTACCATTGTGCTTTCTGTTCTTTGCCATTTTCTAGTAAACTGCATTGAACTACAGACCTCAAAATGTTGACATTGGCTCTACAGACCTAAGCTGTTCAGCTTTTCAGCTGCGTGAATCGCTTCCCAGAATAACCGCAGTGGAATATAGCTGGTAATGACCTAAAGATTCCAATCATCACTGAGATAGTTTTGGTTTTTGTCTATGACTAATGCTGGTTACACAACTGTAAAACTGCTGTCAGTGTATACTTGCTAGTATTAATGAGTGGTCTCTGTAATTTCCATTTTATGATCACTTTAATATGTCAGTTGTTCCAATATAGTAAAATATGTCATGAATAGCTGAAGCAACCATATTTATTATTGGGAATATTAATGCACATAGTTTAAATGGCAGTGCCGGTAATGAAGAATGAATGTCACAAAATCCAGTATATCAATAATTCAGCGAAGACTGTACTCCTACTCATACTCTTAGAAAGCAGTTTTAGTGTTTCCTTAGGCTTTTAAAATTATTGGGAAGAAAGGGGGATCCACTGTTTCTTAGGTGTCATTTGTGCAATTAAAGTGTTACTAAACCCCAGACCCTGCATTCACTATATCTGGTCTCCCACAGTACACAGAACATGGAAATTTAATTATTTTAGTAAATATAAACTTCTAAATACCTTTTCTCATCAGCAGGATATAGCAGTCTTGTGACTTCTATCAGTGTCTGGCTGAGCACTGGTTAAAGCTTGGAGGAGGAGTTTTCATTCTCCTCCGACTATCCTATGAGGCTGCATGACCCCTGATCCCCTGTCTGGACAGTGCTGATTGGCCCTCTGCTGATCACATGCACCCTTCCAAAAGAAAAAAAAACCTCCTCTAGCAATGCACACCAAACTGAGCATGTGCAGAGTGCCCCCAAGGCTCTGTTCTATCAGAAGATGGATTGGGGACAGTGAAAGAAGGGGAGGATCAGAGAAGACAGGGTTAAACAGCCTTTTTACACAACGCGCAAGATTAACCCCTTAGGTTCCACAGTGCATATAACAAGCATGCTTTACTGCATATACAGACTGATTTTACTATTGTGGGTTTAGCAACATTTTAAAGCGGAGTTCCAGCCTCAAAAATGTTTTTTTTTTTAAGTCAGCAGCTACAAATACTGTAGCTGCTAACTTTTAATATAAGGACACTTGCCTGTCCAGGGAGCCCGCCATTGCAGGCGCCGCCATTGCAACTAAGGCTAAACTTCAGGCTTCGCAGCCGGTTTCCTACTGCTCATGCGCAAGTCGCAGGGCGCTTTCTGAATGGCCCTGTCGTCTTCTGGGGGACACACACAGGGGCTTGAGGCAGAAGAGGAAATTCCGTACCTCTCTGCGGCGAGGTTGGGACAGAGATACACCTTTGTACTTCAAAAAAGGTGAGAGAAAAAAAAAAAAAAAAATATATATCCAAACACCGGGGGGGGGGGGGGGGGGTAGGTAGTCTTTAGTTTAAGACCTAGTTGTAAAGTCGGGTGGAACTACGCTTTAAATAAAAACAAGTGAGGGGATGGAAGGCCACATTCAATCCTGGAGTGTAAGCCTACTGCAAATGGTGCCCACATGTGAACTATATGGTCTAATGGTGGTCTTACATGTTTCTATAAATCAGTGGACATCAACCCTGTCCTCAGGGCCCACTAACAGGCCAGGCTTTAAGTATTACCTTGGGGAGATGCAGACTAGAATACTGCAATTACTGAGAAACAAGTGATATAACCTGTGATGTATTTCAGTTATCTTGCAAACCTGGCCTGTTAGTGGGCCCTGAGAAAAGGGTTGATGACCACTGCTATAAATGATCAATTTCTATTCTGATCCATCTCTCCCGATAGGAATATTTAACCATTTTTCGCGATACGGCACTGCGTTATTTTAACTGACAATTGCGCAGTCGTGCAACGCTGTACCCAAATACAGCAAAAATAAATATTTTTCATCATAAATAGAGGTTTCTGTTGGTGGTATTTGATCACCTCTGCGTTTTTTATTTTTTGCACTATAAACAAAAAAAGACAGACAAATTTGAAAAAAAACATAATATTTTTTTACTTCCTGCTATAAAACCCGTCCAATAAAAAAACGGAAAAAATCAAATTTTTTCATCAATTTAGGCCAATATGTATTCTGCTACATATTTTTGGTGAAAAAAATCCCAATAAGCGTATATTGGTTTGTGCAAAAGTTATAGCATCTACAAAATATGGGATTTTTTTTCTATTTTTTAATTTATTTTTACTAGTAATGGCAGCGATCAGCAACTTATAGCGAGACTACAAAATTTTGGCAGATAATTTGGACACTAACTGACACTTTTGGGGGAACAGTGACATTATTACAGTGATCAATGCTAAAACAATATGCACTGTCGCTGTACTAATGACACTGGCTGGGAAGGAATTAACATCTTGGGAGATCAGAGACCTCAACGGTCTCTTCTGTCAGAAATGCCTCCCCCTGCCATGTGTTCTGAGCCGCACAAGTGCAGCTCAGATCACATTTATGGTACATGCTGTGTGCCCTGGTGATGTGACTCTCATGCGCATGCTCAGAAGTGATGTCATTGTGGCCCAGCCTTTCAAGTGGCTGTAGAACCGGAACCCAGAAGGAAGACCGGGTGAAGATGGAAACGCCTGGAACCTGTGGGAGCAGTTACAGCACAGCACTGGAGGGCTCCATTTAAAAGGTAAGTCTGCCATAACATACTAGTATGCTGGGTGAACTAGCACATTATGGCATACGCTGCAGGGGGCTTATTTTTTGGGCGGAGTTTAATACCACATTAATCTGTATTGTACAACCCATTCAGTTGATATAACACACACAAGGAAATGCATTTTGATCGATAGCTGGAAGATATGATTGTATGTTATCAATTGCATCTCTGTTTTGCCCATGCAGCCTCGTAATCTGAATGATCAAAATGCGATTGAGTTCATGAACAAAGTATCTCTGCTATGGCTCAATGTAAATTGAGTCTAAGTCGATGGGGAGGGAAAGTTAAATTGGTTGAAGACCCAGTGAAGTAACCAGCCTCAGATGATACACAGAGAAGAAACAAATCCTCCAACATAAATTGTACCTGTTTATCTGCAGCCCTCTCTTCTCAACAGCCTTCCAAAACACACATTTTACACAGCATCTCTCAGATCTGAAAAGCAGGGAGCGGGGTGAAGTCTCACACTGTAGAGCTCAGTGAGGTGATCTCTGAGCCTGAGTGGAGGGAAGGAACACATCTCTCCCCTCACAGTACACATGGAATATGCACAGTTGTGTGCTAGAGTTCTCCTTCCCTTTCACAAAGTATCTCTTGGAGGCAGGAAAAGCTGTCAGAAGTGACTCATGCAGATAACAGAAATGAGGCAGCACAGAGAAATCAACACTCAGTGCTTTGAATAGAGACAGTACACAAATGGAAGGATGTGCTGTGTTCATATTTCATGTTTGCAATTTACAACCATTTTAAGGCTATTCAAATGTTTGCGCATGCAATGGTTTTGATTGAATCGCACATTGATTGGATAATATAATCAAAGTGTGTATGGCCAACATAAAGGAACCTTTTTCAGTTCACAGAGATGGTCAGACAGTCCTGTGGCAAAGGTAAGGTAAGAGTATAGTATGCATGAATTTGAAAGTATATAAAAGAAGCATAGTATAGCAAGCTATTTGATCCATATGTTTGCTAATAGCAAAAAATTTTGTTTCCTTTCTAATTTTCCTTGCACATGATTGGGTGTTGATTTTCTAAAATTTACTAAAAACGTCACTATCAAGGCAGGGAATAATGGGCAATTTCTCCAATATTTGCATGTATGTGTGTATTGTAATGTTTGGGGTTATATAGCTCAAGTGTAGCATCTGCTGGTGAATACAGTCCACACCACATATTTCCATTTCAGGGCTTGTTGGCCCACTTTTATTAAAGAAAGTTAAAAGTTCCAGAAACAAAACAAAATCAAAGGGTTTCCCTTGCAGGGGGGTTTTCACCATCAACACCAAATAATGGTAGAGTCAGCTTCCTGGCTTACCCATACAACATTGCCACTGTGACCTTTCATTTTAGACCCTTCTCTGTCTCCCGCAGACCATTTTCTCGCCTACACTCTTTGCATAGATACCAACTCTTTCCTGCTCTGATCCTCAGGCTTGGGTCATTCTGCACTCTCTGGCTTCTCCTTTGCATGCCTCAACTCCTCAGGAGGGTGAAGCCCAGAACCATGGTCAGGTGTCTACAAAAAGACCAACACACACCTGATCAATTAGTGTGTTGGCAGTTCTGAAAATCTGGACCCGGGTCTGGAGACTTCATCCCACCATTTTGCTAAGAAATCTCTGGGGTCCAGGTCCCAAAACTGATTTTCTAAACCATGAGGAAATTGAAAACCAGTTTCCTCCTAATTAAGTCCCTGGAGCCCCCCCAATCTGTGGGGGGATCCTGTGTCAACATCACCTTGGTGGGGTACTGAACTGCCACAGTATATATACAGCAGTAAAATAAGTATTGAACATGTCACCATTTTTCTAGGTAAATATATTTCTAAAGGTGCTATTAACATGAAATTTTCACCACATGTCGCTAACAACCCTTGCAATCCATACATACAAAGAATCCAAAACAGATACGCTCAGAAATGAAGTTATGTGTAATAAAATGGAATGACCCAGGGAAAAAGTACTGAACACGCTATCCTAAATGTATTTAATACTTTGTACAAATTTCCTTTGTTGGTAATGACAGCTTCAAGACGCCTCCTGTATGTCTAGTCGTATGCATTACTCAGGTGTGATTTTGGCCCATTCTTCAACACAGTCTTCATATCTTAATGGTTCAGTGGGCTTATTCTAAGAACTCTGATCTTTAGTTCTTTTGATAGATTTTCTATTTGGATTCAAGTCAGGTGATTGGCTGGGCCATTCTAGCAGCTTTATTTTCTTTCTTTCATTGAAACCAACTGAGAGTTTCCTTGGCTGTGTGTTTGGGATAATTGTCTTGCTGAAATGTCCACCCTTGTTTCATCTTCATTATCCTGGTAGATGGCAGCAGATTTTTATCAAGAATGTCTTGGTACATTTTTCCATTCATCCTTCTTCTCGGCCTTTTGGCTAAGATCAAGTGTAAACTAGTCTTACCAATTGGCTATCCAGAAGAGCCCGACGACTGTGCCCTTGGCCTTTGAACCTAGTTCACTGCTGCTTTTGGGGGTCTGAAAGCTTGAAAGGATACTGAGCTGGAAAGCTGTACCTTTGGCCTTCAATTTGCATATTATTTACATGTTGTTGCTGCTATTGGAGGAGAGCCGGAAAGCGAGGCGGGCTTCGATCGAGCTATTCCCATAGCTAACTTATGGAGAGGAATTTCGGTGATTTGCATATTCATTTTGGATTTCGTTTCTGGATTTCGCTTTGGATTTCCTTGTAAAAAGAAGTTTATTGAGTATACAATATTATAAAGATACATAAAGTAAGTTTACAAGGATCTATAAAGTAAGCTCATTGTTTTACAGTAGGGTTTATATAGGTAAATATCATGAAATTTCAAATATTAAACATTGGGTTCACGTAAACCTAAATTAAAGATATATATCATTTCCTTAGTTACTTTTGTAGGTATTTAAATGATTTATACCTCCTATACATATTGTTTACAGGTAGAGTGTATATAGGTCAAATAAATTCTGATAATGAGCTTTAATTGTCGCTTTGGATTTCAACCTGGTGAAAATGGCAGATTCGAGGAAAGGAGGAGAAAGCGCTGAAGACAGGGATGGACTGGCCATCGGGACTACCGAGAGATTCCCGGTGGGCCGATGGCTCAGTGTGGCCGGTTTCAGCCGCATCTGAGGTGCGTGGCGATCTACCCGTCAACCGCCGACAGCTGTCGCCTGATGGGTAGATCGTAAGCCAGTATGCAGAGTAGCGCAGGAAGCGTGTGTAGTAAGTTCTTTCTCATGTCATGTGCGGCTGCTCCCCGATGGCCCCTCCTCTCTTCTTGTCTATCCCCATTGGCTTGTAAGATCATCTGGGATAGACGAGAAGAGAGGGGGGGCAGCCGGGGAGCAGCCGCACGTGACATGAGAGAGAACTTACTACACACACTTCCTGTGCTACTCTGCATATTGGCTAGTAAGATGCTGTTTTCCCCATCATGTGCCCTGATGATGTGCCCCCTGATGTGCACTATAATGTGCCCCATCATGTGCCCTGATGATGTGCCCCCTGATGTGCCCTAATGATGTGCCCCCTGATGTGCCCCATGCCCTAATGTGCCATGCGGCCTGATGTGCTATGTGCCCCATAATGTGCCCTGATGTGCCCCATAATGTGCCATAATGTGCCCTGATGTGCTATGTGCCCTGATGTGCTCTGATGTGCCCCATAATGTGCAATGTGCCCTGATGTGCCCCGTTCCCTGACGTGCTATGTGCCCTGACGTGCCCCATGCCCTGATGTGCCCCGATGTGCCCCATAATGTGCCCTGATGTGCCCCATAATGTGCCATGTGCCCTGATGTGCCCCGTGCCCCGACGTGCCCCATGCCCCGATGTGCCCTATAATGTGCCATGTGCCCTGATGTGCCCCATGCCCTGATGTGTTGTGCACCGATCTCCTATGCCCTGATGTGCCCCATGACCTGATGTGCCTTGTGGCCTGGTGCCCCGATGTGCTGTGCCCTGATGTCCTGTGCCTCAATGTCATGTGCCCTGATGTCCTGTACCCTGATGTGCTGTGTCCTGATGTGCTATACTTTGATGTGCTGTGCCCTGTACCCTTATGTGATGTGCCGTGTCCTGTACCCCGATGTACTGTGCCCTGATGTGCTGTGCCCTGTGCCCTGATGTGCTGTGCCCTGATGTGCTGTACCCTGATGTGCTGGGCTCTGTACCCTGATGTGTTGTGCCCAGATATGCCCTATACGCAGGGGCGGATCCAGGGGGGGGGCAACAGGGCAATTGCCCCCCCCGAAATAATAGCACACTCTGAATTATTGTATCCTGGCTGCCGCTCCGCTGCCGGCCCGAGTCTCTCTCTCACATGTGCCGATCAGCGGCGCCGAGAGAGAGACTCACGTGTGGTACGGGCAGCGGCGGTCACTGTCTGACACTGAAGGAAAGAGGTGGGTGGAGCCTCTTCCCTGCACTCGTTGCTAGACGCCAGGCGGCCCTGGCGTTAGCAACGAGTGACGTCAGTCACACTGCAGTGTGTGAGTGAGTCACGGCGTCACGTCGGAGGTCGGACTCGAGTCTCTCAGAGCCGACCTACCCGGTCCCGACGTGACGCCGGTGACAGCGTGACACAGCCTGAAGTGGCGCCTCCTTACTATAATACAGCAGACAGCAGTAACTTACTAACTAACAAGTATGAGTGCACTGCACAGCACAGCACACGTCCATGTATATGTGGGTTGACATGTGCAGGGGGGGATTCTATATTAATGGGGGTTCTACACTGAGGGGGGATTCTATATTAATGGGGGTTCTGCACTGACGGGGGATTCTATATTAATGGGGGTTCTGCACTGAGGGGGGGTTCTATACTAATGGGGGCTCTGCACTGAGGGGGGATTCTATACTAATGGGGGGCTCTGCACTGAGGGGGATTCTATACTAATGGGGGGCTCTGTACTGAGGGGGGATTCTATACTAATGGGGGGCTCAGTACTGAGGGGGGATTCTATACTAATGGGGGCTCTGCACTGAGGGGGGATTCTATACTAATGGGGGCTCTGCACTGAGGGGGGATTCTATACTAATGGGGGCTCTGCACTGAGGGGGGATTCTATACTAATGGGGGCTCTGTACTGAGGGGGGATTCTATACTAATGGGGATTACAACATTTCTCTGCTGCCTGTCTCTGGGACACGAGACCACCTTAGCAAGTGGCAAGTGACAATCTTCATCTGGTGACAGGCGATGTGGCAAGAGACAATCCGCAACATGTGGCAGGCGACGTGGCAAGTGACAATCTGCATCTGGTGAGAGGGGACGTGGCAAGTGACACACTCGGGGCTTCCACTGATTCTGCATTATGGTGAGTTAAACGATTTAATTTTTTACAACAATGTAATAATAGTAATAATGCGCTTCAATCATCCTGACACCATAACAACCATGGTGCCGTGATGATTGAAGCGCCAACACCAGCCTTTTCCCCGATAGATGTACCCCAAAAAAATATATTTTCTGGCAGTGCCCCTCCCGAGACTAGACTCTGGATCCGCCCCTGCCTATACGCTGATGTGCTGGGCTCTGTACCATGATGTGTTGTGCCCAGATGTGCCCTATACGCTGATGTGCTGGGCCCTGTACCCTGATGTGGCCTGGTGTGCTGTGCCCTGATGTGCTGTGCACTAGTGTGCTGTGCCCTGATGTGCCTTGTGCCCTGATGTGATGTGCCCTGTACCCTGATGTGGCCTGATGTGCTGTGCCCTGATGTACCGTACCCTGATGTGTTGTGCTCTGGGCCGGTCTGGATGAAGTCCAGAGCCACATTTTTGTCCCAGTCCAGCTCTGGCTGAAGATGACCAACTGGATCCTTCTGCTTCGTTTGGGATGAAGGATACAATCCGTTTTATCATTGCTCCACAACATCGGGGTGAGAAAGATTTACGTTTTCTTTACAAGCATGTTTTTGGTCCAATTATGGAGATTTCGTTTGAAGAGTATTTTTGTGTTCTGGACTTTTTTTCTAGAGGCACAGCAGACGTGACGCTGGAAAGTTACGGTGCATGTGAAAAAGCCTATTCTTTGTATAGGTCCAGAAGGGATAATCCTATCTTGGAGGGCATAAAAGTGATTCCTCTTTTTCAGTTTGAGACAAATTAGTCACAGTACACATGTATAACCCGTTCATCTCGCAGCTGGATGTAGAGAATTTCCTTTATAGGTACTGTGAGAAAGTGACCTTTAAGGGGAATGGCCGAACCTTTTTTGGAGTTTGGAACGGGAAGAGAAGATTTTTAGTTTCCTTTAAAAAACATGCGGACAGATACTTGGTTAGACCACCACCTGTGGTGTTCATAAATCGGAGCAGTGGCTACCTTTTCTTCTCTGGGATGCCGACTTTCTGCAAGAAATGTGGACAATATGGTCATGAAAATGGTGGCTGTATGAAATGTGAGGAGTGTACAGGAGAACCTCACAAAAAAAAAAGATTGCCCAAAGCAAGAAGAAGAAAAGAAGAAGAAAGAAGAGGAGAAGAAGAAAAAAGAGAACCAAGAAGAGACCCTGGGGTTAGCTCAAGAACAACAGGAGAAGCCTAGGGAAGAAACTCAGGTGGTAAAAGAAACGGAGGAGAATAGGAGACCTGAGGATAAGGTGGAAGAAAAAGAAATGGTCGTAATGGAGAGATGGGGTGGAGGAACCTGCAGGTATGCAGGTATATGAAAGATCTTTGAAAAGAACCCCAGAAGAAAGGGAGGATGAAACAGAAGAAGAAGAAATTAAAGCAAAAGAAAAGAAAAGCCGTAAAAAAGAAGACATCCTGGGAGAAATTTCCTCTAGTGAAGTTGAGGATGAAAATTTAGTGATTAAAGAGTATCCATCTGATATGGATGAAGGCGGAGGGGTAAGCCCTGCAATTTGTCGGCTTCGCAAACGATTAAAGTCGTATCTTTAAATGTAAGGAGTCTGAGGAGCCCTAGAAGAAAGGCCACCCTCTATGACTTCTTGGATTTACAAAAAGCAGATATAATATTTGTGCAAGAATGCAATTTAGAAAAAAGATTATGTTATGAAAATATTAAGAAGCATTGGAAGGGTAACGCTGAATTCTCTGGAGGAAATGACAACAAGTGCGTAGGTGTTGGAGTACTTACCTCTGCTGAATGGGAGATAGTAGGTGTTGAAGACCTTTATCCTGGAAGGCTCTTAATGGTAAAAATACAAAAAGGAGATCAAAAAATAAAAGTCTTTAGTATTTATGCTTCAAATATAAAAGAAGAAAGAAAAAAATTATTTGAAATTCTACAACTATTTATTTTGGGAGTAGAACCAATAATCGGAGGTGATTTTAATTGTTCCATTGATGGTGATCAAAAAAATGACAGCTCTGTTACACTTTTAAAAGAAGTGATATCATCGGTGAATCTCAAAGATGTCTGGAAAGCTTGTGGTTCTGATCCTAAAAAGAAACAGACATGGAAAAACAAACAATCAGAATCGAGAATCGACTATATTTTTAGTTCAGAAAATATTTTTGCAAAAAAATATGACACCGAAGATGCATGTTTATCAGATCATAAATTGATCTGGTGTGAAATAGAAATGGAAGGTGGAACAAGTAAAAAAGCTCCATATTGGAAACTCAACACGTCTTTATTAAAAGATGGAGAAATAAGAAAAAAATTTGAAATTGTGTATAAAAAAATGGAGAAAAGAAAAACGAAAATATGATGATTTTTTTTGTGGTGGGATAAAGGAAAGAAGGTGTTTAGGATTTTTTTCATTAAAAAAAGTAAAGAAGAAGTCCAGAAGAAAAAAGATTTGTATCAAAAGCTGAATGCCAGGTTGCAAGTTCTCTTTAGGTTCTCCAAGGAAGGCGTGGAGTTGGATGCTGAAATAGAAAGAACAAAAGAAGAGAGTAAAAGAGTTCTGGAAGAAAGAGGTAAACAAATAATATTTAATGCCAGGGTAAAAGATTTGGAAGAGGACGAAAAATTTTCTAAATATTTTATTAAGAAGATTGTTAATAAAAAAACACGACATTAAGAAAACGGAAGGAGAATCCACAACTGAAGGAAAGTTGGAAAAAGTCAAAATTTTTTATGAAGATTTATTTTGTAGGAAAGAGACGGATGAATCTCTGACAGAATTTTTTTTGGAGAATATGGATAAGGCTTTGAATAAACTTGAGCAAGATTTTTTGTTACAGGATTTTGATCAAGAAGAAATATTTTCAGTTATTCATAGTTTTGACGGAAACAAAACCCCTGGGAAAGATGGTTTACCTATCGAATTTTACAAATTCTTTTGGGACATATTAACCACTTGCTGACCGCCTAACGCAGATATACTGCGGCAGAATGGCACGGGCAGGCAAAATCACGTACCTGGCACGTGATCTCCCCCCGGTGCCCTAGGCGGTCGGCTTCGTTAGGGGAGCGATACAGGCTGAGGGGGAGGCCACTCATTTGTGGCCACCCCCTCGCGATTACTCCCCACGAATGAAAATCTTCCTCTGCTGCTGTAATGTAAACAGCGGCAGAGGAAGTGATGTCCTCTCTCCTCGAGCCGGTCTTTTCATTCCGGCGCCGAGGAGAGAAGACATCAATGTGAGTTGCACCAACACTACACTTACAGTAGAACACGTGGGCACACTTTTCACCCCCCCATCACCCCCCTGTACCCCCTGTCACAGTGACACCAATAGCAGTATTTTTTTTTTTTGCATTGGTGTCAGTTTGTGACAGTTATAAGTGGTAGGGCAGTTAGGGTTAGCCCCCTTTAGGTCTAGGGTACCCCCCTAATAAAGTTTTAAACCCTTGATCACCCCTCTTTGCCAGAGTCACTAAGCGATCGTTTTTCTGATCGCTGTATTAGTGTTACAGGTGACGCTAGTTAGGGAGGTAAGTATATAGGTTCGCCGTCAGCGTTTTATAGCGACAGGGACCCCCATATACTACCTAATAAAGGTTTTAACCCCCTGATTGCCCCAAAGTTAACCCTTTCACCAGTGATCACCGTATAACTGTTACGGGTGACGCTGGTTAGTTAGTTTGTTTATTATAGTTTCAGGGCACCCTCCGTTTATTACCTTATAAAGGTTTAACCCCCTAATCAACCGGCGGTGATATAAGTTAAGTTTTAGGGTCAGATAGGGTCTGCGTCGCCCCAGGCAGCGTCAGGTTAGTGCCAGTACCGCTAACACCCACGCACGCGGCATACACCTCCCTTAGTGGTATAGTATCTGAACGGATCAATATCTGATCCGATCAGATCTATACTAGCGTCCCCAGCAGTTTAGGGTTCCCAAAAACACAGTGTTAGCGGGATCAGCCCAGGTACCCGCTAGCACCTGTGTTTTGCCCCTCGGCCCGGCCCGGCCCAGCCCACCCAAGTGCAGTATCGATCGATCACTCACTTACAAAACACTAAACACACAAAACTGCAGCGTTCGCAGAGTCAGGCCTGATCCCTGCGATCGCAGTTTTTGTTGGTAGCGTTTTGATACAGTCGCTAACAGTCAGGAGCTTTTTTGCCTGTGAGTCTCACTAGTGTACCACTAAATTTAGAGCCCAAAATGGCAAATCGAAGGTACACAAGTGAAGAGGCCTACACGGTTCTGAGCATGACAGATAGTGAAGAGGAAGTCACTCATCTGTCAGATTCAGGCTTAGAATACGATCCTGTAGACGACAGCGGCTCCATGACAGATAGCTCTGACGACAGAGTTGTGGTCCCTGCCAAGGTCAGGCGTACCAGACCCCGAACTTCTTCTTCTGTCCTTGATGTGCAAGAACCGCAGTTCCCTCGTAGCAGAGAAGTACTAGCGCCGCAATTCCTTCTGGTGAACTTGCAAGCACCAGCGGCCTAGTACACCCTGGTCGTACATCCAGCACTGCAGTAACACTTGGTGACGTGGCGAGTCCCATAAGCGCAGTTCAAGCTGGTGAGGTGGCAAGCACAAGTAGTGTCCCGCTGCCACCAAGAAGACGAACACAGGCCCGTCGTGCCCATAGTGCCCTTCCTGCTGCATTCGCCAATCCGAATTGGGAACCCACCACTTCTGCAGCACCCATACTTCCCCCATTCACTGGCCAACCCGGCATTCGGGTGGAAAAAGTTGATTTTACGTCACTGGATTTTTATTCGCTGTTTTTCACCGAAGATCTCTTTAGATCTATTGTGGACCAAAGCAATTTGTACGCTGGTCAACACATCGCCACTATTCCCCAGTCCTCCCTTGCCAGAGATTGGAAACCAATTACGGTTTCCGAATTTAAGATCTTTCTGGGCCTTTCCCTCCTCATGGGCATAACCAAAAAGAGTGAGTTGCGGTAATATTGGTCCACTGACCCAATTCACCACATGCCCGTGTTCTCTGCTTCCATGGCCAGGGCACGATACGAGCAGATTTTGCGGTTCATGCACTTCAACAACAATGAACTCTGTCGTCCTCGTGGAGACCCTGGATACGATCGGCTCTACAAAATTCGGCCCCTCGTAAACCACTTCAACCAACATTTTGCAGACTTGTTTACTCCCCATCAAGTTGTCTGCGTTGATGAGTCCCTGATTAAGTTTTCTGGCCGCTTGTCATTCAAACAGTACCTTCCCAGCAAGCGTGCCAGATACGGGGTCAAGATGTATAAGCTCTGTGAAAGGGCCACAGGCTATACATGTAGTTTTATGGTTTTTGAGGGAAAAGATAGTCACGTAGAGCCAACAAACTGCCCTGACTACATAGGAAACGCTGGCAAGATTGTGTGGGACTTGGTGTCACCCTTATTTGGAAAGGGGTACCACTTGTACATGGACAATTATTACACGAGCGTGCCACTTTTTAGTCACCTTTTTGATCATCAGATTGGAGCATGGGGCACCGTGCGACCTAATTGCCGGGGCTTTCCTCAGCGGCTTGTAGATTCCCATCTTAGGCTGGGGGAGAGAGCCTGCTTGCAGTGTAATAATTTGCTCGCTATGAACTGGAGGGATAATAAGAATGTTTTTGTTCTTACCTCCCTTCATGGAGACACGACGGTCCAAATTACTACGGCGACTGGTGTTGTGGAGGAACCCCTCTGTGTCCACGAATATAACCTTAACATGGGAGGGGTGTACCTCAACGACCAGTTGTTGGCGCCGTACCTAGTTGCCCGTAAGGCCAGACGCTGGTACAAAAAAGTGTCTGTTTATTTATTTCAATTGGCTTTGCTGAACGCTTATGTGCTATACAGAGCTTCAGGACGGACTGGATCCTTCCTTAAATTCCAGGAAGAGATCGTCAGAGCCCTTCTGTTTTCAGACGGTGCTCCACCTCACCTTTCCCAACCAAATGCAGTAAGCCGGCTGCATGAGAGGCATTTTCTTTATGTCCTCCCGAGTACCCCTACCCAACGAGCCCCCCCCAAAAAAGATGTCGTGTCTGCAGCAAGCGCGGATATATGCGTGACACCCAGTATTATTGTCCCTCCTGTCCTGACAATCCTGGTCTTTGCATTGAATGTTTTGAACGCTACCATACACTAGTGAAGTATTAGCGTAGGGTACAGCACTGCACAGACTAGGACACACTTTCACAGGGTCTCCCAAGATGCCATCGCGGGGTCTCCCAAGATGCCACCGCATTTTGAGAGACCCAAACCTGGTACCAGTTACAAAAGTTAAAGTTACAAAAAAAGTGTAAAAAAAAAAGTAAAAAAATTGAAAAACACAAAAAAAATATAAAATAAAAAAAAACAAAAATAGTTGTCGTTTTATTGTTCTCTCTCTATTCTCTCTCTATTGTTCTGCTCTTTTTTACTGTATTCTATTCTGCAATGTTTTATTGTTATGTTTTTATCATGTTTGCTTTATAGGTATGCAATTTTTTTAAACTTTACTGTTTACTCCTGTTTTATTGTTAACTCCCACGATACATAAAGCCATGACTCCAGCGCTGTCGGAGGTGATTTTACCACCACAGTTACATACTTCAGCATATATGCCGAAGCGTGGGGGCAGCAGTGGGTGGAGGAGCGATTTGCTCCTACCTTTTGCGGGAGGATGCCCCCATGCTTCGGCATATATATATTTTAGGCACAGGTTGCGTTAAATGTTTTATTTTTTACTATTTTTTTTTTTGTATTTGCTTTGCAGGTATGGTAAGTCTTACTGTTATACTGTAATGTTACTTTGTTTTATTGTTAACCATCATTTGCTTAGCAGGTACACCATTCAGTTGCAGTGCAGATTTATTTATCTTGACAGCAACAGCATTTGCTCCCACGATACATAAAGCCATGACTCCAGCGCTGTCGGAGGTGATTTCACCACCACAGTTACATACTTCAGCATATATGCCAAAGCGTGGGGGCAGCAATGGGTGGAGGAGCGATTTGCTCCTACCTTTTGCGGGAGGATGCCCCCATGCTTCGGCATATATAAACGGTGCATGTATGCCCATCATTAGAAGTGGGTGGATGAAGGGAGGTATTCTAATGGTGGGCATACCCACCGATCAATATCTTTTTTTCATGCAGCCCACAGGCTGCATGAAAAAAAGTTTACAATATATGCCCAACAAGGACCAGCAACGTACTGGTATGTTGCTGGACTTTGAGTGGTTATACCAGAATGATGCCTGCGGGTTTAGGTATCATCTTGGTATCATTCTTTTCAGCCAGCGGTCGGCTTTCATGTAAAAGCAATCCTAGCAGCTAATTAGCCTCTAGACTGCTTTTACAAGCAGTGGGAGGGAATGCCCCCCCCACCGTCTTCCATGTTTTTCTCTGGCTCTCCTGTCCCAACAGGGAATCTGAGTATGCAGCCGGTGATTCAGCCAGCTGACCACAGAGCTGATCAGAGACCAGAATGGCTCCAAACATCTATATGGCCTAAGAAACCGGAAGCTACGAGCATTTCATGACTTAGATTTCGCCGGATGTAAACAGCGCCATTGAGAAATTGGGAAAGCATTTTATCACACCGATCTTGGTGTGATCAGATGCTTTGAGGGCAGAGGAGAGATCTAGGGTCTAATAGACCCCAATTTTTTCAAAAAAGAGTACCTGTCACTACCTATTGCTATCATAGGGGATATTTACATTCCCTGAGATAACAATAAAAATGATATAAAAAAAAAAAAAATGAAAGGAACAGTTTAAAAATAAGATAAAAAAGCAAAAAAATAATAAAGAAAAAAAAAGCACCCCTGTCTCCTCCTGCTCTTGCTCAAAGGCGAACACAAGCGTTAGTCTGGTGTCAAATGTAAACAGCAATTGCACCATGCATGTGAGGTATCACCACGAAGGTCAGATCGAGGGCAGTAATTTTAGCAGTAGACCTCCTCTGTAAATCTAAAGTGGTAACCTGTAAAGGCTTTTAAAGGCTTTTAAAAATGTAGTTAGCTTGTCGCCACTGCACGTTTGTGCGCAATTTTAAAGCATATCATGTTTGGTATCCATGTACTCGGCCTAAGATCATCTTTTTTATTTCATCAAACATTTGGGCAATATAGTGTGTTTTAGTGCATTAAAATTTTAAAAAGTGTGTTTTTTCCCAAAAAAATGCGCTTGAAAAATCGCTGCACAAATACTGTGTGAAAAAAAAAATGAAACACCCACCATTTTAATCTATAGGGCATGTGCTTTAAAAAAATATATAATGTTTGGGGGTTAAAAGTAATTTTCTTGCAAAAAAAAAATTTTTTTCATGTAAACAAAAAGTGTCAGAAAGGGCTTTGTCTTCAAGTGGTTAGAAGAGTGGGTGATGTGTGACATAAGCTTCTAAATGTTGTGCATAAAATGCCAGGACAGTTCAAATCCCCCCCAAATGACCCCATTTTGGAAAGTAGACACCCCAAGCTATTTGCTGAGAGGCATGTCAAGTCCATGGTACATTTTATATTGTGACACAAGTTGTGGGAAAAAGACACTTTTTTTTTTTTTTTTGCACAAAGTTGTCACTAAATGATATATTGCTCAAACATGCCATGGGAATATGTGCAATTACACCCAAAAATACATTCTGTTGCTTCTCCTGAGTACGAGGATACCACATGTGTGAGGCTTTTTGGGAGCCTAGCCGCGTACGGGACCCCGAAAACCAAGCACCGCCTTCAGGCTTTCTAAGGGCGTAAATTTTTGATTTCACTCTTCACTGCCTATCACAGTTTCGGAGGCCATGGAATGCCCAGGTGGCACAACCCCCCCCCCCCCCCCTATTTTGGAAAGTAGACACCCCAAGCATTTTGCTGAGAGGTATAGTGAGTATTTTGCAGACCTTACTTTGTCACAAAGTTTTGAAAATTGAAAAAAGAAAAAAAAAATGTTTTTCTTGTCTTTCTTCATTTTCAAAAACAAATGAGAGCTGCAAAATACTCACCATGCCTCTCAGCAAATAGCTTGGTGTGTCCACTTTCCAAAATGGGGTCATTGGGGGGGGGTTTGTGCTATCTTGGCATTTTATGGCCTTCAAAACTGTGATAGGTAGTGAGAAGTGAATCAAAATTGGTTGGTTTTCGGGGCCCCGTATGCAGCAGGGCTCCCAAAAAGTCCCACACATGTGGTATCCCCGTACTCAGGAGAAGCAGTAGAATGTATTTTTGGGTGCAATTCCACATATGCCCAGGGCCTGTGTGAGCAATATATCATTTAGTGACAACTTTGTGCAAAAAAAAAAAAAGTTTGTCATTTTCCCGCAACTTGTGGCAAAATATAAAATATTCCATGGACTCAACATGCCTCTCAGCAAATAGCTTGGGGTGTCTACGTTCCAAAATGGGGTCATTTGGGGGGGTTTTGTGCCATCTGGGCATTTTATGGCCTTCAAAACTGTGATAGGTAGTGAGAAGTGAAATCAAAACTTTACACCCTTAAAAATTCTGAAGGCGGTGCTTGGTTTTCGGGGCCCCGTACGCGGCTAGGCTCCCAAAAAGTCCCACACATGTGGTATCCCCGTACTCAGGAGAAGCAGCAGAATGTATTTTGGGGTGCAATTCCACATATTCCCATGGCCTGTGTGAGCAATATATCATTTAGTGACAACTTTTTGTACATTTTTTTTTTTTTTTGGTCATTATTCAATCACTTGGGACAAAAAAAATTAATATTCAATGGGCTCAACATGCCTCTCAGCAATTTCCTTGGGGTGTCTACTTTCCAAAATGGGGTAATTTGGGGGGGTTTGTACTGAACTGCCATTTTAACACCTCAAGAAATGACATAGGCAGTAATAAACTATAAGCTGTGTAAATTCTAGAAAATGTACCCTAGTTTGTAGACACTATAACTTTTGCGCAAACCAATAAATATACACTTATTGACATTTTTTTTACCAAAGACGTGTGGCCGAATATATTTTGGCCTAAATGTATAACTAAAATTGAGTTTATTGGATTTTTTTTTAAAACAAAAAGTAGAAAATATAATTTTTTTTCAAAATTTTTCGGTCTTTTTCCGTTTATAGCGCAAAAAATAAAAACGGCAGAGGTGATCAAATGACATCAAAAGAAAGCTATATTTGTGGGAAGAAAAGGACGCAAATTTAATTTGGGTACAGCATTGCATGACCGCGCAATTAGCAGTTAAAGCTATGCAGTGCCAAATTGTAAAAAGTGCTCTGGTAATTATGTTCTTTCCACTTCTGGATTATGGTCCCAACAGTGCTCACTGTAACATTCAGAAGTTTAGAAATCCTTCTGTAACCAGTGCCATCAGTATGTTTTGCAACAATAAGGTTGTGAAGGCCTTGATAGAGCTCTTTGCTTCTATCCATCATGAGATGTTTCTTGTGTGACACCTTGGTAATGAGACACCTTTTTATAGGCCATCAATTGAGACTGCACCAGCTGATATTAATTTGCTCTGAGAAGGGGCAGGATTGCTTTCTAATTACTGATAGATTTCAGCTGGTGTCTTGGCTTTCCATACCTTTTTGCATCTCCCTTTCTTCATGTGTGCAATACTTTCTCCCTGTGTCATTCCATTTTATTACACATAACTTAATTTATGAACATATTTGTTTTAGTTTCCTTGTATGTATGGATTGCTTGGGTTGTTACTGATATGAAAATTTAATGTCAATAGAACCTTTAGAAATACCTTTATCTAGAAAAATGGTGACGTGTTCAATACTTATTTTATCCGCTGTATACAGTATTTTTTTGTTTCACACTGTTGTTGTACCTGACAATTACAGCAGTAAACAGATGCATACTGATATCTGCAGGCTGAATGCTGAATTCTGAATAAAGCACACAGCCTGCATATGATCACTATGTCAAAGTGATCACATGATCGGGAACTGCTGTGATTGTTTTTCACTCATTAGTGGGGACTGCAGCTGTCAGTGACAGCTGTGTTTGACAGCTAGAAATCACAACGTGTGAACATAAACATTCCTGCACTGAAGTGCATCATCATGGGGGACATTAATCTAGAGATTGTGGTAGGAAAACAGTTAAAGTAAAGTATAGTCAAGAATAGTTAGTGTCTTTCTGGCTTTCTAAAGCTGAATTAATCTATTTTGGACTCCATGGACTGCAACAACATGCAGTGAAATATTTCCACAGTTGCACGTGTTTTTTAAACTGCATTTTGCTTCCAGCTTGCATGCTAAATCATTGAATACCATGAAGTAAGCATATTTTTAAAACAAGAGGGAAAAAGCTGCAGGCTTCGCTTTGCTGAACTGGAACCAAAATAACGAAATAGATGAAAATGGTACCTCTAAACACAATTAAGCAGACTTTTCCCTGCCATTTTTGGACAGTTTTGTCATTACATCTGCCACAGTGCACTACAAATTATGCATATGTTCAGCGATTAATTGTCTTGATGTGGAGTGCTTTAGTTAGTTGGTAATTGCCATTTACAAATGATGGGATAGAACAATGCAGTATAAGCATACTGAAACTGCTTCTCAATGTTACACGTTTTTCTACATGCCGTTGCACAGCATTGTTGCCAAGACTAACACCTTGGGAAAGCTTCGTGCCTGTACCTTAAATAGGAGCACACACACACACACACACCTCACAGCCTGTGAAAGGTTCCAAGTCTGTCAATCCCTTTCAAAGGGTCTCACAAGACCTGGCAGCTGTGGCAGACTCTAACCAGCTTCCTTTCTCAATTCTAATTAAGTGCCGCAACTGGAATCCAAAGAACACGTAAGCAACATTACAGATACATGTTTTCTAATATGTGCCATCAAGGAGCTTTTATTAAAAAAAAAAAAGTTAAGAATCTGTGATTGATTAAGCATACAAGTAATGATTCTATTGGCTTGAACCAGGGGGATCGCTAGCACTGGGCACCTTGGTTCTGTCCCCGCCTGGCAGCCCACCCTCTGCCCACTGGACCGCCTCCTTAGGCCTGACAAGCGGAACTGCTCAAACAAAGCAGCAAGTCAGGCTGCACTGTTAGAAGACAACAATAAAAAAGCCTCTGTTGATAAAATATAGTGGTGCCAGCTCTAGAGTTTCTGAAGAGGTGAGAGCTGTGGAAGTGGTTGTGCAAGAGTGAGAGCTAAGAAGGAGGGATAAGGGGATTAGGTGCATAAGCGAGAGATACTAGTTGCATAGGTGAGAGCTGAGGATTAAGGTGAGCTGTACAGCCTTGGCCAAAAGTTTAGAGAATGACACAAATAGTAACTTTCACAAAGTCTGCTGCCTCAGTTTTTATGATGAAAATTTGCATATACTCCTGAATGTTATGAAGAATGATTAGATCAATTGCAATTGATTGCAAAGTCCCTCTTTTCCATGAAAATGAACCTAATCCCCACAAAACAAAAACCTTTCCACTGCATTTCTCTGCCACAAAAGGATCAGCTGACATGTCAGTGATTCTCTCGTTAACACAGGTGTCGGTGTGGACGAGGTTGGAAATCGCTCTCTGTAATACTGATTGAGTTAGAATAACAGACTGGAAGCTTTAAAAGGAGGTTGGTGCTTGAAATCATTGTTCTTCCTCTGTTAACCAAGGTTATCTGCCAGGAAACTTGTGCAGTCATCATGGCTTTGCACAAAAAGGGATTCACAGGCAAGGATATTGTTGCTACTAAGATTGCACCTGAATCGACCATTAATCGGATCATCAAGAACTTCAAGGAGAGAGGTTCAATTGTTGTGAAGAATGCTTCAGGGCACCCAAGAAAGTCCAGCAAGTGACAGGACCATCTCCTACAGTTGATTCAGCTGCGGGATTAGGGCACCACCAGAGCAGAGCTTGCTCAGGAATGGCAGCAGGCAGGTGTGAGTGCATCTGCACACACAGTGAGGCGAAGATTTTTGGAGGATGGCCTGGTGTCAAGAAGGGCAGCAAAGAAGCTACTTCTCATCAGGAAAAACATCAGGGACAGACTGACTTTCTGCAAAAGGTACAGAGATTGGACTGCAGAGGACTGGGGTATAATCATTTTCTCTGATAAATCCCCTTTCTGATTGTTTGGGGCATGCCAACAGTGAAGCATCCTGAGACCATTCATGTGTGGGGTTGCTTCTCAACCAAGGGAATGGGTTCTCTCACAATTTTGCCTAGGAACACAGCCATGAATAAAGAATGCTACAAAAACATCCTCCAAGAGCAACTTCTCCAAACCATCCAAGAACAGCTTGGTGACAAACTATGCCTTTTCCAGCATTATTGAGCACCTTGCCATAAGGCAAACGTTATAACTAAGTGGCTTGGGGAACAAAACATCAAAATGTTGGGTCCATGGCCAGGAAACTCCCCAGAACTTAATCCAATTGAGAACTTGTGGTCAATCCTCAAGAGGCAGGTGAACAACCCCCCCCCCCCCAAAAAAAATTCTGACAAACTCCAAGCATTGATTGTGCAAGAATGGGCTGCCATCAGTCAGGATGTGGCCCAGAAGTTGATTGACAGCATGCCAGGGCGAACTGCAGAGGTCTTGAAAAAGAAGGGTCAACATTGCAAATATTGACTCTTTGCATTAACATAAAGTAATTGTCAAAAAAAGCCTTTGACACTTTTATGAAATGCTTGTAACTATACTTCAGTATCTCATAGTAACATCTGAGAAAAAGATCTAAAAACCCTGAAGCAGCAGACTTTGTGAAAATTAATATTTGTAGCATTCTCAAAACTTTTGGCCAGGGCTGTAGATAGGGGGGGCAGTTTTTGAAGTGTTGAAGGGGCAGAGATAAGCTGTGGGGGATGCAGAGGTGAGCTGTGGACAGGGGTGAATAGGGGAGCTGTGGAAGAGGGTGCAGTGGTAAACTGGGGGAGTGGGAGTGTGATTACAGAGATGAGCTGTGGACAGGGGGGTGCAAAGATGAGCAATAGATTGTTACTTTTGGGGGGGGGCTACTTGAGGGTGGGGTTTTTTTTGTTTTTTTTTTCAATGGGGAGCAGCAAAGTATACACAGTTCAGTGGTCAGTAGTATGTAATGTACAGCACAGCATTCAAGGTACAGTGGTCAGGAATTTGTAATGCACCTTGTGTATTGCATCCGTAGATCTGCAGTACTCTGAATGCTGTGTTATACGATACATACCTCTTATGCCGCGTACACACGAGCGGAATTTCTGACAGAGAGAGTCCGATGGGAGCTTTTCATCATATATTCTGACCGTGTGTATGCCCCATCTGACTTTTTCTGTCGAAAATTCAGAGGGACTTAGATAGAGAACATGTTCTATATTTTTCCGACGGAACAAATTATTAATCGGAAAAAACGCTAGTCTGTATGTATGCTGTTCCGACGCACTAAAAACGACGCATGCTCTGAAGCAAGTAGGAGACAGAAGCTATTGGCTACTGAACTTCCGTTTTCTAGTCCCGTTGTACGTGTTGTATGTCACTGCCTTCTGGACGGTCGGAATTTTGTGTGACCATGTGTATGCAAGACAGCTTGAGCGGAATTCCATCTGAACTCCGCCGTAAAAACCTTCAGAGTTTATTCCGACAGCAAAACCAGTCGTGTGTACAGGGCATTACTGTTTATCACTATGCTCTCTATGCTGGGCTGTAAGTTACATAATCCTGATCAATACACTCTGTACCCAGGGTTATACGTTACATGATCCTGACCACTGTATATGGTGGGAGGGCAGCAATCAGGAGTATGCAAAGCATATCCCAGCATACAGAGTTCAGCAGTCAGGACTATGTAATGTACAGCATAGAGTGTAGTGGTCATTGTATTGTAATATACACCTTGTATAAAGAGAGCAGGGGTTCACAATTATATAATGTATAACACAGTTTATAGGGTATTGGTCAGGAGTGTGCAACATATGATAGAGAATACAGATCGAAGCAGTCAGCATTATGTAATGCATAGTGTACAGTATACAATATATGCCTGACCATACTCTCTATGCTGTGTGGTACATAGAGTGGGGAAAATTATTATTTGATCCCCTGCAGATTTTGTAAGTTTGCCCACTTACAAAGAAATGAAGGGTCTATTATGTTTCATCATAGGTGGATTTTAAATGATAGAGACAGAATACCAACCAAAAATCCAGAAAAAACACGATACAAATGTTATAAACTGAGATGCAGTTCAGTGAGTAAAATAAGTATTTGATTCACAAGCAATACATGACTTAGTACTTGGTGGAGAACCCCTTGTTGGCAAGCACAAAGGTAAGACGTTTCTTGTAGTTGGTGACCAGGTTTGCACACATCTTGCATTTTGGTCCACTCTTCTTTACAGATCTTCTCTAAATACTTAAGGTTTCTTGGCTGTCGCTTGGCAACTCGAAGTTTCACTTCCCTCCATACATTTTCTGTTGGATTAAGGTCTGGAGACTGGCAAGGCCACTCCATGACCTTAATGTGCTTCTTCTTGAGCCACTCCTTTGTTGCCTTGGCGGTATGTTTTGGATCATTGTCATGCTTGAAGACCCATCCATGACCCATCTTCAGTGTTCTGGCTGAAGGAAGAAGGTTCTCATCCAATATTACAATACATGGCCCCATCCATTGGCCCCTCAATGCAGCAAAGTTGGCCTGTACCTTTAGCAGAGAAACAGCCCCAAAACATTGTTTCCACCTCTGTGCTTGACTGTAGGGACGGTGTTCTTAGGGTCATAGTCAGCATTTTTCTTCCTCCAAACATGGCAAGCCCCCTCCTCAATTAGGCACATGTACAGTCATGCCAATGAATAAATGATTCAGAGAAAGATTGGTAGAAAGTGCTGTGGTCAGATGAGACCAAAATTGAGCCCTTTGGCATTAACTCAACTCGCCATGTTTGAAGGAAGAAAAATGCTGACTATCTAGCATGTGTACAGGAGCTTTTATTGCTTACCAGATACAAAAGATGAAACTGCATATAAAACCTCTGCAATCCTCAGCTTCAGCTGGCAGGTGCTTACTCCTGAGTCCCTTCCTTCTATGCACAATCCAGCAAAGCACTCAAGCTGCACACCAATTTCAAAAGTTAAAGACAACTTTATTGTTCAGCAAACATACAGATACTTCACCTATGGTTCAAACGCTAACACAACCATTCTCAACCTTTACAACACACGGACTCTTGAAATAATTTTCTGGTCTCAAGGAACCCCTTCTAAAAATGAGTATATCTACAACTCATGGTACTTTAGTCAGTGGGAAGAATGATCCGAATGCCCCGTACACAGGATCAGAAATTCCGCCAGCAAAAGTTGGATGTGAGCTTTTGGTCAGAAATTCCAACCGTGTGTATGCTCCATCTGACTTTTGCTGGCAGAATTCCAGCCAGCAAAAGATTGAGAGCAGGATCTCTATTTTTTGATCGGAAAAAGTTCCTATCCGAAAATGCGTTGGTCTGTATGCAATTTGGACGCACAAAAAATCACGCATGCTCAGAAACAATTCGACGCATGCTTGGAAGCATTGAACCTCATTTTCTCTGCTTGTCGCAGTGTTGTACGTCACCGCGTTCTTGACAGTCGAAAGTTCAGAGAACTTTTGTGTGACCGTGTGTATGCAAGGCAAGCTTGAGCAGAATTCTGTCAAAAAAAACATCCAAGTTTTTTCTGACGGAATTTCTGATCGTGTGTATGGGACATTACACCTGTGGACATCGAGAAGAATTACTCCCTACAGATAACTGAAAATATCATTGAAGTCAGCGGGAACCTGACAGGCAGAATTTGTTCCTTGTTCAAGGAACCCCTAGCAACCTCTGGAGGAACCTTAGGGTTCCATGGAACCCTGGTTGAGAAACCCTGTTCTAAAACGTTAAGCCCCGGGGCTTAATTATAGAGCTAAATCATGTTTCTAAGTAGCTACAGCAGTAGGGGGCAAAAAATGGTGAAGAGAAGAGGTCATACTCCTTCGTAAAAAGGAAGTCATTACAATTACCATCAGGGCCAGATCTAGCCTGTCTGATGTAGGGGTGCAGTTAAAAATCTTAGGGGGCAGAGGATGGGAGGTCAGCAGGGCAGTGGATAGGGTCAGCAGTTTGTAGGGCAGCGTACAGAGGCAATTTGTTTGTAGGGCAGTGTGCACGGAGGAAAGGAGTCAGAAGGGCAGTGTATGGGGTCAACAGCATGAAGGAAAGGGGTCAGATGGACAGTGTATTGAGTCAGCATGGCGGAGGACAGGGGTCAACAGGGTGGAGGGCAAGGGTCACTGCTGGTAGGGCAGGGGAGATGGGTCCCTGCTTGCCAGGTACTCAGTTAAGCTCCTTCTCCGATCCCTGCACTGCACACAGCCTGGGCATGGTTAGCAGATTTCCTCCTCCCCACACAGCACATGGCTGAGATTAGAGTTCCTTACACACAACCACAGCACAGTGTGTAGCTGGCTACTGCAGCTGCGCTGCCATTCTGACCATAGAACTTCACAGATCAAACTGCAATATAGCAGCCAGCTACAGACTGATGGCCATAGATAATTTATTTTCCTAAGTGGGGAGGGGGGAATCAGCTGTCTTGAGTTGCAAGAGTGACACAAAATTGGGTGGTAGATCATGAGTTGGGCTGTCTTGCCTTTGAAAAAGAATGTGCCATAGGAAATGTTGGATGTTGTTTTTTTTTTTTTTTTTTTATCCAGAAAAAATTCTTTATTGAAAATTGACAGCATACAATCCAGAGATTCATAAGCCTTACAATTACAACAAGGTATATCACCCCCAGTTCCCTGAGAGCCAAGCCATAAACATGCAAAATAATAGAACATGCCATTCTCCCCCACACACCCCCCAATCAAGATACCCTACATGGTTTCCAATACATCTGCATTTAAATGTATGCTCTGTCAGATTATTAGGGCGTGGGGTCTCTCAGCCCGCATTAAGTCTCAGGAGTCTATCCATGACCAGATCCTCCGGGGCCAATCCCGGAGTTCCCAGCCACGGCTCCCACAATTTTTCGAATTTGGCGGCACAACCCCTATGCTGGTATATGATTTTCTCCATCCTTAGCGTGTTGCCCACTGCTGTAATCCACTCCTTAACCGTAGGGGGCGACTCAGACTTCCAATGTATCATAATCAGTTTACGGGCCATGAAAAGGGTCCGTGTAAGGGCTTCTCTAATATGTGTCTCCCATTCTAATTCGTCCAGTAAGTTCAGAATACACTGTCTAGGGTCCAGAGTAATCTGCACCCCAAACACTGCAGACAGAACCTCTATCACCCCCTTCCAATACACATGGAGTTTGGGACAGCGCCAAAGCATATGTATCAACTCACCATGGTCCCTTTTGCATCTAGTACACAGCGGGGTGGGCGTCAGTCCCATAGCATGGAGTCTATGGGGCGTGTAATATACTCTCAGAAGTGTGTATAGTTGAGTCAACCTTTGCGTCACATTTAGGGAACAAATAGCCACTGATTGTAGGGCTTCCTCCCACTGATCGTCATCCAGGGGCCCTATGTCTGTTTCCCACTTTCTTTTGACCGTAAGGGGGTGTTTGGAAAGATATTGAGTAGATAATGTGCCGTAGCACTGGGAGATAAATCCCTTGGAGACCTCCGCAATTTTAAGTTGGGAAAGAATGGGATTAGGGTCCATATGCCACTCAGTGGTCCTAGATTGGGCTATAAATGCATGTCTGAGTTGCATATAGTAGAACTTCATATGTTGAGGTAGCCCGTATTTCTCTCTCAAAGTTTCGAAGGACAACAGTTTCCCATTACTTATAACTTGAGCCAGGTAGAAGATACCATGTCCCTTCCACTTGTCCGTGTGCTGCAATTTAGCCAGCTCCGGGTAGGCCCCATTAGCCCAAATCGGGCTAAACTCATTGAAACCCGTGGCCCCCTGCAAATAGCTGACTTTGTTCCATACTTTTTGTATTAGACTGTATGTGGGGAAGGTTTTTTGAGGTTTACCAAAGGCCAATGCCTCAAGAGCAGTCGGGACTGATCGCCCACCCACTGCATGGAGCATAATAGCCTCGGAAGCACTAGGGGATCTGTCACCCACGACTCCCTCCATGGCCATAGTACCTATCAAGTGTTGCATCTGGGACGCCAGATAATACAGCCATGGATTCGGGAGAGCAAGGCCACCTTCGTCTTTAGGGCGCTGCAGGTGTTCTAGTTTTATCCTAGGGGGCTTATTTTTCCAGATAATTTCACGGAATATGGTGTTGACTATCCTAAAGGTCTTCAGTGGGATCACTACTGGGGAATTATGTAACATGTATAGCAGTTGGGGCATCAGAATCATTTTGATTAGATTCACTCTGCCCGCAACCGACATACATAGAGCGTTCCATGTCTTGACCCGCTGTCGAAACCTGGCTAAAAGTGGGGAAATGTTGAGTTGGCCATAATCCCTAATTCGGGGTGTAATCCATATCCCCAGGTATTTGAAGGAATTGGTAACGGGAATTTCTCCTACTCTCTCACCGTCTTGTACTGTGGTACTATCTAGGGGCATCAAAGCAGATTTGGCCCAGTTTATTTTCAGGCCTGAAAATTCCCCAAACCAAATAACTGTGTCCATCGTGTTCCTCAGGGATTGCTCCATATCACCCAATAGTATCATGGTGTCATCCGCATAGAGCATCACTTTCTCCTGTCTATCTCCATAGCAGAAGCCTGTGATACCCCCATGATTTCTAATCTTAATTGCTAGGGGCTCTATTGCCAGGGCAAACAGCAGGGGGGACAGAGGGCACCCCTGCCGCGTGCCCCGGCCTAAAGTAAATGACAGCAACATTCTACCTGCCTCCCTTATAGCAGCCCGAGGGCAGTGATACAGCAAGCGTACCCAGGTAATGTATGTGTCCCCGAAGCCAAATCGCCTCAGCACCTCCCAGAGATAGGGCCACTCCACACTATCAAAGGCTTTCATAGTATCTAGTGACAAAAGAGCCCTTGATCCCATATTGTCAGTCTGTGTCTGCATATTAAGAAATAGCCTTCTCAAGTTTATCGCCGTGGATTTATTTGGCATAAATCCCGCCTGATCTGGATGTATCACTGAGGTGATCACCTTATTTAATCTAAGGGCTAGTACTTTGGCCAGGATCTTAATGTCTGACTGGAGTAACGATATCGGTCTATAGGATGCTGGATCTACGGGGTCTTTTCCTTGTTTCAAAATCAACACAATATGGGCTTGAGACATAGATGGTGGAAGGGCAGACTGGTCTCTGGCCGCGTTAAACATTGCCAAAAGCTTGGGCAACAATACTTCGGAGTAGCTTTTGTATATCTCCATGGGGATACCATCACCCCCTGGGGCTTTACAGTTGGGAAACGCAGCCACAGCCACCTGCAGTTCCTCCAGGGATATCGGGGAGTCCAACTCCCGGCATTGTAATGCAGAAAGCTGCGGGAAAACAATGTCATCCAAATAATTACCCAACCCCCCCGGGTCTTGTAATGAGGTTGGGCGATATAGTGTCTCATAGAACTCGGCTAGTGTGTTCAATATTAAATCGGGCGACTGTACCAACTGTCCCCCTTTAGTTTTTATGGCTCAGATTACTGGGGACTTCTGTTCTGAGTTAGCGATTCTAGCCAGAAGACGGCCTGTTGTCTCCCCCTCCTCAAAAAAAGCAGTTTTAGAAAAGAATCTTTTCTTTTCCGCCGAGGAGGCCAGGAGGTGCCCATAAGCAGATTGAGCTGCCTGCCAGGCCTCCCTTGCGGAATCAGTGGGATCCTGCACATATTTCTCCTCCAGGGAATGGACCTGCACCTCCAGTGTTTCCCTAAGAGTTTCAGAGCGCTGTTTAACTTTGGTAACCTCATTGCTTAGCAGTCTACGGAGATATAGTTTAAATTTCTCCCACTCTGCCACAACGGCGGCTGGATTTGGCTGAATCTGAAAGAACCCACTGATGCTTCCCTCTAGTCTCTCAGGAGATGCAAACAGCTGAAGCCAAAAGGCATTCAATTTCCAGGGTGCCTTAGGGAGCATGGACCCCTGTGTTGTGACTAGTTTTAGTACCATATAGGAATGATCTGAAACGCATCTGGGTTTATATGAAACTTCAGAGACCGAGGGGAGCATACTCGAGTTTCCCACAGACAGGTCTATCCTAGATAGAGATCCGTGGGTTTTCAAAAAGCAAGAGAATTGCTTAGTTACTGGGTTTCTATGTCTCCATATATCTAGCCATCCCAGCTCCTGCAACAGTCTAGCCAATGGTGTTGCCCTGCATGGGGCTTGTACTCCCGGAGGTGGATGTTTGTCTAGAGCAGGGTTTAACCAACTATTGAAATCCCCTACAATGAGCATAGGGAGGTTCGGCTTATCCGTCAGAAATTCCAGGAAAAGTCGAAGCACCCGTACATCAAATGGGGGGGGTATGTACACACAGGCTAGAATACAATGCAAAATTCCAATGCGACAATGCAGAAATACAAATCTCCCCTCTGCATCTATCTTAGAGGCAAATTCCTGGTAATCCAGGGATCTGTGTATCACTACACTCACAGCCCGAGAAAAAGAGGTGTGAGTGGAGTGATAGGCCCAACCTATCCAACTGCGCTTCAAACAGCCCCTGGTCTCTGCAGTCAGATGTGTCTCCTGTAGACATATAACAGCAGGAAAAAACTTCTTTAGACAAGTAAATATCATAGTGCGCTTAAGGGGGGAGTTCATGCCCCTAACATTCCAAGAAATCAGCAAAGATCCCGCCATGGTGGAAGTGTAGTCATCAATTGGCATGGGTGAACAGTGGTCATCTGTATGGTGAGTCTATGGAGACAATGATAGGCAGTCTTGCATATGTGTGGCAAATTGACAAAGAGGCTAGTAAGCAAATTCAGGTAAGTCTCTGGACTGTAAGATAGTGCAAACTGTAAACCATAACCCGGCACAACGGTGCCAACAAACTTTATTTCTATTGTAGTATGGCGAATCCATGATCGTTATCCCCCACTGACGTCAATGACCGCCAGTGCGGGGCAGGATAGTAGGATCACCCACAATAGCTTCATCAGCCAGGCCAAACATAGCCTGGCAGCACAGCCTAAAAACTGGCTGACTGTAAGAGCTCGCATTGCCACCCGAACAAAACAGATTCACGTGGACAAAGAAAAAATTAGAAAAGTCACAGTTCTTTTATCTCCAGCATTTCTATACATGAAATGCGTTCCCGGCATCTAAACAAGGAAAAGAACAATTGAGTAGGCCAAGGGATGACCATACAAGGTGTAGGTGTGGACATCTGCTTAGTCAGTGGGAAAAACAGCAGCATCAGTATACTCTGTGTTGAGAGGAAACCTTGGTTGAGTGTCAGGGTCAGTCGCCTTCCGCCTCTGGCCGGCGGTGTCGCAGGGCTTGTTCATTGTGATCTAACCACATCATTGCATCTCTGGGTGATTCAAAGAACTGTGCATGCCCATCCGCCGTCACTCGCAATTTAGCCGGGTAGAGCATAGCGTATGGTAATTGCAGGGCTCTCAGACGTTTCTTTACTTCCCCGAATTTCGCTCTGCTTCTCTGCACCTCCGCCGAGAAATCCGGGTAGAATGAGACTCTGACGCCATTAAACTTAACATTTGCTTTCTCACGTGCACATCGTAGTATAGCTTCCCTGTCTCTATAGTGTAGTAGCTTTGCCAACATGGACCTGGGAGGGGCTCCCTGTGGGGGGGGTCTGCCAGGGACTCTATGTGCTCTCTCCACTGTGAAAAAAGGGGAAAATGCATCCCGGACAAAAATCTCAATGAGCCAGTTCTCCACAAAGGTAGTGGGGTCCTTACCCTCAGATTTTTCGGGGAGCCCCACTATACGGACGTTGTTCCTGCGTAAACGGTTTTCTGTGTCTTCAGCCCTGTTGTATGTTTCTTGAGCCATGCGGTGTGCTGCTCTAGCTTCCTGTGCAAGTGGGGGGATTTTGTCCTCCATATCGCTCACTCTGCTTTCCACTGCTGTGGCCCGTTCCCTGACTTTTTGCAGATCCTGTCTGAGAAAGGACATCTCCTCTCTGACACCCCCCAACTGGTCTTTCATGACATTAACTGCAGCAGTACACATATGAACTGCTTTCAGGATTTCAGCTAGTGTAGGCTGCTCCGGAGTCTCCGGGGTGTCTTCCGAGGGGGGGGGGGGAGGGAGGGCGAGTGTCTTCCTCCATGAAGAGGTTAGGTGTGCTCACTGTGTCCATATCCCAGTCTGCTTGTAATGTCTTGTCAGCCTCTCCCCTTTTGTAAGCTGACCCCCCCTCGTCTGCTGTCCCGGGGCCCTGTAGTTTCTGAGCATAGTAGAGGATATTTCTATACTGTTCCTTACCCGGGGTCTTCGGAGCTTTCTTATTGCTGCCGTCTTTCAGCTTATCCACCGTCCGAGGAATGCGCTGATGCAGGGCTGCAGGCGCGGCGGCGCCATCTTGGGAGTCCGGTCCCGCCATCTCCCACAGGCCTCGGCGGGTTTTCCCCCTCGTGCAGAGGGCCGGGGGTGGGTCCGGGGGGTACTGGGACTCGGTAGCCAGTTGGGGGGCTGAAAAAACCAGGATCAGCGATGCCGGGGAAGGATCAATACACGGATCAGGCAGGAGCTGTGAGAAGTGCGTCTTCTCACATGCCGGTCTTGGCCACGCCCGCCTGGATGTTGTTTTTTAATGCGCTGAAAATTGGCCATGGTTTAAAGGGACACAGAGTGCAGGGCTTCATTAGTAAAGCATGCAATAGGTCAGTAGTAAATGATACAGTGTTCAGGGGTCAGTAGTAAGTGATGCAGAGTTCAGGGGTCAGTAGTAAATGATGCAGAGGACAGATTTTGCCAAACCATTCTAGCACAAATCCTCTTACACCCACTCTAGAAGCATGGATCCTATCTTCCCTAGTCAGCCTCCTCCTTTCCTGTACAAATGCCACTGGTTTACACTAAAACCAGCATGTGAATTGCACAAGACCCGCACCGCATTCCTGTGCAATTCACATGTGATTCAGTGCAGTGCAATTTGAGTCCAATACTTTTAAATGGGCTCAAATCACACCACATCACAACAGAGACGTGCATGCACCTTTTTTGGAGCTGCACCACAACCAGATTGCATGGTTGTTTTGTTCCACTCAAACTGGTGCAGGCAAACCGCACTGCATTTGCGATCCATTTGGGGTGTAGTTAACTTTGTATTGACACCCACAGCGGATTGCAAGGGCAGTGAGATAGCACTCCGGTGCTGGAAATGCGCAGGGATCGAGGCATTTCCCGTTCCACTTATGTGCGAACCTAGGATAAATCCTCCTATAGCCCCCACCTGATCTTTAATCTACAGACACTTTCATTTCCTGTGTAACTCTTCTCTGCTTTTGTGATCCTCCTCTAAAAATGCATATTCTCCACCCTAAGCATTCTCAACGAGAATTCAGCCGCAAACTATCCTATACCTCTATCCTTGCCATGCTCCTATCCAGAGACATAACTCAAATCTTCATGGCCCCGGTGCAAGAAACCATGAAGGGCCCCCACCAGGGGCATTGCTAGGTCTACAAAAGATCTGGGGCTAAAGCCCATAGCAGTGAAGTAAAGAAAGTGTGTGTGTATTTATAATATATATATATATCTACACACACACAGTAGCTCACAAAAATGAGTACACCCCTCACAATTTTGTAAATATTTTATTATATTTTTTCATGTGACAACACTGAAGAAGTGACACTTTGCTACAATGTAAAGTGATAAGTGTGCACCTTGTATAACAGGGTAAATTTGCTGTCCCCTCAAAATAACTCAACACACAGCCATTAATGTCTAAACCGCAGGCAACAAAAGTGAGTACACCCCTAAGTGAAAATGTCCAAATTGGGCCCAAAGTGTCAATATTTTATGTGGCAACCATTATTTTCCAGCATTGCCTTAGCCCTCTTGGGCATGGAGTTCACCAGAGCTTCACAGGGTGTCACTGGAGTCCTCTTCCACTCCTCCACGATGACATCATGGAGCTGGTGGGTGTTAGAGACCTTGGGCTCCTCCACCTTCCATTTGAGGATGCCCCACAGATGCTCAATAGGGTTTAGGTCTGGAGACATGCTTGGCCAGTCCATCAACTTTACCCTCAGCTTCTTTAGCAAGGCAGTGATCGTCTTGGAGGTGTGTATGGAGTCATTATCATGTTGGAATACTGCCCTGCGGCCCAGTCTCCGAAGGGAGGGGATCATGTTCGGCTTCAGTATGTCACAGTACATGTTTGCATTCATGGCTCCCTCAATGAACTGTAGCTCCCCAGTGCTGGCAGCATCATGGAGCCTCAGACCATGACACTCCCACCACCATGCTTCACTGTAGGCATGACACACTTGTCTTTGTACTCCTCACCCGGTTGCTGCCACACACGCTTGACACCATCTGAACCAAATAAGTTTATCTTGGTCTCATCAGACCACAGGACATGGTTCCAGTAATCCATGTCCTTAACCACTTACCGACCGGTTCATGTACACATACGTCGGCAGTTTGAAGATGGATATTTCGGTAACGGCAGCAGCTGCTGCCACAACTGAGGAACCCATCTTTAGAGCCGGTGATTCTGTTTACAATAATGGTGGTCTCTGTGGCAGATTTGCAGCGAGATCATCGTTATCGGCGGCAGGAGTGGTGCTACCCCCCTCCTGCCGCTTTCCCGCGCCCTCCGCCGCTTACCGGAGCCGTCGGCAGCGGGGGAGGCGATCGGGACCTTTCCGTGTCTGTGTATGGAGATGAGTGAGGGGAAGATGGCCCCCCCACCCGTCTTCATACTACAGCAGGGCGGAAGCAACGTCAAAATGTCACTTCCGCCCATACGTCTTAAAGGCACCTTTTTCTGTTGTCATTTTTTCAAATTACAGTTTTTTTAATTGCATTTAAGTCCAAATATGAGATCTGAGGTCTTTTTGACACCAGATCTCATAATTAAGAGGACCTGTCATGCTTTTTTTCTATTACAAGGGATGTTTACATTCCTTGTAATAGGAATAAAAGTGACACAATTTTTTTTTTTTAAACAGTGAAAAAATACATAAGTAGCGCCCGCATATGAAAACGGTGGTCAAACCACACATGTGAGGTATCGTCGCGATCGTTAGAGTAAGAGCAATAATTCTAGCCCTAGACCTCCTCTGTAACTCAAAACATGCAACCTGTAGATTTTTTTAAACGTCGCCTATGGAGATTTTTAAGGGTAAAAGTTTGACGCCATTCCACGAGCGGGTGCAATTTTGAAGCGTGACATGTTGGGTATCAATATACTCAGCGTAACATTATCTTTCACAATATAAAAGAAAAAATGAGCTAACTTTACTGTTGTCTTATTTTTTTATTCAAAAAATTAAATTTTTTCCAAAAAAAGTGCGCTTGTGAGGCTGCTGCGCAAATACGGTGTGAAAAAAAGTATTGCAATGACCACCATTTTATTCTCTAGGGTGTTAGAAAAAATATATATATAATGTTTGGGGGTTCTAAGTAATTTTCTAGCAAAAAATGGTTTTAAACTTGTAAACACCAAAATCTCAAAACGAGGCTAGTCCTTAAGGTAAATCTGCTTGTCTTCAGCAAACTGTTTGTGGGCTTTCTTTTGCATCATCTTTATAAGAGGCTTCCTTCTGGGACGACAGCCATGCAGACCAATTTGATGCAGTATGTGGCGTATGGTCTGAGCACTGACAGGCTGACCCCCCACCCCCTCAACCTCTGCAGCAATGCTGGCAACACTCATATGTCTATTTCCCAAAGACAACCTTTAAATATGACGCTGAGCACGTTCACTCAACTTCTTTGGTCGACCATGGCGAGGCCTGTTCTGAGTGAAACCTGTCCTGTTAAACCACTGTTTGGTCTTGGCCACCATGCTGCAGCTCAGTTTCAGGGTCTTGGCAATCTTCTTATAGCCTAGGCCATCTTTATGTAGAGCATCAATACTTTTTTTTCAGATCCTCAGAGAGTTCTTTGCCATGAGGTGCCATGTTGAACTTCCAGTAACCAGTATGAGAGAGTGAGAGCGATAACACCAAATTTAACACACCTGCTCCCCATTTACACGTGAGACCTTGTAACACGAACAAGTCCCATGATACCAGGGAGAGAGAGGCTAATTGGGCCCAATTTGGACATTTTCACTTAGGGGTGTACTCACTTTTGTTGCCAGCGGTTTAGACATTAATGGCTGTGTGTTGAGTTATTTTGAGGGGACAGCAAATTTACACTGTTATACAAGCTGTACACTTACTACTTTACATTGTAGCAAAAAAAAAAAATATATATATATATATATATATATATATATATATATATATATATATATATATACATATATACATATATACACAATATCGTTACATATATGAGTGCGGATCCCCCCTTTCATCAGGGTCCCCAGAGAACCTCTCCTTACATCAGGGTCCCCAGAGAGCCCCTCCTTACATCAGGGTCCCCAGAGAGCCCCTCCTTACATCAGGGTCCCCAGAGAGCCCCTTCCTTACATCAGGGTCCCCAGAGAGCCCCTTCCTTACATCAGTATCCCCAGAGAGCCCCTTCTTTACATCAGGGTCCCCAGAGAGCCCCTTCCTTACATCAGGGTCCCCAGAGAGCCCCTCCTTACATCAGGGTCCCCAGAGAGCCCCTCCTTACAGCAGGGTCCCCAGAGAGCCCCTTCCTTACATCAGTATCCCCAGAGAGCCCCTTCTTTACATCAGGGTCCCCAGAGAGCCCCTTACTTACATCAGGGTCCCCAGAGAGCCCCTTGCTTACGCCAGGGTCCCCCCAGAGAGCCCCTTGCTTACACCAGGGTCCCCAGAGAGCCCCTTCTTACATCAGGGTCCCCAGACAACTGCCCCCGATACATGCCCCGTCCAGAGGTTCCCTGTGTACCTGGCTGGTCTCCGCTGTGCACCTCCAACCCCCAGCACATTTTTGTACCCCCACCTGGGGGGGGGGTGGGAGGGGGCGATCAGCAGCTCTGTGGATCTCCCTGGGGCTAGTAGTTCTATTCCCGAGTGTATACAGTGGAGAGGGGGGCCTCTGACCCAAGCATGCATCAGCAAAAACAAGCAGAGCAACTCACTTGTACACTGAAGAGTGAAACTGATACCTGCTTGGGTCAGAGGCCCCTCCCCTCTCCACTGTATACACACGGGAAGAGAACTACTAGCCCCAGGGAGATTCCGCCACCCTTGGGCACCATAGAGCTGCCAATCATCCCCTCCCACCACATATTAAACTGACAGCCAGAGGTGCAGGCGGAGATGTCGGGTCTTGGGGCCCCCCACAGCAGCAGAACGCCAGGGCCCAGTCGCAGGTGCGACTGCTGCGACCCTGGTAGTTCCGCCACTGGTCCTAGCCCATCAATCCAAGGACCTCAGCCTGTGTATATTGCGCGGTTGAATGCCTGTGTTACATCGATAAGTGATGCTCTGTAGGTATGAGATGCTCGCAAAGTGCGCATGCGCATAAGACACTCTTCCAGTATACGTCCCATACCCTTAATTTGCGACAGTGTTCTGTCAATAATGAACGCTCTCAATATCGCATGCACGGCTAAGGAGTGGCATTTTAAAGAAAAGCCGCTGCTTTTTTAATATAGGCCACGCATGCACTATTCGAGAGCGAGCGTTTCACATCGACAGAACACCTGTTGCAAAGTGAGTGGAACGCGGAACGAAAGTGTAATGCATACCAGAATACTGTATGTCTCACGCGCATGCACAGTTTGCGAGCGTCCCTACAGAGCGTCCCATATCGACATAACACCGGGGAAGGAAGATGTTCTTCCTCCCAGGTTCCACCTGGTGTTTTCTCATAACAAGGAAGGAGGAGCCTAGGTGAAGTTCTGTTTAATAGCTGTGACAAGCAGGAAAAAACGACTCGGGTGCCGATGACTGCAGCATCTGGATGCCCCACAGTAGCGATGCTATCGGCACCGCCTGCCCCGCTGCACATTACGCCAGCTGTGTCCAGGCCCTGGGGAGGTGAGTGCAGGGGACAGGCACAGTGTGCTGAGTGGAGGTGGGATGGGGGCGGTTAGTTTTTGGGCGCCACCCACCCCAGCATCCCCCTAGATCCGGCCATGATTACCGTCCAAACAATATCTGCTACAATAACAAAAAATAAATAAGATGCATTGGATTCCCATGTCAGCGACAGGGAATCGCTCGAGCGGATTGCCTCTCAGGGCCTGGAAGCGGGCATCACGGCTCTGGAAACCTTCTAGATAAGACTCTGCATAGATCTCCCGGGGCCACCAGGTAGGTCCTCACAAAAGAATATCCAAGATACGGATCAGAAAAGGTGGTGCGTCTCGCATGCGACTGAAGTGGGAGCTGGATTTTCTCTCAGATGGTATGTGGAGAAAGAATAAACAAGCTCCACATAGTGTAGATAAGCACGGTGGTTTTTTTATTTCTAAAAAAAGCCTAGTTACAATAAAAATGTGATCACAGAATGTAAAAACAAAAATGGGCAACAAGGAGGATGCTGAAAGCGCCCTACGCGTTTCGATCAATAGATCATCTACTGGGGCATACAGCATCCCCTCCAAGTTGCCTTATATTTATAAATAAAACATTAATGGAAGCAAATTGTATGCAGTGACAATCAAACGTTGTCATAGGGTAGACGGGATCACCTGATCTCACCTGGCATAACCAGGTGAAAACCGTCCCTCATTCTCATTAATAGTATGTGATTAACCTGTTCAATATTGTTAAAACCAACATTTCACTGGAACCTGCATCACTGGTGGAACCTTCATATTAATAGGCACGCATCATAAGGATGGAGTAAACAGAGAACTGAACCATCACGTTCAGTTCTCACATTGCTGACACTTCTGTATTGGCTAAAGACTATGCCAATCAGAGACAGTGTCTAAGTGGGCGGGCGGAACTGACATCCAATCGCTGAGCAGACAGGAAGTCTCCGTCCATGCCGCCCGACATCCACGAGACAAACAAAGGGAAGTGACGTCAGGCTGAGCCGCACGTCCCACGTCATTCCCCTGTCATGTGATGTCTCTATGGGAGCGTCCAGGCAACAAAAACAGCAAGGGAGACGTGCGTCGAACTGAACGTTGCCGACGTCCACTCGAACGCTCCTCCCCCTTGTCCCTGATGGTAACATTAAATCGTGGTGATGGCTGCATGTCCCCCACAAACATTAGGGAATAAATAAACACCACCTGTAGATTCCCAAATCAGTGATGCCACCCAGTCTAGGGCGGAACCTGGGAGGGGGCAGTGTAACTCGACGGGGCTGCCTCTTCATAGGGCGGCACCAAACTGCCTCCTGCCAATCGGACTCTCACATAGATAAAAAACACCCTAATGAAAATAAAATCCTCATGATTGAGAATAGCCAAATACAGAGTTAAGAACCACTCCGACTCCGATAAATAATCGGGATGGAGTGGCCCCAACCTGAAAATAAGTATAATTCTTCTGGAAAAATAAGATATAATAAACTAAAATAATAAATAAATATTGCACCAACCCTGGATATAATATATACTCAGTCGACACCATGCTGATGCATATATCAATCCAGGATCCCCAAATGGGGGGAAAAACCCCCCTAAAATCGCCATGTGAGCACACCCTTAAGAAATGCACTAACTAAGGGGAAACTCTGTACCTAAAATAATTAAAAATAATCAGAAATACCAGAAATATTTTTGCAACCCCTAAACCTGCATCTCAAACTTAAATCAATGTATTTGATAAAGAATCTTTTTTGTGTAGATAAAAAACAAAGTGCAAAAGTTCAACCTTCAAGACGAATTGATAAACGAGTTGAGGTCCCACTCCACGTTCAACCCAAACGGGAAGAAGGACCTCAACTCGTGGATCCAGTACGTCTCGAGGCGTGAAACGCCTCGCAGACGTGATTCGCCCCTCCAATGCGGGACAAACCTATCAATAACCTGGAACAAGGTTCCCGTAGGGTCCCTGTTATGGTGTTCCAAGTAGTGACGTGGCACTGTATGCTTGTCTCTACCTTTTTTAATCGCAGCCACGTGTTCGTTAACACGAACAGAAAAAGTTCTGATCGTGCGACCCACGTATTGCTTGCGGCAGGGACAAGTTATCAGATAGACAATGTATTGTGAAGAACACGTGGTGAAGTGCTTCATAGGATAAATACGGGAAGTCACCATAGATTGAAAAGTGACGCTCTTGCGTCTTCCCCCAATGTTATGAAGGCATACTTTACGGCAGGGGTAATAACCTTTACACTCCTGAAAGAAAGACACCTTCTTAGGGGGGTCTATTATGTTTGGGGCGATCTGTCCCTGAATGGACCGAGCGCCTCTAAACACCACAGAGGCTTCTTTAGGTAGAACAGATCCGAGTAGTCTATCATTCTGTAATATTCCCCAGTGTTTTTTAATAATAGCTTTAATCTGTTTGGATTGAATGGAATGAGTAGTGAAAAAGGCCAACTTAGCATTGAATTCAATGTTGTCTTTAGGACGTTCCGTGAGGGTGAAATTCCTCTCGGTGAGCAATGCTCTATTGATTTCACTCTAAAAGGTGAGGATCATAACCTTTATCTAAAAACCTACCTCTGAGAACTTTAGACTGTGATATAAAATCTGAAGTATTGGTACAGTTGCGCCTCAGTCTCAGAAACTGACTGCGGGGCACTGACCTGAGCCATTGTTCTCGATGGCAACTGTCCATCGGAATGTACCCATTCCGATCTGTGGGTTTGAAATAGGTAGGAAACTCGAGATGTTGGTGCACAACAGAGATTTCTAAGTCAAGAAAGTGAACTTTTGTTGCACTGGCTTGATAGCTCAACGATATCCCCCTATCGTTGACATTGAGAGTATTTATGAAGCACTCGAGGGATGCCAAATCTCCCTCCCAAAGGAGGAGGATGTCGTCTATGTATCTGGCCCAAAGAACCAATTCGGGTCTCCGGGCGGCATAGACGACATCCTCCTCCCACTGAGCCATGAAGAGGTTAGCGAGGCTGGGGGCAAACTTGGCCCCCATAGCAACGCCCCTCTTCTGTAAAAAGAAACGATCCTGGAACCAGAAGTAGTTGTGTCTGGTTTCAAATTTTAGCAGCTGCATGATGAAATTACGTTGCAATGTGGGGAGTCTGCCATCTCTGGAGAGATGGTTTTCGACCGCCGCAAAACCAAGGTCATGTGGTATGCACGTATATAGCGCTGCTACATCCGCTGTAACCAGGAGCGGATGATCGTCATCGTCTTTGATTACGACAGGTTCCAACAATTTGATTGTATCCCTGGTATCCTTCAGATACGAGGGGGTAGTTTGAACCAAAGGTTGTAGATAGAAGTCCACGTATTTGCCAATCCTCGCCGTAACCGAATCGATCCCGCTGACAATGGGTCGGCCGGGCGGATTGGTGGGGTTCTTATGAACCTTGGGGAGGTAGTATATGGCAGGAATACGTGGAACTTGAGGAACCAAAAAAATTTTTCCTTTTTATTAAGAACTCCCAAAGAAAAACGCTCTTCTATCAATTCCACTAAGGCCTTTTTAAAGGTAGCTGTAGGATCCCTGGGGATACAGTGGTAGGTGTCTGAATCGCCAAGAATTCTGTTCATCTCCTTAAGATAGTCGGCTTTGTCAAGAACAACAATGCCTCCGCCCTTATCTGCCGGACGGATGACAAGGTTCTTGTTTTCACATAGTGATTTCAAGCCTGTCTTAATGTCAGGTTTGACATGAAGATGTTTTTTATGTTTGGCTAGTTTATCCAAGTCTTCTAAGACCAGACTCTTGAAGACCTGGATGGAAGGGGCCAGAGTACCTGGGGGTTGAATAGGGATGGGTTGGACAATCCCGAATGGACAACCCGGGGATGTAAGGACATTCCCTCTGTAGAGGGAAGAGTTCCATTATGGGAAGGTGATTGTACCTGGGAAATCGCTGTCACTTTGGTCTGTTGGGTGGAGGAAGTGATTTGAGTTAGAAAGTGTCTCTGAACACTAAGCTTTCGAGTAAATTTAAGTACATCAATGAATGTTGCAAAATGATTAAGAGGTTTAGGTGGTACAAATTTGAGTCCTCTGTCAAGAACTGACTTCTCAGCTTCAGTTAGTACAGCTGAACTCAAATTGAAAATGCCAGTTCCCCTTACGTTCTTTTTCTTTTGGCGTTGGATCCTCCTCCCCCTCTAGTCCCTCTTTTCTTTCTGAATTTCCTGGATGGTTGTCTGTGACTCTCTGAAAATCCTGGGGTTGGTTGGGGCCTGGCCTACTTTGATTGTATATATAAGGGGAACGGTGATAATAGTCATCCTCTCTTTCATAGTGAGAATATGTCCCACCATACCTTTCGTAGGGGACATTGTCCCTGAGGGGACTAAATCTGTTGTTAACATGAATCGGAGAGTGATAATTATAGTCTCCATAATTAGAAGGAGGAACCCGCGAGTTGCTCTTATGATAAGAGTCCATGGGGTGTCCTCTGGACCGACCCCTTGTCTTTGAGGCACCCCTCCCCACCCGATTTCCAGGTAGGGGAGGACCCCTAGAGGGTCTGGGTGGTCCCTGTTCTGCGCCTCTCTTAAGAGGTGGAGGTTCTCTGGATTCTGGTTTATATGGAGGTTGATAAACTAGTGTTCGGTCCAAATTGGTTACTGTAGCCGTGGAGGTTTCCATGAGTGGAGGTTCTCCATTTTCACCTGGAGGAGTGTTAAGTTTCCTCTGCCAATTAAAGACCGAACGTGTGGTGTAATCTGTATAGTCTCTATTATACTTTTTTTGTTTTTTATTCTTTTGTTCTTTCTCCTCTTTTTCTAAGGTATTTCTCAAATTGTTGGATAGTGAAATGTATTCTACAGATGTCTTATGTGGAGTTAACTTATCCCTCAATTCCCTGATTTCAATGTCAATGAGGGACAGTTTGATCTGTTTTTTATCTAGTAAAAATCTTAATAATTTTAAGCCTTCTTCGTTGAAAAATTTGAACCATGATTCTAAATCTGATTCATCTTGCTGAGGATGGATATCCCACCTCAGACCTCTAGGGACCATCTGTTCTTTAACATATTGTTCCAGAAAAGCGGTGTCCCATTGTAGGTGAAGTTCGCTAATCATCAGATTTTTAAGTCTGATGAACAAACCGCCTATTTCAGTGTTTGGATTATTATTCGTGAACACACCATCAGTGTTTAAGGACCTCGAGGTCCTATATTCAAACACATCCATAAAGGAATGTAAAAGGTGATTGAATAGCTGCTGTGTAAAAAAGGTCAAACAATCAGATGAAAAATTAATTAGATATATACACTGCGCTAAAATAAAAATGAAAATAAAAAGCAGCTACATACGAAGTGACAGAAACCTTACCAAAACTGTGAAGAAAAAATGTAGCGCATAGACTGTGAAAAAAGTCCCCAATCAGGGAAACAGCTAGAAAATATATATAATTAATAAATAGTGTCCATATCAACAAAATGACTCATAGGTCTAGCAACATGGATATATAAAGTCCAATGAGTGAATCAAGAATATGTGTAAACTGTCCCACTGAGAATGATAAATAAATGTGTACAACAGCAAATGTTCAAACACAGATGGATCTTTAAATCTTCCAGGGGAACTGTATCCAACAACTGCATAAATCTTGATAGAAATGATGTGTAAGAAACTCTTACCAGATGCATTGGATTCCCATGTCAGCGACAGGGAATCTCTCGAGCGGATTGCCTCTCAGGGCCTGGAAGCGGGCATCACGGCTCTGGAAACCTTCTAGATCAGACTCTGCATGGATCTCCCGGGGCCACCAGGTAGGTCCTCACAAAAGGATATCCAAGATACGGATCAGAAAAGGTGGTGCGTCTCGCATGTGACTGAAGTGGGAGCTGGATTTTCTCTCAGATGGTATGTGGAGAAAGAATAAACAAGCTCCGCATAGTGTAGATAAGCACGGTGGGTTTTTTATTTCTAAAAAAAGCCCCCTTTAAATCTCAAATAACTCTGTTAACTTCTTGTTTTTAAAAGTACCTTTTCTCTTTTTTTTTTTTTCTATGTGTCAGTTTTAAGACAGCTCGTGTCAGTTCAGAACAATGCATTGAAAAAACCTTGTATAATGCAAACCTTATTTAATAAATAACTCAAATTTCTCTTTACCTTCTCAAATTCACTTGCTTTACCCTCTACAATGTAGAATGTTTTTATTAAAAAACACCTTTTAAACTACTCACTTTCCAAACTCATCACACCTTAGGGCATTTTCCGAAACATTCCCTTACCTTACAACGTCCCCCACCCATCTAAACACATTTCTTCACAAGCTTCAAAAATACCACTCTGATACCATTCCAAGAGTTACCAAACAAACAAATTATGCATTTTTCAAGCAGAATCAAGCACTTATCGTTCTAAAGCTCTATAAGCAAAATACTAGCAAAGGGGAGAAGTCATAATATTCATATACTATACCATTGTCTCTTCAAAGAAAATCTTAGCAAACTTATATGAACATGCATATAACAGTACTCACTCCTTCCACGATACCTGAACATAACAAGGGAAATTTACTTCACTCTAATTTAATTTGCCCCTTTTGGGACATCATATAACACAGTGAAACAGGATTGCCTTACCTTGCAGCCGTGTTTCACACAACAGATATCTTATACTTTTATGCAAATGCGATAGACAAGAAAAGCCAGATAGAGCAAAAGTTTGTGGGTCCCGGTAGTAATTTCCTTATTACCCCCTTTATGTTATTCTCCTTCACCAAAAAGGAGCGTAATATTACGTTTTAAAACTTCTTACAGGCTTACCTAAAGCCAGGAGCTTCCCAAAAGCCACACTACATTTTAAACTTCTTAAAAGGCTTACCTAAAGCCAGAGGCTTCCCAAAAGCCACTTCTTAACATGGTCCGTCTCACACTTCTCTCTATTTTTTTTTTTTTTTCAAAAGACTAAGGTTTTATCAGAGCTGAGGCAAGAAGAACCTTACCACAGGTGAGCCTTAACTAAATTCAGTCCTAAATCCAAAAAGCTCAGCAGCGCCTCCAAACTGAAGTGGAATAAAATGGTATTTCTATATACCTGACAAGACCAGCTAGGTATAATCACGGCAATAGAAGAGAAAGACGAAAGGCTAACCTATGTTAAGAAAAGTGCCACATCCAATATTCAAGACAGAAAAAAAGAGGGTTCCCCTAAGTGGACTTTTAAGGCACTTAATTTATATTGTATGTGAAAAGTGTAGCAAAGTATACAGAAGATTATAATAATAAACAAATTTTATTTATAGAAAAACATTTTGTTTTAAAAAATTATAACGAAACATTGATTCATCTAAACAATACCTTTGTATCACCATAGAAAATATACATAAGGAGACCTCCATGCAACCAACGCGTTTCGGTATATATGTCTAGTCCTTCTTCAGGGGTGTAGAAAGTAAGAGGAGTTCATATGAGGTTAGATGGTGAAGTGGTTTGACAATGAGTGGCACTCTTTTGCTGGACTTGGGATGTGTGGCTGGTCTCTTCAATTTCTCCTTGACTAAGGGATTCCAATTGCCTCAGTATATTCCTCTGGCCGTACCGCTTCCGTGGAGGGCGAGAGGGACTTCTCCCTCCCGAGGACACTAATACTAAGCTTTTATGTATAGACCATTTTAATGCTCCATTCCTGCCTTAAAGACAGCCATCCCACCAGCTCAATTTTTTGGTGCTACTTTAATTGCAAGCCTTTTATGTGATTTAACGAAGCATTGTCAAACCAATTCACCATCTAACCTCATATGAACTCCTCTTACTTTCTACACTCCTGAAGGACTAGACATATATACCGAAATGCGTTGGGTGTGAGGAGGTCTCCTTATGTATATTTTCTATGGTGATACAAATGTATTGTTTAGATGAATCAATGTTTCGTTATAATTTTTTAAAACAAAATGTTGTTTTTCTATAAATAAAATGAGTTTATTATAATTTTCTGTATACTTTGCTACATTTTTCATATACAATATAAATTAGGTGCCTTAAAAGTCCACTTAGGGGAACCCTCTTTTTTTCAATCACGGCAATTACCACACTCACAAGACCCTCTTAGTACTGCAGTACTGAGGAGATAGCTTATTTGTGAACACAAGAAGAGATGAGTAAAATTCGATGTTCAAAGCTATCTGATTTAATTCTGGGCGGGTATACAACTTATATATGTTATCAACCAATCATTACATAGAACATGGGAGTGATTTAATACAGAGGTGTACATTTCACATCATTACATATCATTAATTATGCCATCTGCTTTCAGGACTCATGGTCATTGGTCCTGCTTCCTTGTTTTATGTCTCATTACACAGGAAAGGTGTCCCAGACATATTGAACCACAATTCTTTATTTAGACATACAGAATAAAACTGCTTACACAAGCTATATTTTCTTATATGTGTGCTTTATAGAGAACCTGTTATTAACTAGTTGACTTTAACTAGAGTCTGAATATACAAGTTAAGATATATGAATCCAAAACGGAGTCACTTCTGTTCAGTCATATTACTATAGTAGAGGCATAAGGGGTGTGAAGGTAAATGGCAGAAAGTGAGGGTTATGTTTACCATACTTCACTAATAATTTAGTAAAGTATGGTAACGGCAGAAACAGTCAACTATGCAGAGGCCTGGTTGGGAAGGACATTGGGGACAATGATAAGTGGTGTCTCTTCTCACTCCTGCATTGGTGCACACCCGGCATTTTTTCTGACGTTCTTGGTCTGTTGGTCTGGGAGGGATTTTTTCGGGAAAGTGGCGGTCGGAGAATCTGCTTATCACATCGGATCAAATGGTTTCTGGTGGGCCGTTCAGGAATACAAGGGCAGTGGTGATTTCCTCCTGGTAGCCAAGGAAGGATTTGGGGCTTTTAGTGGATTTGTGATAAATAACGTAGCTGTTGTATATGGCCAAATAAATTGAAACTTTTTTATACCACTGGTATGTTCGTCTTGTGGCAAGGTAGGGTTCGAGCATTTGGTAGTTGAAGTCAACACCCCCCATGAACATATTGTATTCGTGGATACATGTTGGTTTTTGTATTGGGCCATTCCTCCTGGTGATCTCAAAGAATGTATCGTTGTGGATCAATGAAAGCAAGTAGAAATCCCTTCTGTCCCCCCAATTCACAGCCAGAATTTACTCATTTCATAAACTCGCTGTCTCCTCTCTTCTTAGCTTCTTGTTGACGAGGCTTTGAGGAAAGCCCTTCCTGTTCTTCCTTACGGTGCCACATGCTGGAGTGTTCTTTCTGTGAAGGTTGCGGAACAGGAGCAAACTATTTTAAAATTGTCCACATACAAATGGTAGCCTTTCTCCAGGAGTGGGTTTATGAGTTCCCAAACTACTTTCCCGCTTGATCCGATGTAGTCTGGGCAATTAGGGGGATGTAGCTGGGTGTCCTTCCCTTCGTATACCATGAAAGCATAGGTATACCCTGTGGCTCGGTCACACAATTTATAAAGCTTCACCCCATATCGGGCCCTTTTGGTGGGAATAAATTGTTTTATACCCAGCCTGCCAGAAAATGTGATAAGGGACTCATCCACGCATATGTGTTGGTCTGGGGGAACTGGGGGAAGATTTCAGAAAAATAATTTAGTAGTGGCCGAATTTTATAAAGCTTGTCAAAATTTGGGTCATTTCGGGGAGGATACTGGGTATTATCATTGTAGTGTAGGAATCTCATAATCGTGAGATATCTGGTTCTGGGCATTACTGAGGAAAAGATGGACATGTGGTGGATGGGGAGGGTTGGCCAATATGAACGTAATACATTTTTTTTGGTTAGTCCCATACAGAATGTGAAGCCCAAAAAAATGTTAAACTCCTCCACTGTTAGGGCTCTCCACTCATAGGGACGGGCATAATAGGATGTTGGGTTACATGCTATGAATTGTTGTGCACGCAGGTTGCACTGGGACACAATTGATGCTAACAAGTCCTCAGTAAGAATTAAATGGAAAAATTCAATCGGGAAAAAAAATTCTGTGTCCACCTGGACTCCTGGCTGGGCAGTGAAAGGGGGAATGATAGCTTCTCCTGAATTAGGAGGAAGCCACAAGGGGTTCTGAAGGGAATAGGGAAGGCTGGCATGGGACCTAACCCTTTGGGACTGAGGTGACACCACATTGGTACGTGGCCTTTGCCGAGGTACTGCGGTGCTGGTGGATGGCACTGCCTCCTCACCAGAATGCCTTCGTCTGGCGGGCAGACGCTCATCCTCCTCTGAGGCTGTCAGTGTTCCATTGCTTGGGACAGGCTCGTAGTCCACATCAGACTCAGAATCTGAATATGAGGAGGAATCAGAAGCAGAGAGCTCCCCATTGCTCTCGTCGACTGCAAGAATATTGTATGCCTTCTCGGCTGAAAATAATCTTTTAGACATTCTTGGTGGTGACAAATGCAACTTATATGTGGCACTGATGACAGACAGCAAAGATGAAACGTGGCACTGATGTGGCAGGTGACACTGACAGATGGCACCGATACGTGGAACTGACACTGATGACATGTGGCACTGATGTGGCAGGTGACACTGACAGGTGGCACTAATTACAGATGGCACTGTGACACTAACAGTGATGACAATGGCACTGATGTGACACTATTTGGGCTGATTTATACTGTTTTCCCTGTCAACAGTTGGCACTCACTGACGCTGCAGCACAGGTCGCTCTCCCTCCTCACACATGGTCTCTGTGTGAGGAGGGAGAGCCGGCAATGAGAGATGATCTCATATGTTTACACTTGAGATCATCTCTCGTTGGAAGCTCCGATCGAGTGCTAAATGGCCGCTGTGATTGGCCATTTAGCACGATCTGTGATTGGCTGTGTCCAAGGGACACGGCCAACACAGAATTTCCCCGATGCGCGCCCGCGGTGGCACGCAGAGGGGAAGTAAACAGGACGTCCAGGGATGCCCTCCTGGCAATTGAGCGCCGCGCTGTAGCCGTCTTTTGGCTATAGCGCGAAGTTGTTAATGCATTAAGGTGAAAAACCACGATGGGTTTACAACCCCTTTAAATAAATGAATAATAATGAAAAAAATAAAAGCTGATGGAAAAGTAAAAAAAAAAAAAAAAACCTGCACCAAACGATGCAACAGATGATAGTGTGAATGCGGCCTAAAAGCCTGTGTGTCAATGTACACATTTGAGTCGATTTACTAAAGGCAAATCCACCGTGCACTTGGAAGTGTATTCGCTGTAGATCTGAAATGAGGGGAAGCTCTGCTGATTTCTATCATCCAATCACTTGCAAGCAAAAATGCTGTTTTTTTATTTTCCTTGCATGTCTCCCCTCAGATCTATGGCGACTGCACTTCCAAGTGCACAGTGGATTTACCTTTAGTAAATAAACCCCATAAGCTTTTAGCAGAGTTTACAAGCTGCTGCGGTTAGGGGAGCATCACATTCAGGATAGGAACGTTTCGACCACTGTCTGCAGGAAAACAAGGAAACACAGAACTATTTTGCTGTGTTTTTTTTCCGCTGCAAATTTAGGCAGAGTGTACATACACCCACACATTTTAGGCTCTGTTCACATCTCCGCATTCTGAATTGCGGCAAGTTGTGCATTCCCCTTTAATAGCACCCCAAACGCAGCACGATTTTCCCATGATTCATCGGGCAATAATCGCGGTAAAAAAGCACGAACAGAATTGCATTTCGCCCAAAAGAAATACAGGAGCTTCTTTTGGGCGACGGGCGTCCCGCGATTCTATTTGCACATTCTTACTGCGATTGTCGCTCCCGTACGCGGAGATGTGAACAGAGCCTAAATGCATCAAGCGGTATTTCCGCCAAAACGCTGCTGCCAGGGGGAATGGAGTGTAGGAGAGATAGGGACCAGTGTGTATGAGACCTTTCATATAGGTAAAAGTGTGAATACAGAATATACTACAGCTTTACTCCACGCAGACTCTAACACTTCCCTGACAAGTCATGCAGCTCTGGCCCTCCCGCTGTACAGGTGACCGGTGTCTCTCCCTCCCTCTATACACATTCCACCAGCAGCTCCCAGTCCACAGAGCTCAGCGTCAGAGAAATTCCTCCGCCGTCAGCTGACCGGGCACGTGTACCGGAAGTGACGTGTGTGTGTGCTGAGAAGTGGAACGAAAACAATTGCAGAGGCTGGCACGCGGAAGTTGTCGGGTGTGCGGGCACATCACAGCTCAGCGGCCGGCACGGGACTCCGCTCTCCGGTGTATCCCTCCGCCTCAATACAGCCGTCCGGGCGGCTATTTCCAGGTAACACGATTGAGGAACACAGTATGTGCGTATCTCCTGAGGTGCTTGAGCCCCGTTATGAGGCAGAGCGGGCTGAGTGTGTTTGGGGTGAGGCTTCCTAGGACGTATGACGCCGGTTTCTACGTAGAACCTGCTTGTCCGTTCTCAACAGGTCACTACAGGCCTCTCTGGCGTAGTTTGGACTATAAGGGGCGTGTCTTTCCCTGCGTCATTGATAGCCAGGCCTGTTCTGTGCGTGGAGGGGCGGGGCTGTCACTGCAGGTGTATGGATTGATGGTCAGGTGTACCCGCTGTGTAGGCAGGGGTGGGCGGGGCTGGCACAGCATGTGTTTGAATTTGTAGTCAGGAGTATCCGCTTTCTAAGGTGGAGGGGTGTTCCTGCTGTCCAGGAGCTGGTAGTGTAGAGGTTGGGTTTGGTGGTCAGGTGTACCCTCTATGTCAGGAGTCTCCAAACTATGGCCTTACAGTTGTTCAGGAACTACAATTCCCATCATGCCTAGTTGTGTCTGTGAATGTCAGAGTTTTGCAATGCCTCATGGGATGTGTAGTTCTGCAACAGCTGAAGGGCCGTAGTTTGAGGATCCCTGCTACGTCATGGTTGCTCAACCTGTGGCTCTCCAGCGTTTTTGAAGTCCCATCATGCCTCTGCGAGTCATGCTTGTGTAAGCCTTGCAATGCATCATGGCACTTTCTGTTTCTGCAACAGCTGGTGGGCCACCCGGCCACAGGTTGAGCGTCCACGCTCTATGTGGACGTGGTAGAGAGCCCTTGGTGTTTGTTACATTAACAGTTATAACCTGGCTAACTACACCACAGGGGCGGATCCAAAGTCTAGTCGCGGGAGGAGCACTGCCAGAAAATATGTTTTTTTTGGGGGCGATTTATCGGGGAAATGGCTGGTGTTGTCGCTTTAATCATCACAGCACCATGGTTGTTATGGTGTCAGGATGATTGAAGTGCATTATTTCTATTATTACATTGTTATATAAAATGAAATAGTTCAACTCACCATAATGCAGAATCAGTGGGAGCCTTGAGCATGTCACTTGCCATGTCGCCTGCCACAGGTTTCGGATTTTCACTTGCCATGTCACCTGCCACCAAATGCTGGGTTGTCACTTGCCACGTCACCTGCCATGTCACCTGCCACACGTTGCGGATTGTCACTTGCCATGTCACCTGCCACACGTCGTGGATTGTCACCTGCCACCAGACGCTGATTGTCACTTGCCACGTCACCCGCCACACATTGCGGATTGTCACTTGCTGTGTCACTTTGCTGCTGTGTCCCAGAGAGTCAGGCAGCAGATTACCAGTCAGGCAGCAGAGAGAGGATGTAATCTCTCTGCTGCCTGCACAGTGAGGGCAGAACTGCAGGGATGCAGGGCGGGCGGTGAGAGATGGTGTTATCTCTCTGCTCCCTCACCAGCCAGCTCCCTGATTGGCCAGCAGCCCGCTCGCTCTCTCTGACTCTCACCCACGGAGCCAGCCGCCTGCGCTCTCACCTGCATTTGCAATTGCCCCTTTGCCCCCCCCCCCCCCGATCCGCCCCTGCTACACCATAACACCGCCATCGGTTTGTATTTGAACCTCCTGTAATGAAGGGAAATTTGAAATTTGCCTGGTTTGTTGTCAAAACTACCAGTTTGGAATGTTTATGTTGTGGAACTTTACCCATAACAACCTGATAAAAAAACAATGTTCTTGAGCATGGAACATACATTCTGCATTAATAATTATGCTACCAAAATTAGTGTGTGCTGTAAATTGCCTCCAACATTGTTCCTGTTTCTTCTTGCTTGAGGCTGCCATTTTGCGGAAGCACAGAGCCCCTGAGCAGCAATAAATCATGCAGCTGAACTAAACCCATCAATTTAACCTTTTTTTTAAAAAAAAAAAGAGAATTGCTGTCACATTTGCTTATGTCCTTAAACAAACTGTCAAACCATAAAATGGCTGAGGTATTAACTGAGCACAGCACCTTGGAAGTTGCAGATCAAACAGAAGCAGCTTAATTGGCTGTAAAGCTCAGGAGGCTTTCATTCCATTTGGGTAACCTGGAAGTGATGTCAGGTCATTGCTTCCGGGTTACCATATTACAGAGCCAAACAAAGCCGATTCGGACTTTGTTCGGCTCTGTGATCAGCCAGTGGAAACACCGGCTGGTCAATTAGGACTACTGTGGGACAGGAGATCCCAGTTAGGCTATGTTTCCACTAGTGCGACTTTTCATGCGACTTGGGACTGAAAAGTCGCATGACAAATTGTATCCCATGATTTCCAATGAGTACCGTTCATATTTGTGCGACTTCAAGTCGCAGCGACTTCAAAGTAGTCCCTGCACTACTTTGGTCCCACTTTGATGCGACTTGAGGTCCATAGATACAGGCATTGCTTCAAATCGCGGTAAAAAGTCGCGGTAAAAAATCGTGGCAAAATCGCGCGACTTTGGGGACGCAATAGTGGAAACATAGCCTAAAGCTGCAGAAGGCAGTGGAAGGGGGATGTCCCCTCCCACTGTTTGTAAAAGCAGTCCAGATGCTAGATAGCAGCAAGGATGCTTTTACAAGAGAGCTGACTGCCAGCTTTATAAAAAAAAAAAAAAAAAAAGGTACCCGGGTGATGCCTGAAGCTGCAGGCATCATCCCGGTATAACCACTTGAAGTCTAGTGATGTACGGGCACGTTGCTTGGCGACAAAGTTCATGTGCCACGATCCTGGATTCAGGAGCTGGCTGTAACTTCCTCATCACCCAGCTGGCCCCTTTTATTGCCCATATGTGAGATTGGTCAACTGGGGGAGACTTTCCTGAAGCCTCCTGGGATTTGTGATGTGTATATGCCATGGGCTATATCATCCTGGTCTAGGCAAGGAATGAGGAAGTGGGAGTGTGTATTTGTAGATAAAGGTACTTGCTATCAAAAAAGAAAAAAAAAAAAGCTTACAACTGTGTAAGAGGGAGAAGTAGGGTTAGAATGATGGTATGTGTAAATTGTGAGTGAAGGTCTTGCTTCAACTTTAGGACAGGTATCAATAAATGATGGACCACGGTCTGAACTGATTAACAGTTCTATCTGGACAGCCAGCCAGTCCTCAGCTCAGGTTTACCTTAAAAACAAAATTATAAGGCTCCTGAACGATTTAACTTGACAGATAGTAACCCACTCGTTTACATGCCGTGTTTACGTTTAGAAGAATTAAAAAAAAAAATTATATGTATGTATGTATATATATTTTTTTCTTTCAAAATAGCCAAAAATGAAAAACGCCTGTAAACGAAACGCAGCTAAACAATGTAACTCGTAGGTTTAGAAACACTAAGAAGCTTTTGGCATTTGAAATGCCAGTAAACTTGCGTTCCAAAAAATGCCTCAAAACTAAACTGCCATAAACGACTGTAAACGACCCTGTGTACATGTACTGATAAGATAACATAGAGGAGAGTTCAGGGGCAGTTGAAAAAAACTCCCAACAGCTCCTGAACGTCCGTTTACTAGCAGCAGTGTACATGAGACCTGAATACACGTATTTTTACAGGAACAAAAATGTACTTTTTAATTATATATATATATATATATATATATATATATATATATATATATATATATATATATATATATATTTTTTTTTTTTTTTACCAGGAGCCTGCAAAGCATTGTACTCATGATCAGCAGATCATAAGTGCAATGCCAGGCTCCTGCAGACTCTTGGATTATACAGGTACAGGTTTTCAGTTGGAGAGCTGGAGAAAGTGTCAGTGGACTACAAGTGTATTCTATTCAGAACTGCATTTCAAAAGTGACAGCTATTGTGGAAGAGAATAAGCCCCTGGGTTTTTAGGGGGGTGGAGAGGTTTCTTAGCAACATATCTGTGCTAACTTTTAAGAAACAGACACTTTCCAGTCCATGGAGTCCAGCGCTCTTTTTACCTGAGCCAAATGATTCTCCAGGCTCACTGGATCCCTGGGGCTGCTTTCCTGGATGTAGGATGCAGCTCGGACTTCCTGCTGTTTTCATACACCGCTCTCCACTGCACATACATGAGATAGGGCAACGATGTCGGACTGGTCCTGCAGCCTCTGGGATGTGTCCCAGGAGGTTGTGAGCAGGATCAGGCGTGCTGATGTTATTAATGCAAAACTATATATAAAAACTTTTGAGCAGGTATGATTTTTATTGCAGAAGAGACATACTATGTGTCTAATACAATAAAGATTTCTTTTCTTTTTTCCTCTCAAGATGCTTTGGAATGTACAGTGAGCTGCTCGTGCGCAGCCAGTGTACATTCTTGGTACACCTTGATGCTGTCTACATGCAAAAGAATTATGTCATCCTGGCCAGGCCAATCAGCGGTGCCAAAGAAGGTGGAGAGAAAATGTCAGCATCGGTGAGGGAGCTTGCAGACTCTGCATTTCTGGTGCAGAGGTGATTGTTAAAGGGTTCAGGTTCACTTTACAGGCGTCCATAGATGGATCAAATTTTCGATCTATGTATGGGCAGGCTGGACTACCAATCGACTTCTGTACAACCAACCTGTCAGGTTTTTATTGAAAGATCTGTGCCACAGGTTGCAGTGGCACTGATTAGTGGCACTCTGCCATTGGAACACAATGGCACTGCATGAGTGATTCCCCCCATCCACCTCAAATGTGTAAATGGGGGAATCGGATCATTATTTTTAGTTCAACTGCCTGGTTGAATGAAAAAAAAAATAAATGTATGTATGACCAGCTTTAGAGAGACAGGGTAATTGTACAGTAGAATAGTGATAGGTCTATTGTCCTTTTGTGAGTTGCGCTTCATTTAACATTCAAACAGTGAAGGTGGTGGGTGCTTCAAATTACACAATGGATGGCACATTAAAAAATGTAGAAAGTTATCACCCCTATGGATCACAGTGGTGTTGTCTTGAAGAAGGGAGCATGTGAGTCCCTGAAACGTTGGCATTTGCCTTGTGTTGCAGTTCTATCCCAAAACAAAATGGTGAAGAGAATGTCTTGAAGTTCTGGTGACTTTCTTCTACATTCTCACGGTGGGGAGGGTTGGTGACTTCTTTTGAAGTTGGTGCCACTATACAGAGAGATGCTTACAATCAGATGTCTAAGAGGATATTGGGATCTAGTCACAAATAATCTTTAGTTGGTGGTGGGCTGAGGTGATTATGTACTACGTTGTAAGGAGATAAAACAGGAATTCAATTAAAGGAGTCCATTTGTAGTGTTATGTTTGTTGTCCAGTCCATTGATATCGGTCCTTCTGAAATAGTAAATGTCACTTATCAGAAGAGAAAGAGTCATCAAAGATGCTTATTTTTTCGAGTTGCATGTTGAGTGTAATAGTAGATGTAGTCAACCAAAGCTCCATTTGCATTGGGCTGCACCAGCTATTTTGTTTAGCACAAAGCATCTAAATGGGACATCAATATTATCTGTACACGGAAGTGTGAAGATCAGGAAAATAATGTACTTTCAAGTGCTTATTTTTTTCTCCTGTGCAAAACAAGAGAAAAACTGCTGTCAGAATTATAAGCGACTGCCAGCAACCGTCTCAGTGCTACAAAAGACTGCTTCTATGTTAAACTACTAGAGACTGCTAATGCTTTACTGGAGGCTGCCATTGATTACTGACGTGGATGGATACTGCTAGTGTTGACTGGCTCCTTGCCATAGGCTGCCGAGGAAGGCTGGCTCCTTTCCGGAGAATGCCAGTGAAGGTCAGCACCTGGCCTTTGGCTGCATCCAGGTTATCCAGAGACTGTCATGGATCATTTTGTTTGAGGCATTGCTGTCAGATTTTAAGAAACTGCCGTTGACCTCCCCAGTCTCATAAATGACTGCTTGTATCCGCCAACATATTGGACCGATGGCATGTTATAGACTTCCTCTTTATACAGTGCCTTGCCAAAGTATTCACCCCCCCTTGGCTTTTTACCTATTTTGTTACATTACGTCCTTTAGTTCAATGTTTTTTTAATCTGAATTATATGTGATGGATAAGAACACAATAGTCTAAGTTGGTGAAGTAAAATTAGAAAAACATATACATAAAACTATTTTTCAGAAATAGAAAATGGATAATTGGCATGTGCGTATGTATTCACCCCCTTTGTTATGAAGCCCATAAAATGCTCTGGTGCAACCAATTACCTTCAGAAGTCACATAATTAGTGAAATGATGTCCACCTGTGTGCAATCTAAGTGTCACACGATCTGTCATTACATATACACACCTTTTTGAAAGGCCCCAGAGGCTTCAACACCTAAGCAAGAGGCACCACGAACCAAACACTGCCTTGAAGACCAAGGAACTCTCCAAACAAGTAAGGGACAATGTTGTTGAGAAGTACAAGTCAGTGTTAGATTTGATGGTGCTCCTAGGGATCATCAAAGATTTGGATATTTTTGTATAACCTATCATAAAAAAAAATGGAAAGAACATGGCACAACAGCAAACCTGCCAAGAGACGGCTGCACACCAAAACTCATGGAGCGGGCCAGAGAGGCAGCACAGAGACCTAAGGTAATCTTGGAGGAGCTGCAGAGTTCCACAGCAGAGACTGGAGTATCTGTACATAGGACGACAATAAGCCGTACACGCCATAGAATTGGGCTTTATGGCAGAGTGGCCAGAAGAAAGCCATTACTTTCAGCAAAAAACAAAATGGCACGTTTTGAGTTTGCGAAAAGACATGTGGGAGACTCCCAAAATGTATGGAGGAAGGTGCTCTGGTATGATGAGACTAAAATTGAACTTTTTGGCCATCAAAGAAAACGCTATGTCTGGCGCAAACCCATCACATCACCCAAAGAACACCATCCCCATGGTGGTGGCAGCATCATGCTGTGGGGATGTTTTTCAGCAGTCAGGACTGGGAAACTGGTCAGAGTTGAGGAAAAGATGGATGGTGCTAAATACAGGGATATTCTTGAGCAAAACCTGTACCACTCTGTGTGCGATTTGAGGCTAGGACGGAGGTTCAATTTCCAGCAGAACAATGACCCCAAACACACTGCTAAAGCAACACTTGAGTGGTTTAAGGGGAAACATGTAAATGTGTTGGAATGGCCTAGTCAAAGCCCAGACCTCAATCCAATAGAAAATCTGTGGTCAGACTTAGAATGCTGTTCACAAGTGCAAACCATCCAACTTGAAGGATCTGGAGCAGTTTTGCAAGGAGGAATGGGCAAAAATCCCAGTGGTAAGATGTGGCAAGCTCATAGACTTATCCAAAGCTGTGATAACCGCAAAAAGGTGGCTCTACAAAGTATTGACTTTAGGGGGGGGGTGAACAGTTATGCACATTGACATTTTCTGTTTTGTCCTATTTGTTGTTTGCTTCACAATAAAAAAAAAAAATAAAAAAATCTTCAAAGTTGTGGCGATGTTCTGTAAATTAAATGATGCAAATCCTCAAACAATCCATGTTAATTCCAGGTTGTGAGGCAACAAAACACAAAAAATGCCAAGGGGGGGGGGTGAATACTTTTGCAAGGTACTGTATGTTGCTAGATACTACTGTTGCTAGAGACTTAGAGACTGCTACAGACTGCTAAAATTCTGCTAAATATCATATGGCAAATTGAAGAAAAAGATTGAAGGAACAAAATAACTTTAAAGTGGTGTTCCGGCCGAAATTATACTTTTTAAATAAAAATACCCCTATAATACACAAGCTTAATGTATTCTAGCAAAGTTAGTCTGTAAACGAAGGTCTGTTTTGTTAGTTTATAGCAGTAGTTTGTTATTTTATAAACTTACAGCAGGCCGTGGCCATCTTAAGTGTGGGCATCTGAAGCCAGACTGTATTTCTTCCTGGATCTCATCCTTGCAGATCTCGCACATGCTCAGTGCAGCACAAGCAGTGTAATAGGTTTCAGGTCAGGTTTCCATTAGCAACGGCAGTTTCAGAAGAAGTTGCCGCCCCTTCCCAGAAAGCATTGCAAACAGGAAATGAGGCGATGGGCCGCGGCCAGGGAGGAGGAAGTGAAAAATGAATACAGCAGATATACAGTAGGTGCTGAGAAAAAAAATAAAAAAATATCCAATTTGTTTACAGTGCACAGTTTAGTGAGGGATGCTGAAGAGTTGTAAAAGTGGGTGGAACTCCACTTTAAGGATAATACTAACCTGAGCCTATCTTGATCCAGCGATGTGCACAAGTGCCTCGGCCATCCGGTACTCTCCCTCCTGAATGGCTGAGACACAGAATCGGTGTCGTTAATTCCCTCTGCTGTCAATCTGCTAAGTAAGTTAGCCAATGAGGAGAGAGAGGAGAGGGGCCGAACCACGGCCCCATGTTTGAATGGGGGGACACAGAGCTAGGGCTCGGATCGGGTGCCCCCATAGAAAGCTGCTTGCTGTGGGGGCACTCAACAGGAGGGAGAGGCCAAGAGCGCCGGCGAGGGACCCGAGAAGAGGATGATCCGGGCTGCTCTGTGCAAAACCAACTGCATAGAGCAGGTAAGTATGACATGTTTGTTATTTTTAAAGAAAAAAAAAAAAACTAGACTTTATTATCACTTTAGAGATTATCAGTCTTGTGTTTCAGCCTGCGCCTATGTCTACTCGCACCTGGTTAATGGCTGTAAACAAACACAAAGTTATAATTGGGTATAATGCTGAATTTGTTATGTGCGACCGTAACTATAAATAACAAGGCCGCACAACACAATCACTATGGGGCCCCTTGGTCTGACAAGGACAAAATGGTTAACCCTAAGATATCCACATTGCTTTTGCAAAATTTCCTGAACTATATTTTATTGCTATTTAAGTTTACTAGTGATGTAGACCATGGTTTTCTGTGGTGTTTGTATTGCATTGCATCTTTCTAGATGCAGCATGGCCAATTCAGTTGCATTCTGTCACTTTCTTGTATGCATTTCAATCTCAATGAGATCTTCAATGAGATGCACATTTAAATGAATGACAGATGCACAGCATATGCTGGCCAATGTGTGCAGAGATGCATTTGTTTGTTTTTTTTTTTTTAACATTAGGCAGTTGCGTTGCATGCTCTATTATGCATTTACTATTTATGCTGACATGGCTTTTGATGCGTGCTTTCAAAATGTTTCTGAATTTAGAATTTGGAGTGAATAGGGTTAAAGCAGACCTTCACTCTCCCCATCCACTTTCTGTCAATCCTACCCCTCCTCTGTCAAAATCAGATTTTTTTTTTTTAATACCTTTTTTGGGGAACCCTCCCCACTTCCTGGATTCTCACCACCTAGGCGAAAATGATGTATGCAGTAGCCTAAGGCCTCCTGGGATACCCACTTGGCCCATCCAAGGAGGCGTCGGGGCAGTGCCGGGACAAGGCGATCTGGTGCCCAGGGTAAACATGCCAAACTCTGCCCCCCCACACCAAAATGCATGAGCATTATGTGTCAGCAAATTACCAAGTGCTCAAGACTGAGCACTAATCTGCATAATTCCCCCTAAGCATAACATATCCCCTCCTCCCTATACAAATCCCCCTCCCAGTATAAACCCCATAAAGAGCCAAGAGGCACCGGTTTTCTATCGTTATGTGCCCTCCATCAAAAAGTACCTGTGCATGCGCAGGACGGAGCCGCACTCCAGCTGTTTTGCCGATCAGCTGGAGTAACGTGACCATGGCGCATGTGCACATCACAGGAGGCATTTTTCAATGGGAGAGGGAGTTTCATGGACACAATTGAAAGCTATTCACAGAGTGGAGGGGGAAACTGTAGTTACATTATGCCTTGCTGTTGCAGGGCGGCTTGTGGCTGTGTTGAAGGGCGGGTCTTGTCTGTGTTGCAACTCGCCCTTAGACACAGGCAACAGGCGCTGATCAAGACACTAAAGCCGCCGTGCAACACTGACAAAAGGCGATCTTGAACAGACTGAAACCCCGCTCCGCAGCAGTGAGGCACAATATGAGAACTACGGTGTCCCTCCGCTCTGTGAATAGCTTTTAATTGTGTCTGTGACATTCTCTCTCCCATCGAAAAATGCCTCCTCTGATGTGCACATGCGCCATGGTTGCGTCACTCCAGCCGATCGGCAAAACAGCTGGAGTGCCGCTCCGTCCTGCGCATGCGCGGGCACTTTTCGACTGAGGGCACATATCGATAGAACACCGAAACCAAGAGGTTAAAGTGTGTAAAGAAATACGGTCGGCAATGCACATGACAGTGAGTTGGGTTTAGTCTTTCTATAAAGATTCAGGTTGTTAGACCCTTCAGTCATCAGTAGTTTTCTCATGTTACAACAATGAAGACCATTTGATCTCCTTGAAACTCACAGAAATGCTTCTATAGAAGATAATGGAGTTTGTGAGATTAGTGCCTTTTATGAAGGCTACAAGAAGGAAGGACAAGCTAGCCCTGTGGAAATTTGTCTGGTACCTGTCTTGTTTTTTTATTTTAACAGTTTTGAGAAAAAAAATGTCATGAGGACATCTATTGCATCTCCTATTATTCATCATCCTGGAATAGGCAATATGAATAAAAAAACAAAACTCAACTTTGTACTGTCTAGCAGATAAGTTATGAGGCATTTTGGAGTAAGATAATCAGAACTAACCTTATCTGCTAATGCAGCTTCGTAACTTTTCCTGGAGAGTGCAAAAACTGGAAAATGGATATATGGTTTTATACTGTTTTGCAACTAAAGCATGAGATGAATATAAATCAAGACAGAATTACATTTTAGTGTATGAAAAGGAGTCGTGCAACATTTGTTTATTGAACAGTTGTATTAGTCAATGGTGAGAGGTGGAGACATTTAGATGCATTCGGTTTTTGTATTATCAGCGGGATAGAGGTTCTGTTGTGTTTCATTTTTTGAGGGCCCACAATAAAGAAGGGCATTGCATTCTTTAATGAAAATGCCCTGTAAAGAAACCTTTTAGGTTTAGAGCTTGTTTACACCATATGCAGTCGAACGTGTTTTTAAATACAGTATGAATGTATATATCAGAAAAATGAGTGCGTTTCAGTGAGCCTAGTTTACACCAATGCAGTGCTTTTTAAAAATACAGCATACTGCACATGAATGCACCTCCAGTGCATGTAAATGCAAAAATAATGCAAAAAACGTACTGCAAATGCATGCAAACACGAGGGGATCATTGCATAAACAAGCCCTTAAAGCAAATTCTGGGAAGCCTAAGGCCTCATGTACACTGCTGCTGGTAAACGGATGTTTACGAGCAGTTGGGCGTTTTTTTTTTCAGCTGCCCCTAAACTCTCCTCTGTTATCTTATCAGTACATGTACACAGGGTCGTTTATAGTAGTTTCTAGGCAGTTGATTTTGGAAGCATTTTTTGGAACACAAAAAAATACGTTCAGGACGGATGTTCAGAGGCATTTCAAACGCCTGTAACAGCTTATAAATGCGTGTAATCGCGGTAACTCGTGTTTAGCCGTGTTTTGTTTACAGGCGTTTTACATGTTTGGCTATTTGAGAAAAAAAAACGCTTCTAAACGCGGCATGTAAAAGCGGCAAAACGGACATTTTAAATGTCGGTTACTATCTGTAAAGTTAAATCGTTCAGGAGAGGTTGTAAAAGTGTCCCGTGTACATGAAGCCTTATAATATTAACCAACAATGCAACAGATATCTTCAAGTTTTAATGACTTTATGATCTGTTCCCAGTGCCATAGGCACTGCATAGGCATAGGCAACTTGTCGTGTGTTTCGTATGGTGCAAACATTGTGAATGGCACCTCAACGTACTTACAAAAGAAATGGATGTGTGCTGCAACACAACACAGCATAAAGCACAGTGTCCTATGTCTGAGCTGCCAAAAATGCAGAAGGCTGCTATTTTTATGTATGTTGTGCAGAGTAATACATTGTGGTTTAATTGGATCATAATGTTTTCTATATATCAGTTAATTGTATAAAAATATTGTGCAGGGTCTAGCCTGTCCTATGTAGGGGTGCAGTAAAAAATGTCGGGGGGGGGGAGGGTCAGAGGATGAAAGGTCAGCAGGGCAGTGTAGAGGGGCCAGCAAGGCAGATGGTAGGGTAGTGTACAGAGGCCATTCATTTGTAGGGCAGTGTACAGGGGTCAGCAGGGCGGAGGACAGGAGTCACTTCTGGCAGGGCACGGGCAGCAGAGCTCCTCCTCCCCACACAAAGCATAGTTGAGATCAGTATATTGTCAGATTTAGGTGGTATAGTGGCAGTGCCGTTTCAGATTAGGGTAGTATAATGTCAGGTCAGAGCAGTATACTGTCAGATTAGGGTATTATAGTGTCAGATTAAGGTAGTATAGTGGCAGGTTGGGGCAGTACAGTGGCAGGGCAGGTTAGGGCTGACAGTGTGATAGTGACAGTGTCCTCAGCCACTTACCCCATGGTTGTAGATGAAGACTGCTGTGTCCACTTCTCCCCTTTCCCCTTCTTCAACATCGGGATCAGGCAGAGTGAAGGTGTCTGTGGGAAGAGTAGAGGAGACTGCCACATGCCCACCAACTCCTGCAGACAACAGGGGAGTGGTACATGAAACCTCCTTCATCCGCTCCACTGGGCCCTCTGCTGATCTGATCATCGATGCAGATGGGTAGTACATTTACAAAGCTGTAAGGAGAGGGAAAGTGCAGCTGTATGCAAGATGTTCGTGGGGGGTGGGGAGGTTTGCTTTGAGGAGGCACAACTAAAATCTGGTAAATAGAGATATGTGGCGCTAACTCAAAGTGCATAGATGTGATAAAATAAATATAATCCAATTCTTCAAGTAAAGAGCATATGCGCGAAGAGCAAAATCACATAAATAAAGTGACTAAACATCCATTAAATTCATAAAAAGTGACATCGGATAAATAACAGTGAAATTCATGAAATATGACATCAAATAAATAGACAATTCAAATGAAGGTGAATAAATCCAAAAATAGTCTAAAAGTGCATCAAGATGAAAAAAAATCACAAATTTAGAAAAAAATAGAAAAAAAATTGCATGAGATAAAAAAGTCACATGCAATAACAAAAATCGCATAAAGTGCAGAAACGCTACTAAAATAACCACAAGTCAATCCAATTAATGTAATACAGTTCCAACGTGAACAAAGTGAGTCTTCATAAAACAGTTCATGCAAAAAATAAATGAAAAAAGTGCAAGTGCAAACGATGATAGGTGACAGATTCCTCTTAATAACCATATTCCGTGGTGTGCCACACGTTTCCCCCAGCCTTTCACCTCTAGCAAAGACCTCTAGGGTCAAGTCGAGCCTGCAATCAGGAAGTGGATGAAACACCATCAATTGATCTGTCTCCTCCAATCGTCACAGGTCTGGCAGATCTCCAATGGAAGGCCTCAAGTTCGGCAAGTTGGGTGGAGGCATGCAATAGAAAGGAGTATCCCCATTGTGCTGTATTCAAAACAGGTATATTAAAAACAACATAGTAACTTACATGTACAGCATAAAATGAACAGCACAGATCCCAGTACTTCCGGTCTTGGCCGCGGCCAGAAGTGATGACATCTGACTCTTCCCTGACGCGTACCGTCACTGCCCACGTGACTTTATCAAAGGGTACCCTTTGATAAAGTCACGTGGGGAAGACATTAGGAAAGTTAATGTCTCTATGTTCTCCAATGAATGAGAGAGAAAATAATTATTTTTTTACTTGCTGTAAAATCCTTTTCTATAAGTTCTTTGAGGGACACAGGCCCTACATCTTTGTGTTTTAAAGAGGAACTCTGGCCGACCTCCCCATTTTTTATTTATTTATTTTTTCCCGGCTTACCTGATGGTGGTATCTGGACATTTCAGATGCTCACTCATCCAGTGGATCCAGCCTTGACACGCTGAGATCATCTCATGCCTGGCCACAGCTCTGTCCCACGCCGCCATGTTTTCTCTGACGACATCAAGAGGCCCACAGGCTTTTTCGGCTTACATTTAAGAAAAAAAAAAAAAAAAAAGACGTGAACAAAGGAAGAAAAAAGAACAACGTCTTATTCCTGCAGAGGAGGGGTGGAGAGGCGATATTGTCCTCGGGAGGGTGAAGGTCCGCTTTAATGTCTTGGTATACTTTGCTATAAAACCTGAAGCGTTTTTTTTTTTTTTTTGCCTTGTCCAAATCCTCTTGTAGTTGGCAGTTTGATCCACTTTTTTTCTGCATCCTTTGTCCCATAGTGAAGTCCATGAAAAGGGTTTTTTACGATGAGTACAAATATCCAGTTTTTGGTTAAAATGTTGGTACAGCGCATCTGGAAAATTTTCACAGCACTTACTTTTTCCACATTCTGTTATGTTACAGCCTTATTCCAAAATGGATTAAATTCATTATTTTCCTCAAAATTCTACTGTGTGCTTAGGGTCGTTGTCCTGTTGGAAGATGAACCTTCCCCCCAGTCTGAGGTCCAGAGCACTCTGGAGTAGGTTTTCATCAAGGATGTCTCTGTACATTGCTGCATTCATCTTTCCTTCGATCCTGACTAGTCTCCAAGTTCCTACCACTGAAAAACATCCTCACAAAATGATTCTGCCACCACCATGTTTCACTGTAGGGATGGTATTGGCCAGGTGACGCTTGCCATTCAGGCTAAAGAGTTCAATCTCTGTTTTATCAGACCAGAGAATTTTCTTTATCATGGTCTGAGAGTCTTCCAGGTGCCTTTTGACAAACTCCAAGCGGGCTGTCATGTGCCTTTTACTGAGGAGTGGCTTCCATTTGGCAACTCTACCATACAGGCCTGATTGGTGGAGTGCTGCAGCTGGAGCTCTGTCAGAGTGACTATCAGGTTCTTGGTCACCTCCCTGATTAAGGCTCTTCTCCCCGATCGTTCAGTTTTACCGGGTGGCCCGCTCTAGGAAGAGTCCTGGTGGTTCCAAACTTCTTCCTTTTATGGATGATGGAGGCCACTGTGCTCATTGGGACCTTCAATACTGCAGACATTTTTCTGTACCCTTCCCCAGATCTGTGCCTCCATACAATCCTATCTTTGAGGTCTACAGATGATTCCTTGGACTTCTTGGCTTGGTTTGTGCTCTAACATGCACTGTTAACTGTGGGACCTTTTATATAGACAGGTGTGTGCCTTTCCAAATCACGTCCAATCAACTGAATTTACCACAGGTGGACGCCAAACAAATTGTTGAAACATCTCAAGGCTGATCAGTGGAAACAGGGTGGACCTGATCAGCCACAGGGTGGCTGATCAGTGGAAAACAGGGTGGACCTGAGCTCAATTTTGAGTGTCATGACAAAGGCTGTGAATACTTATGTACATTGGATTTTTTTTGTTTTTTAATTTTAATAAATTTGCAAAGATTTCAAACTTCTTTCATGTTGTCATTGTGGGGTATTGTTTTTAGAATTTTGAGGAAGTAATGAATTTAATCCTGTTTGGAATTTTTATGTTAGTTGTCGGTTATCACTATCAGATGTTTTAGCCCCTGTGTGGGCGTTACTGTTTTTATCCACTTGAAGACCAATTAAAGCAATTGGAACAGAAAATGTTGGTAACATACCTGAGAGGGCTTTACAGTTGTGACTTTTGGGGTAAACGTCTACTCAATTATCTGCATTTTAAATATGTTCAGTTATATGCAGTCTCTTGTGTTGATAAGATTATTTATGTATGTTCATGGCCTATTAGATTTTATTTTTACACAGTTGAAAACTGCGTAATGTAGTGTAGCTTCTAAGTGAACTATAAACCTATAATAGTATATTTCCATTTTGCAGATTAAATATGTCGGCTTTGCAAGACCTTTCATCTCCAAACAGTACATCCAACTTTGCACATGTGATTTTTCAGAATGTGGCCAAGAGCTACCTTCCAAGTGCTCCTCTGGAATGTCACTACACCCTGACACAGTATATTCATCCACATCCGAAAGACTGGGTTGGCATTTTTAAGGTATGGCTACACATTTAATTTAAGCTATAATATGTAAAGTATATTGCATTGTGGTTTAAATTGACCGAAATGTTACTGAAATGAATAGTCCATAACCTGTACTTGCGTTATTAAAATGTGAGGATGTAAAGAAACAAATCACTGTCTTGACTTCACTACTTCCTGGCACTGTGTTTTTTGGCTCTTGTCCAATCTTGATATATTCAACTCTCAAGATTTGCATATATGTGATCAGATAATGGAACACAATGAGAATATCAGATACTTTAATGTTAACTAAAAGGGAATCAAAATAGTTTTGGGACAATTTTCCTAGTGTTTTTTAAAGGTTTTAAACTGTTTTTGTGTAATATATACTACCGTTTATTGGCGTATAACATGCGCTGGCGTATAACACGCACCCCAAGTTTAGGAGGGAATTTTAAGGAAAAAAACTTACATTCAAATGCCCATCAATGCAGCCTTATCAGTGTCCATCTGCAGCCTTGTAGTGTCATTTGCAGCCTTGTAGTATCATTTGCAGCCTTGTCAGTGTCATCTGTAGCCTTGTCAGTGTCATCTGTAGCCTTGTCAGTGTCATCTGTAGCCTTGTCAGTGTCATCTGTAGCCTTGTCAGTGTCATCTGCAGCCTTGTCAGTGTCATCTGCAGCCTTGTCAGTGTCATCTGCAGCCTTGTCAGTGTCATCTGCAGCCTTGTCAGTGTCATCTGCAGCCTTGTCAGTGTCATCTGTAGCCTTGTCAGTGTCATCTGCAGCCTTGTCAGTGTCATCTGCAGCCTTGTCAGTGTCATTTGCAGCCTTGTCAGTGTCATTTGCAGCCTTGTCAGTGTCATTTGCAGCCTTGTCAGTGTCATTTGCAGCCTTGTCAGTGTCATCTGCAGCCTTGTAGTGTCATCTGCAGACTTGCCCAGTGACACTGCAGACTTATCAGTGTCACTGCAGTTTTTAAATATGGCGCCGCCGAGAGACACAGAGCCGGTCCTGTGTCTCCCGGCGGCTCTCGGCTGCTTTCGGCTCCTCTCGTAGTCCTGTGGGCGGAGCCGAGCGCCGCCGATATACCTACGTAGCCGAGTGTACTCAGCTAGGTTCGGCTACCTCCGTTCACAGTCATGCTCAGTCCCTGTGTCATGCCCATCATAGGGTGGGACTGGGCATGACTGTGAGCGGAGCTAGCTGAACCTATCCAAGTACACTCGGCTATGTATGTATGTCGGCGGCGCTCGCTCCTCCGCTCACAGTCAGCAGGGGATCGGCGTATAACACGCACCCGCAATTTTCCCCTGATTTTAAGGGGAAAAAAGTGCATGTTATACGCCGATAAATATGGTATCTTATGTTTTCCAAAAAAAAATGTACAAATCCCAGAGCACTATGTCTTAGCTAATTTAGAGAGCACAGCTGACTGTTTGCTTTGAGCACAATTTGTGTGACTGAGCCCACGTTCCCATTGGGCCGATTTTGGCATGCGATTTGACACAAAGTAGTTCCTGTACTACTTTTGCCGACTTTGGGGGCGATTTATTTATAATGTAAAAATCCAATAAATATTTTACAAAGTATAAACAAGTACATATTGGAAAATATTGATCTGAATCACAGTATTTAATCAATGTATAGGATAACCAGGGAGAAATAATGGATAGAAGAATGGAGGGAGAGGGGAGGGGAGGTAAAATGGAAGGGGGGGAGAGGAGTGAATTTACCCGTAAACAGTGCTACAATTAAATTATTTGTATCATGGAATTCACAATAACAACATAACAAACTATGTAACTATGAAACCCTCAGGAGCAGAAGCATCGCTGAATGTAATAAAGTGAAGACTGCCATAGGTGGTATAATGACAATATTGATAGACAGGGATGCCTGTCAGGGGCTAGGGGGTTGAAGGGGGTTGAAGCCTGTTAATAAGCCTAGAACAATGGGAAGGAATTAAAGCATCAGGGTGTTGGGAGGATTGGACAGATAAGATATTTTGAATTTGCCCAGGGTATTAGCAAGATCTCGCTTCAAGTATCAGTCAGTATATCGGAATGGATATATGATAGATGATAGTTCTTCTGTATTGGAGAACTATCAGTAGTGAAGAACTGTAGTTCTTTGGTAGACTCCATATATTTTTGCCACCTGCCAAAAAAACAAGTAGTAGAGCAGAAGTTTAAAACAATGGTGTCCAGTCTTTCAATATGGAAAAGCGACAGTAGTGCTCGCTTCACAGCCTGTAGGGAGGGTGGAGATGGTTTGATCCAGTGGCACATGATTTTTCTGTGAGCCGCTAATAGGTATGAGACTATTGCGTGGGATTGGGTGATCCTGTTGAAAGCTGGGAAGCTGGTGCATCACATCCAAATAAGCACAATAATGGATCTTTGAGTAGTCGTATCTTGCTAACATTAAAGATCTAGGTGAGCACGGAGTCCCAATATGTAGATATTGCCGAGCATTCCCATAGATGATATGGTGCAGCAGTGTAGGGCAGGATAAAGAGCACCAAGGACAATGAGCTTGGGTAGGTTCTGCGATGTTGGTGCGGAATGGATAGTATGCTCTGTGGATGATTTTAAAGTGGGTTTCCCGCTAGGTCTCTGTTTGTGAATGTGGCGATAACCTTGTAGGACCACTTCTGGAATGGAGTAAGATGATATTTATCCGATTTCATGCGTAATCAGGTGGGAGTAAAGACTGGAAAAAGAGTAATAGTCTTTCTGGAGCACTACATCAATAAAGTATTTTTGAAGGGGATCTGTTTGAGGCCATGACAAGTTCGTAGGTAGCTGAGCAATTGATGGTGGTGAAAAGCATGGGATGGTGGCAAAGAGAATTCCCATGAGAGAACCTGATAGGACTTAAAGTGGTTGTAAACCCTTTACAACCACTTTTTACTACAGGCAAGCCTATAATTTAGGCTTACCTGTAGCTACCTCGGATATCTCATAAACCTGCACAGTTTAGGAGATATTCCTGTATTCGCATGTACCAAAGTCACCAGCACATGCACACTTAAGCAAACTGAAGCAACGGCACTGTACTGTACTCATCGTGGCCCCGGCCAATCACAGCGCTGGAGCCGCGATACCCTGAAGTAACCCCCCCGGAGAAATGTCAGCCGCCGGAGCGGTGAACGAGGACTGCTGCGGGGGCTTCGATCTCAGGTAAGTAATTCATAATGAGCTCATTATGCCTTTGTCCTGCAGGGTTTTTTTTTTTAAAGGGTTTACAACCACTTTAAATTCACCCAGCTTGCTACAATATAAGGGAGAAACAGTAGTGAGGCCATGTGTGCGCCAGTAGTTGAAGGCTGTGTAGATAGTTACCCTGGATGGTAAGATGGTTGGATATATTCAAGGGTAGCCCTAGTAACCTCGGCACCTCCTCCCAGGCAATCACTGTGTCCCTAATGAGGACATTAGATTGAAAGCCTTAAGAATGGAGGGGAGGAAGGCTGAAAGGGTGTGGGGAGTCCAAAGCGCCCTCAAGTATATAATTCGAATATCAAGATTTTCCAGACAGCCAATCTAGACCTTGTAAACATGAGAGATTTTAAAAATGTAAGTTGGGCAAGCCTGTACCACCCTCGGACTTTGGGAGACAGTTTTTTTGGAGAGCTATGCGTGGTTTTTTTTGTGCGACCAAAAGAAGGCAGAAAGCCTTGTATATTTTTTGCACATCTGAGTGTTTTAGTAGAAGAGGTATGGTCTGCATTGGATAGAGTAATCGTGCAAATGACACCATTTTGAAGAGGTGACATCTCCCAAAGAGCGAGAGGGGAAGGGTTGCCCAAGCTTCCAGCTCCTTCACAAATTTTGTTATTAAAGGCGGATAGTTGAGAGTATATAAGGAGTATGGCTCTTGGCCTATGTGTATGCCCAAGTAGGTGATTATATTGAGTGGCTAAAGTAAATGGGGAAAACAATCGCCATTTACCTTATAGCCGGGGTTGTAGCTATAGAACCTCACTTTTGTCAAAATTAATTCTGAAGCCGGAGCTGAGTTGAAAGGCCGCAAACAGGTCACATAGTGTATCAAAATCTGAGAGAGGTTTGGAGGAGAAGAGTAGTATATCATCTGCAAATAAAGCGGAACGGAAAATTTGGTCGCCGATAGTGACACTACTAACACCAGCAGATGAGTTAAGGATTCTAGATAGAGGTTCAAACGCTATATTAAAGAGCAAGGGGGAGAGGGGACACCCCTGTCTTGTTCCCTAAAATCCGGAGTAACAAGGCAAGCCGTTGGGGATGCATACATTTGGTGTAAAAAAAAACACACAATCGAACCAGAAAAATTGAATGCATTCATTACTTTAAATAACCACGAAAAACAAATATTATCGAATGCCTTTTTGGCATCTAGAGAGATAACAATATCTTGATCCAGATGTGATTTGGCATGTTTTAGCACTAGCAGCATGTTCTAGCGCTAGCAAGACTTTGCGAATGTTTAAAGTCGCTGAACGCCCTGAAACAAAGCCAGATTGAGCTGGGTGAAGCAAGGAAGGGAGTTAGGATAGCTAGGCATGATGCTACAATTTTAGAGATAATCTTAACGTCTATGTTAACCACTTCAGCCCCGGAAGGATTTACCCCCTTCCTGACCAGAGCACTTTTTACAATTCGGCACTGCGTCGCTTTAACTGCTAATTGCGCGGTCATGCAATGCTCTACCCGAACGAAATTTGCGTCCTTTTCTTCCCACAAATAGAGCTTTCTTTTGATGGTATTTGATCACCTCTGCCGTTTTTATTTTTTGCGCTATAAACGGAAAAAGACTGAAAATTTTGAAAAAAAATGATATTTTCTACTTTTTGTTATAAAAAAAATCCAATAAACTAAATTTTAGTCATACATTTAGGCCAAAATGTATTCGGCCACATGTCTTTGGTAAAAAAAATGTCAATAAGCGTATATTTATTGGTTTGCGCAAAAGTTATAGCGTCTACAAACTAGGGTACATTTTCTGGAATTTACACAGCTTTTAGTTTATGACTGCCTATGTCATTTCTTGAGGTGCTAAAATGGCAGGGCAGTACAAACCCCCCCCAAATGACCCCATTTTGGAAAGTAGACACCCCAAGGAAATTGCTGAGAGGCATGTTGAGCCCATTGAATATTTATTTTTTTTGTCCCAAGTGATTGAATAATGACAAAAAAAAAAAAAAAAAAAAAAATTTACAAAAAGTTGTCACTAAATGATATATTGCTCACATAGGCCATGGGCATATGTGGAATTGCACCCCAAAATACATTCAGCTGCTTCTCCTGAGTACGGGGATACCACATGTGTGGCACTTTTTGGGAGCCTAGCCGCGTACGGGGCCCCGAAAACCCAGCACCACCTTCAGGATTTCTAAGGGCATACATTTTTGATTTCACTCCTCACTACCTATCACAGTTTTGAAGGCCATAAAATGCCAAGATGGCACAACCCCCCCCCAAATGACCCCATTTTGGAAAGTAGACACCCCAAGCTATTTGCTGAGAGGCATGGTGAGTATTTTGCAGCTCTCATTTGTTTTTGAAAATGAAGAAAGACCAGAAAAAAAATTTTTTTTTTTTCAATTTTCAAAACCTTGTGACAAAAAGTGAGGTCTGCAAAATACTCACTATACCTCTCAGCAAATAGCTTGGGGTGTCTACTTTCCAAAATGGGGTCATTTGGGGGGGTTTTGTGCCACCTGGGCTTTCCATGGCCTCCGAAACTGTGATAGGCAGTGAAGAGTGAAATCAAAAATTTACGGCCTTAGAAAGCCTGAAGGCGGTTCTTAGTTTTCGGGGTCCCGTACGCGGCTAGGCTCCCAAAAAGTCCCACACATGTGGTATCCCCATACTCAGGAGAAGCAACAGAATTTATTTTGGGGTGTAATTTCACAAATCCCCATGGCGTGTTTGAGCAATATAACATTTAGTGACAACTTTGTGCAAAAAAAAAAAAAAAAAAAAAAAATTTGTCTCTTTCCCGCAACTTGTGTCACAATATAAAATATTCCATGGACTCGACATGCCTCTCAGCAAATAGCTTGGGGTGTCTACTTTCCAAAATGGGGTCATTTGGGGGGGTTTTGAACTGTCCTGGCATTTTATGCACAACATTTAGAAGCTTACGTCACACATCACCCACTCTTCTAACCACTTGAAGACAAAGCCCTTTCTGACACTTTTTGATTACATGAAAAAATTATTTTTTTTTGCAAGAAAATTACTTTGAACCCCCAAACATTATATATTATTTTAAAGCAAATGCCCTACAGATTAAAATGGTGGGTGTTTCATTTTTTTTTTTCACACAGTAATTGCGCAGCGATTTTTCAAACGCATTTTTTGTGGAAAAAACACACTTTTTTAAATTTTAATGCACTAAAACACACTATATTGCCCAAATGTTTGATGAAATAAAAAAGATGATCTTAGGCCGAGTACATGGATACCAAACATGACATGCTTTACAATTGCGCACAAACGTGCAGTGGCAACAAAATTAATACATTTTTAAAAGCCTTTAAAAGCCTTTACAGGTTACCACTTTAGATTTACAGAGGAGGTCTACTGCTAAAATTACTGCCCTCGATCTGACCTTCGCGGTGATACCTCACATGCATGGTGCAATTGCTGTTTACATTTGACGCCAGACCGACGCTTGCGTTCGCCTTAGCGCGAGAGCAGGGGGGACAGGGGTGCTTTTTTTTTTTTTTTTTTCTTTATTATTTTTTTGCTTTTTTATCTTATTTTTAAACTGTTCCTTTCATATTTTTTTTTAAATCATTTTTATTGTTATCTCAGGGAATGTAAATATCCCCTATGATAGCAATAGGTAGTGACAGGTACTCTTTTTTGAAAAAATTGGGGTCTATTAGACCCTAGATTTCTCCTCTGCCCTCAAAGCATCTGACCACACCAAGATCGGTGTGATAAAATGCTTTCCCAATTTCCCAATGGCGCTGTTTACATCCGGCGAAATCTAAGTCCTAAAATGCTCGTAGCTTCCGGTTTCTTAGGCCATAGAGATGTTTGGAGCCACTCTGGTCTCTGATCAGCTCTATGGTCAGCTGGCTGAATCACCGGCTGCATTCTCAGGTTCCCTGTTGAGACAGGAGAGCCAGAGAAAAACACGGAAGACGGTGGGGGGGGGGGGGGCATTCCCTCCCACTGCTTGTAAAAGCAGTCTAGAGGCTAATTAGCCACTAGGATTGCTTTTACATGAAAGCCGACCGCTGGCTGAAAAGAATGATACCAAGATGATACCTAAACCTGCAGGCATCATTCTGGTATAACCACTCAAAGTCGTGAATGGCGTACCTGAAGACAAAAAAATGGTTAACAATAAAGCACAGTAAACGGTAAAGTATAAAAAATTGCATACCTGAAAAGCAAACATGATAAAACATAATAACAATAAAACATTGCAGAATAGAATACAGTAAAAAAGAGCAGAACACCAGAGAGAGAATAGAGAGAGAGAGAACAATAAAACGACAACTATTTTTTTTTTATTTTTGTTTGTGTTTTTTTTTTTTTTTTTTACACTTTTTTTTTGTAACTGTAACTTTTATAACTGTAACCGGTTCCAGGTTCGGGTCTCTCAAAATGCGATGGCATCTTGGGAGACCCTGTGAAAGTGTGCCTAGTCTGTGCAATGCTGTACCCTACGCTAATACTCAACTAGTGAATGGTAGCGTTCAAAACATTCACCAATGCAAAGACCAGGATTATCAGGACAGGAGGGACAATAATAGCGGGTGTCACGTCTATATACGCGCTTGCTGCAGACACATCTTTTTTGGGGGGGTTCGTTGGGTAGGGGTACTCGGGAGGACATATAAATGCCTCTCATGCAGCCGACTGCATTTGGTTGGGGATGTGAATGGGGGAAGTACGGGCGCTGCAGAAGTGGTGGGTTCCCAATTAGGATTGGCGAATGCAGCAGGAAGGGCATTATGGGCACGACGGGCCTGTGTTAGTCTTCTTGGTGGCAGCGGGACACTACTTGTGCTTGCCACCTCACCAGCTTGAACTGCACTTATGGGACTCGCCATGTCACCAAGTGTTACTGCAGTGCTGGTATGACTACGACTGGGGTGTACTAGGCCGCTGGCGCTTGCCAGTTCACCAAAACGCTACAAAAAAAAGTGACAGTGATCGATCGATACTGCACTTGGGTGGGCTGGGCTGGGCCGGGCGGAGGGGCAAAACGCAGGTGCTAGCAGGTATCTGGGCTGATCCCACTAACACTGCGTTTTTGGGAACCCTAAACTGCTGGGGACGCTAGTATAGATCTGATCGGATCAGATATTGATGCGTTCAGATACTATACCACTAAGGGAGGTGTACGGTGCGTGCGTGGGTGTTAGTGGTACTGGCGCTAATCTGACGCTGCTTGGGGCTGGTGCTTGCCAGTTCACCAAAATGCTACCAAAAAAACTGTTAGCGATCGCAGGGATCAGGCCTGACTCTGCGAACGCTGCAGTTATGCGTTTAGTGTTTTGTAAGTGACAGTGATCGATCGATACTGCACTTGGGTGGGCTGGGCGGAGGGGCAAAACGCAGGTGCTAGCAGGTATCTGGGCTGATCCCGCTAACACTGCGTTTTTGGGAACCCTAAACTGCTGGGGACGCCAGTATAGATCTGATCGGATCAGATATTGATGTGTTCAGATACTATACCACTAAGGGAGGTGTACGGTGCGTGTATGGTGCGTGCGTGGGTGTTCGCGGTACTGGCGCTAATCTGACGCTGCCTGGGGCGACGCATATCACCGCCGGGCGATCAGGGGGCTAAACCTTTAGTCGGTAATAAACGGCGGGTGCCCTGACACTAAAAAAAATAAACGAACTAACCAGCGTCACCCGTAACAGTTATACGGTGATCAGTGGTGAAAGGGTTAACTAGGGGGCAATCAAGGGGTTAAAACATTTATTAGGTAGTATATGGGGGTCCCTGTCGCTATAAAACGCTGACGGCGAACCTAAATATTTACGTTCCTAACTAGCGTCACCAGCGACACTAATACAGCGATCAGAAAAATGATCGCTTAGCGACACTGGTGACAGGGGGTGATCAAGGGGTTAAAACTTTATTAGGGGGGGTTAGGGGGGTACCCTAGACCTACAGGGGGCTAATACTAACTGTCCTACCACTGCTAACTGTCACAAACTGACACTATGCAGTAATCAGGAAAAAAACAAAACAAAACAAAAAAACCTGCTTGGTGTCAGTTTGTGAGGGGGGGGGTGATTGGTGGGGGATCGGGGGGCGATCGGGGGGGGGATCGGGGGTGTTTAGTGTGCCTGGCATGTTCTACTGTGTTGTGTGTGTGTTGGTGCACTTACATGTCTTCTCTCCTCGGTGCTGGAACGGAAACTGGCCAGCCGAGGAGAGATGACATCACATCCTCTGCCTCTGTGTACTATACAGAGGCAGGGGATGTTTCTCATTGGCTGGGAGCGATCGCGAGGGGGGGGCCACGATCGGATGGTCTCCCCCTCGTCTCTCAACCCTCCCAGCCAAACGCCGACCGCCGATGGCACCGGGGGGGGTCCGATCGGACCCCCCGCCCGCGGGAAGGCAATCACGTACCAGGTACGTGATTTTGCCTGCCCGTGCCGCTCTGCTCACGTATATATGCGTGAGGCGGTCGGCAAGTGGTTAATCAACGAGATTGGTCGGTACGAACCTGGGTGTAATGGGTCTTTCCCTTTTTTGGATATTAGTTTAATGTGGGCCTAAGTTCCTGTGGGGAGGTATGAGCCCCCTTCCCACATGGCGATAAACACATGTTTCAAAGTGTCGGGGATGAAATCTCTAGTCAATTTGGAATATTCGGCAGTGTACCCATCAGGGCCTGGGGCCTTGGATGGGGCTAATGATTCAATTGTTGTTTGAATGTCTTCCACTGAGATGGGAGCATAAAGGGCCTCTTGAATGTGCGGAGGTGAGTTGGGGTAGTGGTACCTTGAATAAAAAATTCTCTGCCATTATCTGATCGGTCGGATCCTCAGAATAGAGGGATGTATAATAATCCATAAGCAGTTTACTGATTTCTGCAGGGGAGGTAACAAGGGATCCAGCAGTATTCTTTAGAGCAAAAATATACGTAGGTCGTCTAGGACTTGTGCACAGTCTGGCCAAAAGTTTGCCTGCCTTGTTACCGAATCTGTAGAAACGCAGTGTAGAGTAAGATGTCTTAGCTGTTTCCTGTTGCTCTGCCCACAGATCAAAGTTTTGTTTAGCGAGCTGCCAGGCTTTTATGTTATCCAAGGTGTGAGTGTGTGTTAAAGTTGCATCTGCTAATCGTAATGTTTCACTAGCTTGCATATACTGCTGTCGGGAGTGTCTTGTATTGTGTAGTATAAGAAATCATTTTTCCTCTAAAGAAGGCCTTTCCCGCCTCCTAAAAGAGGTTTGGATCAGTAAGGTGTACTCCGTTAGTGGAGGCGTACTCCGCCCAGACACCATAAAGCATGTGATGCAAATCCTAATTTTCTGCTAAATATGAGGGGAAACACCTCGTGGGTGAGGGAGATGATTTGACACTGGTCAAGTGTACGGTAATTGGACTGTGATCGGAAATCACTGTATCGCCAATCTTCGCATTATGCAGTGTTGATAGTAAAGCTTGGGAAGCAAAAAAATTGTCTATTAGTAAAAAAGAATTGGGGGGGGGGGGGAGTGAAAAAAAGGTAAAATCTCAGTCAGTCGGGTGGGTTAGTCGCCATAAGTCTACAAAATGTATGGATGAGATGACCTGGTCTAAATAGGGAAATATCTTCGGCAGGGGAGGCATGATCTCGTGGTGTATGGGATCGAACACCAGTACTGTCCTCTGACGAACACATGGTGGAGTTAAAGTCTCCTTCAACCAGGTGGAGAGCCTCAGGAGCATTCAAGATCCAGGACACCATTTCCTGAAAGAAGAGATTATCAGGGGAGTTGGGAGCGTAGATGTTAGTGATCGCAATGTCACTTGAGCCTAATGATAAATGTAGTGTCATTTTGCGGCCAGTCGAGTCAGCTGGGATAGCTCAGATTTTTATGTAGCAGGATAGCCACCTCAGCTTTTGCGGACCTACTGCGGGAAAGCTGTAGACATCCCCAACCCATAATTTACATATAAACCAAGTGCTATTAAAATAATGCATAACTAACAACAACAAATGTAATGGTCACAATGTATATAACAGAGTAGGAGGCGTAAAGGGAGTAGAAGGCAAAGTTATCAGTTCCCAACAGGACTCTAGAATCTGCATAGTATCAAGGATAATTCAGCGAATTTCTGAGTGGTTAGATTGGTTGGAAAAACGACTACGTTTGTATGGGGTCTTCTCAGTATTGTGTTCTAGCTCCTAGATGAGACCTGAGAGGCTTTAACAGCGTTTGTGGGAGAGCCACTCGGAGGATTATTGTGCTCCGTTTCCATGTCAGAAGGATTATGGATGTAGTGCTCCGCGCTGGCTGGAGATGAGAAAGTGAGGTGTTCCCCTGTAGGAGATTGGATATGGAGAACAGCCAGGTAGGCTAGGGTGAACTTAACATGATTGCTGTATAAGGTCAAGAAAATTGACGAGAATGCTTTGTGTTGTTTCATCACCTCTATTGAGTAGTATGCGAACAGCAGCAGGTCTGCGCCTTCAATAGAGAGGGTGCGCGAGCGACAACATTTCTGTAAAATGGCATTCTTTGTTAGCGTAGTTGAGGTATCTGACGATGACTGATTTTGGTTTAGCACGGTGGTCTGTGTGCTGGCCGATGCGATGAGCACGCTCAATTACACATGTGGTGCGGAGGCTAAGTTGCTCAGGAATGGTTTTGGCACATATGTCTGTGAGCTGTGCGTTAGAGAATGATTCTGGCAGGCCAATAATCCGCAGGTCATTACGCTGTGAGTGATTCTCTAAATCATCTAGTTTATTCCACAGGTCTCTATTGGAGTGTGAGAGGCATGCAAGGACAGCAGAATTAGCTGTAGTATCATCTTCTAGTGAGGAGATCTGCTCTTCTGAGATCCTCTGAGCCTGGCCTGGAATTCCACATGCAGCTGCTGCAGTCCCCTCTGCCCCGCAGCATCTACTGTGTCAGCCAGGGTGGGTGTGAGAAGGGCAGCAACCGCCTGAGCTATGCCTGCAGGAGAGGTGGGATCGCTAGCTGCCGTGCCTGTGTGAGACTGCACTGTGTCGGTATCGCTGGGAGCGGGCGCCATCTTGGCCACGGCTGCCGCTGTATCAGCCGAAGACTGCAGTGTGAAGGAGAGCGTTCGGATGTGGGATCGTTCCACAAACAGATCCATGAGGGTCCCGCCGGGTAGCTGAGACAGATGGGGTAACCCCGAGGCGATAGCAGGCTTTGTAGGCTGATTTTTGAGAGAAGTGCAGCGGGAGCTGGCTCTGCCTACCACCTCCTCATGTGGCGCTGGAACCTGAAGTGGGGGCGATAAATGCCAATAATGGAAGCTGAAAATGGGGCCGGGTCTGCCCCAGGTGCCGCCCATTGCGGGGGTGTCATCTTAGCGCGCCCCAGTCCTCCCCTCTCTCTTCCCCTCCTCCCTCTCACAGAGCGGCAATCTCCGTGTGTCCCTGTTCCGCCAGATTAGGCAACCCGTCAAATGTTGTAACAAAAGTGACGTTCTGTCACGGCAGTCTTGGTACACCCCACGCTCAGCCACAGTAATCCTACAGTCTAAAGTCGCCAAGCGGACATCTTTTTACACCCACCGAAGTCTTGCATTTCACACTTATTTTTACCACTAAACTGAGCTTATACTGTGAAATACAGTATTTAGAACTCCGTGACACTGTTCTGATGAATTTTAAAAGCAGCGGTGTTCTGTCAGATTAGCAGACATGTGAGATCAAAACAGTGTCACGGGGGTTCTAAATACTGTATTACACAATATAAGCTCAGTTTAGTGGTAAAAATAAGTGTGAAATGCAAGACTTCGGTGGGTCTAAAAAGATGTCCACTTGGTGACTTCAGACTGTAGGCTTAGTGTGCCCGAGTGCAGGGTGTACCGTTACGAAATTTAACGGGCCACCTAATCTGATGGAACAACGGAGCTGAATTGCACGGGCCACAGTAACAGTGTCCCACCTCCTGTGATAGACGGCACACTGATCTAATGGCGGGACATTGAATCAGTGTGATGTGATCACAGGAGGTGGGACATTGTTACTGCGGCCTGGGCAATTCAAATCCAGCTCCGTGATGCACAAAGATCGCTGCTCTGATCCCGGCACACGCGGGCTGCATCTGTTGGGCAATGGTGTGGCTGCATTGATCTTTTGTATAATTTCTGCAGTCTCTGACCATCTCCTGTATCATGTCCGCTAGAGGTGCACCGAATGGAAATTTTACTAATACTATTAGCACTGTGTTTAAGTAAGAGATTGCAGACATGGTACAAGAGATGGTTAGAGACTGCAGACTGTATTTTTCTTGACCTTTCTTGCACTAAAGGTGCAAATAATGGCCAAAAATTCATATTAATTTAAATTGATATTAGATAAAAAGTCGAATATAATACAATTCTATATAAAAATATAATTTTTTTTGTAAAAAAACTGTCTTTTACCGCAAAGTGCATCCTGCATTTTCGGTTTCGGCACCAAAATTCCATTCGGTGCACCCCTAGCCGAATTTCTTTGGTGAAAATAACCCAAATCAGTGTATATTATTTAGTCTGTAGGAAAGTTTTTTTTATACATTCTACAAACCATGGACCATTGTGTATGTATGTATGTGTGTGTGTGTGTGTATATGTGTGTATATATATATATATATATGTGTGTATATATATATATATATATATATATATATATAATATATATATATATAATATATATGGGACGGAAAGTATTCAGACCCCCTTAAATTTTTCACTCTTTGTTATATTGCAGCCATTTGCTAAAATCATTTAAGTTCATTTTTTTCCTCATTAATGTACACACAGCACCCCATATTGACAGAAAAACACAGAATTGTTGACATTTTTGCAGATTTATTAAAAAAGAAGAACTGACATATCACATGGTCCTAAGTATTCAGACCCTTTGCTGTGACACTCATATATTTAACTCAGGTGCTGTTCATTTCTTCTGATCATCCTTGAGATGGTTCTACACCATCATTTGAGTCCAGCTGTGTTTGATTATACTGATTGGACTTGATTAGGAAAGCCACACACCTGTCTATATAAGACCTTACAGCTCACAGTGCAGAGCAAATGAGAATCATAAGGTCAAAGGAACTACCTGAAGAGCTCAGAGACAGAATTGTGGCAAGGCACAGATCTGGCCAAGGTTACAAAAAATTTCTGCTGCAGTTAAGGTTCCTAAGAGCACAGTGGCCTCCATAATCCTTAAATGGAAGTTGTTTGGGGGCGACAAGAACCCTTCCTAGAGTTGGCCATCCAGCAAAACTGAGCTATCGGGGGAGAAGAGCCTTGGTGAGAGAGGTAAAGAAGAACCCAAAAATCACTGTGGCTGAGCTCCAGAGATGCAGTTGGGAGATGGGAGAAAGTTGTAGAAAGTCAACCATCACTGCAGCCCTCCACTAGTTGGGGCTTTATGGCAGAGTGGCCCGACGGAAGCCTCTCCTCAGTGCAAGACACATGAAAGCCCTCATGGAGTTTGCTAAAAAAAAACCTGAAGGACTCCAAGATGGTGAAAAATAAGATTCTCTGGTCTGATGAGACCAAGATAGAACTTTTTGGCCTTAATTCTAAGCGGTATGTGTGGAGAAAACCAGGCACTGCTCATCACCTGTCCAATACAGTCCCAACAGTGAAGCATGGTGGTGGCAGCATCATGCTGTGGGGGTATTTTTCAGCTGCAGGGACAGGATGACTGGTTGCAATCGAGGGAAATTCGGCCAAGTACAGGGATATCCTGGATGAAAACCTTCTTCAGAGTGCTCAGGACCTCAGACTGGGCCGAAGGTTTACCTTCCAACAAGACAGTGACCCTAAGCACACAGCTAAAATAACGAAGGAGTGGCTTCACAACAACTCCGTGACTGTTCTTGAATGGCCCAGCCAGAGCCCTGACTTAAACCCAATTGAGCATCTCTGGAGAGACCTAAAAATGGCTGTCCACCAACGTTTACCATCCAACCTGACAGAACTGGAGAGGATCTGCAAGGAGGAATGGCAGAGGATCCCCAAATCCAGGTGTGAAAAACTTGTTGCATCTTTCCCAAAAAGACTCATGGCTGTATTAAATCAAAAGGGTGCTTCTACTAAATACAGAGCAAAGGGTCTGAATACTTAGGACCATGTGATATTTCAGTTTTTCTTTTTTAATAAATCTGTAAAAATGTCAACAATTCTGTGTTTTTCTGTCAATATGGGGTGCTGTGTGCACATTAATGAGGGAAAAAAATGAACTTAATTGATTTTAGCAAATGGTTGCAATACAACAAAGAGTGAAAAATTTAAGGGGGTCTGAATACTTTCCGTCACCACTTTATATTTCAAATCTAATTTGACTACCTATTACACTTTTGAGAGGAACTGATGGACACTGTAGGGGCATGGGTGGGCACTGATGTGGCACGGGTGTGCACTGATAAGCCATGAATGTGCATGGATGAACCATGGATGGGCACAGAGCGCTGTGGGCACTTCAGATCCAGCCCACAAGTGCTGTTGCACTGGCTCCCTCCTCTCCTTCACACACTGTACCGATCGGCGTGAGGAGAGGGGAGGAGCTGAACCAGACATGCTCTCATTTTATAGACTGATCGCTTTACCATTGGACGGAGCGATCATGTGGTAAAGGGCCATTGTCATTGCCCTGTTCCATGAAGTGCCGGGTCCAGAGGACCCGATGGTCACAGACGTTCCCAGGTGCGTGCGGGAAGTGCGGTTCTGGGAGGACGTCATTGTACGCCCTCCCAGAATTAGTCGTCATTCGGCTATGGCTCGGTCAGCATATGGTTCAAAAATGGCTCAGAGACTCAAGAGGTCAATAACTCTAGCTGGCGGATGTAAAAAACTGATGTAAATTTCATCTATTTTTTATTAAAAAAAACTTGACTGAACTTGTGAAACAAATGGTCCAAACGTGTGAAAGGGGCCTGCAAGTGTACTCGTGCAAATGCTTAGTATTCGCAAGGATGCTGGTATCGGTGCAGCACTACTTCTCGCAGTATACATTGGAAGCTGCACCATGTCCACCTTCTGGTTGGCTCTTTTCTTAATTTCCTGGTTGGAGGATACCCAGTTCTTCTAATCATGGATGCTCAGCATCACATGTGCACACTATATAGGGTGGTCTGCATGTGGAGAAGCAGGCTGCTTAGGAATGCCCACTCCTCCAGACTGACATCCACCTATCAAGGCATTTTGGTGTTTGCATAATTTGGCACCTTTTGGGGGGGGGAGGGGGAAGCGGAGACCTGTCTTTGACAGGTATCCTGTTCCCGCCTCTGGGAGCCACAGCCACGGCTGTTGACGTCACCGCTCGGCTCCCTCCTCCTTCCCCTGCCAGTAGGAGAGAGGAGCCTCATGCATGTGCAGTAGGGTTCCCGGCGTAAAGCCGTAAGGCACCACTGCCGGGTTCCCTTTCCTGCAATGACGGTGGCAGCACCTGACAGCTGATGGAAATATCAGCTTCAGTGCTGACATCACTGTACTCCAGGACAGGTAAGTGTGACTTTTTATTAAAAGTCAGCAGCTGCAGTATGTGTAGCTGTTGGCTTTTAATTTCTGTAGCGGTGGGCGGACCTCTGCTTTTAAATTGGAAAAATTTTATTTACAAATGTAATTAATATGATGAATTAGGGTGTAAGCTGATTAAACGTCCGCTTTTAATCGCCGTAAAATTATTCTTTTACTTTTGATAAGATGACTTTACAGCTGTTCTACTACATTGTGGAAAGGTCATTGTAAAACAAAAGGCTGTTTTAACCTTTGATTGTTTTGACCATATGGCATTTTATTCAGTCATGGCTTACCTTTAAAAAACACATTGGTAAAGGCAGCTTGTATAAGTACCCAAACATCTCTTGTCCATTAGCTTCCCAAGGCTCTGGTAAAAGGGAGGGGGAAGCACTGTGAGTCAGGCAAGCTGTACCGCATTGTACACTGCTGTCAATCAGTGAGAGCTCGAAGAAGAAGGCAGAGTGGGTACAGCGATGACCACATCACTGTGGCAAAGTGTCTTCATTGTCCACAGTCTTGGGCCTCTGTATGGGACAGTGACCAAACTGTGCTGCTTAACAAAGAAAAAGCGAGGGAACTTAAATGGTTTTGTTGACTTTGTTGAGTTTAAAATTCTTTTGGCAGATTATAGGTTAATTTTTAAGTATGTGAGCTTTTATATTTAGCTGCTTGTCTGGAGTTCAGGTTTAAATATTGCACACTTTACTGGTGTTTTTTATTCATTTTTACTGGAGCGTTTTTTATTTTTTTTTTATTTTCTTATTTATTTTACTTCCACATTCATTTCAGAATATAAATCCGTAATAATTTACCACTGCCGTGCCTTTGCCAATCTTTTCAAAATTATTAATCCCTCATATACAAGGGATGGTTAACACTGAGGCTTCTCTTGGGGAAACTAAGTATAGTAAGGAAGTAACTAAAGTAATTCTAAACCAACAGGAATGCAGCAGCACAGATTTTATTTATTTATTTTACAACTCTAATGTAATGGCAGTGGAAATGTCTAGAACATACATATTATTCACCATGTAGTGTGGAGTGTCTTGTAATTTTTGTTATTGTACTTTTATAGTATTAAACATTAAGAGGTTTGGAGAACTGTAGCCCGCGGTTCTCTGCACAGGATTTCCCATGCCAGACCGGCAACTTAGTTTATTGTGATTTTTTCTTTTTCTTCACTGGTACCGATAGAGTTATTTAGCAGTGGCTGCCAAAGAAAGGAGGTATGTGTTCGTTCAGCTAGGAGATGGCCCCGGGGGAATAATAAATTACAGGAAGAAAGGCTACTGTTAGCTTTTACTGTAAGGCAAATGAGTTGCATGGCTGGAAATATCTTGTAATTAGTACTACACAGCTCTCCGTGTCTTTTTGTGTTCAATATTAATTAAGACGGTTCAGGCCTGGAATGAATCAATCCCAGGTTTGCAGGTCCTGTCTTTGTACCTACAGATTTTCTATTGCGGTACCAAATTTTCTTGGTGATGATGGGGAACCCAACCAGCTTGATCTTGAATTAATGTACTGTCCCACAGAACTCCTGATTACCCAGAAAGACCTTTCAAAATTCTGATTTACGATTTCCTTTTTTAGCCAGATGAGCTGTGAAACTTTTTTAAAAGTAAGTTAAAGCGGTGGTAAAATTTGCTTTTTAACTTGTACCCACAGGTAAAGTGACTCTCTCCTAAGTTTGCGGTGTTTAGGATATATTCACACTTTAAGCAGCTGGTGATGTTATTGGTGCATGTGCAGTGAACTCAGGATTGACAGCACACTGAGTGTGCCTTCAGTTTAGAGTGCTGTGCCGTAGCTGTGACCCCTATGCACAGGAGTGACCCGTCTATTTAATTGGCCAGAAAACGGGAACCTGGAAGGAAGACTGGGTGAAGATTGAACCTTCGACAATGATAACTAGGCGCCGCTGGAGGGCTTTGTTTTAAGGTAAGTCTGTCATAATGTGCTAGTATGCAGTGCATCATGGCTTAAACCGCCGGGAGGGGCGGAGGGGCGCACATTTTTTTATTCATATTTTATATATATTTTTTTTAAATACAGTTTGCTACCTCTTTAACTTTTTATTCTGGAGTTGTACACCTTAAGGGACAGTTGTACCATTGGAGCCCACCTGGAGAAATACTTATCTTTGTCTTCGATCCAGTAATTTTGCACTGTGCAACCCTGCCAGGAGCTGCACAGCCTTGACTCAGCAGGGGACCCCAACAGTAGAGGTGCGCATCTTCACTGGTCTCACGATTTGATTAGATTACGATTATCTGGTCAACGATTCGATTCCACGATGCATCACAATTACCGACGAACTCCCACTTCCACCTCCTGTGGTCCCAAAAGATTGCCCGGCCATTCAGGACAATGCAGTGAAACATGCATACCCAGCTGTGAAGCTGCAAGCTGTCACAGCTGGATGCCCACAGTAGTATTGCCAGCGCCGTGGACAGGCGGGGGAGAGAAGGGAGGGTTCGGGTGGCCATGTCGCTGGATTGTGGGACAGGTGAGTGTCTTTTTATTAAAAGAAAATACACTTTTTTGTAGCTGCTGACTTTTAATAAACAAAAAAATTTACTGGAACTTTGAATTAAAAATAACCTCACTCCCTTAACCACTTCAGCCCCGGAAGATTTGGCTGCTGAACGACCAGGCCATTTTTTTGCAATTCGGCACTGTGTTAATTTAACTGGCAATTGCGCGGTCGTGCGACGTTGTACCCAAACAAGATTGACGTCCTTTTTTCCCCACAAATAGAGCTTTCTTTTGGTGGTATTTGATCATCTCTGCAGTTTTTATTTTCTGTGCTATAAACAAAGAAAAGCAACAAGTTTGAAAAAAACACAATATTTTTTACTTTTTGCTATAATAAATATCCCCATTTTTTTCAAGGAGGACAAAAGGGATCACTGGTGCTCAATTAGGAGAGATGGGGGGTCCTGGCGCTTAGTGGGGGGAGATGGGGGGTGATTAGTGGGGAGAGATGGGGGCGCTTAGTGGGGAGAGATGGGGGGGTCCTGGCGCTTAGTGGGGAGAGATGGGGGATCCTGGCGCTTAGTGGGGAGAGATGGGGGGTCCTGGTGCTTAGTGAGGGGAGATGGGAGGGTTCCTGGGGCCTAGTGGGGAGAGATAGCAGGCTCAAGTGATTAGTGAGGGGAGATAGGGGTCCTGGTGCCTAATGGGGGCAGTTTGGAGGCACTGCCAGTCAGTGGGGGAGGGGGGGGGGCACTGGTGCTCCTTAATCCATATGGAATCCTGTAGAAGAATCATCCCCCTCTCGCTTTTCTTTTCTGCTGATTTTTCTCATCTGAAGGGATGCCAGGGATGCCAGTTCAGTGATAGCTCAGACGATCTCACAAAAGAAAACTTCCTCTGCTCACGTCTCTGCCAGGCTCTGACTGATGACATCATCTATTGCAGAGCCCAGCAGAGGAAGCCAGTGGTGGAAGTTTTCCTTTGCTGACAGTTTTTGATTACTTGGCTGAGCTATCACTGCATGGCCTTCCCCAGCATCCATCCAGACATGCCGTCACTTCTAGCAGCTCCTCAGTTTGCCTTTATTACTACTTGGACAAAACTCTTCCTCACCTCAGTAAGCAAATGCAGTTTGCTCAGAAGCTCCATTGAAAGCCAATCCATCCAGAAGAATGTGATGGACAGGCCTCCCTGTGCACCCATTGGCAGAGGAGGCAGCAGGAGGCTGGGTATCTCAAGTTCCCTCATTAGTCCCTCCCTACTGAGTCCTGACATCGCTCGGGAGTCCCGGCCTGCTAGCCTAATGAACTATGTGGGTGGGCTAGGAGGACGGGCTGCCTGTACCAGCTTATCAGCAGCCCTGAGCATAGGCATTTCTGATGTGACTGCCGGTGCCCGGCCTCTCTGCTCTCAAGTCTCAGGTCTCTCCTGACGTCAGCAGGGAATTCTCAGCCCCGCCTGCCTCACTTCTGATTTGATAGTGACAGTCAGCGGGCGGGGCTGAGAATTGGCCACTGACGTCAGAAGAGCTGGAAGTTAGAGGAGAGAGGCGGGCATTGTACACAACGGGATACGCTCGGAGCGCTCTCCTGGGAAGGGCGAGGCAATGACCGGCAATCGATTTCTACAGTCGCATGCATCGATGCCGCATCGGGGACACCCGAATCATGAAGCATCGATGCAGTGATTAATTTCAACACCCCTACCCAACAGGTTCCCTTCATCCATGCATGCTATGTCCCTCTTCATTCCTAAGCTGGGTCACGATGGCCTCCAGCAATTCTGCAGAGTATGGCTCTTCAAAAGAAATGAATGGGGCTGCAATATGAAATTTGAAGAGAGGAGATTTCATCATTAATTAAAAATTTAAAAGTATTATTAAAAATAAAATTGTCATAGGATGAGGTTAATTTTAAATGGGTCTGCTTTTGGTTTCATATTTTCCCATATTGGTCTGTAAATTAAATGTATATTTTCTCCTATAACGCTCCAGCTGCAAAACATTTGTTTCTTATTTCATCTGGTCCATGCTTCTTTCTTTGCACCCTAACAATCCTTTACACAAACGTGATTCTCTTTTCCTGTCAAGGATTATCACTTGATCATTCTCCTTGTGTATTTCATTTGATTTAATAAAAGACAGAATACATATGTGACATCATCTGTGTTAAGGGCCAGAAACTGTTGTTTCTTTTCTTTTTTACCCTAGAGCATGTTTGCATAAGCTGACTGATACACACAGATACACTATTTTGTAGTTCATCAGTAATTACAAATCCTAGGTGGTGTTGCAAGAAGTATCTTCCAATGATCTGTGGAGGGTAGGGGTAGTCCTAAAAATGGTTTATATACTCTGTTTGATACTGCTATGTTCGTAGAGATCTTTCTCACACTTTTGGGTGTACAGTGCCTTGCAAAAGTATTCACCCCCCTTGGCTTTTTACCTATTTTGTTACATTACAGCCTTTAGTTCAATTTTTCAAAGTTTTTATAATCTGAATTATATGTGATGGATCAGAACACAATAGTCTAAGTTGGTGAAGTAAAATTAGAAAAATATATGCATAAAACAATTTTTCAGAAATAAAAAACTGATAATTGGCATGTGCGTATGTATTCACCACCTTTGTTATGAAGCCCATAAAAAAGCTCTGGTGCAACCAATTACCTTCAGAAGTCACATAATTAGTGAAATGATGTCCACCTGTGTGCAATCTAAGTGTCACATGATTTGTCGTTACATATACACACCTTTTTGAAAGGCCCCAGAGGCTGCAACACCTAAGCAAGAGGCACCACTAACACTGCCTTGAAGACCAAGGAACTCTCCAAACAAGTAAGGGACAATGTTGTTGAGAAGTACAAGTCAGGGTTAGGCTATAAAAAATATCCAAATATTTGATGATCACTAGGAGCACCATCAAATCTATCATAACCAAATGGAAAGAACATGGCACAACAGCAAACTTGCCAAGAGACTGCCGCACACCACAACTCACGGACCGGGCAAGGAGGGCATTAATCAGAGAGGGAGCACAGAGACCTAAGGTAACCCTGGAGGAGCTGCAGAGTTCCACAGCAGAGACTGGAGTATCTGTACATAGGACGACAATAAGCCGCACGCTCCATAGAGTTGGGCTTTATGGCAGAGTGGCCAGAAGAAAGCCATTACTTTCAGCAAAAAACAAGATGGCACAGTTTGAGTTTGCGAAAAGGCATGTGGGAGACTCCCAAAATGTATGGAGGAAGGTGCTCTGGTCTGATGAGACTAAAATTGAACTTTTTGACCATCAAAGAAAACGCTATGTCTGGCGCAAACCCAACACATCACATCACCCAAAGAACACCATCCACACAGTGAAACATGGTGGTGGCAGCGTCATGCTGCGGGGATGTTTTTCATCAGATGAGACGGAAACTGGTCAGAGTTGAGGGAAAGATGGATATTGCTAAATACAGGGATATTCTTGAGCAAAACCTGTACCACTCTGTGTGTGATTTGAGGCTAGGATGGAGGTTCACCTTCCAGCAGGACAATGACCCCAAACACACTGCTAAAGCAACACTTGGGTGGTTTAAGGGGAAACATGTAAATGTGTTGGAATGGCCTAGTCAAAGCCCAGACCTCAATCCAATAGAAAATCTGTGGTCAGACTTAGAATGCTGTTCACAAGTGCAAACCATCCAACTTGAAGGATCTGGAGCAGTTTTGCAAGGAGGAATGGGCAAAAATCCCAGTGGTAAGATGTGGCAAGCTCATAGACTTATCCAAAGCTGTGATAGCCGCAAAAAGGGGGCTCTACAAAGTATTGACTTTAGGGGGGGTGAACAGTTATGCACATTGACATTTTCTGTTTTGTCCTATTTGTTGTTTGCTTCACAATAAAATAAAAATATCTTCAAAGTTCTGTGTCATGTTCTCCATGTTAATTCCAGGTTGTGAGGCAACAAAACACGAAAAATGCCAAGGAGGGTGAATACTTTTGCAAGGCACTGTATCTATAAAATAGAGGAATGACCTAGCCACTGCCTTTTCAAAATAAATCAATCCTAATTCATGTTTATAAAGCATGGCTGTCTATATAACAAGTGTGTGTTGCCCTTTGCTTCATAACAGTCTATTGAATGGGGACAAAAAAGTCCCGGTAGGAGGAATGAAGCTTTCCACGTGGCTTTGATAGGGCTGGGTCACAAACGTGGAGAACTACAGTATCTCACAAAAGTGAGTACACCCCTCACATTTTTGTAAATCATTTATTCTACCTTTTCATGTGACAACACTGAAGAAATGACACTTTGCTACAATGTAAAGTAGTAAGTGTACAGCTTGTATAACAATGTAAATTTTCTGTCCCCTCAAAATAACTCAACACACAGCCATTAATGTCTAAACCGCTGGCAACAAAAGTGAGTACACCCCTAAGTGAAAATGTCCAAATTGGGCCCAATTAGCCATTTTCCCTTACAGGTGTCATGTGACTCGTTAGTGTTAGAGCAGGTGTGTTATGTTTGGTGTTATCGCTCTCACTCTCTCATACTGGTCACTGGAAGTTCAACATGGCACCTCATAGCAAATAACTCTCTGAGGATCTGAAAAAAAGAATTGTTGCTCAACATAAAGATGGCCTAGGCCAGTGATGGCGAACCTTGGCACTCCAGATGTTTTGGAACTACATTTCCCATGATGCTCAACTACACTGCAGAGTGTAGAGTGCAGAGTGGGAAATGTAGTTTCAAAACATCTGGGGTGCCAAGGTTTGCCATCACTGGCCTATAAGAAGATTGCCAAGACCCTGAAACAGAGCTGCAGCACGGTGGCCAAGACCATACAGCGGTTTAACAGGACAGGTTCCACTCAGAACAGGCCTCGTCATGGTTGACCAAACAAGTTGAGTGCATGTGCTCGGCATCATATCCAGAGGTTGTCTTTGGGAAATAGACGTATGAGTGCTGCCAGCATTGCTGCAGAGGTTGAAGGGGTGGGGGGGTCAGCCTGTCAGTGCTCAGACCATACGCTGCACACTGCATCAAATTGGTCTGCATAACTGTCATCCCAGAAGGAAGCCTCTTCTAAAGATGATGCACAATAAAGCTCGCAAACACTTTGCTGAATACAAGCAGACTAAGGACATGGATTACTGGAACCATGTCCTTGTGGTCTGATGAGACCAAGATAAATGTATTTGGTTCAGATGGTGTCAAGCGTCAACCAGGTGAGGAGTACAAAGACAAGTGTGTCTTGCCTACAGTCAAGCATGGTGGTGGGAGTGTCATGGTCTGGGGCTGCATGAGTGCTGCCAGCACTGGGGAGCTACAGTTCATTGAGGGAACCATGAATGCCAACATGTACTGTCACATACTGAAGCAGAGCATGATCCCCCTCCCTTCGGAGACTGGGCCGCAGGGCAGTATTCCATCATGTTAACGACCCCAAACACCTCCAAGACGACCACTGCCTTGCTAAAGAAGCTGAGGTTAAAGGTGATGGACTGGCCAAGCATGTCTCCAGACCTAAACCCTATTGAACATCTGTGGGGCATCCTCAAACGCAAGGTGGAGGAGCGCAAGGTCTCTAACATCCACCAGCTCTGTGATGTCATCATGGAGGAGTGGAAGAGGACTCCAGTGGCAACCTGTGAAGCTCTGATGAACTCCTTGCCCAAGAGGGTTAAGGCAGTGCTGTAAAATAATGGCCACACAAAATATTGACACTTTGGGCCCAATTTGGCCATTTTCACTTAGGGTGTACTGACTTTTGCTGCCAGCGGTTTAGACATGAAAGGCTGTGAGTTATTTTGAGGGGACAGCAAATTTACACTGTTATACAAGCTGTATACTCACTACTTTACATTGTAGCAAAGTGTCATTTCTTCAGTGTTTTCACGTGTAATAATAGAATAAAATATTTACAAAAATGAGAGGGGTGTACTCACTTTTGTGAGATACTGTAAATGCACTTCTGTGACCCAGAAGAGAAGTATGGCCAAACAGCTGATCAGGGTGAAGAGCCAATCACAGCGGCTCTTTACCATGTGATCAGCTGTGTCCAGTCACTGCTGATCACAATGTAAATACACTTGCTTGTTATCGTCATTCCTTTTCAGGTCTGTCACAGCGTGAGGAGAGAGCCGGTAACCGGCTAGTGTGAAAGGGACATCTGTCCTCATTATTAGTGCAGTGCCAATCAGTGTCTCCTTATCAGTGCCCTTAAGTGTCGTCTATTATTACCTATCCGTGCCACATATCAGTGCCCATCAGTACTGCCTATTAGTGCCCATCAGTGCAGACTCATCAGCGCATATCTGTGAAGGAGAAAAATTACCTGTTTGCAAAATTTTATTACAGAAACTAAGAAAAATGTTTTTGTTTTTCAAAATTTTTGGTATTTTTTACCTTTGTTTAGCAAAAAAAAAACCAAAACAATTGCTGATTAAATACCACCAAAAGAAAGCTCTATTTGTGTAAAAAAATGATAAAATTTCATATGGGTACAGTGTTGCATGACCGCGCAGTTGTCATTCAAAGCGCGACAGCGTTGAAAGCTGAAAATTGGCCTGGGCAGGAAGGGGGTTAAAGTGGTTAAACATCATACCAGCTATCAAAATGACATGCACACACCTGTATACAGTATTTTTTACTTGGCCCTACCACGTGTAAAGGTTGATGTTTTCTTTTTTGTGTTGTGAGAGGGTTAAAGGATTTTCAGTCCAGCAATATCTAAGGTTAGAACCACAGGTTCTTTCAATTGGTGAAAGCCAAATGAGGTTCTTTGAGCAACGCACTTGAATGCTGGATGGAGGTTTGAAAATGTTTTCTTGCAGTGATGCTGTGTGACCCTGCCAAGCAGTGTTTCCAACTTACCATTGAAATTTACTGACACGGCATCCAACATTTACTGGCACAGTCACGTTTTTACTGGCATTTCCAAAAGTTACAAAATTACAGTTTTAAGTGCAAATTTCAGTATTTAGGCTACAAACAAGTACAATATGCAATTAGCAATGTGATTTAAGGTAGATATTTAGGCAAAAAGGATATTTCTTTCTTTTATTTGGATATAGTAAGTAAGCAGTTCAGGAACACTGACAGCAGTGTGCAGCAGCACAGACGATGATGACACCTCAACGATATGACACGTGCCCTCCTGAGTAAGAGTGACCGTCTCTCTCTATACCAGGTGGTGTCTTCAGTCCACTTCAGTCTAAAAGGCACTGACAGTCCTGCTCCCAGGTTTGCCTTGCTCCCATCCTACAGACCCGCACACGAGGCTCTGGCCACTCCGCTCAGCTCCCTTGCACCATGACATCATACCACACGCTCAGGCACTGCCTCCGCCAGACCCACTCCTGCTGGCGCTGCCCGAACACACAAAAGCAGGCCCTTGGATGGTCTCAGTGGACTCCAAATCAGAATGCGCAATTCTGAGCCGTGCGTCACAGCATTTACTGGCAGAAGAAAAAGTGCCATTTTTTTACTGGCTGGCTGCCAGTAAAAATACTGACAGTTGGCAACACTGCTGCCCAGGGCTGCACTGCCTTGCTTCAGAAGGTGATCATGCATTTGTGCCATGTCCCTAATCATTCTTATGAGGAGCTGGAGGTGGCTGAGCATGGTGGCTGCTAGCAGTCCTGTAAATGCGCAGGATACAGGGAGCCTGAAGGACTTGTCTCAGTTGTTTGACTATTGTACTATATGCTTATGCTGGTTGCATTATATTTTCCCCGAGCCTTGGTTAATTTTCTTTTTGGACATATGCATACTAAAAATGTAGTTGCCATTTATATGAAGATTGGAAGCTGACTTCTTATTGTTTCATTGAATTTAAAGCATGATGGAAAACATTTGCCCTAAAAGTCAAAGATGTCTGTTGCATTCATCATTTGTTTCCTAACCCCTATACCGCTACTACTAAGCTAGACCTGCTTGGACATATTGTATTACTGAGAAACCAGAAAACTGCTTGTTTCTGTCTAGGGGATGGGAAAAAAGTTTAACTTGCCAGATCCTCTGCTCCCCCAGCAGACGGCACTCCCCTACGCTCCAGCACTGGGCTATGGTCCCTGCATCAGTTTTGATGACATCAACACCTCAGACCGTCAGAGCATGGGGAAGAAGAGGCTGCAGGGATCAGTCTAGTAGCTTGGAGGATCAGGTACATAAAACCTCTGTAACCGGTCTGCCTAGACAGAAATAAGCAAGTAGCACTCCGTGTGAGAGCTGTCGACTGCAAGGAAGGACTTCTATTTTTCCAGTAATTTAGCTTTAAAGAACACTTGTCATTGGACCTAATACCTGGTTTGAGGTGGCTGAGAGCAGATCTGCAGATAACCCAGGAAATTTAAAGTAGACTTGTCATACAGTATTAGAGCTGCACAATTCTGCCTAAAATGAGAATCACAATTTTTTTGCTTAGAATAAGATTCTCTCACGATTCTCGTGGTGTAACATCATCTTTCACATTAGACAAAAAAATTGGGTTTACTTTACTGTTTAGTTTTTTCTTTTTAATTCATTGAATTGTATTTTTTCCCAAAAAAAATTGTGTTTGAAAGACCGTTGCGCAAATACAGTGTGACATAAAATATTGCAACAACCGCTATTTTATTCTATAAGGTCTCTGCTAAAAAAATATATATAATGTTTGGAGGTTCTAAATAATTTTCTAGCAGGAAATACTGATTTTAACTTGTAAGCAACAAGTGTCAGAAAAAGGTTTGATCTTTAAAGCAGTTGTAAACCCTAAAAAAAACAAACAAAAAAAAACCTGTAAGACAAAGACATAATGAGCTAGTATGCGTCACATACAAGCTCATTATGAAATACCTTAGAATGAAGCTGCTTCAGCGGCGCCAGCACACCGTTGAGATGGCTGACATTTTCCCCGGAGTTTCTTCAGGGTTCGCGGGCTCCTGGCGCTATGATTGGCCGGAGCCATGATGACATCATTCCTGCCAGTCACTGCACAGGGCCCTGAAGAAACTGCACGATCGGCCATTCCTTTAGTGTGCATATGCCGATTGACGGCGGCGTATATAGTAAATATCATCTAAAAGGCGCAAGTTTAGGAGATATTTTCAGTACCTACAGGTATGCCTTATTATAGGATTACCTGTAGGTACAATTAAACAGGAAGACTTTACTTTATCTTTAAGTGGTTAAACTGACCTAATTGACAGACCAAAGTTCATTCCTTTGATCTAAAAGAGAGTTAACGCCCAACGCTGACAATGTTGATAAACATTTGCTGGCTTTTTTTTGACAGCTTTGAGTGAGTAGAGTATGTCTCTGCACTTGCATGAATGAATCATGTAAATGCTGGATAGAGATCGTGAGGGGGATTGAATCGATTTTTTTTTTTTTTTTTTTTAACGATTAATCGTGCAGCTCTATACAGTATGTACAGGAACTCAATTTAAAAATGCTAGTTGTCTGTTGTTGGCTGTGTCCAACTTCCTTAATTTTGAAGTATGCTGGTACAAGAATGCAGGAACAAGTATAAGATAAATGTCAGAATTCCTTATCCCATTTCTTATTCTGTTTCAGTGGCTTAGAATGCGCCAGCAAAGGCAGCCTACAGTATATGATTGTCTCGTGACAGGTATACTTTATATATGAAGTCCTGGATAAACTTGTCTAAATACAAAAGTTATGTATTCTTGAAACCTTGATGTGCATTCTGTACTAATACAACAAATACTAAATGGATTCTCTGCACACTGCTGCACCCTTCCCAGCAAACTATGCAATGAAAAACAGGGATATTTAGTTCACATACATTGCAATACATGTTTAAGCTGACCAACTCCATCAAAGTAATCCCTCTTCTGGCCAGTCCTACACTGCTTTGCCACTGCAAATGCTACAGTAGACACCAAGTTAACCTGGGGCATAAAGACACAAGGTGGGGGAGAGCTACAAGGTTCAGGTCTGGTCACTGACCTGCATACAACAAAGAAAAGGTATACTTGTGCTTAAATCCCAATACATGTACAAGCTATTGGGATTTGAGCACAGGTACAGTATATATTTTCTCCATGTACTAATACAAGATCCTTTGTGCAAGCACTTCCTGTAATCTAGACCGGTCCCTGCTCCTCTCTCTATGCAAGGTGATGGGTCTTGTATACATCCCCCTCACGTAGTTTCAGCAGACAGCTTGTATTGGGTGGACCTACTGGGTCGCTTTAAGGCAAAAAAAAACTTTAGCCCTTAAAGAGGCTGTAAAACCTTGTTTAAAAAAAAAAAAAACATGCCAGTCATACTTGCCTCCCACTGTGTAGTTAGTTTTGCGCAGAGTGGTCAGGGTCCTCCTTCTGGTGTCCCTCAGCGGCGCTGGTGGCTCCTCCCTGCATCGAGTGTCCACGTTGGAGAAGCGTTCTCCTTGGTGGACACCCGTCCGGGCGCGCTCCCGAGTCCAGCATCTGTGTCCATTCACACAGAATGCAGGACACGGCCCCACCCCTCGGCGCGGCGTCATTGGATTTGATTGATGGCAGCGGGACCAAATGGCTGTGCTGCTATCAATCTATCCAATCAGGACACGAGACACCAGCTAGAGCTGGTGTGCTCGTTCTTGGCTGGAGAAAGATCAGAGTCAGGTAAGTAAAACGGGGCTGGGGGGGGGGGGGGGGGCTGCAGCACCACAGAGGGTTTTTCACCTTAATGCATAGAATGGTGAACAACCATGAGGGTTTACAACCCCTTTTAAAACCACTTTTAATAACAATGGTCAAGTATCATTTCTTCCCAGGAAGCCTTTACAGGCAATGTATGGTGTATTTTCAGCCAACATATGTTTTGAATTACTATTGCAGTTTTCCTTTTTTAAAGTCATTTTTGATATAATTTTCACATTTTACATGCTCGCTCTTCTAGATTTTTGTTTTAAATATAGACATTTGTAGGTTGCACATTAGAGACAGAGTATATCCGCCAAATAGGGAGTCCATTATTTTTAATGAGTTGGTTGACTCCTAGACTTGCATTTCTGCTGCCATGTATGTATCTAATTACAAATTATACACACAAACAAGGGCTTTAAAACATTATGCGGTTGGATAAGATTTACAGCAAGCTGAACTTGTTTACATGTTCAGCTAAAATTGCTGAAAATACTATACTCTACATTCCCTTTTATTTGGGGCACTTAAGCTCTAAATTGCAATCCTTTTTTTTTTTTCTCCTTTTTTTTTTTTATATATATTAATGTGCTCATGGGTTGGATTGTCCTTTAAATCCACAAATGCCTTTTCTGTGGTGTCAAACAAACTGATGCCTCCTATGATTTTTTTTCTACATTTGGGACCCATAGTAATGTCTGTATGATATGTTACCCATTTGTGATATTATTGAAATGGCTATTATGAGATGATTTGGTGAAGTTAGAGGACTGACAGCAAAAAAATAAATTTGACATTCAGAACATCATGTACAACTATCAGAAGTGTATAATGACATTGGGGGTTATTTACGAAAGGGAAATCCACTTTGCACTACAAGTGCACTTGGAAGTGCAGTCGCTGTAAATCTGAGGGGTAGATCTGAAATGAGGGGAAGCTCTGCTGATTTTATCATCCAATCATGTGCAAGCTAAAATGCTGTTTTTTTATTTTCCTTGCATGTCCCCCTCGGATCTACAGCAACTGCACTTCCAAATGCACTTTCAGTGCAATTTCAAGTGCACTTTGCACTTGTAGTGCAAAGTGGATTTGCCTTTCGTAAATAACCCCCAATTAAAATGACCGGAAAGTCTCTCCTTTTTTTTTTTTTTTAATAATAAACATGTTCTACTGCGCCCAATGCGTTTCATCATATGTGATATCAGGGGTTCTGATGTCACGTATGACAAAACGAGGTGGAGTCAGACCACACGCATGTTATCATGCATCATATTTGTATTTTACTGGGCTGGTTAATCAATTGAGGGCTGGGGATGATCGTTCTGGAGGTAGGGAGTTGGTCTCCCTAGAGAGTGGCTGGTCCTGCTTATCCTAATTTCAGTGAGGAGCCCCTGTGTTTTTCATGCCCAAGATGGTGCCTTGCATATAACAGCCTAAATGACCACTATAAACGTGGTCATATTCTTCCGGTAAGCAGGTCTATGTTCACAAGGGTGGTGATAGCTGTCAGTACACTGCAAAGATGTGATACCTCTCTAATTGCTATATGGAGACTAGTGGACTTTCTCTATTTGATGTCAATATTTTTATTTGTCTTTTTTTTAACATGGGCACAGATTGCTATATGTGTATTCTCTTAAGTATGTTTGTACAATTGCTTTCACATTATTTTTTTTTTATTCACTTTCATTTGCACTTTGATTACCTTAGCATATTTTGAGATCTATAATTATTTAGAACCACACTGCTGATAATAGTACCTTTTTATATACCTGGTAACAGGGTATTTTGTTTGGTTCCTTTTTGTTTATATGTTTTGGAAGTCCTAAGTGCGGATGTTTCTTTCCACTTTAAATGTCCACTCTGCAATGAAAGAGTTATGCAGCTCTCCAATGCAGCTCTGTCCTTTTGTTAATGTTAGTTTTCCAGATAGCCTGCATTGGAAAAATACCTACGATGTCTGTGTTCTGGAAAGAGCATAGATATAAGAGGTTTATCCTCCTGTCCTTTTCTGCTGACAACCCTTCACTAGACCCTCCAACAACAGCTCAGAGAGAAATACAAATTCAGCAGGAACCATCTGATTTTGTAATCCATCTATGCCCATTCTTGCTCAACAGAACTCAATCTAAAGATAAACTTCTGTCGAACTGGATTGTTCACATTTTTATTTCCATCTCTCTCCCTGATTTTCCCCTATCTTCCTGTATGGTGAGACAGGAGATTTTTGCTTTGACATACACTTTAGGATTTGCATACCTATCTGCTGCTCTCTCTTCAGCTGCTTTGGTCTAGGTAACCCTTTGGCTTTGTTCACAACTGAGTGTTTTGAAGCTTAACCAGATGTGCTTCAACGTTTGATGCCAAGATTTAAATAAAAAGTATGGATTCGTTTTTGTTTTGTTTTTTTAAATCATAGTTACTTAGGCAGATGCAGCTTCGATGCAATTTTGCATATGTCCCCCGCCCTCTCTAATGGTGAGAACTGAGCGTTCAAACGCCGCCGATCGCTCAATTCTCCCCGCCACTCTAAACACAGAGCTGTGACTGTTAGTCACTGGCTCGCTGCCCTCCCCTCCATAGCTCACTGGCTCAGGCTCTCAGTCGCTCGCTGGGCTAGGTGCCGGTTCAGGCTCCTGGATGGATCAGGACTGACTCTGTGACATCAGCCAACAGCGGACTTCAGCGGAAACGGGTTACAGGAGTGCAGAACCAATTGCACTCTCATGATTTACAGGAAAAGTACAGCCAAATGGGCTTTGGCTGTACTTCTCCTTTTATTCCTACTCATTGGTGCCGTTTACACCTGAGCATAGTGTCACTTGAAGTTTGAAGGTCATCGCTTGAAAAAGTTTGCAAGCTTCTTTTGGAGCTCCTTTTAGACTTTAATAGAAGTGCCTGAAAAACACATACAACCTGCGTTTTTTTTAAAAATGTTTTATTGTTTAGTAACCAAGATTTCCATTGGCTAGAAAAAAAGATTCCAGCTTGAAACACACACAGAACCAAAGATGCTAAGTTCAAGTGTGTATAGGGCCATTTTCAAAGCTATGTTTTTGTTTTTCACTGAACTTTTCTCCTTGTAACAAAAAAGGTATATTGTGTTTTACACTTAATATTTTTTTCCAGGTTGGATGGAGCACTGCCCGAGATTATTATACTTTTTTGTGGTCGCCTATGCCTGAAAACTATGTGCCCGACTGTACTCGTGACTGTGTGCTGACATTCCAAGGTTAGAGCATGTTTTCATGTTTCCTCTGGTAAATTAGATTTATCCTTAAAGTGGATGTAAACCCAAATTTATTTATTTTTTTTTATATCATACTGTAGAGTATAAGATTTCCTATCATTTGAGCCCAGTCTTGCCACACAGAGTTAATCCATCTCTGAGCAATCCTCTTTTATTGTTCAGTGAGAAAAATCTTGACAAACTGAGAAAAACTTTGTCAAATCCTCCCCCTTGCTGTGAGTGACAGCCTGCAGTATTTTTTAATTCCCTCTCCCACTCCTTTCTTCAGCAGCTCTGCAAGGATTGGCTGTTCCACACCTCAGCATGATTTGGCATGCTGAAGTCATGTGGTTACTTTCCTGTCTTTTCACTGGATGTTAGAGATCATAGCAGAAGTTCAGTGTTAGAAATACACAGGGGAGTGTAGAGGTGGGCGGGGAGTCTACTGACATCAGGACTCCACCCACCGAGCTCCAGACAACAGACCCACCCACAGAATATGCAGTTTTTCTGCTCTCATAACAGACAGAGGGGAGACATTTGACAGGTAAAGATACATGCAGGAGGCATGTATATCCTTATAGATAACCCCTATGGCAGTAGTTTAGAAAGGATGACATTGGGGTTACATCCACTTTAAGCTGAGGTTCTTTTCCTACACTACTGCCAAAAATGGGTCCTGTTCTAGTAAAGCCACTATATTCTTACATACTATAAACAATACATATCCCTCCGTTTACATAAGTCCTGCTTCACTTTCTCTTCCCTGCTTACCAACCTTAGCTCCCTCTTACCAGATTTTTTTTCCATTTCCAAACAAAAGTAGTGGAGAGCAATCAATTTGAAGGCACACTTAAAAATGTACTTAAAAGTATAACTAAAGGCAAAACTTTTTTTTTTTTTTTTTTTTTTTTTAGTTTTGGATCAATTGAAGATGGATTAGAACACCTGTTTTTATTTATTTATTATAGGTTATTATTATTTATTTATAGGTTTTTATTACTACCTCTGCCACCATTAATTCACCCTCTGTTTGTCCTGTTTACCATTATCATCAAAGGTGAAGGTAAAAGGAAATCTAAATTTTGGGTTGTCCCCAGGACAATAATAGAGGGGAAATCTTCCAATGGGGACACTAGTTCTGATGACCTGAGGGGCCACAATGAATTTCCTTAATTTGCAGGGATTTTTTCTCACTTCTTGGTTATAGGACAGGAAGTGAAGGTAAATCTCCCCAATAGGACAGAGATGAGGGGAAAAAAACGCTGACACGGGTATAACCTTCTCTTCTGCTATCCAAAATGAATAAAACATTTTTTGCCTATAGTTCTACTATAAACCTTAACCCTTTTGCTGCAGACTCCTGCCTGTCAGGTGAGAGCATTCGGGCGGCAGTGCTCCATGACCTCACTTCCAGATCAGCATCTATGTGTCCCCGGCTAGCTTTGCCAGGAAGGAATATTTTACAATGCGATCTGCATTGCTATACATTCAGTGGAAGAACCTGTTACCTAAAAAAAACAAATCACGGTTTTTATTTTTTTTGCAAAAAAATTAGGCTACACCCAGGCACATAAACCCCCCCCTTCCAAAAAATTTTGAGGCCCCTCACCTCCACATATACACATGTAGGGACGTAAACACATGTGTCGGGGGTGCCTACGTGTGAAAACGTTGATTGCGATACACATGTTATATATCGCAGCACATGCCAGAGTAAGAGCAATAATTCTAGCACAAGATCTCCTCCATAACACTAAACTGACACCTATAGGGGGCTTTTGAAGCATCACCTATAGAAAATATAGGGTACTAAAGTTTGTCGCCATTTCACGGGCGCACACAAATTTAAGGTTTGGTATGTTGGGTATCTATTTACTGAGCGCAATCTCATCTTTTATATTTTACCAAAATTAGGGTAATTTATTGTGCTTGTTTGCCCTAAAATTCACCTTAGCATGTTTTTCACTGAAACCTTTGCGGTAATATCGTGTGACATAAAAAATTGGAACTACCATTATTTTATTTTCTAGGGTGTCTTTTCAGAAAATATATAATGTTTGGGGGGTTTACATCATCTTTAGGACCAAAGTTATTTTTCTAAACGTGTGCAAAAAATACAAATACCGTTCTGGCAGCAAAAAGGTTAAATACTGAAAAATACAAACACCATACTTCCCTTTCTAAATGTCTCTATCTTGCATTATTATATCTAATACAAAATTAAAGGTCTGATGTAAACATGTATAATGGCACAAAAGAAAATTTTGTGTTTAAATGGTTACATTTATGATTCCCCTTTCTGATTTTTTTTTTTTTTGTAATGCTTTTTTATGTTTTAGACGTTTTTTCTGTAGTCTTGGCTTGAGTTTGTTGTGTGTCCCCAGATAATTCACCTGTTCATTGAGCACCCCAGCAAAGTCTTGAACTGCTGTCCAATAACAGCTGGGTGCTTCCACCTGTGTAAACTAGCGGTTAGGTCATAAACTGAGTTTGGATGGATATACTGAGCAGCCCATTTTTTCACATGCATAAAAGCAGAGTTTTATGAAGTTCTGTATTAAATGTCCATATGAGACATGAGTGAGCCAAGTTACAAAAGCATGCGGTTACAATCAGGCACTGAAACAGTAGTATTTCCTTGATCTTCACAAGTGCAACATGCAGCTGACCTGTAATTTGGCAAAGCTTGTAGAGCTATTTTTAATAAAATGGTGCATATAGCTCAAATGCACTGGAACCAACAGAAATGAGTCAGGCAGTTGCTCATAACATATTTATTTTTTTCAACTTCAATATGATGAACAGTTATTAAGCTCTTGAACTTAAGGTATGTATTAGTTTTTTTTCCTGTACCTTACAAACTTTAAAGAAGAATTCCAGGTATGGACATTTTTACATAGTTGTAATGGTCCAGCTTGGTCCAATGTATGTATTCATATACCATACTTTGGGATCCCTCTAGATCCAGTGACCTCCACTAGCTTCTGGATCCTGTGCCACGAGGCTGCATTCTGAACTCAGGAGTTTGGCCATTGGGAATTTTCTCAAATAATGCAAAGCATCACTGCCCTGTCTCTCCACCTCTTCAAATCATAGAACGCTTTTCATTTATTTTTGAAAGTGCAAAGCGATTTTTGAATGGTACTCATGCCAAGGGGTTGTACCCCTCTGTGATTAGAATGTAGCAGGGCAGCTGCTCTGCACAGGGGTCTGGAAGCTGGTGGCGATTACTGGATTAGCGGTATCTGCTACAGTGATTTCCTGATTTCATGAGGATTCCCACATGTATGGCATATGCATAGTTGCATTGGTCCAAGCTGGACCAATGTAACTAAGAAAAAATGTCTATACCTGGAGTTCTTCTTTAAAAACCCTTTCCTTCACATCCTGCTTCCTTTATAAAGAAGATGATGTGCTCTAGTGTTTGCTAAGTACTGAGATACCACTTAGTCTCCCTGGAGGCTGTCTTTCTCAGCACCATGTTTTTCTTCTATCCTCGCCCACATTGAGCAATTGGAAGCAAAATCTGTCCTCTTGGTTCTTTTTTTCCAGTTTTGTTTCTTGAAATTACATTGTTTCTGGCTACTTCCGTTGTTCACTTACCTGTTGTCAGATTTATACAAATTATAAAATTGTTTAGAAACTCTTGGTACAAGCTCCTATAAGGTCCTGGGAGCAGTGCTCTTTTGCAGTTCCAAGATGTTCATGTTAATTTCTGACCATTCAAAAGGGATGTTGACAGAAGGAAGTCCTGCACAGTCCGATCAGGTTATTATGTCTGTAGCAAGTACATATGGTCACACAGAAAGCAAGGTGCAGTCTATGTTCTCTTAGGTACTGTATGTGATCCAAGGATCCCAGACTTTTGGGAACTTGGGGTGGGTATCATCCAGAATGGAGGTGAGCTTTTCATCCACCATAGTTCCATGAAGCCTGTGCTTAACTTGAAGTATAGTTGAGAAATGGTTGTCTCCATAATCTAGCTAAAGTCTGCTGGGCAGCTAGGAACACAAACCCAACCAGCTTTCTTTGGTTTGGTGAGGGACGGAGTCGGTTCAAGCATAAAATGCTTCCTAGGGGATTCCAGCTAAAGAGACATTTAGGACAGACTCGATCATATTGTAGACTTATGTGCAGAACCGAATTGTCACCTTGGAGCAGATCTGCCAGAGGTGGAGTAGAGTGAGGTGAGTGCCTTGTTCCCTGCAGCCTTGGAAGCACTGAAGGGGTGAGCTTGGATAAGTGGTCAGGGGTCATATACCACAGCAAGAGTAGTTTTATAAGCATTTTCTCCGGCAAAGATGTTCCGAGAGCACTTAGAGGAAGCCAACTAGATCTTGCTCCAGATAGTGTGATCAGGGTTTCTGCCTAGGCTTGCGGCCCATTTAGGCCCTGGCTCATGCTCTTATATGGCTATCAGGTCAGTCAGGGATGCGTAAAAAGTCTGAGACTGGGCCTTTTAGATAGGGATCCTTTCCGGTAGCGATTTTAGAAAGGGGTTATACGCTGAGGCAATTCTTCATGGCATTGAAGCAAGCAACGAACATGATGGTTGATTTGGATGTACCAGAAGTATTCTGCAGCTAGTAATTGCCAGTGTTCTTGTAGATATTGAAAGGATTTAATCCTAATGCCGTCGATAGTAAGGAGTTCATAGATCTATTTAACCCCTTTCCTGCGCCACCATCTGAAGACCAGCGGGGTTGTTAAGTGCTTGTTGGATTAGAGCTCTATTTGGTGAATTGTCATATCTTCACGAGGCATTAGTTCTTGGGCATCAGAGTCAACCCAGGCTTTTCCGTTGGAGGAATTGGTGGAAATGGTATTACCAGTGAGAGAAATTGGTACCAGTCAAAAGATAAGAATTCTGTCAATTCTAGTGGGACATCTAAGCTGCCCATCAATTATTGTTGTCATTTGAGGCCATTTTCATGTTTGATTATAAGTATATCGTTAGATTGCAATCACCTTAAAGTGTAATTAAAAGCACAACTTTTTTTATTTTCTAGTTTTGGATAGAGGGGACAGGAACTAGATCACATGTCAAGATTTTATTGCTGTCTGTGCCCCCTGTTACCAGAACAGTAATAAAGGAGAAATCTTCCAACGGGGACACTAGTTCTGGTGACATGCCAGGATTCCATCACTATGTAGGGATTTTGTCTCACTTCCCCTTTTGGGCTATAGGACAGGAAGTGAAGGAAAATCTCCCCTGTGAGACACAGATGGCAAAAAAAACAAAACGGACAGGGTTATAACCCTCCAGTAATCAATCCAAAGTGAAAAAGGAAAAAAAAGTTTTCCCTTTAGTTAGACTTTGAAGTGATTGTAAAGATAACATTTAAAAAACAAAAACAAAAACAAACAGTGTATACTTGCCTGCTCTGTGCAATGGTTTTGCACAAAGCAGCCCTGATCCCCCTGTTCTTGGGTCCCCCACCAGCACTCCTTTCCCCACCTATTGCCCCCAGAGCAAGCCACTTGTTTTGGGGGCACTCATGCAGGCTCACTCCCGAGCTGTACTCTGTGTGTCCATTGACACACACAGTGCAGCTTAGCCCTGCTCCCTCCTCACTAGCTGTCATTGATAGCAGCAGGAGCCAAGGGCTCCCACTGCTGTGTCTGAGCCAATGAGTAGTGAGAGAGAGAGAGAGAGCGCAGCAGGGATAGATTGGCATTGGGCTCGGGTAAGTATAAGGGGGATTGGGTGGGGGAGCTGCAAACAGAAGTTGTTGTTTTTTGTTTTTTTTTACACCATAATGCATAGAATGCATTAGGGTAAAAACGTTCTGCCTTTGGAACCCCTTTAAGGTTTACATTTCTGTTGCTTTTATGAATTTAGCTCTGTTTGCTATATCCACACATGGCAGTCTGCTTATTTTAAAACTTAGTTGCAATGAAATGTGGTTCCAGTTGTATTTCTGAATGAAATCCTTTCTCATGTTTTAACATACCGGCTCTCCATAGCCAGCACATGGTCTTTGATTGTGAGTTTGTGCAGGGATTTCTTGAATATGGTGTTTCCCGAAAACTTGCAGGCTAAATTTAATACTTGGCCAAACTGGATACGCTGTTGATAGAAAAACTGCAGTTTTTTTTTTTTTTTATGTTTTAAATAGCTGCTGCTAAAGTGTCCCATTTCTAGGGGCTGTGCAAAATGCTTGCAATGTGAAAACGTCCAAAAGTACCCAGACAAAATGTGCTCAAGAGCTTTACTGTGTTCCAGGATAAATATTTGTGCTAATACAACCCAAAGTACCTAGTTCCTGGAATAGAAATGTCATTTCATGTTCTCCTTATCCATAAAATTCCTTCAGTGTGCTTGAAAGCTTGGTAATAGCCGCTATGTATACATCCCTCCTGCCCAATGATGTGTTCTAACTATTTAACTATTTTTGCTAGAGGATTTTAACCTATCCCTTAAGGAAACCTGTTAAAAGAGAAGCATGGCTAAAGCTTTTTTTGTCATACTTCTCTTGTGGGTCGCAGGAGTGTACTTACTTTTGCTCTCCTGTGACCCAGAGTCGGCTGATAGAGGGCAATAGATGTCACAGAGCCAGTCCAGGCTCTGGAACGATCCTGACCATATTGTCGGGATCCACTCAGCTGTATGATTAACAGCTTGCTTTGGCTTTCAGTGCACGGCTGAAAGGTAAAGCCAGGCGCGCCTGCCCCCTCTCCAGCCCGGTGCTTCAGTGAGCGTTGGGGGAGCAGGGTGGAGAGTGGTGACTAACAATCAGTGCTCTCCGCTCAAAGCAGACTTGAAAACTTGGCGATCGTGTGCTCGCTCAGTTTTGGGACTTAGAGCTGATATGGGACATAGAGGTGAGTATGAAGGTTTTTCTTTTTTTTTTCTTTCTATACCCCCAATTTCTCCTTCTAAGATGAACTCCACGAAAAGCTTTTAAAAAAAATCTGCTGGGATACATATGGTTAAATCTCAGGAAGTGTATGCTGCCTCCTGGATTGCTGCCTGTTATTTACAATTTAGGCTGCATGCACACTGGACGGTAAAACATTATTAAAACGCCAGTAGCTTTGCAGTGAGTCTTTCAAAGTTTTTTTAACGTTTTTGCAATAGCGTTTTTTAGCGTTTTTCTGTTTTTTTTTTTTTTTTCTCAATGGATCAAAAACGTTAAGCGCTGGTTAGCCGCGTTTATCGACCTTTATGAGCATTTGCCATTTTTTGTGGTCAGAAAAACGTCTCCTGAACGCGATTTTATGGCATTCAGAAAACAGCCCATGAACTCCACTACTGATAAACACCCAAAAACGTCCATGTGTGCATGGACACACAGGATAACATAGAGGGGAGTTTATGGGCTGTTAAAAAAAACACCCAAACTCCCAAAAACGGCCGTTTATGAGCTTCAGTGTGCATGGAGCCTAACCGTTTCATTGAGAGTCATTAGCATAGCTTTTGCTATACTTCCAGTGCTTTGGCAGACTTTAGGCAGCAAGCTAGGATTTAACTATTTGTAACTTAGGAAAATATTTTTATAAAAAGTTTTCTTAGTTGTACAGTAAGAGACACAGGGTCTTTAATTATTTTGACTGGTTAATATGCAGCTGTCTTCATGTGATTTTAAACTGGGAAAAAAAAAAAAATTAGAGGGATATTCTTCTAGGTATAACCCCTCCCACTTCTAGCTAGTCTCATTTTGTTTGCTAGGTGTGTTTAGGTGACAGACCTCTTCCCTTTACTAGGATAAGCTTACCTTCTTTGGTGGACGCTTCTCTCTGTCTCTTTCTCTGAATGATGATATACCACCAAGAAGAGTCTTTGATCCATTATCTTGCTGTACCTTTGAGGCCTGTAACCAAACCTCACTGGATGAAAGGACCGGCTTGTAATGTTGCATCCTTTCAGTGGTCGCAGCAGGGAGTCCAGGCGTGCTTAGGCTTATTAAATTATTAAAACTTGGCACCATTTTTTTTCTGTGCTACTGTCCCTGTGCACATCCCCCATTTGGTGCCTAGCACACCTGTGCAAAACCGAGCAAAACCAAGCATTTACTGCAGCTGTGCTGCCTCATTCTCAATGGAGTCACTGTGGCTGCAGTCCTGCTTCTTCTTGCAAGATCTCCTGGCTCTTTCCTGCGGGCAATATCTACATTACTGTGGCCTAAAAGTGCTTGGCATCGAGATATCACCCCTTCCTCCTCTATTGCAGTTGGGGTCTTGAGTACCCCTCTAAAAGATCATCTTTGTTTAAAATGACAGAGACAAACTGTCACACAGATCAGCGTAACTTAAAAATGGAGGAACAAATTAAACTAATAAAGACCAAAATACAGCCCACACATTGTCATTGTTAAATAAATATATCACCTATACATCTCTATGATACTTGCCAAGCTAATAGATATTCCACAAGTTACAATTGGAGTACCCCTCTGGGGGGCAACATTTCACAAGCTTGGCAGATCTGAAGTGTGGGGAAAAGGATCAGATGGACTTTCTAGCTCAGGCTGAGCTTGGCTTCATTAGGAGTGATAGATTATCCATTCAGAGGAGGTATTGATGGTTGTCCTATTACTTTCTGCCTTCCTCTGGCTATTCAGCTGGCCCATTTGCCAAACCAGCTTCCTCATTCTATCCAGAGAGGAATTTTCTACCCCATCAGGTGATACAGTATGTCAGATTTTATAGACAAAATTTCTGGTCTTATTGAGGGTCTTATAAAAACAGTTGGGTCACAGCAGTGCCACATTTGATCACCCCTCCTGAATTGTTTTTTGATTTTGCCCTTGAGCCAGAAACATTACCTAAAGAGGAGAAAGCAGTTGAGGATGATCCTTCTTCTTCTTCTAAGGAATTGGATCAAGATGACACACCTGTAACAGAGATTTTATCCAAGCTGAGAAATACAATTGCTACCCTTATTGATGCTGTATGTCCTTGCTAATCATTGGAGCAGTTGTACTCTGTTCACACTAAGGTATCCAATATGGGGTCCTTTAATTACCTAAAATAACCACAACTTTTCCAGTCAACTTGCTGTTACAGCCTGTCCTGTATGAGAAGATTTTTATTCCCCCGAAACCTTTTCCTATACAGTATCCTACTGAGGAAAGTTTCCAGCATAAATGGGCTGTTCCTGTGGTACATCTTACCATTCTTGCTTCAACAAGACGCTCATTTTCCCTGTAGAGGATAATTTCCTGTTCATAGACCCAGTAGACAAGAGGTTAGATGCCCACTTAAGGCCTCCTTTGCACAACCGCTCAGCCTGTATAAACGCATCTGACTGCATCTAGACTCAGAAATCTGTCACTAAAGGCATGTAACTGCTTGGTGTGCGGCTACATATGTGCGGCGATAGCTGCTGTCGGCCTGTCAATACTTTATACAGGCTGAGCAGCACCTTTCATTCCAGCTATAATTCATGCTGCTGAAATCCAGTTTGTGGCTAAACGGCCATGTAAGTGGACGCCTTAAAGCTCCCTTTTCCTTGCTTGGGCCCTACCATGCAACCTGCAGTTACTTCTATGGCAGCCTGCCAGATGGCTGTCTGGACTATGCACACGATCCAAAATCCTAGATCCATCCTCACGGATGCCTGTGGCCACAGTAAGACTTTTACGTGAGGCCTTATGCTATTGCGTGAATGCTATGGTGGATACACCGTCAGATATACAGGGTTAGCCAGCTCTCAATTCACATTCCCTGGATTTTTTGGGCTTGAAGAGTAACTCCAACTATGTTGGAAAAAAAACAAGCCCCTCTGTGTGATCTATGTACATTGCTATGAGTTTAAAAAATGTTACTGCAGATTCCTAGCTTTTGTTGCTCTGAAGAAATACTGTAGCTGTTTGTGTAGATGTGCAAAGTGAATCTGAATAGTAGTGATTTTCATTGTCAATCAGCTGATGCAATTGCAGGGTTCTAATGAGAAATTTTGCAGGGTCTGACTCCCTTTAGACGTCCTTAACCTTTCGGGAGTCTCACCAAAAATTAAATTTTTGATGCAGAGGATGCCCAAAATATAACTTGTATCTTGGCACAGACTTCTGGGAAAATCAGTGAGCCAATCACACAAGCAGTTAATTACATTTCTGGGGGTTTTTCCGTACACCAACTTTGTACAGAACAACCCCCATATTGCCAATATTGCATTGAATTTTACAGAAAATTACAGCACTGCAGATCAAAAGGGAAACTTCATTTTTAATAACATTAAATTACAATATGGCTTGTGTAGCAACTGTATGTGCTATATTCTTTTATTTTTTTTAATTTGATATTTTTTCCCCCCACAAAAATCGAGTTACCATTTCAATGCTGGTCAGCTGAGCCCCCATGCAAGAAATTCTTTGAGTTGCCCGTTGAAGACAACTACCAGTGCTACCTGTAGGCACCATGTGCCTTTACCAGCAGCACTTCTACTCTTGTGGTCAGAAAGGGTTTATTTTGTCCCTCCCAGTTTTCCAATCCCAAGTCTTAAGCCTTGTACACACGGTACGATTGTTGGCAGGGGATTGTCTGTTGACAGACTGTCGTCCTAAAATCTTACCGTTAGTACGCTCCTTTTGACAATTGTTGTCCAACTTTCGGCCAACAAATGTTGGATGGCAGGCTGGTAAATTTTTGGCAGACAACGGTTTGCCATCAGATTTTCGTATGGTCAGTACACAAATCCGTCACACGAAAGTACAAACGCGCATGCTCGGAATCAATGCTCACCAAACACAAAATTAGCAGAAGGGGGCCCAAAGGGTGACGCTCAAGAGCTGAAATTCCTCGTAGTACGTCACTACGTTCGTGTTTGTTGCACGACATTTGTGTACCGTTAGTATGCAAGACAACATCCTGGCACACGCCCTTAGAAAAAAAATCAGACGAACGGTTGGCCAACATTCGCACCATGTGTAGGAGACTTTAGCCTGGAATGTACGTTTTTAAGAAGACATAGCCGTCCAAACCAGCCAAAACTGATTCCATTCCCTTTTAGCAGTGAAGGAGCGCCCAGACTTCTAAAAGTGGGGGACATCTTTTGGCTTTCTTGGCCTTCTCATCCCAGAAGATCTCAGATACATGGGTGCAGAGTGTCATTTGCAGGACCTACAAACTGGAGTTTTGCACACGGCCTCCCTCTGCTTCTTTTGTCTCCATCCCTATCACAGTGGGCAAATCTGATTGCTGCCATCCAATAGCTATTTTCTCAAGCGATCATTACCCCTTTACCAATAGAAGAATGATTTCAAGTTTTCTAATTGAACTTTTTATGGTTCCCAAACCTAACAGAGGAGTCCAGGCTCTTTTGGGTCTGAAGACTGTCAACTGGTTTCTGTGGGTTCAAAGGCCTGCATGGAAAATACCAGGTCAGTCATTGCCTTTCTTTCTGGGGACATTCTAGCCTTAAAGCGTAACTCTACTTTTGTTGAGAAAAAAAACATTCCCCTCTTGAGTGATATATGTACATTGCAAGGATTATAACACAGTTTGTTGCAGATTCCTACCCTTTGTTATTCTGAAGAAATCCCACTGTGTTTCTCTGTGCCCATGTGGGAAATTAATCTAATGGGAGTGGTTTCATAATTATCAATCAGCTGTGCACCTGCAGGTCACTAATGAGGAAAACTGCTGGGCCTGCATCCCTTTAGACAGGCTCCTCTTGGGAGTATCTCACCAAAAATGACATTTTTGCTCCAGGAATGTCTGAAATCTGACTTGTATCTTAGTGAAGACTTTTGGGTAAATCAGTGAGCCAATCACACAACAGGAAATTATGTTTCTGGGGTGTGTTCAGTACACATTCTGTGTACAGAACACCTCCAGGTAGCCATATTGCATTGCATTTTCAGCAAATTACAGCGGCTGCAGATTGAAAAGGAAAGGTAATTTTTAATAACATTCCAGTACAATACAACTTGTGTCACAATTGTATACGCTATATTATTTTTTCTTTCTTTGCTATTTTTTCCCCAGAAAAGTGAAGTTACCCTTTAAAGTAGTACTATAGGCAAAGCTTTATTTTTTCATTTTGGATAAAGTAAGGGAGGTTTAAAACCCTTGTCAGATTTTTTCTGTGTTCCATTGCAGAGATTTACCTTCACTTCCTGTCTCCTAGTCAAACAGGAAGTGAGAGGAAATCCCTACAAAATAAGGGGATTTTTTGGGGACCCCCATGTTACCAGAATTAGTGTCATGTCCCTATTGGAATATTTTCCCTAATGATACTTTTCTGGGGACAACCCAAAATTTGGGATTTTGTTTTACTTTAACTTTCAAAGATAATGGTAAACAGGGCAAATAAAGGGGATGCATCTCGCTAACAGGGGCACGGACAGCAATAAAAACCTGACAGGGGTTCTAATTTCTCTCCACTCTATCCAAAACTAAAAAAAAGTTTTGTCTTTAGTTATTCTTTAACAGACATCTGGGATGCTTTTCTTACACAATCCTGTCTTTCCAACTCATCGGTACTATCTGTGCTTTGCCATAGACAATTGGTTTACCAATATTTTATCTTTCCCTTTTGGCCTGTCCACAGTCCCATGGGTTCTCACCAAACTTGGCCTGGTTATGGCTTTGCTCTGTGTGCAGGAGATTTAGGTTTTAGAGTACCTGGACAACTTTCTGTTTTAACTAAAAGTCCTCCCTGCCTGATAGATGGCATCCAACAGACAGTGCAGACTTTGCAGGCTTTGATTGGATCCTCGATTTGAGGAAATGAATTGCTTGACCCACCTCACAAATTGGAGTACCTGGGCCTGACTTTGAGCATGGCCCTGCCCAAACTCCTCTGAGTGAAGAGACCAACTTCAGTCTCTTCATTAGCATTCCTAAGCACAGAGGAAGCCCTGATTTTGTGTATATATGTGGGTCTTGGGTCTAATGCGTGCCTCCTTTGAAGGATGTGCCAAACGTTCAATTTCACCCCAGACTGCTGCTATCATTCTGGTAGCACGGGACAAATGGTCTTGCGCCCATTTGTATTCATACCCCACAACTTTTTTTTTCAGTTTTGGATAGAGTGGAGAAAAATTAGAACACTTGTCGGATTTTTATTATTGTCTGTGTCCCCGTTCAGAAGATTCACCCTCTCTATTTGCCATGTTTACTAATATCAAAAGTGAAAGTAAAAGAAAATCACTAATTTTGGTTTGTCCCCAGAACTAATATGGGAGAAATCTTTCAATGGGGACACTAGTTCTGGTGACCCTGGTGGCAACCGAAGGATTCCCTCACTTTGGTGGGATTTCCTATGACTTTCTGTTTTGGCTTTGGGACAGAAAGTAAAAGGAAATCTCCCCAATGAGTAACAGTTGGTGGGGGGAAAACCCTGACAGGGGTTATAACCTTCCTTATGCTGTCAAAAATGAAAAAAGATTTACATAGTTCTACTTTAAAGCACACTTTACCAGATCTGTGCTTCGTGTGCTTTTCAGCATTAGGCTTCTGTTTCTCATATGCACAAGGATACCACCTGGGCTTCTATTGACACATTTGTTAAGTTCTACCAGGTGGATGTTCCGACCACCTCTGCTACATGCTGCTCTGAGTCTGTCAAGCCTTCTCGAACCATTTGTGGGCCTGTCGGTGTTGCCCACCCCTCAGTTGGACTGGTTTTGGATGTCAGTCCTAATAATTAAAGTTTCCCACTAAAATCTATTTCTTAGAGTACAGTATGGGACAGAGTTCTCTTCCCTCTGTTGCTAGGGTCTCTCTATTGATTGCTACAAAACTGAGGCTAGCTGGGATTGGGAAGAGTTATATATACAGTGGATATAAAAAGTCCACACACCCCTGTTAAAATGTCAGGTTTATGTGCTGTAAAAAAATGAGACATCATTTCAGAACTTTTTCCACCTTGAAAAACAAACTGAAATCATTTAGGGGGACGGGGGGCAAAAATAAAAAAACTAAAATAATGTGGTTGCATAAGTGTGCACACCCTCTTAAAACTGGGGATGTAGCTGTGTTCAGAATTAAGTAATCACATTCAAACTCCTGTTAAAAAGGAGTCAGTACACATTTTAAAGTGCCTCTGATTAACCCCAAATAAAGTTCAGCTGTTCTAGTAGGTCCTTCCTGACATTTTCTTAGTCGCATCCTACAGCAGAAGCCATGGTCTGCAGAGAGCTTCCAAAGCATCAGAGGGATCTCATTGTTAAAAGGTATCAGTCAGGAGAAGGGTACAAAAGAATTTCAAAGGCATTAGATATACTATGGAACACAGTGAAGACAGTCATCATCAAGTGGAGAAAATATGGCACAATAGTGACATTACCAAGAACTGACGTCCCTCCAAAATTGATGAAAAGATAAGAGGAAAACTGGTCAGGGAGGCTGCCAAGAGGCCTACAGCAACATTAAAGGAGCTGCAGGAAAAGCTGGCAAGTACTGGCTGTATGGTACATGTGACGACAATCTCCCATATTCTTCATATGTCTGGACCATGAGATAGAGTGGCAAGACGAAAGCCTTTGCTTACGAAGATAAACATCCAAGCTCGGCTAAATTTTGAAAAAACACATCTCAAGTATCCCAAAAGCATGTGGGAAAATGCGTTATGGTCTGATGAAACCAAGGTTGAACTTTTTGGCCATAATTCCAAAAGATATGTTTGGCACAAACACTGCACATCACCAAAAGAACACCATACCCACAGTGAAGCATTGTGGTGGCAGCATCATGCTTTGGGGCTTTTTTCTTCAGCTGGAACAGGGACCTTAGTCAAGGTATAGGGAATTATGAACAGTTCCAAATACCAGTCAATATTGGCACAACACCTTCAGGTTTCTGCTAGAAAACTGAACATGAAGAGGAACTTCTTCTTTCGGCATGACAACGACCCAAAGCATACATCCAAATCAACAAAGGAATGGCTTCACCGAAGAAGATTAAAGTTTTGTACTGGCCCAGCCAGAGCCCAGACCTGAATTTGATTGAAAATTTGTGGGGTGATCTGAAGAGTGCTGTGCACAGGAGATGCCCTCGCAATCTGACATATTTGGAGTGTTTTTGCAAAGAAGAGTTGGCAAATATTGCCAAGTCAAGATGTGACTGCTGGTAGACTCATACCCAAAAAGACTGAGTGCTGTAATAAAATCAAAAGGTGCTTCAACAAAGTATTAGTTTAACCACTTCAATACCAGGCACTTAGACACCTTCCCGCCCAGCCCAATTTTCACCTTTCAGCGCTGTTGCAATTTGAATGACAATTGCGCGGTCATGCTACACTGTACCCAAACAAATTTTTTATCATTTTGTTCCCACAAATAGAGCTTTCTTTTGGTGGTATTTGATCACCTCTGCGGTTTTTATTTTTTGCGCAACAAATAAAAAAAGACCGAAAATTTCGAAAAAAAACAAGTTTTTCTTTGTTTCTGTTAAATTTTTTTGTAAATAAGTACGCTTTCTCCTTCAATAATGGGCACTGATACGGCGGCACAGATGGGCACTGATACGGCGGCACTGATGGGCACCAATGAGGTGGCACTGATGAGGTGGCACTAACGGGCACTGATGATGGGCACTGATGATGGGCACTGATAGGCGGCACTGATGGGTACTGATAGGTGGCACTGATGGGCACTGATAGGTGGCACTGGTATGCGGCACTGATGGGCACTCATAGGTGGCACCGACGGGCACACATAGGCGGCACTGATGGGCACTCGTAGGTGGCATTGATTGGTATATATGGGTGGTACTGATGGGTACGTATGTGTGGCACTGATGGGCACTGATAGGTGGGCACTGATGGGCACTGACAGGTGGCACTGATGGGCAATGACAGGTGGCACAGATGGGCAATGACAGGTGGCACAGATGGGCAATGGCAGGTGGCACTGATAGAGCATTGCTGGGCAAATCTGGGCATATCATGGACATAATAGTGCCAATCAGTGCCCATTTGTGGGCACTGATTGGCACAGATTGGGCACATGTGGATGGCCATGGGGTACATACCTGGCCATCCACGTTGCCCCTTCCCTGGTGGTCCTAGTGGCATCCCTGGTAGTCCAGTGGGGTGATCTGAGGGGGGGCTGCGCTGATAAACAATCAGCGCAGACCCCCCCTGCCAAGAGAGCCGCCGATCGGCTCTCCTCTACTCGCGTCTGTCAGACGCGAGTGAGGAAGAGCCGATCAACGGCTCTTCCTATTGACAGCGTGATCAGCCGTGATTGGACACGGCTGATCACGTGGCAAAGAGCCTCCGCCGGAGGCTTTTTACCAAGATCAGTGTAGCGGTGTGTCAGACTGACACACCGCTCCACCGATCGCCGGATGCGCGCCCCCGGGGGCGCGCTGCGGCATGTTATCCTGCTGGACGTCATATGACGTCCAGTCAGGATAACACAACCACTTCCCGGACGTCAATCCGCTATAGGGCGGGCGGGAAGTGGTTAAGGGTGTGCATACTTATGCAACCATATTATTTTATTTTTACTTCCCTCCACCTAAAAGATTTCAGTTTGTTGTTCAACTGAGTTGTGCAGTTTAAAGGTCACATTAAAGGTGGAAAAGTTCTGAAATTACCGTATTTATCGGCGTATAACACGCGCCGGTTTATAACACGGACCCCAAGTTTAGGAGGGAATTTTAAGGAAATAACTTTTAGGAGGGAAGTTTAAGGGAAAAAAACTTACATTTAAATGCTCATCAATGCAGCCTTATCAGTGTCCATCCATCTGCAGCCTTGTCAATGTCATTGAAGCCTTGTCAGTGCAGCCTTTCCCCAGTGCAGCTTTGCAGCCATGTCAGTGCTGCCTTGTTAGTGCAGCCTTCCCCAGTGTCCATTGCAGCCTTGTCAGTGCAGCCTTGCAGCCATGTCAGTGCAGCCTTCCCCAGTGTCCATTGCAGCCTTGCCCCAGTGCAGCCTTGCACAGATTTTAATATGGCGCAGCGGAGGGACTCGGCAGGGCAGGGCGGAGCGAGCGCCGCCGAGATCGCAGGGACTGGGCGGAGCCGAGATGCACATAGCCGAGTGTACTCGGCTGTTCTCGGCTCCGCTCACAGTCACGCCCAGTCCCGCCCTATGATGGACATAACACAGGTCCAATGGCGAACTGGGCATGACTGTGAGAAGAGCCGAGTACACTCGGCTATGGGTATCTCGGCACGATCGCTCCGCTCACAATCAACGGAAATCGGCAGGGGATCGGCGTATAACACGCACCCACAATTTTTCCCTGATTTTAAGGGGAAAAAAGTTAGTGTTATACGCCCATAAATCCAACATAGGGGAATGTCTCTGCAGCCTTTCTTTTTTGCCAGTGTCCATTCATGTGAAGGTAGCTGCATATAACCCAGTCATAATGATTAAAGGGCTTGTACTGTAATCTAAGAAACTGCAGTCAGAAATTCTATTTTCCTGGAGTTTTTCTTTTAGTTAGAAATATGGAAGTTCCCATTGTGGACTTGTTTTTAAATTGGCAAGTACTTTTTTTTTTCTTTCAGATTTCATTAAAATAAAAATTATCAAGCTTCAAGACGGTGGTAGAGTTACATTTAAACACCAGAAAAGCAAGATTAAAGATTTTATTTTTATCCCATTTGAGGAACACCCATTTCTAAAGTTTTTGGCATTAATAGCATGTTGAACTTTTTTTCACATTTTAGGATACTATCTTCCTAACGATGATGGAGAGTTTTATCAGTTCTGTTATGTGACACATAAAGGTGAGATCCGGGGAGCAAGCACTCCTTTCCAGTTTCGTACATCATCTCCTGTAGATGAGCTGTTAACCATGGAAGATGAAGGTCATTCAGACATGTTGGTGGTGACTACGAAAGCTGGCTTGCTGGAGGTATGTCAGTATTTTTTATAGTTTGATACCTTTTGCATTGCCGTTTTTCTCTTTATGTTCCTCTCTAGTATTTCTCGTGTATGTAACTAATTGTTTTTTTTCTTTTATGGCTGAGGGTTACTCTATACAATCGACACACTTGATCTGTTACGGCAAAATGACGTGGCTTTTACGACATTACAAAGTACAGGGACCCCAAGCACAAAAAACATTTCTGTCTGATGTTTGACAAAATGGTTTAAATTTTAATTGAATCTTGCCATATACAAGAGAAAAATTTTAAGCTCTTGGCACGATGGTACAGAGACCCCCAATCGTTACACAAAATTTTCCCCTCTACTGCCACGACCTGTTGGAGATGTGGAGACCCGGAGGGCAATTATCTCCACATATGGTGGGAGTGCAAAGCCATCCAGCCGTTTTGGTCACAGGTTTTTGCCGTGTACAGTAGCCTCTATGATAAACCCACGACGCCCACGCCTGAAGTGGCACTGCTATCCATGTTACCAGGTTCAATACCCTCCCAGAAACGATCCCTACTTCGTTTTTTCCTATCAGCAGCTAGACAACTCATACCACTTTACTGGAAAACTACTACTACCCCACCGCTATCCTCCTGGGTCTCTATTGTCAACGATATCATGCGAATGGAGGAGATGATCGCCTTAGATAATGACACCTACGATAAATTCCAAACTATGTGGCTAATATGGATTGACTACACCACCTCCAATGCCTTGAAAAGTCTGCTAAAGCTACCTGACTAAATAAATTCAACCTAGAGCGCCCGTTGTGTTGCCCCTGGACCTGCCAGCCTGACTTGACCCCCCTACCCTTGCCCGTTCCCCACCTTCTTTCCTCTCCCCTTCCCCTCTCTCTCTTTCTTCTTTTCACTACTCTCTCCTTCCCATCCCTTTTTATGATACAACAGCAGACGTTGAAATTATGGAACTGTGGTTGTTCAGTAGCATGATTTATATGTTATCCATGGGATTGAATCTGAACCAAACTGGTATACACTCATTCTTATATACTCCGCTCTCTATATGTATAAGTTTGTGTACAGACAAATTGTTTTCTACCATGCCAATTGCTACATATTACGTTTTGCCAGTGTTAAATGGCTCTGTATAACCTTGCAAACTTAATAAAAATATATTTGACTCTAAATTTTAATTGAAGAAATATTAAACTCTCATCTTTACAACTTGTGGATTCCAGAATATCGTGGGCATATATTGTGATTGCAGATGAAAGCCATGAATAAGGGTCTAAATGATGAAAATTAGATGAGCATTACCAAGGTTTTTCTGTTGAAAGTTCTGATCTTCCTTTAATTTACAAATCAGATTAAATAAGGCCTTTTAGCACAGCAAAGGTGCTTTAAATTGGTATCAAAAGTTTTTCATTTAATCCAGTTATGGATTTATTAACACAACACTGATGGTTTTTCTAAGAGTTGGTGGTATTTTTATAGTTAAAGTGGTTCAAAAGCCTAAACATTTTTTACCTTAATGCATTCCTTGCATTAAGGTAAAAATTGTTTAGGCATCAGTATTGGCCCCTCACTCCTTACCTAAGCCCTCATTTGATCCAGCACTGTGCACGTCTGCAGCTCCTCTCCCCTCACTTCTGGGTCTTACTGGCTTTGCTGGGGCACAGGGAGCCATTGGCTCCTGCTGCTGTTAATCAGAGCCAGTGGTGGGGGGGGGGGGGGGGGGGCAGAGTCCTGCTATCTATAGGCACAGCAGCAGGGATCCGGAACGATCACGCACAAATGCCCCTATGGGAAGCGGCTTCCAATGGGGGCACTGTACAAAGCAGAGGTGCCAGGAGCGCCAACGGGGGAGCTGAGAAGAGGAGGTTCGAGGCTGCCCTGTGCAATTCCATTCCACAGAGCAGTCAAAGGAATTGTAAAGGCACAAGATTTGTTATCTTAATGCATTCTATACATTAAGATTAAAAAAACCTTTTGTGAGCAGCAGCCTCCCCAGCACCCCCTAATGCTTACCTGAGCCCCATCTCTCTCCAGCGATGTCCACAAATGTCTAAGCCGTCCAGGACACTCCTCCTGGTTGGCAGAGACACAGCAGCGGTGCCATTTGCTCCTGCGGCTGTCAATCAAAGTCAGTCAGCCAATCAGGGCAGAGGGGGGCAGGTCGGAGCTCCATGTCTGAATGGATACATGGAGCTCTGACCCGGTTCAGGTGCCCCTATAGGAAGCTGCTGGCTGAGGGGGCACTCGATAGGAGGGAGGGGCCAGGAGCAGCAAAGAGGGACCCGGGAAGAGGAGGATCCAGGCTGCTCTGTGCAAAACCAACTGCACAGAGCAGATAAGTATAACATAGTTGTTTTTTTGTTTTTTTGTTTTTTTTTTAAACAAACCTTTACAATCACTTTAAGTATAGACATGTTTATCATTTTATTTATTTATTTATTTATTTATTTATTTATTTATTTTATTTATAATCACTTTAAATCTGTTTTATTTAAAAATAAAAGGGGTATAGTATTAGAAAAAAAAGACCTTCAGGAATAGTGAGGGGAAAGGTAAATATCACTGTATAGCAGCAAGGCATCAAGGTAATAGTAAACTGTAAGTAGGATAAACAAGATATACATGGTTTGTATTTTCCAGGAAGGTTGTCTGGTTGAGCATAGGATCAGTAACGGTTCTTGTATGAAGGGGTAGTTTCATAGATGGATATAAGGTTGAAAGTCGTAATCTTTTGGTGAGCTAACAAGAAAGATGCCATGTTTGATTTGCAACTTGGTAAAGAAAAGTTGGCCCATGAAGAAAAAAAAAAAGGGAGGTGGGATTTAGAATATTGAATGGTTCCATATATCTTAGGATATGTGAAGGAGAGTGATGAGGTTGTGGAGTAACTTCCCAGTTGGCAGTAGGGGGTATTTTGTTTATGAGTCTATTACAGAGGGAGAGAGATTTAGAGTAGTGTAACCAAATAAGCCATTGTTCCAGAGTGTTATCCGAAGCTAGGATTTCTTCCATACGCATAATGAAATTAACAGTTCTCATCCATAACTATGAGGGGGGGTGAAGAACAGGTTTCCCAAAATGAGGCTATTAGCTGGAAGGCATCTGGAATTGATGTAATATTATATTTTTCTGGTTCTTCATAAGCCCAGGAAGGGCTTATGAAGAACTGTAAATTTAATGATCAACAGCCTTTGGGCCTTCTAAAGGATCTGTCTTGCACTGTCTGTATTGCTCCATACTGACCACTCCTTTTATTCTCTGACAGGTCTCAAGGCCCAGCCATTACTGGGTCTACCTTTAAAATTGAATATTTTGCTTTATTTTTACCTTTTCTTACTTCGTCTGTGTCTGAGAATTCAGCTTAAGTGTCAAGGGTCAGAGGTCACCAAAAATCTGAAGGTTGCTGCCAGTTAAAGTAGAACTATAGGCAAAGCTTTTTTCATTCTGGATAGAGCAAGGGAGGGTTATAACCCCTGTCCGATTTTTTTTTTTTTTTTTTTTTCGTCATCTGTGTCCCATTTAGGAGATTTCCCTTAACTTCCTGTCCCATAGCCAAACAGGAAATAAATGCAAATCCCTGCAAATAAGGGAATCCCTTGGGGACCCCCAGCTCACCAGAACTAGTGTGCCCATTGGAAGATTTCCCCTCTACTACTTTTCTGGGGACAAAATTTGGAATTTTCTTTTACTTTCACTTTCAATAATAATGGTAAACTGGACAAATAGAGAGGGTGAATCTCCCTAACAGGGGCACAGACAGCAATAAAAATGAACAGGGGTTCTAATCCCTCTTCACTCTATCCAAAAAAAAAAGGTTTTTGCCTTTAGTTCTACTTTAAATCTCACTGGCACACTGTTTTCCAGCTCCTCGGGGTATATAATACATTGCCAATATGGAGGTACATAATCAACTACTCTGATGTTTGCTATTGCAGTGCACTGTCAGAAGCTGAGACACAATGTGCTTGATGACAAGCAGTTTAAAGGACTGAAATTGTCAGGCTTCAGGTGACCTCTGACCTATGAAACGTACGGCGATTGTCATACTTGGAAACATAAGTAAAAGTAACTGAACAGCGAAATATAATATTTCTTTATCGTACATCACGGGACACAGAGCACCATAGTGTAATGGGTTATATGCTACCTTTAGGTGATTGGACACTGGCAACCAATAGTAAGAAGGTTCCTCCCATATAACCCCTCCCATACAAGAAGTACCTTTAGTTTTTTGCCAGTGTCTTGAAGGTGATGGTCACGGCTGTGGAAGCTCTTCAAATTTTCTTCAATAAATGTCCCAGTGAGGATGTTATATCGGATCCATTCGGATGGCATTAAAAGCTAAAGTGGATGGTACCCGAGCCTTGGTTCAAGAACAAGGTTTTGCTTGTAATGTGTCCTTTCTAGGCGCTGGACCCTTGTTACATGGTATCCCTGGTCTTTATTTGCCCAAGGGAACCAAAAGGGTGCTTTACAGGTCCAGGGGTGTGGACCCCGTACAATGGGGGACCCGGTTCCTGAAGGTCCTCAGAGGCGCTACCCACCATGATGGGGGAAGATTGGGCCTGTATCGGGTCCTGCAGCAAGGACTGGTGAGTACTCCCTCTGGGAGGCCTATCAATTTCTGTTGTTTCCAGTATGAATGCCTTATGTAAGCCTGTGTCTCCTTTCAGGGGTTCTGTTACAGAGCAAACTGACAGATGCAGCTTATGTTTGTATCTCCCGCACATGGCGGTGGGTGCTGCACGCGTGCATCGAGATGCGTGCGCCGCGTGCGTGGCGTGCCTGTGTGTGGTGTGCGTCGTACAGGGTGCGCATGCGTGGTAGAAGCCTGGCCGCGCATGCGTCACTGGGCGGCGCACGGAATAAAGGGAGGTACACTCCAACATGTCATTGCTGCTAGTCAGTTAATCTCTGCAGTGCCTCGTATGCGGTGGGACACAGAGGTCTGGGATTTTGAAGTTTTACATTTGCAACAAATTGAAGGCTGGAAAGCTGTGGTGGCGGCTGTGCGCTGGGCCCAGCTAAATAACTCAGAGGGAGTGCCTTTTTTTCCTCAAACTTGTAAGCGATGTCTTCCAGGAAAGGAGGTGTGGGGAGCAGGGCAAGTCCTGGGGTTAAAAGTACTCCTTCAAAAACAGGAGATCAGCCTCAGGTTGCTGCAGCATCAGTCTCCCCTGAAAGACCTGCGGCATTTGGCCTGGCTGAGCCATTACAGCTGTCAGGCATAGTGGCCACTACCAATATCCCTGCTTCAGCCTATGTTACCAAAGATGATTTAGCATCAGCCCTTGCTGGCCTTGAAGGCAAAATAGCAGGTATGATTGCTACAGTAACACAGGGAGGGAAGAAACGTCATAGATCTCTCTCCCCTGAGCCTGGTCCCAGTAACGAAACACTTGAGCACCAGGACCCGGTTGGCATGGGTCTCTGTGATTTGGATCCAGAATGGGCAGAGGATTTGGAGGAGGAGGCCGTTAAAGACAAAGAGGAAGGGGAGGCTGAACAGTCCTCGGCTGAGGATTCAGGTTCTGAAGAACCAATTTCAGCTTCCCAATCCCAAAAGTTATTTATCCAATCCTTGACCAAGATGGTGAGAGCTGGATTTAAATTACCTCCGGTACAGGGACCGGGACCCTCCTATTCTACATTAGGGTCCTTGCGTCCTCAACCAGGTCCCCAGGTGTATCCTTTGCATCCTTCATTGGAACATGTAATTTACGCTGACTGGGACCACCCGGACAGGACTTACTTGCCTCCTAAAAGGTTTTCTTTTTTATATCCTATGGAGGAAAAATTCAGGAAGAGGGGGGATACACCTTGGTTGATGCTGCCATTTCTTCAGTGAATAAAAGTCTGACCTGCCCAGTGAATAATGCCCAGGGATTTAAGGATCCGGCAGATAAAAAGCTGGAATCCTTACTAAAGGCTTCTTTATCAGTAGCTGGGTCAGCAGTACAACCGGCAGTGGCAGCTATCGGTATTTGTCAGGCATTGCAGGACCATTTTAAGAAATTGGTCAGGAACCTGCCTGTTCCAGAGGAAGTTTCTGACGAACTATCAGAACTTCCTCGCGCCTTATGTTTTGCGGTAGATGCATTAAAAGACTAAATTCAGCAGATGTCTCGTTTTGCGCTACTCTCAATCCATATGCGCAGGGTACTGTGGTTAAAGAATTGGTCGGCCAAGACGCCATGCAAAAGGCTACTATCGGCTTTTCCTTTTCACGGTGAGCGTCTTTTTGGGGAAGATTTGGATAAATATATCCAAAAAATCTCAGGCGGGAAAAGCTCCTTGCTTCCGGTTAAAAGACGGGGTAAACAGCCTTCCTTTAAAATTCCCAACGCTCCTGGGCCGAGTGCCTCTTCCCCTAAGAGGTATCGATGGCCTCAGCCACCTACCTTTAAGAAGCCTCAAGGTCAAAAAAGACCTTGGACCCAGAAACCAGCCAAGACCAATTCCAAGACTTCCTTGTGAAGGGACGCCCCCACTCCTGCGAGTGGGGGGGCAGACTGCGGTGGTTCGCAGATGCTTGGGGAAAATTGGTTCAGGACAAGTGGGTCATTTCGACTATTTCTCAGGGTTACAAAATAGAGTTTCGGGATTTTCCCCCAACTCGGTATTTGGTATCCAGGCTTCCATCAGACCCAGGGAAAAAGAGGAGCCTATTCTTAGCTTTAGAACAACTGGAACAGCAGAAAGTAATCATCAAGGCTCCGCAAAAGGAAAGATTCAAGGAGTTCTACTCGAACCTATTTAGAGTGCCAAAGCCAAACGGAGAGGTAAGGCCCATCTTGGACCTCAAATCCCTCAATTCCTTTTTGTACGTCCGAACCTTCCGCATGGAGTCGGTTCGTTCAGTAATCACTTCCTTGAGAAAAGGAGACTTTTTAGCGTCCATAGACATCAAGGACGCATACCTGCACATACCGATTTTTGGCCCACATCAAAGATTCCTGCGGTTTGCAGTAGAGGAGTATCATTTCCAGTTTGTGGCATTTCCATTCGGTCTAGCCACGGCCCCTTGGGTCTTCACAAAGGTTCTGGCCCCAGTGTTGGCTTTCCTAAGGTCCCAGAAAATCGCAGTGGTAGGATACCTGGACGATCTTTTGCTGAGGGATCAATCTTACTCCGCCTTAGTAGGAAACATTGAGACTATGGTCCGTTTCCTAAGGTTGCTAGGCTGGATTCTAAATATGGACAAATCGGCCCTTCGTCCAGCTCAGGCCTTAACATATCTGGGTCTGATCTTGGACACAACTCAAGAAAAGATATTTCTATCTCCCTTAAGAGTCAGTTCTATAATGGAACTGGTTCGGAAGGTCAAGGGGACAGAGGGTCCTTCGATCCGTCTATGCATGAGGCTTTTGGGCAAGATGGTGTCATCTTTCAGTGCGGTTCCCTATGCGCAGTTTCACTGTAGGATGTTCCAAAGAGCTATTCTGGAAGCTTGGGACAGGTCGATTTAATCCTTGGATCAACCCATGTATCTATCCCTACAGGTAAAAAGGGAACTCTCTTGGTTGTCAAAGACCAGCAACTTGAACGCCGGGAAATCTTGTCCACCAGTAACCTGGAAAGTAGTAACTACGGACACGAGCAGTCCTGGAGGAGGCTTCCGTTCAGGGATTGTGGTCTCAGGTAGAGAGGGCCTTACCTATCAATCTGCTAGAAATTGGGGCAGCTCCCCTAGCTCTCCTATTTTGGACATCCAGACTGCAAGGGTTCCCTGTCCGAATCCAATCCGACAACTCCACGGTGGTGGCATACATCAACCACCAAGGGGGCACCCAGAGCCGGGCGGCCCAAAGGGAAGTAGATCACGTATTAACTTGGGCAGAGAGACATGTACCGTTTCTGTCGGCAGTGTTCATTCCAGGGGTGGACAATTGGCAAGCAGACTAAGTCACCAGCAGTTACTTCCAGGAGAGTGGTCTCTTCATCCCGAAGTTTTCCTTCAGATTTGTCAGCATTGGGGGGTGCCAGATGTGGATCTTCTGGCATCCAGATTCAATGCCAAGGTAGACAGGTTTGTGTCCAGGACCAGGGATCCACGTGTTATCGGAACAGATGCATTGGTTGTTCCCTGGGACAGGTATTCCCTGATTTATGCGTTCCTTCCGATCCAGTTGCTGCTGCACTTGTTGCGCAGGATACAGAGGGAGCATAATACAGTGATCCTGGTGGCCCCGAAGTGGCCCAGGAGGTCCTGGTATTCAGAGATGGACCCGCTGTGTCTCCCAGACCATCCAGATCTGTTATCTCAAGGCCCCATATATCATCCTTCTTTACAGTCGCTAAATTTGATGGCATGGCTATTGAGGCCAGGGTACTAAGGGACCGTGGTATCAGGGGTACAGTCTTATCCGCTCTGATTAATGCTAGAAAGACAGTTTCTAGAAGTATCTACTATAAGGTATGGAAATCATATATTTCCTGGTGTGAGAAAAAGGAATGGCATTCTCGCAGGTATGCAATTGGGAGGATCCTTGCCTTTCTTCAGTGAGGAATTGATTTAGGCTTATCTTTAGGAACCATTAAAGGACAAATTTCGGCCTTATCAGTTTTTTTCCAGAGGCCAATCGCATCCCATTCTTTGGTGTGAACCTTTGTCAAGGGGGTACTGCACTTAAAACCGCCGGTTAAGCCTCCCTTAAGCCCTTGGGACTTGAACTTGGTGCTACCAGCTCTGCAGGTTCAGCCCTTTAAACCGATTAGGCATATTCCTTTAATCCTGTTGATCATGAAATTGTTTTTTCTGGTAGCCATAACTTCGGCTAGAAGGGTGTCTGAATTGGCCGCACTTTCATGTAAAGAACCGTGTCTATTTTTACATCAGGACAAGGTGGTGATGTGCCCCCGTCCAGATTTTTTACCTAAGGTGGTTTCCAGGTTTCATTTAAATCAGGATATCATTTTACCCTCCTTTTTTCCAAATCCTAGGTCTAAAGAGGAAAAATCGCTTCACTCACTGGATGTGGTGAGAGCGGTCAAGGTTTAATTAAACATGTCAGCTCCTTTTTGGAAGACTGACTCCCTTTTTGTCCTGCCAGACGGTCCTAAGAGGGGACAGGCAGCAACTAGTTCAACTATTTCTAGGTGGATTCGCCAGCTCATTATCCATGCTTATGAGTTAAAACGCAGAGTTCCACCTCAATATTTCAAAGCTCACTCTACTAGAGCAGTTAGTACATCATGGGCAGTGAGCCAGCAGGTGTCTATGGCTCAGGTTTGCAAAGCGGCCGCTTGGTCTTCAGTTCATACGCTCACCAGGTTTTACCAGCTGGATGTTAGATCTCAAAGGGAGACTGTTTTTGGCCACAGCGTGCTGCAGGCGGCTTTATAAGTCCTAGGCCGGAAGGGGATCTAGGAATACTGTGTTCCCTCCCCTCAAATGCATTGCTTTAGGACATCCCAGATAGTCATTACTATGGTGCTCTGTGTCCCGTGATGTACGACAAAGAAAAATGGATTTTTAAAACCGCTTACCTGTAAAATCCTTTTCTTGGAGTACATCACGGGACACAGAGGTCCCTCCCCTCTTTTCTGGGATCTTCATTGCTTGCTACAAAACCAAAGGTACTTCCTGTATGGGAGGGGTTATATGGGAGGAACCTTCTTACTATTGGTTGCCAGTGTCCAATCACCTAAAGGTAGCATAAAACACAGATAGTCATTACTATGGTGCTCTGTGTCCCCTGATGTACTCCAAGAAAAGGATTTTACAGGTAAGCTGTTTTAAAAATCAATTTTTTAAAAAGTAAGTCTGCTTGATTTATATTTTAGTTTACAATGGAACATTGATATTCTTGTTTAAACCTGGTTGTTACTGGTTATGTTTAAATCCAGTTGGTTGCTGTGAGGCCACTTGGCTTAAAAGATTAAAATAACCTGATAGTTAAAGATCAACGTTAGGTGTGTTAATTGTATAAATGCACTTGTAATATCTGAAGGGGTTGTGTGCTAAATACATTCAGGAACATGTGACTGTACAGCATGTACTGCTATCCCTAATGTGTGAAAAGTTATCCTGCATCAGAATGCTATGTATAGTCTGTTCATCTGAAACCAGCATCCAAGTGGTATGCCTTCTCTTTATCATGGTTCAGACACTGCTAGTTATGGAATTAAGTTGAATCTCCTTGCCTAAAGGAAATTGTTATTCATTGTGAGTTGTGTTTTATGTTTTAGCTGAAAATAGAAAAGACAATGAAAGAAAAGGAAGAGCTGCAGAAGATAACTGCCATTCTAGAGAAGGAGACGGCCCAACTTAGGCAACAAGTGGAAAACTTGGAGAGTGAGCTGTCACGTGAAAGAGAGCGTTCTGAGCAACTGTCTTCAGAACGAGAGGTAACTGCAGAGCGGACATGTTATATTTTATTAAAGCCATTTTTTTAGCAAATTTCCCTTCACACTTCCATGTTCTGGTATTAGCTTTAGTGGAATAATTTGTTTTGAGTGGAGTTTCACTGCTGCATTTAAAAAAAAAAAAAAAGGGGGATCTGAATAAGGTGGGTAGCCAGGATAAATAGTGCCTACTGTACCTGCACTGCCCTGAATCTTTGATGCACTATTCGTAAGTTCCAGTATGATCCACTTCTGGGACCTGTGAGTAACCTTTTGCTGGTCTTCAGCTTGACATTCCTCTACAGACGTGCATGCTTACAACACATAAGATCAGCCATGGTGTGGTAGGTATACTGCAGATATCTTCAATCAGGAGCCCAAGTGTTTGTGGACATTTGAAGCCAGAAAGCCTGTACAAGGTATGGACAGGCTGAGAGGAGCTGGGGCTTTCCGCTGTTGTAACAAATATATATGCACATCGAGCGGTTACATGCAGTTAGGTGATTTGTCCCTGAACATAGAAAGATTGTGTCTGGGACTGATTATCTGTTTCTGACTGTGTTTTACTGTTTAATGTTCATATAGTATAGGGCGGCACAGTGGTGTAGTAGATAACACTTTCACCTAGCAGTAAGAAGGGTCGCTGGTTCGAATCCCAACCACGACACTACCTGCCTGGAGTTTGCATGTTCTCCCTGTGCCTGCGTGGGTTTCCTCCGGGTACTCCAGTTTCCTCCCACACTCCAAAGACATGCTGGTAGGTTAATTGGATCCTGTCTAAATTGTCCCTAGTATGTATGAATGTGAGTTAGGGACCTTAGATTGTAAGCTCCTTGGGGGTAGGGACTGATGTGAATGTACAATGTATATGTAAAGCGCTGCGTAAATTGACGGCGCTATATAAGTAACTAAAATAAATAAAAATAAAATATAGCGGCGGACAGCTACAGCTACAGCCTGTCATTGACTTGTACAGGCTTACTGGCTGTGGTTGTTGGCAAACACCTTACTTTAACTGGCATTTGCTCAGTCATACAACACTGTACCCAAATTAAATTTTATATCTTTTTTTTTTACACAAATAGAGCTTTCTTTTGGTGGCATTTGATCACCACTGGGTTTTTTAATTATATAAACAAAAATGACCAAAAATTATGACCCCCCCCCCCCCCCCCCCCCGATATTTTCTACTTTCTGTTATAAAACCATATTCTGTTAAAAAAAAAAAGTCTTCATAAATCGTGGCCAAATTGTACTGTGCTACATGTCTCTGGTAAAAAAAAAAAAAAAATTCAAATAAGTGTAGATTGATTTGTGTGAAATTTATAGTGTCTACAAACTAGTGTGTGTGTGTGTGTGTGTGTGTGTGTGTGTGTGTGTGTGTGTGTGTGTGTGTGTATACATATACATACACATTTATATTTATCAGTTTGATTGTGGTGTGAAAGTTATGCTCTGGTAGCTGTGTTCCTAATATCCCCTCTCAATTGATTAATTGCCAGATTCCATCCACACCCAACACATAGTATAAAAACAAGGCCTTCTTTACGGGGGAACACATACAGGGGTTCTTCCAAAGAAGTGGGTTTCTTTAAATAAGTGGCACTTCTGCTCTTGCACTTCAGCGATTTGCACAAAGCTAACTACAACAGACTGCAGATGACCTCAATTCCAAATGATCTCACCTTCCTCTCTGAAACATGCTCTCTTTACCTCTCCTCCTTTTCCCAATTGCTGCCTCTCTCCTCAAACTGTCTTTTCTTCACCCCTCTGCTCCACCCCACAATCTGTACATATCACCCTCACTTCTTCCCTCCCCCTATTACTGCACTCATCACCTCTTTCTAATGCCCCGTACACACGGTCGGACTTTGTTCGGACATTCCGACAACAAAATCCTAGGATTTTTTCCGACGGATGTTGGCTCAAACTTGTCTTGCATACACACGGTCACACAAAGTTGTCGGAAAATCCGATCGTTCTAAACGCGGTGACGTAAAACACGTACGTCGGGACTATAAACGGGGCAGTGGCCAATAGCTTTCATCTCTTTATTTATTCTGAGCATGCGTGGCACTTTGTCCGTCGGATTTGTGTACACACGATCGGAATTTCCGACAACGGATTTTGTTGTCGGAAAATTTTATCTCCTGCTCTCCAACTTTGTGTGTCGGAAAATCCGATGGAAAATGTCCGATAGAGCCCACACACGGTCGGAATTTCCGACAACACGCTCCGATCGGACATTTTCCATCGGAAAATCCGACCGTGTGTACGGGGCATTACTCTAAGCCCACTTGCTAACAAACCCCCAGGATACTGAAGCAAGTCCCCTCATACAAATCATATTCTCATATTACCTCCCTTACTCTTCTGCTTCTCCTAACCGCTGGAGATATTTCCCCAAACCCTGGGCCTCCCTTATTTAACTGTGCCCAACACACCCATCACCCTACACCCTCTGGCAGTAGTCGCCATCTACGCAATTTAGTCTCCATTCCTGTTCTTCCCAACGCCAGCCTTCCTCTCTCCCGCGCCCTCTGGAACGCCTGCTCTGTCTGCAACAAACTCACTGCTGTTCATGACCTCTTTGTCACTAATTCCTTCAATCTACTTGCTCTCACTGAAACCTGGCTCCATGAATATGACACCTCTTCTCCTGCTTCCCTATCCCAGGGTGGCCTTCACTGGACTCACTACCCTAGGCCTAATGGACGCAAGGGAGGTGGAGTGGGATTCCTCCTATCCCCCTAATGCACCTTCCAGGTTATTCACTCTCCTCCCTCTTTTTCTCTCTCATCATTTGAAGCCCACTGTATACGTCTATTCTCTCCTACTTCCCTAAAAATTGCTGTGATCTACCGGCCTCCTGGACCACTATCAACTTTCCTTGATGAGTTCTCTGCCTGGCTACCATACCTTCTCCCTTCAGAAATTCCCACAATCCTTCTCGGTGATTTCAACATTGCTGCTAATACAAACACTCCTGCTACTTCTAAACTTCTTAGTCTTCATTTGACCTAAAACAATGGGTACAGGCTTCTACTCACTCTGATGGCAACACCCTTGACCTTGTATTCTCCTACCTATGCACTCCATGCAACTTATCAAACAATCCTTTTCCTCTCTCCGACCATCACCTTATTAGTTTCTCCCTCCCCCTGTCTTCCACCACCTTTCCCTCCAATCGCCTAACCATCACCCGTAGAAATTTTCGCAACTTCAACTCCTCTGTCCTCTATTCTGCTACTGACCACCTCTATGACAAAATCTCTCCCCTGTCCTGCCCCAACCAAGCCACGTCCATCTACAATAAATCCCTGTCCTGTACCCTGGACAAGCTCGCTCCCCTCACTACACGCAGAATCAGGCCTCGACCCCTACAACCCTGGCAAACAGATGACACTAAAATTCTCAAAAAACGTAGTCGCGCTCTTGAGCGTCTGTGGCACAAGACTAAGTCTCTCAAAGACTTCAACCAATACAAATCTGCCCTCCAAAAATACTATTCTTTCCTCCACACTGCCAAGCAAACCTATTTTACAGCTCTTATTAACACCTTCTCATCTAGTCCCCTTAAACTCTTCTCTACCTTTAACTCTGTACTTTGTCCTCCACCGCCTCCACCCACTGACTCACTCACTGCCCAGGAGATCGCTAATTACTTCAAAAACAAGATTGATACAATCAGTGATGAAATCTCCACTCTACAGGTATCTCCCCCAGCTAAGACCCCATGTCAACAGGTACAACTGACACTCCCCCTATTCAAATCTGCTACTACAGACGAAGTTGCTAAACTCCTTTCTATCACCCACCCAACCACCTATCCCCTGGTCCCTATTCCCTCTCATATGCTATGGTCACCCTCTGACTCCATCCTACACTCTCTAACCCACATCTTCAATCTCTCCCTCACCTCTGGCATCTTCCTCAATGCTCTAAAACATGCACTGGTCACCCCCATACTTAAAAAGCCGTCCTTGGACCCTACCAATCTTAACAACCTACGCCCTATCTCCTTGCTCCCCTTTTCCTCTAAACTCCTTGAACGCCTGGTTTACAACCAACTGAGTGACCACCTCATTAAAAACAACCTTCTTGATCCCCTTCAATCTGGATTTCGCTCTCAACACCCCACAGAAACTGCTCTTTTAAAACTCACAAATGACCTACTAACTGCAAAAACCAATGGACACTATTCTGTACTCCTACTTCTGGATCTTTCAGCTGCCTTTGACACGGTTGACCTCCTCCTCAAAAAACTTTACTCCCTGGGTCTCCGTGACTGTGCTCTTCAGTGGCTCTCATCCTACCTATCCCAATGCACCTTCAGTGTCACTTACAATTCTACTTCCTCCACTCCTCTTCCCTTCTCTGTCGGGGTCCCCCAAGGTTCTGTTCTTGGACCTCTTTTATTTTCAATCTACACCTCTTCCCTGGGTCAGCTGATAGCCTCTCACAGCTTTCAATATCATTTCTACGCTGACAACACACAAATCTCTCTCTGCACCCCTCAACTCACTCCATCAGTCTCCTCATGCATCACTAACTTACTAACCGACATATCTGTATGGATGTCACACCACTTCCTCAAACTCAACTTGTCCAAAACCGAGCTTATACACGTGCCTCTTCCCCTGACTTGTCTGTCAAAAGCAATGGCACAACCATCCACCCGTCCCCACATGTCAGGGTGCTAGGTGTTATCCTGGATTCTGAACTCTCCTTTGGCCCCACATCCAATCACTTTCCAAAGCTTGCCGCCTCAACCTCTGCAACATCTCTAAACTACGTCCCTTTCTAACCAATGAAACCACAAAGCTCCTGATTCACTCCCTGGTTATCTCTCGCCTCGACTACTGCAACTCCCTCCTCATTGGCTTACCTTTAAATAGACTATCCCCCTTCAGTCCATCATGAATGCTGCGGCCAGACTCATCCACCTTACAAACCGCTCAGTGTCTGCTACCCCTCTCTGCCAATCCCTCCATTGGCTGCCACTCGCCCAACGAATTAAATTCAAAATACTAACAATAAGTTACAAAGCCATCCACAACTCTGCCCCCAGCTACATCACTAGCCTAATCTCAAAATACCAACCTAATCGCTCTCTCCATTCCTCCCAGGACCTCCTGCTCTCTAGCTCCCTCATCACCTCCTCCCATATCCGCCTCCAGGACTTCTCCCGAGCCTCGCCCATCCTCTGGAATTCCCTACCCCAATCTGTCAGACTGTCTCCAAATTTATCCACTTTTAGGCGATCCCTGAAAACTTTCCTCTTCAGAGAAGCCTATCTAACAACTGCACTATTTTCTCCATTAGCTCATCCCCCACAGCTATTACATTTTTGTATAACTTGACCCTCCCTCCTAGATTGTAAGCTCTAACGAGCAGGGCCCTCTGATTCCTCCTGTATTGAATTGTATTGTACTTGTACTGTCCTCCCTAATGTTGTAAAGCGCTGCGTAAACTGTTGGCGCTATATAAATCCTGTATTATAATAATTATAATTATATATATATATATATATATATATATATATATATATATTAATATACACAGCCGTGGCCAAAAGTTTTTAAAATGACACAATTATTAATTAAGATCTTTTTGTCAGATATTACTATGGTATACTGAAGTATAATTACAAGCATTATATAAGTGTCAAAGGCATTTATTGACAATTACATTAAATTTATGCAAAGAGTCAACATTTGCAGTGTTAACCCCTCTTTTTCAAGACCACTGCAATTCACCCTGGCATGCCGTCAATCAACATCTGGTCCACATCCTTACTGATGGCAGCCTATTCCCGCATAATCAATGCTTGGAGTTTGTCAGAAATTGTGGGGTTACCCTCTTGAGGCTTGACCACACGTTCCTGGCCATGGACCCAAAATTCCCATGTTTTATTCCCCAAACCATAGTTATCACTTTTCCCTTTATGGCAAGATGCTCCATCCTGCTGGAAAAGGCAATGTTCCTCATCAAACTGTTCTTGGATGGTTGGGAGAAGTTGCTCTCGGAGGATGTTTTTGTACCAGTCTGAGCCCACTGTTTTGCTTGCGTCTATCTAGCAAGGGGTATAAGCAAGGAAGCTGAGACCTCTGCAGTGTGTAAATGTGCTTTTACTATACAAAAATGCTGTACATACAAAACTATTACAATATTAGGAATACAAATCAAGACTGACAGACATCTATAAGAAGCAAAATGCCTAGCAATTAAACAGCCTATGGTTTGAAACAGTAGAAATACACTTAAAAGTTACTTAACTCCGGTTACTGTGTGTTCATGATCTTTGTTGACAACGAGGCTTCTGGAGATCAGACACCACCTTGTTCGCTGATTACAGATTCTTCCTCCTGCTCTGGTGTTAATCCATGTTGAAGTCTCTTATGTTTAAGGCATCATAAGTCCTGTTATCTGTCAGCTTGTTCACAGTCGTTACAAACTCATTTACCTTAACAACCAACTAACCTACATCTTGGTAGCTTCAGTTTTAAAGGCACTCTCTTGCCTTTTTACTGTAGCTATAGAGACAACAGACTGTTCTCAAACTGCCAACGGAATACAACAATGGTATCTACATTCCCATAGTATCCAACAGCATTTGTTTGAGAAGTTCTGTGTAGAGGTCGACTGATATATCAGCCGATATTTGGCGTTTTTTAATTAATTGGCATCAGCCGATTGTGCTGATAAAAAAGGCTGATTATAACTTCAGCGCGACTTGCAAATGACTTCTGTAATAGAAGTCAATGCAAGTTGCCTAAAGTCTTCGGTGGAGCGACTTGTTTGTCCTCTCTGGGCAGCCTGCCAAGTCTGATAAAAGAACCAAGAAGAGATAAAATTTTTCTTCTTATCAATGAACTGAACTCCATGTGTAGGAGTTCTCAGTTTAACCATTTAAAGTAGGAGTTCTCAGTTTAACCATTTAAAGACTAAATCTTTTCTGACACTTGTTGCTCACAAATAAAAATCCTGTATTTTCTGCTAGAAAATCACTTAGAACCCCCAAACATTATATATATATATATATATATATATATATATATATATATATATATATATATATATATATATATATATAATGTGTCACACGGTATTTTCGCAGCGGTCTTTCAAGTGCTATTTTTTTGGGAAATACACTAATGAATTAAACAAAAAAAACTAAAACAGTAAAGTTAGCCCATTTTTTTTTTGTCCAAAAGTTTTGATTACCTGTTTTTGTGTATTTAATATTTAAGATATAGTTTTTTGGGTTTTTTTTAATCTAAATTATACATACAAGTGAACTGATTGGAGGTTTGTTTTGTTTAATAAATGTTTAAATGTAAGAAATTTTCTATTAATTTTCTTATTAATTAAGGCTGCTTTCACACTGGAGCGGGCAGGCGTTGACGGTAAAACGCTGCTAGTTTTAGCGGCCCTTTACCGTCATTTTAGCGGCACTATTTGGCTGCTAGCGGGTCGCTTATAACCCAGCTAGCGGCCGATGAAATGCGCCCGTGAAGTGCCGCTGTCGAAACGCTTTGCAGGCGCTTCGGCAGCGGTGCGCATTCATTTCAATGGGCTGGAATGGTGGAGGAGCAGTATACACCGCTCCAAAGATGCTGCTTACAGGACTTTTTTTTTTTAACATCCTGCCAGCGCATCACCTCAGTGTGAAAGCACCTGGGCTTTCACACTGAGACTGCAGGGGAGCCGTTTTGCAGGCACTTTACAGGTGCTATTTTTTGCCCAAATGCACCTGAAAAATGCTCCAGTGTTAAAAAGGGTCTAACTGTTAGATTTTATGAGATGAAGGGAAAAAAAAAAAAAGAAAAAAAAAAATCGACCTAACATATCGGTCCAAAAAATTCGGCATCATATATCGGCCGTCGGCCGCCGCGTTTTCTAAATATCGGCATCGGCCAGAGAAAAACCCATATCGGTCGACCTCTAATTCTGTGTCTGTGAAACCAGAATGTTATGGTAGTCTTATATAAAAATCATATTTTATATCAAACACAACACATGGTCTGAGGATGCTTTACTGTTGGCATGACACAGGACTGAAGGTAGCGCTCACCTTTTCTTCTCTGGACAAGGTTTTTTCTGGACGCCCCAAACAATTGGAAAGGGAATTCATCAGAGAAAATGATTTTACCCCACTCCTCAGAAGTCCAATCCCTGTACATTGGAGAATATCAGTCTGTTCCTGATGTTTTTCCTAAAGAGAAGTGGCTTCTTTGCTGCCCTTCTTGACATTGGGCCATCCTTCAAAAGTCTTCGCCTCACTGTGCTTGCAGATGTATTCACACCTGCCTGCTGCCATTCCTGAACAAGCTCTAAACTGGTGGTGCCCTGATCCCACAGCTAAATCAACTGTAGGAGACGGTCCTGGTGCTTGCTGGACTTTCTTGGGCACCCTGAAGCCACAAGTGCAGTGGATTTTTTTTTTTTATGGGATTAAGTTCATTTTCATGATGAAGAGGGACTTTGCAATTAATTGCAATTCATCTGATTACTCTTCATAACATAACATTCTGGAGTATATGCAAATTACCATCATAAAAACTGAGGCTGCAGACTTTGTGAAAATTAACATTTGTGTCATTCTCAAAACTTTTGACCACAGAGATACTATATACAGTGGGGACGGAAAGTATTCAGACCCCCTTAAATTTTTCACTCTTTGTTATATTGCAGCCATTTGCTAAAATCATTTAAGTTAATTTTTTCCTCATTAATGTACACACAGCACCCCATATTGACAGAAAAACACAGAATTATTGACATTTTTGCAGATTTATTAAAAAAAGAAAAACTGAAATATCTTATGGTCCTAAGTATTCAGACCCTTTGCTCAGTATTTAGTAGAAGCACCCTTTTGATCCAATACAGCCATGAGTCTTTTTGGGAAAGATGCAACAAGTTTTTCACACCTGGATTTGGGGATCCTCTGCCATTCCTCCTTGCAGATCCTCTCCAGTTCTGTCAGGTTGGATGGTAAACATTGGTGGACAGCCATTTTTAGGTCTCTCCAGAGATGCTCAATTGGGTTTAAGTAAGGGCTCTGGCTGGGCCATTCAAGAACAGTCACGGAGTTGTTGTGAAGCCACTCCTTTGTTATTTTAGCTGTGTGCTTAGGGTCATTGTCTTGTTGGAAGGTAAACCTTCGGCCCAGCCTGAGGTCCTGAGCAGGTTTTCGTGCAGGATATCCCTGTACTTGGCCGTATTCATCTTTCCCTCGATTGCAACCAGGCGTCCCCTCCCTGCAAAAAAAAAACACCCCCCACAGCATGATACTGACACCACCATGCTTCACTGTTGGGACTGTATTGGACAAGTAATGAGCAATGCCTGGTTTTCTCCACACATACCGCTTAGAATTAAGGCCAAAAAGTTCTATCTTGGTCTCATCAGACCAGAGAATCTTATTTCTCACCATCTTGGAGTCCTTCAGGTGTTTTTTAGCAAACTCCATGTGGGCTTTCATGTGTCTTGCACTGAGGAGAGGCTTCCGTCGGGCCACTCTGCCATAAAGCCCCAACTGGTGGAGGGCTGCAGTGATGGTTGACTTTCTACAACTTTCTCCCATCTCCCGACTGCATCTCTGGAGCTCAGCCACAGGGATCTTTGGGTTCTTCTTTACCTCTCTCACCAAGGCTCTTCTCCCCCGATAGCTCAGTTTGGCCCGACGGCCAGCTCTAGGAAGGGTTCTGGTCGTCCCAAACGTCTTCCATTTAAGGATTATGGAGGCCACTGTGCTCTTAGGAACCTTAAGTGCAGCAGAAATTTTTTGTAACCTTGGCCAGATCTGAGCCTTGCCACAATTCTGTCTCTGAGCTCTTCAGGCAGTTCCTTTGACCTCATGATTCTCATTTGTTCTGACATGCACTGTGAGCTGTAAGGTCTAATATAGAAAGGTGTGTGGCTTTCCTAATCAAGTCCTATCAGTATAATCAAACACCGATGGACTCAAATGAAGGTATAGAACCATCTCAAGGATGATCAGAAGAAATGGACAGCACCTGAGTTAAATATGAGTGTCACAGCAAAGGGTCTGAATACTTAGGACCATGTGATATTTCAGTTTTTCTTTTTAAATAAATCTGCAAAAAAGTCAACAATCCTGTGTTTTTCTGTCAATATGGGGTGCTGTGTGTACATTAATGAGGAACTGAAATAATTTTAGCAAATGGCTGCAATATAACAAAGAGTGAAAAATTTATGGGGGTCTGATTACTTTCCGCCCCCACTGTGTGTGTGTGTGTGTGTGTGTGTGTGTGTGTGTATATATATATATATATATATATGTATATGTGTGTGTGTATATGTATATGTGTGTATATATATATATATATATATGTATATGTGTATATATATATATATATATATATATACACACAGTATCTCACAAAAAGTGCTTACACCCCTCACATTTTTGTAAATATTTTATTATATCTTTTCATGTGACAACACTGAAGAAATGACACTTTGCTACAATGTAAGGTAGTGAATGTACAGCTTGTATAACAGTGTAAATTTGCTGTCCCCTCAAAATAACTCAACACACAGCCATTAATGTCTAAATTGCTGGCAACAAAAGTGAGTACACCCCTAAGTGAAAATTGGGCCCAATTAGCCATTTTTCCTCCCCGGTGTCATGTGACTCATTAGTGTTACAAGGTCTCAGGTGTGAATGGGGAGCAGGTGTGTTAAATTTGGTGTTATCGCTCTCACTCTCTCATACTGGTCACTTGAAGTTCAACATGGCACCTCATGGCAAAGAACTCTCTGAGGATCTGAAAAAAAGAATTGTTGCTGTACATAAAGATGGCCTAGGCTATCTATAAGAAGATTGCCAAGACCCTGAAACTGAGCTGCAGCACGGTGGCCAAGACCATACAGCAGTTTAACAGGACAGGTTTCACTCAGAAGTTAATATAACTGGGTACTAACATTTATAGGTAAAGTTGATCCAGGGAAAATCCGATTGCCTCTTGGGGGATCAGGAAGGAATTTTTTCCCCTGCTGTAGCAAATTGGAGCATACTCTGCTGGGGTTTTTTGCCTTCCTCTGGATCAACTGAGGGTATAAAATTGGGTATATTGGATTGTACGATATTTTTTATTTTATTTATTTATTGTTTTTAAGGTTAAACTGGATGGACTTGTGTCTTTTTTCAACCTGTCTAACTATGTAACAGGCCTCACCATGGTCGACCAAAGAAATTGAGTGCACGTGCTCAGCGTCATATCCAGGGGTTGTCTTTGGGAAATAGACGTATGAGTGCTGCCAGCATTGCTGCAGAGGTTGAAGGGGTGGGGGGGTCAGCCTGTCAGTGCTCAGACCATACGCCGCACACTGCATCAAATTGCTCTGCATGGCTGTCATCCCAGAAGGAAGCCTCTTCTAAAGATGATGCACAAGAAAGCAGTTTGCTGAAGACAAGCAGACTAAGGACATGGATTACTGGAACCATGTCCTGTGGTCTGATGAGACCAAGATGAACTTATTTGGTTCAGATAGTGTCGAGCGTGTGTGGTGGCAACCAGGTGAGGAGTACAAAGGCGAGGAGTACAAAGTACAAAGGCAAGTGTGTCTTGCCTACAGTCAAACATAGTGGTGGGAGTGTCATGGTCTGGGGCTGCATGAGTGCTGCCGGCACTGGGGAGCTACAGTTCATTGAGGGAACCACGAATGCCAATATGTTCTGTGACATACTGAAGCAGAGCATGATCCCCTCCCTTCAGAGACTGGGCCGCAGGGCAGTATTCCAACATAAGGACCCCAAACACACCTCCAAGACGACCGCTGCCTTGCTAAAGAAGCAGAGGGTAAAGGTGATGGACTGGCCAAGCATGTCTCCAGACCTTAACCTTTTGAGCTTCTGTGGGGCTTCCTCAAACAGAAGGTGGAGGAGCGCAAGGTCTCTAACATCCACCAGCTCCGTGATGTCGTCATGGAGGAGTGGAAGAGCACCCCAGTGGCAACCTGTGGAGCTCTGGTGAACTACATACCCAAGAGGGTTAAGGCAGCGCTAGAAAATAATGGTGGCCACAAAAAATATTGACAATTTGGGCCCAATTTGGACATTTTCACTTGGGGGTGTGTACTCACTTTTGTTGCCAGAGATTTAGGCATTGATGGCTGTGCGTTAAGTTATTCTGAGAGGACAGCAAGTTTACACTGTTATACAAGCTGTACACTCACTTTACATTGTAGCAAAGTGTCATTTCTTCAGTGTTGTCACATGAAAAGTTATAATAAAATATTTACAAAAATGTGAGGGGTGTACTCACTTTTGTGAGATACTGTGTATATGCACTGCTCAAAAAAATTAAAGGAACCCTTACAAAACACATCAGATCTCAATAGCGAAAAATATCATGCTGGATAGCTATACTGATATGGACTGGGTAATGTGTTAGGAATGAAAAAATGCCACATCGTTTGATGGAAATGAAAATTATCAACCTACAGAATTCAGAAGACACCCGAAAATCAAAGTGAAAAAATGATGCAGCAGGCTAGTCCATCTTGCTGAAATTTAATTGCAGCAATTCAGAATGATACTAGGTAGTTTGTATGGCCTCCACTTGCTTGTATGCATGCCTGACCACGTCAGGGCATGCTACTGAGATGATAGGTGGTGTCATGGGGTATTTCTGCCCAGATTTGGCATCACTGAGCTCCTGAACAGACTGAGGTGCAACCTGGTGGCGTCAGATGGAACAAAACATAATGCCCCAGAGGTGTTCTATTGGATTTAGGTCAAGCGAGCGTGGGGGCCATTCAGTGGTATCAATTCCTTCATCCTCCAGGAACTGGCTGTATACTCTCAAATAAATGGGTATGTGGCGCTACCTCATCTAAAAATAATAATAATACTGACAGATAAGATACTGTACTAAAGGTGATCCAAAATCAAATAAAAAAAAAAAGGACTGAAAAATCTTCAAAGTATCCTATAGAAAATAACAAAAGCATAAATATATGCACAATACTGATAAAAAATGGGACCTCACTATACAAAGTGCATCAGTGCATAGAATAAACAATAAAGTCATGGAGAAATCAAATCGATAGTGATATCATAAATGTATGTGCAAAACCATAATAGCGTGGCCTCATAGGTAAAAGTGCATAGAAGCCAAAATAAAAAATCACAAGTAGGCTTCATTCAATAAAATAATAATAATAAATACGTAAACTCCTAATAGTGATACCATAAACTGGGTATAAAATCAAAATTCCAAGAAAAAAACCCTAGGTGTTAATCCGGGAGAAATTAACCCCAAAAGTGATAGGAAAGTGCAAGTGCAAAACATCAGTGTAAATGGGAGTATAAATGTGCAAAAAATATTGATGATAAATAAATCAAGATAAATAAAATACATACAAAAACAAACAAATGTCCAAGCAAAGCACGGAGTATAATGCAATAAATCGATTGCGTGCAATTCCCGGTATCAGTGTGATACAGATCTTCCACAGACCATAACAAAAGTGCAAGTGACAGTCTTTATTACAACAGATGAATAAAAGTGCAAGTGCAGTGGCTGGAATTCTACAGCGGCCAGTGTCCGATCACCAATCCAATCCGGTCCCAGGGTGCACTGAACGTTTCCCCCAGCCAAGGGACCCTTTAGGCACGTGTGGTGTGATGCAACGTGTCAGGGAGGAGCCAGGTGCCGCTGCTTCCGGGTACGGCTGAACCCGGAAGCCTTTGCTTACTGTGGAACGCACGATTCTCTATGTAAGTTACTGCTGTGTGTTTTTTAATAAAATCCTTTACATATTACACTATGGAGCCATCCCTTCTTATGATCCATCTGAGGACCTGTGAGGATACCCATTGAAGGGTGGGGGAGTGTTGAGCTGTGGCCACTTTTATCCTTGTCCCGGGAGGTTGATACAACGACCAGAAGCCTGTCTCCGGTGTACTGCTTTATTGCCTGTGGGCACACATGCGATTCGGCCCATTGGGGGGGCCGCAACTTCAGGTGAGAGGCTGGGGGAAACGTTCAGTGCACCCTGGGACCGGATTGGATTGGTGAACGGACACTGGCCGCTGTAGAATTCCATCCACTGCACTTGCACTTTTATTCATCTGTTGTAATAGACTGTCACTTGCACTTTCGTTATTGTCTGTGGAAGATCTGTATCACACTTATACCGGTAATTGCACGCAATCAATTTATTGCATTATACTCCGTGCTTTGCTTGGACATTTGTTTGTTTTTGTATGTATTTTATTTATCTTGATTTATTTATCATCAATATTTTTTGCACATTTATACTTCCATTTACACTGATGTTTTGCACTTGCACTTTCCTATCACTTTTGGTATTAATTTCTCCTGGATTAACACCTAGGGTTTTTTTCTTGGAATTTTGATTATATACCCAGTTTATGGTATTACTATTAGGAATTTACGTATTTATTATTATTATTTTATTGAATGAAGCCTACTTGTGATTTTTTATTTTGGCTTCTATGCACTATGCACTTTTACCTATGAGGCCACGCTATTATGGTTTTGCACATACATTTATGATATCACTATCGATTTGATTTCTCCATGATTTTATTGTTTATTCTATGCACTGATGCACTTTGTATAGTGAGGTCCCGTTTTTTATCAGTATTGTGCATATGTTTATGCTTTTGTTATTTTCTATAGGATACTTTGAAGATTTTTCAGTCCTTTTTTTTATTTGATTTTGGATCACCTTTAGTACAGTATCTTATCTGTCAGTATTATTATTGTTTTTAGATGAGGTAGCGCCACATACCCATTTATTTTAGATTCGTTTTGAGTTTTGTGAGTATACTCCTTTATGTTGGCAGCTTCCCGTGGTTATTAAAGAGCGTGGTTTTTGTGCACTAGGCTTGCTATTTATGGCTGTATACTCTCGCCACATGAGGCCGGGCATTGTCGTGCACCAGCGTAGGGTCTGACAATGGGTCCAAGGATTTCATCCCAATACCTAATGGCAGTCAGGGTGCCTTTGTCTAGCCTGTAGAGGTCTGTCCGTCCCTCCATGGATACGCCTCCCCAGACCATCACTGACCCACCACCAAACCAGTCATGCTGAACGATGTTACAGGCAGCATAACTTTCTCCACGGCTTCTCCAGACCCTTTCACGTATGTCACGTGCTCAGGATGAACCTGCTCTCATCTGTGAAAAGTAGAGGATGCCAGTGGCAGACCTGCCAATTCTGGTGTTCAAGGGCAAATGCCAATCAAGCTTCGCAGTGCCAGGCCCTCAGGCCACCCTCATGAAGTTTGTTTCTGATAGTTTGGTCAGAGACATTCACGCCAGTGGCCTGCTGAAGGTAATTTTGTAGGGCTCTGGCAGAGTTCATCCTTGCACAAAGGAGCAGATAACGGTCCTGCTGATGGGTTAAGGATAGGGTTGCCACCTCATCTCTTTAAACCCGAACACATATTAATTACTCTTCTGTGGCTGATTTAAGGTGGTAATTTAGCTCACTTAGTGCCTTATCTGCATTAAATTAGCCTCAGAACCTGTGCAATTCATATGTGTTCGGGTTTAAAGGGATGAGGTGGCAACCCTGGTTAAGGACCTTCTACGGCCCTGTCCAGCTCTCATAGAGTGCCTGTCTCCTGTGAGACTGTGAGGCGAGACACAGCAAACCTTCTGGCAATGGCATGTATTTATGTGCCATCCTGGAGGAGTTGGACTGCCTGCGCAACCTCTATAGGTCCAGGTATTGCCTCATGCTACGAGTAGTGACACTGACCTTAGCCAAATGCAAAACTAGTAAACAGTCAGCGAAGATGAGTAGGGAAAAAAAATGTCAGTTGCCTCCACCTATTAAACCATTCCTGGTTCAGAGGTCGTCTCATTGTTGCCCATTTAGTGCACCTGTTCTTAATTTCATTAGCACCAAAGCAGCTGAAACTGATTAACAAAACCCTCTCTGCTACTTAACTGACCAGATCAATATAACAGGTGTTTAATTGACTTGATGTTGATGCTATATTCTGATTAAAAAAGTGTTCCTTTATGTTTTTTGAGCAGTGTATGTGTGTGTGTGTATATGTATATGTATATATATATATATATATATATATATATATATATATATATATATATATATATATATATATATTATACTTTCTAGATTGTAAACTGTTGGCGCTATATAAATCCTCCATAATTTTTATATTTTTTATAATATATATATATATATATATATATATATATATATATATATATATATATATATATATATATAATGGAATTTACACAGCTATGATGCTATCCTGGTAATAGCTGTGATCAGCGACAGTGGGACTTTGATAGTGTGGCGGGAAATATGGTACTAACAGACTCTCGCTGGGTTCACTAACACTGACATCAATAGTGACACTAATACAGTGATCAGATAAATTACAGTACACTGTCACTGTACTAATGACACTGGCTGGGAAGGGGTTATCGTCAAAGAGTAATCAAGGGGTTAACTGTCTGCCTAACAAGAGTAACATGTGCTGCTTTTACTAAGAGATCTGTCTATTTTTTCTCCCTTGCTGTTTTCTGCAAAGAAACCGCAAGATCGCTGCTCTGTGCACAGAGCCCTGTGTATTTGTAAACACAGGACTCTGTGCTGTGATTGGACACAGCCGATCAGCAGGTCTCAGCCATAAATCATTGACTGACACCTACTGACAAAATCAATCTGTGCCAAACCAGAGCGCGGGTCAGCAGGGGACGCCACAAACCTGGAAGCAAACCGGCAGCGTTTTATTTACGTTGCTGAGCCTGCAACTGCTGGTAATTCTACTGTCTAATTTTAGCACTCACTTTTCCCCAGTTGGTTTTGAAGGTTGTCTAACATTTTTGCTTACTTTAAGACAAATAATTGAACACCTAAAACATAATATGTTGAATATGTGATGAATTTGATTCTTTTTGGTAAGGCATTGCTTGCTACCCAATTATGGATCATCTCTATCTAGAAAAATATATATTTTTAGTAATAAGGTCTTGTTCAATGGCGCCCTCTAAAGATTATGTTTGTATTAGCACACAATAGTAGTAAGCAACAGGTATAGTTTCATATTATGATCTGAGACATGTGTCATATGTACCAGTTAAATTAGTCTATTTAGCATGTAGGAGCTCATACGACAGGAAGATGGCTATGGCCCTGATTTCAGTCCTGGGAATTTAACAAGGTAGTGTAAGTACCTGTTACATGAGGCTATGCAACATTAACCTCATTTCCATTTTATGCCTGTTGATAGTGTATTCTGGATCTAAATTATTTCAAGTGCCCACTCTCAGGGTGTGCCGTTCCCCTTTGAAGGCCAGCCTTGCATTCAATAAGATGATGACAAGCAATATAGTATAAGGTGCATGAGATGTGTGTTTACAGAGTACAGGTTAATTCTATTAACCTCCTGCCACTTTGGCTTTTATGTTGTAAAAAGATTAGAAAGCTTCAGGATTTTGGTACCAGGCTTGGAACACAACCATTTCCAGATGTGTTCCCCCTGAGGGAAAGCCAGCCAGCTGAAATACTTTTCATGCAGTGATCTACAATGTGTTCTAACTGGATTGTTAAACATACAGTGACAAAGCAAATGCAAATATTTATGATAAAACTAATACTAAGCTGATTTTAAACACATAGTTGCCAGCTCCCCTTGATTTCTAGGGGGTCATTGCTAAGATTAGAGCTTTTGCCCTTGGAAATATGCCTAAATTTGGACACAGAACTTGTTCCTAATGACATTTGTGTTCTTTCCACTGCTTTAATGAATGTGTATGCTTACTTTGCTGTCTTTTCAACTGCCTGCCGAGGCCGTATTGTGAGTAGCAGACATCAAAGCAGGTTATTCTTTAGTGTTCAATAAAGCCGGCTCCAGTCAATCTTATTTCGTTTTTCATAGAGTGGAGAAGGGATGTAATAAGCTTTGTATAGCCAATGTTCATCTATAGCGTGGTTGGCAAGTAGGGGGTGGATGCGGAGGGCTGACAAAAGCCCAGGCGCCAGGATGCAATTTCTAGTCTCCATGGTGACATGGCACCTGGGATTTGTCGAGACCTGTGCTAGGGCTAATTTTTAGACCGGTGCCAATTAATTTAGCAACTCTCCTTCAGAGTGTGGTAGGATGCCAGAGTAATTGGAGGAAACCCAAACAGGCACAGGGAAAACGTGCAGATTTCATGTACATGGTGTCCTGGTCAGGATCCAAACTGATCCAAAAGTGTTAGCCACTGAGCGACTGTGCATGCTCTGGGACTGTCTTGCTGCACCTGGCTTTAATACCTAGCAAGCTGCTGACCTGGAACAAGCATGCATTTAGCAGGTTTCAAAACATTTGATGTGCACACACTTTTTTGGGATCATTGATTAACTACTAGCTGAATAGTCACTAACTGTGTCATGCAGTATGTGCATGACAACCCTGAGGTTTGCACTTACAAAAAACAAGGCAGTTGTGACCGCTTCCATTTGTTTAGCCTGACAGGCTCCCTTTAACATTTTTTTCCCCTTTGTCACAAATTTCAGCAAAGTTAAAGACTGAGATAATGTGTTAGTTTACAACCATCTTATCACTGGGCTCTGTTTTTCTAGTGGCAGGTCATTAGTGCTTCTAATGTCATAGCACACTACGGAAATTAATGATTACATCCAGGGCCATGTTGTGATTTTCTTCTTCTTAGTTGGACAAAGTTAATTTGTAATAATGCACTTTGGAAGTAACCATAGTGTTATGAGAGAGACACATAGGTGTGTGCCGGTTGTGCCTGGGCACACCCTAATCAACCCATGCACATTAGCATTATCGCTTTGTTTGCCAGTGGGAAGATAGGAAAGATCTCCCTCTTACTGGCTTTGCCATATGAGAAGTGCTTATGCGCTTTTTTTTTTTCACTATGCGGGCAGGGAGATCAATGTGCCAGTGCTAGAGATAGATATATATATATATATATATATATATATCTCTATAACGCAGAGACACACACACGCGGGTTTTTTAGAGCTTTACGGTGCACACCCTATTGCAGTAGACTGCGCACACCTATGGAGACACACAAAATCTAGCATTACTCTGCCCCAACCCCTGTCTTAACCTATATACCTTCAAGGAAGACTTCTAGATCACCATAAGAATTATAATGGTTTTAATTTCTTTTGTTGTAAAAGATTTTTAGTTGTTTTATTTTAAGCAGTCTTGAACATTGTTCTGCTTCTTCCAGGAAAAAACAACTGGTTCTGCAAAGCCAGTATTCCCATGTCTGGTCTTGTCAGGTGATCAGTTTGCCCCATCATAGTGGTTGACCATCAGTAATTGTTGTACTGCTGTTGGCTCCCTGGCTGAGCCTACTGACTGCCAATCGTAAATAAAGGCCATCCTGCCCTTCACACAGTACTTGTGGAATCCTAGATTGAGTCACCTTGACTTGCACATTACAATGTCTATACTCTATGTATGACTGGGGCAGTACTAACCTAAATAGTTATGTGGTCAATCCTACAAGGAAACGACTCATCTATTTTACTATAATATGCCTTTTATACTATTATATTTTTCATCACCCAGAAAGTAGTACATAAGACATGGCTAGGTCAGAGCCATAATAGTGGGTGAAATGTCTGATCAGAAGTCTTTGTAAGACACAGAGCTGGGGGGGGGGGGGGGGGGGGCATTTTTGGCTCTTTTTAAGGGAGGTTTAGTTATCCTTTAATGCTGAACTTTTGTCTTTGACAGCTGAAAGCTCCTCTCCTGTACTGGAATTGCGTACTTTGATTTCACTGCACACTGCAAACTAGTTACAGTGTGCATAGCAAGTTAGATAGACCCCACCTTATTTCCTCACTCGATGACACCCAGCATCATCTAGTTCAGTGGTCTCCAAACTGTAGCCCTGCGGCCGGATGCTTCCCAGCCTTACTGCCTATGGCCCACCACTTTCCCTCATTGGATTTTAGTTTTTCAGTCATGAAGGCTAAGCATCACATGTAAATGTGACCTAGGGTGGTCTGCAGGCAAATGTAGCCTTCCTAAAAATGCCCACTCCCCCAGACTGATATCAACTCATCTAGGCATTTTGATTTTTGCATCACTCCTCTCCAGAGCCAGACCACTGCTTGTATTAGGGTTGAGAGCTCTTAAAAGCACCATGCCAGCCCCTTTCACCAGCCATCATCTGCCTTAATTGCATCGAGAAGCACAGAGACCTAGTGATGACATCACTGGGTCTAAAATAAGATATATGTAGTCAAAATGGAAAGGTCTTATTTGAAAATGTGATTAGCATGTTGATTGGGGGGAGGGGGGGGGACGACAAGGCAAGGCAAAATATAAGCAGATTAAACTTCAGGTTTACAATCATTCACACTAAATATAACAAACAAGCCACAGCTTGACTTAAAAATGAAATTACATTTTAAGCGCAAATTAATTTAGGTAATTTTTTACTTTTAATAATGTGTTATTGTTTAGCTTTGAGTATTTTAGGAGCCAAGTTGAAGGATTTGTTTTCAAACATTAACTGAAAATCATGCAGCCAACAGGAATTAACACATCAGTATTGTAACCCTGACTGACTTGCCTGGTTGTTGTACAAAGCCAAATAATAAAAATATGAATGCAGTGCTGGAACTAGTCACAGCTGACACATACAGTATTTCTAAATTAAACAGAAACATATAAAATGAAAATTCTGGTTTCTGAAATGAGTGTGGTTCAATGGCAGATCATAAATTAAAGTGGAGGTGACCTGAAAAACACTTATAAAAGATAAATTGAACAATAAATTGTATGTGTGATAGTCAAGCAAAGCTAGGTATTTCTCTTGTTAAAGAAAGGACAAACATAGCTGGTAAAATAATATATGGGATAATGTAAACCATACTATAAAACATAAGTATGTTTGAGGTCACTATGGATTTCAGCAAAGTAGTCAGAAGTACTTGTGGTAGGCCATGGTCCCTCTATGTGACTTCTGAGAACTCTGATATTGTTCTGCAAGAAGTGCTTTATTCTAAAATATTCCTATTGGGTACAAAGAGGCCCAATAAAAGATGATTGGCAGAATAACTACCTTATGTGTACTGATGCATTTATTAAAGGAAGCCTGATAGAGATCATTGAGAAAGGTGCCATACTGGATTATTACCATTTAAATTATTAGCTGCATGGCTAAAGGTGGTGAAAAAAATGTCAAAAATCGTTTTAGAATACAGTCACAAGAAGTGAAGAAATTACTTAGAGCAGCTTATCAATAAGCAAACTTGTCATTAGGGATATTAGGCATGACATGCAGAATGTCAGTTTCAACCTTTACAATTCTACCCCATAATATAGATACGAGAATAAAATGGATGACTGTTCTATGTTACAGCAATATCTACAGTAACGCACACATACACACAAAAATTAGAGTATGTCTATACCTGCATGGACATACACATTTTAATTTGCCATTGCTGACTTGTTTTTAAACATGCAAGTTCAAAGCAGTATTAAACCCCAAATCAAAAATGTATTCTATTGCAGCTTACCAATCAATAGATGTGGTGGCCGCATTTTTTTTAAAGCTTTTTTCCTTCTATTTTTACCTTGTGATCTGTCCATTAACACACCTCCTGTATTATAGTGCCTACACTCTGGATGAATGAGCACAGGGGCACATTTGAATGGTAGCATTGTCAGTCTGGGGGAGGGGAGTGTTAGATGCACTAGCAGATTTAGATACACAAACAAATAGAAGCCAAACTAAGCTCACACTGTATAAGCACTTACAGCAAACCGTTTTGTTCCTTTTGGGATAAATGTTTTACATAAATAAAAGTTGATTGTTATACCGTATTTCTTGTATGCTAGGTCTGTCCTTACAGATGCTTAATAAGCTGTTGTTTGTAGGTGATATATTCTTATTAGGAAACATTTGATTTATACCTTATCTAATTTCACTTGGAGCCTTTCAGTCTGGTAATGTAAGGTCTCGGTGTCTACATGTGCTACACATGTCAGATTATGCAGTCTAAAATTGGGTTCCTTATCTCTTCTTCAAAGAGAACAATTCTGTAATATTACAAGAAATACTGTATATTTAGTAAACGGTTCCACAGTTATCTCATCAGGACATTTGAATGTCCCTGCAGATTCAACAAACAAGCTTTCAAGGTGTGTTCTTTGCAGCAGTTGTTAACAAATGTATTTAAATGTGTTTCATTTTCCTTTAGCTACACTTTAAGGCCCCTTTCACACAATCGGACCGTTCAGGTCCGCCTGTCAGTTTTGACGGCGGACCTTAACAGGCGCTCCATGTTAGCCTATGGAGAGACGGATGTCAGCAGAGACATGTCCGCTGACATCCGACCCCGTCCGATCCGCTAAAAGCAGACGGATGCCTCTACGTTCGGATCCGTCGCTGTTGGATCGGGTGAGATCTGATGAAAACGGACATGCTGTCCATTTTCGTCCGATCTCTCCATAGGCAGCAGTGGCTCTTGACAAGCCCCTCCCCGCTCAGTGAGCAGAGAGGGACCTGTCATCTGCCGGCTCAGCGGAGATCAACGGAGAGATCTCCCGCTCAGCCGGCGGACTGAGGCGGAAGTGGAGTCTGCCTCGTGTGAAAGGGGCCCCAAGGGAGTTTTCCTATTTCAGTTAACCACTTCCCGCCTGGCCCATAGCAGATGGGCCAGGCGGTGGGTCAGTTATCCTGACTGGGCATCATATGACGTCCAGCAAGATAACATGCCGCCGCGCGCCCGCGGGGGCGCACATCGCGGCGATCGGTGGATCGGTGTGTCAGTCTGACACACCGCTACACCGATCTTGGTAAAGAGCCTCCGGCGGAGGCTCTTTACCACGTGATCAGCTGTGTCCAATCACGGCTGATCACGATGTCAATAGGAAGAGCCGTTGATCGGCTCTTCCTCATTCGCGTCTGACAGACGCGAGTAGAGGAGAGGCGATCGGCGGCTCTCCTGGCGGGGGGGGGGGGGGGGGGGGGTCTGCGCTGATTGTTTATCAGCGCAGCCCCCCCTCAGATCACCACACTGGACCACCAGGGATCGCCACTAGGACCACCAGGGAAGGGGCAACATGTGGATGGCCAGGTATGTACCCCATGGCCATCCACATGTGCCCAATCTGTGCCAATCAGTGCCCACAAATGGGCACTGATTGGCACCATTATGTTGCAGTGATGCCCAGCAATGCCACCTTTAGGGGCATCACTGCAAACAATCAGTGTCATCAGTGCCACCCATCAATGTCCATCGGTGCCACCTGTCAGTGCCCATATGTGCCCATCTGTGCCCACCTATCAGTGCCCATCCGTGCCCATCTGTGCCAACTATCAGTGCCACCCATAACTACCCATCAATGCCACCTACGAGTGCCCATCAATGCCACCTACGAGTGCCCATCAGTGCCGCCTACGAGTGCCCATCGGTGCCACCTATGAGTGCCCATCAGTGCCGCATACCAGTGCCGCCTATCAGTGCCCATCATCAGATCAGTGCCACCTCATTGGTGCCACCTCATCGGTGCCCATCGGTGCCGCCGTATCAGTGCCCGTCAGTGCAGCCATATCAGGGCCCGTCATTGAAGAAGAAAACGTACTTATTTACAAAAATTTTTAACAGAAACAACGAAATTTTTAAAAAAAATTTTCGGTCTTTTTTTATTTGTTGCGCAAAAAATAAAAACCGCAGAGGTGATCAAATACCACCAAAAGAAAGCTCTACTTGTGGGAACAAAATGATAAAAAGTTTGTTTGGGTACAGTGTTGCATGACCGTGCAATTGTCATTCAAATTGTGACAGCGCTGAAAGCTGAAAATTGGCCTGGGCGGGAAGGTGTCTAAGTGCCTGGTATTGAAGTGGTTAAACATAGAAAAACCTTAAATTGAGGAGTCTTATCTAGCAGTGTTTGGCCCACTCCTTAACCATAATGGTCATGTGACTGGAACCTACCTTGGTAATACTGAACTCGTTCTCCACTGAAGAAGTCAACATCGGACTTCTGGAAGGAGGTCTATTCATAAAAGCTGCCTTTGATAATCGCCTTGTGAAAATGCTGGTTGGCTGTCATGCTTTGTGTTTCTGGGTCCATACTTACAAAGTCATTGATCTAGAACAGGTATGCAACAAGTGAAGTAAGAATTCTGAATGTGTCCTTGTTCTGGGTCACCATGGTGGCATGAAAACTAGAATATTCAGGGGAAAAGGTCAGCAAAGGTAGCAGGCTATGTATTTCAGACGAATAGGTCTGCTACAGCAGCCTAAAGCCATACACTGATAGATTTATTTATTTTTTCATGTAGCCTGCAGGCTAAATGTGAAAACAATCTAACAAATTCTACTATCCATGCTATGCAGCGTGGATGGATGAATCTGCAGTGGCAGTGCAAGCTGTCAGAATACTCCCAACTGCAGCTTTATCTTATGGATGCAGCTACAGTTCAGACAATGATTTTCTACCTGCTTCCTGCAATTTTTCAGTTAAAGGATGTTGGGCAGAGTGTACTGATATGGCTACTCACAAAGTGAATGTTCCTCATTGTATGGCCAGATTAAGCCCCTGTTCACACCGGGGCAATTTAACAATCCAAATCGCATGACAAGTTGCACCCCATTGTCACAATTCTTCTGACATAAAATAATATGTCAGAGGAAGTGGCCAGCAATGGCAGCCTTTGTGTTTCAGATAAAGAGGTCAGCAATTGCAGCCTAAATGTTTCACAAGGAGGTCAGCAATTGCAGCCTTTGTTTCATGTAAAGAGGTCAGCAATAGCAGGCTTTGTGTTTCAGAGGGAGAGATCATAGAAGGAAGTGATGAGCAGTGCCAGTCTATATGTTTCAAAGGGAGAGGTCTACAATAGCAGCCATATGTATTTTACTCAGAGCACGTTTTCTTTCACAGGTTTATTTGCTAAAACATTACAGTGACTGTGTACAGGAACTCATTGCATCCAGATTCTGGTTTACTGGAGTAGTGTCAGTAATCAAAGTATTTGAACCTCCATCAAGAAATCAAAGCAATAGGAATTATGGTTGCCTTGATTTCTTTCTGGAGGTTACTGCACATTTATTGTCAAATAAGTTTATAAATTTCTTCTGATCATAGAATGCATAAGCATAAACTATGAAATACACATTTATGAGTGCGTAAATTAATATTGTTTTTACGGAAAGCATGCATTCACAATATGGCGGCTGTAAAGTTAGGATCAAAATATTGCTGTGCCCTACTGTTTATAACAGTAGCTGGGTAGTAAACTTAATGGCATAACAATGCTACTGTTAATGATTCATGCATACTTTCTACAGGATATGGACCTGCCAGTTATAATCAGCAGGGCTGGCAAGTCAATATTGCTTTGAGGAAGCAATTTAGCAAAAACTAAGCCACTGTTTTCATAGAAAAGCGCCCTGGCTAATCCAGAATTCTATGAATCCATCGCTGCCATTGGCCAGGAGCACACTCTAGCTCACCTGGGTTTGGCAGCATACCACACAATTGTAATTTGAACTATATTTTACAACAGGTTAGCGTGCCATAAACAAGCTATTCTGTCAGTGGTTAACTCTCTTAAACTTAATTGATGGCATGGCTGACGTCAGAAGTGATAAGACAGGGGATTCACATAATGGCTTTTCCTTTCCTATTGCACGGTATATAGCTAAGAGCATACAAAGGTAAATTTGCACTGGCAGGATGAGAAGCTCAAATTGCCTCGGCCTTTATTGGAGTAAAAGGTGTTTCACAGCTATAAATGGGTGAATCCTGTTAACAATTAAAAGGCTTCAGCAGTATAGATAGAGGGCAGCCTTGTGTTTCCAATACAGCCGCCTAATCTAGACCATAGGTTTCCCAAACAACGACACCGTGTTCATGTGGATCTGTTCTCCAATAACATCCTACCGATGGATGGCCTAGCATACTCTGCCTGAGGATCACTTTGTGCAAAGCAATGCTCGTTTTCTCCTAAATGCTTTAAGATATTCAAAATTCTTTTTTTTTTTTTTTTTTCATGGCGTGTTTTTTTTTTTAGGGGGGGTTCCTGTTCTCTCCAGTCTTTACTGAATGAATTGTGTGTATGAAATCCTCATAGTGTTAGTTAGATCCTTGGATTTGCAGTAAGCCGTGCTTGGAAGTGGAGATCATATTTTATTGGTAGGGGGAGGGGTGAACATTTGTTTTGTAATGTCATGTTGCCCTCTAGTGGTTTAATATTTTGAAGATCAAAATTTGAGCTAGTAGCTTACATAATAGCTTTAATATGCAACATAGCTTGACAGCAGATCAAATATATCTGTGATAAAAAAAAAAAAAAGTTTATTTCTGTTAATTATACATTTTTGTCAGTATACTGTACAATATGTGTAGTTGGGCGTTAAAAGGACACCTAGTGTTACAGTTGACCTAATGTTTCAAAATATCAATAAAAAATATAAAAACAATACTATATATAGTATATGTGTGTGTGTATGTATATATGTATATGTGTGTATATGTATATGTATATATATATATATATATATATATATATATATATATAAAATTTATATTTATCTAATGTTTTATAGCTGCAGGAATAATCATTCAAGGAGCATCACACAGGCAAAAGTTTTGTATTATTTGCCCATAGATATATGGTATGATTCCTTCCTGCCCCCTGCAAATTTCCATTTTATCACATACAGTCCTGTGCATGAAATGAGTTTACTGGCCATACACACATTTATTTTCTTTTGTTCGGCCTATACAGTGACCCACACAGCATGGATGAACAAATGTCCCACTGTGGCTATTGTATTTTGAGAGCTGGACTCTTCAGCTGTTAAAATCCCAGAATGATGCTTGCATCCCTTTGGATGCAGGTGCTGTTCAGCCATTGATTTTTTTTTTTTTTTACCGATTTTTCTTGTCAAGATTGTTGGGTGGGAAGTGGCCAACAGAGTCACCTACTTAGTGAATTTTGGCTGGTTCATCAGGTACCGCCCAAAATTCTTTCTGTGTATAGCCAGCTTTAGGAAATGCGATAAGTCATTATGGGTTTTTTTTTACTGGCAAAAGATAAGCCAGTTTAGTTATTATTCTCCTAAGGCATATGCCATTCTGTATTCGTGTATATTTTTTAATAGCAAATATGTTAGTCCTAGTTTGTTAGCCAATTTATGTCACCTTAATGCTAATATCAATCACATTCGGTTCACCTATACATTATCTTCTTTATTGTCTATTCAGCCTGTGTGATGAGGGAAGTATCTGTATATTGGCTTTTAAATGCTTAAAACCTGCAACAGAAGTCTTAAGGGGCATTCCTCCTATGTGATGAGGATTTTACACTAGTACGTTGGACTAGGTGGACTGTAAAATACATTCCAAAATGCCAAAGATGCTCATTAATGTACACTTACGTTTTTTTTTTTGTTTTTTTTTTTTAAATCTGTTTACAGCTTAAAATATTTATTTCTTTTCCAGAGGGCTTAATTAATAAGGAAGAAATAAAAAAAATCTATAGAATGTTTGTTTATTGATTTGTTTACTAAGAATCGAATAGAGACATTGTAATCTTATTAGCTTTTTTTTTCTTCCTACTGACCAATGCTGCAGTTCCAATTAATTGAAGATTTCAAACAAATGTTTTAGGCTCGGTTCACACTGCAGCGATGTGGGTACCCTGCGAATCCACTGCGGATTCCCACATCGCATGTCTCTCAGAGGCAGTTCACACTGCCCTATGCGAACTGCTGGGAGTGTCAATTAAAAGTTAATGACACCCCCAGATCAGTTCGCATATTGCAGTGCAAACTGCGAATTCGGGCCATGAATCGGATCGCATGGGTGTGAACACCCATGCCATCTGATTCTGCTGCGGACCAAAAAAGGGTCCTGTGTGAGTTTGGTCTGAATGTGATGCAAATTCAGCCATACTATCTGTATGCTGAAATCGCATCGCACAGACATCGCATGTGATTTGCACTGCAGTGTGGTGCGAATCACATGCAGTGTTGGACATCGCACCAGTGGGAACTGGCCTTTATATATGTGATTGTCACAAAAGATTTCTGTCATAGTTGTCAGCTTTTAGATATTTGAATATTAGTATTATCCTGCATTACAAGGATATGTTTTATCTTTCTTCAAATATTTTTTTTTATATTTATGTGGTAAAATTTGAGTTTATATTGTGTTACGGGTCATGGAGCATTTTTTTGTTAATGACTGACTCATGTTTTCCAGTGAATGTTCATGCTAGTCTCACTACCTAGGATCAATGCATTTGTAAACTGCACAGCATAATCTAGCTAATATTGACATAATATCTTGCACCTTAGTTTCTTCTTTTTTTTTTTTTTTTCCACCTCAGCGAAATTTTCTGAGAGACTTATTTCAACTTTGCAGTTCAATTTTGTCCCATCTCGTTTTCACATCATAGTGGCTTATTCAGCAATATCTTTATTAGTTATTTAAATGTTTAATTTATTTTACATAAAAAAAAAAATAGAACTACTCCTGTTACATTACCTATTCCTTGTCTCTCTTTCTCTCTTCCTATTATCCCCACCATCTGACCCCCCCTTATTTGGTTTGTTTCTTTCTAGGTCCCTTCAATTTCTGACTCGCAGCCCTTCACCTTCTTTCATCTTCTCCAAATATTTATCCGAGGCTTTAAAATTTTTCCAACCCTCCCAGGTGCTAGTATATTTCCTATAGTGTCCTATATCCCTACTACTCAATAGATCCATTTAACTATAATAATCTATTTGTTCAAACCACTCTCTTATACCTGGTTTTTCACTAACCATTTTTTGGGATCAAACCCTTTGCAGCATTCAGGAGTTTTGGGGTTATTGTTCTCATATATTGTTTCTTTGGGGTTTTTTGCACCTTAGTTTCAATAGAATTCCTAAGCCTGTATTGAAATTACCCCTGTGCGTGCAATCCTGAAAAGTCTACTGTGACAGTTTTTTCAAAGGTCTTGCGACCAGTTTTTCCTTAACCTCCCCGTTAGTATTCCCGAGTGTGGCTCGAGCTTAAATTTCAGTACCATTAGCAGTAACCCGAGCCACACTCAGGATTGCATATCAGGATCCTGGTGCAGTGTACTTACCTTGTCCCCCCGCTGTAAATCCCCGCCCGATGTCCTGTGTTCCGGGGTTCCGTTCCCTGCGAGCGTCATGATGCATGGGGGCGGAGCCAGCAGCAATATCAAAAAGTACTAAATTCGTAACAGTACAGTGTAATCTTACAGATTATATTACTGTATGAAATAATTTCACCTCCCTTTTGTCCCTAGTGGTTTGTCCAGTGCCCTGCATGCAGTTTTATATTATATATATATTGTTCTTTCTGCCTGGAAACTGGAGATTGTCCATAGCAACTAAAAAGTGTCCCTTTACGTCAAAAGTGGTTTTAGACCATCTAGAAAACAGCGATAATAAATTAAAACACTTGCAGAATTAAGCAATAGTGAATCGTGGGGGAATTCATTTTATTATTATAATTATTATTATTATCATTTTTTTATAATTATAGTTATTTATTATATTATAATTTATGATTTCGTGTTTAAAACTTTATCATACCCGGGATATCTACTAGACTCTTGTTTGGACAGATTTAAGTGAGTTATTCCTAAGAATTACAGGCCTACAATATAAAAGGCTAAATTTCTAGGCAAAACATTGTACCGCTTTGTGACGAAAAAATGTGACATAATCATAATCACGGTGGCTACAAGAGAGATGCTCCTGAGAAATGCTTGTGCTAACGTGATGTTCTAACATGCATTGACACTAGTCAACGCTTGTTGTCTAACATGTTAACCAGCAGGGAACCTAAGTTTAAGTTAAATAAATGCAAAACACAGATTGTTGCTGCCAAAATGAAGTATGTAGGACAATTTTTTTTGTGCAATGTAAAGGCATTGATGGCAGCAGGTCAATAGATTTTCACCTGGCTACTTATTTTCAATGCTGGATGGTGATTTTTCCATTTGATGGTGAACCCTGAAATGTAAAAATATTTTGCAATTACCTGGAAAGTTTTGGAAATTGAATAAGGGCTCTTTCTCACGGGGCGGATCAGTGATGATCCGCCCTGTGAATATCCGCTTGCTCAGCGGGGATCACTCCACCGATCCCCGCTGAGCAGGAAGATGACAGGTGCATCGCTGCACAGTGTGCAGCGACGGACCTGTCAGAGCGCCGTTCTCCCCTATGGGGGGATCGGATGATGACGGACCGTAGTGTCCGTCGTCACCCGATCCGAAAATGGATGGAAAAGTAGGTTTTTCCTCCGTTACACTTTTCGGATCGGAGCGGGTTGGATGTCAGCGGACATGTCACCGCTGACATCCGACGCTCCATAGAGATTCATGTATGTCCGTTTTTCATCCGAAAACGGAAGGATGAAAAACGGACATACGGATCGTTAGTGTGAAAGAGGCCTTAGGCTTTTTTTTTTTTTGGGCCAGAGTGAAGAGGAATTTTACCACCTGTCTGTTTTTATTGTAGTCTGTGCCCCTGATTCATCCTTTATGGAAGTAAAAGGTAATCCCACATTTTGGACTGACATCAGAACAATAGAGGGGAAATCTTCCAATAGGGACAATAGTTCTGGTGATACGCTGGCATTCCCTGACTTTGGAGAGATTTCCTCTAACTTTCTGTTTTGGTTATGGGAAAATTGCGTTTGAAAAACTGCTGAGCAAATACGGTGTGACATAAAATATTGCAACAACCGCCATTTTATTCTCCAGGGGTTCTGCTAAAAAAAAAATTATATCATGTTTGGGTGCTCCAAGTAATTTTCTAGCAGAAAATAATGATTTTTACTTGTAAGCAACAAATGTCAAAAAAGGTTTGGTCTTTAAATGGTTAAACTTCCCTCATCTACCCGCCGGAGTTCTTTCCTTTGATAAAAGAACGAAAAGATACTTTGTTTTTACTTATTCTGGTGTTGTAATAAAACTTGTCAGGCTGCCCTTATTTTTTTTTTTCCAGCTGTGAGAACTCTCTGCGCTTGTTAGAAAGATCGCAACATGCTGTTTTGAAGATTGGGAAGGGAAAAAGATTGCGATTTCGATTCTTAACGATTAATCATGCAGCTCTGGTTATAAGCCTTCCTTACTCTATCCAAAGTGAAAAAGGGGCCTTTAGTGACACTTAAACTTTGCTAAACTTTTTAAAGAGGAAGTAAACTTCCTCTGCTGACATTTACCTATAGGTAAGCCTATAATAAGGCTTATCTATAGGTAGTGTAAATATCTCTTAACATGCGCCGTTTAGCAGATATTTTGCATTACATGCAGCCAGTGACATCACTGGCGCATGTGATCTGAAGGAATGGCCACGGGTGCTGTTCCATCTGAGCCCTGTGTCATGAACGGCGGCTCCCATGCACATGCACGGGAGTGACGTCATCGCGGCTCCGGCCACTCGCAGCGCCAGAGCCTGCCAACCTGGAAGTAACTCCAGGAAACTTTGTCAGCCGTCTCAGCAGTGTGCGGGCGCCGCTGGAATGCTTAATTCTAAGGTAAGTATTTCATAATGAGCTAGTATGCGATGCACTCTTCCATGCTCTGTAATTTCGGTGCCCCCCATCCCAGTGACACAACATGTTGGGAGGGGGGTATCATATAAAAGGGACACAGAAAACAATAAAAGCATGGACTAATCTAGATAATGGATATGTATATTTTAAGGCTACTGCAGTAGTTTTTATTCCCTCATGGAACTAGAATGCCAAGCGTATTAGGTCAGAGAGTTCCACAACAGATATGGGCATTGCAAGTGTTTTTCTGTCTTTATTTTTTTGATTCTTTATTCTGGTTTTAGTTTTAAATCAAATGAAAGTGCAAGTTTGGAATGAAGACTTATTGTGTCTACTTTCAGTCCCTAGGTACCCGTAAAAGTTATTTTCTTAATTACTGTAGCTCAGAGCATGATTTTCACAATTAATGAGTAAACGCGGCTTCTCATTATATTTTATTGTACCTGAATAGTTTACAGCAAACTTGGATGCTGTCCAGTGCCATTTTTTAACCCTTAAAACTACAGGTTACTCTTACCCTTTCACTGCCAAGTGTTCAACCTTCAATCGGTGGGTCTCAAACCTGTCCTGATCGTCTCTCGAAAGCTGTGTACCAACGATCGCATTATTGTATGATCAGGTTGAAAGCAATATTATCCGTCCGATTTTCTCATTGTGTGTATGAGGTTTTAAGCAGCCGTCTGGCCACTCATTAGAACAAGCTATTGCCATCCATCCTGGCTTTAAAGCGGTAGTAAACTAATGCACATGAAAAAAAAAATATCTCCCTGCAAGTTAAGAGCATAATGTGCTAGTATGCACTGCATACTAGCACATTATGAAATACTTACCTTAAAACGCAGCCCCGCATTGGCGCACTGTCACCGCTGTAGAGGCTTTCATCTTCACCCGGTCTTCGTGGGCTGCGGCCGCTTAAATAGCTGAGCTGCAGTGACATCATTCCCCCGCATGCATGTGGGAGTCACGGCACTGAGCTCTAAAGGAACGGCGCGGGTTCTGACATCACCGACTGGAGCAACACGGAATATCTTCTAAACCGTGCATATTATAAGCTTACCTGTAGGTGCATGTATCCCAGTGGTGTTTACTACCACTTTAAAGTTGTATTAAAATCAAACATATAATATATTGCAGCTTTCCAATCATTTGATGTAGTGGCTGCATTTGGTTTTCTTGTTTTTTTTTTTCTTGTTTTTTTTTTCCCCCCTCTGTTGTCATCTACTGATCTGGCCAGTAACACACCTCCTGTATTAGAGTTCCTACACTCTGGATGAAGGAGCACAGGGGTGACAGCAGCAGCATTCTGGGGGGGGGGGGCAGTTATTAGCAGATTTCAAGACAATAAAAATTTGAAGTCAAACTCCTCTTCACACTTTATAATTAGTTACAGCAAACCGTTTTTTCTTTTCCTTTTTGGGGTAAATGTTTTTAATGAATAAATTAAAAACGGATAGTTGTAAGCACCCCTGTTAGTGTTAAATGGTTTGTCACTAAAGGAGTAGAAGATATTTACTCAGCAAAGCACATTTTTTTGATTTAGTGTAAAAATTAGTAAGTAGAGTAAAAGTGTGTGCATGTAAATATCCATCATTTCTGAAGGGGGGGGGGGGGGGGGGGGACTAAAATAGGATTTTTGTTAGCACAGGATTGGTTGATTGAAGTGAACATAGGTTCGCCTCATTTACTAAGCTCTGTGAACATTCACGTTTGCCAAGTGAACTGTCTCCTTTATTAACCACGTCAATACAGGGTACTTACACCCCCTTCCTGCCCAGGCCATTTTTCAGCTCTCAGCGCTGTCACACTTTGAATGACAATTGCGTGGTCATGCTACACTGTAGCCATGTGAAATTGTTATTTTCTTCACACAAATAGAGCTTTCTTTTGGTGGTATTTAATCATTCCTGGGTTATTCCTGTTATTGTCGTGAATGGTGGATGCAGTCACGTGTCCCAGAAGACTACGGGGGAGGAACTTCTGCTCGGATCACCTAGGCAGTTGGAGCAGAAGTGGGAGCGGGTACCTGTCAAAATCGTGTACCCGCTCCCCCACACTCCTCAAAAGTGCCAATTGTTCAACAGAAGCTAGGTATGAGTCCTTAAAGTGGTTGTAAACCCAAAAAATAAAATACATAACAAAAAAAATCCCTGCAGGGGTCTCAAACTGGCAGCCCTCCAGATGTTGCAAAATTACAAGTCCCATGAGGCATTGCAAGGCTGACAGTTACAAGCATGACTCCCATGGGCAGAGGCATGATGGGACTTGTAGTTTTGCAACAGTTGGAGGGCTGCCAGTTTGAGACCCATGCGTGTAAGACAAAGGCATAATGAGCTACAATGCATCGCATCGAAGCTGTTAAAGCTGCCCCGCACACTGCCGTGACCAGCGACATGTCTCCCAAAGTTATTTCCAGGTTTGCGGGCTCTGGCCATGTGATTAGCCTAAGCCACGATGACGTCACTCCCGCGCATGCGCGCGGGAGCCGCCGGTCATGGCACGGCTGCTGAAGAAATGGCCTGAGTGGGCCGTTTCTTCAGTGCACATGTGCCGATGATGTTGGCGCAAGAGTATGTGGTAAATATCTCGTAAGCCGTGCAGGTTTAGGAGATATTTACAGTACCTGCAGGTAAGCCTCATTATAGAAGTGGTGTAACAGGGTTTACAAGAACTCTAAAGCAGAACTTCCCCTTTTGAGAGGAGCTCCGCTTTAAGGTCCATATCTCACATGTACACACATACTAGGACCAATTTAGACATGAGCCAATTAACTTACTAGTATGTGTTTGGAGTGTGGGAGGGAAACTGGAGTACCTGGAGAAAACCCAGCCAGGCACCATGTGAAAGAGAGCATGCAAACTCCATGTGGATAGTGTCCCAGTTAGGATTAGAACTGAGGATATGTGCTAACCATTGATCTACTTTGTTTTCTGAAGGGATCCATGACCAGGAATTTTCATTCAGAAAGTTTAAAAATCTTGGAAGTAAAAAAACGTGTAAATCATTTGAGGCTCTTTTAGAGTGTCAGTGATGCTTGAGGCTGTGATTGGCACTACTTATTGTTGTCATAGGGTAACCTTTTATATGGGGAATGGAAATGATCCTGCTGGCTTCTGCTAATAAATGAGGGGTTGACATATCTGCAACTGCCTGTCTGTCTGAAAGCTTTCCAGTTATCTATCCTATTTTTGGTATGTTGTTTCCTTCTAGTGTTCTGCTGGGAAAAAGAAAATGATATGAATGCAAACATCTGCTCCTTTGTCTGACAGCTGTATGTTCACATCATTTTCATTTAAATAAATCCAAGTGGAATTCTGTCTAGCCATGAACTGATATGTAGACCGCACTTTATGGGTTTTAAAGCCATAATATTGGACAAAAATGAATTGTCTGGTAATATAAGGCATGGTCTGTTAAGCTAGTCATTTGCATCCAGAGTCTGTCATTGTGCTGTAAACATACAAGTGTAATATGTTGGTCTGTCGGTTCAGCATATCATTGAATTGGGTAAGTAAACCTCGCTACAGTTACCTCTATGTTTTGAGGATTGTGATAATGCATTTATGTGGCTCTAGAAACAGTGATGGTGAACCATGGCACCCCAGATGTTTTGGAACTACATTTCCCATGATGCTCAAGTACACTGCAGAGTGCCTGAGCATCATGGGAAATGTAGTTCCAAAACATATGGGGTGCCATGGTTCGCCATCACTGTTTTAGAGTTACTTTTTATATTTATTCCCTCCATGTCAATGGTGGTTAGTACATGTCTGAACTTTATTTGTCAAAGATAGAAATGAATTAAAAGGCAAAAATCTCTCACAAATCGGGCCTCCCAATGTGAAGGAGTTTGTGGTGGCCAAAATGCACAGATATTAGCAGCTTGAATTTCTGTCTTGCAAGGGATTTTTGTTATCATAGATGCCAAAAAAGCCAGGTTAATTGGAGCATTGAAAGTAGGGGAGTTAAAGGTGAAATCCTGACAAACTACTACATGCTTAGAATGTGTAAGGATTTGTAATTCTGTGCAGCCACTTGTGTGATTTTTACACCCCCTGTAAGGCAACGCAGATAAGAGGGTGATGCCACATTCTCTGTTAGAGTTAAAGAATAAAGTGGTGTCACTTCCTCCTTGCAGCTTTCTGAGTGGATAGTAAAGGACTGCAGCACACTGACAACTCATCAATATATTCCCGGGCAGCACTTGCAGCAAAGCATGATTGACTGCTATTGTTGCCCCACCCCTCCCAGTCTCGGTGCTGTCTTGCAGAAGATAACAGAAGGCTGATATCAAGACAGGGTTCAGACATCTTGTTCATATTTTACACGTATTTATTTACAGGTACTTGTATAGCGCCATCAATTTACGCAGCGCTTTACATATACTGTTTATTGTACATTCACACTAGTCCCTGCCTTCAAGGAGCTTGCAATCTAAGGTCCCTAACTCATATTTTTTTCATATACTAGAGACAATTTAGACAGGATCTATTTAACCTACCAGCATATCTTTGGAGTATAGGAGGGAACCCAAGTACCTGTAGGAAACCCACGCAGGCACAGGTGGAACATTCAAACTCCAGGTGGGTAGTATCATGGTTGGGATTTGAACCGGTGGCCCTAGTGCTGCTTGGCAGAAGCGCTAACCACTGCGCTGCCAACTTTTAGACCTTAATTTAGCCAACGTAAAGCTGTATTCCAAAAGGGGAATGGATATGGATAACATAATAAAATTTTAGATTTGGCAGCTTACTAAACATATTTTATCCACGGACCTCTAGATTACTCTTGATCTTTTCATAGAGATGTATTGAAGTGAAATGACCGTTTTGTTTTGTTTTATTCAACCAGGGAATGCTCCAGGCATCTGAAATCCTTAAAGCAGAAAGTGAAGAAGTGAAGAAAGCATGTCATGAAATGTCTTCAAAAATCCTACAGCTTGAAGAAGACCTGATATCTGTGACTCAGAAAGCCATAGAAAAGGAAACTGAATTAGACAGGTACTACTGAGAATGGAGTGTGGTATTAGGGTTCCCCTGGGTTTCTAATTGTGTATTTATTTGCGTCCAAGGTATTGTATGTACTTGCTGCAGGGAGCTTGACTTCTAGGCCCCTTTCACGCTGGGGGTTCAGACTAGATCCGTCTGTCAGTTTTTCAGACAGATGCAGGCTGAAACACAATTCCTGTCCATGGGTGGGCGGCTGTAAACGTATGATCATCCATTTACATCAGCCTACATTACATATGTGTCTTTTCAGGTCTGTTTTTTTAATGACTTGACCACCGAGAGGTTTTACCCTGTTAATGACCAGGGCATTTTTTACTATTCAGCACTGTGCAACTGGCTATTGCTCGGTCATGCAACACTGTACGCAAATAACATTTTTACTATTTTTCTCCACACATATAGAGCTTTCTTTTAATGGTATTTAATCACCACTGGCTTTTTTAATTTTTGCTAAATAGGTGGAGAAAAACAAAAATTTTCAAAAAAATGTTTTCATAGTTTCGGTTATAAAATTTTGCAAACGAATAACCTTTCTTCATAAATATAGGCCAAAATCTACTCTGCTACATTTATTTGGTAAAATTAACCCAAATTAGTGAATACTGTTTAGTCTGTGTGAAAGTTAGAGTCTACAAACTATGGTATATATATATTTGAAAACTGTTCAGTTCTGATGTACTGTCAGCCCATCTCATTTCTTGAGGCCCTAAAATACCAGGACAGTACAAATACCCCCTAAATGATCCCTTTTTGGAAAGTAGAAAGTCCAAGGTATTTAGTAAGAGGCATAGCGAGTTTTTTTTTTTTTTTTCTGTCACAATTTTTTAGAAAACTAAGAAAAAAAAAAAACATTTATTTTTTCTTTACAATTTTTTTTTTTTTTTTAACACATACTGTAACCAATGCAGTACAGCATCATCATATGACTGGTGTGGTGGTGATGAGGGATACTGACTGGTGACAGTATGTTAACCACTTCCGGACCAGCTCACGACGGTATACGTCGGCACTTTGAAAAGGGATATCACTATGGCAGCAGCTAGATACCATAACCCCGGTATCCTCCTCTTCAGTGAACGGTTCGGTTTCAGATAAAAGTGGTCTCTTTGGCGGATTTGCCACAAGATCACTTTTATCGGTGGTGGGAGAGGGCCCCCCCCTCCCGCCACTCTCCGCCGATTACCAGAGCCGCCGGTAGCGACTGAGGCGATCGGATTCTTCTCCCTGTTAGGTATGCAGATGAGTGAGGGGAAGATGGCCCCCACCCAAAACGTTACTTCCGCCCATAGCTCTTAAAGGGACATTTTTCTTTTTTTTATTGCATTTTAGTGTAAATATGAGAATCTGAGGTCTTTTTGAGGGATGGTTACATTCTTTGTAATAGGAATAAAAGTGACACATTTTTTTTTTTTTTTTAAAGAACAATGTAAAAATAAAAAGTAAAATAAATAAGAAGAAAAAATAAAAACTTTAACGCTCCCCGTCCTGCCGAGCCCCGTGTGCAGAAGCAAACGCATACGTGAGTAGCACCTGCTTATGAAAACGGTGTTCAGTGTGAGGTATCACCGCGATCGTTAGAGCGAGAGAAATTCTAGCCCTAGACTCGTAGAATTTTTTATTCGTCTGCTATGGAGATTTTTAAGGGTAAAAGTTAGTCACCATTCCACGAGCGGGCGCAATCTTGAAGCGTGACATGTTGGGTATCAATTTACTCTGCGTAACATCATCTTTCACAATATAAAAAAAAATGAGCTAACTTTACTGTTATTTTTTAATGCAAAAAAGTGTATTTTTTCCAAAAAAAAGTGCGCTTTAAGACCGCTGCGCAAATACGGTGTGATAGAAAGTATTGCAACAACCACCATCTTATTCTTTAGGGTGTTAGAACCCCCAAGCATTATATATTTTTTTCTAAGTAATTTTCTAGCAAAAAAAAAATGTTTTTAACTTGTAAACACCAAATCTCAGAAAGAGGCTCGGTCCTTAAGTGGCTAATAAAAAAAAAAAAAAATTCTTTTTTTTTTCTAAAGATATATATACAGTGGGGACGGAAAGTATTCAGACCCCCTTAAATTTTTCACTCTTTGTTATATTGCAGCCATTTGCTAAAATCATTTAAGTTCATTTTTTTCCTCATTAATGTACACACAGCACCCCATATTGACAGAAAAACACAGAATTGTTGACATTTTTGCAGATTTATTAAAAAAGAAAAACTGAAATATCACATGGTCCTAAGTATTCAGACCCTTTGCTCAGTATTTAGTAGAAGCACCCTTTTGATCTAATACAGCCATGAGTCTTTTTGGGAAAGATGCAACAAGTTTTTCACACCTGGATTTGGGGATCCTCTGCCATTCCTCCTTGTAGATCCTCTCCAGTTCTGTCAGGTTGGATGGTAAACTATATATATATATATATATATATACACAAATAAATAAATATATATATATATATATACTGTATATGTGTGTGTGTATGTATATGTATATATATATATATATATATATATATATATATATATATATATATATATTTTATATACTCTTGTCAAAGTAATATAGTGACCCTGTACTACTCTGGGGAGGGGTGATCAGGGATTCAGGATTTTTTTTTTTTGTATACCGGTAGTGCTTAGAACCATGATGATCACTGTTGTAAGCAATAGTTTTAGCTGTGATTTGTGATTGGCTACAGCTAATCGCATGGTACAGGGTGCTAGGTACTATGGGCCAATCACAGCATCGCAAGCAGCCATGAACGGAAACTATTCATGACTGTTTTGTTTACATTGTAATCATGTGATCACCATGGTTGTCAGTGATTACATGATACCCTAGGGGGCGCACCAGTGCACATGTTCTCAGTGACGTAGCAGTACGTTGCTGATCCTGTAGCTGCCGCCCACTCGCAGAAAAAAAAATACTGTGGGCAGGCTGCAAGTTGTTAAGGTGGATTTAAAGAGGAAGTAAACTCCCCCACTCTGATGCTTCTTTTCATTTAGTCCATTATAATAAGTAATTATCAAACTACAGCCACTTTAATCCAGCCCAAATCGCATATTACTTACTGTTTAAAGAAACTTTAAAAAACTTGTTTCCAGGGGTAAGGCAGCGCCATCTTAACCACTTTAAGACCAGCCTCGTTTTAGATTTTAGGTGTTTACATGTTTAAAACAGGTTTTTCTGCTAGAAAATTACTTAGAACCCCCAAACATTATATATGGTTTTTCTTCTAACACCCTAGAGAATACAATGGCGGTCATTGCAATACTTTTTTTTGCACCGTATTTGCGCAGCGGTCTTATAAGCGCACTTTTTTTGGAAAAAATTCACTTTTTTGAATAAAAAAATAAAACAACAGTAAAGTTATCCCAATTTTTTTTTATATTGTGAAATATAATGTTACGCCGAGTAAATTGATACCCAACATGTCATGCTTGAAAATTGCGCCCGCTCGTGGAATGGCGTCAAACTTTTACCCTCAAAAATCTCCATAGGCGACGTTTAAAAAATTCTACAGGTTGCATATTTTGCGCTACAGAGGAGGTCTAGGGCTAGAATTATTGCTCTCGCCCTACCGGTCGTGGCGATACCTCACATGTGTGGTTTGACCACCGTTTTCATATGCGGGCGCTACTCGCGTATGCGTTCGCTTCTGCGCGCGAGCTCGTCGGGACAGGGGGGTTTAAAAACATTTTTTTTTTTTTTTTTATTATTTATTTTACAATATTTTATTTATTTTTACACTTTTTAAAAAAAAAAAAAATTGTGTCACTTTTATTTCTATTACAAGGAATGTAAACATCCCTTGTAATAGAAAAAAAGCATGACAGGACCTCTTAAATATGAGATCTGGGGTCAAAAAGACCTCAGATCTCATATTTACACTAAAATTCAATAAAAAATAAAAAAATAAAAAAAAGTAATTTAGAAAAATGACATTTGAAAAAATATGCCTTTAAGAGGCGTGGACGGAAGTGACGTTTTGACGTCGCTTCCGCCCAGCAGTGTCATGGAGACGAGTGAGCGCCATCTTGGCCTCACTCGTCTCTATACACACCACGGCAGAGGACGCCATCGCCTCCGCCGCTACCGACGGCTCCGGTAAGCGGCGGAGGGCACCGGATCGCGGCGGGAGGGGGGGGCCCTCTCCCGCCACCGATAAAAGTGATCTCGCGGCGAATCCGCCGCAGCGAATCCGCCGCACGAAAACGGGGATACCGGGGTTATGGCAGCTAGCTGCTGCCATAACAACGATATCCCCGTTCAAACTTAGGACGTACATAGTCGTGCGGCGGTCGGGAAGTGGTTAAGTAATGTTTTCTGAGTCCACAGTAGAGTGTATTTCTGCTCTTACATTGAGCACTTCCTGTACTGTTAACCAAGCCTCCTTCTCAAGGAGATATGGGCATGCTCATTGACATCATTCTAAAGAACAAAAAGGATTACAACAATACTAAGCAAGTAAGGAGATATCTGCAAGCAGTGTTCATTAGGGTTTTTTTATGCTGATTTACATGGGACAAAGTTATGGGGGAAAGTTTACAACCACTTTAAATGGATGTAAACAGGTGACATCCATTTACATCCATTCTGTTTGTCCATTTTTAGCCAAGAAACATTTTTTGTGTATACATTTGTCATCTCTGATTGGTCTCTGGAAGAAAAAAAATGGATGCAGACTGATCTAAACTGAATGTTCAAACTGATTTGAACTAAACTAAAGATGGATGTGCGCACTGATGTAAACTGAATCTGTTTTTTCTTTGACAAAAATGTGACAGAACAGATGACACCTGTGTGAAAGAGAACTTATTCCTGTGATCGCTTTGTTCAGTACATCTTTATGGCAGACTATCCTTGAGTGACTGGTCAGCATCACTGATGTAGTGTATACTATGACGGTGACTGCCAGCTGACCCCAGTATAGTAATAAAGCATATGAGAATCATGCAGCGCTGTTGGCATGTACTAACAGCTCTAGTTACTGTTGATATCAGTTGACATTGGCTGGTGTCTAGAGTGCAGTCAGAATGCAGTAAATGTTCCTGTTTGAAAACAGCTTTGGTCACAACAGTCTTTTTGTATCTAAAGCCTAACTGATTTGTGTACCATTGTTATGTGTCAGTGGGTTAAATGATTTATTCACATGGTAAGTAGAATCTAGTCCTCTAGTTAGATGTCTATAACAGTATCTGCTATACCTTTACTCAGGGCGGATATGATTTAAATCAAGTCAATTTAAATCATGATTGAAATCACTAGTAAAATAGCTTGATATAAATCAACTTGATTTAAATCATTGTTAAAGAGCAACTGTCATCTCTGTCCCGCAGCAGCTCCTCCTCCTCTGACCTGCTGTCAGCAGTCCCATGCACTCTAATGGGACAGCTGGTAATGTGGCAGTGACACAACAAGGTGAAGGACGTGGCGGCAGCAGGTGAGCGGATGCCCGCTAACAGGCGCTGCTATGATGGATCTAAAATGACAGGTGCTCTTTAAATGCAAGAACTCATTCTTGCTGGTAGTTAGAATCTTTAACCACTTGCCGACCGCCTCACGTCTATATACGTGAGCAGAGCGGCACGGGCAGGCAAAATCACGTACCTGGTACGTGATTGCCTTCCCGTGGGCAGGGGGTCCGATCGGACACCCCCACCCCCCACCCCCCCCCGGTGCCATCGGCGGTCGGCATTTGGTTGGGAGCGATGAGAGACGAGGGGGAGACCATCCGATCGTGGCCCCCCCCTCGCGATCGCTCCCAGCCAATGAGAAACATCCCCTGCCTCTGTATAGTACACAGAGGCAGAGGATGTGATGTCATCTCTCCTCGGCTGGGCAGTTTCCGTTCCAGCGCCGAGGAGAGACGACATGTAAGTGCACCAACACTCACACACAACACAGTAGAACATGCCAGGCACACTAAACACCCCCGATCGCCCCCCGATCCCCCCCCAATCACCCCCCCCCCCCCCGTCACAAACTGACACCAAGCAGGTTTTTTTTTTTTTTTTTCCTGATTACTGCATAGTGTAAGTTTGTGACAGTTACTGTGGTAGGACAGTGAGTGTTAGCCCCCTGTAGGTCTAGGGTACCCCCCTAACCCCCCCTAATAAAGTTTTAACCGATTGATCACCCCCTGTCGCCAGTGTCGCTAAGCGATCATTTTTCTGATCGCTGTATTAGTGTCGCTGGTGACGCTAGTTAGGAACGTAAATATTTAGGTTCGCTGTCAGCGTTTTATAGCGACAGGGACCCCCATATACTATCTAATAAATGTTTTAACCCCTTGATTGCCCCCTAATTAACCCTTTCACCACTGATCACCGTATAACTGTTACGGGTGACGCTGGTTAGTTTGTTTATTTTTTATAGTGTCAGGGCACCCGCCGTTTATTACCGAATAAAGGTTTAGCCCCCTGATCGCCCGGCGGTGATATGCGTCGCCCCAGGCAGCGTCAGATTAGCGCCAGTACCGCGAACACCCACGCACGCACCGTACACGCACCGTACACCTCCCTTAGTGGTATAGTATCTGACGCATCAATATCTGATCCGATCAGATCTATACTAGCGTCCCCAGCAGTTTAGGGTTCCCAAAAACGCAGTGTTAGCGGGATCAGTACAGATACCTGCTAGCACCTGCGTTTTTCCCCTCCGCCCAGCCCAGCCCACCCAAGTGCAGTATCGATCAATCAATCACTGTCACTTACAAAACACTAAACGCATAACTGCAGCGTTCGCAGAGTCAGGCCTGATCCCTGCGATCGCTAACAGTTTTCTTGGTAGCATTTTGGTGAACTGGCAAGCACCAGCCCCAGGCAGCGTCAGGTTAGCGCCAGTACCGCTAACACCCACGCACGCAGCATACGCCTCCCTTAGTGGTATAGTATCTGATCGGATCAATATCTGATCCGATCAGATCTATACTAGCGTCCCCAGCAGTTTAGGGTTCCCAAAAACGCAGTGTTAGCGGGATCAGCCAGATACCTGCTAGCACCTGCGTTTTGCCCCTCCGCCTGGCCCAGCCCAGCCCACCCAAGTGCAGTATCGATCGATCGCTGTCACTTTTTTTTGTAGCGTTTTGGTGAACTGGCAAGCACCAGCGGCCTAGTACACCCCGGTCGTAGTCAAACCAGCACTGCAGTAATACTTGGTGACATGGCGAGTCCCATAAGTGCAGTTCAAGCTGGTGAGGTGGCAAGCACAAGTAGTGTCCCGCTGCCACCAAAAAGACAAACATAGGCCTGTCGTGCCCATAATGCCCTTCCTGCTGCATTCGCCAATCCTAATTGGGAACCCACCGCTTCTGCAGCGCCCGTACTTCCCCCATTCACATCCCCAACCAAATGCAGTCGGCTGCATGAGAGGCATTTATATGTCCTCCCGAGTACCCCTACCCAACGAACCCCCCCAAAAAAGATGTTGTGTCTGCAGCAAGCGCGGATATAGGCGTGACACCCGCTATTATTGTCCCTCCTGTCCTGACAATCCTGGTCTTTGCATTGGTGAATGTTTTGAACGCTACCATTCACTAGTTGAGTATTAGCGTAGGGTACAGCATTGCACAGACTAGGCACACTATCACAGGGTCTCCCAAGATGCCATCGCATTTTGAGAGACCCGAACCTGGAACCGGTTACAGTTATAAAAGTTAGTTACAAAAAAAAGTGTAAAAAAAAAAAAAAAAAAAACACAATCAAAAATAAAAAAAAATAGTTGTCGTTTCATTGTTCTCTCTCTCTCTATTCTCTCTCTATTGTTCTGCTCTTTTTTACTGTATTATATTCTGCAATGTTTTATTGTTATTATGTTTTATCATGTTTGCTTTTCAGGTATGCAATTTTTTATACTTTACCGTTTACTGTGCTTTATTGTTAACCATTTTTTTGTCTTCAGGTACGCCATTCACGAGCCGGTGATTCAGCCAGCTGACCATAGAGCTGATCAGAGACCAGAGTGGCTCCAAACATCTCTATGGCCTAAGAAACCGGAAACTACGAGCATTTTATGACTTAGATTTCGCCGGATGTAAACAGCGCCATTGGGAAATTGGGGAAGCATTTTATCACACCGATCTTGGTGTGGTCAGATGCTTTGAGGGCAGAGGAGAGATCTAGGGTCTAGTAGACCCCAATTTTTTCAAAAAAGAGTACCTGTCACTACCTATTGCTATCATAGGGGATATTTACATTCCCTGAGATAACAATAAAAATGATTTTAAAAAAAAATGAAAGGAAAAGTTTAAAAATAAGATAAAAAAGCAAAAAAATAATAAAGAAAAAAAAAAAAAAAAAGCACCCCTGTCCCCCCTGCTCTCGTGCTAAGGCGAACGCAAGCGTCGGTTTGGCGTCAAATGTAAACAGCAATTGCACCATGCATGTGAGGTATCACCGCGAAGGTCAGATCGAGGGCAGTAATTTTAGCAGTAGACCTCCTCTGTAAATCTAAAGTGGTAACCTGTAAAGTCTTTTAAAGGCTTTTAAAAATGTATTCATTTTGTTGCCACTGCACGTTTGTGCGCAATTTTAAAGCATGTCATGTTTGGTATCCATGTACTCGGCCTAAGATCATCTTTTTTATTTCATCAAACATTTGGGCAATATAGTGTGTTTTAGTGCATTAAAATTTAAAAAAGTGTGTTTTTTCCACAAAAAATGCGTTTGAAAAATCGCTGCGCAATTACTGTGTGAAAAAAAAAAATGAAACACCCACCATTTTAATCTGTAGGGCATTTGTTTTAAAATAATATATAATGTTTGGGGGTTCAAAGTAATTTTCTTGCAAAAAAAAATAATTTTTTCATGTAATCAAAAAGTGTCAGAAAGGGCTTTGTCTTCAAGTGGTTAGAAGAGTGGGTGATGTGTGACATAAGCTTCTAAATGTTGTGCATAAAATGCCAGGACAGTTCAAACCCCCCCAAATGACCCCATTTTGGAAAGTAGACACCCCAAGCTATTTGCTGAGAGTCATGTCGAGTCCATGGAATATTTTATATTGTGACACAAGTTGCGGGAAAGAGACAAATTTTTTTTTTTTTTTTTTGCACAAAGTTGTCACTAAATGTTATATTGCTCAAACATGCCATGGGGATTTGTGAAATTACACCCCAAAATAAATTCTGTTGCTTCTCCTGAGTACGGGGATACCACATGTGTGGGACTTTTTGGGAGCCTAGCCGCACACGGGACCCCGAAAACCAAGCACCGCCTTCAGGCTTTCTAAGGCCGTAAATTTTTGATTTCACTCTTCACTGCCTATCACAGTTTCGGAGGCCATGGAATGCCCAGGTGGCACAAAACCCCCCAAAATGACCCAATTTTGGAAAGTAGACACCCCAAGCTATTTGCTGAGAGGTATAGTGAGTATTTTGCAGACCTCACTTTTTGTCACAAAGTTTTGAAAATTGAAAAAAGAAAAAAAAAAAATGTTTTTCTGGTCTTTCTTCATTTTCAAAAACAAATGAGAGCTGCAAAATACTCACCATGCCTCTCAGCAAATAGCTTGGGGTGTCTACTTTCCAAAATGGGGTCATTTGGGGGGGTTTTGTGCCATCTTGGCATTTTATGGCCTTCAAAACTGTGATAGGTAGTGAGGAGTGAAATCAAAAATGTATGCCCTTAGAAATCCTGAAGGCGGTGATTGGTTTTCGGGGCCCCGTACGCGGCTAGGCTCCCAAAAAGTGCCACACATGTGGTATCCCCATACTCAGGAGAAGCAGCTGAATGTATTTTGGGGTGCAATTCCACATATGCCCATGGCCTGTGTGAGCAATATATCATTTAGTGACAACTTTTTGTAAATTTTTTTTTTTTTTTGTCATTATTCAATCACTTGGGACAAAAAAAAGAAATATTCAATGGGCTCAACATGCCTCTCAGCAATTTCCTTGGGGTGTCTACTTTCCAAAATGGGGTCATTTGGGGGGGGTTTGTACTGCCCTGCCATTTTAGCACCTCAAGAAATGACATAGGCAGTCATAAACTAAAAGCTGTGTAAATTCCAGAAAATGTACCCTAGTTTGTAGACGCTATAACTTTTGCGCAAACCAATAAATATACGCTTATTGACATTTTTTTTACCAAAGACATGTGGCCGAATACATTTTGGCCTAAATGTATGACTAAAATTTAGTTTATTGGATTTTTTTTATAACAAAAAGTAGAAAATATCATTTTTTTTCAAAATTTTCAGTCTTTTTCCGTTTATAGCGCAAAAAATAAAAACGGCAGAGGTGATCAAATACCATCAAAAGAAAGCTCTATTTGTGGGAAGAAAAGGATGCAAATTTCGTTTGGGTACAGCATTGCATGACCGCGCAATTAGCAGTTAAAGCGACGCAGTGCCGAATTGTAAAAAGTGCTCTGGTCAGGAAGGGGGTAAATCCTTCCAGGGCTGAAGTGGTTAATATTTGCAGACAAAATTAAGTTTCCCTATTTAGAATAATAAGCTGTCAGGTTAGTAAAACAATGATATCAGAACCAATTTAATCATACAGTTTAACCACTTCAGCCCCGGAAGGATTTACCCCCTTCCTGACCAGAGCACTTTTTACAATTTGGCAGTGCGTCGCTTTAACTGCTAATTGCGCGGTCATGCAATGCTGTACCCAAACGAAATTTCCGTCCTTTTCTTCCCACAAATAGAGCTTTCTTTTGATGGTACTTGATCACCTCTGCGGTTTTTATTTTTTGCGCTATAAATGGAAAAAGACCGAAAAATTTTGAAAAAAAATGATATTTCTTTCTCGGACATCACGGGACACAGAGCCACAGTAATAACTGATGGGTTATGTAGGTACCATTAGGTATTGGACACTGGTCACACCCTAAGCAGGAAGTTCAACCCCCTATATAATCCCTCCCCTTCCAGGGATACCTCAGTTTTTACGCCAGTGTCTTAGGTGTTGGACGTGTAAAGATGTCCTGTGCTGAAGCTCCAAAGGGAATATCCTGATATCTTATACTGGGGCAAGCCAGGCGAACCGGATCCATTCAAAGTGTCCTTTCATGGCCGAATTGATGGTACCCGGGCCTCGTGTCTGAAGAAACGAGGTTTTACCTGTAACGCTTCTTTTTTTAGAGAGCTGGACCCCGCAGATCAGAAAATGGCTTTAAATCTCCTAATTTCTGGCTGGGTGCTTTACAGGGCCAGAACTGCAGGATCCCCCTATTTGTAGGGGGCCCCAGTCTGACGTTTTTTTTAAACAGAGCCCACCGTGAGAGGTGAAGATTGGGTCTATGTATACAGAACCCGCGGCTGGATAAGGTAAGAGGAGATTCCAGAGAATTTTTGAATTGTAGTAGGTTTTCTCCTTTAAGGTAAATGCACGCTATGCCTTTTGTGACCACCGGGGGCTGCCAAGAGCACATACCTTCTCATGCTGATCTGTCTCAGCGTTCGACACTGCACAGCTCCTCCGACCGGCTCCAGGAATGTTCCCCCCAGGCAAGGGGGAGGCTACAGATGAAAATAATCAAAAAAGACTGCGCTAGAGAAGATGACATGTGATGTAACTAAACCAACATGGTTAAGTGAATATATAAATACAATTCATCAAGTGTGAAAAATAATAATAATTAGACATAAAAAATCTATTGAAAGTAAGTTCCCATGACGACGTCCAATAGGACGAAACATACGTCGGAAGGTTGACGCGCTGACGTCATCGTTTTATCCTTATTCGTTTGAACGGGTGCATGCGAGCCGGCCGGCTGTTATGCATCTTATGTGCCTCTTATCGTGATTTTACATGTAAGTGTGATCATCTTTTTACCTTAATAAATGATATGCGGTTTTACACTATGGAGAATTTGTTTTATCCTTTTGGGTCCTCCTGATATGCGGATTGAATCTATTACATTGAGAAGTCCTGTCTGCCCCTTTTTCTGCGAGGAGACTTGAGGAGCTGATTTCCCCTGAGTGGATGTCCACTAGTAAGCTGATTTACAGCTTACCTCTGGTAAGCCTACATCTTAATAGGTGGAGGATTCCTCACTGGGTGTTTTACGTCTAGGATCACCGATTATATCTACCTTGGCTCCAAGGACTGTCTGCTTTTGGATTATTTTTTATATATTTTTTCTGTATTTAGTCACTTTTTTCAACTTTATTTGGGACTTTCATTTTTCAGTCACTTTTACTTACTTTCAATAGATTTTTTATGTCTAATTATTATTATTTTTCACACTTGATGAATTGTATTTATATATTCACTTAACCATGTTGGTTTAGTTACATCACATGTCATCTTTTCTAGCGCAGTCTTTTTTGATTATTTTTGTCTAGTATGTGCACGCCTCACTTTAGGACTGCAGCTTTTTATGTTATTTAATAGAGTTTTTCATCATTGCATAGAGTAGCGCGGTAATTTTTGGTGTTTACTTTGTCTTGAGGCTACAGATGGGCTGTAAGCTGGTTTTAAACCGCACTGTCTCCGCCGCTGCCGCTGTCAGGCTGCCATTGCTCATGCAGGCCCCATCACTGCCGGCCTCCTCTTTCTTCCTCCACCCCCAGCCTGCCTCCAGGCTTGTCCCGGAAGGGTCGGCTAGCGCGGGAAGCGCTCGTTTTTTGAAAAGGAAAGGGGGGGGCGGAGCGTCAGCGTGCTCAGACGCTCACAGTGCCAGAAGCATGGCTATTTAAAGCACACTTTACAGGTGCTCTGAGCCTTGGAGGGACACAGAGCTGACGGTCGCATGTAAGGTGGGACACAGGCATTCTCCTAGGCTGCATTTACTAAGGGAACACCAGACTGGGCATTTGGTAGCAGGGCTTTGCTGGACTACATCGCTCAGCAGTCAGTGTTCATTTTGGATACCTCACACCTTGTTGCTTTGCACTATGGGTAGAAGAGGTTCAAGTACCCCCAGAACCAGAGACACTAGGGGATCTCGTTCAGGTTCTGAGGACCCCCTGTCTGCTACATCCTCCCCCCCGAGGGGCCAGGGACGGCTGGTCAGGGAGAGCCATTGGGATCTGGGGCTGTACCGGCTTCTGGCACTTCAGCCTCTGTATACATTACACAATTTGGTTTTTTCCTCAACCACTACTGGGTTAGAGGAAAGATTAATGGCCGTGATTACTTCTTCACTCAGTGGAAAGAAACGTACTAGGCCTTCCTCTGTTTCCCAAGACCCTCAGGTAGAGGAGCTCTGGGATAAAGGAGACGAATCCCTTTCAGAGGATCGGGATGGGACGGATGATTCCTCTTCGGAGGAATCAGGTGGAGAGGGACCCTCTTCGGCTTCCCAAGAGGAGAAGGTCTTAGTACAGAATCTTACTGGATTGGTCCGCTCCACATTTAAGTTGCCCGTGCCTGAATCTGTTAAGGAACCCTCTTCTTCTTTGGGGTCGATGAAACCCTCTCAAACAGCACCTGCTATTCCTGTTCATAATTTACTTGAAAAGCTCCTTTATTCTGAGTGGGATCACCCAAATAAGTGATTTCTTCCGCCAAAAAAGTTTTCAACACTTTATCCTATGGAAGAAAAATTTATTAAGATGTGGGGAATGCCGGCCATTGATGCGGCCATTTCCTCTGTAAATTGTAGTCTGACTTGTCCTGTAGACAACGCTCAGATGCTCAGGGATCCTGTGGATAAAAAGATGGAATCCTTATTAAAGGATGTTTTTTCCTTAGTAGGATCAGTGGCTCAACCTGCAGTAGCAGCGATTGGAGTCTGTCAATGCTTAACAGACCATGTTAAGCAGGTCATCAACGTTTTACCTGAACAGCAGGCCCAGGGGTTTGCTAACCTTCCAGCGGCCTTATGTTATGTTGTTGACGCCATCAGAGATTCTATCATGCAAACCTCTCGTCTTTCACTCGGGTTGGTACATATGCGTAGAATCCTATGGTTGAAAAATTGGTCAGCCGAAGCACCATGTAAGAGGCTGTTGGCTGGGTTTCCTTTTCGTGGTGCAAGGTTGTTTGGAGAAGACTTGGATACTTCAAATGGACTCTTTCCCCAGCGCCAGGGGCTTCAGCCTCCAGGCAGTCACGACGGCCTCCTCCTTCTGGGGCAAGAAACAAGAGTCAACTCCAGGGACAAAAGAAGTCCTGGGGGAAGAAGTCTTCTAGACAAGACACTAAGGCCTCTTCATGAAGGGGCGCCCCCGCTCGCTCGAGTGGGGGGAAGACTGCTACAGTTCTCAAAGCTCTGGCAGGAGGACTTCCAGGACAGATGGGTAATCTCCACGGTAACCTTAGGGTACAAGCTGGAGTTCCAAGAATTTCCCTCTCCTCGTTTCCTCAGATCAAGTGTCCCCAGAGACCCAGGGAAGAAGCAGTCGCTCCTTCTAGCGTTAGAGCGACTTTTGTCGCAAGAGGTCATTATGGTGGTTCCCACAAGGGATCAAGGATTGGGCTTCTATTCCAACCTTTTTCGGTCCAAAAGCCAAAAGGGGATGTCAGACCCATTCTGGATTTAAGAGATCTGAATCGGTTCTTAAGGATACAGTCCTTCCGCATGGAATCGATTCGGACAGTAGTCTCCATCCTGCAGGGAGGAGAATTTTTGGCATCGATAGACATCAGAGATGCATACCTACATGTGCCCATTTTTCCTGCTCATCAGAAGTTTCTACGCTTCGAGATAGGAGGGCGCCATTTCCAGTTTGTGGCTCTGCCTTTTGGGATAGCCACTGCACCTCGAGTGTTCACAAAGATCTTGGCTCCTCCTCTGGCCAGATTAAGGGCTCAGGGTATAACTGTCGTAGCATACCTAGACGACCTGCTCTTGATAGACCGGTCGGTAGCTTCCTTGAATGGGAACTTGAGGACCACGGTCAAGTATCTGGAACATCTAGGTTGGATCCTCAACCTGGAAAAATCTTTCCTAAAACCAGTAAGAAGACTGGAGTATTTGGGTCTGATCATAGATACCAGCCAGGAGAAAGTATTTCTTCCTCAGGCAAAGATCACTGCTTTAAGGGAGCTGATTCTGACAGTCAGGACCAAGAAGGGTCCTTCTGTCCGCCTTTGTATGAGGTTGCTGGGGAAGATGGTGTCTTCATTAGAAGCAGTTCCCTATGCTCAGTTCCATTCAAGACTACTGCAACACAGTATTCTGTCGGCCTTTAACAATAAGGTTCAGGCATTAGACTTTCCGATGCACCTGTCGCATGCGGTGCGTCAGAGCCTCAATTGGTGGCTCATACCCGAAAACCTTCAGAAGGGGAAATCCTTTCTACCGGTTACCTGGACGGTGATAACAACAGATGCCAGTCTGTCAGGTTGAGGAGCAGTTCTGGGACAGTCTGCGATCCAGGGGCTATAGTCCAAGACCGAGAGGACCTTACCCATCAACATTCTGGAGATCCGGGCGGTATATCTAGCCCTAAAGGCCTGAACTATCAGGCTACAGGGTTGCCCGGTCAGGATCAAAAAGATAGACAGATTTGTGGCAATGACAAGGGATCCTCTTGCATATGGGATGGATGCGTTGGTGATTCCGTGGCATCGGTTCTCACTGATTTATGCATTCCCGCCTATTCTGCTACTGCCACGACTTCTTCGCAGGATCAGGCAGGAAAGGAGGTCAGTACTTCTGGTGGTCCCCCGCTTGGCCCAGAAGGACTTGGTATGCAGAAATAGTAAGGATGAAGGTGGGTTCCCCGTGGACCCTACCGGTACGCCCGGACCTGTTATCTCAAGGTCCAGTGTTCCATCCTGCCTTACAAACGCTAAATTTGACGGTTTGGCTATTGAGATCCACGTTCTGAAGAGTTGTGGGCTTTCAGGTCCTGTGATATCTACCTTGATCAATGCAAGGAAGCCAGTTTCCAGAATGAATGATTTATCATAGAGTCTGGAAAGCTTATATATCCTGGTGTGAATCCAGGGGTTGGCATCCCAGTAAATATGTGATAGGTAGAATTCTTGATTTTCTACAATTAGGATTAGAGATGAAGCTGGCCTTGAGTACCATCAAGGGCCAGGTCTCGGCCTTATCAGTATTGTTTCAACGGCCACTTGCTTCGCATTCTTTGGTCCGAAACTTTATACAGGGGGTGATGCGTCTTAATCCTCCGGTTAAGGCGCCCCTAAACCCCTGGGACTTGAACTTGGTTCTGTCGGTGTTACAGAAACAGCCCTTTGAACCAATACATCAGATTCCTTTGATCTTGCTGACAAGGAAACTAATTTTTCTGGTAGCCATCTCTTCTGCTAGAAGAGTATCGAAATTACCAGCTCTTTCTTGTAAAGAGCCTTATTTGATTGTACACAAGGATAGAGTGGTACTTCGCCCTCTTCCTAGTTTTTTACCGCAGGTGGTTTCAGATTTTCATCTAAACCAAGACATTGTTCTGCCTTCCTTTTTTCCGGATCCCTGTTCTCCGGAGGAAAGGTCACTACATTCTTTGGATGTAGTAAGAGCAGTCAAGACCTATCTGGAAGCAACTGCTCAGATTCGCAAAACGGATGTTTTGTTCGTGCTGCCAGAGGGTCCCAATAGAGGACAGGCAGCGTCAAAAGCTACCATTTCTAAATGGATTCGACAATTGATTATTCAAGCTTACGGTTTGAAACAGAGGATTCCTCCGTTTCAGATCAAGGCACATCCCACAAGGGCTATTGGTGCTTCTTGGGCAGTGCATCACCGGGCCTCTATGGCTCAGATCTGCAAGGCCGCAACCTGGTCTTCAGTCCATACATTCACCAGATTTTATCAGGGGGATGTGAAAAGGCATGAGGATATCGCCTTTGGGCATAGTGTGCTGCAGACAGCGGTACAAGGTCCTCAGGTCTGATTGCACCCTACTTGGTTGTGATCCCCCCCCCCTCAGTTGGCATTGCTTTGGGACATCCCATCAGTTATTACAGTGGCTCTGTGTCCCGTGATGTCAGAGAAAGAAAATAGGATTTTTTATAACAGCTTACCTGTAAAATCCTTTTCTTTTGATGGACATCACGGGACACAGAGGTCCCGCCCCTCTTCTAATACACTTATATTGCTTTGCTACAAAACTGAGGTATCCCTGGAAGGGGAGGGATTATATAGGGGGTTGAACTTCCTGCTTAGGGTGTGACCAGTGTCCAATACCTAATGGTACCTACATAACCCATCAGTTATTACTGTGGCTCTGTGTCCCGTGATGTCCATCAAAAGAAAAGGATTTTACAGGTAAGCTGTTATAAAAAATCCTATTTTTTTTCAACTTTTTGTTATAAAAAAAATCCAACAAACTCAATTTTAGTCATACATTTAGGCCAAAATGTATTCGGCCACATGTCCTTGGTAAAAAAAAATGTCAATACGCGTATATTTATTGGTTTGCGCAAAAGTTATAGCGTCTACAAACTAGGGTACATTTTCTGGAATTTACACAGCTTTTAGTTTGACTGCTTATCTCATTTCTTGTGGTGCTAAAATGGCAGAGCAGTACAACCCCCCCCCTCCCCAAATGACCCAATTTTGGAAAGTAGACACCCCAAGGAAATTGCTGAGAGGCATGTTAAGCCCATTGAATATTACATTTTTTTGTCCCAAGTGATTGAATAATGATATAAAAATAAAAATTTTTTTTACAAATAGTTGTCACTAAATGATATATTGCTCACACATGCCATGGTTATATGTGGAATTGCACCCCAAAATACATTTAGCTGCTTCTCCTGAGTATGGGGATACCACATGTGTGGGACTTTTTGGGAGCCTAGCCACGTACGGGGCCCCCGAAAACCAAGCACCGCCTTTAGGATTTCGAAGGGCGTAAATTTTTGATTTCACTCCTCACTACCTATCACAGTTTTGAAGGCCATAAAATGCCAAGATGGCACAAAACCCCCCCAAATGACCCCATTTTGGAAAGTAGACACCCCAAGCTATTTGCTGAAAGGGATAGTGAGTATTTTGCAGCTCTCATGTGTTTTCGAAAAGGAAGAAAGACAAGAAAAATGTATATTTCGGGGGGTTTTGTGCCATCTGGGCATTCCATGGCCTCCGAAACTGTGATAGGCAGTGAAGAGTGAAATCAAAAATTTACACCCTTAGAAAGCCTGAAGGTGGTGCTTGGTTTTTGGGGTCCCATACGCAGCTAGGCTCCCAAAAAGTCTCACACATGTGGTATCCCCGAACTCAGGAGAAGCAACAGAATGTATTTTGGGGTGTAATTTCACATATTCCCATGGCATGTTTGAGCAATATATCATTTAGTGACAACTTTGCAAAAAAAAAAAAAAAATTTGTGTCACAATATAAATATTCCATGGACTCGACATGCCTCTCAGCAAATAGCTTAGGGTGTCTACTTTCCAAAATGGGGTCATTGGGGGGGGGGGGATTTTGAACTGTCCTGGCATTTTATGCACAACATTTAGAAGCTTATGTCACACATCACCCACTCTTCTAACCACTTGAAGACAAAGCCCTTTCTGACACTTTTTGTTTACATGAAAAAATTATTTTTTTTTGCAAGAAAATTACTTTGAACCCCCAAACATAATATATATTTTTTAAGCAAAGGCCCTACAGATTTAAAATGGTGGGTGTTTCATTTTTTTTTTTTTTTCACACAGTATTTGCGCAGTGATTTTTCAAACGCATTTTTTTGGGGAAAAACACATTTTTTAACATTTTAATGCACTAAAACACACTATATTTCCCAAATGTTTGATGAAATAAAAAAGATGATCTTAGGCCGAGTACATGGATACCAAACACGACATGCTTTAAAATTGCGCACAAACGTGCAGTGGCGACAAACTAAATACATTTTTAAAAGCCTTTACAGGTTACCACTTTAGATTTACAGAGGAGGTCTACTGCTAAAATTACTGCCCTTGATCTGACCTTCGCGGTGATACCTCACATGCATGGTGCAATTGCTGTTTACATTTGACGCCAGACCGACGCTTGCGTTCGCCTTTGTGCGAGGGCTTGGGGGGGGGGGGTTGAGAGGAGTTGGGGACAGGGGTGGTTTTTTTTTTTTTTGCTTTTTTTATCTTATTTTTAAACTGTTCCTTTATTTATTTATTTATTTTTTTTTTTTTAGCATTTTTATTATCTTAGGGAATGTAAATATCCCCTATGGTAGCAATAGGTAGTGACAGGTACTCTTTTTTTAAAAAATTGGGGTCTGTTAGATCTTAGATTTCTCCTCTGCCCTCAAAGCATCTGACCACACCAAGATCGGTGTGATAAAATGCTTTCCCAATTTCCCAATGGTGCTGTTTACATCCGGCGAAATCTAAGTCATAAAATGCTTGTAGCTTCAGGTTTCTTAGGCCATAGAGATGATTGGAGCCATTCTGGTCTCTGATCAGCTCTATGGTCAGCTGGCCGAATTAACGGCTGCATTCTCAGGTTCCCTGTTGGGACAGGAGAGCCAGAGAAAAACATGGAAGACGGTGGGAGGGCGGGGCATTCCCTCCCACTGCTTGTAAAAGCGGTCTAGAGGCTAATTAGCTGCTAGGATTGCTTTAACATGAAAGCCGACCGCTGGCTGAAAAGAATGATACCAAGATGATACCTAAACCTGCAGGCATCATTCTGGTATAACCACTCAAAGTCCAGCAACATACCAGTACCTTGCTGGTCCTTGTTGGGCATATATTGTAAACTTTTTTTTCATGCAGCCTGTGGGCTGAACGAAAAAAAGAGATTGATCGGTGGGTATGCACACCATTAGAATACCTCCCTTCAACCACCCACTTCTAATGATGGGCATATATGCACCGTTTATATATGCCGAAGCATGGGGGCATCTTCCCGCAAAAGGTAGGAGCAAATCGTTCCTCCGCCCACTGCTGCCCCCACGCTTCGGCATATATGCTGAAGTATGTAACTGTGGTGGTGAAATCACCTCCGACAGCGCCGGAGTCACGGAGGCTTTGTGACTCTGCGAACGCTGCAGTTATATGTGCTTAGTGTTTTGTAAGTGTCAGTGATCGATCGATACTGCACTTGGGTGGGCTGGGCTGGGCTGGGCCGGGCCGAGGGGCAAAACGTAGGTGCTAGCGGGTATCTGGGCTGATCCCGCTAACACTGCGTTTTTGGGGACCCTAAACTGCTGGGGACTCTAGTATAGATCTGATCGGATCAGATATTGATCCATTAAGATACTATACCACTAAGGGAGGTGTATGCTGCGTGCGTGGGTGTTAGCGGTACTGGCGCTAACCTGACGCTGCCTGGGGCGACGCAGACCTTATCTGACTCTAAAAACGTAACTTATATCACCGCCGGGCGATCAGGGGGTTAAACCTTTGTAAGGTAATAAACGGCGGGTGCCCTAAAACTATAATAAACAAACTAACTAACCAGCGTCACCCGTAACAGTTATACAGTGATCACTGGTGAAAGGGTTAACTAGGGGGCAATCAGGGGTTAAAACCTTTATTAGGTAGTATATGGGGGTCCCTGTCGCTATAAAACACTGACGGCGAACCTATATACTTACCTCCCTAACTAGCGTCATCTGTGTCACTAATACAGCAATCAGAAAAATGATCACTTAGTGACACTGGCGACGGGGGGTGATCACGAGGTTAAAACTTTATTAGGGGGGGTACCCTAGACCTAAAGGGGGCTAACCCTAACTGCCCTACCACTTATAACTGTCACAAATGACACCAATGCAATAATCAGAAAAAAAAAACTGGCTCGAGGAGAGATGACATCACTTCCTCCGCTTCTGTTTACATTACAGAAGCCGAGGAAGCATTTCATTCGCCAGGAGCGATCACGAGGGGGGAGCCACGAATGAGTGGCCTCCCCCTCACCTTTGAACGCCCCTGACGAGAATCCGACCGCCGCAGGCACCGCGCCCAGGGGGGGGGGGGGGGGTGTCTGATCGGATCCCCCGCCCGCAGGCAGGCAAGGACGTACAGGTAAGTCCTTATGCCTGCCCGTTCCATTCTGCCGACGTACATCGTCGTGCGGCGGTCGGCAACTGGTTAAAGTGTACATAGATTTGCAAAACAATGGGATAAAGGAATGTTCCTGAACTTTGTTTCTTTTAAATTATTTATTTATTTGTATAATATTGATTATTAGAAGACAATTAACATGTCATGTCCAACATTTGTATCTGAATAAAGTCTCAAACCCAAATGAGCTGTCCCCGTTAGGCATTTAGGAAAGCCTCATTGGAAATAATCATGGTGAACATATTTTGTATGCATATACAAATGGGTATAAAAGAGCCTTTGCGTGATAGCTCGGCCGCTGGCGCTAAGCCAGCGGGTGCCATTAATAGGTTCCCAGTGAAAAAAGAGTCACCTAGCCAGCGCCAGGTGCTGGGAAAGGGGGGCTGATTAAGGCCTCCAACTAACTTCCCCCTGCCCTCCACACAAGCCAGGGGTACCTGAAGCGTCTAGGTACCTGAAGTGTCTAGGCTAGAGGGCACGTGTTCAAGGTTTGAAACGTATTCTGTCCAGGGTGTCCAGACACCAAGAAAGTGGTCTCAAGAACCCCTACAAGTCGCGATCCAGTCTTCCGCTTCCCGGTTGTCATTCACCCTGCTAATCCACTCCTCCCAGGTAGGAACTCTGGGCTGCTTCCAGTAAGTAGGAAGCAAGCGCCGTGCTGCATTCAGTAAATGAGGCAATGCGCTCTTTTTGTATTGACTGATTGGAATCGGATGGATGTGCAGGAGGAAGTGAATCGGGCATAGAGGAACGTCTAGCCCTAGTATTTCTTTTATTTGGCCCTTGATATCTTCCCAAAAAGGCCTATTTACGGGGCATTCCCACCATATATGGAGAAGTGTACCCCCGTGTCCACAGCCCCGTCAGCATAGCTCAGACCTGGCGGGATAAATAAGTGCCAAGTCTGTTGGCACCCGGTATTAGCGGGACATTATCTTTTATAGTTCGTTTCCTGGGATTTAGAGTCAATAGAGCATGAGTGGGTGAGCTAATACAAGTGGGTTAACTGGGTCTCGGTAAGTTCACACCCCAAGTCCCTTTCCCACACCCGAATATAAGTAGGCTTAGATTTGTGTGTGGTGGAGCCCAGTAGTCGGTATAGTTCAGATACCATATGAGGTATTGGGTCTTCATCTACAAAAAGGCGCTCAAACGGTGTGAGGAAAGATCTCTGATTGAGCTGCCATGTATCTCAAAAAAGTGATGAAGTTCTTTATATCTCCAAAAGTCCATTCGTGAACCCTTTTGTCTAGCCTGCAGGGCGTCAAAGCTCAAGAGCTTACCATCTTTCATGAGTTTGCTGCAACTGGCATTGCCATCATCTACCCAGGGCCCAAAGAAGGCCATTTGCTCACCAGGAGGAAACCACAGGAACCCATCCAGTGGAGCCAACGGGGACACAGGAGGGGCCACCTTCAGAAGTGGGTTCATCGGATCCCAGACTGAAATCGCGTTGGCCATCAACTGGGAGGTTGTATCAGACAGCCCCCTGTGTTCCCGGGGCAACCATAGTGCATAGTATAAATTCCTGCCCACCAAGCATTTCTCCAGGGAGACCCACAGCTTGGAATGAGTATGAAAACGCCAGTTGAGTATCCTCTGAAGGACAATGGCCCGGTAGTAGCACTGTACGTCTGGGATTCCCAAACCACCCGCATGTTTTGGATGTCTCAGCACCCTCAGGGCTATTCTGGGTTTCTGTGCATTCCACACAAACCCGAACAGCATGCTGGACAAATGCTCAAAGAAGTTTCTGGTTAGGGGTATCGGTATCATCTGTAGGAAGAATAGTATACGTGGCAAAATATTCATTTTTATGATATTTACCCGTCCTATCCATGTGAAAGCAGTCTGCATTGTGAGAGGTCTCTTTAACCACATTTTAACCACATTGAGTAACGGGAGGCAATTGGCAGCATAAAGAGTGTCAAAGCGGTCCGTAAGCTGTATGCCCAAAGGGAAGACTTAGCCCAGGTGAAAGGGAAGGCAGTCTGGAGGCTATTTGTTAAAGAGGTAGTCAAATGGATAGGTAGGATTTCTGACTTTGCATAGTTAATCTTAAAGTTGGAAAGCGATCGAAAATGTTTGAGTTCAAACAGGTTGGGCAACAAAATCAGGGGGTCTAAGAAGTGGAATAACACATCGTCAGCATAATCCGACAGCTTGCATTCCATGTTGCCAATCTGCAGGGCCTTAATGTCCTTGCTTGCTCGTACAGTGCGTAGCAGTGGCTCCAGCACCAAGGCGAAAAGGAGGTGTGAAAGGGGGCACCCCTGTCTCATGCTGTTCCTGATCGGAAATCGAGAGGAGAAAATTCCATTCACCTTAACCTGCGTGCAGGGATTAGAATATAAGGCCATGGTCGATGTCAACATATGCAGTCCCAGCCCCAGGGTCTCTAGCACCGCTTTCAGATAGGACCAGTCTACACGGTTGAAAGCTTTTTCAGCATCTGACGATAATATTATGTGGGGTCGAGGATCTTGGCAGGTACGGGCCCAGTGAATAAGTTGGATTGCTCTAAGAGAATTGCCTCTAGCCTCCCCACCTTAATAAAACCCATTTGGTTAGGGTGAATGATTATAGGCATAAGGTGTTTAAGCCTATTAGCTAAGATTTTTGCCAGAATTTTAATATCCACATTCAGGAGGCAGATGGGGCGATAGCTCTGGGGGACAGTGGGGTCCCTGCCCTCCTTCGGAAGCACAGAAATGTGAGCCAGTAGTGCAACTGGAGGAATAGCATTGCCCCCCGCTATGGAATTAAAATAATTACACATAAGTCCCACCAGAAGGGAGAAGAAAACCTTATAGTACGCCTTGGTGAACCCATCAGGGCCAGGGCTTTTCTCATTGGGCAAGGACTTAACTATCTCTCCAAGCTTAGCTAGTGTGATCGGCAGCTCCAAAGTGGAGCACTGATCTTCGGTTAGGGGAGGGACGCAGGCCGAGGCCAAGTACTCCTGAACTGCCCTCTGTCTAGTCGCCTGCGCATCGGTGGGGTAAACTGAAGTCTAAGTTGTACAATTTAGCGTAGTAATCCCAGAACTGTGAGGCAATTTTACAAAAGACTTTACCATCATTTCTCCAGAGGAGGAATGGAGCTTTTGTATGTGCGCCTGAGCATGTTTTTTCTGGAGGACCCTTGCGAGCACTACCGTGTTCATAATATTTATGAGACAGATATATAAACTGTTTACGGGCTTGACGGTCTAGCAAATGCAAGAATAGCTCCCTTAATTCGGTCAGTTTCTTCAGTGCCTCAGGGTCTCCGCTATGTTTATGTTAGAGTTCTGCCTTTTGAAGGGCATCAACTACTCTTTGAAAGTCTGCCCAGCGTGCCTTCTTGAGTTTTGAGCCCAGGGAGATCAGCTCTTCCCCTCAGGAAGACGTTTCTTAGAGGATCTATTTTATTCTCAGTGCTAAGGAACCACTGACTGAAAAGGTGAGTGGGTAGCTTAGGAATTGAATGGGGTGTAAACTGGGTTTCCTGCAAGAAAATCACCTGTGCCCCAAGCCTTTTTAGCTCCCACCACAACTTGCTACGTTTGCTTGGGCAGCAGAGGCCCCGGACATTATAGGAGCTTACCTTTTATAGTAGTCATGGAGGATCTAGAGGACGGTCAGTGTGCCAAATGTGTCAATGTGGGCGATGGTGTAGAAGGCCTCTCCTAGGAGAAGAAGAGAAGGAAGGAGAAGGGGGAAGAAAAAAAAAGAGCATACATGTTAAATTAGCGGTAAAAACATAACAAACGCAACAGTATGGCAGAAACCATAGTAACGGTCTAAACATCTGTAAGTCATGCTCGGGGCCCCGCCCCCTAGGGGGAAAGGTCCCAAGCCCTGATCTAGGATCCCAGTGGGGATCAATACCCAATAAAGGGTGGCCTACGTGGGGAACATGTGCCAATATGGGGGGGAAGGTAACCTAGATAATATCAGTAAGAAACGGCAGAAAAAAAGAAAGGGAAACAGTATCAGGGAGGGGGCAGCACATATCGTGGGTGACCCCTGGCTCCACCGGAGGGCATCTGCGCAAAATGTGTAGTCAATCGAGACCCAGCTTGGGTGACTCGGGGATCTAAGGCACAACAGCAGGGACACCTCCCGATAGAGAAGGATCAAACATGGAGGACAGGAAGACTCGTTCCGTCAGTCTCTGAAGGTAGCTGGCGAGGAACCAGACGAGTGACGCTGCCGATCCCTTTTAGGACTTTTACATTTAGCAGGTAGCCACGGTTGAGGTGGTCGGATGGTTGGGAGATCTGTCAATCCCCTCCAGTCTGGAAAGTCCACAGGATCCAGTCCAAGAGAGGATAAGAAGTGCGGAAGGTCATCTGTGGTGCATAGGGTCACAGGTTTTGCCCTCTTTGGTCACTTGGAGAAAAAAGGGGAAGCCCCATTGCTATGGCAGACCTCCGTACTGGATGGCAGCCAGGAGTGTGTGCTTGAAAATATCTTGATTGATTTTGATGGTGCACACTTATCCTTCTAAGTAAGGCTTGCCACGCAATTTTTGTATAATGCGGTCTTTAAGCGTGTATTTATGTATCTTACATATGATGTCCATTGGATTGTTCACATCCTGAGAAGGAGGTCTGAGTGCCCTATGGGCGCGATCAATCTCGACCGTGGCAGTGGCAGGCAGCTCCAATATTTCCTTAAATATGCCCAATAAGGTAGGGATAATATCCTTGGAGGCCGTAGCCTCTGGTAGGCCCCTGATTCTAATATTCGCGGTTTTCCACATCATCTAGCTGGCAGAGCAAAATTTCAATCCCACAGGGGGTCTAGGGCTTCAGAGCCTCTGTCTGGGGATTCCGTGGAGCCCAGGGAGGTGGGGAGGACAGATTCACTCACCGACCCTGGGGAGGGAATCGGGGAAGCCACAGGCTGCTGGAGCTGGGCGGCGGCTTGCTGGGAGGCTTTATCTGTCTTCTGGACCTTCGTGGCCAGCTCCATCTTGGAAGCCTCGCGGCTCTGCCCGCAGGTCCGGGGGAAGAACGATTCCAGCTTCCCCTGTCTCGTGCAATCGGTCCTTGGGGTCTAGGGTGAAAATCCCCCTTGTAGCGGTGAGTAAGGCCTCTTTCACACTGGGGCGGTTTGCAGACGTTAAAAATACCGCCTGCAAACCGCCCCTAAACAGCCTCCGCTGTTTGTTCAGTGTGAAAGCCTGAGGGTAAAAAGGTAAAAAAAGTCCTGCCAACCGCTTCTTTGGAGCGGTGAAGGAGCGGTGTATTCACCGCTCCTAAACCGCTCCTGCCCATTGAAATCAATGGGACAGCGCGGCTATACCGCGGTAATACCGCGGCTATAGCCGCGCTGTATGAGCGGATTTAACCCTTTTTCGGCCGCCAGCGGGGGTTAAAACCGCACCGCTAGCGGCCGAATACAGCCGCAAAAACAGCGCTAAAAATAGCGCTGTTTTACCGCCGACGCCCCCACCGCCCCAGTGTGAAAGGGGCCTAAATGCAGCGGTGGTACGGAGCTGTGGAGACACACGTCCTCACTCTTCCATTGCCAGGGCACGCCCACCTGAACGTTGTTTTATCTCATGGTTACTGTAATGCCCTGTACACATGGTCAGACTTTCCGACGGAATATGTGCGATCGGAGCGTGTGTGAGCTCCATCGGACTTTTTCCATCGGAATTTCCGACACACAAAGTTTGAGAGCAGGCTATAAAATTTTCCGACAACAAAATCCGATCCTTTAAATTCCGATCGTGTGTAGACAAATCCGATGGACAATGTGCCGATGTGCCACGCATGCTCAGAATAAATCAAGAGACTAAAGCTATTGGCTGTTGCCCCGTTTATAGTCCCGACGTACGTGTTTTACATCACCGCGTTCGGAACAATCGGATTTTCCGACAACTTTGTGCGACCGTGTGTATGCAAGACAAGTTTGAGCCAACATCCGTCGGAAAAAAACGATGGATTTTGTTGTCGGAATGTCCGATCAATGTCCAACCGTGTGTACAGGGCATAAAACTGTGTCAACACATTAATGCAGTGCATGCTATCTCAACTTGCAGAGCTTGGATTAATTGATTAATTGTAAATATTGCAGAATATACAGCCTCATGCTACATAACTAAGCTCCATTTCATGCTGAATAAACTAAATTATTAATGTATCTTAAATAGAAAACTATCTTTAGATAGATTTTGCAAAATGCAAAATCTTTAAATAGTGACTCTAGCATTAGGAGGAAACTACTGTATTTAACCCAAGGTCTTTAAAGAAGACATGAGGCCACACAATGATGTTGGGGGAGAGGTGGTTCAATATTAAACTGCTTAAACTGGGTTCTTTACTGTTAGGGCGGTAAGGATGTGGAATTTCCTCCCATAATTGGTGGTGTCAATCTTTTAGATGTGTTTCTTACTGAATAACAATGTACAGAAATATGGTGAATGGATGGACATAAACACACACGCCTGCTTGCACACACACACATGCATGTTGGCTGGTATCCTTATTAAACCTTACCCACTATGTAACTCTAGTGTGACAGATTTTGATTATGAATCAGCATGAGCCAATTCTGGATAAAGTATTGTTAATGGGTAACTCCACTTTCGTAGGGAAAAAAAATACCAAATAATTAAAAAAAATATTTAGCGTATACAATTGCGACACAAGTCTTATTGTAATTGAATGTTATTAAGAATTACCTTTCCTTTTCAATCTGCAGCGCTGTAAGTTTCTGTAAATGCAATGCAATATGGCTACCTGGAGTTGTTCTGTACACAGAATGCCCCCCAGAAACAGAATTTCCTGCTTGTGTAATTGGCTCACCAATTTTCCAGAAGTCTGCCTAGGATAAAAGTCAGATTTCAAGCATCCCTTGCAACAAAAAGGTCTTGGGAAATGTTTTTTTTTTTTTTGTCAACAAAAGTGGAGTTACGCTTTAATAATACATATTTTTATTTTCAGCCTGAAAGATAAACTGAAGAAAATGAAACCAGAAAGAGAGCAGTTGGAGTTTCAAATAAAGAATGAAAAGGATGAAAAGGAATTGTATAAGGTAAAACATATGTGATATTTGCCATTCTGTATGTGGTTGACATCTGCAGGACATAGTCACACACATCTGACTTGTATTTTAGAGGGCATGATGTAACTTGTGAATTTCTAGAGTTGTAAGAATGTCTTCTGGGAATACTATCTTAAGAATGCCAGCCAAATGATCAGGTTCAGTGTACAGCAACTGCACCCATCAATGGAAAGATGCTATTTTAAACCCCCCTACAGCTAGACATTTCATCATTGCTGTTTAGTTTTCTCAGTCAATCATATACATATAAATGTAATCCTAGGCAGTATGTTTGAGTTACTGAGATTTGTATATGATTCTTTTGGATTTCTCATTCTCTTTTTAAGTTTATCTGAAAAGCAAGACACTGTTTTGCACGAAGGACCAATTCAAATAACAAAATACATCCAAGCACCCTTTAATCCAGCCCTCAAATTTTCCAGTGCAGGGGGTCCTGCACTGCTGGCAGGCGAGGTTGAATGGGAGCTATTCTCCCAGCGATCGCCCAGAGAGAAGAGAGAGCCGGCCGGATCATCAGAGCGCAGAACATCACTGTAGCAGCTTTCATTTTAATTGCTGTGTGTTCCCCGCACTTGCTGTCACAAACTGCCCCGCCTCCTGGCTCGTGTACTTTGATAGACAGAACACCCATCCAATCCTAGGACATGTGACATATATCAAAATCTCCGGACCAGGAGGAGGGGCTGTATGTGATGGCGAGCACGGGGAACACACAGTAATTAAAACGAAAGCTGTTACAGTGATGTTCCGCAGCGCTCTGATGATCCAGCCGGCAATCCTCTTCCTCTCCTCTCTTCCACTGTACTGTTGGGCACAGGTAGGCTGCATTGTTGGGCACAGTTAGGCTGCATTGTTGGGCACAGTTAGGCTGCATTGTTGGGCACAGTTAGGCTGCATTGATGGACACATGTGAGGCTGCATTGTTGGGCACAGGAGAGGCTGCATTGTTGGTCACAGGTGAGGCTGCATTGGTGGGCACAGGTGAAGCGCCATTGTTGGGCACAGGTGAAGCGGCATTGATGGGTACAGGTGAGGCTGCACTGATGGGCACTGATAAAGTTGTTGTTAATAAATATTTTTATAACTTAATTCTGCATAAAACATTTAAGTTTAATTTCATGAGATAATTTATGAGGGTGTGTTTGGGGTGGAATTAGGGGCGGGGCAGGGTAGGGGTTGGGTGGGGCAACTGGTGGCGAGTAACCCTTTAGGCCTGGCTAGTAGCTCAGGACTTGGAATTTTGAGCCCTGCTTTTATCCACTTTTCTTGTATTGGGCAGTTATGCTAAATTGCATTACAGTACTTGACACCCTTTTATAGTGTTTTATATGTGCCCGCCTGTTTCACCATATAGTGCTGACTGGCAGCACAGCTTGCAAAACATGGTATGCTACTCCTATGGTAAGATTTCTTAGCAGTTATCACATTTAAATCCTTGTCCTTTAACTTGTCTGCATCCCTACTAATGGTACTTTTAATTGCCACTATTGGAAAGATGGGTGGCAATTTGGTAAGGCTTAGTGTAACTAAACCTAAAAACAAAAAGTCAAAACCAAACAGATAAAGTAGGCGCTTTTTTCCCCTTTATTGGTTACTGGTGATCCTGTAACATGCTTGCTGCTCTAGAACAACAATGCTCAATCTCTGTACTGTATATATGGAGGAGCACTGTTGTCACCGCAGGCTGCTTTTGGACTACAGACTACAAACACATCCCTCATGCCTCATCTCCATTTAGAAGGGAAGCAGTGTTTTAAGGTTTGCTGAAGATCGCTAGGAAAGCTAATAACACTGTTTGAGACTTTATTTCAGTGTATAGGACATTACAGGTAAACTGGAATTATGGCAAAATAAACTGACATTTTTTGTACTTTCAGAAAATGTACTTGGCCTCTAAGGCTCGGTTCACACGGGGGCGACTTGTCAGGCGACCTAGCCGCCTGACAAGTCGCCTCCCGTTCTGTACAATGGAACCGTTCTAATCGGAGCGACGCAAGTCGCTCCGACTTAGAAGAAAGGTTCCTGTACTACTTTGGGGGCGACTTGCATAGACTTCTATACAGAAGTCGTCTTGCAAGTCGCCCCGGCAGTCGTGTGCAGGTCGCCTCGGTGAGGCAACCTGCAAGTCGTGCCGCGTCTAGTGTGAACCGGCACTAAGGAAAACGAATGCAGCCACCACATCTAAGGACTTTGCTGTATTAAAAGATGTGTGCCCATAACTTACCAGGCCTAATTGTATTATTGCCTTTTGGCTTCTTCGGTAGCAATTCTTTTCTGCACATTATATTTAAGTAATATTTTCACCAGTGGAGAAAAACAATATAAAAAAAAAAAAAAATTATAACCTAAATTTAAGAGGTGACGGGATTATAGTAACAATAAGAAGTGAACTTTTGACACTTAAGCCTAGTACATAAGGGCCAAATGTCGGGCGATATCGGCCGGTTCAACAAAAAACGTCTGACATTTAGCCCCTGTCTGCATGGCAGCCGGTCCAACATAAGCCAGCCATTTGGCCTGCTTCTGTTGGACAAGCATGATAGAAAACCAGCAGCCGACTGGCTCCCAATCAGCGTTCTCAGCCAATGGCTGAGAGTGTTGATCGGAGTTTTCTGGCACGGGCCCCCGCCCCTTCAGAACGCAATAGAACAGTGGGGGAGATCGCTTTACTAACATCAGATTGTTAGTACAGCAGCTCTGACCGGAGCTGTCAGTTTTATCAGTTCAACCCGCTAGGTTGAATGAAAGAAAAAAATTTGTAGTGTGTACTAGGCTTTTGTGAGCAGATGTCATGGTCAGTGGCCAGGCTTGGAAACCAGTACCTATAGCAGTAGAGAGGCTCCCACCCACCAGCAGGATGAGTACACAAGCAGGTCACAATTCTTTTCACCAGAGGAGCATTGCGATGCAGTGGTTTGTGACACAACTTACTGTGCTGCATGCAACACTGTGGCGTTTAGCATTGTCCATGCGTTGCTGCTGTGCTGGAAATAGCTGGCTTTCCTCCCTTTCACTAAAATTCACATCAGCACACCAGTCTACATGCTGATGTGAAATCATCGAACAGTCGTTTCTTTAAAAAAAGATTTTTGCTTTAACTTACCTTTTTAATGTGTTCTCACTTCCTGGTTCTTGTTAAGCACTGATGCCCCCCCCCCCCCCCCCCCCCATGAAGGCTACATCACCAGTCCCTACCAGGGATATCTTGTTCCTAAACTATGTAACCTTGGGGGCAGGAGAAAACCTCCATACCCCCAACGGTCGAGAGTAATGTTGTACAGGATATGCGTTGTACAACATTACAGTCAACATGAGTTGTAAATAGAGGTCGACCGATATATCGGCCGGCCGATATATCGGCCGATATTTGGCTTTTTTTACTTAATCGGCATCGGCCGATTGTGCTGATAAAAAAAGCCGATTATAACTTCAGCGGGACTTGCAAATGACTTCTGTAATAGAAGTCAATTGCAAGCTGTTTGAAGTTTGTTTTCTCTCCTCCTCTGGGCAGCCTGCCAAGTCTGATAAGAAGATACATTTGTATCTCTTCGGGTTCTTTTTATCAATAGACTGAACTCCGTGGAGAAGTTCTCAGTTTAACCATTTAAAGACTAAATCTTTTCTGACACTTGTTGCTTACAAGTAAAAATCCTGTATTTTCTGCTAGAAAATCACTTAGAACCCCCAAACATTATATATATTTTTTTTAGCAGAGACCCTAGGGAATAAAATAGCGGTTGTTGCAATATTTTATGTCACACGGTATTTGCGCAGCGGTCTTTCAAACGCAATTTTTTTTAAAAAAATACACTAATTAAAAAAAATAAAAAATAAACAGTAAAGTTAGCCCATTTTTTTTTTCGTCCAAAAGTTTTGATTACTTGTTTTTGTGTATTTAATATTTAAGATATAGTTATTTTTTTTTAATCTAAATTCTACATACAAGTGAACTGATTGGAGGTTTGTTTTGTTTAATAAATGTTTAAATGTAAAAAAATTTTCTGTATCACTTATTACTTAAGGCTGCTTTCACACTGGAGCGGGCATGCGTTGACGGTAAAACGCTGTTAGTTTTAGCGGCGCTTTACCGTCATTTTAGCGGCGCTATTCGGCTGCTAGCGGGGCGCTTATAACCCAGCTAGCGGCCGAGGAAGGGGTTAAATGCGCCCATGAAGCGCTGCTGCCAAAACGTTATGCAGGTGCTTCGGCAGCGGTGCGCATTCATTTTAATGGGCAGGAGTGGTGGAGCAGCAGTATACACCGCTCCAAAGATGCCGCTTGCAGGACTTTTTTTTTTACATCCTGCCAGCGCATCGCCTCAGTGTGAAAGCACTCGGGATATCACACTGAGACTGCAGGGGAGCCGTTTTACTGGCACTTTACAGGCGCTATTTTTATCCCTAAAAAAAATGCCCCAGTGTGAAAGGGGTCTAACTGTTAGATTTTATGAGATGAAGGGGGAAAAAAAAAGAAAAAAAAAAAAAATCGGCCTAATATATCGGCCCAAAAAAATCGGCATCATATATCGGCCATCGGCCACCGCGATTTCTAAATATCGGCATCGGCATCGGCCAGAGAAAAACCCATATCGGTCGACCTCTAGTTGTAAATGTCATCAATTCATCATTGGGCTGGCAGAAAAGAAGGAATAAGTAGCCATCCACCAATGGCATTATTTTTAAAAATGTCATCACGGAGGCACAGGCAGAACAGATGCAGTGGTGTTGTTTGCCCAAATAGCTTTAGACTGCATTGGTGTTTTCTTTATGAGATGCTCTTCTAATACGGGTACTTTCATTAGATGGGGAGCTGGTGGTTGGGGCTTAAATCTGTGAGTGGCACTTACCCCCAAAGCTGGCAAATTTCCATCCACCTTGTAAAGCCTGCTTTTAAATAGGATGTTTTCTTTTAAACTTGTATATTTGAAAATAAAAAGACGGGTTGGGAAAAAAGTTAACAAAAAAAATGCATAAAAAGCATGTAAAAAAAAAGAAAAAAGGGCTGGAAACCACATAGTTTGGAACACGGGCCTAAAAATTGTGGTTTGAAAAAGAAAAAATGCTTCAATAAAAGCAAAGATCAGAAAAAGAAAACTGTTTGTTTAAAAAATAGGTTAAAAAAAGGTTAAAAAAGATAAAAAACATGGTTCAGAAAAAACAGTTTGGAAACTGCCCAGGTTAAAAATAAAAGAAAAAGTCTCAAAAAAATTATTTAACAAAAATTTTAAAAAATGCAGATAGAAAAAGTCCTTCAGAAGCCACATTTTTACCTACTGTTACTTTTGATCTCACATTTTGGCATGACTGCTCTAAAATCTTTGAACACTTTTTTAATGTTAAAAAAGAAAACCCCCAAATATCATTTATGACAGAAGCAGGCCCATGTGACAGTGCCCCAGTGGTCTTTGCATTATACAGTTGATATCATCAGGGATAGAGTTGCCTAGTGATTTCTTTCTTCACTGATCTGATAGCTGCCTTGCATTCACACAGTATGGCAGAATGGATACAAAAAAAATGGTCCTAGGCAAAAGAATGTCTACTGCCAGTGCAGTATCCTTCAAACAGTTTTGTCTTCCACGGTTTAAGGGATAAATTTGCTTGAGTCTACTTCTCCTTTAGGGTCTCATTCACATTTGAGCTAAGTGTCTTTAGTCAACTTAGTTTGTTTTTTAAGCATTTGAGTAGGGGAATTTGAGAATTTTGCAGGTGTCTGAGGCTTAATGTTTTTCAATATTTTTAGGCAATGGGAAGCTAGCTACTAGGGGAAAAAAAACACAATACATGCACTTGTCACTCTGTTTAGGTGCTCCCATTGAAATCTATTGGGACCAAAAACACTTGAAGCTTGTAGCCCAAAAGAAGCTCCTGTACTTTTTGGAGCTTCAAGTGACACCATGCTCAGATGTGAACAGACACTGTTAAATACCATGGAAATTAGAATGTTGAACATTTTGGAGCGTAAGGCCCCTTTCACACTGGGGCGGTTTGCAGGCGGTATTGCGCTAAAAATACCGCCTGCAAACCGCCCCTAAACAGCCTCTGCTGTTTGTTCAGTGTGAAAGCCCGAGGGCTTTCACACTGAAGCGGTGCGCTGGCAGGACGGTAAAAAAAGTCCTGCCAACCGCTTCTTTGGAGCGGTGAAGGAGCGGTGTATTCACCGCTCCTAAACCGCTCCTGCCCATTGAAATCAATGGGACAGCGCGGCTATACTGCGGTAATACCGCGGCTATAGCCGCGCTGTACGAGCGGATTTAACCCTTTTTCGGCCGCCAGCGGGGGTTAAAACCGCACCGCTAGCGGCCGAATACAGCCGCAAAAACAACGGTAAAACGGCGCTAAAAATAGCGCTGTTTTACCGCCGACGCCCCCACCGCCCCAGTGTGAAAGGGGCCTTAGGCTACAAACTGTTCAGGTGTGACTAAGGTCAAAAGGTTCATTTTTGCATGGAAAACTGGTTAGTTTCCTTACACTTATTACCCTGCACCCCAGAACAGTTTGGTTGGATAAATACATTTGGGTACATAGTTATGCTTGCTCTACTTCTGGGGATTTTTTACAGGTTCATCTAAAAAATACTGAAATCGAAAACACCAAGCTGCTTACTGAGGTGCAAACACTAAAAAATTTGGATGCCAACAAGGAGAATTTAATTACACACTACAAGGAGGAGCTTGGTAAAATGAAGCTCTGTTTGGAAGATAAAGAAAAGATTTGCAAGGACCTGCTTCAAAACTGTGCAGAGAAGGTGAGAGCAGCTCTCTGTGGGGGAGACACTTTATATACAGTGATGACATGTCATATTTTCTGTTTAATCAGCCCAAAAGTTTTTGTCCTGTATGTGAGCTGAATTTTTAGTTCATAACGTTTCCACTGACCTTTTATGGCTACCTAGGAAACAATTGGGTAGTCTGAGAAAACTGATGGAAGTACAGGAATTTTGCCCATATCAGTAAATAATGTTTTAGCACTCATTCTCTGGCTGGTCCTATTATTATGTAGTTGTTAGCTTATTATTTTTATTTTTTCAAGTAAACTTGACTATGCCCAAAATGCTTCTGTGGTTACAATTGGTATTTTTCTGGCTGGTTATATAGTTTTGTCCCACTGTAGGGGAGAAGGGAGGAGGACAATGTGTGTGTAAGTTCAGTTATTATATGGTCTGTTCAAGTCATGTTGTCTGGAATTGTATTTGTCTATTACATATTTTGTAGAAGATAAAAAAAAACAAAACACCTTTTTGTGTCGGTGTCTACAAGTACTTATGTTGGTCTTCATGTTAGTCCATGTGCCCCTGTGGAGTTTCCTTGAATTTTAAAGCCCCTATACATGGGCCGATGGTCGTTCCAAAAAAAACGGCCAACATTTGGCCTGTGTGTAAGGCACTTAGTCCGACAGAAGCCAGCCGTTTGGCTGACTTCTGTCGGACGAGCATGCTGGAAAACCAGGACCCGACCGGCTTCCGATCAGCACTCTTCGCCAATGGTGGAAAGCTCTGATCAGAGTGTTCTGGCGGGGGGCGGTAGTCCCCCTGTCAGAACACAACAGCTTAGCGAGGGAGATTGCTGTACTAACGGTGGATCGTTAGTACAGTGACTTCGACCAGAACTGACAGGTTTATTTCATTCAACCCACTGGGTTGAACGGAAAAAAAACAAATAGTGTGTACCAGGCTCTACAACCATCAAATGCCAAAATGTCAATGGGGAGTAAAGGCCCTGGCATTTGACAGTCATTCTCCATATATATAGCCTGTTCCTAGGATCCAAGGGAGTCCCACATGGACACAAGCATTGATTTGAAGTCTTACATAGCACTGTTTTTACCTTAGGTCAGGCTACCTTTTAAAGCTTCTATTGTTTCACAGCTGGTGGACAATTCATGACTTCCTTGTATTTATACTCCACAGGAAGACATTGGTTTCTTAAGACATCAGCTTCGTAAGATTCAAGATGAGCATCAGTCTAGCAGACAAGAGGTTTCCTTCATGTCCAAAGAGCTCAGTGATGCAGTAACTGTACGTGATAAAACCATGTCTGATCTGCATACATCACGCCTTGAGACAGAGAGTGTGAAAAAGCAGCTTACTGATGCTTTGGCTCAACTGACCTTACGAGAATCACAAAAGCAAATGCCTGTTGCAGTCCATGGAAAAAAGGAACAGGTACAGTAAAATTGTGGTGACACAAGTATGGATAGCATACACCTGGCATCGGAGGATTTGTAACATGTCACCCCTTGAATATGGGTGTAACATGTTACAAAATGCGAACTTATCCTTTTAAAGTGGTTGTAAACTTCAGTCATGGAATCTGAGCTCATATATCTGTAGTGTTTACTTATCTCTCGAAAGCTCTACATGCAGTTTCTCTCTGGTGCTTCCTCTTATCAGCATGTCACTTCTGAGAAGTTTTCCTGACACAAGATAAATTTGTGTTGGGGGGGAGGGGGTGCTCAGACCAGAGCTGTTCTATTCAGAGCAGGGTTCTGCTGTGTGTGAAGGGGTGTGTGTTCCTTTCCTCCAATCAGCTCTCACACAATGTAACTGCAGTCTCTCAGCCCCCTCCTCTGTGCTCCTGACAGATGAAGAAAGATTTTTAACATGATCTGCACTTTTGAAGGGTTGTAGACAGGGGAAGACTACAGATAAACAAGTAAAAACTATGTAGGAGGATTTGTTTCATCTCTGTGTATCATCTAAGGCTGTTCACTTCACTGGGTATATGTGAAGGTTTACAACTACTTTAAGCTGAGACTGGTCCCTATCTGTTCTTTAAATTATTAGGGATTTATTTTCTTACCTAGATTTCTAATTGATTAATCAGAAAAATGTTTTCACCATGTTAGGACACAGAGAGCAGCAGAGTGGAGCAAGAGCTTCGAAAAGAGGTTGAAGATCTGAAGTTGAGGCTACAAATGGCAGCCGATCACTATAAAGATAAATTTAAGGAATGCCAGAAACTCCAGAAGCAAGTTGTAAAGCTCACAGAGCAGCTGGTAAGTAGTCTGTGTTAGTAATAGTGTTAAACTGCTGCTGTTTAAAGTGGTGTGTACATACCTTATGTAAAAAGGTTATGCCGTGTTTGTTATGTTTCTGCTTTACTCTTAATTCAAAGCATTTGTTTATCCAACACTACAGCTTATGCAGGCATATGAAATCATTAGCAGTATATCCACACTCTATTCATGAGTAGGAAACACAGAAGCATACATAAAATGTGAAATAACTTGCAAATGCTTTTAGGTTTGGTTAATTTGTTTGTTTCCCTCTCTTATATCAGAAGAGTGCAGAAGAGAAACAAAAGGGAACAGATGTGAATGTGTTGTCTGAGGCAGGAAGTGCAGAGGCATTAAACTTTTCTCCATCAGGTAAAAAACGTCTGTTTGTTTAGTAGATTGTTTTAAATAGCCATACCCTAGAAATACAAATGTATGGTGAATTTGTAGTTTTAACAGTGTATGGACAGTTTGCAATATGCGTACAAAGCAACCATATTGGTTTTAGATGTTCTTAAATATGATTTCTTAATTGTATGGTACAGGACACCGGAATTGATATTTAAACCATAAGTTATATGCCACTACCTTCAGAATATTGGATACCGGCAGAAGCTTTGCTGGAACAACATCCCGCTCAGTGTGCCCATATAATCCTGTCCTTTCTGTGAGGCTAAAGTTTTTTGCAACTGTTTTTAGGCGACGGACCCCTTTTTCTGTGGGAAAAGTTTTTTCTTTTTTTTTTTTGCCAGTTTCCTTATCTTCTTTGACAACATTTCTATCAAGAACTGACTGCTTATTGCCATATTGCTCATTAGCAGTTTCCAGATTAATTACCCTTGATGTACTGTACGTCTTGAGAACCATACCCTGGGTGCTCTCCAAGGCTGTGGTCCATTCCTTTGGTACCCAGACCTTGAAGACCCCTTTGGGGGTGTAACGGGGCTGGCTACATGGAAAAGGTAAAAAAAACAGGGTTTTCTTTACCTTTACATACCGGTTCCTGGCTATACATGATTGTTGGATCATTATTTGGATCTGTAGTATACTCTAGATTGAATCCTTTTATCCTGCAAGACACACTGCAGTGCTAAAGGGCCGTACACACGGGTCAAATATCAGGCAGCATTGGCCGGTTCAATATAAACCATCTGCTGTTTGGCCCGGCTGTTCGACCGGCTTCTGTCAAAGGGGCATGACCGAAAAAGGCCTGATCGTCATCAGATCAGCACTCTCAGCCAAATAGTTGTTTGCAGACAAAACGTGTAGGGTTATTACGCTTGCCTAGCCACATTTTACTGTGCGTTTTTATCTGTTCATTTGAACCTTTTTACAAGTCTGTATCTGCTTGAAATATTGGACCTTTCTTATAACAATAAATTCCAACGTTTTTTGGATTTACACTTTGTGGTGGTGTTCTCTCTCTTTTTATACTTTGAAATCGCCATCATTATCTGGAGGGTCCTGGCGTATGTGTGGTGCCTTTTGAATTGCCCATTGATCAATAGAGGGGAAGATTGGTTGGTCACTCTATCTTTGGAGCCTGAACCATGTCCATCACATACTTGTGGTGAGTTGAGTGTGGGATTCACAGCTGCTCAGCAAGGGAGAAGATTGCACACTTTGTCCCTGGAACCCATCCAGATTTACCTTATTCCGGTCTATGCCTGATTGATTCAGTCCACCATTTAGGGTAAGAATACCCCATCCCCCTTACCCCCAGAAGGTGGAGACACTACCCCGGGTGTTATTATAATCCACTGATTGTCTATATTGCACAGAAGATAAGAGGAAATATTGGCTGGTCCTATATTACTCTGTAGGCACGTTTTAGCATCTTAAAATCGTGGACTCATCTAATTGCTTTTATCAACATGTGAGGCATTTATGCCATTGATTTGTTATCTGTAGTGATATACCTTGAATATTTGCACTCACTATATTTGTATTTTATACTATATACCTTAGATCACACTCACAGTATTTCCATCCAGTTTGTATAGCTTGTATGTAACATTCTACTGTCTCTTCAAGAGTCATACAGTATATACACTCACCACTTACTAACATTAAAGTATTTATTTCACAGTCTGGGATTTATATTTATCGTTAAGTTTATACGATTTTGTGCGATTTCTTAATCGCTGTGATTTATATGGAACTATAAATTTATGCGATTTTGTGCAATTTGTTTATAGCCGCATCATGAATTCATATCATTGATTTATCATCTGCAGCGGTATATTCTTGATTAATGTCACCCATTATATCTGTATTTTGTATCACATACCTTAGTATACACTCGACATAGATTGTTTCTATTTCATTTTTTTGTCAGCATTGAAGAATTTACTCACTTTTTGTGATTTATATTCATTTATATGTCATTATATTCATTTATAAAAACCATGTGATTTTGTGTGTGTTTTTTTTTTTTTATCGCTTTACTTATATAAATGTTTGGTTACATTTTCACCATATACACTTCTTCTCTGAGTGATATGTGATTTGTATTTGTAGTTTATATCCCTCAGATCCACATCTTGGATACATTCCTGTGTTTAATACATACCATTAGCGCTACACATTTACCCCACATATTATTTAACAATTAGTCTTATTGTTGTGTTGGCTGCTCACTTCTGAGGTTGGCGCAGTATTTTTACAATTTTTTCAAATAGGTATAGGTACCAGGCTTAAAGCGGAGTTCCACCCAAAAATGGAACTTCCGCTGTCCGGATTCCTCCCCCCCTCCGGTGTCACATTTGGCACATTTCAGGGGGGCTCAGATACCTGTGTAATACAGGTAATTGCTTCCACTTCAAGCGAAAGATCGCCGCAGTATCCGTTGCAATCTACGCCATGTCCGGCCCCTCCTTCGTCCCATCCCCCTTCCCCCCAGCTGTCTTCTGGGAGACACACAGGTCCCAGAAGACAGCAGGGACGACTCAGAACACGCAGCACGACTCACGCATGCACAGTAGGGAACCAGGCTGTAAAGCCGCAAGGCTTCACTTCCTGATTCCCTTACTTAAGATGCCAGCGCCTCCACCCGGAGCCGAGGGACGGGTCGGCTTTGGGTGAGGACAACTCGGGCACCCTGGACTGGTAAGTGTCCTTTTTTAAAAGTCGGCAGCTGAAGTATTTGTAGCTGCTGCCTTTTAATTTTTTTTTAAGCACACAAGCAGTTTTGAAGGCACAGGTTATGGGGTAATTTACACTTCCATTGTTCTTTTCCCTTTATGTTTTTATCTTACTTTATTTGGTCTTAAATGTAAGGTTATTATTATTGCATTTATCTATTAAAATTTGACAGTTTTTTTTTCCACTTCACTACCAAAAGTTTCTTTCTGAATAGTGATGTAGTCCTTTTGGGACTCCTAACTACGCACTTCAAGCTGTCACTTTCTGCTGAAGCTGTCTCATGTGTTGCCTGACATCCTAGGGACACAGGAGCTCGGGTAGCACCTGGGTTATTGCAGCTTCTTTACATTGAACATGCTGAACCCTCTCAGTTTGCATCCATTCTGTGAGTACTCTACAGAATTACAGGTGCATGAGAGTGGGAGCACATGGGAAAAAAATGGCAGGAATTTCGCTAAAGGCTTTAAGGAAACTCCAAGTTCCTATCCTCAAGTTCCCTTGTTCCTGGAGCAAGGTCTTCCACTGACACCACTACATCACCCTCCAGGTAGCATCATCATATACTGCAGGTCTATCCTTTCCTTCAGATCCTCCATCTCTAAGCCCACCAGACCTGTTTAGAAGCCTTCTTCATATTAAAGGTTCTCCTCCACCCCTGGAAGGTTATGTACCAACATCTGCTGCAGCTCACACGTACTGGACATTGTTTTATTCTCGTCCTAGGAAAGGTACACAAATAGTGTCTATTGCTGTCCTCTCTCTTCCTTTTTACTATTTGTTCCTACTTGCTTCACAAAAAGCAGACATTTTCCCATACCTCCTAGCAGCTTTACAGTCATCTACTTCCTTTTTAAGATTAATTACAAGGTCTTTCCAAATCCTATACAGGGAACCGTGTCTGTTTGAGGGTTCAGACTACCTCAGTAGCCAGGCTTTTAATTGGTTTCCTGTAGAATTGCACACTATAAACACAATCATGAAGGGTTATATTCCCCATCCATCCACACATCAGGGTAGTTGTTACATAGCTGAAAAAAATCACCACAGTTGTGGTGCTAAATCACTAGACCTTTAATCACTCTGAACATTCATATCCCAGGGTACCTTGGGGACCTTTTACTACAAGGATCCTGAGCCTAATTCTTCAAACCATATGGCCAAATGCGGATGGTCTCACTTCTCCCCCTGGTTGATCCCGCATCCTTCTCAAGTTCCTCCTCTGTCCTTGTACTACCCATGGTATTTGGGTCTAATCCAGACCGATTTTATTCACATTTCCTTCAACTTGGAAAGACTCCCACATATCTCCCTGGCATACACACCTCAGGCCCTGCATTGTGCATTGATATGTGCCTCCTTCCCATATCAGGGTTGTGGATTACCCAGTTGCTTGTTTTAAGAGCTGAGAAGCCATAGTGCTCTCGTCTCAATGAAAACTTTGACTTTTGTCTACCAGTTGAATGCATTTGTTGGTTTAACATTGGTAAAGGTCGCATTTCCACTGTTCTTAGTAAACCCCTATGCGCTTTTTTCCCCCTCAACATGCAGAGCCTGTAGGTGCCCCTGTATTTGCCTGCCTTTCTCTTCTGCTCTACAGTATTTCATCCAGAGATTGACCAGCATCTCACATTCACTTATATTCACCAGTTAGGTACATTCCAACCTACATGTTGGGGCCCCCTCTTTTCTGGGTACATACAAATCCCCCCCCCCCCCGTACTATGCAATCTATCATGTGAGCTAGTTTTCACCTAGTATGCTGATCGGGAACTCATCCCAGAACTTGTTCCTATTCCTCATCCTGCAACTTCTTTTGTTTGGAATCAAACATCTAGCCCTTGGTACCCTACAGATCTCCTTTATTGACTTTCTAACATCTTGGTTTCACACTTTATTCCTCTGCACATTGTTGCTCTTTCTCATTGCCTATTGCAACTTTTTGTGTCTCTCTGGGACCTTCCTCAGGAGCTCTTGCCCACGCAGAGCCCTCCTCCCATTGTGTTCAAGGGGATGCCATCTTCTCTCTGTTGCCTGGCACCTGTAGTTTTGTCTTGGCTCTCCTGCTTCTTCTTGGGAGTCCCCTCCTTTTCTTATGCTACATGAGGACAAAGTGTCCTGGAAGCCAGGATCTTGCTTTCCTGGGGCATTTCTTCTCATCTTCTGTGGGAATGTAATTTTTCTTCCCATGTCCTGCCTTGAAGGCATGTCAAAAAATGTGTTGTCAAGACTCTCATATATGGCTGTTTGCCACGTATTCCCCTGGGAACTGACTCCTCTTCAGTTTCCTCACAGGGCGGTCCCCTTATGAGATTCCTCCCGATTCTTCCACCCGGCTGGGTGGAAATATTGCCTTTTTAGGGGTTTCTGCTTCAAGGAATTGAGTCCCTCCCTCTCTATCCGAGCTCATACTTCAAACGTTCTTGGGGTTCTTGGGCCTTTTACAGCTTCTAACATTGTTTGTTTTTTTTGCAGACCCACCACCTGTTTCTCTGTTCACGTTTATTTGACAGGTGGCTGTTTAATCCTCTGCTGATTTATGCTTTGACTGCAAGGTGCTTCTGCTGTCAACTCTCTTTTCAGGTCCTTTGCTTTTGTTGCCCATCCCTAAAATTAATGCTCGGGAGTCGCATGGTGAAAGAATCAATTCCTGGGTCCTGTAATGTATGATTAGGATAATAAGAATTTTGAGGCACGCATAAACTCAATCTCTTGGAGTACAGTACATTACACAGATGCCTCCTCTCTTTTTTTTTTTTTTTTCTTCTGTGCTCTCCTTACTGCTTGCTAAAAAGCTGTAGCCCCACAGAGTGGGTGAGATTATATGGATACGGTGGGGGTGGGAGGGGGGGTACAGTCCCAGCAAGCTTTTGCCAGTGTCCAATCACCTGAAGGTATTAGCATGTAACCAAAGGTCTAAAAATCACTTCCTCAACTCACATGCAGCAGGCTACATTTTAGGGTACATGTACCAGTGAGAGAATTGGCAGTATAGGGCGAATAATCTATGGATACTCTACTTACTAGACTCATTATCACACAGATGATTGAGAAAATATGCATAAGAGCATCCCAACACTCCCAAATGCAGTATAAAAAAACTTTATATGAAACTAAGGCCTTAGTCTAATAGAAATGATCATTATGCTACATTAGTATACTGTCAGATGCAATAGAAAAGGCCAGTGAATAGGGGTCTTTAAAAGACGCCTTTGAGAACATTGAATCATTCACACCAGTCCCTGCCCCAGTCGGCCTTATTATCTAATGTCTGTATCCCAGGCCTACAAACACACACTGTCTTTAGACTGTAAAAGGAAATGGAACACTCAGAGTAATAATCCTATGAGTCTGTACTTGTGAACACCCGTTTCATTTATTTCCTGCAGTGAATCCCTTTTCTTCTGACTCTGTACCTGAATTTGTAATAAAAGAACAAGTGGCAGATATGAGCAAGGAAATTGTAGAAAAAACGGAGAAATATCGAAAATGCAAGCAAATGTTGGCAGTAAGTGACCTGTCATATCTTACAACACTACTATACTAGTCATACCTGGATTTTTGCTGTTTAATTTATTGTTTAATATACAGAATTGACCCTGGCCTCTTAATGAGCTTTGCAATAATTACCCATTCTGCCATGCCATGCCCCATGCCATGCAAACCAGGGTACTTTATTTTTTTCTCATGGTATTTTCCAGAGACTTTCTCAGCATGGTTAGCCCTACTAATAGCTACACTGCATTCTAAATAGCTTTTAACGTAAACCTGTGTTTGCTCGTGCAAGGCAAAGCAACAAGTCACCTAAATTATACCCCCTCCATTCTCAGCATGCATATGTTGGCACCATGTGTCACTATGTTTAGCACTTGGAGTGAAGGAAAGCACTGGCTATGCTACGAATCAAGGAGGACACTTCTTATACAGGGCTACAGACAGTACTGAGTGGCCTTGTGCTGTCACATGTTCCATATCTGAAAGTACAGGATATTCCTTTGGCTCCTGGTGCTGGGGAAGGTGAACAAACATATTGTTTGACCTTTTGCTGCATACTGAAGGTTTTTTTTTTACCATAATGCACAGAATGCATTATAGTATAAATAAACACCTTTAGAACACCTTAAATACTTGGCCAGTTTGTTTCCAGTTGGTAATTCCAGTGAACATTTTGTTTTGCACACATCAAGGCTCTGTTGTGTATTGTGTACAGATCAGCCATGCCAAACAGTAAATTTTAGCAATCAAGACTAGACAGTAGACATTTAAAAGGGGGTGGAAGGTAATTTAGTAAATAGATATCGCTGAGAAGAAGAATTTACAGCATTGTACAGGTATACAGTGGTATTTAAAATACCCCTGATGTGCTTTAGTTCTTACTTTGTTGTACAGTAATGCCTCATCTATATATATATATATATATATATATATATATATATATATATATATATATATAAAAGACCCTGTTACCCCATTAATGCTTTCTTGTTTTTCCAGGAAGAAAAGGAGAAATGCAGTGCTTTTGCTGATGGTGCTGCCAAGATGGAGTTGAAGTGGAAGGAACAGCTGAAAGTTAATGAAAGCATCAAGCTACAGCTAGCAGCTATTGAAGACCAGTATAAGGTATGACCTTAGGCAGAACACACAGACAAATTTCATGCTAGAAAAAAAAAAAGAAAACGGCAACCAAATACTGTTTCGAAGATCCCAATAGACAAGATGAACCACAAAATTCTTAACAGTATACTGTTTTAAAATTAAAACGTCATTACGGGAACATAATGTTCCACTTTAATGAAAAACCTCTAAAATCCCAATAAATGCTCACTATAAACCAACACTATCCACAGGACCCTATATCTAATAGATCTTCTAATGTGTAACAATAGTTTTTCAAAATGTAAAAAGTAACCCATACGGAGCTATCCACAAAATACAGGTAATATACCTCAGAAAAAGATAAAAAGAAGGATTGCACTATGAGAGTATAGGTAGCTGTTAGCACTTCAATTTACACAAATTGTGTGAAAATAGAATACAGTACATAAAACCTAGTTCAGTGCTAACAAGCAACAATGTATTAGTGCATACACATAAAAAGTTAATCAGTGAAAATACAATGGTGAATGTTAAGTGAAAATACAATGAGAAAAATCAAAGTGAATCAACACTTCTAAATAGGTAAAATATAAAATAAGTCCAATGTGTCAAAAAAAAGGAAAAAAAAACATGTGAGTCAACATAACATACCACCAAAAGAACTGTGCGTCCAAGTAAGGTTGACAAGTGAATTTCAGCGTGTACAGATGATAAATTAGTGGCTCCCAAATCATTCAGTGATCCACCACCATAAATCTAGCAAGCACACTTACCAGAGCACAAGGACCCATATACCATAGGTATTGGGTCAAATGGGCTGTTGTGATTTCCAATCACTCAGAGGAAGGCACAGTCCAACCATATATCCTGTATGGAGATCGCCAAACCTTCCAAGGGGGAACCAGTGTGGGCGATCACAGCGTTCATGGGTAAATCTCCCATCTCCCATTTCATATGAGATAGGACATATGCAAAGGAATACCAAGCATCCACAGATAGTGTAAAACCATTGCTAAAATGTATTTAACCACTTCAGCCCCGGACCATTATGCTGCCTAAGGACCAGAGGACTTTTTCCAATTTGGCACTGCGTCGCATTAACTGCTAATTGCGCGGACATGCAATGCTGTACCCAAACGAAATTTGCGTCCTTTTCTTCCCACAAATAGAGCTTTCTTTTGATGGTATTTGATCACCTCTGCCGTTTTTATTTTTTGCGCTATAAACGGAAAAAGACCGAAAATTTTGAAAAAAATATGATATTTTCTGCTGTTTGTTATAAAAAAAATCCAATAAACTCAATTTTAGTCATACATTTAGGCCAAAATATATTCGGCCACATGTCTTTGGTAAAAAAAATGTCAATAAGCGTATATTTATTGGTTTGCGCAAAAGTTATAGCGTCTACAAACTAGGGTACATTTTCTGGAATTTACACAGCTTTTAGTTTATGAGGTGTTCTTGAGGTGCTAAAATGGCAGGACAGTACAAAACCCCCCCAAATGACCCCATTTTGGAAAGTAGACACCCCAAGGAAATTGCTGAGAGGCATGTTGAACCCATTGAATATTTATTTTTTTTGTCCCAAGTGATTGAATAATGACAAAAAAAAAAAAATATTTACAAAAAGTTGTCACTAAATGATATATTGCTCACACAGGCCATGGGCCTATGTGGAATTGCACCCCAAAATACATTCAGCTGCTTCTCCTGAGTACGGGGATACCACACGTGTGGGACTTTTTGGGAGCCTAGCCGCGTACTGGGCCCCGAAAACCAATCACCGCCTTCAGGATTTCTAAGGGCGTAAATTTTTGATTTCACTCCTCACTACCTATCACAGTTTTGAAGGCCATAAAATGCCCAGATGGCACAAAACCCCCCCAAATGACCCCATTTTGGAAAGTAGACACCCCAAGCTATTTGCTGAGAGGCATGTTGAGTCCATGGAATGTTTTATATTTTGACACAAGTTGCGGGAAAGTGACAATTTTTTTTTTTTTTTTTGCACAAAGTTGTCACTAAATGATATATTGCTCACTCAGGCCATGGGCATATGTGGAATTGCACCCCAAAATACATTTAGCTGCTTCTCCTGAGTATGGGGATACCACATGTGTGGGACTTTTTGGGAGCCTAGCTGCGTACGGGGCCCCGAAAACCAATCACCGCCTTCAGGATTTCTAAGGGTGTAAATTTTTGATTTCGCTCTTCACTGCCTATCACAGTTTCGGAGGCCATGGAATGCCCAGGTGGCACAAAACCCCCCCAAATGACCCCATTTTGGAAAGTAGACACCCCAAGCTATTTGCTGAGAGGCATGGTGAGTATTTTGCAGCTCTCATTTGTTTTCGAAAATGAAGAAAGACAAGAAAAAAAAATTTTTTTTTCTTTTTTCAATTTTCAAAACTTTGTGACAAAAAGTGAGGTCTGCAAAATACTCACTATACCTCTCAGCAAATAGCTTGGGGTGTCTACTTTCCAAAATGGGGTCATTTGGGGGGGTTTTGAACTGTCCTGGCATTTTATGCACAACATTTAGAAGCTTATGTCACACATCACCCACTCTTCTAACCACTTGAAGACAAAGCCCTTTCTGACACTTTTTGTTTACATGAAAAAATTAATTTTTTTGCAAGAAAATTACTTTGAACCCCCAAACATTATATATTTTTTTAAAGCAAATGCCCTACAGATTAAAATGGCGGGTGTTTAATTTTTTTTTTTCACACTGTATTTGCACAGCGATTTTTCAAACGCATTTTTTGGGAAAAACACTTTTTTAAATTTTAATGCACTAAAACACACTATATTGCCCAAATGTTTGATGAAATAAAAAAGATGATCTTAGGCCGAGTACATGGATACCAAACATGACATGCTTTAAAATTGCGTACAAACGTGCAGTGGCGACAAACTGAATACATTTTTAAAGGCCTTTAAAAGTCTTTACAGGTTACCACTTTAGATTTACAGAGGAGGTCTACTGCTAAAATTACTGCCCTCGATATGACGTTTGCGGTGACACCTCACATGCATGGTGCAATTGCTGTTTACATTTGACGCCAGACCGATGCTTGCGTTCGCCTTTGCGCGAGAGCAGTGGGGGGACAGGGGTGCTTTTTTTTTTTTGCTTTTTTTTTTCTTTATTATTTTTTTGCTTTTTTATCTTATTTTTAAACTGTTCCTTTCATTTTTTTTTTTTTTTTTTAATCATTTATATTGTTATCTCAGGGAATGTAAATATCCCCTATGATAGCAATAGGTAGTGACAGGTACTCTTTTTTGAAAAAATTGGGGTCTATTAGACCCTAGATCTCTCCTCTGCCCTCAAAGCATCTGACCACACCAAGATCGGTGTGATAAAATGCTTTCCCAATTTCCCAATGGCGCTGTTTACATCCGGCGAAATCTAAGTCATGAAATGCTCGTAGCTTCCGGTTTCTTAGGCCATAGAGATGTTTGGAGCCACTCTGGTCTCTGATCAGCTCTATGGTCAGCTGGCTGTATCACCGGCTGCATTCTCAGGTTCCCTGTTGAGACAGGAGAGCCAGAGAAAAACACGGAAGACGGTAGGGGAGGGGGGGCATTCCCTCCCACTGCTTGTAAAAGCAGTCTAGAGGCTAATTAGCCGCTAGGATTGCTTTTACATGAAAGCCGACCGCTGGCTGAAAAGAATGATACCAAGATGATACCTAAACCTGTAGGCATCATTCTGGTATAACCACTCAAAGTCGTGAATGGCGTACCTGAAGACAAAAAAATGGTTAACAATAAAACACAGTAAACGGTAAAGTATAAAAAATTGCATACCTGAAAAGCAAACATGATAAAACATAATAACAATAAAACATTGCAGAATAGAATACAGTAAAAAAGAGCAGAACAATAGAGAGATATTTTATTATATATATATTATTTTTTTTTTTTACACTTTTTTTTTTACTAACTTTTATAACTGTAATCGGTTCCAGGTTCGGGTCTCTCAAAATGCGATGGCATCTTGGGAGACCCTGTGAAAGTGTGCCTAGTCTGTGCAATGCTGTACCCTACGCTAAAACTCAACTAGTGTATGGTAGCGCACAAAACATTCACCAATGCAAAGACCAGGATTGTCAGGACAGGAGGGACAAAAGACCAGGATTGTCGTTGGGTAGGGGTACTCGGGAGGACATAAAGAAAATGCCTCTCATGCAGCCGACTGCATTTGGTTGGGGATGTGAATGGGGGAATTACAGGTGCTGCAGAAGTGGTGGGTTCCCAATTAGGATTGGCAAATGCAGCAGGAAGGGCATGATGGACACGACGGGCCTGTTTGTCTTCTTCTTGGTGGCAGCGGGACACTACTTGTGCTTGCCACCTCACCAGCTTGAACTGCACTTATGGGACTCGCCACGTCGCCAAGTGTTACTGCAGTGCTGGTTTGACTACGACCGGGGTGTACTAGGCCGCTGGTGCTTGCCAGTTCACCAAAACGCTACCAAAAAAACTGTTAGCGATCGCAGGGATCAGGCCTGACTCTGCAAACGCTGCAGTTATGCGTTTAGTGTTTTGTAAGTGACAGTGATCGATCGATACTGCACTTGGGTGGGCTGGGCTGGGCTGGGTGGATGGGCAAAATGCAGGTGCTAGCAGGTATCTGGGCTGATCCCACTAACACTGCGTATTTGGGAACCCTAAACTGCTGGGGACGCTAGTATAGATCTGATCGGATCAGATACTATACCACTAAGGGAGGTGTACAGTGCGTGCGTGGGTGTTAGCGGGACGCTGCCTGGGGCTGGTGCTTGCCAGTTCACCAAAATGCTACCAAAAAAACTGTTAGCGATCGCAGGGATCAGGCCTGACTCTGCGAACCCTGCAGTTATGCGTTTAGTGTTTTGTAAGTGACAGTGATCGATCAATACTGCACTTGGGTGGGCTGGGCCGGGCGGAGGGGCAAAACGTAGGTGCTAGCAGGTATCTGGGCTGATCCCGCTAACGCTGCGTTTTTGGGAACCCTAAACTGCTGGGGACGCTAGTATAGATCTGATCGGATCAGATATTGATCCGTTCAGATACTATACCACTAAGGGAGGGGTATGCTGCGTGCCTGGGTGTTAGCGGTACTGGCGCTAATCTGACGCTGCCTGGGGCGACGCATATCACCGCCGGGCGATCAGGGGGCTAAACCTTTATTCGGTAATAAACGGCGGGTGCCCTGACACTATAAAAAATAAACGTACTAACCAGCGTCACCCGTATCAGTTTTACGGTGATCAGTGGTGAAAGGGTTAACTAGGGGGCAATCAAGGGGTTAAAACATTTATTAGATAGTATATTGGGGTCCCTGTCGCTATAAAACGCTGACGGCGAACCTAAATATTTACGTCCCTAACTAGCGTCACCAGTGACACATGTACAGCGATCAGAAAAATGATCGCTTAGTGACACTGGCGACAGGGAGTGATGAAGGGGTTAAAACTTTGTTAGGGGGGTACCCTAGACCTAAAGGTAAAAAAAAAACTGCTTGGTGTCAGTGTGACGGGGGGGGGGGGGCGAGGGGGGTAAAGGGGGGTGTAATGTGTGCCTGGTATGTTCTACTGTGTGTGTGTGTGTGTGTGTTTGGTGCACTCACATTTCAGTCTTCTCTCCTCCGCCGGAACGGAAACTGCCGAGCCGAGGAGAGATGACATCACATCCCCTGCCTCTGTGTACTACACAGAGGCAGGGGAAGAATCTCATTGGCTGGGAGCGATCGTGGGGGGGGGCCACGATCGGATGGCCTCCCCCTCATCTCTGATCGCTGCCAGACCAAAGGCGACCGCTGCTGGCACCAGGGGGGGGGGGTGTCCGATCGGACCCCCCCCCCCCCCCCGCTCGCGGGAAGGCAAAGACGTATATGTATGTCCTTTTGCCTGCCCGTGCCGCTCTGTGGACGTATATAGTCGTGCGGCGGTCGTCAAGTGGTTAAAAAAGACATTACAAGAATCTGTTGAAATACAGTGCTGTTTACAAACATCCATCATGGAAGTAGTGAAGGGAAAATCAAGCATAAAAGCACACCATGACATCAACCCTTCACTCCACCTGATGCGTTTTGTCAGAATTGACATAGCCTGACATCTTCCCTCAGCCAATGAGGAGTGAGAGTCCCCAGGGAACTGAGGCTTTTGTGTACATTGCTGGATCGCGAGGGGGCGTTTTTTTACCTTCATGCATGAATGCAGAATGCCTTTAGCCTTTAGAACCACTTTAAGATATTTTTGACAGCTCTGTCCTGTGCTCTACTCTAGAACAGACAAGATGTTTGGACAAGCACCCCCTTGCAGTGCAGGAAGGAGTGTTGTCCTGCTTTCAAGCCCTGCACATGTGCATTGCGATGGGAGAAAGAGCGTTGTAGCTGCTAATGTTATCTGCAGCGATAAGAGATAGCACGGCGCATATGTGGGGCTCAGGATAGTGCTTGCTCCTGTACCACTAGGGGGCACTAATCTGAATGGCTGGTCTGTCCTACAGAGGAGGACAGGACTGAGCTGTGAAAAATATCAGAAGTGTTTGTGGCAGGCTCACAAAAGGCCTACAGGTATTGGAGGAGCATAAGTGGATATTGTAGTTTAAAATTATGGATGCATTTAAAAATTGACTCACTTAAAATTATGGAATAGTGTTCTTGGACTGCATAACATATTTTTTCTTTTTTCACATGCAGTGTCACTGGTATCTAGTGTCAGTCACATTATAATTCCATGCCCCCTTCTATACATGATATAGTTGTCAGGGAATAATAAAATACCACAAAAACATGTGCATACATTCACATTCTGATAAATTATATTTAGTACATGCTCTCACATATCTACACTATCTCAAAGACTAACATACACACTGACACCCACATGCTCACTCTGTGATCATCTGAAAATACAAGAGGAAGAGGCAAAGATGTGGCTGGGAAAAATCCCCTTTCGATATCACAAGTCCAAGGAGACAGCCAACACAAGATCACAGTCAACACAGAGTTCTTGAGGATCAGATATAAAATATCTGAGAGTAGATCAAAGTGCTCTTTGCGTATAAAAAAGATAATTTAAGAAATTTGAATTTACTACTTTTTAAAGTTACATAAAAGAACTGTTTGCTATCTGATCCTTAAGACCTTGCGTGCAGGCAGTGGGCAGGTTTGAGGGGTTAAGTACAGAAAAAATGTCAAGATGAACAAACATCAAACACCCTTCCTACCCCCAGCCCCAGCCCCCCCCCCCCCCCCCGTCCCGTCCCGTCCCTGCTGTACTTACCTCCAGGGCTGCTGGGCTGTCAGTCCAGGGGTCTGGAGATTTAAAATCCCCGATTTTCTCCATCTTCACTGTGGTGGCGCTGACCAATCAGAATTGATCTGGTCTGTCCTGAAAGTGCTGCACAGAGAAGGGGGGAGAAACGTGGGGATTTCAAATCCCTGGACCAGCTGTGGGGACCCTGGCAGTTCAGCTGCCTGGAGGTAAGTATAATGCGTTAAAGGTAAAACACTTTTTAGCTTAGAAATCATTAAAGGTAACCAGTTGGGTAGTACTGCTTTAAATTAATTTTCAGAAGCTTAGCATTCCCAGAATACATTTCTTATTTCTAATAAACTGTGAACTGATGTACACTCTATATATGAGGTTTCATGTTTAGGGCTTTGTTCCTGCAGAAACTACATAGTGCAGGTTTTGTCTCTGTGAGGCAGCTGATGTTTAACTAAGATCAGGATCAAACAAGGATGACCATTAAGTGTATTTGTATTTCTGTCAGTCTTGTCCTTATGTGGGCTCAGGCTGTGTTATTAAATTTGTCTGTTATCAGTGGGATCTCTTTCATAGTGGTGAAACATAGACAGTATGCTGTTTGGTTTGACGCACTTTGAAGTGCCAAAGACATGTTGTTTTAAGTACTACAAGCAAGGAAAAAATAATAGATGGCTGTCCTTTTTTATTAACTTGATTACTCAGATAAAATGTATTTCATTCCAGAATGCAGTGCTTCATTCTGATCACATTGAGCAAAATTATACTGTCCCTCCAATATCAATCAGTCTCCAGTGCTGAAGTCATGTTGGTTATTTTTAGTCACTGAAGACTTTCAGTAAACTGGTTTTTATTTTCTAATTCTGCACAATCAGCCTATAGGCAAGATTTCATAGTTAGGAAAAATAAATGAATGGCTAGTTCAGCGGGGACCGGCTGAGATTCGATCCATGTATTGGCAGGATAATTGTAAGTCCATCCATCCATCCATCATACAACCAACCTGTCAGATTTTTCATGTACAATTACTGCTGGTGGTAGCAGTAATCATGTTCTGCCTACCAGGAAGCCCCCCCCCCCAAGTAGAACAGAAAGAAGATCAAATCATCTATTGGCTGCCTTACTTTGAAATATATTAGTAAGCAATACAAATTGCTTTTTTTTGTACTAGAGAAAGGTGTGAAAGGTATGATGGGCATATTACAAGAGTAGAGCTACCCCTAGAGGAGCCGCTTAAGTATGTCTGGATCCGTACTCTGCCTCTCAACCCCAAGAACAGTCCCAACCCCTCTGGCACACCTAATATGCAATATTAGTGTAAAACACAGCAGTAGATAAGAAACACAAACTATGGTAAACCAGAAGGTATGTTTACTGATATGAGAAAAGGGATTCAAAGGTGTACAACATGAACTGACACTTTATGAAAATATCTTAGGTAAAACACCACTGGTGGTAAAAGCAGCAGGAGCTGTAAACAATATCAGATGGTAATAAACAAAGAACAATCAAATATTAGCAACCTTTGTTTTACTTGTGTAGCCTATGCAGAGAGGCAAAAGGAGGGCAGGGGAATGACTTTTAGCTATGTTAAACCACTCCCTCCTATCCCTCAACTCACAGGCGCAAACAATAAAGGAAATAGCATAACATTTAACAAACTGTCATAACTTGTGGAATTTAACCTGCTCCTTTAAGAATGGAGTTCAGGCAAGTCTAGTCTCTAAGAGTGCGGTCAAATAAATCTTTTATGGAAAAGGGGGGGGTGTTAGGTGTAGTCCCTTGTTAAAGAGATTAAATCCTTTGGTCTTCAGTTAGCACTTGGGAGAATTGTAGTAGTAGAAATCCTGAATGGTTGAGCAAAGCAATTTGACTGGCACAGATTATCGAGCAAGGAATGCAAGATCTTTCTATGTTATTGGAGAAGTGATCACTGGGGTAGTTTGCTTAAAAGGTATTGTATTCTATGGTACTACAGGTATCAGTAAGGTGAATAATGACAATGGTGTCTGTATACAGTGTCTCTGTATCTGGATGGCCTTGTGTCCTGTGGCACTACAGGTTGCAGCAATGTGACTAAGGTCAATGATGTCTGTATACAGTGTTCATAAAGCTGGATGAGCAGGTGCCCGCTCACCGATACTGTAATTGATGATGCTGATGATGAAGATGGTGGCTTTTCAGGATCTCCCTCAGGGCCCTGGCTCAAGGGATGAGATGGCATCCGACCTCCGTCGCACTACGCCCCAGCCTACCTGGATCGGCTGTGATGAAAATGGAGCAGAAACGGCCCCAGGCTGCCGCTGGACAGTAGAGCGATGGTGTCCGCAGATGCCCCTAGGATACACGTGCAGTGACTCTTCCTTGCACAGGCCTCGACTCGGCCACAGCACATACAGGCACACATAGTCCCTGCTTGACTGATCAAGGCCGGTGTCCCAAGAGGGCAATCTCAGCCTAGCCACAGCCTTTTTATCAGCTCTCCCAGCAATCTGTTCCTCTCTGCTAGCCAGCTGGTAGTTGTAGTTCCAAGCAGTTCAACTAGAATATTGAGTCCTGGGACTACAATTCCCTGTATGCTTTGCTCCCTGGTGGTAATCGCCCTGCTGGCAGGATGTGATGACACAGAGTCTTAGCTGGCACTATAGTGAAATAGTTTCACTACAGCAATGTTGCAGTGTGTCTTCTGATACTGCAGATAAGATAGCCGGCTCCTTGCTACACAAGTAATTCCATTTAGAGTTTGTAACATATTTAGTAGATTGGAAGGTACAAATTAGAGGAAAAACTACAAATCACAGAGCACCATAGCAAAATGTTTGTGAGGCCCTAACATCTCCATTTAGTGGCAATTCACCCATGGGCCCCTAAAGCAGCGGCATGGGCTACTTTGGTGCTAGTATAGTTTTGCTGGAAGTGTGATATGCATTTTTAATTAATTTAATTGTGATTGTAAACAATAATTTCTCTGTAGTTTTATAGTTTTTCACCTTTTGTTGTAATGGCAAATTAACTATATTCCTAGCTCAGAAGTACAATGGGCATCCAGTAGGCTAGAGCTATGAATTTCCAGGCCTACCATTTGCCACCCTTACAATGATAATTTATCTCTCTTGGATTTGTATTTCCTTATTTTGTAAAAAATACAGGAATAAAGTTGCAGATACTTCTGTTGGAACAGGGGTGATCTGACTGCTTGAAGTCCTTGAGAAACATACAAAGCTAGTGAGTAATTCAGCCCACCAGCATCTGCCCATAACTAAATAATCCATTTAAGGTGGGCTGACCCTTAATTCATCACAGTATATCCTCCTTATGTGAATGCTGACACTTTAAGTCTGGATTTTTTATTTCAAGGTTTATTAAGATCAAGATAGATCAAGTGTTCTGACTGGCTTCATATTTGTTCAGTGACTGTAACCCTAAGTTAGTGACTCAAAAAATGTCAATATTGAAACCACATGCAGCCAGGTAACCAGCATTTTCAGAATATGATAAGCAGTGGCAGTCCCCATATTTGTGTCAGTTCAGATTTCCTTTAATTCCCATCATTCACTACTTCTATATCACAGTGGCTTATCGCTTATCAGAGATCCTGTCCCTGATGAAAAACCCCCATTGATAGAATTGCTAGAGAGGACAAAAAACATTCGCCTGTTTTTAGTGAAATGCTGCAGAACCTCTCCGTGATGGAGCCAACACTTTCCTGTTCTGGCTGGTGAGGGAGAAACATCAGTGACAGGATCTCAAGAGTTTGTCATGACTCAATGCTGCAAGAAGCTCAGCAGAGGGTTGTGTAAAATCAGGCAATACATCAGTGTAAGTTTGTTGGATAATCATGTCCTGCATACTTGTTCTAGGACAGTGCCTCTGTAAATAAGTTTAATTTCACAGTCATAAAAATGATATGTTGTACATGAGCAAGAGAATGGCTACTTTTTAACCATTACCAAACATTAATGTTGTTACAGAACTGTCATAAATGCCACCACATAATTCTCTGTATATTATTGTTGCTGCAAGTTAGTGGTCTGCAAAAATTGATCTCAGCCATGTAATAATACATTTTATTACCATTTTTAAGTAGAATTAGAATTCTTAACATTACATTACCTATTTATTGCAGTTGTAATCTGTGGTTTAATATAGGTCTGTTTCATTTAGATAAAACTTTCATCATGCACCGTCTTTCTGCAGATTCAGTCAGCAGAGAAGGATCGGGAGATTTCGGAGCTCTCCTGCCATGTTGAAGTACTGCTAAGTGAAAAGAACAGACTGGAGGACACTGTGAAGGTAAGACATTTTTGTAACTTTTATTTCAGACAGGATGCAGTGACTTGGTTCAGCTGAAACACACACAGTAGACATGTCAGATACTGATTTTCCACAAAGAGGATACATTTTTCTGTAATTTGTATGTGCGCTAAGTAATAAAAATGTTTTATCAATGTTCTTGCTGACCACATATCTTCAAAGTCTTCCACTAAAAAGCATATTCATTTGTGATAGAAAAGCAAACCACCCTTGTATCTTTAGATTGGTAAAATAGGTGAAAATGTTATTCTAAGGAATGCTGGTAATTGTGGGCAAATTGCGCCCAATGTACTCGCTCACTACAGCGTAGGATAATTGAATGTCTTTTTTTTTTTTTTCCAGCTCTGAATATCTGGCATTAATTGGTAGTGTGCCAAGATCCGTTATTCCCACCTATTTCTGCAACAGCCATTTTTTCTGTGGTCAGGCTTAGTCATGATCTTATCAGGGGAGTCACTAAGGGCTCATGCACACGGGCATTCGATAAGCTGAATTTGGACTTGTAACTTGTATGGTAATTGTCAGGGTCGGACTGACAACTCATGGGGCCCCCGGGCAATAGGAGATTATGGGGCCCCCAGGCTTACAGATGACCGCCACGCTGCAGCCATCTTTTTGACACAACAAACCCATGCGTATGGGAGGGGCACCAAGCTCGGTGACATGCATAGTGGCAGGAGACTTAGAGCTGGTGACCCAGTAAGTTCACCAGGAGCTTCTCATGGGCAGTGCCACCTTAACAGCATCATGTGCCTCTGGGCAAAATACTGCACTGGGACCCCTACCAAGGAGATGATGACCTGCGGCATGCATATTGCACCATGGCGAGCAATGGGCATGGCAAGTGGAAGAGTCTTAAAGGTGGATTGCACAGGATCTGCATCTGCTGTAAACAATGGAAACATACCACAGACCTTGTACCCATAAAATTTGAATTATTGGGTCGCAACTGATAATCTCACAGACACAAATAAATCTCAGTCAAAAAATCATTTGTTTTTAAAATAAATGTTTCCATTATATATGTTTTTTTATGCACAAAAAAGGGATATTTTTGGCTTACTGAGGCAACCTTACAGAAGAACTTAATTAAAACCAGAAACTGTTCAGGCAATGAACACCTTGGTCTGGTCTATGTACAGTATAATATACAGAGTATGTGGGTCAGGAGTCCTCCCTTACATCAAAGTCCCAACATTCTTCCTATACATCACAGCCCCCAGAGTCCCACCCTGCGGCAGAGCCCTCCAGAGTGCCACCTTCCATCAGTGTCCCCTTACACACAACCTTGCACTTTAGTGCTTGCTGTGGTAGGCAGCTGGTGGGAAAAATCCACATGTTGCAGGCTCTGAACTGCGCAAGTGAGTCGTAGAGCGAACGGAATAGTGAACTGCTGTGGTTGGCCTCAGATTGGGCAGTGGGGCATGTGAATAAATCATGCTTGATGTGTGCCATGATGTCACTGCACAGGTGTTCACCCAGACCTGCCCTGCTGCCTGATCAAAGGCCGATCTCAGTAGTGCCCCATTCAGATGGCCCCGAATGGCAACAAGTGGATTTTTCACGGGCATTGGATTGTTAGAGAGACTTCTGTTGAGCAGCAGTGGGCACACATTGATCATACAGTATACACACACAGTATACACTAGTGGCTGCTGGTGCTCCAAATTTTTTGGGGGGTGAAAACAAAATGGGAAAAGTTCAGAAAAATACGGAAAAAAATGCATCCATTGTGCCCATCAAATGCAGCCACTGTGCCCATCAATTGCAGCCACTGTACCCATCAAATTCAGCCACTGTGATACACCGGCAGCATTTACCAGCACCACCGCCCGCTCATTGTCTGACCGGCACTTACCCCATCTTGGTGGCAGGTCAGGCAGTGGGTGACGGAGGTGAGCTGTGGTACGGGCAGCGTATCAGGCAGCGGCGAGCTGTGTCCTCTATGCTTCCTCCATGCGTCTCTTCTTTCCTCCTGCTAGGTGTCCAATAGGAGCGCCTGTCCTTTCAGCCAATCAGGTGATGGGTATCAGACTCGCACTTCCTGATTGGTGGAGAGGCGGTTCAGTGTTAGAAAAGCAAATATTAATTTGCTTTTCTAACACACCTGGGTGGACTCTGAGCGCATTGCTCTGCGCCATGAGTCCACCCTATCTTGAAGCCTATTAGGGCCTATGGCTCTAATCGGGTGCTTAAAAAAACAAAAAAACCCTGCCGCTGTAATTCAGGCGCCGGGCAACCGAAAAGGGTTCGGACACATGAATAGGGGGTGGCCACAGCGGCCATAGATAGTTTCATGCTATACACGAATCTATCCATTATTCATAGAGGGGGTGGCGCTCGCGCACCCTTAATGGATGGGCCGTCCCTGTTATACACACACATGCACGGTATATATACACATAGACATACACATCGTATACATACATATTAAATACACAGTATACATACATAATAAATACACAGTGTACATACATACACACACACACCAGCACTTTTCACCCAAAAATCAGCCTGATAGAACACACTGCTGCTGCCCCCATCTCCAGGCATGCTGGTACTTGTAGTGCCCCAGCAGCTCACATTTGATGTGGTGATACATTAGAGGAGGAGGCTGTGCCTGTGTACTGGTGAGCAGGTAATGAGTGGGGAGAAGTACAGAACATCCTTCCCTCAGAAGCAGGGCACTTCTCACACACAGAACATCGATCTAACAGCAGCCTTAGAGACAGGAGGAGCCCTGCTAGAGGAAACACAGCCTCCCCCCTGCTCACCAGGGTAAGCACTGACAAAAATACATTTCGTTCAGCTCAGCCCAGCTTACCTTGTATCAGGCTGCAGGCTGTCCCACACTGCAAGCTGTCCCCTCCTCCCTTTCCTGTCCTCCAGCTGTCGACATCTCCTGCTCCTATGTCAAAGAAGCCGCGCTGGAAAAGGGGGTGTGTACACTGTGCTCCCATTAGCTGAGGAGGCAGTGGAGAGCCGGGTAGCTATAATCTCAAGGTTTGTAAAGCAAAAGCATGTCGGTAGTGGCCATTTTAGGGACAGATGTGAAAATACACAGATTTTTACAAACTGTCCCTGCTTTTACTGGGGCTGGCAACCCTGATGGGGCCCCCTAGTGGCCCCGGGCCCTCGGGTAGTGCGCGAATGGTCAGTCCGTCCCTAGTAATGGTCCATACCATCAAGCTGCATAAACCAAAACTAAATTGTATGTTAATAGTCCAATTTTGATTGTATTATGCACTGTAAACATTTGTACTAACATTTACATGCATAAAGTGTGAATGGATTCTTTGCACTGCTGTCTAATAAATTCAGTGCAGGTACACCATCAACAAGGTGCAGGCAGCAGCGGCAGTGCAGGTACAGAATGACCTTTGACTTCAGTCATTCTGAATGCATGAATGACTCATTCAAGGGAGATGTAAACAAGTTTGTAATCAGAGATGCATGCAGGGGGGGGGGTTAGTGTACGCTTATGGACCAGCTATGGGCATAAAGTGTGGCAATATAGGGTGGAATTTTTTTTAAGAAGGATACTTTTGTAAATCAATACAATTGTGTGCATGATGCCAAATTTATCTTTTTTGATTTAGCAGAGTTTTTCCATATCGATACTTTGGATTTGTTGCTTATCACACAAATTGATGGATGAATTATATCATTCTGCAGACTAGACGCTACTTTATGCATATATTCAGGAGAATCAAAAAATGACCAATTTACGTGATTTTCAAACCATGCACTTTTCAGCCAAAAAACAAAAAAAAGGGAGGAAAAAAAAAGAAACATTCAGCTTTGCTGACAAGTGCAATAAATGCAATAAAAACCCTGTCACAGGTTTAAAACAAATGGCAATACCTGCAGAAAGAAAAGTCGCTGCGCTTCACTATCTTGCAGCCTGTATGTTGAGACATCACCATAATGCTGTTTCTCAGCCCTCCGCAAGTTTTCAACTGGCTGGATGAGTCAAATACCTGTTGCCCCTCTATCCGGCTTTTTTCCTCTTGCTGGCTTCTACACCCTGTAATGATATACGAGCCAGCACAGGGAACCACTACATGTGGCGCAGTTATCAGAAATCCACTCATCCAAGAAGTGTTGAATACTTGCGGTAGATGGGGAGAATCTTTGGGATGGTGTTTTAAGACACTGTCTTCCAGAAAGGTAAATATAAAGCCCTTTTTCTTCAGGTGGTGTTTTGCATTTTTGACTTTATACAGGTTCACTAGAAACATGAGAAGCTTAATGCTACCTTTGCTTACATCTCCTTTATAGGAACTGGAAATCAGTTTGGAAAGACTGTCAGAAAGAGTGGCCAGTGGTCAGACATTATCAGGAAGCAGCTCCCAGGGTTTACAGTTTTTCAATCCTTACTGTGAAGAGCACAAAGCTGTTCCCATCATACCAATCCAGCCACCTGTTCTGCAGTTTGGAAATCCATATACCTCCCATGCAACAAGAGGTGAGTGAATCATAGGCTGTGTTTACTAGTGTCTAAGGTGTTATGGCTTATCTCCCATTCTGTATTGCTCCACAGCAACTAATCACATTGTTTTTTTTCAGCTATGCATATAGTGAATGCTTAGACAGCTGTATCTAAAGTTGTGCCCATTTCCAATCAGGGTAATCCTGATGAAAGAAACATTTTGGGAGCATTATATATTGTTCATAATATTACACAGAGACTAGTTCTTTGTTTAGAATGAGATAGAAACAATACTTTGAATCTCCATGGTCTCCTGATCTAATAGCACTGTAGTAAAGAGGAGTTTACTAGTAGTAAGGTCATGGTAAGGGAGGGGTGAAACATATGGCACACAATACAATACAATTGGCTCGCAGGACTGGTCCACCAAGATACATTTCCTTGTAAGTCGCGCAGGTATAATGGATATAATGGCCGCCGCAGCCACCTGCTCATGATGTTGTGGTTTTTTTTTTTCTTCCTGGTGGACTCAGAGGAAGTCTGAGCTAGCTCACGTCACTGACGTCACGTGACGTCTTTCGCTGTTGCTTCTGGGAGTTGTAGTCCATGGCTGCACGCTCAAGCTCCCTGCACCCAGTGGGTGGAGTCTGGAGAGCAGCGAGCTCAGCCAGTCTAGTGAAAGGAAACAAACTACAACTCCCAGTGGGATCTTCTTGGACACCATTGTGGCTCACTGGCTTGGTGTTCAAGGAGGAGGACCTGTCCTACTGAGCCTGAGCTGGAAGCTAGGGATCCTGCTGGCCGCTAACCTGTGGGATCCTGCTGGCCACTGACCTATGGGTTCCTGCTGGCGGCTGACCTGTGGGATCCTGCTGGCGGCTGACCTGTGGGATCCTGCTGGCGGCTGACCTGTGGGATCTTGCTGGCCGCTGACCTGTGGGATACTGCTGGCCGCTGACCTGTGGGTCCTGCTGGCCGCTGCAGAGCAAACACTGCCAAGCATCTAGTAGCAAGCAGTAACTACCACTGTACATAGTAGTTTAATGTTGTTTTTTGATTTTTGAAAGTTTGCATGCGGCCCCCCTGGGATATGAAAACTTGTCCTGTTGCCCTCAGGTAATGTGAGTTTGAGACCCCTGATGTAGATGAAGCAGACCTTAGGGCAAAAGCTGTGAACAGAAATGTATCTCTAAGCTGTAAAGCGCAAGTTCTGCCGTACTTTGACTCAGGGACACATGACCTGAAGCTAGCATATTAGGTCATGTAACCTGCAGCACTTCTTGCATTTTATATGCCAGTATCAGCAGAGTGTTTATTATATTTGACTGAAGACTCCACAGAGTCATGTGACCAACTGCTTTTTACATTTGACAGATGTTTGTGGTATTACCACTTTGTCTTCCTAATTCCTGGCCTGTCCCTTTACTTTAACCACTTCAGCCCGGAAGAATTGGCTGCTCAATGACCAGGCCATTTTTTGCGATACGGCACTGCGTCGCTTTAACTGACAATTGCGCGGTCGTGCAACGCTGCACACAAACAAAATTGACGTCCTTTTTTTCCCACAAATAGAGCTTTCTTTTGGTGGTATTTTATCATCTCTGCAGATTTTATTTTTTGCGATTATAAACAAAAAAAGGGCGTCAATTTTGAGAAAAAAAAAAAAACACAATATTTTGTACTTTTTGCTGTAATAAATAGCCCCAATTTTATTTTAAAAAAAGCAATTTTTTTCCTCAGTTTAGGCCAATATGTATTCGTCTACATATTTTTGGTAATAAAAATTGCAAAAAGCTTATATTGATTGGTTTCCACAAAAGTTATAGCGTCTACAAAATAGGGGATAGATTTATGGCATTTTTATTATTATTTTTTTTTTTTTTACTAGTAATGGTGGCGATCCGCGATTTTTATCGAGACGGCGACATTATGGCTGACACATCGGACACTTTTGACAGATTTTTGGGTCGATTGACAATTATACAGCAATCAGTGCTATAAAAATGCACTGATTACTGTATAAATGTCACGGGCAGGGAAGGGGTTAACACTAGGGGGCGATCAAGGGGTTAACTGTGTTCCCTATGTGCATGTTCTAAGTGTGGGGGATGGGACTTACTAGAGGAGATGACAGATTGTGGTTCCCAGCTCATAGGATCTCATGACCTCTCTCCTGTTACATGCCTGCAGCCGCTCCCTGATCCTTAAACTCCCTGTGACAGCAGGCCAGGTATATTCTCCCTGTACCTGTTGTCACTATTCTAAAAGAGCGTGGCCATGTGGGGCTTCTCCCAATGGCCACGTCATTCACTCAGAGTTTTGTGAATAAATTAACTACAAATACTAGCAGCGTTTGCGGCTGTCGGCTTGTAGTTCTTAATGAACTACCAGCGCACTGTTGAGTGTTCTAGTAGTTCATTGATTCTTCCTGTTTTTTATGAAACTGCCTGCCTGTATAATGTATTGGCAGACAGCTTACACTGACAGTCTGTAGGAGTCCTGCATGGCATCCACGATCTGCTGATCAGCTAGCTTTTCAGGCTCCTACAAAAAAAATTGTAGGTAAAAAAAAAAAATGTGCATTTATAAAAATTTTTTCTAAAAGTGAACTTATCCTTTTAAAGTTTAGGTCCTCTGCCAGTATTATAACTGTGTGTGTCATTTCATGCGGCGATGTTAGTGATTGTTGCCCTTTAGAGGACGCTTTTACCACTTTATCACTGATAAAAAGTTGTGAGAAAAGCTGTATGTATAATTTTTGGATTTGTGACCTTTGTAATATATATATATATATATATATATATATATATATATTTTTTTTTTTAGTTTTTTTTATTGCGCCCCTTGTTCATATACTGCTATATTTTGTACTTAGATGGAGCAGATGGTGCTTTTAACCCAGATGAAGTTCAGGGGCCTCCAGCACAGGCGCCCTTATGGGAATATGAAAGCAAGGTGGTCTGCAGCCAGCCTGCTCGCAACCTCAGTCGGCCGGATGGCCTGGAAGATCCCGATGATAACAATCAAGTGAGTCCAACTTTTATGTTTTAACCAGTAATGGTGTTTTGTTACCATTTCCACTGCTACATTTAATACATATTACTGAAAACAAAATAATCACAAAGCTTATTTTAGATTAAAATTTCATAACAGTGAAGCGTTGTATTTCTTTTCTAGTGTTGACTTCTACCCACAGCATAAATCCTAGTGTCTAGATGGCACACAACATCTTTGATCTCAGTTTGGATTTATGAATTGGCTTCAGGATTGTAGACAGAAAGACAAGGTAGCTAATTTAACAGGGGTTGTAATGTTCATCCTACTGTAAGTAAGATGCAGACTTGGAGACACTTGGCTTCTCTGTGCAGATGTTTCTCATCCCCTTGTCATCCCCTTGTCATCAACTTGGATAAATCACCAGGACATGACATTCTGATATTACTATACCGTTCTTTTATTTCGTTTAAAAAATAAATAAAATATTACCGCATATATTTTGAAGAAATTAAACATATATAAGAAAGAATTTCAGTTAGACAGCAATAATGTTGAAATACTCGTATGCAACCTGTATTATATCCCAAAAATAGGATTTTTTAAAACAGCTTACCTGTAAAATCCTTTTCTTTCGAAGGACATCACGGGACACAGAGCCACAGTCATTTCTGATGGGTTATATAGGGTATCACTGGTGATTGGACACTGGCACACCCTATCGGAAAGTTCAACCCCCTATATAATCCCTCCCCTTGCAGGGATACCTCAGTTTTGTAGCCAAGCAATATAACGTATTAGAAGAGGGGCGGGACCTCTGTGTCCCGTGATGTCCTTCAAAAGAAAAGGATTTTACAGGTAAGCTGTTTTAAAAAATCCTATTTTCTTTCTCGAACATCACGGGACACAGAGCCACAGTAATTACTGATGGGATGTCCCAGAGCAATGCTACCTGAGGGGGGGGAACCACGACCAAGTAGGGTGCAATCAGACCTGAGGACCCTGTACCGCTGCCTGCAGCACACTACGCCCAAAGGCGATATCCTCATGCCTTCTCACATCCACCTGATAGAATCTGGTGAATGTATGAAATGAAGACCAGGTTGCGGCCTTGCAGATCTGAGCCATCGAGGCCCGGTGATGCACAGCACAAGAAGCACCAATAGCCCTTGTGGAATGTGCCTTGATCTGAAAAGGAGGAATCTTCTGTTTTAAACCGTAAGCTTGAATTGTCAATTGTAGAATCCATTTAGAAGTGGTAGCTTTTGATGCTGCCTGTCCTCTATTGGGACCCTCTGGCAGCACAAACAAAACATCCGTTTTGCGAATCTGAGCAGTTGCCTCGAGATAAGCCTTGACTGCTCTTACTACATCCAATGAATGTAGTGATCTCTCTTCCGGAGAACAGGGATCTGGAAAAAAGGAAGGCAGAACAATGTCTTGGTTTAAATGAAAATCAGAAACTACCTTCGATAAAAAAAACTAGGATAAGGGCGCAGTACCAGTCTATCCTTGTGTAATGAAAAAAGGCTCCTTACAGAAAAGGGTTGCTAATTCTGAAACTCTTCTAGCAGAAGAGATGGCTACCAGAAAAATTAACTTCCTTTTCAACAAGACCAAAGGAATCTGACTTATTGGTTCAAAAGGCTGTTTCTGTAACACAGCCAGGACCAAGTTCAAGTCCCAGGGGTTTAGGGGCGTTTTAACCGGATTAAGACGCATCACCCCCTGCATAAAGTTTCGGACCAAAGAATGCGAAGCAAGTGGCCGTTGAAATAATACTGATAAAGCCGAGACCTGGCCCTTGATGGTACTCAAGGCCAGCTTCATCTCTAATCCTAATTGTAGAAAATCAAGAATTCTACCTATGACATATTTCCTGGGATGCCAACCTCTGGATTCACACCAGGATACATAAGCTTTCCAGACTCTATGATAAATCATCCTGGAAGCTGGCTTCCTTGCATTAATCAAGGTAGATATGACAGGACCTGAAAGCCCACGACTCTTCAGAACGTGGGTCTCAATAGCCAAACCGTCAAATTTAGCGTTTGTAATGCAGGATGGAACATTGGACCTTGAGATAACAGGTCTGGGTGTACCGGTAGGGTCCACGGGGATCCCACCGTCATCCTTACTATTTCTGCATACCAAGTCCTTCTGGGCCAAGCGGGGGCCACCAGAAGTACCGACTTCTTTTCCTGCCTGATCCTGCGAAGGAGTCGTGGCAGTAGCAGAATAGGCGGGAATGCGTAAATCAGTGAGAACTGATGCCACGGAATCACCAACGCATCCGTCCCGCATGCAAGAGGATCCCTCGTCCTTGCCACAAATCTGTCTAACTTTTTGTTGAATCGGGATGCAAAGACATCTACATCTGGGACCCCCCATTTTTGGCATATGGCCCAAAAGACGTCGGGGTGTAGAGACCATTCCCCTGGGAGTAACTGCTGGCGACTTAGATAGTCCGCCTGCCAGTTCTCTATCCCTGGAATAAAAACTGCCGATATGCATGGCACATGCATCTCTGCCCAGACTAAGATCTGGTTCACCTCCTTTTGAGCAGCTCGGCTCCGGGTGCCTCCCTGATGATTCACATAAGCCACTGCTGTGGCATTGTCGGACTGGATCCTGACCGGGCAGCCCTGTAACCTGAGAGTCCAGGCTTTTAGGGCTAAATATACCGCCCGGATCTCCAGAATGTTGATGGGTAAGGTCCTCTCTGTCTTGGACCATATCCCCTGAACCGCAGACTGTTCCAGAACTGCTCCCCAACCTGACAGACTGGGATCTGTTGTTACCACCGTCCAGGTAATTGGCAGAAAGGATTTCCCCTTCTGCAGGTTTTCGGGAATGAGCCACCAATTGAGGCTCTGACGCACCGCCTGAGACAGATGCATCGGAAAGTCTAATGCCTGAACCTTCTTGTTCCAGGTCGACAGAATACTGTGTTGCAGCATTCTTGAATGGAACTGAGCATAGGGAACTGCTTCGAATGAAGACACCATCTTCCCTAGCAGCCTCATACAAAGGCGGACAGAAGGACCCTTCTTGGTCCTGACTGCCAGAATCGGCTCCCTTAAAGCCGTGATCTTTGCCTGAGGTAGAAATACTTTCTCCTGGCTTGTATCTGTGATCAGACGTAAATACTCCAGTCTTCTTACTGGTTTTAGGAAAGATTTTTCTAGGTTGAGGATCCAACCTAGGTCTTCCAGATACTTGACCGTGGATCTCAAGTTCCCGTTCAAGGAGGCTACCGACCGGTCTATCAATAGCAGGTCGTCTAGGTATGCTATGACAGCTATACCCCGAGCCCTTAGTCTGGCCAGAGGAGGGGCCAAGTACTTTGTGAACACCCGAGGTGCAGTGGCTATCCCAAAAGGCAGAGCCACAAACTGGAAATGGCGCCCTCCTACCTCGAATCGCAGAAACTTCTGATGAGCAGGAAAAATGGGCACATGCAGATATGCATCTCTGATGTCTATTGATGCCAGAAATTCTTCTCCCTGCAGGGTGGAGACTACTGTCCGGATTAATTCCATGCGGAAGGACTGAATCCTTAGGAATCGGTTCAAATCCCTTAAATCCAGAATGGGTCTGACATCCCCATTCGGTTTTGGGACCGTAAAAAGGTTGGAATAGAAGCCCAATCCCTGGTCCTTTGCGGGAACCATCATAATGACCTCCTGTGACAAAAATCGCTCTAACGCTAGAAGGAGCGACTGCTTCTTCTCTGGGTCTCTGGGGACACTTGATCTGAGGAACCGAGGAGAGGGAAATTCCTGAAACTCCAGCTTGTACCCTAAGGTTACTGTGGAGATTACCCATCTGTCCTGGAAGTCCTCCTGCCAGAGCTCTGAGAACTGTCGCAGTCTTCCCCCCACTCGATCGAGCGGGGGTGCCCCTTCATGAAGAGGTCTTGGTGTTTTGCCTAGTAGGCTTCTTCCCTCAGGATTTCTTTTGTTCCTGGGGTTGACTCTTGCTTCTGAACCCAGATGGAGGAGGCCGTCGAGACTGCCTGGAGGCTGAAGCCCCTGGCGCTGGGGAAAGAGTCCGTTTGAAGGAGGGACGCTTACTCTTCTTCTTGACAGGTAAGAGAGTACTTTTCCCACCAGAGATTTTCTTGATATAGTCATCCAAGTCATCTCCAAACAACCTTGCACCACGAAATGGAAACCCAGCCAGCAGGTTCTTACATGGTGCTTTGGCTGACCAATTTTTCAACCATAGGATTCTATGTATATGCACCAACCCCAGTGAAAGACGAGAGGTTTGCACGATAGAATCTCTGATGGCGTCAACAACATAACATAAGGCCGCTGGAAGGTTAGCAAATCCCTGGGCCTGTTGTTCAGGTAATACTTTGATGACCTGTTTAACATGGTCTCTTAAGTATTGACAGACTCCAATCGCTGCTACTGCAGGTTGAGCCACTGAACCTGCTAAGGAGAAAACATCCTTCAATAGGGATTCCATCTTTTTATCTACAGGATCCCTGAGCATCTGAGCATTGTCTACAGGACAGGTCAGATTATTATTTACGGAGGAAATGGCGGCATCAATGGCCGGTATTCCCCACATTTTAACAAACTTTTCTTCCATTGAATAAAGTGTTGAAAACTTTCTCGGCAGAAAAAAACGTTTGTCTGGGTGATCCCACTCAGAATAAATGAGCTTTTCAAGTAAATTTTGAACAGGAAAAGCCTGTGCTGCTTGGGAAGGTTTCAGTGACCCCAAAGCAGAAGAGGGTTCTTTAACTGATTCAGGTACGGGCAACTTAAATGTGGAGCGGACCAATCCAGTAAGGATCTGCACTAAGACTTTCTCCTCTTGGGAAGTCGCAGAGGGTCCCTCTCCACCTGATTCCTCCGAAGAGGAATCATCTGTCCCATCCTGATCCTCTGAAAGGGATTCATCTCCTTTATCCCTGAGCTCCTCTTCCTGAGGTTCTTGGGAAACAGAGGAAGGCCTAGTGCGTTTTCTTCCACTGAGTGAAGCTGTAATCATGGCTAATAATCTTTCCTCTAAACCATTAATGGTTGAGGAAAAAACCTCCTGTGTAATGTATACAGGGGCTGAAGTGCCGGAGGCAGGTGTAGCCCCTGACCCCTAAGGCTCTCCCTGGCTAGCCGTCCCTGGCCCCACAGGGGGGGAGGATGCTGCAGACAGGGTGTCCTCAGAACCTGAACGAGATCCCCTAGTGTCTCTGGTTCTGGGGGTGTTTGAACCTCTTCTACCCATAGTGCAAAGCAACAAGGTGGAGGTATCACAAAATGAACACTGACTGCTGAGCGATGTAGTCTGGCTAAAAGCCCTGCTACCCAATGCTCAGTCTGGTGTTACCTTAGTAAATGCTGCCTAGGAGAATGCCTGTGTCCCACCTTACACGCGACCGTCAGCTCTGTGTCCCTCCGAAGGCGCTGTGCACCTGTACAGAGTGCTTTAATAGCCCGCAGCTGGCCTGAGTGGGAGTCTAAGCACCTGTGCTGACAGCCCGCCCCACCCCCCACCCCACCCGCTCGAATTTCGAAAAAACAAGCGATTCCCGTGCTGGCCGACCCTCCGGAAATAACATGGAGGAAGGCTGGGGGAGGAGGGAGAGAGGCTGGTAGTGAAAGCCTAAAAACGGCAATGGTGGCAATAGCGGCGGAGGCGGCGGTGCCCGAGCGGTATAACCGCCTTCTACACCCCTGTGGCCTCCCCCTAGCCTGGGGGGAACATCAAACATGAGAAATCCCCCCATCCATCTTACCTTGAGGCCTGGAGATGCTGTGAAGCCTGAACACTGAGCCGACATCAGCATGACAAGGTTTGTGCTCTTGGCAGCCCCCGGTGGTCACAATAGGCATAGGATGCATTTACTTTAAAGGAGAAAACCTACTAGAATTAGAAAATTCTGTGGAATCTCCTCTTACCTTATCCAGCCGCAGGGTTCAGTTTACACAGACCCAATCTTCACCTCTCAAGGTGGGCTCCGTTTAGAAAACCGTCAGAGACTGGGGCCCCCTACGAATAGGGGGATCCTGCAGTTCTGGACCTGTAAAGCACCCGGATAGAAATTAGGCTAGAAAACCATTTTCTAATATGCGGGGTCCAGCTCACTAAAAAGAGAAGTGTTACAGGTAAAACCTTGTTTCTTCGGACACAAGGCCCGGGTACCATCCAATTCAGCCACGAAAGGACACTTTGAGATGGATCCGATCTGCCTGGCTTGCCCCAGTATAGGATATAGGATATTCCCCTTTGGAGCTCAGCACAGCACATCTTTACACGTCCATCACCTAAGACACTGGCGTAAAAACTGAGGTATCCCTGCAAGGGGAGGGATTATATAGGGGATTGAACTTTCTGATAGGGTGTGCCAGTGTCCAATCACCAGTGATGCACTATATAACCCATCAGTTATTACTGTGGCTCTGTGTCCTGTGATGTTCGAGAAAGAAATATGTTTTTTTTTATCCAACCATGTGATTCACATATTCCTACACTGTATAGCCAGGAACATGACACCAGTATTCTGTGGTGGAGCTTTGCAGCTTCCTGTGTCCTACTACCATCTCATTGGAACATGCAAAGAGCATTCATACACAAGGGCAGTGATGGCGAACCTTGGCACCCCAGATGTTTTAGAACTACATTTCCCATGATATTCAACTGCACTGCAGAGTTCCTGAGCATCATGGGGAATGTAGTTCCAAAACATCCGGGGTGCCAAGGTTCGCCATCACTGCACTAGGGGTTGATTTACTAAGGCCCCTTTCACACTGCCAGTAAAACACTGAGCGCTTTTGAAGAGCTTTCCATTAATTTCAATGGAGAGGGGTGTTTTTTCACCGCCCTGCCAGCACACTGCCCCAGTGTGAAAGCCTTCATTGATTTCAGTGGAAATAATAGGTTTTCGTGAGCTTTTCAGGCGCTTTTTTTTAGCTTGAAAGCGCCTCAGTGTGAAAGGGGTCTTAAACTGGAGAGTGTACAATCTGGTGCAGCTGTGCATGGTAGCCAATCAGTTTCTAACTTCAGCTTGTTCAATTAAGCTTTGACAATAAAACCTGGAAGCTGATTGGTTTCTATGCAGAGCTGCACCAGTTTTAGTACAGCCGTGGTCAAAAGTTTTGAGAATGACACAAATATTAGTTTTCACAAAGTCTGTTGCTTCAGTGTTTTTAGATCTTTTTGTCAGATGTTACTATGTTATACTGAAGTACAATTACAAGCATTTACGAAGTATCAAAGGCTTTTATTGACAATTACATTATGTTTATGCAAAGAGTCAGTGTTTGGAGTGTTGACCCTTCTTTTTCAAGGCCTCTGCAATTTGCCCTGGCATGCTGTCAATCAACTTCTGGACCACATCCTGACTGATCTCATTTCATTCCTACCTATCACACTTTTGAAGATCATTGAGCACCAGCCCAGTGGAATTACCCACAAAATGACCCCATTTTGGAAAGAAAACACCCCAACATATATTATATGAGGCATGGGCTGCAAATAGGTACTTGGGTACTCTGATGGGCTGCAGATAGGTACTTGGGTACTCTGATGGGCTAGAGACAGTTACTCGGGTAACTTGATGAGCTGCAGACAGGTACTCGGGTACTCTGATGGGCTGGTGACAGGTACTCGGGTACTCTGATGGGCTGGTGACAGGTACTTGGGTACTCTGATGGGCTGGTGACAGGTACTCGGGTATTCTGATGGGCTGGTGACAGGTACTCGGGTATTCTGATGGGCTGGTGACAGGTACTCGGGTACTCTGATGGGCTGGTGACAGGTACTCGGTTACTCTGATGGGCTGGTGACAGGTACTCGGTTACTCTGATGGGCTGGTGACAGGTACTCGGTTACTCTGATGGGCTGGTGACAGGTACTCGGGTACTCTGATGGCCTGGTGACAGGTACTCGGGTACTCTGATGGCCTGGTGACAGGTACTCGGGTACTCTGATGGCCTGGTGACAGGTACTCGGGTACTCTGATGGGCTGGTGACTTTTATTTGGGTACTCCGAAGGTGGTGACAGGTACTCGGTACTCATATGAACTGTGACGGGTACACATATAGACTGTGACAGGTACTCGGGTACTCATATGGATTGTGACAGGTACTCAGGTACTCATATGGACTGTGACAGGTACTCATATGGACTGTGACAGGTACTCGGGTACTCTGATGGACTGTGACAGGTACTCGGGTACTCTGATGGACTGTGACAGGTACTCGGGTACTCTGATGGACTGTGACAGGTACTCGGGTACTCTGATGGACTGTGACAGGTACTCGGGGACTCTGATGGACTGTGACAGGTACTCGGGTATTCAGATGAACTGTGACAGGTACTCATATCGACTGACAGGTACTCATATGGACTTGACAGGTACTTTGATGGGTGGTGACAGGTCCTCTGTCCTCTTTATTGTGGGGGCGGCAGTCAGTGTGATTGATGTACACTGTAAGCAGTAACGAGATGTTACTGCAATCTCCTTCTCACACACGATCAGTGTGTGAGAAGGAGAACCCGGTAATGTCTCGTTACCTCAGTTTGTTGACATTTAGTGATCGGCTGTGAAAGGATCACAGCCGATCACGTGGTAAACAGCCGCTGGCCAATGGCTGTTTACCAGCGTCGGTGACGAGCAGTGTTCCCGGGAACACGCCGCCACCGATGTCCACGCGTAGCGTGCTCACGTTTGAGCGCATGCGCCGTGCAAAGTGGGGCGGTACCACCTGTGATCGGCCGTGACTTCATCACAGCCGATCACGTGGTAAACAGCCATGCCCAATGGCTGTTTACCCTGCTCGCCACCGAGGGGGTTCAGGGATGCGCTCACATGATCGCGCACATTCCCTGTTTATGACACCCGCCCAGAATGAGAGCTGCGCTGCCTGGTTAAGGTCTGGGGAATTTCCTGGCCATGGACCCGAAATGTTGATGTTTTGTTCCCCAAGCCACTTAGTTATCACTTTTGGCTTATGGCAAGGTGCTCCATCATGCTGGAAAAGACATTGATCCTCACCAAACTGTTCTTGGATGGTTGGGAGAAGTTGCTCTCAGAGGATGTTTTTGTACCATTCATGGCTGTGTTCTTAGACAAAATTGTGAGTGAGCCTACTCCCTTGGCACATGAATGGTCTCAGGATGCTTTACTGTTGGCTTGACACAGGACTGATGGTAGCGCTCACCTTTTCTTCTCCGGACAAGGTTTTTTCTGGATGCCCCAAACAATCAGAAAGGGGATTCATCAGAGAAAATGACTTTACCCCAGTCCTCAGCAGTCAAATCCCTGTGCCATTTGCAGAATATCAGTCTGTCCCTGATGTTTTTCCTTTGCTGCCCTTCTTGATACTGGACCATCCTCCAAAAGTCTTCGCCTCACTGTGCGTGTATCAGGAATCATGAATCAGATGGTGAATCAGATCACACCTTTTTTAATATAGTAGTAGAAATGTTACATATAGTAAATGTAGTCAAAACATAGCCAGGGTTCAGTAATCAAAGCGGGTAGTCAGTGCAAGCCAGTAAATCAGGAAGCCAGAGATCAGCATAGTCGGAGACTACTACTAACAGGATCAGGAACCAGAAGGGACATCAGCCAGGCAAGTCTTTAACAGAAAAACAGCAGAGAATATTCAGATATGCTGAACAAGGCGAAGGCATGGGAGAAATGAACCAGGCAGTTTAAATAGCCAGAAGGGGCTGGCTGATGAGCAGGAAATGATCACCAGGTGAGGCACTGTGGAACGATAAGTACTGGCAATTAACTGACAGCTGAGTCCAACCCTGACAGCATGCAGATGCACTTACACTTGCCTGCTGCCATTCCTGAGCTAGCTCTGCACTGGTGGTGCCTCGGTCCCACAGCTGAATCAACTGTAGGAGACGGTCCTGGCGCTTGCTGGGCTTTCTTGGGTGCCCTGAAGCCTTCTTCACAAATGCAGTGGAAATGTTTTTTATGGGATTAAGTTAATTTTCATGGCAAATAGGGACTTTTCAATTAATTGCAATCCATCTGATAACTCTTCATAACATTCTGGAGTATATGCAAATTACCATCATAAAAACTGAGGCAGCAGACTTTATAAAAATTAATATTTGTCATTCTCAAAACTTTTGGCCACGGCTGTAAATTACCCCACTGTGTCAAAGCTGCCTTAACAACTTCTTCTTTAGCTCCAAAAGCCTGAAGTATGTGGGCATAGCAATAAAACGGCAGTAGCTAATAATGCAAAATCTCCCAAATTTCCGATATCTGTTGTGGTGAGTGGTTGGTGGGAAGATAAAACAACACTAGATTCAGCATGTTATACCAGCAATACTTTTATAATACATAACTGGACTAAGTCTGTACAGTGATGGATGTGCCTGCATAGTGACATAACGGGGGTTAAGTGCTTTTACCTCCCTGATCAAACATCAGTAGGATGCCATATTTTATAATGTCTTCAAACATCGCTCTTAAAGCGAATTTCCATCCAAAAATGGAACTTCCACTTTAAGGGAGGTGACCCCCTGACATGTCACATTTGGCATGTCATTTTTTTTTTGGGGGGGGGGGGGATACCCTCTTTTTCAAGGGTCCCAGCTCCCACTTCCGGCGCACTGCAGCATCGGAAGGGAGATCACCTCTTTCCCCTCCATCTCGGCAGTCATCTGGGACACGTCACAGGTCCCAAATGATTGCCCGGCCAGTCACAGTGCGCGGCTTTTGCGCATGCGCAGTGGGTGCCCGGTTGTGAAGCCACAGTCAGGTGCCTGTATTTACAATGCCGGCGCCACAGAGAGGAGGGGGAGACGAACGGGGCTTCGTTCCCCCGCATCGCTGGAGCCTGGGACAGGTAAGTGTCCAATTATTAAAAGTCGGCAGCTGCACTATTTGTAGCTGCTGATTTTTTATTCTTTTTATTTTTTTTTACGCAGAACTCCTCTTTAAGTGTAGGAGGTGCTTTCTGTAACAGCTCAGGATGTAATCTATACACAATACATGATTTCATCTGATACTTGCAATTTTGAGGGGTTTGAATAAAAATTGGGTAGAGGTACTAAAGACATCCACTTACTGTGAGTGAGTCTGTGGGCACAGCATGCTTCTATAGACATTATAACAGCATTTTTCACTGTCATGTGGTGGTCAGTTCCTGTCATGCAGCTGCTATCTCTTATATTATCAAATTTACAGTGGGGCAAAATGGCTGTTTTGTTGATTGAAAAGTTTAGTTTTTGTAACAAATGCCACTGTTTCTCGACCTGTCTGGCAAATGTACAAGTCAGATAACAGCTAGAGAATTGATAATTGTGCCATAGCTGTACAGTACATGGTACGTCAAGTTCTCCTTTTGATTTCCTAAATTAAATTGAAATGTCAGTGTGTTTGTTGAATTTGCACTTCTACATTAAGACTGGAAGCCCTCTTCATCTCCGCCAAATACAAGTGATGAGAGATACTTATCTGTTGAATAGTGTGCTCTTTGCATTACAGTGGTACCATGACCTGTTCCTCATTTAGTCTAGTTTGCTGCGTTTAATTGCCATTAACCTTTGTAGAAAGTGATACGTTCTTTGACAGCTATGATAATAGCCTTGGCACTCGACACCCATAATGTGGAAAACAAGCATTTCTCCCTATTGCTTCACATCCCTTGTGTCTCTGATTGAAGATAATTAGGAAGCCTGTCAGGAGTTTTCTTCCCCCTTGCCAGTTTTAAGGTCTAAAGTGTTTTCTCACTGATGTCACCCACCTTTACCTCATATTTTGCATATTGTCCGCTCCCACCGCTGGCAGACACATTACACATGACAGGAGATGCTCTGCTTTAGTCAGTGGGGGCACTTTAATTAGCCGCATGTTCATTCTGACCTGTGCGTTTTGTCCTCTTACAAACCCAAAAGAAACCACTATATGTATGAGTGCTCAACACTGACACTGGCTTTGTACCAGGCAAAGAGCACTACAAAGAAATATATCATTTCCAACTCACAACTGTAATATGCCGTACTTTGTCATAAAATAATCTAATGCATAAACAAAAAGCTGAAGTTTCAACCCCGCAACACCCAAAAAAAAACCTATGTGTGTGTATATATACAGTGGGGACAGAAAGTATTCAGACCCCCTTACATTTTTCACTCTTTGTTATATTGCAGCTATTTGCTAAAATCATTTCAGTTCATTTTTTTCCTCATTAATGTACACACAGCACCCCATATTGACAGAAAAACACAGAATTGTTGACATTTTTGCAGATTTATTAATAAAGAAAAACTGAAATATCACATGGTCCTAAGTATTCAGTGACACTCATATAGTTAACTCAGGTGCTGTCCATTTCTTCTGATCATCCTTGAGATGATTCTACACCTTCATTTGCATCCAGCTGTGTTTGATTATACTGATTGGACTTGATTAGGAAAGCCACACACCTGTCTATATAAGACCTTACAGCTCACAGTGCATGTCAGAGCAAATGAGAATCATGAGGTCAAAGGAACTGCCTGAAGAGCTCAGAGACAGAATTGTGGCTAGGCACAAATCTGGCCAAGGTTACAAAAAAATTTCTGCTGCACTTAAGATTCCTAAGAGCACAGTGGCCTCCATAATCTTTAAATGGAAGACATTTGGGACGACCAGAACCCTGCTAGGGCTGGCCATCTGGCCAAAATTAGCTATCGGGGAAGAAGAGCCTTGGTGAGAGAGGTAAAGAAGAACCCAAAGATGACTGTGGCTGAGCTCCAGAGATGCAGTCGGGAGATGGGAGAAAGTTGTAGAAAGTCAACCATCACTGCAGCCCTCCACCAGACGGGGCTTTATGGCAGAGTGGCCCGACGGAAGCCTCTCCTCAGTGCAAGACACATGAAAGCCTGCATGGAGTTTGCTAAAAAACACCTGAAGGACTCCAAGATGGTGAGAAATAAGATTCTCTGGTCTGATGAGACCAAGATAGAACTTTTTGGCCTTAATTCTAAGCGGTATGTGTGGAGAAAACCAGGCACTGCTCATCACCTGTCCAATACAGTCCCAACAGTGAAGCATGGTGGTGGCAGCATCATGCTGTGGGGTGTTTTTCAGCTGCAGGGACAGGATGACTGGTTGCAATCGAGGGAAAGATGAATGCGGCCAAGTACAGGGATATCCTGGATGAAAACTTTCTCCAGAGTGCTCAGGACCTCAGACTGGGCCGAAGGTTTACCTTCCAACAAGACAATGACCCTAAGCACACAGCTAAAATAACGAAGGAGTGGCTTCACAACAACTCTGTGACTGTTCTTGAATGGCCCAGCCAGAGCCCTGACTTAAACCCAATTGAGCATCTCTGGAGAGACCTAAAAATGGCTGTCCACCAACGTTTAGCATCCAACCTGACAGAACTGGAGAGGATCTGCAAGGAGGAATGGCAGAGGATCCCCAAATCCAGGTGTGAAAAACTTGTTGCATCTTTCCCAAAAAGACTCATGGCTGTATTAGATCAAAAGGGTGCTTCTACTAAATACTGAGCAAAGGGTCTGAATACTTAGGACCATGTGATATTTCAGTTTTTCTTTTTTAATAAATCTGCAAAAATGTCAACAATTCTGTGTTTTTCTGTCAATATGGGGTGCTGTGTGTACATTAATGAAAAAAAAAAATGAACTTAAATGATTTTAGCAAATGGCTGCAATATAACAAAGAGTGAAAAATTTAAGTGGGTCTGAATACCTCCCATCCCCACTGTATGGTTTTACACTATGGAGAGCCTTTTTCTTTTTGGGGAAATTCCATGAGCATGACTATTCGAAGGGGGATTTCATACCATATGGACTCCGTGGAGATTTCCTGCTGAGATTGAGCTGTGATTGTCACTGAAACTCTGTTGTGGGAAGTTCATATACAGTGGGAATCACCATATACATATCTCTTTGCAAGAATAAAGGCTCTGGCTGAGTATTAGCCACAAGCGCAATAGACCTCCAGTGATAGGAGGTCCATGCAAGCTGGTAAGCCTGCATTTCTTATGGTGAAAGTTTCACATCACTTGCAGTGTTGGATGGTGTTACTATCGCTAGAAGGATATGTTTATCTAATTAAGACTTTCTCACGGTTTGCACGATCGGTGTTCTGTGTTTTTCTGTCAATATGGGATGCTATGTGTACATTAATGAGGAAAAAAATTAACTTAAATGATTTTAGCAAATGGCTGCAATATAACAAAGAGTGAAAAATTTAAGGGGGTCTGAATACTTTCCGTCCCCACTGTGTGTGTGTGTGTATATATAGATATAGATATATATATAATATAATATAGCGTATATGTGTGTGTATGTATGTGTGTGAGTATATATATAAACAGTATCTCACAAAAGTGAGTACACCCCTCACATTTGGATCTTGGCAATCTTCTTCTAGCCTAGGCCATCTTCATGTAGAGCAACAATTTTTTTTGTCAGATCCTCCGAGATCTTTGCCATGAGGTGCCATGTTGAACTTCCAGTGACCAGTATGAGAGAGTGAGAGCGATAACACCAAATTTAACACACCTGCTCTCCAGTTATACCCGAGACATTATAACACTAACGAGTCACATGACACTGGGGAGGGAAAATGGCCAATTGGGCCCAATTTGGACATTTTCATTTAGGGGTGTACTTGCTTTTGTTGCCAGTGGTTCAGATATTAATGGCTGTGTGTTGTTATTTTGAGGGGACAGCAAATTTACACTGTTATACAAGCTGTACACTCACTACTTTACATTGTAGCAAAGTGTCATTTCTTCAGTGTTATCACATGAAAAGATATAATAAAATATTTACAAAAATGTGAGGGGTGTATTCACTTTTGTGGGATACTGTGTATACACACAGTACTGTACAAAAGGTTTAGGCAGGCGTGAAAAAATGCTGTAAATTAAGAATGCTTTCAGAAATAGAAGTGTTAATAGTTTATTTTTTTGCATTTAACAAGATAGAACAGAATAGTAAATTAAATCAATATTTGGTGTGACCATCCTTTGACTTCAAATCCGCATTAATTCTTCTAGGTACAATTGCACAGTTTTTGAAGGAAATCGTCAGGTAAGTTGCACAAGACATCTTGGAGAACTAACCACAGATCTTCTCTGGATGTAGGCTGCCTCAACTCATTCTGTCTCTTCATGTAATCCCAGACAGACTCAATGATTTTGAGATCAGGGCTCTGTGAGGGCCAAACCATCACTTCAGAAAGCCTTGTTCTTCTTTACACTGAAGATAGTTCTTAATGACATTGGCTGCATGTTAGGGGTCATTGTCCTACTGTAGAATAAATTTGGTGGTTATCACACGCCTCCCTGATGGTATGGGATGATGGATAGTTATCTGCCTGTATTTCTCAGCATTGAGAACAACATTGATCCTAACAAAATCTCCAACTTCATTTGCAGAGATGCAGCCCCAAACCTGCAAGGAACCTCCACCATGCTTCACTGTTGCCTGCAGACTCATTATTGTACAGTTTTCCAGCCCCTTGGTGAACAAACTGCCTCCTGCTACAGCCAAATATTTAAAATTTTGACTCATCAGTCCAGAGCACCTGCTGCCACTTTTCTGCACCCCAGTTGTGTGCATAGTTGAGGTGCTTAATCTTGTTTCCATGTCAGAGGTATGGCTTTTTGGATGCAATTTTTCCATGAAGGCCACCCATGGCCAGACTTCTGTGGACAGTAGATGGGTGTACCTGGGTCCCACTGGTTTCCACCAGTTCTGTGTTGATGGCAATGCTGGACATCTTCCAATGTTGAAGGGAAGTAACCATGATGTGTTTTTCATCTGCTGCATCAAGTTTTCTTGGCCGACCACTGCGTCTTCTTTATTTCAGTGTTGCCCGATCAGTGGTGTCTTCGATGCTGAGAAATACAGGCAGATATTTATCCATCATGCCATGCCATCAGGGAGGCATGTGGTTGGCCCCAAATATATCCTACAGCAGGACAATGACCCCAAACATATAGCCAATGTCATTAACCTCTTGCCCGCCATCGTTTGACGGAGGCAGAATGGCTCCCCTGCGCAAATCTTTGTAGCTGTACAGCGGCTGCTTTAGGGGTATAGGGGGGCACGCACACTCTCCGCGTCACTGAGGAGTGGATGCATGTGCCCGGTGGCCGCGATGTGTCTAAACACACAGGAGGGGAGACAGATTGTGTGTTCCTAGTATATAAGAACAAAGATCGGTCTCCTCCCCCAGGCAGTCCCATCCCCCCTACAGTTAGAACTCACTGAGGGAACACATTTAACCCCTAGATCGCCCCCTAGTGTTAACCCCTTCCCTGCCGGTGACATTTATACAGTAACCAGTGTCTATTTATAGCTCTGATCACTGTATAAATGTCAGCGGTCCCAAAAAAATGTCAAAAGGGTCCGATCTGTCCACCGCAATGTTGCAGTCTCAATGAAAACCACAGATCACCGGCATTACTAGTAAAAAAAAAAATATAATAAAAATGCCATAAATATATCCCCTATTTTGTAGACACTATAACTTTTGTGCAAACCAATCAATATATGCTTATTGCGATATATTTTTTTTTTTTATTTAACCAAAAATATGTAGAAGAATATATATCGGCCTAAACTGAGGTAGAAAATGTTTTTTTTTTGTTTTGTTTTTTTTTTATTTGAGATATTTTTTATAGCAAAAATTTAAAAAATATTGTTTTTTTTGTTTGTTTTTCTCTTCTAAATTGCTGGTCTTTTTTTGTTTATAGCGCAAAAAATAAAAAACGCAGCGTTGATCAAATACCACCAAAAGAAAGCTCTATTTGTGGGAAAAAAAGGACATAAATTTTGTTTGGGTACATTGCCACTTGACCTCCCAATTGTCAGTTAAAGTGACGCAGTGCCATATCTCAAAAAATGGCCCGGTCAGGAAGGGGGTAAATCCTTCTGGGGCTGAAGTGGTTAAGAACTATCTTCAGTGTAAAGAATAACAAGGAGTCCTGGAAGTGATAGTGTGGCCCCAACAGAGCCCTGATCTCAACATCGTTGAGTCTATCTGGGGTTACATGAAGAGACAGATGGATTTGAGACAGCCTACATTCACAGAAGATCTGTGGTTAGTTCTCCAACATGTTCGGAACAACCTGTCTGCCGAGTTTCTTTAAAAACTGTATGCAAGTGTACCTAGAAAAATTGATGCTGTTTTGAAGGCAAAGGGTGGTATTTTGCTAAAAAAAATGAATAAAAAAAAATAATCAACACTTCTATTTTCATAACGCATTCTTAATTTACAGCATTTTTTTAAACCTTAAACTCCAAAAATGTTTTTACTGCGCTATCCCAAAAAGTGATCTTGTGTATAAGATTCAACTTGAATACTGTGGCAAAAAAAGCTGCAACTAACAAATGCAAGACACACGCATTCAAAATAACATACCAAATAATAAGCTGCGCTATAAATTGAAATCATAAAAAAAAAACCCTTAATATATTAAAAATATTTAATAAGTGTGCTGAACTCCCCAATAGAACAAATTAATTCAAAGGAGAAGTTTGTGGTATGTAAAAAAATACACACACATATTCACCTCTATGCTTGCTGCTGGATCAGTGTGATGTTGGAGCTGTCCCCCACCGACTCTAAGACTCTAAGAAGTGAGCGATCACATGACCACAAATCGCTCAGTTCTCTGTCAGATTTGAGCAGAAAGCGGTGACTGGCAGTTCCCACTCTCTGCTCTCCAACACTCACTGGAGTGGTTGGCTCTGGCACTGAGAGACTGAGCTAGCTACCAATCAGGCATCTGGGTGAATCCCAACAATACGGTCAGGATCCTTCCAGACCCTGGAGCAGCACTGTGATATCAGCCTCCAGTGGGCTTTAGCCTGCTGTTAGCTGATTCTCGGTCACAGTAGAGCAAAAGTAAGTGCACCCCTGTGACCCACTAGAGAAGTACACTACTGTGCAAACAGACAGGTTTAAAAAAATAACATACCAAATAATAAGCTGCGCTATAAATTGAAATCATCAAAAAAAACCCTTACAGGTTTGTGTGGATACACATATGTGCATATATACAGTATCACATTAACATTCCCTATCACCAGTGATATGTGCAAACAAAAAGGGAATAAAACACAAACCGTGACAAATATATGTGGCTAAATGCCAAGAAATAAAACAAAAATATGATATGAAGAATATTGTAAAAAATGAAGTCCACTCAAATGGACAAAAATAAAAATACAAAGTCCACTATTATAGACAGTCCTCCGGGGGGTGACTTAATGTTCCTCTATAAACGGTGACATGCAATTCCGAAACTGGAGGTGGTATGTGTTGGGGTACAATGCATAATTGTAAGTGCAACATTTTTTTATTCTAATAAACCTTTTATAAACGTAATGCACTATGGAAGCTTTTTGTCATTTCACGGCCTATGAACGCTTGCTTGCCATATGAGATGACATTTCATGCTGAAACCGTGGGGAATCCTCTTAGCGCTGACAGCTGCCGAAAGACCCGAGGCTGGGGTAGAAGCCAAAGGCACGTTAGATCTCCGTAAAAAGAGATCTAGGGAGCTGGTAAGCGGCAGCATTTCTCGTGGTGAAGGCACTTTCTGTATTGTACCCCAACACATACCACCTCCAGTTTCGGAATTGCATGTCACCGTTTATAGAGGAACATTAAGTCACCCCCCGGAGGACTGTCTATAATAGTGGACTTTGTATTTTTATTTTGGTCCATTTGAGTGGACTTCATTTTTTACAATATTCTTCATATCATATTTTTGTTTTATTTCTTGGCATTTAGCCACATATATTTGTCACTGTTTGTGTTTTTTTCCCTTTTTTTTTGCACATATCACTGGTGATAGGGAATGTTAATGTGATACTGTATATATGCACATATGTGTATCCACACAAACCTGTAAGGGTTTTTTTGATGATTTCAATTTATAGCGCAGCTTATTATTTGGTATGTTATTTTTTTAAACCTGTCTGTTTGCACAGTAGTGTACTTCTCTAGTGGGTCACAGGGGTGCACTTACTTTTGCTCTACTGTGACCGAGAATCAGCTAACAGCAGGCTAAAGCCCACTGGAGGCTGATATCACAGTGCTGCTCCAGGGTCTGGAAGGATCCTGACCGTATTGTTGGGATTCACCCAGATGCCTGATTGGTAGCTAGCTCAGTCTCTCAGTGCCAGAGCCAACCACTCCAGTGAGTGTTGGAGAGCAGAGAGTGGGAACTGCCAGTCACCGCTTTCTGCTCAAATCTGACAAGAGAACTGAGTGATTTGTGGTCATGTGATCGCTCACTTCTTAGAGTCGGTGGGGGACAGCTCCAACATCACACTGATCCAGCAGCAAGCATAGAGGTGAATATGTGTGTGTATTTTTTTACATACCACAAACTTCTCCTTTGAATTAATTTGTTCTATTGGGGAGTTCAGCACACTTATTAAATATTAAATTTTTTTTCAGTTGGTAGTTCTAAGTGTTTTTTTTTCTTTTTATGCAATTTCTCTAAAGCATAAGAGGTTTTATATAAAACATTGTTTTGGTAATCTTCTTTAATACACTTATTTTATAAATCTATTAACTAACATTGAAAATTGATGCTGTATAAGTAGCCTTTCCAGTCTAATGACATGGAGTTCCCTTTGCTGGCCATGATGCCCATCAGTGCTCTGCAGATAAATTTGTGTGTTAGTGCTGCTGAAACAAAAGCACAGCTGACAGGGCCGATGATATGCTGCAGCCTTGTCCTGACAGGACAATTTAAGTGATGCAGCTCAGTGCAGCGGACACGAGTGACATGCTTGGCTGCCTAGAGCTCCATGTACACATCACTCACTGCTGGGCCGCTCATGTCAGCTGCCTGGGGAAGAGGGAGAGTTGGGATGTGACACCACTTACCTATACACACATTTACACGCTGCTGTGATTGAATATTGTTTAGCTTTGTGCTTTATTCCTTACAAACCCACACAAATCCTTCTTGATGACATTGTTTCTTGTCAACGTTTGATTTTCTTTGCCAAGATTGATTTGTGTTTCACATTCTTCAGAATTCCATGCAGTTAATGTAGACCTGCCTCATAGTCCTCCTCCTTGTAATGGTGAGAAGAAGCAGCCATTCATTCGGAGGTATGATAATGAACAGGACATATCCTGTCCAATCATCTAGGAATGGCTGACATCACAATCATTGGAAGTGATTTTACCCGCTAAATTATAAATTGGGGGCTCAGACACAGCTGGCAGTTACAGGGCAAATCTCTATGCTGTGAGGTACAGCAATCTGACTTCTCAAAAATGTATTCAATAGGAACTGCTGTCTCCTATCTTATAACATCGGTCTTGAGCAACAGAGGCAGCTTATCATGGGCATCTTAAAGTTGCACTACACTGCACCTGAGCACCACAAATCAAAAACGCTATTTAAATCATTTTTATTATTTAAAACAAACTCCCCCATCCATCCACGGCTCCCATGTTTTTTTGTATCCATCGGAAGATGCCATAACTACAGATTTCACTGAGTTAAGGAATACAGTCCATTGATATCACTGCCCATTCTGTTAAGGTAGGAATTGGGGGAGATTGGCAGTGGCAAGGGTTGACCGATCTGGCTGCAGTTAAAGAAAAAATGATGGACATCCTTTTGGCAAATTTTATGGATCCATAGATGAGCGTAATTTGAGGTTTGTTCATGATAGCTGTCCCTTATACTCTATACTCTAAAATAGATATTTAGAATAGGTTTCTAGAAACTGGGAGACATTTTGATCAAATGTGGGTCATATTGTCACCAGGATCCTGACATCGCCAACACTCATCCAGAAGAGATGGATAGAAAAATATGTGGACATCTGTACCACCTAGTGAGGATTTTAAAGTTATTTTACTTGGGCTCTACTGGCTTTAGAAAGTTTGTGAGAAAATGAAAGCTTTCTCCCAGTCTTCAGAGTCAGTTTGATTATTTAGTTATTTTTCCCAAATGGCTGTGTAAGTGGGTTCAGCTCCTTTTTAGCTAAGACACCGTCGGCTGGGCAGCTGACAGCATAACTGCAATGGATGACTCCTCTCCATTCAGCTGTTGGCTGGGAGATTCACCAGCAGACCACAAAAAGTAAGCAAAGAGGCAGGGATACTGGTGATGCTCATGTCCAAATATGGTCATTGTTATATTTGGACAATGTCACCAGCATCCTCATCCCTTTGTGGACAGATAATCTCCCAGTTGACAAATGATTGGGGCTTGGGATGAGTTTATCGATTGCTAGGAAGTCAGCTGTCGCTGGCATCCTAGAAACCTAAAGTTCTGTACAAGGAGGTGTCACATAATGGCACCTTCCCAGGACATATGCCCAACTCTGGTCACTGGTGTGTCCCCTGTACGCCAACTCGGAGTTGATCTTAAATGCCTCCATCTGCAAACTGGTGGTAATTCTGTTATACTCTGTCACAGCCATAGCAATGGATTCTGAAAGTGGCAGTGGGAAGAACTACTTTAATCTGGTGCACATGTTGGTACCATTACAGAAACTGGAACACAGCTTTCATGAATTTGGCGCAGACCATATAAAAGGGGGCCACACCAAAAGAAGTGTCATTACTTTGTTGAATTCCTCCCATTGGGTGTAATGAGCTGCTGTTCAACTCAAAGACATGTATATACAATCCATTACTACAACCAAAGCAGGGCCTCCCTCCTCCACACATTTATAATGCCCAGCAAGTTTTTCTAAATCTGCTGGCTTGGGGTGCTACAAGGCCACACTATTTTCTTGTTAAACCACCATTACCTCTTTCGATGTATATCAAGTGCCACCACATACTGCACAAAAATTCTACCAACATATACAGTATATTCCTTTATGTCTCATGAAGTAATGTGCCACATTCCACATATGTTATTGATAGCACATTAATATACACAGATGCCATTGCCATGCCCAGCCATTTGTACTAGCCCACATATTATAATGTAGTGTTATTTCTAACATATTATTGCACACTTGTTTATAAAGGGGAATTTACAGCACTAAACCTTGATAGAGTAGTCTGTAATAGGGAAGGTATATAATGCAGGGTGCAGTAAAACTGATATGTGGCTGCTGTACTATGTACTTGCATGAGAAAATATCCTATTCTCTTTGCATTGCTTCCTTTATGTGAAATTCCCAGTGTTCCTGTCAGTCCCTCGGCTCTCCTATTAAAAACTGACCACATTAAGCAGGAGAGCACATCTTGGTTCTCTAGCTATGCTGGGAACTCTGTGTAGGCTCCTCCTATAAATGAACTTGTCCTGACACCCCCCCCTGCCCAGCCTTTCATTGGGAATCTCCGTGTGCTGCTGTTTCTCCTCCCCCCAAGCTTTTATGCATCTGAGAACAGAGGAAATATGATCACTTATTCAGCCCTGGTTCACATTGATGTGATTTGACATGTCAAATTGGCGGCAATTGCCGGCAATGGCAGCGTCTGAATCGGTGCGGTGCCGGACCGATTCCCAAAAGTAGTTTCTGTACTACTTTTGGTGATTTCGGAATGCGATTTCCATTGACATCTGTGCAGAAACCCACACAGATATCTCTGAAATCGTTATCGAAATCATGACTGGCACGCGGAAATTTCATTCCAGCACTCAGTGTGAACCTAGGCAAGAAGGAAAAAAAGGCATTTATAATGTTTGGTGTTTTTTTTTTTTTTTTTTTTTTTTATGTACACACAATTTTTTTTTTGCGTTTTTCTATTTTAAACTGAATGGGTTGTTTTACAAGGCGAGGGTTTACAATCACTTTAAAATTGTTCAAAAATAGCATTAATTCTCATACAATAAAAGTGATCACCATGTTTGCAATTAAAGGCACAGATCTGGCATGTTCAAAAATAAAGTTCAGACAAATTTCTAAACAAACTATAGTGCTTCATTCTCAGTAAATATGTATATGCCAAATTGTATGATCCATGGTAGATTTGTGTCATACTGCAGAGAGATTGGCTCATCTGGCTGCGAACTTACATTGTGCCACAAAAACAAAAGTTATTTGAAAGCCTAGCATATAACAGGTATACGCCAAAAAATGATTTTTATACCTTTACCCGTCCCCAGGATGATGACATGAACTTTCAGTTGAATGAGGAGCCTCCCAGCTTCCCTGGACAAGAGCAATCTGGTTTCTGCTTTGATCCAAGGTAACAAGCTGCTAATTATATACTATAAGTACAGTGCCTTGAAAAAGTATTCGAACCTTTTTGAAATTTTCCACATTTTGTCATGTTACAACCAAAAATGTTAATGTGTTTTATTGGGATTTTATGTGATAGAGATAGACCAACACAAAGTGGCATATAATTGTGAAGTGGAAGGAAAATGATAAATGGTTTTCAATTTTTTTTACAAATAAATATGTGAAAAGTGTGGCGTACATTTGTATTCAGCCCCCCTGAGTCTTTTGTAGAACCACCCTTTGCTGTAATTACAGCTGCAAGTCTTTTTGGGGATGTCTCTACCAGCTTTGAACATCTAGAGAGTGACATTTTTGCTCATTCTTCTTTGCAAAATAGCTCAAGCTCTGTCAGATTGGATGGAGAGCATCTGTGAACAGCAATTTTCAAGTCTTGCCACAGAGTCTCAATTGGATTTGTGTCTGGACTTTGGCTGGGCTATTCTAACACATGAAATTGCTTTGATCTATTCTAAGCAATTCCATTGTAGCTCTGGCTGTATGCTTAGGGTCATTGTCCTGCCGGGAGGTGAACCTCTACCCATCTGCTCAGCTCCTACATATACATGAACATAGCTTTCACAGATGTCCTGTGGAGTGGATAAGGCCAGTTTTCTGTTATTCAAAGGTGAAAAGGACAATTTTTAAATTGTCATGGAAATCGTCCAGGGTATTGAAAATCTCTGCCTGTGATAAGGAGCACATTGGCCAACTGCAAGTGCTAGGAGTGCCCCCATGCAAGCCCTGTTAAAATGGTCACAGTGTGCACATGTGTCAGTATAAGGTCATTCCCACTGTATGCAGTGCAGTAGTATCTCCATGTGCTTGCAGCTGCATGTTTGTCACACAGAATCGCCATTTCTTAATAGAAACTAGGCATTCTCATATTCCCTGCTACTCAATACAATTACCTATGAATGTCTGCCTTTTAATAGCAGTATGCATGTATAACTAATTTCTGCCTGTGTGTGTGTACAAATACACAGAATCGGCTGATTGCAAATTATTTTTTTATATGTCTGTAATTTATTGATGTACAATGATTCTCTGTTTAAGATATGCCATGCAGAGGAAGTGTCCACTGTGCACTATGGTGTTTCCACCCAACTACAATCAGAGCCACTTTGAGGAGCACGTGGAGAGTCACTGGAAAGTATGTCCTATGTGCAATGAGCAGTTTCCTCTGGACTGCGATCAGCAAGCATTCGAGCGTCACGTCCAGACACATTTTGATGGCAATGTCCTCAATTTTGAATAGGCCTGTTCTGCTTGGTGTATAAAGTGTAGCATGGTGAGAAGATTACCTTTTAAAAAAAGAAAACAAATGCTTAAAGCAACAACTCCAGCCTGCACTGTACACAACTGCACTGCAATGTACCTAGCTGTGTATAAACTGCTGGAGTCCTTTGTTCATCTCTTGTAATGTAACTTTATAGTAGAAGATTTCATCTGTATGTCTCAGGTCTGTGCTGAGATTGCTCTATACTTTGTACATTTAAAAGCCTCCTTCTTTTTAATTCTTTAGCTGTTAAAGTTATGAGTGAGCCTAATAGGGAATAACATTCCTGTGATAGAATGCTGCATGTCTTTTAATTTTGTGTCATTTGTTTCAGTAATGGTGGGCGATGTCTGGCATAGCACATCCTCTTTTAGTGCTTATCTTCTAGAGGCAATTATAAAAAAGTTGATTCTTCATCTACACATACTGGAAGCAACCATAATGTGTGCTGTGAGCTAGAGATTTCTGAAAGTGAGTCCTAAGAGAGAGCGGTACAAGTAGTTGTCTTCTGAATTCTGCTCAGCCCCACTAGTTTTTTTAGACAACTAGCAAAGTGTAAATGATTTTATAGTCTGCTGGGCTGTGATTTGGTAAAAGATACCATCAGATTCATCAAACTACCGTATTTATCGGCGTATAACACGCACCCCAATTTAGGAGGGAATTTTAAGGAAAAAAAAACTTTTAGGAGGGAAGTTGAAGGGAAAAAACTTACATTTAAATGCCCATCATTGCAGCCTTCCCAGTGCAGCCATGTCAGTGCAGCCTTCCCCAGTGCAGCCATGTCAGTGCAGCCATGTCAGTGCAGCCTTCTCAGTGCAGCCTTGCCCCAGTGCAGCCTTTCTTTCCCCTGTCCCTGCTTTGTGGGCTTCAAAATCGCCGACCGCGATTTGAAAATGGCGCCGCTCGTTCACTTTCGGTTCCACTCGTAGTCCCGAGCGGAGCTATCCGATCGCAGGGGATCGGCGTATAACACGCACCTGCGACTTTCCCCTGATTTTAAGAGGAAAAAAGTGCGTGTTATACGCCGATAAATACGGTAATCCTTTTAAAAGGATCTGCTTACATGTATGTGTAACAATATCAATAATGTAAAACATTTTTAGTATATAAGGATAGATGGCGGTTTTGAGAGAAGTCACTTTGGGAAAATTTTGCACATCCAGTTAAAGCTGGACTCCTACACTAGTAAATTTTCCAGGAAACGTTCATATGAATATTTATACCAACATTCATGCAGAAATTCTTTTGTACATTCAGTGACTGGATGAATGTCACGTGAAAGTACTTCAACATTTCATTTGCTTTTAGCATTCAATTTTGGAATTAATATAATTACCCGAATGAAAACCACATACACTGTGGTTCTGCTTCTTCAAATTTTCTCGTTGCTTTGGTCAAAAACGAACAACGATTTATTTACTAAGGATTGGAAAATTGAATAAACGTTCTTAAAAGGAAGAATTTCAAATACAATTCTGCTATGTTATAGCCAGTTTAAGCTAAGGCTTTTTAGGAAACTGCAGGAATTGACTGATGGCAGGCATTGATGGGTTACTCAGAGGTAGCAGAGTTTGCTACCAAAGTGGAAAATCTCGTAATTACTGCTTGCTGAAATATTAAAGAACTGAATGTCTAATTATAATAATTTATACAAAGATAATACATATGGCTTGGCAATGTATAAAACTCTTTTCTTTTCTTTTTCATTTAGCATCAATAAATTATAATAAATGTAACTTGCTAAATGCATTTGGTTTGCACAGTTTCTTCCTGTAATCTTATTTTGAATAAAAACAAATATGTCTAACTACATTGTGAAATGATTTCATATTATCCTCCAAACATGTATTTTACTTGTTTTTATAGTGCTGACATTTCCACAGTGCCTTCCTCCGATCCAGTCCTTCCAATCTAATGTCCCTATTACAAGTGCATACACAATGGTAGCGATCAGGAGAAACAAATAAACTAGAACAGGGGTAGGCAACCTTTGAGAGATCTAGATCTACATTGTCAACATTAAAGAGATCAAAGATCACCGGAGTGCAGCGCCCCCCCCCCCCCCCTTTTTTTTTTTTAAAGAAATTTCCTAGCAAGCCCCTCAATTAAATGTTGATGGCATGAAGAAAACCTAGAAAACTTGACTAAAACTAATGTCACTTTAAATTCAGTAGCATGTAGTAGGTAGGGCAGCGTACAGAGGTCAGTAGTAGGTAGGGCAGCATACAGAGGTCAATAGTAGATAGGGCAACATACAGAGGTCAGCAGGATGTAGGGCAGTGTACAGAGGTCAGCGTAGAGAGGTCAGTAGTATGTAGGGCAATGTACAGAGGTCAGTAGTATGTAGGGCAGCGTACAGTGGTCAGTAGGATGTAGGGCAGTCTACAGAGGTCAGCATAAAGAGGTAATGCAGCCTACAGAAATCAGTAGTAGGTAGAGCAGTGTACAGAGGTGGGTAGTACTGGGGTCAGGAGGGCAAGGTATAGGGGGGGTCAGGGGGGGCATGGTGCAGGGGGGTCAGGAGAGCACAGTACTTGAAAGGTCAGGAGGGTACAGTGGGATCAGGACAGCTGGGCATGGTGCTGCGGCATTAGAAGGGCTGGAGTGTCAGGGAGGCTGTGTGTCAGGAGGGCTTTAAGGGGGGGCTGAGTGTCAGGAGGGCATCAGGGGGGTGGGGGTGCAGGAGGGCATCAGAGGGGTGAGTGTGCAGGAGGCCATCAGGGGGGTGGGGGTGCAGGAGGGCTGAGGTGTATGGAGAACACAATTTTTTTTTCAATGCAGAGTAGCGCGGGGAAGGTGCAGTTGAAAACCTTCATGTCCTGGTATCACCCACAAGGCCCTTGGATTGGGGAGGAGGGCCAGTGGGCATGACCGTGGAAGAGAAAGAGCTCAGGCGTGCACGGAGAAGAGCCGAATCCGCCCGAGTGATTTCGGAGGCTTCCCCTGCCCTGCAGCTGCACATATGCAAGGGGCGGGGACTTCCCCTACAGCCTAGGATTAGGTGCCCATGCGCCTGCCCCGCACACGCACAGAGCTCAAGAGAAGACCAGGGCGGCAACTCTGGGACGTGTTCGCGAGCTACCTGTCGGCGGTCGATAGGTAGCTCGCCATCGACGAGTTGCCGACCCCGTACTAGAATGCAATTAGATTTTAGCAATATTTAACCAGGCAGAAGGTACAGGGATACAGTATCTGCGGTCAAAATGTAAAATCATATTTAAAATTTCCACATTTTATTTCAATTTTTCTAGCTTACTTTTTACTTTGTGAAGAACCCAACATATTTATTTCCTTGAATTCTGTGACACGTAATCACTATGCGCTGTGAGTATTGCACTGATGGGTCACATATTTCACAGAGCCTACCTTCTGAACTACAGCGGAGCTGAGAGAAGGGGTTTCAGGTGGTGGGTCAGTACAGGAATCATTCCTTGCAGGCAGCAAGGTACCATGGGACACAAAAGTCTTACAAATTGAAAGTTAAAAGGCAGAGGAGAAGCTGCAAAGCATGCAGGGAATCCAGGAAGTCATGGAATGAGATGGCCAGCATACAAGCAGAACTTGCCACACAAAAAGATTTTTTTTTTTTTAAGTAAGCATATATTGGATTGTGAAATAACTATTGTTTGTATTATTACAATGCTGATGATCTAAAATGAAACTGTATGCTGTGGCGATAGAACTCCTTGAAGTACAAACCCAATTCCAAAGTTGGGGCACTGTGAAACCTACATAAAAACAGTACAATAATTTGCAAATCTCATAAACCCATATTTTATTAACAACAGATAATAGAAAACATCAAATGTTTAAACTGAAAAAATGTACTATTTAATGGAAAAAATAAGGTAATTTTAACATGTCTCAAAAAAGCTGGGAAAGGGCCATGTTTACCAAGGTGTAGCATCGCCTTTCCTTTTATTAACACTCCGTAAACATCTGAGAACTGAGGAGACCAATTTCTGAAGTTTTGGAAGAGGAATGTTGTCCCATTCTTCCCTGTTATAGGATTCTAACTGCTCAACAGTCCTCGGTTGTCTTTGTCATATTTTTTTGTTTCAAGATGAGGCAAATGTTTTCAATTGGTGAAAGGTCTGGACAGCAGACAGGCCAGTTATGCGCCCAGACTCTGCTACTACGAAGCCATGCTGTTGTCATAGATGCAGTATTCGGTTTAGCATTGTCCTGCTGAAATACGCAAGGCGAAGGCATTCTGAAAAGAATGTCGTCTGGATGGGTGCATATGCTGCTCTAAAACCTGGGTATATTTTTGAGCACTGATGGTGTCTTTCCAGATGTGCAAGCTGCCCATTCCATACACACTAATACACCCCCATATCATCAGATATGCAGGCTTTTGAACTGAATACCAATAACAAGCCATAAGGTCCCTCTCCTCTTTAGTCCGGAGAACGCAGTGCTCGTGGTTGCGAAAAATAATTTCAAATTTCAATTCATATGACCACAGAATAGTTTTTCCCTAAACGTCTTTCAGGACGGCACCTGAGAGAGTGGCTCCTCCCAATTCACCACAGGAAACACCAACTTCCACCAAACCAAAAAGGAGGCTTCTCCCCACACCTCGTCAGTTTTTGTGTTTCCTCTGGCAGGGGAACACCTAGTGGGGAGTCAGGAGCTCTTGCGTGCTGTCCTGAGAGACCAGGCTTCCTGCTCCACCATTACCTTTTTTTTCCCCAGAGTGCCCGTTCCTCCCATACCGCATCCGGAGGTGGCTAAAGTATGGGCTTCTCCCTCTTTAGCTCGGGGAGAGCCTGTACTGTTCTAACGTGTCTAGGTGGCCGCGAGGCTGGCAGAGGGATGTTTTTTTTTTTTTTTTATACAGACCCATCCGCTTGCGTGGAGTGCAGGCCGCCGCTATCTTGTGGTGGGCAGAGATTCTCGCCCAGCCGGAAGTGAGGTATCCGGCAAGGGGCGGCGCTCGTAGAGCAGGCGCACAGTGACGCTATGCCGGAAGAAGCACGGAGGAGCAAGTCTGGTGACTATTTCCGGTTCTGGTCTAGTACAGTGGCGCTGAGTCTGGAACCGACGTTCTAGCCACAGACCGCTGCAACAGCAAATGAGACAGTCACTAGCAAGACCCAGGTAAAGGGTGCATGTATGTACTGCCCTGTTTACTGTAGGGTCCCTCCATTTTTTTTTTGTCTTCCCCCTGGTGGCCTGGGCCTGTCTGGGCATATGGAACTTTCAGTTATTTTTCCTGTGCACCTGTGGTAAGCCTGTTGAAGAGTTAGGATGACTCACTGGGATGTATGTGTGTTTTTTGTCATTATGACAGGCTAGAAGCTCTGACATGGCGGTCAAAAGGAAATGCCCTTCATGTAAAGCAAAGTTGCCTGAGGGTTGGAAGAAGACTCTGTCAAATATGCATTGACTCCCTGGTGAAGGAAGAAGCTTCTTCTGCATGCAGCGATTTAATCGCATCAGTTAAGAGAGCCGGATACCATTCAATCTTTTCACTGTTCTCTCACAAATCCATCCCTGAGTCAGCCGTCTACCTTAGGATCCCCTCAGGGCTCAGTTAATCCTGATGGTGGAGGCTGAGGTTGGTCCTCCTACCCAAGAGGGGACATTCCCCCTCTCGTTCCAAAGAGGATTCAGAGGAGGAGGAAGGGGCAGAAGATGCGCCCTCAAAATACAAACTGTCTTTAGAACAAGTAGATGGTCTGTTAACGGCAGTTTATGCCACATTGGGCTTAGGCGAAGAGAAAAAAGAATTATCTCTTCATGACCAAATGTACGCAGGACTTGGTGAGCCAAAAAGTCGCACTTTTGCAGTACATTCAGTAATCTCTGAGGCATTAAAAAAGAATGGGCAGAACCAGAGAGAGCCTTTTTTCCCAAGAGCACATAAAAGGCGTTTTCTTTTTGATGAAGACCCAGCGGCACTTTGGAATAAGGTTCCTAAACTCGATGCAGCCTTTTCCAGATAAAGTATCCAGATAAACTGACCTGGCATTTAAGGACATGGGAATACTGAAAGATCCCATGGACAAAAGGATGGATCAGCAACTTAAAGCGGGGGTCCACCTATCTATCGTTTTTTTTTTTTTTTAGTTCATTCACAAACTTTTCTTCTCAGCATTACATACTCACATATTGTGTGTAATATGTCCGCCTGTGTCAGATTTCGTCGCAAAGAATAACTTATTATTCTCTGCAGGCAGTTTCCATCTTCATTGTGGGCATTTGAAGCCCACAAGCATTTATTTCCTGGATGTGGTGAATGCTGTGCTCCCAGCATTCACTGCTCGTTCCCGCACATGCTCAGTAGCATCCTGGGAAGCCTGAGACTAGCTCCCAGGAGCCTGGGAGAGGCTAGAAACACGCCTACTCCCACGGGAGGAGAACCAGGAAGTGCAAAGAAGAATTGAAAAATAAAAGGTAATTACGGCGATTTAAATTTTTTTAAACGGCATGTCAGCATCTAGGCAAGGAAGAGAATACATACAGATATTGTTCAAAATTTGGGTGGAACCCCGCTTTAAGATGGCTTGGCAATCCATCATGGGCAATCTCAAGCTGGCTATGGCTACTACTTGTTTATCTAGAAATATGGAGTACTGGGTAAACAAGCTAAAAGCCCACATTATAGCAGATTCACCCAAACAAGAGATCCTCAATTCTTTCTCAACCCTGACAGCGGCTGTAGCCTTCATTGCAGATGTGTCTGCAGAATCGATAAGGATGACAGCAAGATCTGCAGCCTTAACTAGCTCAGCCTGGAGAGCTCTGTGTTGAAGACCTGGCCAGGGGATGCGGCCTCCGAAAGTAAACTGTGTGGTATTCCATTTACGGGAGATCTTTTATTCAGTCCTCATTTAGATTTAGTTCTAGATAGGATAGCTGACAAAAAGAGATCTTTCCTGATTAAGAAGAAAACGCAACCAGCTAAACGACTTTTTTCTACCTCAGATGGCTAAGGAACAAGGCAGCAAGCCCCAGGAGAAAAGTAATTGGTCAGCGCAGAAGGGCAAAGGCAGAGGGGAATGTCCTTTTCCATCCTCCTGCGCCAACCAACAAAACGCAATGACTCTTCATTGCCAGTGGGAGGAAGGCTTCAAGAATTCCTCCCTCGCTGGGCAAGCATGACAGAAAACCAATATATTCTACGCATGCTGTCCCAGGGATACAAAATAGAGTTTTTGGATCCTCCTCTAGAAAGATACTTTGTAACAAACCTACCAAAGGACACAACAAAATTCCTAGCTATAAACAACCTGTTAAAGGATCTGATGCAACAGGGGGTTGTGATTCAGGTATCTCCAGAAGATTGTCATCAGGGTTTCTATTCCCATATCATTCTGGTAAGGAAGCTTTTCAGAAGTTTCCATCTCATTCTCAACTTAAAACCATTAAACAAGTCAGTCCTATACAGAAGATTTCGTATGAACTCGATCTTTACTGTCAGGCAGGCATGTACTGGCCATTGGGACTACAGGGAGTTACCGGTGGGCTGATGGCTCAGTGAGCAGGTTTCGGTGACAGACAGCCTGTCAAAATAATGGATGCGTGGCCCACGCAGCCATTATTTTGAACACTGCTGTACTGCCCAGGCCCGCTTCTACAATGGGACCGAGACAGCAATTCAGGGGTGAATTGGGCCGGGATGGTGGGAGCTTGCTGGGTGCTTCAGTGTTTCACTGTTTCTTATTGTTGCCAGCCCGCCCACCACCTGTAGCAGAGAGCCAACAGGCTTTTGGAGCACTTCCTTTGGCTCTGCCCCTACAATAGGTGTCTGAAAGGTCACGCTGGTGGGCAGGGACTGAAGTCCTCCGGTCGCTGCTGCTTCATCCTCCAGATCATCCCTGTTGTCAGCTTGTGGGCAGCGGGTGACAGCCGGCTCGATGCAACTGCCTTAGAAGAGGGGATCAGTACACAGCTCCGTTCAGCATGCTGAGCCAGCTTGTGACACACACTACTTCTCCCGCCCCTCTCTCCCTGCCCATGAGTTGCATCTATGGAGAGCAAGAGGGTGCAGGAAGATTAAACAAGCAGCCGACAGCCACATTAAAGCCCCCCTGGACCATTCAAGTGAATGAGCTGAGTACTGTCACTGACCAGACCCAGGCCCCTCTCTCTGCCACACTCCCTGTCCCCCCTCTCTCTGCCCCTCTCCCCTCTCTCTCTCCCCCCCCTCTCCCTACCTTCCATGTCCCTCTTTCTCTCTCCCCCCTCTCACTCCCTTCCCCCCTCTCTCTCTCTCTCCCTGTCCCCTTTCTCTGGCCCCCCTCTCCCCCTGCCTTCTCTGTGGCAGCAGGCGACGGTGACAATTGGCATTCTGCGCCTGGTGGCAGTTGACGGCATGTGACACACACTGCAATCTGGTGGCAAGCAACAGTGGCAAGTGACACGCTGCATCTGGTGGCATATGACATACTGCATCTGGTGGCAAGCGACACGCAGCATCTGGTGGCAGGCAATGGTGGAAAGTGACACGCTGCATCTGGTGGCAGGCAGCAGTGGCAAATGACATGCTGCATCTGGTGGCAGGCAGCAGTGGCAAATGACATGCTGCATCTGGTGGCAAGTGACAAGCTCAGGGTTCCCACTGATTCTGCATTATGGTGAGTTGAACTATTTCATTATATATTACAATGTAGTAATAGAAATAATGTGATTTGATCATCCTGACACAATATTAAGCATGGTGTCGGGATGTTTTCAGTGCTAGCACCAGCCATTCACCTGACAAATCACCCCCACTGCTGAATTCCCCGTCAAACCTGATACTACATTCCCCCTTGGTCCTTGGCCAAATTGTCCCTGAATGGCAGTCTGGAAATGTGGTCACCCTACCGGGGGGGGCAAGGTAGCAATTTTCCCCCAGGCAGCTCTGATGCCCCATACAAAGGCCGCACCGCTTCTCTCAGATCCATCCTAAACTCAATAAGTATCCATATCGCGCAATTGCGTATAGTTTTATATACTGTTTTTGTGCATGTTTGCAAAATTAAAGTGGGCCGGTCTGAGTGAAGTCCAGGGCCAAATTTTTGTCCCAGTCCAGCCCTGCTGTCAGGAATCTGTTCACCAAGGAGTGCTTCATGGCATAGATCGAGATGCATACCTGCATGTTCCTATAGCCTCTCAGTCCCAAAAATTCCTCAGGATGGCAGTAAATATGGGGCAGGAGGTGCTGCATCTACAATTCAAAGCCCTCCCTCTTGGTCTTTCATCGGCCCCACAAATCTTTACAAAGGTAATGGCGGAAGCCCACGCCCCTCTCGTCTTCAGGGAATTTCAGTAATCCCGTATATATTAGCGACCTCCTCTTCTTTGCCCCTTCCAGGGAAACACTGCAAGAAGACCTGAGCAATGCCCACAGTTATTTGGAGGCCTTGGGTTGAATGGTGAATCTTCAAAAATCAAATTTCAGTCCGGCTCAACAGGTTCAGTTTCTAGGTTACCAAATAAATTTAGTAGAGCAAAGAATCTTCCTTCCGCAAGAGAAGAAAAACAAGGTAAAAAATGTAGCAGCTATGCTACAGACAAATCAGGAGGTATCAGTCAGGTTATGTCAGCCCTGGGAACCTTAACCTCAACGATGCCAGCCATTCAGTGGGCGAGGCTCCATTTCAGGCCACTCCAGAGATTCCTCTTAAGGGTATGAGACCACAGTCCAGAAACCTTAGACACAAAAGTAAAGATCCCCACCAGGGTCAAGAGGAGCCTTTGGTAGTGAAGAAATCAGTCAATTTTGTCAATAAATTGGCTTACTATGGTCTTTCCCGACCGAAAGAAGAGTGACAAAAGATACCAGCAGGTGGGGATGGGGAGCCCACTGGGATCAGAATCTAGCACAAGGAGTTTGGTCCAGAAATGTCCTCAAACTGGAGGGCGTTTAAGGCAGTCGACATTGGCTGCCTTCTCTCCAAACCTCCAGGGGTTCCATGTGCAGACTTTATCAGACAACACCACTACCGTAGCATACCTGAACAAACAGGGGGGCACAAGCAGCAAGGCTCTTCAGTTGCTGTCAACAGAAATCCTGGAGTGGGCGAAGAATCATTTCCTATCCTGGTCAAAGGTCCATCTCAAAGGCACACTAAACGCAGTGGCAGACTTTTTGAGCAGGCGAAGAATTCAGGAAGCAGAGTGGAGCTTGAATCCAGAAGTTTTTTTATTGATCACGAGACGGGGGGGCGTCCGCAGGTGGACCTGTTTGCATCAAAAGAAAATGCACAGCTCCCTCAGTTCTTTACTCTTCATGAGACAGCTGTTCTCTAGGGATAGATGCCTTAGCACATCCTTGGGACTTTCAACTGGGTTATGCCTTCCCCCCTTACCAGCTAATTCCGTTGGTATTAAGGAAAATACAAAAAGAAAGAGTGTCGGTAATTCTGATTACTCCATTCTGGCCGAAATTCTGCAAATGGCAGTCAAGCCATTCTGGCATTTTCCTCTCAAACAGGATTTACTACTTCAAGGCCCAGTATATTACCTGGATATAGCCAGGCTAAGCCTCACTGCCTGGTATCAGAGGAGCAGCTATTAAGGAACAAAGGATTGTCATAACCTCTAGTAACCACTTTACTTTCCAGTAGGAAGAAAGTAACTAGAGCTATGTACGCTAAAGTTTGGAGAGTCTACAATACTTAGTGTTGTTTGCTTAAAAACGCTGAAAAACATGGCTATTCAGCATTTATCAGCGTTTTTGAGCCATAAGCTTTTATGGGAGTATAGTTTTGCTAAAAAAAGCTGAAAAACACTAGTGCAAAAATGCTTAAAAACTCACTCTACAGCTTTCTACAGCTAACTCTACTGGCTTTTTCATAACGTACATTGTGCATGAGGCCTTATTGTCAAAGCTTAATTAAGCAATCTGAAGTTAGAAGCTAATTGGCTACCATGCACAGCTGCACCAGATCCTGAGTGCACCAGTTTTAGTAAACCCCCCCCCCGACTCTCTCTAAGATGCTCTTTTATACCCAGTTTTGTTACTCACCTGATGTCAATTAACCTAATTAGTTTCAAAGATGTTTTTCCAGCTATTCTATTTTAGTATCGCATACCTTGCCAGCTTTGTGTTAACCTGCCCCAACTTTTTTGAGATGTGTTGCTGCCGCCATCAATTTCAAACTGACCTTATTTTTTTCCTAAAATTTTACATTTTCTCAGTTTAAACATTTGATATGTTTTCTACTTCCCATTGTCAGTAAACTATGAGTTTGAGATTTGCAAATCAATGTATTCTGTTTTTATGTAGATTTTACACAGCGTCCTAACCTTTTTGCAATTGGGGTTGTAGATGCTAACCCAATCACTAAAATGTTATAGAACCTTTTTACGATGTTAATGTAATTTCACAAATCATTTCCAACCTCTTTAAATTGAAAGCTTTCATTTAGGGCTCATTTACACTTGCTTCGACTGCACAACACACATCGAATCGCCTATCGCTTCAACATACTTTTTTGATGCTTCAGTGGTGCTTTGGTAAAGCTTTTGGAAGCTTTAACCACTTGCCCTCCCAAAGTGACTAGGACATTTTTTGCGATGCAGCAATGCGTTACTTAAACTGACAATTTTTATTTTTTGCGCTATAAACAAAAAAAAGACCATCAATTTTGGAAAAAAAAACTTTTTTTTTAAATATTCTGCTATAAAACATATCCAATAAAAAAAATGTAAAAAATCGAATGGGCGTTCTGCCTGTGTACTGAACAATCGGCGGGAACTGGTGGACAGAATCCACGGTACCCAACGCTGGGCTCCCGCTGTGTGTGATCAAAAAGGGAGGGAGCAGGATGCGTGCCCCAGACCCAGAAATGTCCCATCACATACTAGGTATGTGATCCGGCACAGCTGTGCCACTTTGCCCCCATATATCTAAGTTATATGGTTGGCAAGTGGTTAATGAAGCTTGGCAGATGCCCTGTGTGTGTGTTGATATCTCATGCCTGCAATACCTCCAAAATAAAGCGAAGCTAAAGCTGAATTAAAGCCTCTCAAAAGCTGCAGCTGCTTCAAGCGAGCTTTTGCATACTTCTATGGAGGCTTTGAAGACGTTTTGAAGCACTAATAAAGCGACATGGACTGTAAGATAACCTTTTTATTTAGTGACAGGAGCTTTGACTGGAATTCAGAGAGCTTTAAAAAAAGCATGTCCGAAGCTATGTTTTGAAGCTAGTGGATCTATGCCATGATGTTCCTTGTTCAGGCCTTTGAGTTATAGCATGACAACTGTCTCCCTGTTGTGCTTCTGTGTTGTCGGCCTGTCACATGCACTCCTGATAGATATTACAAATGAAAATATTAATAGGATAAACTCACGTTTAGACCACCAAGAGCAGCAGCACCAAACCTAGTCTGAACACTAGACTTCACGTGCGCTTATCTCTATAAATAATGTCATATGCTTAAAAAAAAAAACAATTCATGTATGTGAATGTGCAATCAAATACTCAATAATCAAAGTACCACAAAAAATCTTGATCACAAATAAATATACATAAAAAATAATAAAATAAAAAAACAAAATAAAGAATAACCCAGATGTGATCCAATCACAATTTTTTTCTTTTTACATATAAATAGGTATACTGTATACAATGAGGGTGAGGGAAAAGGTATTTGATCCCCTGCTGATTTTGTATGTTTTCCCACTGAAAAAGAAACAATCGGTGTATAATTTTAATGGTAGTTTTATTTTAACAGTGAGTGACAGAATAAGAACAAAAATATCCAGAAAAACGCATTTCAAAAAAGTTATGAATTGATTTGCATTTTAATCAGTGAAATAAGTATTTGACCCCTTCGCAAAACATGACTTAGTACTTGGTGGCAAAACCCTTGTTGGCAATCACAGAGGTTAGATGTTTCTTGTAGTTGGCCACCAGCTTTGCACACATCTCAGGAGGGATTTTGTCTCACTCCTCTTTGCAGATCCTCTCCAAGTAATTAAGGTTTTGAGGCTGACGTTTGGCAACTCGAACCTTACACTCCCTCCACATATTTTCTATGGGATTAAGGTCTGGAGACTGGCTAGGCCACTCCAGGACCTTAACCACTTCAGCCCCAGAAGGATTTACCCCCTTCCTGACAGAGCATTTTTTGCGATTCGGCACTGCGTCGCTTTACCTGACAATAGCGTGGTCGTGCGACGTTGTAACCAAACAAAATTGACCTCCTTTTTTTCCCACAAATAGAGCTTTCTTTTGGTGGTGTTTGATCACCTCTGCGTTTTTTATATTTTGCGCTATAAACAAAAAAAGAGTGACAATTTTGAAAAAAAAGCAATATTTTTTACTTTTTGCTATGATAAATATCCCCCAAAAAACTGATTTTTTTCCTCAGTTTAGGCCGATATGTATTCTTCTACATATTTTTGCAGAATCGCAATATTTGTATATTGATTGGTTTGCGCAAAAGTTATGCGCAAAATAGGGGATAGATTGATGGCATTTTTATTATTAATTTTTATTAATTTTTTTACTAGTAATGACGGCGATCTGTGATTTTTATTGGGACTGCGACATTATAACAGACACTTTTGACACTATTTTGGGACCATTGTCATTTATACAGCAATCAGTGCTATAAATAGCCACTGATTACTGTATAAATGACACTGGCAGGGAAGGGGTTAAACACCAGGGGGCGATCAAGGGGTTAAGTGTATCCTAGGGAGTGATTCTAACTGTGGGGGGGTTGGCTACCACTGACATGCCAGCGATCACTGCTCCCGATGACAGGGAGCAGTAGATCCCTGTCATGTCACTAGGTAGAACAGGGAAATGCCTTGTTTATCTCCCCGTTCTGTCTCTCCTTCTCACGATTGCGGGCCGCCGGCGAACATCAAGTTTGCAGAACCCACGGGCATGCTCCTGTGGGGGGCGTGCGCCCGCAAGGCGGAAAATTCAAAGAGATGTACAGGTACACCCATTTGCCTGAACGAGCCATTCTGCTGGCGTATATTTTTTTGTGCAGCGGTCGGCAAGTGGTTAATGTACTTCTTCTTGAGCCACTTCTTAGTTGCCTTGGACGTGTGTTTTAGGTCATTGTCATGCTGGAATACCCATCCACGACCCATTTTCAGTGCCCTGGCTGAGGGAAGGAGGTTCTCACCCAAGATTTGATGGTACATGGCCCCATCAATCGTCCCTCTAATGCGGTGACGTTATCCTGTCCCCTTAACAGAAAAACACCCCGAAAGCATAAGGTTTCCACCTCCATGTTTGACGGTAGGGATAGTGTTCTTTGGGTCATAGGCAGCATTCCTCCTCCAAACATGGTGCGTTAAATTGATGTCAAAGAGCTTGATTTTGGTCTCATCTGACCACAACACTTTCATCCAGTTCTCCTCTGAATCATTCAGATGTTCATTAGCAAACTTCAGACAGGCCAGTACATGTGCTTTCTTGAGCAGGGGGACCTTGCGGGGACTGCAGGATTTCAGTCCTTCACAGCGTAGTGTGTTACCAATTGTTTTCTTGGTGACTATGGTCCCAGCTGCCTTGAAATCATTCACAAGATTCTCCCATGTAGTTCTGGGCTGATTCCTCACCATTCTAATAATCATTAAAACTCCATGAGGTGAGATCCTGCATGGAGCCCCAGACTGAGGGATTGACAAATATTTGGTGTTTCTTCCATTTGCGAATAATCTCATCAACTGTTTTCCCCTTTTACCAAGCTGCTTGGTGATGGTTTTGTAGCCCATTCCAGCCCTCACATCCTTGGACAGCTCTTTGGTCCTGGCCATGGTGGAGAGATTGGAATCTGATTGCTTCTGTGGACAGGTGCCTTTTATACAGGTAAGAAGCTGAGATTAGGAGCATTCCCTTTAAGCCCCGGTTCACACAGGGGCGGCACGACTTGCAGGTCGCCTCACCGAGGCGACCTGCACACGACTTCCACGGCGACTTGCAAAACGACTTCTGTATAGAAGTCTATGCAAGTCGCCTGAAGTCGCCCCAGAAATACTACAGGAAACTTTTTCTAAGTCGGAGCGACTTGCGTCGCTCCTATTAGAACGGTTACGTAGTACAGAACGGGAGGCGACTTGTCAGGCGGCTATGTCGCCTGACAAGTCGCCCCTGTGTGAACCAGCACTAAGAGTGCTCCTAATCTTAGCTCGTTACCTGTATAGAAGACACCTGGGAGCCAGAAATCTTGCCGATTCATAGGGGATACGCATTTCACTCATTAAAATGCAAATCAATTTATAACTTTTTTGAAATGTGTTTTTCTGCTTATTTTTGTTATTCTGTCTCTCATTGTTACAATAAACCTATCGTTTCTTTGGCAGTGGGCAAACGTTCAAAATCAGCTGGGGATCAAATACTTTTTTCCCCCCACTGTATAATCCAGTCCAAAATTATATGTGCAAATATATACAGTACCTCACAAAAGTGAGTACACCCCTCACATTTTTGTAAATATTTTATTATATCTTTTCATGAGACAACACTGAAGAAATGACACTTTACATTGTAGCAAAGTAGTGAGTTTACAGCTTGTATAATAACAGTGTAAATTTGCTGTCCCCTCAAAATAACTCAACACACAGCTATTAATGTCTAAACTGCTGGCAACAAAAGTGAGCACACCCTTAAGTGAAAATGTCCAAATTGGGCCCAATTAGCCATTTTCCCTCCCCGGTTTGATGTGACTCGTTAGTGTTACAAGGTCTCAGGTGTGTTAAATTTGGTGTTATCGCTCTCACTCTCTCACACTGGTCACTGGAAGTTCAACATGGCACTTCATGGCACAGAACACTCTGAGCATCAGAAAAAAAAAATTGCTAAAAAAAAAATTGCTGCTCTACATAAAGATGGCCTAGGCCAGTGATGGTGAACCTTGGCACCCCAGATGTTTTGGAACTACATTTCCCATGATGCTCATGCACTCTGCAGTGTAGTTGAGCATCATGGGAAATGTAGTTCCAAAACATCTGGGGTGCCAAGGTTCGCCATCACTGGCCTAGGCTATAGGAATATTGCAAAAACCCTTAAACTGAGCTGCAACATGGTGGCCAAGACCATACAGCAGTTTAACAGGACAGGTTCCACTCAGAACAGGCCTCGTCATGGTAGACCAAAGGAGTTGAGTGCACGTGCTCAGCGTCATATCCAGAGGTTGTCTTTGGGAAACAGACATATGAGTGCTGCCAGCATTGCTGCAGAGGTTGATGGGGTGGGGGGGTCAGCCTGTCAGTGCTCAAACCATACGCAGCACACTGCATCAAATTGTTCTGCATGGCCCAGAAGGAAGCCTCTTCTAAAGATGATGCACAAGCCTGCAAACAGTTTGCTGAAGACAAAGGACGTGGATTACTGGAACCATGCCCTGTGGTCTGATGAGACCATTATAAACTTATTTGGTTCAGATGGTGTCAAGCATGTGTGGTGGCAAGCAGGTGAGGAGTACATTGTTATATGTTTATGGCACATGTTTTTTATATTATATATTATTAAAAGATACATTTTTTATCATTGAGATGGTGGTCTGTTAAAGTCCCATGTAGGGGGTTTACTCTTTCTTGAGGTAAAAAGGAGTACAAAGACAAGTGTGTCTTACCTACAGTCAAGCATGGTGGTGGGAGTGTCATGGTCTGGGGCTGCATGAGTGCTGCCGGCACTGGGGAGCTACAGTTTACTGAGGGAACCGTGAATGCCAACATGTACTGCGACATACTGAGGCAGTATTCCAACATAACGACCCTAAACACACCTCCAAGACCACCACTACCTTGCTAAATAAGCTGAGGGTAAGGGTGATGGACTGGCCAAGCATGTCTCCAGACCTAAACGCTATTGAGCATCTGTGTGGCATCCTCAAATGGAAGGTGGAGGAGCGCAAAGTCTCTAACATCCACCAGCTCCGTGATGTCATCATGGAGGAGAGGAAGAGGACTCCAGTGGCAACCTGTGAAGCTCTGGTGAACTCCATGCCCAAAAGGGTTAAGGCAGTCCTGGAAAATAATGGTGGCCACACAAAATATTGACACTTGTGGCCCAATTTGGGCATTTTCACTTGGGGGTGTACTCGCTTTTGTTGCCAGCAGTTTAGACATTAATGGCTGTGTGTTGTGTTATTTTGAGGGGACAGCAAATTTACACTGTTATCCAAGCTGTACACTTACTACTTTACATTGTAGCAAAGTGTCATTTCTTCGGTGTTGTCACATGAAAAGATATAATAAAAATATTTACAAAAATGTGAGGGGTGTACTCACTTTTGTGACATACTGTAGATTCAAAATATATAAAAAGTCCCAGCTCCAAGAAAATAATCCAGTGATAAGGTGCTCTCAGTGCCAAAAATGCCAATCACAGTGCTAAGGTGCAAATTTCATGCAAAGCAGCTTACCAGATACAAGGCTCTCACTGCCCTAAATTCTGATAGCCTGCCGTCATTTGACTACAAGTGGTCTACATGGTCACGCATGTTTGTCTGACAGGATCGGTTAGTAAAGTGTAAATGATTCAATCATTTCTATGGTGCACGGAAAAATGTTTGGTTTTAATCCCTAACTCATTTTACTTTTCTCCCTACCTTTTTGGGGTTTTTTTTCTTTCCTATGGTTTTGTTTTGCTTTGTTCTCTCTTCATATTAGCATTGTCGCATATAGTGCTTGAGCACATCAAAAATTAAGAGTTTACAATAGTGGGTTCCAAGATTGACAAGTGTTGTGCAACTGATTATAATCTAATGTGTTTTTACATTTTTCACTTTGTCTTGGTCATTACTATATGGAACAAATGATGGCAATGCTGTTTGTCTTAGGTTGTTTGCTCTTTGTTCAAAGTGAAAATTGTTCAATAAAAATTATTGGAACAAAAATGAGCTTATGGATATACATGGTAATTAACACTGTCAGTCAGCTCAGAATGACAACCGTCTCATGAGGATCACAGCACAAACTCCAATGTCATTCATGACCAAATATACCAGTTAGAAGATGAAAAATAGTGCAGTAAAATCTATTAAAATAATAATAATGTTATTGCACTTACACACTCAGCAACACTTCAAGCAGTGTATCAAATAGCACGGTCAGCTCTGAGCACCGCCAGAGCCTAGGCGGTGTATTCAGCGCCATACAGCATGTTTCCCCCCGAAAGGGCATCTTCAGGAATTTGGATTGGATCACATTTTGGGTATTATTTTTATTTTATTTATTATTTTATGTATAATTTATTTCTGAAGTATTTTTTTTTTGTGGCACTTGGATATTTGATTGCACATTCACATATATGAATTGTTTTTTAAGCATATGAAATTATTTTTAGAGATAAGTGCAGCTGTTTTATTAAGATATTACAAATGGCTGAGTTGACACATATTACAGTGCCTTGCAAGAGTATTCACCCCCAGCATTTTTCGTGTTTTGTTGCCTCACAACCTGGAATTAACATGGATTGTTTGAGGATTTGCATGATTTAAGTTACAGAACATGCCCACAACTTTCAAGATGTTTTTTTTTTTTTTTTTTTTGTGACGCAAACAACAAATAGGACAAAATAACAGAAAACGTCAATGTGCATAACTATTCACCCCCCTAAAATCAATACTTTATAGAACCACCTTTTGCGGCTATCACAGCTCCAATTCGCTTTGGATAAGTCTCTGAGCTTGCCACATCTTACCACTGGGATTTTTGCCCCATTCCTCCTTGCAAAACTGCTCCAGCTCCTTAAAGTTGGATGGTTTGCGCTTATGAACAGCAATCTTTAAGTCTGACCATAGATTTTCTATTTGATTGAGGTCTGGGCTTTAACGAGAAATTCCAACACATTTACATGTTTCCCCTTAAACCACTCAAGTATTGCTTTAGCAGTGTGTTTGGGGTCATTGTCCTGCTGGAAGGTGAACCTCTGTCCTAGCCTCAAATCGCACACAGAGTGGTACAGGTTTTGCTCAAGAATATCCCTGTATTTAGCTCCATCCATCTTTCCCTCAACTCTGACCAGTTTCCCATTCCCGACTGCTGAAAAACATTCCCACAGCACGATGCTGCCACAAACAGGTTTTACTGTGGAGATAGTGTTCTTTGGGTGATGTGTTGGGTTTGCGCCAGACATAGCAATTTCTTTGATGGACAAAAAGTTACATTTTGGTCTCATCAGACCAGAGCACCTTCCTTTATGCATTTTGGGAGTCTCCCACATGCCTTTTCCTTCGCAAACTCAAAACATGCCATTTTGTTTTTTGCTGAAAGTAATGGTTTTCTTCTAGCTACTCTGCCATAAAGCCCAACTCTATGGAACGTATGGCTTATTGTCGTCCTATGTACAGACACTCCAGTCTCTGCTGTGGAACTCTGCAGCTCCTTCAGGGTTACCTTAGGTCTCTGTGCTGCCTCTCTGATTAATGTCCTCTTTGCCCGGTCCGTCAGTTTTGGTGCGCGGCCGTCTCTTGGCAGGTTTGCTGCTGTGCCATATTCTTTCCATTTGGTTATGTTGGATTTGATGGTGCTCCTAGGGATCATCAAAGATTTGGATTTTTTTTTATAACCTAACCCTGACTTGTACTTCTCAACAACATTGTCCCTTACTTGTTTGGAGAGTTCCTTGGTCTTCATGGCAGTGTTTGGTTAGTGGTGCCTCTTTCTTAGGTGTTGCAGCCTCTGGGGCCTTTCAAAAAGGTGTGTATATGTAATGACAGATCATGTGACACTTAGATTGCACACAGGTGGACATCATTTCACTAATTATGTGACTTCTGAAGGTAATTGGTTGCACCAGAGCTTTTTATGGGCTTCATAACAAAGGGGGTGAATACATACACACATGCCAATTATCAGTTTTTAGTTTCTGAAAAATAGTTTTATGCATATATTTTTCTAATTTTACTTAACCAACTTAGACTATTGTGTTCTGATCCATCACATACAATTCAGATTAAAAAAACATTGAACTAAAGGCTGTAATGTAACAAAATAGGTAAAAAGCCAAGGGGGTGAAAACTTTCGCAAGGTACTGTACACAGGCATGATCCATAGTCAGCAATAATGTGCAGCAGACACTGGAGAGGGTATTTGTAAACAGGAAGTGGCTGAAAGAGTCTGTGTGCGATCAGCAGTACTGGTCTCATACAGATTTATGTTTAGATCTACTTTAAGCTGAAGATTAGGGATTTTTTTGTTTAAACAGCACCAGGAATGGGACTTACCATGAATGACGAGTGTCCTGTGTACTGTTGGCTGCTTTGTTAGGTTGAAATCCTCAGTCCTCCGTCCCCAAAGACCCCTGCAGTTTCCGGTGCCCCCATGCTCTATTCATATAAGCCATACTATCGGTTCCCACAATTAAAGGAGCTGAATGAGTGAAGGATGGGAGGATGAAAGGTCTGCCTCCTCCATTCAAAGAAAGCTTTTCATTTGGGAACCAAATGAATGGCACACAGGGGAAGAAAGGGCAGGCACAGTCGACACTTGACAAGTGCCTATCACAACTGCAGCTGGAATATCACTGCTGCTTCAGCATCTGGGAGGCAAAGGACTTCAGATTGCAACCTAACACAGGCCTAAAGAAGAGGCTTGTGTAGCCTAAAAGCTTGCACTTCAACCTACTTAGCTAACCAATAAATGGTATCACCCTAGATCCAGACTACTTTTACCAATGGCTAACAGGGTACAACACTCTGCTTACCTGTTTGTAATGAAGGAGAGGCATTCCCAAACACATACTCTCTCTCACATATAAAAGGGCTGATGCATGAATGTTCAAGGCTTTATTCATTGCATATAGCTACACAAAAAGAGGGGAAGACGCTTGTAGTTGGAAATAATTCACTCAAAATAGATGGTCTCTCATAGATCACTCACTGTGTAGGGTGTAGTTACCGTAACCAAATACATATAAACACGACAAAACCTGGTATAGAACACCAGAAAGGGTTACTAAGGTAACAAATGGATCATAATAGAGTACTTCTTAAAACATTAATTTATTGTAACAAAGTTGGCTAAAAGATTATCGGCCAAAAATAATAACAACTTCACATAGACAAAGGCTGTCACTGCAACGTACACTGACACGTGTAGATTACCAAATAACATTTAGACATAGATATGACATATAACATAGAACATATAGAAGTGTCTGGGCGCCATGCAACAACACACAGGAGGGATGCCCGGCGTAATCACGCCATGTAATTAACGTTGTGGTTTAAATAAATCTCAGTAAGGAAAGAACTTGAACACTGAGACTGGTGTGCTTAAATTGGATGGATAAGGAAGTGAAGGTAATCAAGCTCAGAGAACTGGTCAGTCCTATTATGCTGTAGACACTGGTGCATGGAAAAGTCTCTGTACTCTGTCCACGGCTCACTATAATAACTGAGGTCCTTTTGATCAAATATGGTATATTCAATAGCTGTATTGGTGAACAGTTAAATAGAGTTCCTCTTGGGAAACAATTCATGTAAATAGTTACTATAGTTGAGACCGCAATAGGTCAGCAAAGTGATGTTGGACAGATGTTCATACTTGCTACTGCAAAGGTACATGGAGATACATAGGATATGTAGGTATAGCCCGGTCAGTGTGGCATGTTTCCTGTGGTTACATCAATGTACTGTGCTTGTGGAGAGTACATAACCATTTCCACGCTGTAGTCCATGAGGGAAAAGAAGCCATTGGTGACCAGTCCAGGCAAGTCCTGTTAGGTTATCTTCCTAATTTACCCACTGGTAACCGAAATGGAGCAGAGAAGAGCATAGCATATTTTTGGCCGATAATCTACTTTTAGCCAAATTTGTTACAATAAATTAATGTTTTAAGAAGTTCTCTATTATGATCCATTTGTTACCTTAGTAACCCTTTCTGGTGTTCTTTACCAGGTTTTGTAGTGTTTGTTCATTGCATATAGCACGCGTTAAACACTCTTGAGTTTACTGCACTGATGTGCAATTATTTTTCAACAGCAGAAACAAAAATACTTTGTTTTTCTTAAAGTGGAAGTCCAGGCTCTAACTTGGCTTAAAACTGCTCCCATTCCCCTTCTAACGCCTATTTACCTTGTGAAAGGAAGATTACCTATTCTCAGGGCGGTCCAGTTACATGATCAGCTCCCAGCCATGGCTTCAAGGGAAAGGAGGGACAGCCAACAACGATACCCCCTAGTAATCCTATAGATGACATCAACGCACAGGCATTTCAGCCATTGTCAGCGATCCCTCCTCTCCCCTGAGAATAAGTAATTATAAGCATCTTCCTTTTACAGGGTAGTTAGTATAGAAGCTATAAGGTGAGGGGAGCAGTTTTAGGCGTAGTTAGTTGGAACCAGGACTTCCACTTTAGAGTGCATTGCAGTGTGTTGCACAGTATTCATAGTTGCATGTGTTCCATTTTCACCATGTGACCCAAACTAAATTGACAGGTGCCACTCAAGGCTCCGCGGGTCCTCTTATGTAGCAACTGCTTTGAGTGCAGACAAGGGAAGAGCTCATCCCAGCTCTAGACATCTATGCCAGTCATGCCATGACTATGCTCTGTGGGCGAAGTGAAATGTGTTGGGGGCGTGGCCTGGTTGGAGTGTGGGCTGAGGCTGTCATACACCCACCTTCTTATGGGGTTTTGCAGAGATGTGCAACATCCTGGACTTCCATTTTCACCCATAGCTGTTGGTACAAACTAGGCCTATTGGACTCAATGGATCTCAGCTTCTTATTGCATTAAGCCTACATTAATCAGTGCAGCCCAATGCACTTGATGTAAAAGGGCCCTTAGAGCTTTGTTTAGAGGGGCTGTATTGGAAGTTTGAATCTGACACCTAACACACGGAGGTCAATTTACTAAAGGAGTTGAGAATAATCACTCAAAAGTCTTGATTCACTTCAATTATCCATTTAATTTCCTGCCACTCAGCCACAAGTTAACATGGCCAGCAGCCATGCAAGTACATGCTGCCATGGTCATTGTGCAGCAACATTTATATAAAATTTTGTGACAGACATAGTTACATAGTAGGTGAGGTTGAAAAAAGACACAAGTCCATCAAGTCCAACCTATGTGTGTGATTATATGTCAGTATTACATTGTATATCCCTGTATGTTGCGGTTGTTCAGGTGCTTATCTAATAGCTTTTTTAAACTATCGATGCCCCTGCTGCTGAAACCACCGCCCGTGGAAGGGAATTCCACATCCTTGCCACTTTAAGGTTAAGGCCAGTTTAAGGTTAAACCTCTTTTCTTCTAATTTTAGTGAGTGGCCACCTGTCTTATTAAACTCCCTTCCGCAAAAAAGTTTTATACCTAATGTGGGGTCACCAGTATGGTATTTGTAAATTTAAATCATATCTCCTCTCAAAGCGTCTCTTCTCCAGAGAGAATAAGTTCAGTGCGCGCAACCTTTCTTCATAACTAATATCCTAAAGACCCTTTATTAGCTTTGTTGCCCTTCTTTGTACTCGCTCCATTTTCAGTAATCCTTCTTGAAGACTGGTGCCCAGAACTGGACAGCATACTCCAGGTGAGGCAGGATCAAAGTATTGTAGAGTGGCAGAATTATCGTTTTATCTCTGGAGTTGCTTTGTTAGCAGCAGCTTGGCATTGCATGCCATTGCAGAGCCTATCATCTACTAGGACTCCCAGGTCCTTTTCCATCCTTGATTCCCCCAGAGGTTCACCACCTAGTCAGTAGATTGCATTCATATTTTTGCCACCCAAATGCATTATTTTAAATGTTTCTACATTAAACCTAATTTGCCATGTAGTTGCCCACCCCATTAATTTGTTCAGATCTTCTTGCAAGGTTTCTACATCCTGTGGAGAAGTTATTGCCCTGCTTAGGTTAGTGTCATCCGCAAATAGAGGTTGAACTATTTACCCCATCCTCCAGGTCGTTTATGATTAAATTAAACAGGATTGGTCCCAGCACAGAACCCTGGGGCACCCCACTTCCCACCCCTGACCATTCAGAGTATTCCCCATTTATTGCCACCCTCTGAACTTGCCCTTGTAGCCAATTTTCAATCCATATACTCACCCTATGGTCCATGCCAACGGACCTTACTTTGTACAGTAAACATTTATGGGGAACTGTCTAATGCTTTTGCAAAATCCAGATACACCACATCTATGGGCCTTCCTTTATCTAGATGGCAGCTCACCTCCTGATAGAAGGTTAATAGATTGGTTTGGCAAGAACGATTCTTCATGAATCCATGCTGATTACTGCTCATGATACCATTTTCATTACTAAAATCTTGTATATAGTCCCTTATCCCCTCCAAGAGCTTGCATATAATTGATGTTAAGCTAACTGGTCTGTAATTCCCAGGGATGTATTTTGGACCTTTTTTAAATATCGGTGCTACATTGGCTTTTCTCCAATCAGCTGGTACCATTCCAGTCAGTAGACTGTCAGTAAAAATTAACAACAATGGTCTGGCAATTACTTGACTGAGTTCCCCAAGTACCCTCGGGTGCAAGCCATCTGGTCCCGGTGATTTATTAATGTTAAGTTTCCCAAGTCTATTTCTAATTCTGTCCTCTGTTAGCCATGAGGGTGCTTCCTGTGATGTTATGAGGACAAACACTGCAGTTTTGGTTACTGAAGCCCCCCAATTCCCTCGTGAAGACTAAGGAGAAGAATAAATTCAATACCTTCGCCATCTCCCCATCCTTTGTAACCAGATGTCCTTCCTCATTCTTTATGGGGCCAATATGGTCTGTCCTCCCTTTTTTACTGTTTATATACTTAAAGAATTTCTTGGGATTTTTTTGCTCTCCTCCTCTATGTGTCTTTTGCGTTCTATCTTAATTCAATACTTTCGCCATCTCTCCATCCTTTGTAACCAGATGTCCTAATTGCCCTCTTACATATCTTGTTGGATTCTTTGTAAAGTCTGAATGTATTTTGCTTTTATATGCATTTTTACATCCAGGACTTTTAAATTTATTTCCCAATGGGATGCATTGGCTAATGCCCTTATTTAATATGCTCTTAAAGCAAACTCATCTCTCCTCCATGTTCTTTGTTTCTAATATTTTATCCCAATTTATATCTTCTAGCAAGGTTCGTAGTTTAGGGAAATTGGTTCTTTTGAAATTCAGTGTTTGTGTTCCCCTTGTGTTTCCTATTTGTGTGATTTATACTGAAGCCAATTGACCTGTGATCGCGGTTTCCTAAATTGTCTTGTATTTCAACGTCCATGATCAGGTCTGTATTGTTGGTAATCAGTAGGTCTAGTAACACCTTTTTTTAAAGTGTGGCGCTATTTGTTCTGTGCATAAAACACAAAAATCCTAAGCATTAAATGACATTAAAACATTACAATGTGAACAAGGAAGAAAAATCAATGTCCAAAGATACATTATCTCGAACCCTACTAGAAATATAGCCAGGGCGGCAACGTCCGGCACGGTACATTCAGGTTTATCCAACCCCTCTCTCTTCAGCCCCCAACACAACTTCCACCCACCATTAATCTGTTTAAAGAATTAGTGATACGAGATTTAGCGAAGATTCCACTTAAACGTAAATTTTATAATCCTTTACCTACAGTGGGCCTAAAAACCCTATGTGAAAATAAAAACTTGGTCATTCGCCCCGCCAATAAAGGCGGAGGCATAGTTCTATTAAACAAAACAGACTATCTAGATGAAATGCATCGCATTTTAGGAGATCGAGAGACCTATACCGAGCTACCAAACAATCCAACACATGAGTATAAAAAGGAATTGAAGAAGTTAGTAACCAAAGGCTACGATTCCTATATTTTAAATAAAAAGGAGAGATCATTTTTAGTTCCCCTTGCCCCACGTATTCCAGTTATGTATTATTTACCCAAAGTTCACAAAGACCCCCTCCACCCCCCAGGCCGACCCATAATTAGTGGCATCGACTCGGTCACTTCTAGAATCGGGAAGTACATAGATTTCTTTCTTCAGCCATCTGTACGTAAGATGCCGTCCTATCTAAAGGATACCAAGGACGTGATCAGATTATTATCAAACGTTCCCTATTCTGGTGACCTTATTATGGCCACTGCGGACGTGGCGTCCCTATACACCTGCATTCCGCACCGTGAGGGTGTGGATGCGGTAAAATGTTTTCTTAACAGGGATGTCTCCCTTGCTTCACCCCAGATTAATTTTATTATGGATCTAATTGAGTTTGCAACGCAACGCAATTATTTCTGGTTCAATGGCAATTACTATCGCCAACATAAGGGGGTGGCAATGGGAGCTAAGTTTGCTCCCAGCTTGGCTAACTTGTTCATGGCCAAGTGGGAGGAGGACATTGTCTATGCCATGGACAACCCACATCTTCTGCTGTGGGCCCGGTACATAGACAACGTCCTCCTCCTGTGGACGGGTAGCCATGATGACCTGGTTGATTTCATGACAACTTTGAATGCTAATGATAGGGGTATCGCCCTGACATTTGAAGCTAGCACCACTTCAGTTCACTTTTTGGATTTGGTCATTGATAGAAAGGAAGGTGGATTTAGTTTTAGTACTTACTTTAAGTCCACCGATAGAAACGGTTACATATCAACCGATAGTTGTCACCACAGCTCTTGGATCAAATCAGTCCCTAGGAGCCAATTTTTACGGCTGCGCAGGAATTGTAGTGATCAAGACACTTATATGGTTCAGGCTGGGATGCTTAAAGACAGGTTTGTTGAAAAGGGCTATAACCCGTCCGACCTGGATAGAGAGATTGAGAATGCCTGCAGTGTAGATCGCCAGATACTATTGCAGGACAGACCCAAACAGTCCAATGATGAATTCAAATGGTCATTTCTGACGTCCTTCTCTATGCAACACAAACATATCAAGAAGATTTTTGAACATCATTGGGATGTTTTAAAAACGGACAAAATATTGGGACCACTGTTACCTGACACCCCTAAGGTGGTCTTTAGAGGCGTTCCATCCCTCAGGAACAAGTTGGCACCCAACGTTATTGATCCACCAAAGAAACCATCTTTTTTTCATAATTGGACTGGTTTTTTTCCTTGCAAAAAATGTTTGGTTTGCCAGTATAATACCTGTGGCAGAAGGGCGAGTCACGAGTTTGCTTCTACCGTGACCGGCCGCACATATGCAATCAAGCAATTTTGCACGTGTGCCACTACCGGGATTGTATACCTGCTGACTTGCCCTTGTGGCAAACAATATGTGGGCCGTACTATTAGATCCTTTACTGTACGTGTTTCAGAGCATATTAACCTTATTAAGGCGGGTAGTACCAAACATACCGTCCCTAGGCACTATAGAGAATGCCATGATAGAAATCCTGCTGGCACACAGTTTCTCATCATAGATAAATACACGGCCCCATGGCGGGGGGGGTCGACTCTTAGGGGTGTCTCCCGTTTGGAGACATACTGGATATACGAATTGGGGTCCCATTTTCCGCAAGGTATTAATGTCGATTGGGACATCAATTCTTTTATTAATCAGGCGTAAATTTAATTTTGATCTCTTCTTTTTTTCATATTGAATATGGACATTTACTATTCATGCTAGCCCGATAGCGATGTTTTTTTAATTTTTTAAATTTTTTTACATATTGTTATGGGACTGTATGACCTTCTATGTTTTTTACCACCCTTATATACTGTATATGTGATCTAGACATTATAGTTGTTCAATAGATTGCTCCTATGCCCCCTATTGGCAGTGTTTGGTAGGCCCTGTGTCCGAACCTCTACACTGTAGATTATGGAGTAATGTTCCCGATTTTTTTAGTACACATTTATATACAAACCAACATTTTTTATAACTTGCTCTGATTTTTTAGATTTTTGTAGGTACTTATAACACATTCAAGTTCTCATGCATCATGTTATTATGATTTTTTTGGGATCTTTATAAGTACTTATAGTGCATTCAAATTCCCACATATCTCAGCACTATGCTTTCCATCCTTGATGACACTTTGATGTCTTTTCCGCCCCTTTTTTAGGAGGCCGGGCTCCACTTCCTGTGTTGTGGTGGATTACTGACTGATAACGAGGCTTGGTTGACGCCTTTGAGCGCACCGCCGTCGTTATTCAGTTACACGCGTGACGTCATCACGTTATACGACGGCTGATTGATAACGAGGCTTGGGTGACGCCTTGGAGCGCACCGCCGTCGTTACCCAGCCACACACGTGACGTTATCGCGTCATCGCGCCCAAACGAGGCTTGGTATTGAGTGTGGAGCGCAGCGGTATCGTTGCGCTCTCACTCATTGGATGGAGACACTGATGGTGAGGCTTGGTCATGGATTTAACCATCCGGACCATTGCCAATCCATATCTGCCTCATTATTTTATTATTTAAGTCTCACAATAAATTACATGACCTGTGTGTCTAGTTTTCTCAAACAAATGGCTTTAAAATGCTAAGCTTGTAATATATGCCCCTCTAACCGGAAATAAGGTCATCTGAATCACTTCCGGTTTCGGACACTTCCAGTGGGGGTCATTATCTATCTGTTTATAAATAGAGCGGTGGGGTGAGAGGGTTCCACACCCCAGAAGACGACTTTTGTAGTTGAAACATGTCGGGTGGACCCCTCATGACTGCCGCTATACGATTTACATGCTATTCTTATCTTCTAAAAATGTGAGTTTGTTTTTTATTGCTAATTTTTTAAAAAAATCCAAGTTTAAACATTATTACACTATGTGAGTGTTTTCATCCCTCACATGCTACACGAATCTTTCGCTTGGCTTATGGTGGTACATCTACTAATGAGGAAGCCGTGCTGACCATTCCCCCCCCCCCTCGTTTTGTGTGATGATGACATCTGACCAGATAACACTTCTAGACCTGTTGGTCATCAAGCTTTTTTCACCTGTATGGCATATGCTATTTCAGGCCACTACTTCTGGTAAGCCTCCATAATTTCTGGTGATGGTCCTGGCACTGTTTTCAACCTTCCGTGCACCTCTGGTTTTCCATGGTCCATTTATCTACCAGGCTGCCGGGTCTAAATAACCTTTCTGCACGTGCAAGAAAACACCTGTTCATCATCGCCTATGCACTGCTATCATAGACATTTTTTTTTTTTTTTTGTTTTTCATATTTTATCCATCGGGATATGGACTTTTATATGATATTGCCTTTGATGTTTATTTGAATTGAACACATATATGTATCACTATTTTGTTCACCAGTCACTGTCACACGTGCTCACGTGGCATCTTCCTTGCTCACATTGTAATGTTTTAATGTCATTTAATGCTTAGGATTTTTGTGTTTTATGCACAGAACAAATAGCGCCACACTTTGAATTTTTTGTTGTTATTTTTGATCCTGAGTCTACGGGTGTGTTGGCTGCTACCTTAGTTTACTTTTAGCGCAGCGCTGTACTTAATCTTTTTAATTTTTTCACACCTTTTTTTAGTTAGTGCATCTACCATCTGACCCATGAAATTGTTCTGCAAGACATTTAGGAACTGGCGAGCCTTAGACGAATGCGTGGTTCCCTCCGCCCAGTCTATGTCTTGATAATTAAAATCCCCCATTGTGATAACACTTCCCATCCTTGCTGCTAATCGATTGTGATAGGAGGTCCGTCTCCCCCTCCTCCCTCAGGGTAGGGGGCCTAAAGCATACTCCCAGTATTATTTTCCCCTTAGCTTCATCCCTTTGGAGCTATACCCATAAGGATTCCACCTCCTCCCCAGCTCCCTTATTGATGTCATCTCTCACATTCACTTGTACATTATTTTTGATATATAGGCATACCCCTCCCCCTTTTTTACCCTCTCTATCCCTGCGATAAAGGGAATACCCTTGAATGGTTGCCAGCCAATCATGAGAGCTGTTGAACCAGGTCTCTGAAATTCCCACAAAATCTAAATCCTCCTCGTTCAACAGTATCTCTAGTTCACCCATCTTGTCCGCCATGCTCCTGGCATTGGTGAACATGCCACGTACCTTAGACCGGTTGCATACCGACCTCTTATTGGGTGTTCCTAAATTGCAAATAGGACTTGTTACTATACTTACCTCGGGTTTATGTGCTTTAGTCAACCTACCACTAATGCCCCAATACTACCCTCTGGAATATGTTCATTGCAGACTATCTCTACCTCTGCCCCCCCATTGCCTAGTTTAAAAACTCCTCTAGCTTTTCGGCCATCTTCACTCCCAGCAGATCAGCACCCTCCTCATTTAGGTGCAGTCTGTCCCTTCTATAGAACTGGTGACCGACTGAGAAGTCGGCCCAGTTCTCCAGGAACTGAAACCCCTCCTTACTACACCAGCTCCTCAGCCACTTGTTTACTTCCCTAATTTCCCTCTGCCTTTCTGGTGTGGCTCGAGGTACTGGTAGTATTCCTGAGAATACTACCTTGGAGGTCCTTTTCCTCAATTTAGCTCCTAAGTCCCTAAAATCGTTCTTTAGGACACTTCATCTGCCTCTGACTTTGCCATTGGTGCCAACATGCACCATGACAGCCGGATCTTCCCCAGCCCCTCCCAGTAATCTGTCCACCAGATCCGTGATGTGCAGAACCTGAGCGCCCGGTAGGCAGAATACAGTTCAGCGCTTAAGGTCTTTCTCACAGATTGCCCTCTCTGTCCTTCTAAGAATTGAGTCCCCTACCACCAGTATCTGTCTATCCTTTCCCTTCACTTCCCCCCACTCTCACTGGAGGAGTTCTTCCCCTGGCAGCTAGAAGAGTCCCTCAGCTCCAGCAGTGCTGGTCCCTGACTGGTTTCACCAATGTCACTCAATGGAGTGTACTTATTGGGATGTTCCAGCCCAGGATCGGCCTCCCTGACACTTCCCCCTCTATCCTTTCTGACGTCTATTCGTTTCTAGCGTCTCCACCTGCCTCTGTGCTGGCACCTGCCGGGTAGGTTCCCGGCTCTCCTTTAGTATGGAGGGTCTTCTCAGTGCTGACAGTTGCTACCTTAGATTCAGAACCTGGGCTTCCAGGGAAACAATGCACTTACATTTTGCACAGCAGTATTCGCCCTCGATCAGATGATCAAGGATGTACACCGAGATGCCACAAGATGTACACCGAGTCACATCTCCACACCCGCCAGGCATCGTACCTACTAATTTAATGAGGATTGGGGATTATACCCTGTTCAAATTACCTGACAACTAGCTTCCTGTCAAATGCAACTCAATCTCTTGACTTTTGGTTGCAGCATTCAAAATAGGCCAGCTGCAAAAAAAAAAAAAACCCAAAAAACAGGCATTCAGGAGGTGGCAGTATCGGATCTGTTTTCAGAGAGTGCCACTCGTGTAAATTAATCAACTAACATAAATGAAAACCATGCTGCTATATATGTACATTAATAAATATAATTGTGCAAATATAAAATAAGTCAGTGCATCCATTGATAGTCCCACTGTACAGACTGAAGTGAACAGTGTTAACTCTTTAAGCCAGTGCTCATGCTCTTAAAACGGTAAGTAGAAAGTGCTCCACTCCAAACGTGCTCCAAATATCCCCACATGGACAGACACTCACCAGATAATATTGACCCACTATTGCTAGTTAGATCACTATGCGCCTTTGGGGTATTCTCCTCAGATAAGTACCACTGTCCACACTGGGGATAGCCTTTTCCTCTTGTTGGACACTTCCGCTCCAGAAAAAATGCTAATAAAGGAAGTATGTAACATAAAACCATCCAATTGGGGGTTTGTTTAATTGACTTCTTATAAGGTGTATCTATTACCTAAACTGTGTATATTTTTTCCATTTTGTTTCTTTTATGAGTGTGTATGCCAGTCACACTTATCACCTTTAAAACCACAAGGAAAAAAAATAATGAGGCACTTGTACTTGTTCTCAGTCAGAGGCAGTTTATTTTATTTTGATTTACATTTATAAGCAGCTTTGACAGGAGTTCTTGATTCATTAATTTGCCTTCAGTTTGAAAACATAAAACCCCTGTCACCTTCAAACTGAATGTACTCTGTCCCCAACAAAACATATGAAAATATAATTTAAACACACTTTTCACAGACACAGTACAATACATTCACTATACACAATGTAACAAAATAGTCCCATCCTTACCTGTTTAATAATACTGTCACACTGAGTAGGTAAATAGAAACTGGAATTTCAGTTTTATAGCTGAAAAGAATTGACATGCAACAATGATATTATTTTACAACTGTTTAGCTATTGAGCAAACATCCTGCCTGGAATATAAAGTAAGTTGCCAAAAAAGATACATAGATTTTTCTTTTCCTTGCAGGTCTGCCAAAATTGCAGCAGATAGCAAATAGCCAAATAGGGTTTGCTGAATGCCTTGGTTCATCCCCATGTCTGGAGCAGCCAAGACAAGTGAAAAGTACTATACAATGATTCTGATCCAACAGAAACAATAGTCTATGGGTGAGTCTTACAGAATCATAACAGCAGCAGTTATTGCTACTTTAATCTGAAATCTGAATTTTCTGTAGTGAAAGTAACATCATTTATTAGAGGAGGAGGAGCTAGATTTTATTTCCTACATTGTATTTGTTTTACTACCGACTTAATATACCTTGTTGGCATTTTTGGAGTTCTCCACCCTACGGTAAACTTGTCACAGCTGCCTGGAAAACTTTTTAAACTTTTTTCAGCAACTGAAAGAAATATTTTTATGGTTTTATGATTGTTCAGATCAGTTGCCATACAACCGAGGCTGCCTAACAAGGAGGCATTCTGGTACTTCCATTGTGGAAAATTTTTAAGGGACAACAAGCAATGTTTTAAGAGACCGTATCCATTGGCATAGTGAAACAGTTTTCTAGTGTAGCTGTTTATTATAAAAAATAAAGGTTTACAGAGTTAGCCCTGGTTCACACCAAAAATCGCACTACTTCACTGAGATTTCAAAGCCGCAGATCAGTGCGATTTTGATGTGAGATTTCATTGCGGCTTGTGAGTTCATTTAACAGAAGTCAATGCAAGTCGAAATGAAATCACAGAAAAGTAGTGCAGGAATCTTTTTCAAAGTCACTGCAACGTGAGTCGCAACGATTCCAACTATCCCATTGCCGCAAATAGGGTGCGGCTTGTCATGCGATCTTCATCTGTCAGATCACATGACAAATCACATTGGTGTGAACCTGGGCTTAAAGCTTATTTTAATATTCTGTTTGCTTGCTATTTTTAAAATATTCAGCATTTAATGAATGCAGTTCAGCATTAAAGGAGAAGCGGTACCAAAGCTCTTTTGGCCCTACTTCTCCTGTAGGTCAGAGGAGTGCACCCCTGTGACCTGTTTTCAGCCAACAGCAGGCTAAAATCCACTGTCGGCTGACATCACTCAGCCAGTTCAGGCTCTGGATCAATCACAACTTTAATGTTGGGATTCACCCAGATGTCTGGACTGGCAGTTGGCTCAGCCTTCCCTGCTCCTCCACAGCCCGGTGCTCCAGTGAGCGCTGGAGGGGCAGAGCACAGAGCCGGTGACTGAGAGTCACCACTCTCTACTCACTGAAGACCGAGAACTGAGCAATCAGCAGTCTTTGATCGCTCAGTTCTTGGTCTTAGAGGCGGCGGAGGACAGATGCAGCATCAGACCAATGCTGCACCCACCGAGGTGAGTATGAATGTTTATTTATTTCAATTCCCATACTTCTCTTTAAAAAATGGTGATCTTGCCTGCAAAATAGATTGTTATAGGAAACATGGCCAGACCATGGAAACACCAACAACCATTAATAATTGTGCATGCTTGGTGCAGCCTCTCTGTGAACTCTGTATAGTACAGTTAGGGCTCGTTCACACGTGCGGCTATTATTGCTGCCCCTATGAAAAGTGATTCCTGGTGTATTTGACAGGCAGTGAGGAGTTATATTGCCTCCTCACCACCTGTTTTGACCCTCAAACTGTGAACCCACTTTTGATCACAGATGCTGGTTGGTTGTGGCTACTTGAATCCAAGTTGACCTGGCTGTGTATTACTTTATAGTGCCTGCACTGATTGGTCTAGCCATACACGCATAGATTTCCCTTGTTCGGCCTGCTTAGTTGCTGATCATCTAAACAACACTTCAAAGCTCAAAGAACTAGTGAACTCCCAAAATGTTGTGATTTTCCAATCTAAGGGGACAGACATTTTCAACTTTTAGAATTTGTTACAGCTCACCAGTATGAAGATTAGAAATGACTGCTGGTCTCCTATTACACAAGCAAGGTATGATCCAGACATGTTAATGTAAGACAGGTGATTTCTCCCTGCAGCACACAGCACTTGGCTCTCAACATATGGTTTGTTGGTTCACCAAGGTGACCTGTAAGGCTAAACAGACAACTCAGTCTGGAATGAAATGACCATTACAATGAAGTCAAAAGGAAAGTACAGTTACAATAAAAAAAAAAAAAAAAAGATTGGTTTAAAAAGTCCACTATAAACATCAAAGGAGAGTCACTATAATTCCCATCCCACAGCCGTGCCTCCTTTCAATGTGGAGAATGTAAGGGTGCAATAATCACAATTATTGGCATTGCAGAAAGCATGAGCTTTGTTGGCAATCAAGAACTACAAAGTGCTTTTAATGTCTCCATGTTAAAATGGAGGATTTTCACAATTTAGACAAAATAAAAAACAAAAACATGGAATTAACACTACAGGCAGCATTGCATGTTTGTGAAAACAAAGGCAAAACCCGGGATTGACAAATAATTTAATGTTCCTGAGAATACTTGAAATGTATTTTTTGTGGCTTGCCTAATGAGCTTAAAAAAGTGTGTTGGGAGAGACACCGATGTGTGTGCAGGAAAAGGGGGATATTTACTAAAGCAAACTGCAAACATCATAATATAGATGCTTGGAAATTCTATACAGTTTTTCTTTACCAGTTAACTGCAGCTAATGTGACACAAATCCAAAGCGTTGTGCCTGGGAATTAGCAGTAAAGACTGGCAAACAAACTTACTTTAATTCCTACTTTATTTCAGGGAAATGTCATGAACCTGCAGCAAGGTATAAAAGTTCTCCTCTTTAGAAAAGGAAATATATAGATTGCTGAAACTTGAAAATAATCAGACGCTGCAATATGAAGTTTACGGAGGCTGAAATCTGTTTTTACAAAAACTTCTGGGTGGTTTTCCCCAAGTTGCTTCACAAACAGTAAAAAGAAAGGTTTGTACATTGAAATGCAGGCCCAGCTGCTCTTAGACAAAAATGCCTCTAGAAGGCGCCATACTGTTTACAGCATGGAGATTAGTACCGCTAACACAAAGCTTCCTGTTGCTTGCATAGTACAATCATGTGACCAGCACATGACCCCCAGCATTTCAGGATCGCACACAGGACAAAAGTTGCAAAAGTTGTCCAGAATGTACCAAGCATTTCCAACGTTTATACAGGTCTAGGCATGTATATAGACACACCTCTTTTGGGTCTAAAATGTCACTTTTGCAAATCATAAGACTCTACTGAACATGTAAAAAAGCTACACATTATTCACTCTCAATATATATATAAAATGTTTTTGTAGTGTTCTAGCAGTAATCAAACGACAGTCATTCAAACCATAGCATAGAAATATAAACGTAAGCAGATGTTCTGCTTAAAACATATATGCAGCCCTAGTAATCAGTCATTAATATATAAATATAACTTGACTTCCATCATGCAATTCTAACAGAGAAAGAGCCTGTGTCGACTGGCATCTGTTCACATCAAATGGGGTTTGCAAGGCCATACAAGTCTAAAGGAAAGCAAAACCCCCTTGAGGTCAACTGCAATTCAAATGCTTTTTAGACTGATGCCATTGACAGAAGCCAAAAGGCCATCAACACAGGCACAAACATTACTATGGTTGATTCTGACTGCTGCTATTTGTGCTCTAATGCAATTTCCTTTTACGGGCTATACAAACCACACTTGGTTGGCTGTTCTCACGGGCAGTACTTCATAATCAACTGACACTTGGTTGGCCATTCTTGTAGATAGTACTGCAATATCTACTGATACTTGGTTGGCCATTCTTGTAGATAGTACTGCAGTATCTACTGACACTTGGTTGGCCATTCTTGTAGATAGTACTGCAGTATCTACTGACACTTAGTTGGCCATTCTTGTAGACAGTATCTACTTAAACTTGTTTTCCTGTTCTTGCAGGCAGTAATGCATTTTCTACTGTCATTTGCTTGGCCATTCTCATAGACAGTACTGCTATATCTACTAAAACTTGGTTGGCTGTTCTCGCAGGCAGTGCTGAATATTTTCTGACACTTGGCTGGCCATTCTCACAAGCAGTACGGCAATATCTGCTGACACTTGGCCGGGTGTTCTTACAGGCAGTACTACAAAATATGCTGACTTATATTTGGCTGTTTTCACAGGCAGTCCTGCAATATCTACTGACACTTGGTTGGCCATTCTTGCAGACAGTCCTGCAATATCTACTGACACTTGGTTGGCCATTCTTGCAGGCATTCCTGCAATATCTACTGACACTTGGTTGGCCATTCTTGCAGACAGTCCTGCAATATCTACTGACACTTGGTTGGCCATTCTTGCAGGCATTCCTGCAATATCTACTGACACTTGGCTGGCCATTCTTGCAGGCTTACTGCAACCTCTACTGACACTTGGTTGGCAATTCTTGCAGGAAGTTACTGCAATATCTGCTGACACTTGGTTGGCTGTTCTTGCAGGCAGTACTGCAATATCTACTGATACTTGGTTGGCTGTTCTCGCAGGCAGTACTGCAATATCTACTGACACTTGGTTGGCTGTTCCCACAGGCAGTACTGCAATATCTACTGACACTTGGTTGGCTGTTCACACAGGCAGTACTGCAATATCTGCTGACACTTGGTTGGCCTTTCCCGCAGGCAGAGCTGCAATACTTAGCTGTTCTGACAAGATTTCCAAATGTTTTGAGGCAGGCATGGTGAGAATTCCATTGTTTCTCAAACCTGCAATGCTGCTTGAAATTATAAACTTGCTCAGTGATGACTAAAACAGTGATTTACCAATGGGAGTAAGTTTTACACTACCTCAGTAGATTCTGTTTACTTACATTCGGCCTATTACGAAGTATGAAGTAAACACAGGGTCACTGACATGAAGTAAAGCTTATGCCCTTTGGTAATTCACTCAATAACCTTAACAGACATTTTAGCAACCTGGTCCACAAAAGAAATTTGTCTACAAATGACAGTTTCAGGCTTATGTGGCACCTGTAAATGCAGTGTCACCACTGGAACATTTTCCGCCTTCTCTTGAAAGCTGATGACGAAATGTTTGAGAACTTTAAATGGTAACAAAAATAGATTAAGCAAGATAATAGGAAAACAATAGCAAGCACAACCTTTATATGTATGTTATTTAAGTATGAAAATATTTTTTACTATATGTTAAACATTCTTATTTATATTTCCATTACCTATGCAACCGATACCAAATATACTGAGTTTAACAAGTAAGGCAGGTTAACAAGTCTGAAGTGGTGAGAATTTGGTATTAAAATGCACATTGCATACCTGTCAGATAATGGCAGGATTCAAGTGGTAAAAGCCACAATAAGACCCAGATGGCAGATTTCCCTTCAGCTTTTCAGGTTCAGCGATCCATACAAATTTGTATAGTATGTGTGTATATGGTGTTTATTACCCAGAATTCTTAGTTTTCAATCTTAGTGATCTTTCTTTTACCTGGTACAGTGAGGGAAAAAAATTATTTGATTCCTTTCTGATTTTGTATGTTTGCCCACTGACAAAGAAATTATCAGTCTATCATGATAATGGTAGTTTTATTTTAACAGTGAGAGAGACAGAATAACAACAAAAATATCCAGAAAAATGGATTTCAAAAAAGTTATAAATTGATTTGCATTTTAATGAGTGAAATAAGTATTTGACCCCTTTGCAAAACATGACTTAGTACTTGGTGGCAAAACCCTTGTTAAAAATCACAGAGGTCAGACGTTTCTTGTAGTTGGCCACCAGGTTTGCACACATCTCAGGAGGGATTCTGTCCCACCCCTCTTTGCAGATCCTCTCCAAATTTTTAAGGTTTCGAGGCTGACGTTTGGTAACTCGAGCCTTCAGCTCTCTCCACATATTTTCTATGGGATCAAGGTCTGGAGACTGGCTAGGCCACTCCAGGACCTTAATGTGCTTCTTCTTGAGCCACTCCTTTGTTGCCTTGGCCGTGTGTTTTGGGTCATTGTCATGCTGGAATACCCATCCACGACCATTTTCACTTCCCAAGCTGAGGGGAGGAGGTCCTCACCCAATATTTTCCGGTACATGGCCCCGTCCATTGTCCCTTTGATGCGGTGAAGTTGTCCTATCCCCTTAGCAGAAAAACACCCCCAAAGCATAATGTTTCCACCTCCATGTTTGACAGTTGGAATGGTGTTCTTAGGGTCATAGGCAGCATTCCTCCTCGTCCAAACTTGGCGCATTTAGTTGATGCCAAAGAGCTCGATTTTGGTCTCATTTGACCACAACACTTTACCTCAGTTCTCCTCTGAATCATTCAGATGTTTATTAGCAAACTTCAGACGGGCCTGTAATGTGCTTTCTAAAGCAGGGGGACCTTGCGGGCACTGCAGGATTTCAGTCCTTAATGGCGTAGTGTGTTACCAATTGTTTTCTTGGTGACTATGGTCCCAGCTGCCTTGAGATCATTGACAAGATAACCCCTGTATAGCTCTTGGCTGATTCCTCACCATTCCAATGATCATTGAAACTCAATGAGGTGAGCTCTTGCATGGAGCCTCAGACCAAGGGAGATTGACAGTTATTTTGTGTTCCTCCCATTTGTGAATAATCGCACCATCTGTTGTCACCCTCTCACCAAGCTGCTTGGCGATGGTCTTGTAGCCCATTCCAGCCTTGTGCAGGTCTACAATCTTGTCCCTGACATCATTGGACAGCTCTTTGGTCTTGGCCAAGGTGGAGATATTGAAATCTGATTGATTGCTTCTATGGACAGGTGTGTTTTATACAGGTAACAAGCTGAGATTAGGAGCACTCCCTTTAAGATAGTGCTCCTAATCTCAGCTCGTTACTTGTATAGAAGACACCTGGGAGCCAGAAATCTTGCTGATTGATAGGGGATCAAATACTTATTTCACTCATTAAAATGTAAATCAATTTATAACTTTTTTGAAATTTTCAGGATATTTTTGTTGTTATTCTGTCTCTCACTGTTAAAATAAATATACCATTAAAATTATAGACTGATCATTTCTTTGTCAGTGGGCAAACATACAAAATCAGCGAGGGATCAAATACTTTTTTACCTCACTGTATAGTTTATGCCCACTATCCTATTTATTTAAAGTGGTTGTAAACCCTTACATAACCCAGTGAAGTGACTGGCCAGTGATACTCAGGAAACAAATCCTCCTATATCAATTGTACCTGTTTATCCGCAGCATTTGTTCTGTACAGCATTCTACAAAACACAAATTAAAGAAGCAGGGGGTGGGAGGGGCGGACTGATAACTCATGGGGCCCCCGGGCAATAGGAGATTATGGGGCCCCCAGGCAATCAGAGATTATGGGGCCACACACACACACACACACACACACACACACACACACACACACACACACACACACACTATACAATCACACAGTATACACATACATGTACACACAGTATACACAGACAGATTTATACATACTGTCCCTGCTTTTACTGAGGCTGGCAACCCTGATGGGGCCCCCTAGTGGCCCAGGGCCCTCGGGCAGTGCCCGAGGGGCTCAATGGTCAGTCCGCCCCGGGGTGGAGATCTGATGTCACACACCATGCAGAGTTAGAGCACAGAATTGCGTATAATCTGAGATCTGATTGAAGGAAACTGACACACACCCCTCTTCACAGGCTCAGAATAACAAAGCTTAGGGTGAGTCATCTGCTGTTTGCTGGAGGGGGGCGGGCCATTTCCCAGGAGACTGTGATGTTGGATTAATCTATTAGGAGTGAGTCATGCAGATATCAGAGAGAGGAGCGATCAGAGAGGAGCCACACTCAGTGCTTTGGATATAGGCAAGCATACACTATAGTGGGATGTGCTTTGTTCATTTTTCATGTCTGAGGTTTACAACCACTTTAAAGGAAACCGGTCATGAGAAAAACATGAAGGCTGCCATTGCTGTCCCGAAAATGGTAGGTGCCTGGCTATCATGCTAATTCACTTGCATCAATACTTTGAATCATCAACCTAGATCAAGTATACAGCTAAAAGGAGGCCCAACTTTATTTAACTTTCCTGATCTGCACTTTTTCCAGGTCAGTGATTAAAAGCATTGACATAAAGTGGTATGCGTAATGGCCAGGAAATTTGTATTTTAGGAAGGTCAATGGCAGCAATGTATTTCTTTCAGTTTTTTAATGGATGGCCCTCTCTGACACTTTATACTTCCTGCAATGCTTTAGTAAACAACAGTATGGTCTTTATCTGACTACTTCATAGATCTCTCTAAGGACTGAACCATATTGATACAGTTTAAAGAGGACCAGAGTATTTGTATGGAGTAGCAGTAGCAGATTTCACCAGGAAGTGGCTACAAAGAAAAAAAATGAAAATACCTTCCTGTCCAGCTGCTATAGCCCTGGAATTCATAATATAATTATTGTGTATTATTGCAGGACAGGATTGCCCTGGTCTTTAGGGACTACTAACAGTGCAGGTTTTCCAGTTCCCTTCACAGAGTCACTGGTAAAATAATGAAAAAAACCTGTGCTCCTATTGGGAACTATGGAAACCGTGAAATGGTAGTGGTCTTTGGGATACATTATATAATGATGTCTGGCATTATTCATTAAGAGTAGCAGTTATTTTCGTACTCTGAGTAATGGGTGTCCGGATAACAGATCCCACATTTTACACTTACATGTATTACACATACACATACTAGGGAGGGGTTGCAGTCTAGCTGGTAATAGACTACGGTGTAGCATCTACATACAGTGCAAGTTACCCTCTGTGTAAGGAATGACTTTGCTTGTGCTCTGAGGTGGCTGTTCTTCAAACAGGCCTGTTACATAACTTCATATTTCAGAGATCAGTGCACTTATTAAATATAATTTTATGGGATTTTACAGGAAATATAGAGTATGTATCATATAAGGGTAGGCATGGGAGAATACCCACTGCAGTAGAAATGCCAATCTACAACTGGTCAGTCTGTGGTGTCTGGAACCCATTGTAACCAGGCCCCTATGTTCATCTGAGATACCAGACCTGTGATGAACTGGCACACAATGTGTTAAGGCCCATACAGACGGGCCGAACATTGGGTGGTATCGGCCGGTTCAATAGAAACTGGACTAAATTCGGCCTGTGTGTATGGCAGCTGGTCTGACAGAAACCGGTTGACTGTCTGTCAAAGGGGCATGACCAAAAAAAGGTCTGCCAGTCGGCATCCGACCAGTGCTCTGAGAGCGCTGACTGGTGTGTTCTGGCGGGGGGCATCCCCCTGTCAGAACACAATAGCTCAGCTGGGGAGATTGATGTACTAACATCAGATTGTTAGTACAGGATCTCTTCCTGAGCTCTCCATGTTTTTTTTAGTTCAGCTCACTGGGTTGAACGGAAAAAAAAAACTGATAGTGTGTACCAGGCTTAAGGGTCACAAAATAATCAGCCACAGTGTACCAAGGCCTGCAGCACCACTGGCCACTTCTATTTCTGTATCTTTTCTTATTCTTACTCTTATGCACTAAATAGACTGTGTGTTTTATAGCTGCACTTTAATGAACAATGCCTGTGGATAGAGTGTAAAGCCGGCCATACACACATAGATGTGTTTCATTTAGCCTGTGGGCTGAACAAAGGAAACCTAGCAAACACCTACATCTTCACTAAGTGTGAATGAACAAATCTCACCCACCAGCTATTGTATTCTGACAGCTGGCTCCAGTGGATGTTACAATACCCAAATAATTTGGCAAGCAATTTGCCATTTAGGTCATTGTTTACGGACCTGTTCCGTCAACCTTTGTCAAGCCAGGTTGTGCCGACAGGGGCATCTACAGCTTGAATTTTGGCAAGTTCAGTATGAACTAGCCAAAATTTAAGCCGTGTACGGTAACCTTAGGAGGTGTACATTGTAAATGTACACTTATCTCTTGCCGCCTATTGCCACAATCCTTTAATTCAGTCTATCTATCAGAAATCAGCATCCAGTCCACTCCATTATAGGATGTTTTCCCAGTGGAAGTCAAGGAGGAAATCCTCTTGCTTCCACTGAGTAGTAAGTGAAGGTGCACACAGATATGAAGATTGGCAGGCTGTAGCAACAAGTGATCAGTCACATTTGCTAGGCCCCTGTCTTCCAAAAGCTTTGGGTGGAGTTCTTCTATAGCGAATTACATTGACTAAGGCCCAGATTCTTTAATTTAAGATAATGCTACCAACATAAAAATATGTTGTTAAATAATAATAATAATATTAACAAGGCTAACATATTAATATGTTACTAGCAATCTTATTTCTTTCTGGCTAGCTTCCTATATAAAGCAAGAAGACAATTGCCCAGGTTCTTACATAGACAAATATAAAAAAATATAAATGTAACAAAATGGCTGCAATAATTCTTTTTTTTAGAAATGCTAAAATAAGGCAGACATTGACAGAAAACACTGCTAGTCGTATGTATGAAAAGTATGCTAACAAAATGTCGTAATACCTGCAGCAACCAATCAGCTTTAACTTTGAACACGAAACAAGTATTCTTATTGGTTGCTATGGATTTTTTTGTTGGGACACCTTTCATAGAAAGGACCATTTGTGCGTATTTAGCAATTATTGTCTTTTGGGTATTATCTATTCTATTTTCCGATGTTGCTCATGCTAGCTGTTGCTTCCTGCTTGAAAGATGAAGTGTAGTGTTGCTAATACCATGCTGCCTTTTTCAGTCAAGCTCATTGTAAGTTTTATTTGTTTAATTGAAGATAATGGGGCCTGTTTTGACTATACATATGTTATGTACATTTTGCTGGCACACATTTTATCAACTCTGTATAAAGGTATCAAGGTGCCATCTCCAGCCCCCGAAATGGGACCATATGCTAGAGCCGTGGGCAGCAGGATTTTAGAAGGGTAGCAGACATCATGCTTTATTATATTTTGACATTTTTATGTAAGTTATTTATATTAAAGCTGGGTTCACACCATTGCCAATTGGATTTCTTCGCATCCAATTTGCATGTCAGTAGATTGTGACCAGCTCTCAATGGAGCAGGTTCAAACTCCGCTGAGAACTGCACAGGAGTCCTGTGTGTCTTCTGGTCTGTTTCAGGTCTGAATTCAGCCAACAATTCAAGCTGAAATCAGACCTGAAGCGGTGAACAGGGACGCACCGGACCCCTGCTGTGAGCCGCTCTGTGCTGTGAACCCAACCTTAAGGTGTAAAGTAAAGCAATGGATGGTTTATATACAGCAACAAAGATCTGTGCTCATAAAGGTGCAGCCCTAAAAGCTGCCTTGGGGGGGGGGGGGGGGTTGGGGTGCGTTTAATTAAAATTTGACCCTGGCCACCCAATCTTCTCATAACTCCAATGATTAAATTGAATATTCCTGACAATATGGAAGAATACTGCAGGGAGCTTTATTTTATTAACTTGGTGTGAAGAGCAATGAAGTGCAGTAACACAGCATCTAGTAAGAAACATTCTTTAGTCTCACTACACTGAAGGCCTGGGCAGTTAGAAGTAAACCATTTTACATCCATTTGGGCAAGATTATATCCTGTGTACAGGACATTACTATGGTGGTCCGAATGATCAAATTTAGGCCAACTGAGCTCATTTAAAATAGTAAGGGGCAATGTGCAAAGTAAAAAGAAAACAATACAACCAGAATAAATCTTTCACTGACTTAACTACGACTGAAATCTGATTGGTTGTTATGAGTTATTGTACTCTACCATTGCTGTATGCAGTGCCCTAGCAGTGTATGCAGTCTTGTGATGATTCTATTAGTGTACAGTATGTAGCCTGATAATGATTCTACTATTGTTTGTGGTCTAAGTACTCTAGTAACGTTTCTATTATTGCATATATGTAACCTATTCATGATTCTATTAATTTATGTAGTATAATAATGTTTTTTGTTACTGAGGCACTGCAATGTATTCCTGTTGCTAAACTGACAATTAATTACATCCTAGATATGACAAACATCTGGTCACCCAGGTTGGTGTATTTGCTTCTGTATGTAGGAGCATTCCGACATCATATGCTGCCCCCTGCTGATAAGACAACACACATTCTGCCTACTCATACTTGCAGGAGGCAGCCGGGGACCAGATCTGTACCTTGCCTCATGCCACCCTGCCTATGAAAAAGTGCTCATCTGTCCTCATGGCAGGAGCATCTCTAGATGTATACCCAGCCCAAGCTGCTAACTGCTGCTGTTGGCTTAAGCACTTTATTGCGCTATATACAACGTTATCAAATAAAGCTCTCAATATTCCTTAATAATAAATAGTCATTACCTAGATATGGCTGAACCTGAACCCTCCTCACTCATTATGATTGGCCAGTGTTCCCTAACTTATTAAGCTCTTCCTACTCTCAGAAAAAAAGGTTTGTTCAGTGTCAGGATCTCTTTCCATTCACACAACACTGCCACATCGAAACATCACAACATACATCCAATTGAATTTAATTCTGGGTGGAGTGGGATATGCATTTCCCCAAAAGAACAGGATTCTTTATATTATTACTGTAGCACCTTATTAAATTAATGAAAATGGGTCTTGTGACTTATGTGTGCAAAGTACAAAAAGGTAATTTTCTTTAGGAAGTACCTATTGACCGTACAAAAAGGAGAAGTCATTTTGTAGGTTGGCCAAGAACAAAGCTTGTCAATTTCCCTAGAACCGGAGTCTGTGGAATGAAGCTATATTACTGTGGCTTGAGGCACTTAGTGCTTTAGACCACAGCAATGTCACCCATTATCAGTGAACTGACTCAATGTGGTCTTGTGCAACACAATGCTTCCTCTACTCTGTATCGGAGATAGGTACACCTTGCAAGACAGGCAACTCCAAACAACTGGAATTCTTTGATTAAAGCATGCGCTGAAACTTAGGTTTCATAGGACTATTGAGCTCTTCCCCTGAAATACATTGGAAAGCAGAAAAACAAAAACAAAAAACAAAAAAACAGAAAAAGGTGGCTATTGTGAACTTCTCATCTGCTGGTGAGGGTTTCTTGGCACAGATGTCTTCAGCTTTTATTGCTGCATTTTCCTGATAATCTCTGCAGAGACGGGAGGATGAAAATTGATTGTGTGGTGACGGAGACCCTGAGCTGTCTTGTAACTCTTCCCGCAGCGGCATTTGAAGGGTTTGCGGACTCGTATTTGTGTTCGGTGGCCGTTCTTGGCATGGTACTTAATACCATTTACATTCTGCACGAGAGAAGAAATCTTGGTTAGAACATGAGTGAACAGATGAAAGATGGCCATACACTAGTAGATTTTTGAAGGTTTGTACAAATATTTATATGAACATTTGCATGCAATTTCTTATTTTGGAAGCAATGTCATTTCCTGAACAAAAACACATTCACTGTTAGAAATTAATTTCCTTGAGAAAAAATTTACACCCAGCTCCTTCAAATTCTCTCAACACTATAGCCTAAAATAAATGTTGATTTGACCCCACTAATGATTAAAAAATCAAACGTTCTTAAAATGAAAATTTCAAATTAAATTCTGCTAGTGTATGGCAAGCTTTTTAATCATCATAACCTGACAATTTTACCTACATAAAATTACCTACATAAAGGAAACCTCTGATTATTGTATAACTACAGTCTTAGGCCCTTTTCACACCAGCGGACTGATTGGGTTCACCTGTCAGTTTTTCAGGCGGACCCAATCGGACCACCCATTGTTCTCTATGGGGCTGACATCCGCTGGGCTTCTATTCCGCCAAAGATCGCTGAAAACAGACATATGGCGATACATTCGCCATCCGTCCAGCGGTTTGGATCGGATGACAATCAGATGGAAATGGGCATGCAGTCCATTTTCATCTAACTGCCCCATAGAGAAGAGCGGGCTGTGTCCGTGTCCGTGTCCGCTCAGTATAGCGGAGCAGACACAAACCTGTCATCCGCCTGCTCAGCGAGGATTAGCTGGATCGATCCACTCCATGTGAAAGGGGCCTAAAGAAGAACCTACTGCAATGTCCATGCATAACATTAAAATTGAACTCCTGGCAAATAGAAAAAGATACAAATTAATTCAGGTCTGTATTCATTAAACCATCATTTAATGTATTCTTTTAATGCAGCTAGTGTAAGTACCTATATCTGACTAGTTATCAGCCTTTTGCAAGCTCCCCATACAGCAGAGTTCAGACTTGGGGAGGGAGAAGCAGCACAAGGAGCCAATCAGTTGTATAGCAATCCTCATGTGCTAACAAAGGGACATGCTAATAGGAGGGAGCAGAGTGACAAGATGATCTCACCAGCCTTCTCCTTCTCCTTTTGCTGTCCATTCACTTTTTGGAGGTGGGGAGGAGACCTGTAAGTATTCATCTGTGTATTACGTTTTTTGCCAGGAGTTCAGCTTTATGGAAAAATTATAGCATGTAATAATGTATAGAGAGACTAAGATGGGAGACATTTATAAAAAGGGTGCAGCCTGAAACTCAGGCAATTTCAGAGCTCAGTAAAAACATACTGTTTTGCTTAATATTTGCCTTAAAAAAACCCAGCAAAAAAGTTCAGCTGTGCTTTAATAACAAAAATCTAGGAAACAAAATATGCAGAATTACAGTAAAAGGTATTGGGCCTCCCCTCTACCATTTCACATAAGCAATGGTGAGGCATGTAGTGTGAGGACCTCAATGACATCATTTTGCTCCTTAGCTTTCGTCTTGTTAGTGACTGGAGGGAATGAAAATGGGAAGGGCTGCACACAGCAATCAATGAGATGTTGGTTATATATTACAACATACATGAACAAATATCTTACACACGGTCTACTCTCACCATCCCTGTGCTTTATCCTCCCACTTTTATAAAGTCCTTATTTTGAGATTTAGGGTAATAGATATCACTTGGTACAACAGTGAAACATTTGATTAAGCCTAGGTTTACACTGAATGCGGGTTTGAAATTGTGTAAATTCAGCTGAACAAGTTCAGCTAGAGTGCCAAGGTTGCCTTTACCTCCGATCTAATGCCTTTAGCCCACGTCACATGTCAAAGCGGCCCAATGAATGTGGTGAATGTGGGCTAAAGGCATTAGACCGGAGGTAAGGGCAACCTTGGCTCTCCAGCTGTGTTGAAACTACAAGTCCCATGAAACACAGCAAGACTGGCAGCCACAGGCATGAGTTCCAGAGGCAGAGACATGTTGGGATTTGTAGTTACACCAAAACTGAAGTGCCGAGGTTGCCTATTCCTGCATTGGACTGTATTAACACAGAAGTTGATGAACCTTATGCAATTAAGGGAGGATCAGTAACACTTTTATTTTCCATTAATTCAATAAAGTGAATCAGACGGTGAGAAAGGTTTTCTCTTTAGTAGAGGGAAGGGGGGAAGGGGGGGGGGGGGTTCTTTAACTGACTTAAAAAAGGGAAAAGTTTAAGAATAAGAGGGAGAACAGGAAAGGAAAAAACGAGTACAAGGTCGGGTGCAGCAGTCGTGTTGGTAAAAGTAGAGTGTGGCGTCTTTTCTACCCCTCCTTTACCCTCTCCTCCAATCCACCTCACCAGGAGCACCAACTACGTCTCTCACTTGTACACATACTGGGTAAAATGCATGTGAGGTTATTTTAATAAATAAATGATATAAAAAAGCAGTAACATTGTAGTTGTCAGAGACATAATTGAACAAGGTTGTTTGAAGAAAAACCTCAGAATTTTGCTTGGCTTGTTTGCTGAACTGACACACACGGCTCTCACGTCTTAAAACGCAGATAAAGGTGAACCTGTTCTGTTTGGTTTTTATAAGCTATAAAGAGAGCTAACCTTCAGGTAAACATATCTTCAGATATGCTGACGTGTAGGAACTCAATAGTTGTGCTTCATCAAGTTAAGTGTCACGTATAGCCTTGTGTATAATAGTGGAGGCAGGAGAAGTGAATGTGTTGACTCCAACACCCATTATCCAGTAACCAATGACAAGAGCAGAATCTAAAGAATCTTAAGTGTTGTGAAGGGCATAACCTACTATTTCACCTTGTGTTTTATAAACTTTATTCCTGCAAAATACACCCTTCACATTTCTCTGTATTCTCCACTATATACATAGCATACTGGTCACTAGATCATACTCACCAATAATTATTGCAGTCGCTGTGTTAGTAAAGGCCAAGGCGAGTGAGAATAGTAGGGTGGGAGGATAGAAGGTAGGTATTACCTATTATCTCTGTTACCAGATAGATTAAGGCAGAATGGGGCCCTTGGCAAGGTAGCAGCTTTGGCCCGCCATTGCAATAAACATAGAGAAGATGCTATTTACATTGTCGTTACTGGCATGACCAATCTGTTTACAAGTGTATCCCTGTCATACAGTAGCAAGCAGATACACAGCTTTGACCTGTTGCTTTACCCTTCCTGGTTTATGGCAGGAATAAGACGTTTGTAGCTGGTCCCCTGGAAATGAACCAGGCCCTAGGCACCTGCTTGGCTTGGCTTTGGAAGACCCAGCCCTGAACATTACTTGGCCCAAGTGTAACGTTTCTCAATGTGTGCCATGGCACTGTGGGGAGGTGGTTGAGGGATCAAGTCACTCCTGCTGTATGCATTCAGAGTTACTGACTGTCGATATATACGGTGGATTGCAGTGGCAACATCATATATCCAGGATCTCAGCTAATCACTTTTAATTGCTTTATGACTTCTCATTGTAAGGGTCATACCATTCCTGTAAGCCTTTGATTTGGGCACTGCTGTGGGAGCACAGAGTTTTTTTGTTTTTTTACACCATATGAAGATTACTTCATCTTAAATTCACAGTGGACTTTTTTGTTTGCATGGACATTCTGGACTGTTATCAGTTTTGTTTTTGTTTTGTGAGCATTGCACTTCAGTTTGAATTTATTTGATATTACCATTTTGTATCTAATAGTGTGCTAGTTGCTGGTTTAGGGTTTTTACCCTTTTAGCGCAATTTTTTCATTTTAAAGTGATCCAAAAGAAAAAATATATATATTTTTTAAAACAACAAACATGTTATACTTACCTGCTCTGTGCAATGGTTTTGCACAGAGCAGCCTGATCCTCTTCTTTTTCAGTCCTCCGCTGTTGGTCCTGGCCCCTCCCCCTGTCAAGTGCCCCCAATAGCAAGTCTCTTGGTATGAGGGCACTCAAGCAGGCTCTCTCCCAAGCCACACTCTGTGTGTCCATTCACACATAGAGTGTGGCTTGGCCCTGCCCCCCACTATCTCCTTTTTGGCTCACTGCCTGTGATTGACAGCAACAGGAGCCAATGGCTCTCCCTGCTGTGTGAGCCAATGAAGAGAGAGAAACCCGGGAGAAACCCCCTGCTCTTGTGCTGAGATTGAGGCTTGTGTAAGCATAAGGGGGATGCACCCAGAAAGTTTTTTACCAAGGTAAAAACCTTGATCCTTTAGAATCACTTTCGGTGTTATTGGCAAGATTACAGGTAAAACTAAAGGAAACAATGTCTAAAAAAAGAAAACCTTTGCATCCGGCACATCGAAGGACTGGTAAGCTGCAATATATTACTGGTTCACACCAATGCATTTTTTAGTGCATTTTCATTTTTGCAGAAACTACACTACACTACAGTCCATTTAACATTGTTTCCTATGGATGTACAGTCAGGTCCATAAATATTGGGACATCGACACAATTCTTAACTTTTTAACTCTATACACTACCACAATAGATTTGAAATGAAACAAACAAGATGTGCATTAACTGCAGACTTTCAGATTTAATTTGAGGGTATTTACATCCAAATCAGGTGAACGGTGTAGGAATTACAACAGTGTGTATATGTGCCTCCCACTTTTTAAGGGACCAAAAGTAATGGGACAATTGGCTGCTCAGCTGTTCCATGGCCAGGTGTGTGTTATTCCCTCATTATCCCATTTACAAGGAGCAGATAAAAGGTCCAGAGTTCATTTCAAGTGTGCTATTTGCATTTGGAATCTGTTGCTGTCAACTCTCAATATGAGATACAAAGACCTGTCACTATCAGTGAAGCAAGCCATCAGGCTGAAAAAAACAAAACAAACCCATCAGAGAGATAGCAAAAACATTAGGTGTGGCCAAATCAACTGTTTGGAACATCCCTAAAAAGAAAGAACGCACTGGTGAGCTCAGCAACACCAAAAGACCCGGAAGACCACGGAAAACAACTGTGGTGGATGACTGAAGAATTCTTTCCAAGTGAAGAAACCACCCTTCACAACAGTTGGCCAGATCAAGAACACTCTCCAGGAGGTAGGTGTATGTGTCTCAAAGTCAACAATCAAGAGAAGACTTCACCAGAGTGAATACAGAGTGTTCACCACAAGATGTAAACCATTGATGAGCCTCAAAAACAGGAAGGCCAGATTAGAGTTTGCCAAACAACATCTAAAAAAGCCTTCACAGTTCTGGAATAACATCTTATGGACAGATGAGACTAAGATCAACTTGTACCAGAGTGATGGGAAGAGAAGAGTATGGAGAAGGAAAGGAACTGCTCATGATCCAAAGCATACCACGTCATCAGTGAAGCATGGTGGTGGTAGTGTCATGGCGTGGGCATGTATGGCTGCCAATGGAACTGGTTCTCTTATATTTATTGATGATGTGACTGCTGACAAAAGCAGCAGGATGAATTCTGAAGTGTTTCGGGCAATATTATCTGCTCATATTCAGCAAAATGCTTCAGAACTCATTGGACGGAGCTTCACAGTGCAGATGGACAATGACCCGAAGCATACTGCGAAAGCAACCAAAGACTTTTTTAAGGGAAAGAAGTGGAATGTTATGCAATGGCCAAGTCAATCACCTGACCTGAATCCGATTGAGCATGCATTTCACTTTCTGAAGACAAAACTGAAGGGGAAATGCCCCAAGAACAAGCAGGAACTGAAGACAGTTGCAGGAAAAGGCCTGGCAGAGCATCACCAGGGATGAAACCCAGCGTCTGGTGATGTCTATGTGTTCCAGACTTCAGGCTGTAATTGACTGCAAATGATTTGCAACCAAGTATTAAAAAGTGAAAGTTTGATGGATGATTGTTAATCTGTCCCATTACATATACAAACTGTTGTAATTCCTACACCGTTCACCTGATTTGGATGTAAATACCCTCAAATTAAAGCTGAAAGTCTGCAGTTAAAGCACATCTTGTTCGTTTCATTTCAAATCCTTTGTGTTGTTGTATAGAGCCAAAAAGATTAGAATTGTGTCAATGTCCCAATATTTATGGACCTGACTATAGTTCACATCTTTGCATTTAATGGAAAGGGCTAGGGACTTTTTTCTGTTTTTTTGGTTCCATAGACTTCAGTGGATGAAAAGCGTGTACTGAAAAATGCGAAATGCACCTGCAATATGCAAACTGCAAAAGTGTGACTCAGGCTTAAGTGCATTTTGCATCCAAGATACCAAACTGTTACTTTGGGAACTCTGCCCCATTGTAGTTAAAAACTGGGTTGACCAGCTAAATATTACTCAAGAAAGTGTATAGAAATCCATTTTTTCCTTTGTAGAGGGGGTAAACAGTAATTAGAACAGTGGGTTAAAAAATAAAAAATGACAGGGGATTTAACCCCTCTCTAAAAAAAAAAAAAACAAAAAAAAAAACAGCATAATATATTTTATTTATTGCCTTGAGACTGATTTTAACCTAGTTGCCATCTTTTTTGATGGACTCCAACCAGCAGCAACCACAACACCAATTAATGCTATTTGCTTACGTGTTGGTATGCTTTTAGTACAGAATTACACAGAAAAAGTTATATTTGTAAACTGTAAAAACCTTTCTTTGAAATTCTTTGAAACATTAGACACTGACAATCATTAACATGTTTCCCCAACCGTTAATCAGATGCTTATTTTTTATTACACCCACTAAATACAATTTTGCTTCCCTCTGACACATCCTGTGACTCTAATCTTCTAGACCGCGCATTGAGGAAACGCTTTTATGAATTCTCTGCATAACACATGATGTGTGGACAAGAGAGTTTTTACAACATGAAACAAACAAATAAAAATCATCTTCCACTTATATAAAAAGAACAAAATGTTCTGTTAATGTGACATGATGAGTAGTAAACTCTACAGATCATAAATACCACCCGCTTGTTAAAGTCCATGCAGCTGCACTGATCATTGAAGACAAATCTATTGCTGTTCTTATCGCTGGTGGCTTCTGCGCCGAAGACTGTTATTCAGCAGAAAGATGATGAGTTTGTAAAGGCAGCTTTCTGCCCACGTAAATGAGACCATTAGGATCTCACACCTGAGATCCTAAGATGAGATGAGAATCATCTAGTTGCTGCCGGTGCGAAAAAGAACCTATCACAAGTCTAATGCAGCTGCTGTTACCATCCCAAGAAAACAGAACTTAATGCACTAAAAAAGAACATATTTGTTGTCTTGTTTCGATTTTCATCCGCAGCATGTAAAATAGCTTGGAAATTGAACCTGTCAAAGATTTTTGTCCATACAGTCCTAAGATTTACGCAGCCTTGCCAGAGAACACAGCCAGGTTGCTGACCTAACTTTTCTTGACTGCAGTTAAGAAATAGAGCTTGGTCAACCCCCGTCCCCAGCCTGTGATAGGACAGTGAAGAAACAACAGCAGACTGAAGATGTCATCTCTCTTCTCTTCTGTCAGCATGTTCCTTGTCAGCACATGTGCATACAGCACACCTGGTTCCTAACTGCATTTAAAAACAGCTGCTGAAATAACAAGTACTGGGCGGGGTTGTTGTCTTTTTCTAGCAGCTGTGGGTAAGCAAAGGAGGTTTTTTTCCAGCGCTCGGACTATTAATTCTGTATATGCATTTAAACATAAAATGTAATGATTTTTCAGAGAATACTTAAAGTGGAACATCAATCTCTTAATCAACCTTGACTAGTTTTAACCACTTGACGACCAGCAACTTACCATTATGTCACTTGACTTCAAGTGGTTACACCAGGATGATGCCTGCAGATGCAAGCATCATCCTGGTATTGTTTTTTTTAGAGCCGATGGTCGGCTCTCTTATAATAGAAATTCTAGCGGCTAACTAGCCACTGGATTGCTTTAACAAGCAGCGGGAGGGGACGTTCCCCGCCACCTTCCGTGGCTTTCTCTGGCTCTCCCATCCCACTGAAGGCCCGATTAATCAGCTTCCACTGGCTATAAAAAAAGGGAAAACTGCGTTATAAGTTCCAATGATCCTAAAAAGCAGCAACTCTGCTGTAAGATATATACAGTCTCAAATAAACAGTTGTAAATAGAGTTGCGCTAAACCACAAACATAAATTGTGAATAACTATAAAATAATAAAGAGAGATGAACCAATTAGAGAAAATAAATGTTCCAATATGGAATGACAATCTTTATTACAGAATCAAAATGTGATGTTACACCGATCGTGCAAACCGTGAGAAAGTCTTAATTGGATAAACATGTCCTTCCAGTAATAGTAACACCATCCAACACTGCAAGTGACATGAAACTTTCACCATAAGAAATGCAGGCTTACCAGCTTGCATGGACCTCCTATCACTGGAGGTCTATTGCGCTTGTGGCTAATACTCAGCCAGAGCCTTTATTCTTGCAAAGAGTTATGTATATGGTGATTCCCACTGTATATGAACTTCCCACAACAGAGTTTCAGTGACAATCACAGCTCAATCTCAGCAGGAAATCTCCACAGAGTCCATATGGTATGAAATCCCCCTTCGAATAGTCATGCTCATGGAATTTCCCCAAAAAGAAAAAGGCTCTCCATAGTGTAAAACCATACAGTGGGGACGGTAAGTATTCAGACCCCCTTAAATTTTTCACTCTTTGTTATATTGCAGCCATTTGCTAAAATCATTTAAGTTCATTTTTTTTTTCATTAATGTACAGACAGCACCCCATATTGACAGAAAAGCACAGAATTGTTGACATTTTTGCAGATTTATTAAAAAAGAAAAACTGAAATATCACATGGTCCTAAGTATTCAGACCCTTTGCTCAGCATTTAGTAGAAGCACCCTTTTGATCTAATACAGCCATGAGTCTTTTTAGGAAAGATGCAACAAGTTTTTCACACCTGGATTTGGGGATCCTCTGCCATTCCTCCTTGCAGATCCTCTCCAGTTCTGTCAGGTTGGATGGTAAACATTGGTGGACAGCCATTTTTAGGTCTCTCCAGAGATGCTCAATTGGGTTTAAGTCAGGGCTCTGGCTGGGCCGTTCAAGAACAGTCACAGAGTTGTTGTGAAGCCACTCCTTCGTTATTTTAGCTCTGTGCTTAGGGTCATTGTCTTGTTGGAAGGTAAACCTTCGGCCCAGTCTGAGGTCCTGAGCACTCTGGAGAAGGTTTTCGTCCAGGATATCCCTGTACTTGGCCGCATTCATCTTTTCCTTAATTGCAACCAGTCGTCCTGTCCCTGCAGCTGAAAAACAGCCCCACAGCATGATGCTGCCGCCACCATGCTTCACTGTTGGGACTGTATTGGACAGGTGAAGAGCAGTGCCTGGTTTTCTCCACACATACTGCTTAGAATTAAGGCCAAAAAGTTCTATCTTGGTCTCATCAGACCAGAGAATCTAATTTTTCACCATCTTGGAGTCCTTCAGGTGTTTTTTTAGCAAAGTCCATGCGGGCTTTCATGTGTCTTGCACTGAGGAGAGGTTTCCGTCGGGCCACTCTGCCATAAAGCCCCGACTGGTTGAGGGCTGCAATGATGGTTGACGCTCTACAACTTTCTCCCATCTCCCGACTGCATCTCTGGAGCTCAGCCACAGTGATCTTTGGGTTCTTCTTTACCTCTCTCACCAAGGCTCTTCTCCCACGATAGCTCAGTTTGGCCGGATGGCCAGCTCTAGGAAGGGTTCTGGTCGTCCCAAACGTCTTCCATTTAAGGATTATGGAGGCCACTGTGCTCTTAGGAATTTTAAGTGCAGCAGAAATTTTTTTGTAACCTTGGCCAGATCTGTGCCTTTCCACAATTCTGTCTCTAAGCTCTTGAGGCAGTTCCTTTGACCTCATGATTCTCATTTGCTCTGACATGCACTGTGAGCTGTAAGGTCTTATATAGACAGGTGTGTGGCTTTCCTAATCAAGTCCAATCAGTATAATCAAACACAGCTGGACTCAAATGAAGGTGTAGAACCATCTCAAGGATGATCAGAAGAAATGGACAGCACCTGAGCTAAATATAAGAGTGTCACAGCAAAGGGTCTAAATACTTAGGACCATGTGATATTTCAGTTTTTCTTTTTTAATAAATCTGCAAAAATGTCAACAATTCTGTGTTTTTCCGTCAATATGGGGTGCTGTGTGTACATTAATCTACTCTATGGCCTTGGAGGACTGGAGTGACGTCATAACGTCACTTCCAGTCTAGGCTGAAAGTAAATAATTTTTTTTTTTTTTAAAGCAAAAGATAACATTTTTTATTTTTTTTATTTTATCTTTTTCTTTTAAAGTGGTTGTAAACCCTTACAAACCACTTTTTACTACAGGTAAGCCTATTATAAGGCTCACCTGTAGCTACCGTGGATATCTCCTAAACTTGCACGGTTTAGGAGATATGCCCTGTATCAGCATGTGCCAACGGCATTGGCACATGCGCACTGAAGCAACGGCACCGGCGGCTCCCGCGCGCATGCCAATCACAGCGCCGGAGCCCGCGATACCCGGAAATAATTCTGGGAGACATGTCGCCGGGAAGAGCAGTGTGCCGGGACCGATGCGGGGGCTTTGATCTAAGGTCAGTATTTCATAATGAGCTAGTATGCTATGCATTGATACTAGCTTCTTATATCTTTGTCTTGCAGGGTTTTTTTTGTTGTTGTGGGTTTACAAACACTTTAAAGGTAAGGACCTGTCATCTTTATTTCTATTACAAGGGATATTTATATTTTTAGTAAAAGGAATAAAAGGTGATCAAAAAAATTAAAGGGAGCTTAGAAATAAAAAATAAAATAAATAAGAAAAAATTTAAAGCGCCCCCATCCCTCCCCATACGTAAGTCACGCATGCATATGTAAACGGTGTTCGCACCACACATGTGAGGTATCACCATGAATGTTAGAGCGAGAGCAAAAATTCTAGCGTATCTCTGAACAGGTAACCTGTAAAGGCCTATAAAAGATTTTTAAGTACCGTAGTGTGTCACCATTCCATGAGCGTGCACAATTTTAAAGCGTGACATTTTAGTTATCTTTTTATCATCATCTGTCACATTTTACAAAAAAAATTGGAGTAAATATTGTGTTTTTTTTCTTTTTTTAATTCATTAAGAAAAAATATTCCCAAAAATTGCATTTGCAAAATCGCTGCGAAAATACCATGCGACATAAAAAATTCCTAGGGTTTCTGCTAAAAAAAATTAATTAATTTATAATATTTGGGGGTTATAAGTAATTTTTGAGCAAAAATACTGATTTAAATTCATAAACAAAAGGTGCCAGAAAAAGCCTTGTAAGTGGTTAAGTTGGCTAAATATGAGTAGTTTTATTTTCCTTAAGCCAGCAGGCTGAATTAAAAAAAAAATAATATAATGAATAGAATAAACAAGATAACAACAGCTTTCAAATTGATAAGTAAATAGTTTTTTGTGAAGTAAGAGTAATTCCTTCTGCAGGAGAGGGGAGAACATGAATTATGACGGAGGACAAGACTTCGTTCAGCCCTCATAAAACCTGTACAGCACACAAGCAACAGGCAGGGGGTAAGCAAAGTAAAGCTGGAGCCGGATCCGAGTGAGTAAGAGAAATAAATTCTGTTGCTATAATTAATGGGGACTTGCTACTTCTTTTTCCACTCTGCTAATGTCAACATTTTGTTGTGTGTCTTGGTGGAGCTTGCCAAGGTATGGAGGTATGAGGCGAAGAACACTGCCAATCTTGTAAAGGGGTTTTTACTGCCTGGCTAAACTGCACTGAGGATGACAAATGATGAATTCAGGCAACAATCATAAAAGATAAAAACACGGCTGACGGTGGACTGTGGCGCAGAAAATATCTCACGACTACATCATCTTTTCAAAACACTTAGCCTTAATCTAACCCTGAAACTTATCCCTTAGACCCCATTCACACCCAATGTTTTGCAAAGTGTTTTTTTGTTTTTTCCGCATTTACGTGCAACTCGCATAGGGCAGCCTGCTTATTTCAATGGGCTGCCCTACGTGGGACAAATGTGGCAAATTATCTGATGTAGCTTTTTGCCGTCTTCTTTATTGCCCGTTTTTCTCCATTTGTTGTGGCAAAACCTTTATCGGCTTGCTGCATTTGGGGTAACATTAACAATGCATGCCTATACAAAAGCGGCACGTATTTCTAACGCGTTTTGTAAATGTGTGCATTTATCAAATGCTCAGGTTAGAATGGAGCCATAGGGCGTTTTGTACACACGTAAATGCAGCACTATAGGAATCAATGGGGCCACACACACAGCTTTTACAAACAAAAATGTGTGCCGAGTTTAGTGGTGTACAAAAAAGAATAGGACACAGCTATATCTGGGGCCTTACATATCTGTAGATTGTGCACATGTATGTGTCTAAACGCATGTAAACACATATATGCATACATGTGTAAAGTCAACAGAAGAATTGTATGTACTGTATATTTGTAATTGTATATATTGTAAGATTTAAGGCTACATTCACACTTGTGATTAGGGCCGGTGCAAATAGTAGCAGCAGGAAACAGAGATTCACATTCTCAGCAGCTAGGCACTACTGTTCACTATAATGACAGGTTGCCAGTGGCCACAGCTATTCGCGGTTCTTTGCACAGTCAGCAATTGATTACTGTACTTGCATTGATCACTGCTGGCCACTGAGAGCAGAATCATGGACTGCCGCTACAGTTGCACCGGCCTTAATCGCAAGTGTGAATGAAAAGGATGCATATGTGCAAAAATCTAAAAAGGTGTATTCAGCACAGCTCCCCAATACATGCACATTTCCTCTCTTCTAAATACACTGCAAGCCCAGAAAAATTTCCAGTGATGTACTAGAAGTCCAATAAGCTTCTAACTTCCTGCCTGCCTGCCTCTGCTGCACTCAAATCCCAAGCAGTGTTGTCAGCCCTGCCTTAGTTCTCCTATGTTGGTGAACACCACCCCTTTTCTTCAAAGCTCCTTCTTGTATACCAGCTGCCTGGTATTTTCCACTTTCTCCTAATATTTCAGTGCAGCAGAAACAGCAATGTCAGTACACAACAGGAAGTTAAACGTTTACTGGATTTCGCTCAAGATCAACAATTTCTCTGTACTAGCAACATTTCACAGGGAAATGTGCATGTATTGCAGAGAGGTTTTAAAAAAAAATGTTCTTTGTTTAGATTTTGCCCTGACATACACTTTAAGTTACGGTTTGTCTAACATAATTCTTCACAAAAATGTTATACTGTATATTAAAGCTTACCAACTTTAGATATGGTGGACGGCTGCATTTTGAAAATTTTTTTCAGGCTAAGAACATTTTTAGTATAGAATATACCTGTCAGTCTTGCTAAAAATGCAACATCCTTTCAATTACTTGTGAGATGAGCTGGAAGTAAAAAAAAGTTATTATTCTTTGTGTAAACTACTATTCCCATCATCCCCCATGTAATAGAGGATGACATGTTTAAAAGAGATGTATGGGATTTTCTCTTCAAAATCATACCAATCATACTGATGCTGCATCTGTCCCCGCCGGCTCTAACACTGAGAACCGAGCAATCAAACACCACCAATCGCTCGGTTCTCAGGGCTCCGTGAGCAGAAAGCTAGTGACTGTCAGTCATCGCTCTCTGCTCCCCCCCCCCCCCCCGAGCTCACTAGAGCTCTGGTCTGTGGAGGGGGCGGGATTGACCGGCACAGGCTCTCAGTGGCTCGCAAGTGGGCGGATCCCGACTTCATTGTCCCGATCCTGGACCGGATCTGTGACATCAGCAGAAAGCGGCCCTCCGCCCGCTGTCTGCTGAAAACGGGTCATAGGAGTGCAAAGCGAACTGCACTCCTGTGATCCATAGGAGGAGTACAGCCAAACAAGCTTTGGCTGTACTTCTCCTTTAATGCTCAGCCAGGGTGACAATCTTGGCTCCTTCGCTAGATACAATGGAGGAATGAGAATAGCCACCCAGAGACTGGAAATGGGCAGGATCATTAGGTGAAAATAAAAAAAGTCTGAAAAAAGGGAACTCAGGGCCAGTTCACACCAGAACACGTTTGTGTTCCCTGCAGCTTTCCCATGCCACATTCAAAATGCACTGCAGTTGCGACCTGCAGTGGAAGTCAGTGTTAACTTAATGACACCCCAAATACAGTGCGTTTGCCTGCAGCGGATTACTGTACCATGTGATCCAGTTCCTGTGCATTTTATAAAGTAGTGCATGGCCTACTTTTGGTGTGGCCCAGCATGATTTCAGCCTATTCAAGCGAATGGTCTAAAATCGCACTGCACCCGAATCACATGTTAATCGGCAGTTAAAGTGTAACTAAAGGCAAATCTTTTTTTATTTTTTTTTTTATTTTTAGTTTTGGTTAACGTGGAGAGTGATTAGAACACTTGTCAGTTTTTAGTGCTGTCTTTGTCCCCCGCCCCGTTAAAGAAGATTCACCCTCTTTATTTCTCCTGTTTATCATTTTTATCGAAAGTGAAAAAAAATCTAAATTTTGGGTTGACATTAGAACATTAAAAGTTGCTTTAACCTTAATGAATGTAAAAAAAGTAATATAGAAGTCTTGGGATCTATTTATAAAAAAACAGCTTTGTGAATGTTCCATCATTTGCCCAAACATAATAGATAATACTATATGTATGTCATTTTTTTGTTGCCTTTTGCCGGGCAAATGTAACATTCTCTAACATTTGTCCATGAGAGTTAATATTCATCAGAAGGGAAAATAGTCTAACACTATAGGCTAAGAACATTCAACCTGCAGGGGAAATATTATGAGGGAGACCTCAACACTGTGTACATCTATGGAGATTCCTATGTGAATGGCTGAAATAATGGGAGTTTGGCTAAGCGAACCTCTAGCTGCATTCACAATGTGAAGTGAAACATTTAGCAATGGTATTATTACCACTGCTAAATGTGACCGCTTCCTCCTGGTTGTTAGGCAGATGGCACCTGCCAGTGTCCTAACAACCAGTGACCCATCCCAGCCCAGCACATTCTGCTGTAAGATACTTGACTGATAGGTGAATGTAAGCATACAGCAGGGATAGTGTAAAAAAACAAAACAAAAAAACAACTGTGGGGTCTCCACCAAAATTTACAGCAGCTCTTTAGGTCTAGTGTAACTTAGTCAGTGTACCCCCCCAGACAGCGTCAGTTAGTGTCAGAATTCAAGCCACACTATCACAATCCCACTATAAGTTGCTGATCACCACCATTACTAGTATAAAAATAAATAAATACAAAAACTTACAGTATATATACCATAGTTTGTAGACGTTATAACTTTCACACAAAACAAATAATATACACTTATTTTTTACCAAAGACATGTAGCAGAATAGATTGGAAGGTAAGATGGTGAACCGATATTGGCAAAAATTGAGAGCTTGTACTGTTTTTTATCCTGTAAGTGTTTTAATCTTTGGGGGAGTGATAATAAACAAAAATATAGAGCTCTATGGTTCTGCTTTCTTGTTTTATATGATCTATACTTAGGGATATCTGTGCAATATGGAGGAGAAAGGAGTAATGTGAAGCTGAAGCAAGTGATGAAGTAGAAACTGAACTATCTTCCAATCTGTGGAGAGAGTATCACAAGCAATTTATGACCCATATGTATGGCCTTAGGAGGGGGTATGCAGATTGCGTGACCACTGGGTGGAGGCACATTTGACACATAAGGTAGAGTTAAGATTGTACATCACTAGGGATGGGCGAACGGTTCGGCCCAAGCATAAGTTCGGGCCGAACTTTGGTTGTTCGGATGTTCTGCGAACACAGAACAATATGCGGCGTTCGGGGCAAATTCGAAAGCCACCGGAACACCGTTAAAATCTATGGGACATTAACATGAAAAATCAAATGTGTTCATTTTAAAGGCCTATATGCAAGTTATTGTCATAAAAAGTGTTTGGGGACCCGAGTCCTGCCCCAGGGGACATGTATCAATGAAAAAACATTTTTTTAAAAACGTCCATTTTTCGGGAGCAGTGATTTTTTTTAATGCTTAAAATGAAACAATAAAAATGAAATATTCCTTTAAATATTGTGCCTGGGGGGTGTCTATACTATGCCTGTAAAGGGGCGCATTTTTCCCGTGTTTAGAACAGTACCACAGCAAAATTACATTTCTAAAGGAAAAATTGTCATTTAAAACTGATTGCGAAAACTGACTGATTGTCATTGAAAAAAAGAGCATGGGGTCCCCCCCAGTCCATTACCAGGCCCTTTGGGTCTGGTATGAGTATTAAGGGGAACCCCGAACCAAAATTTAAAAAAAAATTGCATGGGGGTCCCCCTAAAATCCATACCAGGCCCTTCGGGTCTGATATGGAAATTAAGGGGAACTCTGCGCCAAATTTTAAAAAAATGGCGTAGGGGTCCCCCCAAAATCCATACCAGACCCTTCAGGTCTGGTATGGATTTCAAGGGGATCCCTGCACCAAAATTTTAAAAATCATGGCGTAGGGGTCCATACCAGTCCCTTATCCGAGCACGCAACCTGGCAGGCCACAGGAAAAGAGGGGGGGACGAGAGAGCGCCCCCCCCTCCTGAACTGTACCAGGCCACATGCCCTTAACATGGGGAGGGTGCTTTGGGGTAGCCCCCCAAAGTACCTTTTCCCCATGTTGATGGGGACAAGGGCCTCATCCCCACAACCCTTGCCCAGTGGGAGGCTCCCACCGTCTGACGCTACTTTGCTGATGACAGTTCTTATATAACTGAGGGTGGGGCCACCTGGGTGACCCTGCCCCCTCTGACGCCACAGGGACTTCCCTATGGCTTCCCCGTGGTGTCAGAGGGGGCGGGGCCACCCAGTTACATAAACAGGTGACCCCCACCCCCCTCTGACGCCACGGGGAAGTCCCCAAGGCGTCAGAGCGGGCGGGGTCATCCAGGTACATCACCGTGTGGCCCCCCCCTCAGTTATATTAGAACCCATTGAGGCGGATCAGTCTCGGCTTTTTTTTTCTTTTTCGGTCCATCGCAGGGAGAAGAAGATGAATTGACATCGTGGGACATTTTTTTTTAATAAAGGACTTGTGCCCAAGCTGTGTCTTGTGGTTTTTAACATTTTGACACTTTTTTGTGAAATGATAGGGGCACATTTGTACCCCATTACCATTTCACACAGGGGGGGAGGCTGGGATCTGGGGGTCCCCTTGTTAAAGGGGGCTTCCAGATTCCGATAAGCCCCCCACCCGCATACCCCCACAACCACGAGCAAGGGTTGTGTGGATGAGGCCCTTGTCTCCATCAACATGGGGACAAGGTGCTTTGGGGGGCTACCCCAAAGCACCCTCCCCATGTTGAGGGCATGTGGCCTGGTACGGTTCAGGAGGGGGGGTGCTCTCTCGCCCCCCCCTCTTTTCCTGCGGCCTGCCAGGTTGCGTGCTCGGATAAGGGTCTGGTATGGATTTTGAGGGGGAGCTCTACTCCATTTTTTTTTACATTTTGGTGCAGGGTCCCCTTAAAATTCATACCAGACCTGAAGGGTCTGGTATGGATTTTGGGAAGGACCCCTACACCATTTTTTTTTTTTTTTTTTTAATTTGGCGCAGGGTTCCCCTTAATTTCCATATCAGACCCAAAGGGCCTGGTATGGATTTTAGGGGGACCCCCACGCAATTTTTTTTTTTTTAGATTTAGATCGTGGTTCCCCTTTATATTCATACATGACCCAAAGGGCCTGGTATTGGACAGGGGGGGGGAATCCCATGCTCTTTTTTTCAATGAGTTTTATCTATATTGCCGAGACCCGACAATTAATTACAGCTGCGAGCAGTTTTAAATGACAATTTTTCCTTTAGACACGAGAAAAATGTGCCACTTTACAGGCATACTATAGACACCCCTCAGGCACAATATTTAAAGGAATATTTCATTTTTATTGTTTGACTTTAAGCATTAAAAAAATCACTGCTCCCGAAAAAAACGCCCGTTTTTTAAAAAAATGTTTGCATTCATACATGTCCCCTGGGGCAGGACCCAGGTCCCCAAACACTTTTTATGACAATAACTTGCACATAAGCCTTTAAAATGAGCACTTTTGATTATTCTTGTTCGTATCCCACAGACTTTAACGGTGTTCGTGTGTTCTTGCTGAATTTGATGCCTGTTCGCATGTTCTGCTGCAAACCAAACAGGAGGGTGTTCGGCTCATCCCTATACATCACGTTTTCACAGCGGTATTGGTTGTCACTGCAGTTATTAAAGATTGAATATACAAGTTGCTGGCACTGATTTTGTTTTGTTTGATATATATAGTTGCATTACACAACTTTTTCAAGTGTATTTATATGATGGAGGTGTTGTGGAATCACGTGTAAGTGTTTGAGCGGCAAATAAAAGTATTAATTGAGCATAGTTATATACATATCACATATAGGAATTATTTATGTTATTTCAAAGTGGTTGCGCAGATTGCACTTTAGCTTTGGTATACCACCAAAAGAAAGCTCTATTTGGGTAAAAAAAAAATTTACTTTGCGTACAGTGTAGCATGACTGTACAATTGTCAGTTAAACTAGCGCAGTGCCAATGTCCCAACAGTGATCCCCTTAAAAATGTTTTGTATCATCAACTTGATATTTAGGACTTTTATATGGTTAAAAAGGCCTCCAAGGATTAAATTGGAACAACCTCAGAGACCTAAAGATGCGTGGGGGATTGGCACTGCCCAACCCATGGCTTTATTACCTTGCAGCCCAGTTGCAACATATTGCTCGAGCCATGCCCACAGACCCAATTGCAGTGGGCGGGGGTGTGAATTCCACCACTGCCTTGATGTGTCATGTAACTGGAGTTAGTGATATGGCTATGGGCCTGGAGGCATTGGCATACGCCAATTCTAACAAGCGCTTCCCCACGTATGTCCTCATGCAAAAGGAATGGAATAAGACCAGACAATTACTTCTGCAAAGCGTGACTAGATGGAAAAAAATATGGGGTTACCTGTCTGAAGCATATATTCCTTAATGGTAAATTATGTCCTTTTTCTGACCTGCAAGGTAAATTCCATCTACCGCAATCAATGAGCTTTTACTATTTCCAGTTACGGCATGCTTTTAACGCACAATCGGGTGGGGAACTGTGGATACAATTCTCAACTCCTATTTTCAATTATATGGCTGAGATCCCTCATCTTAAAGAATTTATATCAAACTGCTATTCTATGTTATCTTCCATATTCTTAAGAAGCTTTCTTGTTGGAGTCATGAGCAGATGGGTGAGGGATGTGGGCACATTTGAGGATGAACAGTGGGAGGAAGCTCTGCAGGCTGTGTAGTCCTCAAAATGTCCTCAATGTCACACAACGCTTGTCAAGCTTTATATTGTCCTCCAGGTGCATCTCACTCCCACTAGACAGTGTAAAATGAGAGTGACAGACAACCCAATGTGCACTAGATGCTCTAGGGGCCATGGAGACTTGATTCACATTTTATGGAGATGCCCAAAATTACATCTGTATTGGAGTGGGGTAATTAATACCCTTTAATAAGGTATTTCAGGTCAATAATCCTACTGATCCCAAGCCTTGTCTATCAGGTATCCTGGATGAGCTTTCAATTGAGAAAAATTCTAAACAGGCCATTGCCAGAGCTTTTATTTTCTGCTCACTCAAAAAAATTGCAGCATAATGCAGCGCAACAGTGTGAAACCAGCCTAAAACTTAACAACTCTTAACCCCATTAAACCCAAATCTAACCTTACATGTGTTATTATTTACTGATATGAAAATTTGGATTTTATTGTGATCACAAGCCATGTTGTTTCAGTTACACTTGCTTGCTATGTGTTTATATTAATATTAGCACTGATTACGTTTCTGACATCCTGCAAGTGCTTATCCAAACTGTTCACAACTAATCAAACCTTTCAAGAACTTGGTAGTTGGCTGGGGGAGTGTTATACTGAGGAAGGGACAGTCCTATAATATACAATATGATGCCAAAAGTATTGGGAGACCTGCCTTTACACGCACATGAACTTTAATGGCATCCCAGTCTTATGCCCCGTACACACGGTCGGACATTGATCGGACATTCCGACAACAAAATCCTAGGATTCTTTCCGACGGATGTTGGCTCAAACTTGTCTTGCATACACACGGTCCCACAAAGTTGTCGGAAAATACGAATATTCTGAACGCGGTGACGTAAAACACGTACGTCGGGACTATAAACGGGGCAGTAGCCAATAGCTTTCATCTCTTTATTTATTCTGAGCATGCGACACACTTTGTGCGTCGGATTTGTGTACACATGAACGGAAATTCCGACAACGGATTTTGTTGTCGGAAAATTTTATAGCCTGCTCTCAAACTTTGTGTGTCGGAAAATCCGATGGAAAATGTGTGATGGAGCCCACACACGGTCGGAATTTCCAACAACAAGGTCCTATCACACATTTTCCGTCGGAAAATCCGACCGTGTGTACAGGGCATTAGTCCGTAGGGTTCAATACTGAGTTGGCCCACCTTTTGCAGCTATAACAACTTTAACTCTTCTGGGAAGGCTGTCCACAAGGTTTAGGAGTGTGTCTATGGGAAAATTTGACCATTCTTGCAGAAGCGCATTTGTGAGGTCAGGCACTTGTGTTCAACGAGAAGGTCTGCCTTGCAGTCTCCGCTCTAATTTATCCCAAAGGTGTTCTATTAAGTTGAGGTCAGGACTCTGTGCAGGCCAGTCAAGTTCCTCCACCTCAAACTCACTTATCCATGTCTTTATGGGTCTTGCTTTGTGTACTGGTCCAAATCATGTGGTAGAGGGGGGGATTATGGTGTGGGGTTGTATTTCAGGGGGTGGGCTTGGCCCCTTAGTTCCAGCGAAAAGAACTCTTAAAGTGGTTGTAAAGCCTAAATATTTTTACCTTAATGCATTACTTGCATTAAAAAAAAAAATGTTTAGGTGTCAGCATCCCTCCTCACCCCCCACCTTTTACTTATCTGAGCCCTCATTTGATCCAGCGCCATGCACGTCTGCAGCTCTTATATCCCCTCACTTCCGGGTCTTGCTGGCTTTGCTGGGGCACTGGGAGCCATTGGCTCCCAGTGCTGTCAATCAAAGCCAGTGATGAGGGCCGAGTCTCGCTGTCTGTGTCAATGGACGCAGAAGTGAGGCTCAGGTGTGAAGCAGCTTCTCATGAGGGTACGGGACAGAGTGGAGGGGCCAAAAGCAACGGCAGAGGACCCAAAAAGAAGAGGTTCGTGGCAGCAGGTAAGTAAATATGTTTGTTTTGTTTTTTTAAAACATTTACCTTTACAAGCATTTAAGGCGTCAGCATTCCAAGACATTTTGGACAATTTCATGCTCCCAACTTTGTGAGAACAGTTTGGGGATGGCCCCTTGCTGTTCCAACGTGACTGCGCACCAGTGCACAATGCAAGGTCCATAAAGACATGGATGAGCAAGTTTAGGGTGGAGGAACTTGACTGGCCTCCACAGAGTCCTGACCTCAACCCGATAGAACACCTTTGGGATGAATTAGAGCGGAGACTGCGAGCCAGGCCTTCTTGTCCAACATCAGTGCCTGACCTCACAAATGCTCTTCTGGAAGAATGGTCAAACATTCCCATAGACACACTCCTAAACCTTGTGGACAGTCTTCCCAGAGGAGTTGAAGCTGTTATAGCTGCAAAGGATGGGCCAACTCAATATTGAACCCTATGGACTAGGACTGGGATGCCATTAAAGACTGTGTGCGTGTAAAGGCAGGCATCCCAATACTTTTGGCAATATAGTGTATGTTGAGCTCTATAATAAAATTGAATATTTTATCTTATGTTTGACAAGATAACTGACCCAAAAGCCTTGGAGAGAAAGAAAAAAAAAGCACACCTTATATTTATTCGAATCCCTGTATCATTACATTTTATTTCCTGCCCTCTCAATGTTTGTCATCTTTCCCCTGCCTCATTAATTCCATTCCCTTGTGACTTAATGGTGTGCAAGATATTTTTGAGACAGTCCTTGTGCACTGGAGATGAAGGTGATGTGATAGGAAAAGCAGGCAGGAACAGTTTGCTTATTTGGGCAATAAAAAGAGGGCTGGCAGTCAAACAGAGAACAGACAGGATGTAGCAAATTACAGGCCTCTACCTCCAGCTTTTCTCTTCTGAAAAAACACTTGCTGCAGTAGAGATACCCCCTGGGAAAATGCACCCTTCTAAGGTCACAATGGCTTGTTTGCTTCCTGGCTGAAGACATTGTCTGGTTTACAATACATCCTCCCACTACCAGCACTTTCCTCATAAACAAACTGTATTCTTGAAAAGCAAAAGGATGCGCCTGTCTAATGGCCATCAGTGGCATTCTGAAGGTCTGAAAGAGCTGACCACCAATCCCAGACAAAGCGGGGGGGGGGGGGAACAAAAAACATCTTGACAGCTGCCATCAGCCAGAAGCTCTGGGTGCACTAATGGTGCCATAATTAAAAACAAGAGCTGCATACAGTAGAGTAGCTGGGTGTGCCACAGAATACCAGGCTAACACTAATTTATTGTATCTGGCTGCGCCATAAATATGTTCACACTATTAGAGGTTTAAACGGACAGGAATAAACATCATGCGAGACACAAGTGTTACTGAGAGAGTCAAGAGGCTACAGAAGAAAGAGGCCCAGTCAAAGCAGCGACAGCCCCAGGCACCCCCTCTGCATGCGCAGCGACAGAGACACCACATTTAATTGCTGCTTTAATACGCTTTTATTTACAGTCTCTCCCTTTCAATACACAATATTATATGTGCACGTACCTCTAGGCATAAACAGGGGACAAAGGCAATTAGGAAAGCAGCTGAAAACGCCACCAATTATATTGTCAAGTAAAAGATTAAGGTGTGCATGGAAGGGAGCAGAACAGAATTTCAACAAGCCTCAAGCAAGACTGTAACATGTATCGTGTGGGAGATCCTAAACGATGCAATAAAATGAATAGAGAAGGTACTAGGTTTGTAAAGTAAGCTGGAACGATCTGTTCACAATAATTGAATTTCTAACAAAAGAGAAGGTTCCAATACTCTACTGTGACCCGCTGTTAAGTGGAGTCTTAAAGCTCGGCTAAATTAATAAAAGTGATTAGCAGTGTGACCAGAAGTGAGGTCATCGCAGTCCAGAATTGGGATTTGATGAAGATATTGGCACCTGGCCAGAGGGTTTGTGCTTCAAGGTCCTTGAGGTGGGGTTGGTATTAAAGAAGAGACCCTCTGTAGGCTGAATTTACAATATTAACGTTTTACTAAACCCAGGACCCTGCATTCACTATATCTGGTCTCCCACAGTACACAGAACATGAAAATGCTATTATTTTAGTAAATATAAACTGCTAAATACTTTTTCTCATCAGCAGTATATAGCAGTCTTATGACTTCTTTGAGTGTTTAGCTAAAGCTTGTAGGAGGAGTTTTCATTCTCCTTTGACTGTCCTATGAGGCTGAATGACCCCTGGCTTTCTGTCTGGACAGTGCTGATTGACCCTGTGCTGATCACATGCACCCTCCCAAAAAATAGCAATACACACCAAACTGAGCATGTGCAGAGGCCCCAAGGCTTTGTTCTATCAGGAGATAGATTGGGGACCGAGGAAGGAGGGGAGGATCAGAGAAGACATGATCAAACAGCCTTTTTACACAATACGGAGGACTAACCCCTTAAGTACCACAGTGAGTATAACAAGCATGCTTTACTGCATATAGCCCCTTCTAGATTGTAAGCTCTAACGAGCAGGGCCCTCTAAACCCTCCTGTATTGATTTGTATTGTAAGTGTACTGTCTGCCCTCATGTTGTAAAGCACTGCGCAAACTGTTGGCGCTATATAAATCCTGTATAATAATAATAATAATAATAATAATAACAACAATATACATTTAGTAACACTTTAAATGTAGTGTCCCTTTAAAGCAACCCTTTATGAGATGAGCCACAGCTAGCCACCTAAAGTGATAATGAACCCTTATTATTATGGGGTTTTTTTTAAGTTAAGGTCCACACTTTCATTAGACGATGATTGTTTTTAAAATTACAGTCAGTCCTTAAACCACTGCCACCCACTTGTTAAGGAGACACCCATGCGTGCATGTTACTGGCCCATGCTGTGTGCGTCTACAGATAAACGCACTCCCCAGCAAGCCACACCTCCGCTCCCTTCTCCTAGCATTTTGACTGATAGCAGCAGAAGCATATTGCTCCCTAAAGGAGGTAGATCTAGGAGGCAGTGCAGATTGCGGAGGACCCAAGTGCAGTGATAAGGGATCACAGGTAGTTGTTTGGGGACAGGGGGACATAGAAAGGTACCTTAAAGATGAATTCCAGGCATGGTATATTTTCACATAACTGCATTGGGTAAAGTGGTTGTTAAGCCACTTCTATAAAATGCTCCTATCCCCTGTGTAATATTACAATAAGCTCCCCTGTGTCTGTGTTATATAATAAATATACTTATCTGTACTGATAACACATCGGCTCCTGGCGCTCAGGTGCCTCCTCCGTACAGCTGACAGTTCCAGCAGGTGGGGCCGAGCACTGCCGCCAACCTCAGTCGGGGAGGAGAGGAGAGAACCGAGGAGTCACATGATTACAGGGAGTCGCTGAGTTATCAGTACAGATAAGCATATTTATTATATAACACAAGACACAGGGGAACTTATTGTTATAATACAGAGGGGATAGGAGCATTTTACATTTAATATGAAAGCAGCAGGAGTTGCGAGGGTGGGCGCTGACACCAGCAGACAGACAGGCAGGGAGGGAGGGGGGAGAGAGCACAGAGGAGACAGACAGCAGGGCTGCAGATGACGGAGGCACGTAAACTGAACACGGTGTCAGTGCTCAGCAGCCATGATACACTGTGGTCAGTTTACAAAGGGGAGGGTATAGCCAGGCAAGATCAGACAGGTATTTTTAGGTGTTACAGGGGTCCAAATGACACAGCACAAGCACTGTGCTGTATAACATGCTTTAAAGGAACAGGATCTTTTTTTTTTTTTTTTTGGGTTAACAAACGCTTTAATCTCGGACAAAGTTCAAATTTAATTTTATACATACCTGGAATCTGGAAATCACTGAAGTAGACACCACTATCAACACCTAATTTCTGCGTTTGTGTATATAGCATTCCAGAATGCCAGTGTGTATGGTGTACATTTCTGGATCTCGTAAAAATAGGTCTACATGATGTAACTATTCATGGAAATACAGGCAGTTACATGTTTGTATGTGGATGTTGGATGGTGGGGTTTGTTGAGGGTATGGTGTATATGTGGTGTTTCTATGCATGTGCGTTGATTGTTGAGTTTCTACTGTTCTATTGGTGCATGTCTGAGTGAATGTGTTGGGTGAATGTCTTGTGTTTGTAATTTGGTCTTGTGCGGATGTGGTGGTGTGTGTTGTGTGTATGCATGCCTTGGGGCCCATTTAGTCTTGGCGTAGGTGCATCCAAGGGGGGTAAGGGACTGTTTTGATTGGTCCATCCTCATTCCCCCTATAAATCTAATTTGTATTTAGATCTTATGTATGACACCCTTTCAAAAGGCAGCAGTTGTTAAACTTTTGTTTGACATTGTAGTAAGCCCCAAGCAGTTATATTATGATGTATCTTGTCAAAAAATGTTAATTCGTAATGATATATGTACTGTTAAAATTTCCTTCAACCTTTCAGACAATCCCACGGGGACCCTGATGAAGCAGCTGTGAACTGCGAAACGCATGGCTAACCAGCGGGATACAACATTTTTCCATGTATTTGTATTGTTTTTAATATTTGGTGTATAATTACATTTGTAACCTTTATATGGATTATGAACTACCCCACATTTTTTTACGGGATTAATTAAATATATTGTGCTATCTATTTGTGTTGTCATTTTAGTATGGTGCCTTAAAAGTCCCTTAATCTTTATTGGTGACCCTTCTTCTGTTGTTTCTGATGTAACTATGTAAGAAAATACTATAACTGGAATTTATCTTTATTGCAGAGAATGCAATAAAGAAGGTAAAAAAAACGCCTAGCATTTAGTACAACTTTACAATACTAAATATGCTTAAACTTTAAGATTCTATTTATGTACAGTGCCTTAAAAAGTATCCATACCCCTTGAAATTGTCCACATTTTGCCATGTTACAACCAAAAACTACAACCAAAAATGTATTTTAATGGGATATTATGTGATAGACCAAAACAAAGTGGTACATAATTGTGAAGTGGAAGGAAAATGGTAAATGGTTTTCATTGGTTCATAAATATAAGTGTGGCGTGAATTTGCATTCAGCCCCCTTTACTCTGATAATAACTAAAATCTAGTGGACCCAATCGCCTTCAGAAGTCACCTAATTAGTAAATAGAGTCCACCTGTGTGTAATTTAATCCCAATATAAATACAGCTGTTCTGTGAACCCTTAGAGGTTTGTTAGAGAACCTTACTGAACAAACGGCATCATGAAGGCCAAGGAACATACCAGGCAGACCAGGTATAAAGTTGTGGAGAAGTTTAAAGCAGGGTTAGGTTATAAAAAAATATCCCAAGCTTTTAACATCTCACAGAGCACTGTTCAATCCATCATCTGAAAATGGAGAGAATATGGCACAACTGAAAACCTACGAAGACATGGCCATCAACCTAAATGGACAGGCCGGGCAAGGAGAGCATTAATCAGAGAAGCAATCAAGAGGCCCATTGTAACTTTGGAGGAGCTGCATTAATCCACAGCTCAGGTGGGAGAATCTGTCCACAGGACAACTATTAAGCCCCATACACACTATTAGATTTTCTGCAGATTTTTGTCTTCAGATTTACCAAAACCATGTAGTGCAAGGGCCTGCCTGATTGCGTATAAATTTAAACTCTTAAGACTTAATCTCATATTATATGGTTTTGATAAATTTCTGATGACAAAAATCTGCAGAAAATCAAATAGTGTGTATGGGCCTTTAGTCGTGCACTCCACAAGTCTGGCCTTTATGGAAGAGCAGCAAGAAGAAAGCCATTGTTGTTGAAAGAAAGCCAGAAGAGGTCTCATTTGCAGTTTGCGAGAAGCCATGTGGGGGACGCAGGAAACATGTGGAAGAAGGTGCTCTGGTCAGATGAGACCAAAATTGAACTTTTTGGCCTAAAAGCAAAACACTATGTGTGATGGAAACCATCATTGCACATCACCCTGAACACACCATCCCCACTGTGAAACATGTTGGTGGCAGCATCATGTTGTGGGGATGCTTTTCTTCAGCAGGGACAGGGAAGCTGGTCAGAGTTGATGGATAGAGATGGATGCCAAATGGAGCCAAATACAGGACAATCTTAGAAGGAAACCTGTTAGAGTCTGCAAAAGACTTGAGACTGGGGCGGAGGATCACCTTCCAGCAGGATAACAACCCTAAACATACAGCCAGAGCTACAATGGAATGGTTTAGGTCAAAGTCCAGACCTAAATCCAATTGAGAATCTGTGGCAAGACTTAAAAAATTGCTGTTCACAGAGGCTCTCCATCCAATCTGACAGAGCTTGAGCTATTTTGTAAAGAAGAATGGGCAAAAATGTCTCTCTCTAGATGTACAAAGCTGGTAGAGACATCCCCAAAAAGACTTGCAGCTGTAATTGCAGTGAAAGGTGGTTCTACAAAGTATTGAGTTGGCTCTTCCACAACAAAGGTGTGCAGTAACTACGACAGTGATGTCACTCATTTCTGGTTAGCTGATTTTGGCTGATACAGCCAATAACATATATGCCTCCATTTTTGCCTGGAAAGTGGATTTAAAAGGACACATTTTTAACTACAGTACATATATGAAAACTAAAAGTGGTTGTAAACCCTCACATATACCCAGTGAAGTGAGTGGCCTCAGGTGATACACAGAGATTAAACAAATCCTCTTACATAAGTTGTACCTGTTTATTTGCAAACATTTGTCCTAAACATCCTCAGAGATGAAAAAGATCTTCATGAAAAGGGTTTTTCACACTCACAAAGCAAGTCTGAGTCTGTCAATCACAGATTGATCCCTCCCCTGTCACCTTTTTAGCTTTTGGTGTCAGGAAAATTTGTCAGAAGTGACTCATGCTGATAACAGAGGAACTAGACCACAGAGAGAAATGACACTTAGTGCTTTGGAGAGAGGCAAGTAAACACTATAGAAATATGTGATTTGTTCAGATTTCATGTTGGTGGTTTACAACCACTTTAAGTATATCTAAAGCCAAAGTCTAAAGCAGTATTAAACTCAAAAACAAAAATGTGTTATATTGCCGCTTACCAATGTGGCGGCTTCTTTAGTATTCTTTTATTACAATGGATGTTTTTCTTTTGTTTTCATCTAGTGATCCAGCCTGCAAGTCTATTATTTTACAACTTCCTTTAACAGACCAAGCTGTTCATCAAACGTGGCAGCTAGAGGGTTGAAACAAACCATTCGGTACTGACAGGTACCTACAATAGTCCGATTTTATTTATTTTTATAAAACCTTTATCTCAAATAAGAAAGTGCTTGGAAAGTGTTAGCTGGAGATCAAGTTTAATTTGTTAGGTCCAACTTATTTTTCTAGTGGATCTAACACTACTCTCTCCACAAGCTGATGTCTAAAGTGGTTTAGGTTGCTCCTCCATCCAGAGCAGAGACACCCTAAAACATGAAATGTGTTATTGGCAGGATCACTAGCTAAAAAAAAAAAAAAAAAGGAAAAATGCCTAAAAAAAAAACTACAGCAACGACCTCATCTAAGAATTGGTAAGCTGCGATATATTAGGCTCCATGCACACCTGGGTGTTTTGGGATCACAGCAGTATTGCTGCTATTCTGCCCATGAACTCAAAACGCTCTACAATCGCAAAACGCCGGTTCAGGTGCCGTTATTGTCAATGGCACCTAAAACGCAATGCGGTTTTGCCTCAATTTATCATGTGGCAAATTGTATCCCGTGAAGCTTGTTGCCCGAAAAGGAGCAGGAGCAAGAGAGCAAGAGAAAATTACACCAAAATAAAAGAACAATTATCACTGGAACAAGTGTCCAAGCTGAAAGATTTCCCTACAATTCCTGTTTGGCAACAACTCAACATTTTAGATTTTCTCCCACTTTCAGTCCTGTGACAATGGTCACTATTGGGGACAAAGACACCAAATAAAAACCTAATAGAGTTCTATCCAAAAAAAATAAATACATTTTATTTTAGCTGCACTTTAATTGATAAAATAATCGAATGCGCTCATACATAGACTGATCATGTATGTATCTGACGTATATAATAAAACTAGAATGGAAGATACGGTCATCTGTCCATGCTTGCAGTTCCTGTACAAGTTTTCTATTGCTCCCTGCACCACATTACTTGCCACCATACCGAAAGGCCACATTGGTCAAATGTGGCCACCACTATGGATCTATAGCAGATCCTTCAGTATATGATTTACACATATTTTATTACATTTTTATGTGGTGGTTTATACTGTATCAAATATTCAGCATCATACAAGCTGTACTCCATAACTCAATCAGAGAAAACCTGTTAGCAGTTACCTTTCAGTGTCTCTTGTTGATTTTACCACCTCTTACAGTAAAACTTCATTTTCCATTTTACCTTATATCTCTTTTTACACCCAGGAACTGGACAGGCAAATGGCTTTTCATCCCCTCCATTCATACACATGGAGCTCAGGATTGCTTCGGAGCTAATGGCACTCTCTGTGGTCCAGGATTCATCGCTATCTGAGTCTTCATAGTCCACTTCTTCCTCGTCATACTCACTACCTGCAGAGGGGGAAGATAGGATATCAGGATAAATTATCACTGTGCCTTATAAAACATACTGCCAGCATTATCTGAATATGAATGTGTACTTTGACAATATAAGATACTACTCTCACACATTCCAATTACGTGTGGAAATAGACTAGGGAATCCATTGACTCTTTATACAATTTCAGTGGTTTCTGGAGGAGGGGGTAACACATGGAAATATATGTAGTCAGCAATTTTTTGATTGTCTCCATGTTGCTGGATATGAGTGGATCATTCATTGAGATTAGTGGTGAGACATCCATTGATGCTCATGGGGACTGTACACCGCTGGCACAGATTGTTTCTCTTTTTTATAGTAGAATGATAAACTTTGCTGTTACTTTTAACATTCTGGGAAATATATCCCTGCAATATTCAGCTCACAAGCATAAGTAACCACTTAGCCCAATAATAACAGGTATTAGCCCTGGGGCAAGGTGTGAGCAGATGGTTTGCAGGCTGTCCCACTGTCCGGGTGTATTCTGGCAGCGTTTAATTGCCAGTAGTGTAGGTACCTCCAAATTCCAAATATCCAACTTTCAAAAAGTAGTAATACTTATAGCAATAATATACAGTATATGACAACTATCAGTTAGAAATTAAGGATGCCCATAGTAAATATTAATCCAAAACTGAAAATATCACCCAATATATTAATATTCAAAAAAACAGGATTAAGCTGGAATATTCTGCTCCTGCTTGGATCTGTTTGGTAACTATGGACAGCATATTAGATTTCTAAATGTCAGACAATGTCTTTGTAAGAATTATTCGGCTAAAAAGGTACCACAAAATATTAATGTATATGCTTAAAAGTACAAAATGTTAACAAAATACTATATATGATATATAAATATATAAAAAATGACTAATGACACCACATAGCAATTTATTTACTCCTTGATTATTTCCCGCCTTGACTACTGCAACTCTCTCCTTAATGGCCTACCCTTATGCAGGCTATCCCCCTTTAGTCTATTATGAATGCTGCTGCCAGACTAATACACCTCACTAACTGATCCGTGACTGCTGCCCCTTTCTGCAAATCCCTTCACTGGCTTCCCCTACCCCACCGTATAAAATTCAAAATGCTAACCACAACATACAAGGCCATCCACAACATCGCCCCCAGCTACATCACCAACCTCATCTGCAGATATCGCCCAAATCGTCCCCTCTGGTCCTCCCAGGACCTCCTGCTCTCTAGCTCCCTTGTTACCTCCTCCCATGCTTGCCTTCAGGACTTCTCCAGAGCCTCTCCCATCCTCTGGAACTCCCCGACCCGGTATATCCGATCAGCCCCTAACCTGTCCACCTTTAGGAGATCCCTGAAAACGCACTTATTCAGGGAAGCCTATCCCACACCCACCTAACAACTGTTCCCGAGCCACCCCCATCAAATCATTCCCCGCATCTATTACCTTTTGTACCACCAATCCCCTCCCTTTAGAATGTAAGCTCTACGAGCAGGGCCCTCCTGTCCCTTCTGTATTAAACTGTACTGTAATTGTGCCGTCCCCTTCTACATTGTAAAGAGCTGCATAAACTGTTTAATACAAATCGTGTATAATAAAAATAATAATAAAAAAACAAAAGAGCTGACAACAGGTATAAAGTGTGACCACTTAGCAGCACTGGTTGCTCTTTCCGTATGTTCAAATGCTGTGCAGCTCTTGAAGTCCTTGTAGTGATGAAGCTTCCCTACAGAACCCCCGCCATCACCCCACAAATACATACATTCCTTTGGCCCGTGACACGGCCCATTATAGTGATAGCCCAAAAAGAATGTGGGGAAGGGGGAGCAAAAAAGCTCTGACATGCTCTACTTTGAAGTGTCAGAGCTTGGCCTATTACAAATAGTAATGATTTTGAGTATACAGGGAGCATGGTGGGTCTGCTCAGGCAGCTCTAACAACTTTATTTTGGTAAAATGTATGTAAACCCCAATAATAAACATCTTTTATTTGCTTCTTTTTTAGTCTGCTAAATATACTAAAAAAAAGTTTTTTGTTATATCTGTTTGAGCAGTGCAAAAATACTCGTTTATTTTGCCAGAATTCTGTTGATAAGTTGATAACTTCCTATGCTCTCTGCCTGTACACAAGAAGGGATTATGGAGATGTGGAGAGGGAGAGGAGATGAGGATGGATTATGGAGATGAGGAGAGGATGAGGAGATGAGGACGGATTATGGAGATTTGGAGAGGGAGAGGAGATGAGGATGGATTATGGAGATGAGGAGAGGGAGAGGAGATGAGGAAGGATTATGGAGATGTGGAGAGGGGGAGAAGATGAGGATGGATTATGGAGATGAGGAGAGGCAGAGAGGATGGGAGGGGAGGGGTTGAGGAGAGATTATGGAGATGAGGAGAGGGAGAGGAGATAGAGGAGTTATGGAGATGAGGAGATAAAGAGGGGTTATGGAGATAATGTGGGGTTATGGAGATGTGGAGAGGGGGAGGAGATGAATAGGTGTTATGGAGATGCAGAGAGGGAGAGGAAATAGAGATGAAGAGGGGGTTATGGAGATGAGGAGAAGGGGAGGGGATGAGGATAAATTGTGGAGAGGGAGAGGAGATGAGGATGTATTATGGAGATAAGGGAAAGGAGATGAAGAGGGACAATGGAGATGAGGAGAGGGGGGAGAGATGAAGAGGGGTTATTGAGATGAGGAGAAGGTGAGGAGATGAAAAGGGGTTATGGAGATGCAGAGAGGGCAAGGAGATAAAAAGGGGTTATGGAGATAAAAAGGGGTTATGGAGATGAAGAGGGGTTATGGAGATGAGGTGAGGGGGAGGAGATGAGAATAAATTGTGGAGAGGGGAGGAGATTAGGATGTATTATGGATATAAGCAGAGGGGAAAGGGGATGAAGAGGGATTATAGAGATGAGGAGGGGGGGGGGAGGAATTCAGAGCTAAAATGACAGCAAGTTGTCAAATCAAAGAAGAAGATAGGACCATGCAATATTTCTGACACAGTAACAGTTCATTTCCTGTACTTGCAGTGTGTTTAAGATATAAAATTGATGACATATGCATGAACTGTGGAGATGTCAAAAATATTTTTCTTAATTTTGACTTGTCATATACTTTTAGCAACAGTTAGTATAAAGATTTACTGAAAAAAATGTGAAAGTGTCTTAACCTGTGCTTTATTTCTCACCCCAGTCAAGTAGAGAAACCGACTGCACTGTCTGACTTACAAATAGCCAAGAAAGCACGTAAAAGCTGAAATTCCCAATAAGATGATTTTGCAATAACAACTTGAAATATGTACCCACTAAATGCATGCTCCAGTTTCCCTTTAAAAAATGTTACCTACACCATTAACACCAAAGACATTGCTAGCTATTGATTAAAAGCTCAGGCATCACCACCTTGAAAAGTGCTTTTGGCCAGCCTGAAAAGACCTTTCTCCAAGGTAAAGAGCAGGCCTTTCTTCAGTGCTGCCCAATCCAGAGGAGAATAATTCTACAGATCATAAACTGTGTCAAATAATATGTTGACAAGTCCTAATGCATTTACTAGCCCTGTGGAATTAATAGGAATTATGTCAGAACATTAATAAGAGTTACAGCAATTACGCTCGCTCACTTCAATCCCTCAGGTGTGGGAATGAATGGCATTGTATGGCTGGCCTGGCCCGGCTCTTTGTACACAGCACAAGGTGTCCAGGCACCTGGAGTTCATTTCTCTTTTCATTTCAATTTGTGTTTTAAGCTTATTAATCAAACTGTCGGAAGGGGAGCTGCACCCGAGGGGGGGCCTAGTTTTACTACTGTTCTTTAATCAAAGGGAAGCCTAAAGACTGCGCACGGACAGGTTACATTATATTAGAGTGACACAACAAAGCAGAAGCACATAGAAAACCACCATGGGAAATCACAATAAACATTATAAGCATTAATACTGTAGGTACATATCGCTTCCAACATGAATTGCTGCTAACATATGTATAGGTATGCATAGCTTTCAACATGAATTGTTTTAACGTACATATAGGTATGTGTAGCTTCCAACATAATTTGTCTAGCCTGCCTCTTAAAGTGGTAGTAAAGTCACAATGTTGATTTTTACCTATAGGTAAGTCTATAATAAGGCTTGATTTCACCAAATCTTCAGTGTAACCCAGAATAATTCCAACAATGTGTGTGATATGTCTAACCACGCACCAGAAAGTGAATAAATTCCAGTATGAGATAAACATTACCCAATGTGCTTGGGAACAATTAGTCACACACGTGCACCTCCACCAATCTGTACACTCACCAGATATAAAATGATAATGCGCCTTTAGGTCATTACTCTGAAGCAAAGAGACATCTCACCTGGTATGTTCGTAGGATGGTGGTCCCCAAAAAACAAAAAAAGTGCTTCAGGAATGCATCTGTGCTGTGACAGCGGCTGTGTGCGGAGCCGGGACCGGGGACCACCCAGGGGAGGGGAGAGCCGCCATCCGGGCTACAGTCATCATACCTGTACCGTACATACTGTATCACTTTTTTTGCTTAGTGTCTGAGTTTTTTGGGGTTCACCATCCTACCAACATACCAGGGTGAGATGTCTCTTCGCTTCAGAGTAATGACCCAAAGGCACAATATAATTTAATATCTGGTGAGTGTACAGATTGGTGGAGGTGCACGTGGGTGACCAATTGTTCCCAAGCACATTGGGTTATGTTTATCTCATACTGAATGTTTATCTCATACTGGATATCTCATACCAGATTCATATATCGGGACTTTATCTATATTATAGGACTGTTATGTACTTATTTACTTATCACAGGAAGCGCTATACATTTATTGTTGTTTTTTGATTATTTGAAGGTTGTATTTTCCCCTTTTTTGTGTCAGCTGCTAAACAAATTCAAAGTGCTCACATTTTTCTTATTCTATAATAAGGCTCACCTATAGGTACAGTAAATATCTCCTCAATGTGCACCGTTGAGGAGATATTTACTTTAGCAGCAGCTAATGACGTCACCAGTGCATGTGCACTAGGCCCTGAATGGACTATGCTGTCCATTCAGAACAGGAGTGACATCATCGTGACTCAGCCATTCATACGCCCGAAGGCCGCAAACCCGGAAGGAAGACCGGGTGAAGATGGAAGCGCTGGGACCCGTGTGTTTTTTGTTTTTGTGCGGCTTGCTTTAAGTTGGCCAAACACGATTAGATTTTCATTCAAATGTTCGCAAAAAATGAGTTTATTAGAACATTCCTTCTTGCCATCAATGAGTATTTTTGTTCAAAAGTCATTAAAACTTCATCTAGACCTTCTATTTGAATGGAATCCCAGACCTAATAAACAGGTTTCATCTCAATTTGCATAATTTTTCTAGAATGAACACCACGCTCACAGTTAGAATATTGTTTGTTCAATCACATTTTCCACACCGGTCCTTCGAATTTTTTATGTCCCAGCATCGAAAATATATGACGATTTGACCTGCTGGAAAATCGAACAAACGTTCTAAAAACTAATATTTTTGAAAGGAGTTCTACTGGTTTATGGCCAGTTGTCATGAAAGAATTATGTTAGCTGCCACTGCTGACCTCCATCTGGAAATGCTAAATGGCTGGCTTTGATTAATTATTTTCTGGAAAGTCAGAGTAAAGTGCTTATTTGCAAAGTGTGCCCTTTGTAAACAACTGAAATGTAGAATGCACATGGTATGATCCTGTAATCAGATATTTGAGGGAATTATTCCCGCGCTATCAGATATGGAGGCGGCTAGGGGTGGAAAAGCTGCATGTACGGGTAAACACCTGACCTTTTTAAATGAGTATTTGTATGGGTGGTGCTGCGCTAATCCTAAATATAAAAACCAGTGAAATTTATGTGATAATCATATCTTAATCTCCAAAAAAGGAAAAAATATTTAAATATATACAAACTGGTTAAGTGGTGCGTATCACTATACTGGATATACTGGATATAAAAAACATAAAACATGGCAGAAATTAATGTGATAAAACACACATAATACTGATAAAATCACCGAAATAAATAACTGATATGTGTTAAGTGGTTCAAAAAAAATCCTAAATAATGCGCAAAGTGATCGGAGTAGTGTGCATCCCCTAGTCAAACGTGACAGTGTGCCAAATTCAGACAATGTGTACAATGTGGAAAACCTCTATAAAATAGGACAATGCAAAGCTATATTTCACATAAAGTGCATAATGTGCAAAATGCCATAGAGACAATTGATACGATATCAATATCATCTGTGTGACAGCATGTATCTCTACAGTGATCCACTGGTAGCTGATAACAGTGAGAAACAGATCATTACATTTTTTTTTCTAATTTTAATTAATTAAATATGACAAAATAAAAATATATGTACTCAAATGTGCTACCAAGCTAAAGCCTTACCTACCTATACTCCCAAATCTCTGTAAACTGGTGGCGGTAAACAAACCACCTGAACTCCCCCCCCCCCCCCCGTTCGGTTGGTCGGTTATCAGATCCCTCTCCATGTGGGTTGGTCGGTGGGTGGTATTCATGCAGTCATGATTTTATGGAGTGCTTCATACTCTCCAGCTACCGGAGGCTGCATCTGTCCGCCCAGGAGTGACTTGCCTCTATTTTCCAGACCACCTGGTGCTGTTCGTCAGCAAGTTCTTGCAGGTGTTCTTCCTGTCTAGTACCCTTCTGTTCACCCACACGGTGATAATGCCGCTGTGGTGCTGCATCTGCATCGGAGTGCTGCTGATATTTGCCATGAGATGCACAGCCTTTGTGTTCAGCTGCCACCTGTGTGCCGCCTTCTTCCTGGCCTATGCCTTCATCAGTCCATCTCCTGGATCTCCCCGTACATCCACCCTAGTACTGGCCAATACCGTTGCTTCTCCTCTCGACCAATCGGGTCTCAGGACCCGCTTCCAGATTGGCTGGGAGGAGAAGCAGGAAGATAATAGCGAATATTAATTCGCTATTGTGACACAAATGGTTGGGCTCAGGGTGCAGTGCTTTGCGCCCCGAGCCCACCCTTTTTTAAGCCAATTAAAGCCTCAGGCTCTAATCAGGTGCTTAAAAAAAAAACCCATTGGAATCCATGCGTCCAGCGCCCTGCATGTAGATTAGGGGCCTGGCACATTGATTGGGGGGGGGGGGGGGGGTCCCTAATGGAGCAGCTGCCACTGTATGAAACCAATGTGAAAAACTTTGATAGCTGTGAGAAAAAAACTCTGGGAATCAGGAGCTCCGGAATACAGGAGCTTAAAGCTACACATACACTCTACAATCCAATTGTACAATCTCCTTTAGTACTACCAAAAACTATGTAAAGAAAGGACCTGTGCAATGTGATAGAAATTGATTGAACTGTATAGATATGTCTGCTTATTACATAGTTCTGGTAAATTTAATTGAGATTGTTCAGCGATTGTACAATGTGTATGGCCACCCCAAGAGTTAGGGTTGCACCAATACCACTTTTTTAAGACCGAGTACAAGTACCGATACTTTTTTTAATGTCATGTGACAGTTTTCAAAGTACAGTTTTGTAAATAAGTAAGTTTTATCCTTGCGCTGATGAGGTTGCATTGATGAGGGGGCACTGAAGGGCACTGATGGGGTGGCACTAATGAGGAGGCACTAATATGCAGGACTAATGGGCACTGATATACAGCACTGATAGGTTGCACTGACTGGGCACTGATAGGCTGCACTGATGGGCACTGATAGACAGCACTGATGAGTTGCACTGATGGCTGGCACTGCTTAGTGGCACTGATAGGCGTCACTTTTTGGGCTCTCTCACTGGCCCGGCAGCAGGGAAAGGAGGAGGGAGGAGGAGGGGGCCGAACTTGTGACGTAACTCGCCGCATTGAGGTCCAACGGAAGTGGGAAAAGGGTACCTGTTAAAAACAGGTACCTGCTCTCCCCTCCCCCCAAAAGGTGCCAAATGTGGCACCGGAGGGGGGAGGAATCAGTTAAGTGGAAGTTCCACTTTTGGGTGGAACTCTGCTTTAAGAATGCTGTCCAAAAGGTTTCTCTTAGTAGAATTGACTTAGGGCAATCATTATGTCTCACTCTTGACCACTCTATTACAGGCCATACATGGGTAGACTTTCGAAGAATTTGTTTAGAAATTATGTGCATTTTCTAATCCGATGGTGCCACCATTTCGAAATCTGACCAACCAAGCCTTAAGTTTCACCTCATGTTGCTACAGAAAAGAAATTTTGTGTCCGGGAATTTTATTTTCTTTCCAGGTCACAGCTCAAGTGCATTTCTTTTTCGATTACACTTCTCACATGATTTTCCCATCATTGATTAGAAATTTGTTAGTTTTTCAAAAAAATTTCCAACATGCCCGATCACTCAAAATTGACAGCTGCATGAAAATCGTCCCAATAATGGTGTAAAATTCAAATGAAAATTCATAATTATGATTTTTGAAAGAAAATTTGTTTGGAATTCAACCCATGTATGGCCGGCTTAAAGCAGAAATAGTAGCCACACATGGAGTGCATTGTTTTCAATATGTCGGTCAAATCATATACTTGCATTTTGTGTAAGAGCAGTAAAGCACAACAATCTATAGTTCCAGCATACTGTATGTGTATATATGTAATGATCTGTATTTAACGTAAACCAAGTACAGTACAAATACCTTTACATTCCAGACCGGGTAACGAATCGAAGCAACAGTGTTTCATTCTCACTGTGCAGTAAATAACGATACTGAAATTTTACAGAAAAATGAACATTGTTTCCATAAAGCCATATGCCAGTGTAATGTATCCCTTGTCTACTCTGTGGTATAAGCAGGAAAAAATATAGTATAGTTTTCAGAAAACAAAGCAAGACATTTTCCACCTCCAGTCACGGGATGTTAATGGCACTCTGGCAAATGTTTAAACGATCTCCAAGACGCCCCCTCCATCAAACACTCACCAAGAATTAAAAACAGTTGGGGCAGAGAAAAATGAACATCTGGTACAGGCTTATACAGTATGCGCCTTCGAAGTACTCCCCTAATTAATGTGGTTTTGGCATGTGTTACTGGAGAATGTAATTATAGATAGAAACACAATTCTGAATAAGCTTACTAACAAACTCCCCTGCTGCAAATAAAGAGGCCGTCCAACTGTTTAGAAAACCAAGCGGCTCATCCACACTTTGAGGGAAGAAAAAGCGTATGAATGAAAAAGGCATGAAGTGACTGAACGTGAGCATTACTGAGAGCAGGAGAGTGAACCATCTCTACTGGAGAAAGAGAACAGTGTGTACTACTGCTGTCAGTCACTTGCATTCCCATAAATATTCAATTTACACCAGCTGCCATTACCACAACTGTCCTGGCCAACGTAGTTCTGGTTTGGACCCTAAAGTGGTTGAAGCTAAAAGTGGTTAAAAACCTCGGAAATGCAAAATGAAAAGGCATATATCTTTCTATAGGGTGTACGCACTTGCCTCTGTCTTGATTTCTGTCTGCTCTATGATTCCTCTGCTTTCTGCATAAGTTATCTCTGACAAGTTATGCTGACACCAGGCAATCCTGCAAGAAGCCCTGCTCCCTCTCCCCAGCACACAGTAGGTGACTGACAGCCTCAGTTGGTTATGTTTCCCTATGAGACAGGGTAAAGGGGGTGCGTCCATTCCCTCCACTCAGGTCTCAGATTACACTCAGCTCTCCACTCTGTGCTGTACAGTGTATCAGATCCCCATCCCCTGAATGCTGGAGCAGAGAAATACTGTGGCTAAGCTGCTTCATGTTTCACAGTGTAATAAATCCTTGTGGTATGCAACCCAAAGTTTTGTTTTTTTTGCCAGAAAAAAAACACGATTGCAAAACAGCTATTTAGTGGCAAAATTCACAAAGATGCAGCACTTAAATAAAAAAAAAACAATGTGTATGTACGGGCAAAAAAAAAAAAAAAAATTCAGTACATTTCTCAAATACATTGATGTTTTATCACTCTATAAATGTTACATGTACAGAAAAATAACTGGTAAACCTCCCCAACCACAGAACAACTCCCCTTTATGCTACAGAGATGGTGGTGGGGAAGGGGGGTGGTATTTTGTAGTCCCGAGACATTCCCTGTTATATGGTGACAAATATTTCCTTCATAGATACAATACATTTAATGAGTGTTGTCATCCTGGACAGGAAGTATGTTACTGGCAGGCTGACAGGTGAAAAAAAAAAAGAATAGAGCCACCACATCTAAGGATTGATAAACATAATTATATTATTTTTTTTATTCTTGGGTTTAGATACACCTTAGCAAATGGATAAGCTAGCTATAATGGATAAGCTAGCTATAGTGCCATGCTAAAAAACAATGCCTGCCTCCTGGGTCTGTAGGTACGACTGTGAAATGCTCTACGGTCTACCTATTAAATGACATAGTAACATGATCTTTCATAGCCCAACTGGATTCCAATTACTGTCTATTAGGTATCCTAGAGGGAGGTGAACTATCAGACCACACTAAAGTGTCTATTTCTAGAGCCCTGTTTTAAGCTAGGAAACCTATATTGCAATATTGTAGGTCTGAGCAACCACCAAACCATCAGGAATGGATCCTAATGTAACCTTACTCTGGAACCTTTAATAAACTTTACCTGATTAAAAAAAAATATATATATACCGGTATATATATATATATATATATATATATATATATATATATATATATATAAAAATATATATATATATATATATATATAAATATATATATATATAAATAAATATATATATATATATATATATATATATATATATATATATATATATGAGACAGTGCCAGTGAGTCTTCTGCTCTAGCTACCGCTCTCATTGTCTGTGCTATGTGATGTCTGTGCCGCACACTGATGGACTTATCCAGCCACCTGAAAAGTGTAACGTAGGACAAAAGACAACAGAAATCAGCCACCTGAGTATTGTCATCTCTTACAATACTAAGAGAGAACATTCTGTTGTGTACTTACGCCAGTCATAGTTGGACGGTCTCTTTATATGTGGCTGGGGAGTTTCTTGGTAAGCCTACTCCTAACTGTTTATCTTGTTAGGCTGTATTTCATGAGCAGCTGGATCTCTAGGGCACAGTATCTACATTTTGCCTTGCCATGAATGCAAAGATTATGTCTTTCTTCCAAGAATATCATTTTTTTTTTAACCTCTGAGCACACATTCATGGTTACATCCCTGTTCTTGTGTACATCCAGAAACACAGCCAGCGTTTTTTACTTGCCTGTTCCATATATTGACAATCTTTTTAAAACTGTGATACACATAGCTGGAGACTTTTATATAGGCTGACCCTGTGAATTATTTCATATGAAGCCACATTCAAAGGCATTATTGGTAGGGTGCATTGATTAGCAGTGCTTTAGGAGTCTAGCCTTCAAAGTGTTTAAAGGAGCCTTTATCAACATTCCCCCCCCCCCCCCCCCCCGAGGAATTCTTGAAATCATTCTGCTAAAATGGATTATACCTACAGTTCATGGGGTATTACCATAATCAATAAGTTGAAGAAAGTTTTAAGTTATAAAATAAGTAAAGTGACATGTCTAACATATTTGAAATCCAAGGCAGATAATTTTGTTACGAACCCCTACAAAATTATTTTCAGTATTATTTTTTAAACTACAGAAAAGAAAGGTAGACATTAAAAATTGTGGTGGACAGTGTAGAAGTGATCCATTACTTTGGTGCATTGTACTATCAGGTATTGCACACTGCAAGTCCCCGCCTTAAGAACTCCAGGTCTAAAACTGTGTTGTCTCTATCAGTAGTGGTCAGTGTAGAAGTGACTCTTTACATTGGTGGTTAGTGGAAAATTGCCCCCTTGCCTTGGTGATCAGTGTAGTTGGAAAAATCAATCCACCACCTGAAACCGTTCAAGAAACGCCTAAGAACCTCAGAAGGAACCCCAGAGTTCTACAGAACCATGGTTAAGAAACACTGGCTTAAAGGGCTAGTCTTATACTATACTAAGCTAAATCACCCATTAGCTTTAGGTGTATTTGGGACTCTGTTGAAGATTCATTCATATGCCCAGCTGACATGGTCTTAACAAGCAAGATTTATACTCCTTGGATGACATAATAAATCTTATAATAAATAATGTTTCAGGAGGGAGGTTGACACTCCTTTTGCTGCAACGAGAGGAGTGTGACATTACAGCTTGGCTGAGAACTTGGTATTTTGGTATCTTGTCACCATTTTTAAGTAGTATGTAGATGAAATGGAATGTTTGTATACGTATAGAGGGGTCCAGAAGAGGTTATACCATTTTTGATCCATCCTGGGAAATGCTTCTATAGCTTGGTATACATGTGAGATTTCACCAGTTCATTGAGAAGTAATACAGTCAATGTAGTCATAAAACTCTGTGACTCTGTATTAAAAACGATATTCTGTATACACTTTATAAAAGTATTCCTGTAGTTAATTGTCATAGACAACTATCACAATAAAGAATAATAGGGAACCAAGGGCAAGTGGCTAACCTTACAATTCTTTATTTGTTTAAAACTCTTTTCCACATATCCCATCTACTCTGTTCTTTTTCATCACATGCCCCGCACAGAGAATGTAAGAAGCCATTCAGTTTGTACTGGAATGAAAGCATGCTTACCTTTACAGGAAGGAAATAAGTCTGTGTGCTATATATTCTGCACTAAATACAGGGAGGACTGAGTGGCCCTAATCCTGCTCTAGGCCCTCTTTGTGTCTCTTTGATGTCACTGCTACTTATGGTTGACCAACTAATTAAGGGTTTTGAAGTCTGTTGTACACTGATTTTCCCACTGTGGCTCTGGACCATCACCTGTGGAGCTTGGCACACAGACCTGCACTCAGCTGTGTGTATTTACAGATGTGATACCTATTAGGACTACAGTGTAAAATGTCTGTAATGGATTTAATAAACTCTCCGGAACAACAAATGTGAACCATATTTGTGCTAGTACTAGCCTGTAGCTTGTCTCCGAAGGAAGCAACAGTGAAAGCATACTAAAAGGTAAACACAGTACAATTGTATGCTGCAAAAAAAGCTAATAAATCTACATTTAATATTTAAAATGTAATTACTGGTTTTTAAAAATGGGCATCATTTATAATGTATATGCCTTACATGCAAACTATAATAAGGGCCTATTTACATTTGTGCAGTGCGTTATTTTATGTTATGTCACATGTTAAAAAAGAACTTATCCCTTATCATACAAATTACAACATAGCCACCTTTAGAAATGTTTATTAATGATAATCTAAAAATGCATAATTGCAGCTATTTTATTCTTTCCCTCCTTATTTTTCTCACAGTGGCCATTTTCACAAAGGGCAGATAAATCCATTCAATCCATCATATGTGGCCGGGTCATACTCATACACTGTAGCTCAGCAAGTTTTTAGAAACCAGGGCATGTAGTATTTTTTTTATAATAATTATTTAATAATTTCTATTATTGAATGTTCCATTCCCACTTTGGATAATATATGTATAAAAAAATGCATTTTAATGCAACTGTAAAGCAACAATGTCAGTTCCATAACAAAATCCAAAAAGAAATTCCCTGTAATAGAAGAGGTGTTGTAATACTCTAGAGCATCTCGTGTCTCCTACCTCCCCTTCATTCCACTGCTGCAGTCTCTGTCAGACTTTTCATGCCAGTGTACCCCACTAGGAGCTGTGGTCTCCCCCAACCTCTACTTCACTGCAGAACTGAGTCCTGATTTAGGGGCCGGAGAAAGGAGTCATAGCTTGCAACAGGGGATTGCATCATTAACCTCTTGCATTACAGGGATCTTCCTTTTGTTTTTTGTTACAGAAATAACAGGCTTTTACAGGTGCTTATGGTAACAACAGTACTGATGTGAGGCACCTTCTGGTTCCTGCAAGTCATGTATAAACAGAAAAAAGAAGGAGAGTAAAGCACCACTACCTAAGTGTAGCATTTATTAAAACAGTGGTGGAATGAAAAACAATAAATATGCACTCATAATTAAAAGACATTAAAAAGCGTATCAATAAATCTCCAGCAGGTGGCAACCTTCCAAGTGGTCAATGGTGAGCAAGCCCCTCCACGTAGATGTAATGCAAGATGTTTGGAACCAGGAAGTTGACAGGGAAAGACAAGGAAGAGCCAGCAAAAGCAGCGGACTGAGTGTGTATATCACATGGATGAGAACTGCTGTGGACAGCAGGGAAGTGTTGCAGGCACACAAAATGGCCATGATAATGTCATGTGTGATGCCGATGGTCGTGGTTTTATATTTCAGGGTGTGGCCCCTGAAGTTTGACAAAGGGGGCCACACCCCAAAATGCATAATTATGCCCATAAACATCACACATGGCATCATCACGGCCATTTTGTGAGCCTGCAACACTTCCCTGCTGTTCACAGTGATTCTCATCCATGTGTCATACACACTCAATCTGCTGCTTGTATTGGCTCTTCTTGGTGTTTCACTGGTCAACTTCCTGGTTCCAAGCACCTTACATCACATCCACATGGACGGGCTTGCTCACCATGGACTACCTGGAAGGTCGCCACCTGCTGGAGATTTATTGATACGCTTTTTAATGTCTTTTAATTTTCAATAGGTCTTTATTACATTTTTTGAAGATACATGGAATAACCTGTACAAGTGTTCAAATGTAAACAACATTGTAAAAAAAAAGTACAGAGTGCAGCTGTAAGCCATAGAAAACAATAACGGCTATGATGATACAGATCAATAAGTATGGCACGATGTGAGTTAGGTTTACAGTTATAATACACTTATTACAAGCTACAGGGATAGGTAGGAAAGGGTAGGTGGAGAGGAAAGGGAGGGGGTCAAAAGTTTAATGACCATAAACCGGGAGTAACTCTTAGAGTAGATATGAAAGTCAGGTCTTGCACAGAGGATAATCAAGAGACTTAGTTGCTTTTGAATATCTTTTAAATGTGAGTGCATATTTATTGTTTTTAATTTCACCAGTATGTTTTAATAAATGCTACATTTAGGTAGTGGTGCTTTCTTTTTTCTGTTCATACATGGTTTACTGGTGGAAGCCTCCCCAGATCTTGCTTGGAAGAGAGACTGCTGATGCTACCATATTGGAAACTTCATGCCACTGTGTTTTTATGGACTTTTCTCAAGGATTAAAAAACCCTACTGTTCCTTTATCATTCCTTGCCTGTTTTTTTTTTTGGTAGCTGCACCAGTGCCAACCCCCCTTTTTTTTGCATCTGGGTATGTTTAGGGTGCTAATGCCCTTTACAAATCTCTTTTTGGTTCCTGTAAGTACCTGGGTTAGAGCTGCTCACACTTAAGTGGCTTGGCTCAGCATTGAGCTGCATATCTGCCGATGAGAACTAGACTATTTTATTCAACAATTCAGTTCAAATGTATGGGGTTGCATGCAATGGACACTGGCAGTGTCACTGTATTCAAACTGAACTCTGAAAGCCACATGTATTTTTTTGACCATGGGTTTTTGTCACTGAAAAGTAATGGACCCCTCAGTTTTCAGACAGATCCGTGTATAGCTATATGAATACCAATCAGGATACTGCCTGCATGGAGTTTGCATATTCTCCCTGTGCCTGCACGGGTTTCCCTGGGCACTTTAGTTTCCTCCTACACGCTAAAAACATGTTGATAGGTTAATTAGCTCCTTTCAAAACTGGCCCTGGTATGTGTATGTATGTATGTATGTATGTGAGGTGGGAACCTTAGATTATAAGCTCCTTGAGGTCCAGGACTGATGTGAATGTACAATATGTAAATAGCTGCGTAAATGGTAAATATTAAAAAAACCCTATAATAAATAAATACATTAAATAAATGCAGCCCTAGGCTCAGGCTATGGCACTTGACAGTTGACAGTTGACTGACAAAAGGTTGGGCTTAGTGTGGATATGGGGCTTCATCTGGGCTTGGGGAGAAGTTGAAGTGTACAGTTTGGGCCAAAGGATCAAAGGGGAGCTTGAAAGAACATGAGGATCACCTGAAGACCAAACCAGGGTACTCACACATTCCTTATCAGTGTTATCTTTTTTATTGACCAGGTCAGGTTCAAGTGTTCTTCCACAATCCAAAATCATACTGATGTCTTAATAACATTCTTACCATACTGGCTTTGTGCATGAATTTGTCAATGTTGTGGGGATACTGACCTGAAAACGTTTTAGGGGACAGTAACGTGTACCCTGAAAAATTGCATCACTATAAGGGCCTGTGCTGATGGTCATGATCTTTCACAGTTGACTGACAGGTGTTTTTTACCTGCAGTTGACTTCCTTCTGACCTGCATTAGACCTCCCTCTAAGCTGCATCACCCAGAATCCAACTTTTGCATTCCCATTGACTTGTATAGGGAGAGAAGCAATTCTGACACTAACAAAAGCCCACTGATGTAGGCCATTTACCTGCAGGAAATAAATAAGTAAAGGACTATAAAATGGGAGAATTGTGATAGTTTTTTCTGAGCAGCAAAAATATGTATTTTGTTAAATTCTACCTATTGTACTGTATATATTATACAATGGTAGCTTATACACATATACAATATATATAAAATACAATTGGGCGGGAAAAAAACCCAATATAGGTATGTGACATTGTATAAGCTTTTGAATAGCAAATTATTTTTCTTTCAGCATAGGTCAGAATGTAAGCTGACATTTTCAGAAGCTGTTATAGTTTGTATCTATCAAGCACTGAAAGTGAGTCATTCAGTTCCCACAATATCTTAAAATACTTATTAAAGGGATGGCTGGATAATTTTGTACTTTATCTTTGAGAATAAAGAGAGTGGCTAAACATAATTTTTGTGCCAGCCGCTGACACCCGCTGTGGCAGCTCTAGATGCATTAGAATTACTTAAGAGATATTCTGAAGATGATTGGGGAAAGTGGTTGGACAAGGAAACTTTACAACTATCAGGGTGGTCCTGAAATCCACAGGCTTGTTTCACTGCATATGCAGACTCCATTACCTCTCTGTAATAAAGATTGTGAGGGAGAGCATTCTAAGCCACTTCTAGCCTATGCCTCATATTGAGACAAAGCTGAGGTGGCTATAAAGAGTTGCTGTAAATCTTTTTTTGGACTGATTTTCACAGAGCTGTGTAAGGATAAAACATGGTATGATTAATTTGGAGCTGCTAAAGCTGTCCACAGGCAGCACATCATGCGTGTACAATTCAGTCATCAGTCAATCGTTCAGTTGTTTAAAAAGAAATTATAACCCACAACTTTAAAATGAAAAGGGACTAAAGGAACCAAAAAGCTGAGGCATAGTAGAGTCTTCTTTGAACAGAAGGTATTCACATATCTAATTTCATCACATATCCCAAAAATCTGAGGATTATTCCTTATTTCAAACAAGTAGGAGAGCAAAGTAAATAATTCCTTTTCACACCAATGGCTAACTGTACATCCAAAAGCACTGGTGTATATCACAGCTGCAACCTAATGTCATAGAGCCATTTATCCCAAACTGTATACAGCTATTTCAGGCTTATATTGCCCTTCCTTGACCTACTGATTACGCTTCAAGATGGCCGCCTATTCACCCGTACGTTCCGCAAAGAAACGTCGGCAAATACCCTCCTGAGTGCCACCAGTCACTATCCACATTGGTTAAAGAACAGTATAACAGTAGACCAATATTTACGAATAAAAAGAAATTGTACAAAGACCAGTGACTACAGGAAAGAATCCCTAGAACTCTATGCGAGATTCCACGAACGCGGCTACTCGCATAGACAAATCAGAAAGGCAAGACAAAAAGCAGCAGCCAGGGACCGCGCCAGTTTACTCACATTACATACATCTGACACTACAGTTTCTAAACGGACAGCAAGTGACCAAACTAGGCTAATCACTACCTTTGGCCCCCAATGGACGGAGGTCCGTTCCATATTGGAAAAACACTGGGGGGTCCTCACTAACTCACCAACCCTGCTGAACATAGTCGGCACCTCACCAAAATTGGTGGCCCGCTGGGCCAAAAACTTGGGAGACCTGTTGGTGAAATCCGAATTTACTAAAATGCCTGACCCCAACTGGCTAACCAACTACCCACGTAGCAGAGGGATGTTCCCCTGCAATAAATGCCAGATCTGTCCATTTGTCCATAGAACAGCCACTTTCTCTGACTCCTTAGGACAAAAAAACTACCAAATACGAGATTTAAATAATTGCTCTACGCCTAGGGTAATATATATGATAACCTGCCCCTGCCCGAAAATTTATGTGGGTAAGACAAAGAGACCCCTTAGGGTTCATATTGGCGAACACCTAAGGGAGATCAAAGACAAAGAAAAAATTCCGGAAAAACCATTAGCCAAACATTTTGCAATAAAACATGACAGAAACATCAAGGGTATGCAGGTGAAAGGTATATATGCACTTAAGCTGTCAAGTCGACGAGGTGACTTTGATCGGGTGTTACTACAAAAAGAAAAGCGCTGGGTATACCGGTTAAAGTCCCTTGTCCCTCTAGGCCTTAACACCGAATTGAATTTACAGGCCTTCTTAGAACATTAATGACCACATATGAGCAAAGTGATCCTATTTATGGGCACAAAAGATCTTTACTTGTTCAAATCATGCGTTTTCATTAATGCAGAAGGTGGTGTGAATTAATGCTTTAAACGATTTCAACCCCTTAAAACAGACCCTAGGCCCCTTATCTGTCTTTACTGTTCCATATTGTGGTAATCGTTATGTAACCGTATGTATTTCCCTCCTCCCCTCTCTTTAAATTTGCAGCAGATTGTACTCCCTTTAATATGCCTCTTTCTTCATGCATATAGCATACCGTCTAAAATGATTTATTAAGGACTTAATAGAGTAGCAAATGTCTCCTGACAGAAGCATGCCTTGGTTATACCCGACTTTGAAGACAACTGCCAATAATATGTGGACGTATGCCCCATATCATTCTATGGCCAAAGACAACGTTTACTGTTTAATCACACAGCTGATTGGATACACGGCTGTCAAAGCACACAATATAATGGGTGCGCCGGCCTTACCAATCAAACGTCCAGGAAGAAGCTACGCCATCGCGTTGACGTCATCACGACGCCGTCACGCCCCACCAGGCGGGCCGTGTTAGACGAGCAGAACAGCTGAGACTACCAGCCGTGTGTCACCAAACTTATGCGGATAACGATCCAGGAAGCCTGACAGACCGGGTAGGAGATAGACGCTTATACACCACAAGACCAAAGGCACAGCCCTCGATTCCCCTCCCTCCATCGAACCAAGCAGGGCGGTACCGTATGAGTGGAATCAACATAACTCCTGCCTCAATATATGTATAGTATTGCTGCCAACTACTTGCATAGCTGTTATCTATACTGGTTTTACATCTAATCCCTATGCTTATGAGCAGTGCCTTACTATTGGAGTCTGTTTGGAACTCTGCGGTGATCTGTGCTATGTAAACCTCTTCAAGTCTATCATCTACTAGACCATCTTGATCAATTAGCGTGTTTAGCTCTATATGCTTTATATACCAACTTGCACCAACAATTATTACTTTGCCATTGCTGGACACAGCCAGGCACCCTATCCACGCTAATCGTCCACTCCTGTCAGCCGGCTGCCAGGCAACAATCTCCAGTGACCCCCAACAGTTCTCTCTCCCTCTTTCCTCCCCGCCTCTCATATATGCTCCTCAGGCAGGATAGTCATTTAAATTTATAACCCATATCAGACGGCTATGCCACTGTGCCTGCCCATATCAATTTTGACCCACTAGCTGCCGAACAGCATATTAAGTCCAGACCGTGTCGGTGTCGTTATGTATGTGTGTCTGTTTTTAATGTTATCCTAGGTATAGTAATACCTTGGTTATTTTTGTTGTTTTTTGCCATATCCATACCGTCAGCAAAACCTCCTTGATTACCTCTAACATATGTCGTGGATTTTAAATCATTCAATAAACTGAGTATTTTATCTAATTACCTCTGGTCACTCATTGCCAAAGTAACCGTTTTCCCACTTGATATCCTATATATCAAGAGCCCCTTCCCCTACCCTTCCTTAGCATCCCCTTTTGATTCTTATAGCCATCATCAGTGCAGTACAGTATATGGAAATGATGGCTTCTAATGGGTTGGGTTTGGGAAACAATGAGAAAGTATAACCTAGAAGGTTATGGTGAGAGGGAAATGAAAGGAATCAAAAATCCCTCCACTGAACCACTGGGTAGCACAACCGAGATTATGCTTTGTCTCTCTTCCCCAAGCCCTGTGCCATAGAAGTAATTGTTTTCATACAGTACATCAATGATAGCCAGCAAGACCATCATCAGTGGAGTGAAGACCATAAAACATCTGTATGCATGTTGTTTACAAATCGGTGTGTAAAACAATCCCATATAGTGATGTCACCATACAAAATCCCTGCCATATGTCTACAGTGTATATACAGTGCTGTGCCTTGCCATTGGGTTCAAATTGACAAAAAACACACATGGTTCTCAAGGTTGCAGACTGAGTGACTCCAGAAGATCTGTTCAGAGAGGAGAAAACTGGTCTTTTGGTTTTCTCTGGGTTTTGTAACTACTAAATAGTGGCTTGGAGACCAGAAACTTCAACGAGCTTTGGGATGGAAAAAGCCTTGAACCAGGTGTCTAGGTCATATCAGAGACCAGCATGCTGTGTGTGTAGGCTGTGTGCACAGCCTTTATAATTTGGAGCATGGGTGCTCAACTTGTGGCCCTCCAGCCTTTGCAGAACTACAAGTCTCATCTTGCCTCTGTCTTTGGGAGTCATGTTTGTAACTGTCAGCCTTGCAATGCCACATGGGTCTTGTAGTTTTGAAACAGCTGGAGGGCCCCAGGTTGAGCACCCATGATCTAGGGCCTGCCCATAATTAAGGTCTCCACCTGGGAGACAGGAGGTCCCCTGCTCAGGCCATGGCAAGAGTGCAGAGTGGGCCAAGTGAGTGAGCTGCGAGAGTGAAGAGTGAGCCCAGTGAGAGCAGAAAAGAGGTACAAGAGGGGCAGAAGTGTGCACAAGCACAGTGGTGCTGTGTATGGTCGGAGGCACCAGTAAAAGTTATGTTACAATAATAGTCTGAGATTAACCAATTGATATTCCGCATAATCAAAAGTTCAGCCAACAGATGGAAAATCTGTCCCAGGGGTTGAGGAGACAAGGAATGGGCTGAAAAATGCCCAGAGGGTGAAGGTGAATGGGCAACCATGGATCACGCACCAAAAAAAGCCCAACTCAAACATCCATAATGACCAAATGCTGAGTAATGTAACCCGTCCAATAAATTGGTACAAAATGTCTTGTCTTGTATCCTTAACGCGTGGGACAGACTCTCCATCTGGTGGCTGATCTTTGATCATGCAAAATATCGATTGGGTAATCTCTGGCTATTACATACATTCTGTCAGAAACATCAACTCCTGATGAAGTGGACACTGTTTAACAAAATGTATTCTAAAGTATTATAGGAAAAGGGGGAGACGGTTTCAATTCCTCCTTTTTCTTATGGGACAGCGGCAGGAATAGGCAGTTTCAGGTCTCCCCTGGGAGTGCGTGGCTCTCAGTGGAGACTTCTAGAGGCTCATGTGGCTTGGTAGGGGAATACAGGTGACCTCTGCTAGGTCACGTGTACCTTTTTTGAAAACTGGAAAAAACCGGAACCCCAAAAGAGCTATAAAAAGGGGGTTCCGTTGAAGCAGGCTCAGTCGCCTCAGAAGACGCTGTTTGCCTAGTGAAGACAAGCTCCTAGAGCACCACAGCTCTATCTTCTGAGGCCAGTGGGCGCGTCCCGTAGGCGGAATCAGAGGCAGAGCCATGGTACAGAGGCTGTTTGTGAGTCAGCGTGCAGAATCTCCATGGCAACGAATGTCGCCGATAGAAGCCAGAGCGGAGTCAGCGCCAGATACCGCAATTAATACAGCTCCTATCGCTCAAGTAAGCAGTGAGATTGATAGTGCCATCTCGGTTCTTGGTTCATCTTTAGGTCCTATAACACAACAAAAAGGGGCTGGTGAGTTAACTTCTATTCCTCCCTTATCCAAAGCTCCCACCTGTCCCTGATTTCGAGTGAATGTCCCTATTTGGAACAAAGTCCCTCTGTCCCTCAAAGCTCCTCATTTGTCCCTCATGTTGGTCAAATCTATATAGTTGTATAAAAAATGTACTATTTATCTATCAAAAAGTGTTTCCCAGTGCTAAACCTTCTAAACCTTTCTAAATTGCTGCTTTTGTAAATTCCAAAAGCCAATATAACAGGATTTAGTACTGGTAAAAAAGCATTTGTGGGTTTAACCAATCAATTTCTTTTGTACAATTCTCCTTTGGGGGGCGTGGCAGGGGTGTGACCTATGCCTACATACTTGTTCTAATAGGTGTCCCTCATTCCCCTTTCAGAAAGTTGGGAGGTATGCTTTATCTAAGGCCCCTTTCACACGATCGGACCGTTCAGGTCCGTCTGTCAGTTTTGACGGCGGACCTGAACAGGCGCTCCATGTTAGTCTATGGAGCGTCGGATGTCAGCGGAGACATGTCCGCTGACATCCAACCCGGTCCGATCCGCTGAAAAGCAGACGGATGGCTCTACGTCCAGGTCCATCGCTGGCTGATCGGATCGGTTGAGATCTGATGAAAATGGACATGCTGTCCGTTTTCGTCCGATCCCTCCATAGGCGGCAGCGGCGCCTGACAAGCCCCTTGTCAGGTGAGCAGAGAGGGACTCGTCATCCGCCGGCTCAGCGGAAATCAACGAACTGATCTCCCGATGAGCCAGCAGACCGAGGCGGGTTCCGTGGAAACGGAGTCCGCCTCGTGTGAAAGGGGCTTAATATAGCTGAATTGTTGGCTAAATATCTGCAGTCAGCTAACAGCCAAGCTCAGGCTATGTCAGCTTCTGTTATTCAGCAAAATTATGTTTCTGCTGTTGGGGTATGGGCGCCATCTAGTGGTATTTCTGCTAATGGTGTTCAGTCGTCTCAACATAATTTAGACCCATATGTTTCTTCTACTTACCAATTAACTAAGTCACAGAACATACCTGAGACTTGTTTAAAAGAGTCTATACCACGTGAACTCCATTAGGGTTCTATTTATCTCTGTCAATAAAAGAAAAAATTTGGCACGGAGAGTTTATAGATATTTTATCTTTGCTTCCGTCAGCCAAAGATTTTAATGTTAAATCAGAAAAAAAGAAGATGAGGATAGAAGAAGACCTGTTTCCAGGTCATTTAACAACTGGTTACAGGCCTTTTGTATTTTTTCGGGAATTTTATGTGAAAATTTTCCAGAAAAAAGCACTGAACTTCTCCAGCATTTAGATATTATCCTTGAAGCTTTTAAGAATTTGGGGGGTACTGCTTGGTATAATTACGACGAGGCGTTTTGTCAAAAATTATAAGTGCATCCTTTGAAATGGGGAGTGAAAGACGTTGCCCTCTGGCTCAACCTTTTTCTCCCTGAAAGGTCAGTTTACACCAAGCAGAACCCCAATTCTCAGCCCACAATCAATTCTGTTTATAAAAAAGGAATTTGTTTCAACTTTAATGATGGCCAGTCCAAATGGCCGAACTCATGCAAGTACAGGCATGAGTGTGCCTTTTGCACCGGAGCTCATCCAGTATCAGAGTGTTTCAAAAAAATGTCCACAGCTAATCAACAACAGGGTGTTTCAAAAAGCATCAACACCAGTGAGATGGCAAGACATGCTACCATGGCTCCAATGATACAAAAAAGACGCCACTTGCCCCCATCTATAGCTGGCTATCGCAGTAAGAAGCATTGGAAGGCTAACAACAGGCATAAACAAGACCAAGGATAAATCCAAGAGCAAAACCAAGTTTAACTTACCACCAGCCCGCAGATAACCAAATAACCTGTCTAACAGTATGCGTTAAAAGCAGGAGTTTAGTCTGCGGGCTGGTGGTAAGTTAAGCTTGGTTTTTTCCCTTGGATTTATCCTTGGTATTGTTTATACCATGGCTCCAAGCATTTCCAGACAGATTAAGGACCCAGCTTCTAATTGAAGGTTTTCGGGATGTTTTTTTGTTACCTACCTTCTCTGGTCAGGGATGCACTTTGGTTAACAATTTCAAATCAGTAGAGAATTTTTCAGACATTGTTGTTGAAAAAATTCATAAGGAAGTTAAAGAAGGCAGAATGGAAGGCCCCTTTAGTTCCTCGCCTTTTCATAATTTTAGGATTTCTCTTTTGGGCATTATCCCAAAGAAAGAAAAAAACTCATAGATTAATTCATCATCTTTCATTTCCAAAAGGAAAATCCCTTAATGATCAGATTGATGATAACCTTGTGTCAGTTAGTAACGCTTCTTTTGAAGACGCTCTTAAAAAATTTTGATGTTTAGGCAAGGAAGCTCTCATGGCGAAGGCTGACATCAAATCAGCCTTCTGCCTTTTGCCAATGCATCCATTATGCTTTAATTCTTTAGGTTTTTTCTTTCGATAAATGTCTACCGATGAGGTGCCCGCTGTCTTGTTTCGATTTTGAATTATTTTCTTCTTTTTTAGAATGGGTTATTCGTAAACAATCTGGTTCCCAATCTGTTTTTTTTAGTTTTAGGTTTGGCTAATTCTTCTGACTGTTTTTTATTATTGGAAACATTTTTTAAATTTGTTCCCACTTTGGCATTCCTTTGGCTTTTGAAAAGACGGCTTGGCCCTCAACTTGTCTGGAATTCTTAGGTATCACTATTGATACTAATCTAATGGAGTTTAGGTTTCCTGAAGAAAAGATAAAACAAGCTCAGATCCTTGTTGTTGCTTCTGATTCACAAAAAAAAGTGTGTTTAAAAGAAATGCAGTGACTACTGGGTCTTTTGGCTTTTGCCTCTAGGATTATGTCTCTAGAAGATTATATTTAGCAATTTCTAGTTTAAAATCCCCTTTTCTCATGTCAGAGTTACGCATGATATGAGGGAAGATCTATTAGTTTGGCTGCAATTTCCCTTGTGGCAAGAGGAATTTATTTTAGACAAAGAGTTTCTCCTCTTCACTGACTCAGCTGGGTCCTGTGGTTTTGCCGCAGTTTTGGGGTCCCATTGATGTGATGACCTTTGGAATCCCAGCTGGCAGGGCAAGGGTTATTTAAGGAAACATAGTTTTACTGGAATTATTTCCAATTATTGTGGCTTTGGAGATTTGGGGGTCACAACTTTACAAATAGTTACATAGTTAGTAAGGTTGAATAAAGATACCAGTCCATCCAGTTCAACCTGAGTGAGTGTGGGTGCGTGTCTACAATTATCCCTATTTATTTAAGGTACCCATATAGTGCTATCAATTTACACAGCGCTCCACACATATGTCGCACACTCACATCAGTCCCTACCCTCAAGGAGCCCACAATCCTAGGTCCCCAACTCACATTCATATACCAGGGCCAATTTTGTATACTAAGTATTTAATCGGAGATGTCTGTAAACTACCCAAATACTCCCACAGACATCTAGGAAAAAATAAGAGGCGCTTTCAAACAAAAAATCAAGTGTATTAAACACAGTGATGGTGTGACCCTCTACACATGTGTATGTGAACACTAATGCAAAGGTGAAATCTATAAACAAATCTACACAAAATGTATATAGGTGTAAATGTACCAGCCAGATCAGTGGTCAAATAAAAAATAAGAGGCGCTTTCAAACAGAAATCAAGTGTATTAAACACAGTGATGGTGTGACCCTCTACACATGTGTATGTGAACACTAATGCAAAGGTGAAATCTATAAACAAATCTACACAAAATGTATATAGGTGTAAATGTACCAGCCAGATCAGTGGTCAAATAAAAAATAAAAAATAAGAGGCGCTTTCAAACAAAAATCAAGTGTGTTAATCACAGTGATGGTGTGACCCTCTGCACATGTGTATGTGAACACTAATGCAAAGGTGAAATCTATAAACAAATCTACACAAAATGTATATAGGTGTAAATGTACCAGCCAGATCAGTGGTCAAATAAAAAATAAGAGGCGCTTTCAAACAAAAAATCAAGTGTGTTAATCACAGTGATGGTGTGACCCTCTACACATGTGTATGTGAACACTAATGCAAAGGTGAAATCTATAAACAAATCTACACAAAATGTATATAGGTGTAAATGTACCAGCCAGATCAGTGGTCAAATATCGATCAACACAGTGATTTTGCGACCCTCTTAATGTGTATAAACCTTACATGCAGTGTAATCTTAGGAAATACATATCTCAATACATTTCCAGTGATAAAACCTATCCTGTCACTTCATATCATGCTGTACATGCAAAAAATATATCCAAAAATAAAAAATACAAAATACAAATTAACTTCAAAAATATAAATCAATCCACAATAAAACGTGACCACACACGTGAGAAAAATGTGTCCGAATAAAGTGGTAATAAATCTTGATAAAGCACAGGTGATGTTGTGTCTCCTCCACCTCTCCTCTTGTGTGCAGTGATTCCACTCCCTCAAGACCTACACTCACCGACTTAATTTGCCAGCACTCTCATGCAAGGCAATAATCGCTTATCTACCATACACCAAGGTAGTAGGATCAATCGTTATTCCACAGTGAATGTTTCCAACCCGGTCCACATGAAAAAAATAATATGTGCTCCAATAGTGTAAACCAGTATCACACATTTATTAAAATCACTGCAATCTTCAATCAGTACACTCACATGTAAAATGATAAAATACAGCTCAAATAAAGTGCAAATCACATCAAACGTAATTCCAGTGGATCCAGATAAAACAAGTGGTCACGGCGGACCCGAGGTGTGCTGGTGCAGGGTTATCAATCTCACCCCTCCCTTGGATGTCCTCCGTCCCTCCGTGTAAACAATGCTCCTCTCCTTCAGTGTGGCTCACAGTGCTGCACGTCACGTCTCACAGCCATGCCCCCGACGTTTCGTCATAGGTTGACTTATTCATGGGATAGGCTGTGCTCCCTGCCACTCATCCTTTATATGCCTATCTAGCTAATGCTCATTGGCCGGCTCATCGCGCATGCGCACATCTCGGGTCCCCGTTATGTGAATTACGCTGAGAGCTCCGGTACACAGCATAATGGGAATCAGGCATTCTAGCGATGTGAACTGATGTTTGCAAAGAATCTCTTGTTATGTGAGGTGTCATGCAGATACAGCTGACGCTCCAACTGATCGCTGCATGTCACAAGGGATGAGTGGCAGGGAGCACAGCCTATCCCATGAATAAGTCAACCTATGACGAAACGTCGGGGGCGTGGCTGTGAGACGTGATGTGCAGCACTGTGAGCCACACTGAAGGAGAGGAGCATTGTTTACACGGAGGGACGGAGGACATCCAAGGGAGGGGTGAGATTGATAACCCTGCACCAGCACACCTCGGGTCCGCCGTGACCACTTGTTTTATTTGGATCCACTGGAATTACGTTTGATGTGATTTGCACTTTATTTGAGCTGTATTTTATCATTTTACATGTGAGTGTACTGATTGAAGATTGCAGTGATTTTAATAAATGTGTGATACTGGTTTACACTATTGGAGCACATATTATTTTTTTCATGTGGACCGGGTTGGAAACATTCACTGTGGAACAACGATTGATCCTACTACCTTGGTGTATGGTAGATAAGCGATTATTGCCTTGCATGAGAGTGCTGGCAAATTAAGTCGGTGAGTGTAGGTCTTGAGGGAGTGGAATCACTGCACACAAGAGGAGAGGTGGAGGAGACACAACATCACCTGTGCTTTATCAAGATTTATTACCACTTTATTCGGACACATTTTTCTCACGTGTGTGGTCACGTTTTATTGTGGACTGATTTATATTTTTGAAGTTAATTTGTATTTTGTATTTTTTATTTTTGGATATATTTTTTGCATGTACAGCATGATATGAAGTGGCAGGATAGGTTTTATCACTGGAAATGTATTGAGATATGTATTTCCTAAGATTACACTGCATGTAAGGTTTATACACATTAAGAGGGTCGCACCATCACTGTGTTGATCGATATTTGACCACTGATCTGGCTGGTACATTTACACCTATATACATTTTGTGTAGATTTGTTTATAGATTTCACCTTTGCATTAGTGTTCACATACACATGTGTAGAGGGTCACACCATCACTGTGATTAACACACTTGATTTTTTGTTTGAAAGCGCCTCTTATTTTTTATTTGACCACTGATCTGGCTGGTACATTTACACCTATATACATTTTGTGTAGATTTGTTTATAGATTTCACCTTTGCATTAGTGTTCACATACACATGTGTAGAGGGTCACACCATCACTGTGTTTAATACACTTGATTTCTGTTTGAAAGCGCCTCTTATTTTTTTTTTAATTTGACCACTGATCTGGCTGGTACATTTACACCTATATACATTTTGTGTAGATTTGTTTATAGATTTCACCTTTGCATTAGTGTTCACATACACATGTGTAGAGGGTCACACCATCACTGTGTTTAATACACTTGATTTTTTGTTTGAAAGCGCCTCTTATTTTTTCCTAGATGTCTGTGGGAGTATGTGGGTAGTTTACAGACATCTCTGATTAAATACTTAGTATATGCATTATAATTTAAAGGGGCTGCTTCATAGTGGGTGTGGGAATTCAATTCCCCACGTGGGTTATTGTATAGATTGATTTTGAGCACATTCACATTCAGTTTGTGAAACATAGTGGCGCGGTGGAGGTATTAGTTTTTGGTGAAGGGCGGTATACCATTTATAATACCTATTACTTATACAGGGCCAATTTTGGACAGAAACCAATTAACCTACCAGCATGTCTTTGGAGTGTGGGAGGAAACCGGAGTACCTGGAGAAAACCCACACAGGCACAAGGAGAACATGCAAACTCCAGGCAGGTAGTGTTGTGGTTGGGATTCGAACCAGCGACCCTTTTTACTGCTAGGCGAGAGTGCTACCCACATCATCACTGTGTCGCCAAATAAGAGGATACTTGTCAGAACAGATAACAAGGGCGTGCTCTATGCTATCAATTGCCTAACATCCAAGTCTCCGCCAGTTATTGTATTGCTGCGCCACATGATCTTCAAATGTCTTAGTATAAATATTTGGTTAAAGGCGATTCATGTGGCGGGGAAGGACAATGACATGGCGGAATCGTTATCTCACCTGCAGATGGATTGTTTCTTCTAGCTGTTTCCAGATGTGGACCAAGTGGGAATACCGTGTCCATCCAATTTATGGGACCTTCTTTAGGGTCCATATCTGAGTGTATTAAAAATTCTGTGGCGTCTTCAACCTGGGCTGGATCTCAATCAGCCTGGTTACTTTGGCTTTCTTTTTTAAACGCTATGCAGGAACCAGCTGTTTCTTTTTCTGAAGGTTTGGTTTTGCTATTTTTGAATTTTTTATTTAATAAGCAATATTCTTGGTCGTATGTACAGAAAATCTTTCCTGGAATTTCATTTTTTCTTAAATTAAATAATAATTTACTTTCTTGTTTACAATATTTCTCGGTTAAACAAGCTTTGAAGGGATACAAGAAAAGTAATTTTAAGACGGATCAACGTAAACCTATAACATCTGATATTCTTATTAGAATTTGTTCGGTAACAAGTCAGGTTTGCTTTTCATTCTTTGAGTCAGTACTATTTAAAGCGGTATTTTCTGTTACATTCTTTGCAGCTCTTAGAGTTTCTGAGCTGAGTATTATTCAAGCTAATGATATTATTGTTTCTGATACAATGGTAAAAGTATATATATTGGAAGGTCATAAAACCGACCAGCTGGGAAAAGGTAATTGGATTAATCTTTATGCTTGTATTGGCTCTCCCATTTGTCCTGTAAAATTATTAAAGGATTATTTACAAATCAGACCATTAGCTGGTTTTGTTCATGAGTCTGGTACCCCTCTTACAAAATATCAATTTATATGCGTCTTTAAACTTTTTAAAAAAAGTTTGAATTTACACGGTTCTCATCTCACATCTCATTCGTTTAGAATTGGGGCAGCCACTGAAACATCAAGATTAGGATTGGAAGCTAGCATCCTAAAAAAATTTAGGTAGATGTAAGTCTGATAGTTATTTATTATACATTTGTCCTAACCATTCTCTTTGATTCGTTTCAGGTAAATCCCGGGTAATATTGATTGTTGGACATTCTTACACCTTTTGGGCACAACAGAGAGCAAGGTAAAGGGTTTATACGAAAAATTTAGGTTTGCATCCACAGAAGTTTAGGGTTTTTTGGAGCGGTAGGAGAGGTATGGTGTGGGCTGACCTAAATTTCAAAATAGGCAAGCTACACCAGCGTCTTCCCCCGCCAGATGTATTGATTATATATCTTGGGAGAAATGATATAGGGCAAATGAAGACTTTGAAGCTCTTTTTTGTCTTTGCCTCACACTGTGATATTTTTTTCCAAGGTGGTTCAAATGTTAAGGTAGCTTTCCCCCCCTTGAAAAAAATTAGAGAACGGGTTAATAGAGCAGTTTCCATATTATTACTGGGCTTAGGTATTTTATCCTTTATGCATGTGGAATTGGAGGGACGTATCGAGGGTCTGTATAGAAAAGATGGCATTCATTTATGTGAAATTGGGACGGATATTTTTAACGCAGACTTGGATTCTTGTGTTGAAATGCCCGCGGTGCGGGGGACGGGTGGGTTTAGGTCCACCTGTCTTGTGGAAAGTTATTGATTCTGGAATATATTGTATGCAGCCTGAGTCATAGTGGCTAGGTTGTGTTAAAGTTGATATATTTGAGTTATATTTGTGATGAATTAATCTATTTTTTTTAAATCAATAATAAACGGCCGCAGCCTTATTAATTCCAATACTTGTCTGAGTTTTTTTATTCTTAAATTTAAGATTTATTCTTAGGGGTTTCCTGCCTCCTGTTCCATGATAGGAAAAGGGGGAGACAGTTTAAATTCCCCCTTTTCCCCATGGGACAGCGGCAGGAATAGGCAGTTTCAAGTCTCCCCTGGGAGCGCGTAGCTCTCAGTGGAGACTTCTAGAGGCTCACGTGGCTTGGTAGGGGAATACAGGTGACCTCTGCCAGGTCACATATACCTTTTTTGAAAATTGAAAAAACCAGAACCCCCAAAAGGGCTATAAAAAGGGGGTTCCGATGAAGCAGGCTCAGATGTCTCAGAAGACAGAGCTGTGGTGCTCCCCTCCTCTTAGGTCGCGGCTGTTGTTATGTGGTGGTGTCACCTTTGTCCAAAAAAAAAAAAAGAGACAAAGGGGGACTAATATATGTTTAATAAAGTTATTTGAGTACCTATGATATTGAGAAATGCTGAATTTCTTGTGTGGAAAGTTATTGATTCTGGAATATATTGTATGCAGCCTGAGTCATAGTGGCTAGGTTGTGTTAAAGTTGATATATTTGAGTTATATTTGTGATGAATTATTCTATTGTCTTAAAACTAATAATAAACAGCCGTGGCCTTATTAATTCCAACACTTGTCTGCGTTTTTTATTCTTAAATTTAAGATTTGTTCTTTGGGGTTTCCTGCCTGCTGTCCCATGATGTTTCCCATTTCTGCACTTGGAGTATTCATATAACCTGTATCGGTCTGGAAGAAGAAGTCATATAATCTGCATTGCAAAATTGTAACAATGATGTTTGTAGAATTTTCTATGTTTTTAACTTTTTTTTATGTAATAAAATATATGAATTTGTTTTTATGCATAGTATTTATATTTGTCTACACCTCCATCAAAAGTCCCTTGGGCAGTCTTATTTGACTTCTTTGCAAATATTTGGGATGGAAGTATTTTAGCCTCTGTATTAGTTAGATCTAGTTATTTTTTTGGAAGCTGGGAGTATGCCTTGTTTGGTGAAGTTACTCAGTGCTACTTCAGTACTACAGATGTCATACCGTGGTGACACCTTACACCCAGCTCTTGTCATAAAAATAGTAATTAGCACCCTACCCGTTGCAGGAATGGGTCACTGACTTTTAGTATAAGAGCTGGTGGGTCGTTTTAGGGAGGTGTTTTTTTGGGGAAAGGGCTGTACCATGTAGCTGTACTTTAAATATGTTTCCACCTTTTAGCACTAACACAATCTGACCTTTTCAACATGACTACAGAATGATTAGCAGGGAAAAGCAGTGTGTACCATCTGAATCACGGATCTGGCATCTGTAGAGTAAGAGGTTGACTAGATCAGGGATAGGCAAAGCCCTGATACAAATGATGAAGTGACATTTATAAAGAGAGCTGAACTTTAAATCTGTGGGACAGAATAATGATGTTTTCATTTTACACTCCATTAGCCTTCTGCTGCCTTTGACATGTTATGATTCCACATTTGCAGAAATAACAGAAGTGTTCTTAACTTGTAGAGTTGTAGAATTTGTTATAAGACTGTGCGTCTGTGGTTTATATACACAGATAGGTGTGTGCAGTTGCAGCCTTTTCCACGCAGATAATATTTCTTTGTGCTCAAACTGCCAAGGCGTGTAATATAAGACTATATTCAGAGGAGGGATTTTCACAAGAATACACTTTTAAATTTCAATTATTTTTTCTTTCTGTAACCAGTGTCCAAATTTTAATCACCAAGAACAAACTTTACTGCCTGTCTTTCTATCTACTAAGACTAAAATTATGCATGCAGGTGTTTAGAGATTGCAGATCCAACTAAATAGCTATGATCTGAAATAAGACAACATTACAAATAGTCCACCAAAGATACCTCACCAGCCATGGAAGGGTCTCACTTGAATATTTAAAGGTTATGAGTATCCTCCTACTGTATCTTTATGGTGCTTATGGAAGAAAGAATTACTTTAACCAAACATTCAACCTTAACCCAGTACAGGGGGTCCCCTAGTTACAAACATCCGACTTACAAACGACTCCTACTTACAAACGGAGGGAGACAACAGGAAGTGAGAGGAAATCTACCCCTAGGAAGGGAAATTCACTCCTGTAAGAGCTATTATAGGGAAAAGTTGTCTCCACTGATGCTTTATCACCAATCCTTGTTTCTACAACAGCCCAAAATTTTCAAAATCCAATTGTCATTGGGACAGACAGTGAGGTGAAATCTTCTGAACAGGGGCAGACACAGCAAAACAAATGTTACAGGGGTGTTAACCCTTCCCTATGCTATCCAAAAAGCTTAAAAATAGTTTTTTTGGCTGGAGCTACACTTAAAAAATGTACCTGTTCCGACTTACAAACAGATTCAACTTAAGAACAAACCTACAGTCCCTATCTTGTTTGTAACCCGGGGACCCCCTGTACGTTCATCCAACCTTGGAGAACCACAACACGATCAGCATTTGTCTCTAACAGGAGTGTAATCAACTGAGGGGTGTAGTATCATCTTAGGCCACCAATACAATCTCCCATTTACATTACTGCGCTTACCTACAGTACAATAATCAAATACTGAATCAAATATGTATGAGTATGTGCAGACTTTATGGTCTTCTAAAAATCTTCAAAACCTTCTTTCTAGAACATCTGATAATGTGAGGCAGAATCTTATTTCCTTATATCTGAAATTGATCTGTCAGTGGAATGTGTTCTCTTTGTGGGAAGAGTTTCTTGTTGTCATAGGAAAGTTGTAGATTCATTGCATACTCTGTCTTAGAATCAATCCATAGACCACTGTATATAATAGTAGGCACCTGTATTCACACCTCATATATGGCAGTACTCAAAATCAGAGCTTTTCTTTTTAGATAGTTCAAAAGCCTGTTTAAGTATAATGGAACAATCTAAGCAGGGTAGCCAGATTTAATGTACAAAAAAAGCCAACTCTGGCCTTGAAAGGAGGCAAATATAGCCAAGACCCTTGCCAAAACTTGCACAAAGAACAAAGGATTATAATAAATGACCGAAACCTAGCCAGTCTGGAATCCCCAAATATAGCTAACAGATACTACTTGGAGACATGGATAGTTAACATTTCTTTCTTACTAGATACAGTTTGGTAAAGTTATGCTGTCAAAACCATCTGTATCTGTCTGGAAAATTCAGTTGAGCATATAATAAAAAAAAAAAAAAAAGCAGAAGTTTAAAGTAATAATAAACAGTTTTTTTAGCCCCCATTCACACATGTACAACTTGTCATGCGACTATGGACCTCACAGTCATGTGACAAGTCGCACCCCATTTTTCCCTATGATAACCTTTCATATCTGTGCGACTTCAAGTCGCAACAACTTTAAAGTAGTTCCGGCATCACTTTGGTCTGACTTTAATGTGACTTGAGGTCCATAGACCTCAAAGTAAATCCTCAAAAGACACATGAAAGTCGTACCTGCATGATATAGATGCAATTTGGGTGCGGCCGGTGTGCGACTTGTAAAAAGAATGCCAGCAGGCCCTTTGGGTCTGGTGTGGATTTTAAGGGGAACCCCATGCCTGCATGGGGTCCCCCCCAAAATCCATACCAGACCCTTATCCGAGCATGCAGCCCAGCAGGTCAGGAAAGTGGGGAAACGAGAGATGCCCCCCTCCTGAACTAGACCACATGCCCACAACCAGTCACTCAACCGGGTGGCACCCTTGTGATGTCACCAACTGGTGTCTCCCTTGTGACGTCAACGACCCAGCATGTCCTCGGTCAATGACCTTACAAGGGGCGATGCTGTGGTGGGGAGATGAGACTGATAAGTTCTGATTTATCTTTGCTTGTGAGTGCATTTTGTTATGTTTTTTAATTACAAAAATAAAGAGTATTGCACCAGAGCCTGTGTGCTCTTCTCTTCTGTTGGTGTGCTTCTAATAATGTTTGTGATGGCCTAGCAACTCAACCCTTTCCCTTCTCTCCTTACATAACCATTCATATAGATGCCAGGGAGGAGCAAAGTAATACTATATAGCAACCTTTGTCATCCAGGGTTCTGTGGATTCCTAGAGTTCCTCCAGAGATTGCTGGGGTCCTTGATCAATGAGCACTTTCTGACAGGATGAGTAACCACTGACACCAATGATTCTTTTTTAGTAATCTGTAGGAGAACGACTTTTCTTTCTGATTACAAATTTGAGGAACACTCTTACTAACCATCACGCACACTCTTACTAACCATGTACTGTGAGCTGTCGATATAGTAATTGATAGCTGGGGTTCCTTGACACCATAAAGCTATTTCAAGAGTTTCTCCACGTTAAAATGGATGAGAAATACGGCAAAAGAGTGTCATTTGAGTGACAGCTCTGAATGTGCTGGGGCTACTGACATCACATCCAAGATGGTGGCACCCAGCAGCAGTTTCACGTGTAGATATTTACACAAGGGGGTATTTACAAGTAAATACAATGCCTAAAATATGTAAACAATGCATATGTAGGTATATCGTATGGGAAGATTATTGTTGAAATGATTGGTCTGATGACAGGGTCTCTTTAACCACTTCCCTACCAGGCCAATTCTGACATTTCTCTCCTACATGTAAAAATCATCATTTTTTTTTGCTAGAAAATTACATAGAACCCCCAAACATTATATATGTTTTTTTAGCAAAGACCCTAGAGAATACAATGGCGGTTGTTGCAACTTTTTATCTCACACAGTATTTGCGCAGGAATTTTTTGAACGCGTTTTTTTGGGGGAAAAAAACTGTTTTGTGTTTTAAAAAAAACAAAACAGTAAAGTTAGCCCAATGTTTTTACATATTGTGAAAGATGAAGTTACGCCGAGTAAATAGATACCTAACATGTCACGCTTCAAAATTGCACACGCTCGTGGAATGGCGCCAATGCTCGGTACTTAAAAATCCCCATAGGCGACGCTTGAAATTTTTTTACTGGTTACATGTTTTGAGTTACAGAGGAGGTCTAGGGACAAAATTATTGCTCTCACTCCAACGTTCGCGGCGATACCTCACATGTATGGTTTGAACACCGTTTTCATATGTGGGCGGGACTTACGTATGCGTTCGCTTCTGCGTGCGAGCACACGGGGACATTGACGCTTTAAACTTTTTTTTTTTTTTTTTTTTTTATTGTTAATTATATATTTTTTTTTTATTTTGACACTTTTTTGAAAAAAAAAAAAAAATTGATCACTTTTATTCCTATTAAAAGGAATGTAAACATCCCTTGTAATAGGAATATGACATGACAGGTCCTCTTAATAGTGAGATATGGGGTCAATAAGACCCCATATCTCACCACTAGGTTGGGAAGCCTGAAATAAAAAAACAAAATAAAACGATCACCGCTTCCCAGCCGAAGCGGCGCCTTTTTTTGAATGGAGAGGCCGGGCGTGACATCATAACATCGCGCCCGGCCTCCGATGATCATAGAGACTCCGGCGACCATCTGGTCCGCCGGAAATCTCTATGATCTACATCGCGGATCTGCTCTCCGTCTCACTGATCGTAATGGTGAGTCGGAACAAGCACCGGAGGGCGGCGGGAGTGGGGGGACGTCCCCTCTCGCCTCCCATAGGAACGATCAAGCGGTGGAACAGCCGCTATGATCATTCCTATGGTGTAGAGATTCGCCGGCTGAAACCGGCAATATCTGAATGATGTCTGTAACTACAGGCATCATTCAGATATACCCGCTCAAAGCCCAGGACATCATATGACGTTGGCGGGCGGGAAGTGGTTAAAGTGTATGTAATCCTCAAATTAATTCTATGTAGTTGGCAATTACACTAGAAATATGAAGAGCCTATGGGTTTAAATCTGTGCTGTGGTTTTTCTTTTACCTGTTGACCCTGACAGTTTATGCAGTGCCTCTTCAATTTCATAACAGGGCAACAATGCTAAGCTAGCGACTTTCAAATCTGCCAACCTTCTGTGCCTCCTGTTTACTGAGCATGCAGCAACATCACCAGCATTAAGCATTTGCTGCCACTTTCTATGTAGCGCCATAGTGATCCCAGACAAAACCTACCATTACATTGGGCTAGACACAACAAACCATGTTACTTATTGTAATTAAACCTAACCGTGGACACCTGCATTATTCTACATTATGTAAACCTATAGGACTTTTTTTTTAAATTTTAGAATCAGGCCCCTTTGCAGCCCATAATAAAAGTAGGCAACCTAATATTGTACAATTTCCCTGGCAAAATATATCTTGCCTGGATTTTTCATTTAGCATAAATATATCTCTATATCCAATGACATCTTCTAATATTATGAGCAGCACACTGATTAAAAAAAAAATATTGTTAAACTATTGTTTTTAGGCTGTATGAATAATTTGTTATTTAGCTGTAAAAATCTAAGACACGTCTGCTGATTTCCTAAACTTATGGAAAATATGAAGAAGGAATCTCAGGAAGTGACATTACAGAAAAAAATAAGGTGTGGTCTGTGGAAGCTGAAATTTACGAGTCTTTAGGGTCTCTCCACTATGGATAAACACAACTCTGCAGCAATTAATGCATTGTTTATGTGCTTATGTGACATTCCAAAATCAAGCTATTCATTATCCATCTCCTACCAATGCTTTAGGGGATTGAGACAACGGATAATAAGCCAGGAGACAGTATCCCATAATGCCTCTCTCAACAAGAACCTAGAAATGAACAAAAAGGCTAATTTTCTAATACAGAGGTCACTGTTAATTTGAATGGATATACTGTAAGACAGTGTTAGTGAAAGCACATAATGTATACTAAAGTTCACATAGAGCCAAAACTTTGTTTCAGATGAAATGGGGAAGAGTTAGACCGGTAGTTACTGGGTGGGCAAGTCTGCAGTAAAATTCAAAGTTCACGGAAATCAGAGTAATGAGTAATTTACTGTACATGGGAAAGAAGTTTAATTAAAAAAAACATTTCTAAAGAAGAAGAAATTATCTTGTAACAAAGTAGGCCAACAAGGCAAGATCTGTTACAGCATACATACACGCAGGTCTAAAGTCCAGCTCCAGCCTCAATATTATTCTTTTATTTTAGATAAAGCAAGGAAGTATTAGACCTGCTATACGATGTCTGATGAGATTTATCCTCACTTTCTGTCTCTGTGACACCAGCATCAGAATTTAGGGAATGGATCTTCCTGTACAGGACACAGACACTTTTAATCTTACCTCGCTGTGCTTAAAAAAATGTTTTTTTGTACTGTTGGGCTCGTTTACACTTTCTTTCGGCTCCAACAACATTAAAGTGCCTATCGCTTCAACATGCTTTCTTGATGTGTTTTTGATGCTCGGTGGTGCTTCGGTGAAGCTTCGGTGATGCTCTTTTGAAGCTTTGTTGAAGCTTGACAGATGCCCTGCATGTGTTTGGATATCTCATACCTGCAATTTCTCCAAAACAAAGCAGAGCTAAAGCTGAATAAAGCCTCTCAAGAGCTGCAGGTGCTTCAAGCAAGCTTTGTCATAGACTTCTATGGAGGCTTTGAAGACGCTTTGAACCACCACTAAAGCGACACAGGGTATAATTTCTGAAGCAAAGCAAAGCAAATGCAAGGGTAAACACGACTGTAAGCTAACCATTTTATTTAGTGACAGGAGCTTTGACTGGCATTAAGAGAGCTTTAAAAAAGCATGTCTGAAGCCCTGTTTTGAAGCAAGTGTAAACTAACCCTTAACCACTTCCCAACCAGCCACAGCAGTTATACTGCAGCAGGATGGCTCCCCTGCGTGAGCCGTCATAGCTGTAGATTCGCTTTTTACGATGCTTTAGCAGGTGCGCGTGCGCCCGCAGCGTGTCCCCAGAGCCAATGTGCGTGCCCGGCAGGCGCGATAACCGCCGAGCACCCATGATCGCACATGACAGAGCGAGAACCGGGATCTGTGTGTGTAAACACAAATCCCGGTTCTCTCAGGGGAGTAGAGACAGATCGTATGTTTGGGAAAAAAAAAAATATTTTGTAGAGTTTCTTGAAGCGTTCTTCCAGTAGAAATGCTGCTAAACGCTCCTAAATGCTACTAATAGCGTTATAGCTTTTTTCCCCTTCTACTGCAAAAACGCTAATAAAATGCTAACTCTCAGCGCTCTTAAACGCTCCTAAAACGCTACTACAGAAAGCTATTACCAGCATTTTATATCTAGCATTTTTTCCAGTGTCTTTTTAGCTTAAAAAAAATGCTAGTGTGCATGGAGCCTCAGACCTACTCTTTACAAGGATCTAAAAAATAGATAGTTATTACACCCTGCTTTGGCACTTCGTTCTAGTGTACAACAATAAGGGAAGCAGGGCACACTCACCGGTCACCCCCACTTTCTCCCTTCAGATGGTACACTTGTACACCCTTCTAGCATATGTTCAAATAATGTGGCAAGTTTTATTTTTTATCTACAGACCTGCTTCAATAAAGATTGAATTGGTTTATGAGAGGCTGTAATTAAATAAGTCACGTTAGTAAACACAGCCGTCTCTAACAGAGAGAACTATGGGGCCACATTTTACACTTATTCTACATTCTGCTTCATTGTGTAATAATACATTCTGGATTTGAGTTTTACACTACACTATTTTTACATGGAGGTATTGTGAAAGAAAAAAGCACAGGAAAAACACAAGCATCCTATAGTTAGGTTTTGGACATTTAAATGATTGTATATATAGTAAAAAGTCAGATTCCTTTTGCTAGTATGTCCCTTATGGGGAGTACACACGGTCGGACTTTTCAGCTACAAAAGTCCGACAGCCCGTCCAACAAACTTTCGACGGACTTTTGGTGGACTTGCGGCGGACTTTCTAACGAACGGACTTGCCTACAAACGATCACACAAAAGTCCGACGGATTCGTACGTGATGACGTACACCGGACTAAAATAAGGAAGTTGATAGCCAGTGGCCAATAGCTGTCCTAGCGTGGGTTTTTGTCCGTCGGACTAGCATACAGACGAGCGGATTTCTGGGTCCGGCGGAGTTACGACGTAAAGATTTGAAGCATGTTCCAAATCTAAAGTCCGTCAGATTTGTGACTGGAAAAGTCTGCTGAAAGTCCGGGGAAGCCCACACACAATCGGATTGTCCGCCGGATTTGGTCCGTCGGCGTCCGTCGGACTTTTGTAGCCGAAAAGTCTGACCGTGTGTACGCCCCATTACTCTGCGCTTACAAATCACTTTAAGTCCAGGTTCACACTGACTGCGGGTTAGAAATCGCGTGAGTTCAGCTGAACTCGCACTATTTCAAACCTGCATGTCAGTCCGACTTCGGGAGTGATTTCAGAGACATCTGTGCGTCTTCATGCTCAGATGTCTATTGAAATCGCCCCTGAAGTCGCCAAATAGCCACCGCCGATTTGGCATGCGATTTGACATTTGAACGTGCATATATGATTAGGTTGGGTTTTTCCCAGGTGATCAATAAATTAGATATGACGTGGTTGTAAGGGGGTTGTAGGGGCAGGACGGAGCTTGTACTGAAATTACCCACGCTTCGCTGGAGTTGGCATCATGGCGGTTTACATTGTTTCAATGCACTATCCATAGGATGTTCTGTGAGTAGGTTTTATGTAATAGAGAATGATGGACATTATGTTACATTGAATATGTATGGAAATTTACCTTATTCACTTTGTCACTTGAGGTGATCTTTCGATTTATTTTATTTATTTATTTTTGATTTTGCATTCACTGACTGAGATTTTATACAGTATAGTGCAACAGCATTGATGTATATCAGGGGTATTGAATTAAAATTCATGGAGGTCCGATCAGAAACATTTTCTGCTAGCAAGTTTGTGCGATGACTCAGGTCCTTCACATCATAGCCCCCCTTTTTTTATATCACAATTCCATTCTTACATCATAATCCTCTGCCCCCATCCCGTCACACCCCACAGTGGTGTCCTCTGCCCTCCTTTATAGCATCCCCTCCCCACAGCAATGTTCTCTGCCTCCTCTTCCCATCACAGCCCCCCGTGGCTCTGCCCTCCTTCACACTGCAGCCCTTGCAGCTCTGCCCCCCCCATTCACATTACAGCCCCCCACAGCTCTGTCCCCCCAATATACATTGCAGCCCCTGCAGCTCTGTCCCCTATTCACATTACACCACTGCAGCTCTGCCCCCCATTCACATTACTGTCCCCTCACAGCTCTGTCCTCATAATTTACATTACAGCCCCTGCAAATCTGCCCTCCATTCGCATTAAAGCCCCCCACAGTTCTGTCCCCCAATTTACATTGCAGCCCCAACATCACTGTCCCTCCCCCACATTCAAATTACAGCCCCTGCATTGCTGCCCCCTCCATTCACATTACAGCCCCTGCAGCTCTGCCCCCCCCCACAGTCCCTGCAGCTCTTTCCCCTGCCCATCCACGGCCCCGTCCCCCTTGCAGCCCTGTCTCCCCCCCATTCACATAACAGCCCTTGCAGCTCTGTCTTCCCCATTCACATTACAGCCCCTGCAGCTCTGTTCCCTCCCTATTCACATTACAGCCCCTGCAGCTCTGTTCCCTCCCCATTCACATTACAGCCCCTGCAGCTTTGTTCCCCCCCATTCACATTACAGCCCCTGCAGCTCTGTTCCCTCCCCATTCACATTACAGCTCCTGCAGCTTTGTTCCCCCCATTCACATTACAGCCCCTGCAGCTCTGTTCCCTCCCCATTCACATTACAGCCCCTGCAGCTTTGTTCCCCCCATTCACATTACAGCCCCTGCAGCTCTGTTCCCTCCCCATTCACATTACAGCCCCTGCAGCTTTGTTCCCCCCATTCACATTACAGCCCCTGCAGCTCTGCCCCCTACAGCCCCTGCCCCCCCACATTATAGCCCCCGCAGCTCTGCCCCCTCCTCCCATTCACATTACAGACCCTGCAGCTCTCTTCTCCCAACCCCATTCACAATGTAGCCCCTGCAGCTCTGTTCCTTCACTCTTCTACCTTACTCGGGCACAAAGCAGAGAGCCACAGTAAAGACTGCTCTGGATGAAGGGCAGGATTGGCATCTGCTGGAATTAATTTATGACTGCCCTGCATCCCAACAACCAGTCACCGGCTGGTTAACTTCTAGAGTTAACTCCGGTAGCTCCTGCACCCACCCTCCATTCATAGCAGCTGTGCCTCCCAACAGTGACAGCGTCTGATTCCAAAAACCAGCTCCTATATGGTAGAACCAAGGTGGGCTGGGTGGAACAGTGATGTGGGCGGAACCTGCACCGCGGGCCACCATTTAGGGATGCCTGATGTATATGAACATTGCACTTGTATTTTTGTTCTTCTAAGTGCAGGTGTGCAGAATAGTCACTACTTTCATATATGGTTAATATTTCTTTAATTATTATGAATTTTTTTCTTTATTTAATTCAAGCACCGAGCGCAGTTTTTTATTTTCTATAAAGTGGTTTTAAACCTCAGCATGAAATATGAACAAAGCATATCCCTCTATAGCAGCCTTTAAACCAGGGTGCCCAGGCACCGAGGTGCCTTGAGGTTTCTTCAGGGGTGCCTTGGCAAAATTGCCCAAAAATTGTATACAAGCCAGCCGGTGGATCAAGCCTACCTTTTAGTTACAGAAAACCACAGGTTTTCATGGTGCATCAATAGGACATGCTAGCCACCGGCATCCTAACAACCAAATATTGTCTTCAGTTTAAAAGGAGGATGTCGGACACCTACACAGCATCCTTTTGTAACCCTCCCCTGCCCCTCTCTATCAGCATTGGGGTTACATTAGCTGACTGATGGGAGAGAAACTGAGGGAGAAGAGAAACGTTGGAATACTAGTCAGTACCAGTGTGCAAAAGTGTACAGTATTTGCTTTGGAAGAATAAATCACCTCTAACATTGGGTTTCCTACGCATGGATGTTGCTGCATTATGTAAAACTATTGGTATAGTTTTTTTACATTTTAGAATGGGGTGCCTCGAGATTGTCCTTAACTTTAAAGGGTACCTTGAGATTGTCCTTAACTTTAAAGGGTACCTTGAGATTGTCCTTAACTTTAAAGGGTACCTTGACTGAAAAAAGGTTGAGAAACACTGCTCTATAGTATGAACTTGTATTAATTAGGAGCATTAAGTACGATTTTTGTCTCCTGCTTCGTTCCTCTGCTATCAGCATGAATCACTTCTGACAAGTTTTCCTGACACCAAGAGAAAAATGGTGACAGGAGAGGGACCTCCAACAGATTGGCAGTCTCAGCTCTGTTCTTGTGTGCTGTGTGAAGCAGGTGTGTCCCTTCCCTCCAATCAGCTCTCAGAGCTCTCCTCACTGCAGAGTGTAATTTCAGCTATTTGTCCCTTTTATTCTGACAGCCAAGACAAGCTTTATAAATTCTGGACTTTGAACAGTTGTAGAGGAAAGAAGACTGCAAATTAACAGATGCAACTAATGTAGGAGGATTTGTTTCATCTCTGTGTATCATCTGGGGACAGTCACTTCACTGGGTACATGTAAGGGTTTAAAACCACTTTAAATGGCTGTACATAAATAATTGCTCATCACCAGTATATTTGAAACTGATCAGCAGTTGATCATGAGTTCACTATAAACACATATTATACTTTTACATATCGCCTATGGCTATCTTTAGTATAAGGAAAAAATAAATGTGAGGACAAAAATATGCAAGCAGAGATTACCGACTTCTAATTCTGGCTTTAATACCAAGAGGGTCACTGACATGGAACAAGCATGTGACCAGAGAAGTCAACCTGTACTTTAACCAGGTAGGGCAAAGCAACATGTTGACTTTATTCCCCCCTTTAATTCCTTCTCCCCAGCAACATACTGTATACTTGCATTACTTTTGCTACACGTTTGCTCCATACACAAACTGGCAACAAGAAAAAAAAACAAAAAACAGTAAACTGAGGTCAGCCATATAACAGCTCTGGGCCAATCACCAAGCAACAGAGCTATCACATAGGTTATGTCATATACTTCTCCATAACTAGAAGTAAGAGGTATTTCCATCGCTCCCAGTGCTTGGATGGTGTTAAGTGCAATGAAGAAATGTGAGTATGACCCGATGCCCAAAGCATGGGTTCGCTTTGATGCCCAATTGAACTCTCTTTATTACTGTAATGCTGTTAGGCGGCATAAACAGTAATAAATATGCCTCTTTTTTACTGTTTTTATCAGTAAGGTGCTGCAGCAAGGGTTACAACCTTGTACTGCCACACAAAGGCTCATGTACCGGACACTCCTGCAGTCTACTTGCATGCTCTGTGCAGTGGGGGCACCCAAGTAGGTTCGCTCCCGAGCTGCTTCTCTGCGTGTCCATTTCTCTCTTCTCATTGGCTCCCTGGCTGTGATTGACAGCAACGGGAGCCGATGGCTCCCGCTGCTGTCTCAGCCAATGAGGAGGGAGAGTCCCCAGAGAGCCAAGGCCCTCATGCACATCGCTGGATCGTGATTGGGTTCAGGTAAGTATTAGGGGGCCTGCTGCACATAGAAGGTTTTTTTTACCTTCATGCATAGGATGCATGAAGGTAAAAAAACTTGAGCCTTTAGAATCACTTTAATGCCTAAGCACAATTTTGCAATTTTGCCATGTGTTAGTAAAATCATGCTTATCATCATAACTACTTTGTGCATCCAGGTGGATTATAATTTTTTTTTTTTTTTGCTGCAGCACTTTGGTAAAAAAAAAAACATACTCATTACTGTATATGCAGCCTGACTGCAATACAGAAATACATTAGGATGGTTCAATTGGCCCTAAGACCCAGCTTTAAAGTCAGTAATGGCAACTCCTGTATTACTGTCCTCATATATTCCCCTTAACGTGTTCTCTGTGGAAGCTAGAGCAGTCTGTCATGGTTATATTTACTACATGATCCCATTTTTTGTACCATGATGAAAACAAATTACAGAACCAGAATCGGTATCCAAAACAAACTGGTTTTTAAGTCCCCGTGTACAACACAGTATAAATTACTGGAAACACAAGCATTCTCTAAAAATTTTACTGAGCGAAAATAGAAAATGAATCTGTAGACGGAAATATGCCTCCTCCTTTATTGCTTGCATTCTCTTCTCTATGCGGCAAAAATTTGATAGCTTAGTAATGGATCTGACAGACATTGGGCTGCTTACGTCCAGACCACATCATAAATTACCTTCTTCAACAGTGGCTAAGTGAAAACTCATGTTTTACTCTTCCCTGAAGTAGAAGCCAAATGAAACAGTCATCTGCATTCTTCTGAATTCATTGATGAAGTCACATATGTGTATATGCATTAACTCCTTACTACCTTCATTTCCAAAATGATTAGCAATTTTTTGTGAACTAAAGAAAAATTACAGTTTTTAAAGTTCAACTCTAGGTTCAAATTCTTGGATTTAAATAGATTCCTCAAAAGTCACAAAAGGTATATATGCACTTTGTGTGTACCAAATGCCTTTTAAAAGCCAGATGTTACTTTGTAAATGCAGCAGTGACATCATTACTGTGCTGTACATTTCCTGTGCAGAGAGTAGAGCTGTGGAAGGGATCCAGCAAGTCTGCCCACTACAGGCTGCCTGCAGAAAAAACAGGAGGAGGGGGTGGACACAAGACCAGTCACCTAGCACAAGGAGAGAAGTAGCAGTGACTGGTCTTTACTACATGAAACTCCTGCACAGAGACAAAGTAAATACGATTAGGAATACACATTATTATAGAGGATTATACAGGGTGCCTCCTGTATTTAAACAATATTTATTTAGACTTGAGTTCAGCTTTAAAGGCTGTTAATATATAGATTTGATACCTCAAACCAGGGGTTCTTACACTGGCCTTACACTGGCTTGAGTTGCAGTGGCATTTTGTAGAATCCAAACATCCAAATAGTAGCAACCAACACATCAATGTTACAGCTTGCTACAATACATACACTACCAGGGGTATTGAATTAAAATTCACGGCGGTCCAGCCACTAAAGTTTTCTTCCAGCAGTGGTCTGAATCGTATGTTTGATTCTTAATGGCACCTTGAAGCATTGGCAAAAGCTGCACGTTTTTGTGAGCGCCAAACCAGCTTGGTGCAGCGCAATTTAAAAGGGTCAGGGACTACTTTATGTGTTATAAACCAAACATCACATCACAATCCCATCATTACAACAGTGTTCTCAGTCCCCCTGCACATCACAACCCCCCCCCCCCTTTACATCACAGCCCCCCTTCACATTACTGTCCTCAGTCCCCCTTCATATTACCCCCCTCCCCTCACATCCCTGTCGTCACCCCCTTTACATTCCTATACTTATCCCCCCTTTATATCACCTCTCTTCCTTCAGATTCCTGTCCTCAGCCCCCTTTATATCACCCCCCCTCCTCCTTCACATTCCTGGCCTCAGCCACCCATCACATTACTGTTGTCACACCCCCACCCCTTTACATTCCTATCCTCACCCCCCCTCCCCCTTTACACTCCTGTCCTCACCCCCACTACCCCTTTGCATTCTTGTCCTCACCCCCACTACCCCTTTACATTCCTATCCTCACCCCTTCCCCCTTTACACTCCTGTCCTCACCCCCTGTGGCCAACCTTTTGCATTCCTGTCCTCACCCCCACTACCTCTTTATATTCCTATCCTCACCCCCCTCCCCCTTTAAACTTCTGTCCTTGCCCCCACTACCCCTTTACATTCCTGTCCTCACCCCCACTACCCCTTTAAACGCCTGTCCTCATCCCCACTACCCCTTTACATTTCTGTCCCCACCCCCACTACCCTTTTACACTACTGTCCTCACCCCCACTACCCCTTTACATTCCTGTCCTCACCCCCCCTCCCCCTTTACACTCCTGTCCTCACCCTCACTACCCCTTTAAACTCCTGTCCTCACCCACCCCTTTACACTCCTGTCCTCGCCCCCACTACCCCTTTACATTCCTGTCCTCACCCGCACTACCCCTTTACATTCCTGTCCTCAACCCCATTATCCCTTTAAACCCCTGTCCTCACTCCCCCTACCCCTTTACACTCCTGTCCTCACCCTCACTACCCCTTTAAACTCCTGTCCTCACCCACCCCTTTACACTTCTGTCCTCGCCCCCACTACCCCTTTACATTCCTGTCCTCACCCCCACTACCCCTTTACATTCCTGTCCTCACCCCCACTACCCCTTTAAACCCCTGTCCTCACGCCCCCTACCCCTTTGCATTCCTGTCCTCACCCCCACTACCATTTTACATTCCTATCCTCACCCCCCCTCCCCCTTTACACTCCTGTCCTCACCCCCCACTATCCTTTTATACTCCTGTTCACACCCCCACTACCCCTTTACACTCCTGTCCCCACCCCCACTACCCTTTTACATTCATGTCCTCCCCCCACTACCCCTGTACACTCCTGTCCTCAACCCCACTACCCCTTTACACTCCTGTCCTCCCCCCACTACCCTTTTACATTCCTGTCCACACCCCCACTACCCCTTTACACTCCTGTCTTCATCCCCACTACCCCTTTACATTCCTGTCCTCAGCCCCCCCCCCCTTTATACCACCCCCTCCCTTCAGATACCTGTCCTCTGCCCCCTTAACATCATCCTCGGCTTCCTCCACATCATTTACAGCAGTAAGAGCTCTCTTTAATGTCCTACCTACACAAAGTGGGAGGTACATCAGTCTAGAGCTGACATTGGCAGCAGGACAGCCCTGCATGGATGTCGGGAGGCTGACAACGGAAGCAGGACAGCTCCAAGGGCACAACTTTTCCTGGTAACCAGCTTGTGATTGATTGCTAGCAACCAATCACCTGCTAGTTAGCTTGAACTCCCTCCTTCCATCCAGAGCTGTACTGCCTTCGATATTAGCCTCCTGCCATCCATGCGGAGCTGTCCTGCCACCAATGTTGGCTTGAAGAGTATGACAGCAGTGAGGGCGGCTGAGCGGGCTCCTAAATGGCAGGATAGCGACTGGTCTGAATGGAACAATGACTTGGGCTGGACACGGACCACAGTTCGCCATTTAGTGATGACTGCACTATATCGTGTGTTGTTGCACACTGCCTTGCAGAAAAAGCTGCACATGTAAAACACGTTCATTAACACAAACACAGGAGTAAGGGGACCCCTAAACATCTAAGTGCCCAATTAAGGATTTTACCCCCAGATTTAAAGTGAGTGAGCCTGCTCATTTTTTAATGACAAGCCCATTACTGGACACTGTAGAACTGATTTATGGGATAGCTGGTGGATAGTTAAACCCCTAAAATTGACAAATAATTTGAAATACCACCTAACTCACTCTTTTTTTTCAGTACACCTAAGCAGAAAAAACTTAAAGCGGCGCTCCATTCAAAAGCGGAAGCTCCGCTTGTTTGCCTCCTCCCCATCTCCGCTGCCACATTTGGCACCTTTCATGGGGGCGGTAGGGGGGAGCGGGTACCTCGTTTTGACAGGTATCCGCTCCCACTTCTGGCTGACTTCGCCGCAGCAAACTCAGCCGGAAGTTCGGCCACCCTCCTTCCTACGCCGCCGGGCCATTCACAAAGGCACATCACGTCTTCTGCATGCGCAGTGGGGAACTGGCTGTAAAGCCTCAAACCTTCACTGCTGGTCTCCCTTAGCCGAGATGGCGGCGGCAGCATCTGAGAGCCGATTAAAAAATCGGCTCGGGTGAAGACACCGCTGGATTCGTGGACAGGTAAGTGTCCTAATATTAAAAGTCAGCAGCTACAGTATTTTTTTTTTCTGAAGGAGCTTGGAGCTCCACTTTAAAGCTGGTCATAGATGGATCAAATCCTGGCTGGTTCAGCCAAGAAATCGATCCATCTATAGGTAGGCTGATTGTATCCAGGTCAATCCATTGCTCGACTTTGGTACAACCAGCATGTTGGATTTTTAGCATGCGGTATATAGCCGCTAGCAGTAATCACTATGTTCTCCCGGCAGGGATGGCTCCTAGCGACCCCCTCTCCTGCTGCCAGCATCACTGAACACTGCTCCTCTGCAGAATAATCCCCAGGTAAAGTCTTTTAAAAAATAAATGACGCTACTGTATCCTGCAGTGACAGGTCAGCAATACCAAACGGTGCTGATTGGACACAAGAGATCAACACTACCGAAACTGCAACTGAGTAAGGAAGAGTTGCTTTATAGTTAAGGTCCATTAAAACTTGGAAAAATATGATGTAAAAAAAAATCTTAATTATTAGAATAGGATTAAATTGGTTCTTTGGTAAGGTTTCAATTGCTGTCTGTGCCCCCAATAAAATTTCCTGTCCTGCAGTGTCAGTTCGTGTCAAGGTGTTAGGGACATTAGGGAAACTCTTTCCAATGGGGATGCAAAGAATAAAAATCCATCAGAAGCTCTAATCTTTCCTCTACCCAAAATGTAAAACTGATTGGCTGCAGTTGGAATTAACAAAACAAGTTTGTCACAACCTTATAACTACTCTACTAAAACAGAAAACATTTTTTTTACTTGAAAATGTGAATTGTTGCTAATTATCGCCCTCTAACTTATAGCAGTTTCCTAATATTACTGGTAAATTATCCAAATATCTTTATTGGAAAATAATTTTACTGCTAAGCATTTGTACTAATCTGGTTTGCGCAAACTGCTGGAAACTGCCAAGGACTGAACCAATCAGAGAACAGAGGCTTTGTTATAATTCCAAAGCACACTCCCCAGGTTTTAAGGTTTGACTTGACTTCTTACATGGCCTTCATTTATTCCTGCACACAGTAGTGAACCCCATGCTGGCAGCAGCGCTGATACATATAACATTTTCCTTAATATGCTTCTTAAACTGATAAAACTATTCAGTGAGGGTCCTGTCATAAAATGTGTGCACATTATCCAATATTGCTTTGGGTGCTCCTAAGATTTCTATGGTTGATTAACAATTTCTACGGTTTAATCATTCTGCAGGAAAGGGAATGTTTACTTTGGAATAAAAAAGTCATTATATACTGCCCTTGGAGCATAAAAAAGCCGCCAGGACCCAAAATGAGTACAACTTGGAGTGATTCTTTCAAGGCCAAAAAGATGAATTTATGACGTCCAAAGTAAGATATGAAAAGGCGAGACTGCAGTGCGGTGTCTCTGGGCAAAGATGTGGGATAAGACTTTCCGATCCTTGGGGCTTAGCATGTCTGGTCCATGCTTGTTCAATTATTCCACTCACACCACCAACTACAGACTTGGATGGGGCACTGCAAGGTGGTTCAACTTATAAAAGGAGTGTCTAGTATGGATAAATCCAATCTGGCTTATGAAAGACCGCCACTAACAAACATTAATTAGAGAACCATCTGCCTCCCTTGGAAGCCTGGAAGTAGAACCCTTGCAGCAAAAGCCTGGATGTATAATGTAAGAAAGAAATGTTTAAAGAGGACTTTTGTAGGTAAAAAGCAGTATGAAGCAGTAAAAAGTGGTATGAAAGCAGTTCCATAAGGTGGTAGAAATACATGATAACCTCTCCACACATGCCCTGTATTAGACACTATATCTAATATGATATTGCACTAAGGAGCATATTTAAAAAGCAGTAATTTTCACTTTCACTAAACACTCACTGGTGGTGTATCAAACACTGCCATTTAAACACAAATACCTGGTAGATTCACCTGCAGTGAATGTTTGTTGAATGTCAGATTCATAAATACACCCCTATTTGTAACTTTGTACCTACTTTTCTTGGAGTCCACTGAGGGACACAAGAACACTTTTGGGTTATACTTCCACTCACAGGAGGATTGGACACCAGAAAATAAAAATGGTAGGCCAGCCCAGGATAACTCCTCCGGCTACCAGCATGCCTCAACTGTAGCAAATCAGTACAGACAGCATGATCATAAACACAGGAGTGAAACCTGCCCCTTGAAAGAAAATGATTTTATGGGTTTTTAGGATTAGAAATTTTCAATCTCATCCATTGAGGGACACAGGAAGTCTTTGACCTTTGGGACATTCAAAAGCAGGTAGAGCTTTGAGAATGTGTGAACAGACCAGGTAGCAGTCTTGCAAATCTGAGAGAAAGTTGCTTGATGCTAAAAAGCCAACAAAATACTATATTATAGTGTGCCTTTACAGAAAAGGATGGAACCGGATTCATGAGAACATAAGTTTGGATGATGGTCTTCCGGAGCCACCTAGAAATGGTGGAATGAGTTATAGAAACTAGAAAGGAAATCCTTCTTGTTAAAAGAAGCAGTGCCTGAGAGATAGACTCTCACAGTCCAAATTACATCTAGACAATGGAAGGAAATTTCCTTTTAGTGAACTGGAGCTGCACAGAGGGACAGAAGAACAATTTCCTGGTTGATGTGAAAGGCAGAGACTACCTTGGAGAAGAAAGTAGTCCTGGGCTTCAATAGCACCTTGTCCCTATGCAGAACCAGAAAAGGTTTCATGCAGGAAAAGCCACCAGCTCAGAAACTCATCTGGCAGAAGTAATGGGCACAAGAAACATCACATTTTGAGTAAAAGCAGAGAGAGGAGTGTCTCTAATGGATGCAAAAGGCAATTTATGAAGCACAAAGAGAACCAGATTCAGATTCCATAGAGTAATAGGGAACGGATAAGGAGAGACACATGGGAAACCCCCTACACAAATATTGTCATCAGAGAGAGATGCCCAAAATCTCAGAAACAGAATAAAAAAGTAAAAAACCTGACCCTTTCTAGTGCTGAGAGCCAGACCCTGGTCCAGACCTAGCTGTAGGAAAGAGAGAATTAGTTCCACTCCTGGGGTGAAAACCCTAAGACTTACAACAAGTAAATGATGCCTTCCATGTTCAATGACAGACAATGCGAGAAATAGATTTCCTGGCTTTAAGCATCATAGGAACCACAGACTCAGATGTTCCTGTCCCTCCAGAACCTAAGCTTCAACTGCCATGCTGTTAGAGTCAGAGAATGTGAAGCTGGATTGCAAATCAGTCCTTGGGACAGATATTGCTGACGATCTAGTACAACCCACATAGTGTCTGCTGGGACCCCTAGTCTTACTGGGGCTTGTGTACCACATACACCTGTGCCAGCCTAATGCAATGAGGATCATCAGAATGCCCTCCAGCTCGATCCTGCAAAGCAGATAAGGAAGATGTTTTAGGGGAGGAAAGGCATAGATTAGGGTGTACTGATCCCACAGAACCTCCAGAGCATCCATGGCTTCAACCAGATGTTCTTTAGACCTGAAAACAAACCTGTCAAAGTTTACTGTTGAAACTGTCAGCCAGGAGGTCCACATCTGTTGTCGCCCCCCCCCCCCCCCCTGACAACACCTGAAGCAATCTGGAGTAGATTTTTAATTTCTTTTTTTTTTTTAGCCCTGATAGTAAAGATACAAAATATGTACACATTCACTATGCGTTCCTTTTAAAGGGGTTTGGGAGTATAGACGAGCAGTAAAATCATCACTACATGTGGAAACTCTTTTTTGAATAGATTTTTGGTAGGTGAATTATACTAAAGACCCCTTACCTGTAGGGGTGCTGCTACGGAATGATGAAGATGGAGTGATGGGTGGGGTGACTGGTGGGGTGAGGCTGCCGCTCCCATGACGTGGGGGTGTGGACACATTTCCTCGGGATACAGAATTTGACAATGTCAGTGAGAGCTTGGGCTGGATTTTCTTCTTTAAGGTTTCTTGTTCTCGTCGAGCTGCATCAGTCATAAATCTACAAAATTACAATAAAAAAAAAAAACATTGTAAATTCAACAGTATGAACAGTAGATGGATGCCTTATAATGATGTGCTCCTGTAACTATGTGACAAATAAGTTTACCGTTACCTTTGCATCTATTTTTATTCACATATTGCCAGCATGAATCATACCAGACCATATTAAAATATTTCTTTGCTGTGCTACTAAAATCTAAGTCATCTGATACACATTTTTATTGTTAAAGACCCAATGGCTTTAGGATGAAGTTTCCGGGGAACCAAAAGTCCCTTAACAGCTGACTGTTGGGTACTGCTTCTAAGTTGTTTTGTACACAAAAAAGTACCACTACTATACAGTTGTATTGTTGGAAACTTAATGAAAATTACTGATCCAAAAAAAAAAAAAAAAGCACCCAGTGTTCCCACATTTGATGCGCTATGGATACAATCTACGTTAGACTTGCCAATAAATATGTATTGTGAGGGCCAAACTGAGAAATGAATTCAATTTATATTCAATCAAGTAAACCCTGATTGCACAGATTGTTGCATGTGCGGTCAGCTTTATCTCTTCTGCAATGTTTTTACTGAAGCTTTCATAACTGAAAAGAGAAACAAAACAACATGGGCACTTCCTGCCTTCTCTTTTTTTTTTTCTCGAACCATGGGCAAATGTTAACAACACACCCTTTAATCCAGTGATGTGCTTTACATTTACTGTAAAGCACAGGTACCTTCAGGAGTTTTTATATCAGCCTCCTGTAATCCCTTATACAGCAGCATTTAGACTGGGGTAGGGAGGATCAGCACTTTGAGCTAATCAGTGCTTCATTGCTTTCCACAGCTCTTGCAGCCTAAAGCCCCATACACATGGGCAGTTCAATAGAAACCAACCGGCATGCTGCCCATGTGTACTAAAGCCAGTCCGAGGCCAGCTGTTCAGTTGGTATCTGTCAAAGGGTCAAGACTGGAAAAGGTCTGCACTTACTGGAGTGTTCTAGCGGGGGGGGTTCAGAACACAACAGGATAACATCGGATTGTTAGTACAGTGGTCTGATCTGAGCTGTGTAAAAATAGTGTGTACTAGGCTTTACACTAAATGCATTTACAGGAAATCAGAGGCATAATGTTTTCAAAGTCATGCTGCTCCTTCACTTCCCAATCAGGGGCTCAGGGAGAAGAAATAACCAATTCAAATGTCATGTTTTTCAATATATACCCATCAGGTACTGATAGCTATTTTCATATTTATAAGGGGTTAACCTAAGTATGCAGCTATAATGCTGCATACACATGGTTGGAATTTCCATCAACAAATGTTCGATGTGAGCTTATTGTCGGAAATTCGTGTGTAGGCTCCATCGGACATTTGTTGCCAGAATTTCTGACAACAAAAATTTGAGAGCTGGTTCTCAAATTTTCCGACAACAAAATCTGTTGATGGAAATTCCGATCGTGTGTACACAATTCCAACGCACAAAATTCCACGCATGCTCGGAATCAAGCAGAAGAGCCGCACTGGCTATTGAACTTCATTTTTCTTGGCTTGTCATACGTGTTGTACGTCACCGCGTTCTTGACGTTCAGAATTTCTGACAACATTTCTGCGACCGTGTGTATGCAAGACAAGTTTGAGCCAACATCCGTCGGAAATAAACCCAGGATTTTGTTGTCGGAATGTGCGATCGTGTGTACGTGGCATTAGGGTAATTAAGAACATACAACATATGAAGGGCATACAACTGATATCATGAGATAATTCACTTTTCTTGCAATTAAAAAATATTTTTTTTCTAACAGAGCTTGGTACACTGTTTAAATTCTGTCTTCAGTTTGTGCTTCCTTGGGGGTATTCTAGCTTACGTCAGCCATCTTTAGATTGAGTTGCAAAAGAACTTTGGAAAGTTGCATCACCACCCAGAAAAGGCTTAATAAGCAACCAATCATAGGATTCTGGCAGCAAACTAATCACCTTTTGTTCTAAAGAACGTGCAATAAAGTTAAAAGTAATAAGAATGGAAACATTAGCCAGAATAAAACAATGGGAAAATATCTGCAATGTAATTAAAACAAGTGGAAGAGTTTAACAGTATTTGGATGTTACAGCTGAGTTATAGTTCTCAAAACTCACAAAATGCAACTAGGATCATATTAAACAAATAATAGGATTTTGGACTTACTAGTAACATTCTTTTCTTGGAGTACAGTACAGGACAATAATCGTTAGTCCTAATCCATGAGTTTTATGTGCCTACCTTCAGGTAATTGGACACTGGCAAAATAAAAGAAAGGGGCAAAATACAACATCTCCCACTCCGAACAAGCCTCAGTTTTAAAGCAATTCAATAGGCAGATCCTAGAAACAGAGGGGAAGGACCAGTGTCCTTTACTGTACTCCAAGAAATTGATTTTAGTTTGTCAAAATTCTTATTTTCTTCATTTAAAAACCATGGAACGTCCAAAAGCAGTCCAACTGAGGGGTGAGCAAAACAGCAAATAAACCCCAACAAATCCATGTAACAAATGGGTCAAGAAGGCTTGACAGGCTCAGATAGCAGCTTGTACCACCATATGCCTGAAACTGGCACAAGAAGAAGCCTGAACATCCACTTTGTAGAGCTTAGGAAACGTAAGAAAAAAAGGTCAAGTGGCAGCCTGAGAAACAGATGCCTGATGCTGAAGAACCCATTAAGCATTAACAGATCTTGGTGCACTTTAACAAGGAAGGGATGAACCCTATTCTTTAACCCAGTGGTCTCCAAACCTTGTAGACAAAGGGCCAGTTTAGTGTCCTTCAGACTTTAGGGACTGAGGCCAGTGGAAGTAGAAAATGCCCCTGCATCAATGGGAGTAGACCATATCTCAGGCTTGATGGTCAGTGGAAGTAAAAAACTATTACCTAGTGGAGTGGTCAGAAGGTGGAGGAATAGTGCCCCATCATTGGTGCTAGTGAGAGCAATAGTGTGCAACTGTTTATATCAGTAGAAGGAATTATGCCCCATCATTGGTGTCAGTGGAAGGACTAGTGCCCCATCGTTGGTGTCAGTGGAAGGAATGGTGCCATATTGTCAGAGGGAGAAACAATACCCCAAAGGGCTGGATAAAGGCAAGCCAAATTTGGCCCAGAGGATGCAGTTTGGAGACCACTGCTTTAGACCATAGGCTCAAATGATAATCTGTTGATAATATGTTTAATCTACCTAGCAATGGTGGAGTGAGAAACAGGAAGTCCCCTGTGGGAACCCTCTAAAAGCACAAAGAAGGGATCTGATTGCCTAAAAGAGGCTGTTGCTGAAGGTAAACTCACATAGCACATACCCCAGCCAAATTAATGGAGTCAAATCTCCTTTGGATGTTTTGGAGCAGGATATAAGGAAGGAAGGAAGGTCTATTTGGTCCTCATATACATTTCAAGGCTTACTTTTCAATTTGGTTTCTAGGAACCCCCCTTTCCTCATGAGATCATGACAGGAGGTAGTTTCAAGGCTCCCCTTTGTGAGCTTAAGGTATGCAGGGAGCCTTGTTTAGGTTTAGTGACCTGAGGTGAGTTCACATGGCATATAGGGGTAGGCCATGTGAGTCTTGCCACAGTATATTCAGGCTAGATAAGAGCCTGATTATGATTGGTTATTTTAAAATTGAGGTCACATGGCTTGCTAGAGTGGGCCATGTGAATTCAACCGGAATATTCCAGATCCCCCCTCTGAGCCTGCCTATAAAAAGGGGTTCCGTTTTTGGCGAGCTCATTCGCCTCAGAAGGCACAGCTATGGTGCTCCCCACTCTCCCAACCCCCCCAAAAAATATATATATATTTTTGTCACGGCCAAGATATTGTGTGGTAAGGTCACCTTGAAATCAAGGGGGACATTTGGAGTACTATGCAAGTTGGCCTGAGTTTTAATGACTGGGTCTAAGGCCCCTTTCACACAGGGGCGGGAGCAGCGTCGGGGATAAAACGGCGCTATTTTCAGCACCACTTTACCATTGTTTTAGCGGCGGTATTCGGCCGCTAGCGGGGGCGGTTTTACCCCCCCTGCTAGCGGCCGAGAAAGGGTTTAAACCACCGCAAAGCGTTGCTGGCGCTATGCTGGCGGTATAGCCGCGCTGCCCCACTGATTTCAATGGGCACCGCTCCTTCACCGCTCCAAAGATGCTGCTAGCAGGACTTTTTTTACTGTCCTGCCAGCGCAGCACTCCAGTGTGAAAGCCCTCAGGGCTTTCACACTGGAGACACAGCAGCGGCTCTTTCAGGGCGTGTTGCAGGCGCTATTTTTAGCGATGTAGAGCCTGCAAAGTGCCCCAGTGTGAAAGGGGTCTTAAAGTATTATAAAGCTGAATTTGAGTAATTTTGGGAAGTTTCAATTTTGAATTATTTATGATACAGCTTGAGCCGTGGTGGCTAAGCTGTTTTGAGTGTTGTCATTTATTGAAAATTAATTTTATTATTCAATATATCTTGTTTTAACCACTTAAGCCTCTTTCTGAAATTTGTTGTTTACAAGTTAAAAACAGGTTTTTTTGCTAGAAAATTACTTAGAACCCCCAAACATTATACATTTTTTTTTCTAACACCCTAGAGAATAAAATGGCGGCCATTGAAATACTTTCTGTCACACTGTATTTGCGCAGCGGTCTTACAAGCGCACTTTTTTTTTTTAAAAAATAGACTTTTTTGAATTAAAAGATAGAAGTTAGCCCAATTTTTTTTTTATACTGTGAAAGATAAAGTTACGCCGAGTAAATTGATACCGAACATGTCACGCTTCAAAATTGCGCCCGTTCGTGGAATGGCGACAAACTTTTACCCTTAAAAATCTCCAAAGGCGACATTTAAAAAATTCTACAGGTTGCATGTTTTGAGTTACAGAGGAGGTCTAGGGCTAGAATTATTGCTCTCGCTCTACTGATCATGGCGTTACCTCACATGTGTGGCTTGAACACCGTTTTCATATGCGGGCGCTACTCATGTATGCGTTCGCTTCTGCACACGAGCTCGTCGGGATGGGCGCGTTTAAAAATTTTTAAATTATTTTACCTTTTTTTTTACACTTTTTTTTTTTTTTTTTAAAGTGTAAATTTTATTCCTATTACAAGGAATGTAAAGCATGACAGGACCTCTTAAATATGAGATCTGGGATCAAAAAGACCTCAGATCTCATATTTACACTAAAATGCAATAATAAAAAAATAAAAAAAATAAAATAAAAATTGTCATTTAAAAAAATACTTTAAAAAAAATGGCTCCTTAAGAGCTATGGGCGGAAGTGACGTTTTGACGTTTTTACATATTTCTAACTCTCTCAGTAGAATTTTATTTTCAGCCTGACTAGGGGCTAAATACTATTAAATAGACCATAAATAGACAATTAAAAAAAAAAAGCCTCACTCCAAATCTCTTAGCTGCAGTTGACCTTAATGATCTTGTGCAAATTAGACTACCAAGAGCCTTCCGTTGATGCATTTCATCATTTAACTACTTCCCGCCCAAGGTAAGTCATATGACGTTCCTTGAATTTGTGGGGGTATATCTGAATGATGCCTGCAGCTTTTTCAGCTGGCGATTCCCTGCACCATAAGATTGATCACAGCGGCTGCTCCGCCGCTTGATCGCTCTTACGGGTGGCGACAGGGGACGCCCCCCCTCCCGCCACCCTGCGGTGCTTCTATCGACTCACCGCTTCCATCGGTGAGTCGGAGACAGGATCCGCCAGCCCTGGATGGTGACGATAGAGATTTCCGGCAGACCAGATGGTCGCCGGAGTCTCTATGATCGTTTGGAGGCCGGGCGTGATCTTATGGCGTCATGCCCAGCCTCTGCATTCAAACTAATGGCGCTGCCTCAGCTGGGAAGCCGAGATTGTTTTATTTTTTTATTTTTATTTCAGACTTCCCAGCCTAGAGGTGAGATGTGGAGTCTTATTGACCCCATATCTCACTGTAAAGAGGACCGATTGTGCCATATTCCTATTACAAGGGATGTTTACATTATAAAAGTGATCACATTTTTTTTTTTTGTCAAACTAAAAAAAGAAAAGTAAAATTAACAATAAAAAAAAAAAACTAAAGCACCCCTGTCCCCGTGTGCTCGCTTGCAGAAGCGAACGGATACGTAAGTCCCGCCCACATATGAAAATGGTGTTCAAACCACACATGTGAGGTATCGCCGAGAACGTTAGAGCGAGAGCAATAATTCTAGCCCTAGACCTCCTCTGTAACTCAAAACATGTAACCAGTAAAAAAATTTAAATTGTCGCCTATGGGGATTTTTAAGTACCAAAGTTTGGCGCCATTCCATGAGCGTGTGCAATTTTGAAGCGTGACATGTTAGGTATCTATTTACTCGGCGTAACTTCATCTTTCACATTATGCAAAAAAACTGGGCTAACAAATTTTTTTGTTTTAAAGCTTGAAACTGTTTTTCTTTAAAAAAATAAAACGTGTTCGAAAGATTGCTGCGCAAATACCGTGCGAGATAAAAAGTTGCAACGACCGCCACTGTATTCTCTAGGGTCTTTGCTAAAAAAAAACATATATGATGTTTGGGGGTTTTATGTAATTTTCTAGCAAAAAAATTATGAATTTTACACGTAGAGAAAAGTCAGAATTGGCCTGGATGGGAAGTGGTTAATGAGTGATTATTGAGCAAAACAACTTTTCACCAATAATCAGAAATAAAGGCATTAAAACTGAATATTAATACAAAAAAATCTGTAAATAAAAAACACATGGAATGTCATTACCGAAAGCATTAAATGTACTTCAGAGACCCAGAACAATGATGTACAAGTCATGCTGAAAACATTACATAACCACATAAGTTCAAGACCAACACGTATAATGCTAACTTTTCCAAACAGTTCCTGCCACTGCCACAAAATAAAAATAAATAAATAGAAATAAATTATTATATATTTTGGAAATGTAACATCACAGCTAAAGTGACAAAATTCTAACTTTCACCATAGGCAGAAAGTAACTAACCACACCAAAAAACATCTGGGAAGCCATAACCCACTTAAAAGCATAATCCAGACACTATTTGAACATTGCTAAGCCATCATATTACTTGATGTTCATTAGTAATTAAAAGGATATTTATGAATGAATCCATAATGTATAAGCCTTTATAATACACATAAAATGTTACATATACTTTAAGTTAAACACTAATTACTGCTGGTACATGGAAATGCATAGAGACATTTGAGACTGATTTACTAAAGGAGCACAGTATGTTCAGTTTGCAAGTTAATTTTCATTTAGGGGCTAATTTAAAGAGAAAAGAAAAAACACATTTCTGAAGCACAGCAATTGTCTTCACAAATGTGCTTTGCACTTGACTGGCTTCAGAGTCCCGATTTTAAAGAAAGTAACAAAAACAATGTGAGGAAAGTCTGGTCATGTGACCTGTTAAAGTCACATGACCAGCTCTCCTACAATCATGGAGTTCTCTCTGCTCTGTTACAGAGTATTACGGGGCAGTGTTATGGAGAATTGGAAGTAATACCTGTTCTCCGTTATAAAGTATACACTAATGCCGCGAACACTCGAGTGGAATGTCCGACAGAAAAAGTCAGACGGAAGCCTTTCATCGTCTATTCCGATCGTGTGTATGCCTCATTGGACTTTTTTTTTTCGAAAATTCTGATGGACCTAGAAATGGAACATGTTCTAAATAATTCCGACGGAACCAATTCCTATTGGGAAAACCGCTCATCTGTATGCTGTTCCAACGGACCAAAAACAATGCCTGCTCTGAAGTGCGAGACAAAAGCTATTGGCTACTGGCTATTGAACTTCCTTTTTCTAGTCCCGTCGTACATGCTGTACGTGCTAAAGCTATATGGACTTCAATTGTGGGAGTAAATTAATTTTCATTGAACTTAATTGGCTATTCTTTGCAAGTTTATTTTCACCTAGCTTCACCTCATTCACTTACCTAAGACCCACCCCATTCACATCTAAGTATTGTGCTTATGTCAAGCCATAAAAACGCCAAATTCATAGAATCCAATTCATGTCATTATACCCTAGTCACATTGCAACGCTCTGTAGCATGTTGCCCCTCCCTAGACAAGGCACAGGAGCTTCAACATGAGCACCTACCTAGGGTAAAGTTCTGCAGCAGAGAGGTGGTGACATGGGGTGGAAAAGTGAATATACCTTGCTGTTTGGGTGGTCTATCAGCAGATGCTTTCACTTTGCCTTAAATAGGTAAAGTGACCATGTCACTTTATTTTGCTGTAGCCAGATAGTAAAAACCAAGTCCTCTTCTGGTAACAGTTTGCACCAAAGGATACTGGTGTTATTGGTCAGAACTCATGATGCACTTGCTACTCCTATGGCTTGTTGAACCTTTGGAATGTAAGTGCTACAGTTTGTACATGTAAATAGCTGTTTTTCCCCGTGTAGTGTAAAGTGTACAAAATGCTTCTCCCTGTGCTTGGTAATATAGTTAGGTACACACCTACATATTAGGACTACCACTACTAGAATTCAATTGAATCCTATATGCAAGTGGTGAGCAGGCCACCTTCTCTGTGCTGACCCAAGCCCAATATAGGTAGGGTTCAGACAGCCCCTTAAACATTCATTAACACATGCCCTAGATATATTTTGATTCAATCTGTATTTGTTAACGTTTGGGCAGAAATAATACAAAACAAGAAAGTATAACATGTAAGATATACATACCATATACTGTATATACAGTATAGTGCATACAGTACAGAGTTCTTGAGTTGGGATAGTAAATGAGAGTTGTGAGAGCCCTGGATATGTTGTAAATGACCAAAGCCTTTAACTTTTCATTAGCATTAGATTTTGCAAACAAGCCTCAATCACTTTAATCATTGATAACAGTTTGTAGTGTGAAGCCTCTGATTTGATTTCTAGTAGCATGGATTAAAGCAGACATTTAATCAAACAATCCAGGATGAGGTTATTGAAGGACAGCAGGGAATGATTTCTTTTGGCACCCATATATTATTCTTAAAATAAACCTATGTGGAATGCAAAGCAGGTGCAGACTGCAAGATGTTCTTTAATTTCTCGAACTTCAATTTAAAAACATTATTGATAAGTCAGTTAAAAGTCTGTGAACATTTACTCATGATCCCAAAAAGAAAATTCCAAAAAGTGTAAAGACAAGTTACTAATATCTGCTCCTAAGCATTTGGTTAACCATCCTTTTCTCCTGCAGAAATGTGACCCTAATTGTTCTTACTTTGGTGGGACACTTTTAGATTGTGATATCTGTGGATATTAGTATGGTAGGTATGTGTTGTCTAAAAATGAATACATTTGAACATAAGTATTGGCAGATCTGGTGTAGTGTAACGTGTTAAGTCCAAGCAAAAATCATAATCTCAGGATCTCACTTATATGAACCACATTCACAGCTTACCATTTTATATCTAAAGTGGTTCTAAAGGCTCAACATTTTTACCGTAATGCATTCTCTGCATTCATGTAAAAATATCCCAGTAATTGTACTGCCCCCTTATACTTACCTGAGTCCTATCTTGATCCAGCGCTGTGCCAGTCTGCAGCAGCTCTCTCCTCTCTGTGATCACAGAGGCAGCAGTGGGAGCCATTGGCAATCAAATGTTTCAAGTGTTTGGTGGGGCTGAGCCGCGCTGTGTGTGTCAATAGATACACACATAACCTAGCTTGGAATTGAGTCTACAGGTGTGCTCCCATAGGAAGCGGCTTCCTATAGTGGTGTACTGAGAAGAGGAGGAGCCTGGAGCACCGGTGGGGGACTCCAAATAAGGAGGTTTAGTGCCGCTTTGTGCAATACAATTGCACAGATCAGGTAAGTATAACGAGCGATTACAAACGCTTTAACAATTTTAATACAATGGTGGACTAAAACTTATTTTTAATTCTGAACTTTGAGTGTCTTCATTTTTTTCTTGTAAGATGTTCCCACTGTTGCATTATCATAAGTGACATTTAAAGCACTAGAAGAAAGTTAATATTGGTTTGTGTGGGCAGACCTACAGTAGTTAGATGCCCAGATTGTAGTGATATGATGTATAGTGGTATCGGGGGTAGATAATTAACAGATACCAACATGGCCTGTTTCACTCACCCCTTCCTGGCCTGGTCAATCTTGTACTGTATGTGAACATATATATATATAAAATAATAATATAAAATCCCACATAAATCTACCAACATATTACAACACAGATTAGACGTGCTTTGACAGGAGGTTGAGATGCCACACCCAGATCCATATTTTCTAACTTCTCACACACATGTATGATTGTTGGAGCCATGTTTTCATGTAGCTATAAAACAGCCACATTTTCTAAGTAGTGACCTACACCCATCCAATCTTCTTGGTCACTCACAATCACACTACAAGCCCTGGTCCACAGTAGAACGCATAAGCGTTTCCCGCACGGCGTTCAAATCACACTGCCCTTGGAATGTGCAGAAGGTGTCAGTACAATGATAATGTCACCCCAAATGCAGGTCTAAAAGGCAGTGCGTTTGACTGCACTGGATTGCATGGTACAAAATGATCATGTAAACCGGTTGCAGTGCACTTCTAAAATTGGTGCATGTACTACTTTGGTGCTATGCAATGAGATTTGAGCCCATTCAAAATGAATAGGCTCAAATGGCACTGCACTGAATCGCATATGAATTGCACAGGAATGCAGTCTGATTCATAGGCGATTCATAGTGTGAACAAGGCATAAATGTGTTTTGTTTGCTAACTGCATAGAAGCCATTTGATTCCATAGAATCAGGTTGGCTTTGTACTATAAACCAACCGCTTTGAGTGTATAGTTATCCAAAGGGGAATAAAACATAAATCTGCATGGTTTTGCCTGCTGTCTTAAAATGAAGAATAGCCCCCCTTATTTTGGGGATTTGTGATGGAGTGAGACATGTTACCTATTTTAAGATGGCTCTACTGTGCTTTGCACTAATTCAGTGGAAGGTAGTTTGGTCCCTTTTGGCGCACCTCACCATAACCAGTTGGGTTATGTTTTCTCATTTACTAACATTACTAAATTATATAAACACAACATTAAAGTTGTATTAAACTCTCAGTGTTTCTTAGTTTAACACATTGAGCATGATAAAATAAACTTTCCCCAGTAAACTATTTCTGAACATTTTTACTCTAGCACTCGCAGTTTAGAACTTTCAAGGCTGCTGGCTCTTGCTCTCTCAGCGCTGCTTTCCTGAGCCTCTCGTCTCCATAGGAAGGCGTTAACAGTGGACAGTGCGGTCTCAAATTAGTCTGTTAGTGAAGGTGGGGATCAGGAGAGCACCTTGCAATCCTCAACGACAGAGCTGTGTGTTTCTATTGATGCACACAGTGTATGGAGACACATCTCTAGTCCATGCATTGCAAGGATGACTCCATAGTGCGCTGCAAGGGAAATGAGCCACCCTGAGAGAGAGGAAACCCGGGGCAGCAGTCATGGCACAGCTTTAAACTGCACCATAGGCATGGATTAAAAGATAAAGAAGCTGCATACTCTGATTAAATGAGCTGCTGAAAGTCTTTAAAAAAAAAAGGGAGAGTTTAATATCACTTTTTATTGTGTGTATTTTATTTCAGATATGTGGATAATTAGATTTTTGGGAGGGGATATGTTTTTCAGTTTAGCTGTGCTCAATGCTGCCACCCTGATTTAAACATCCTATCCTGAGAAGACAGAAATGTTTGGATAGTTTGTAACTTTACACCCTGGTGATGGATAAAGCTTCAGCTTGCTTGCATTATCTCATCTGCGTACAGACATTGCTCAGCTAAAAGCTTCGGATGGATGCCAGAGGTTTGAAATACTTTAGCATTAAAGTCTGGTTTAAAAATGTGTAGCGTTCTAGGCTTTATATTGGTAATATGATTAATCCAAGCCTACTAGGATGCAAATAACTGATTTATACAAAGGTACTTCTTTTATAAGCAGTGAAGCATACAATACAGTCAACATAGTTTTTCTTTATGGTATTACTGATACACCTGATAATTGACTTTTCTTTATCATACATCACAGGACACAGAGCAGGCTATAAACATTACTATCTGGGTTATGCGCCACCTATAGGTAAATGGACACTGGCTGACCAAACAAACAGGAAGTCCCCCTCTAACCTCCCGTGTGTCCTTGAGACTTAAACTTAGTTTTGTCTGTTTTGCAAAAACAATCATTTGAATCTATTCACAGGATTCCTTTAATTCTTTTGACAAGGAAAATAGCCTTATTGATCGCTACCACTTTGGCAAGAAGGGTGTCCAAGTTGAGAGTTCTTTCATGTAAGGATCCATTTTTTGGTCTTTCACCAGGACAGGGTGGTGTTGCGCCCTCTTCCTTCTTTTTTGCCTAAGGTAGATTCCAGTTTAAATTTGAATCAGAATATTATTTCTTCCCTTCCTTTTTCCACAACCACGTTCAAAAATGCTGCATTCCTTGGACATAGAACGAGCCATCAGAGTTGATCTGAAGATGTCGGCACAGTTCAGGAAATCAGATTCCTTGCTTGTGTTAAAAAAACAAATAGATAAAAAAACTAAATGATTTGCGCTTATGGAATAAACATATACAAATGTAAAAGAACAATGTAATAAGCAGCCAGCACAAAAAGTTCCTGAGAAACCAAATCATAAATAGCTATAGAAATGCACCGCTTATAAAATAGTAACCACCAAGTGAGATACGGTGTTACATGAATATAAAGTCCATATATTAAGAAAAAGTCCCACTAGCTCCAGTGACAATGATCCAAAGCGATAGGTGTTACAATGAAGGCCACCACCGATAGGGAGGACACACACTGACCCTTACCCTATGTGTTGGACTACCCAAATAGAGCAGCCAAAACAGCTTTATTTAAATATGGCTTTGAGGCTCCTCAAAGTCCGCAACAGGTAAGATCATCAGGTGTGGTCTCCTTCCCAAGGGTCAATCAGATCTTGCTTGTGTTGCCAGAAGGTGCCAGAAGGGACAAGCTGCATCCATGGCATCTATCTCCCATAGGCCATCAAGCATCAGTGGCTCAGATCTGCAAGGCCTCTACCTGGTCTTCACTACACACATATACAAAATTCTACCACATGGATGTTAGAACTGCAGAGGATACTGCTTTTGGCCATAGTGTCTTACAGGCTGCGGTATAGGTTTCTTGGCTGTTGATGGTTCTTATAATAGGTGTCTCCCTCCCCTCATGGGTATTGCTCTGGGGTGTCCCAGATAGTAATGTTTTTAGCCTGCTCTGTTCCCCGTGATGTGTGATGTTCATTGCTTGCTACAAAATTGAAGTGCTTCCTGTATGGGAGGGGTTATATAGAGGGGGACTTCCTGTTTGTTTGGTCTACCAGTGTCCATTTACCTATAGGTGGCGTATAACCCAGATAGTAATATTTATAGCCTGCTCTGTGTCTCGTGATGTACTCCAAGAAATGGATTTTACAGGTAAGTATGTAGAAAAAATCCAATTGTAAGTGACAGGGTAAGTAAGTAAAGTAAGTAAAGGTAAGTGACAGAATATCACCCTCAAAGCTACACAGCTCTAGCAGAGTTTCTCATTAGCTTACATGGCATTTAGTGGAGGATCACTACACCCCTTTATCACTCAGAGAGTTCAACTGGAGCAAGAATATTACCAAACCACTGCATACTGTATATGTGTAGATATTCTTAAACAATCTTAACCCTTACCCTTAAGGTAGTCCTAAACTTCATTTTACAGCGGAGTTCCAGCATTTCCAGAATTTTTTTTTAAAGTCAGCAGCTACAAATACTGTAGGACACTTATTACTTGATCCGTCCATCGCCTTTGGGTGCAGGCACCGACATTGCAAGTAAAGGGAAACTGGCAATGAAGCTTTGAGGCTTCACAGCTGCTTTCCTACTGCGCATGCACGAGTCGTGCGGCGCTTTCTGAATGGTCCCATCATCTTCTGGGACACACACAGGTCCCAGAAGGCAGCGTGTAGAAGGAGGAGGGCCAGATGCAACCACGGAAGTGATGTACCTCGCCGCGGCGACATAGAATGGAAGTCCCGAAGAAGAAATACAAAAAAGGTACCAAAAAGTTAAAAAAAATACCTAGCCTTTGAACTTATCCTTACCCCATCTCCCAAGTCTATGATGAGAAAACAAATACTATGGTACTGGCAGATAACACCACCTATAAATAATAACTAAATATAAGTATAAGGCTGGGTTCACACTATTGCGAATTTATTGCGAATTGGATGCGGATTCACCACATCCAATTCGCATAGCAGGAGATTGTGACCGGCTCTCTATGGTGTGAATTGCACAGGAGTTCTGTGCGTATTTTGGTCCATTTCAGGTCCGAACTCAGCAAAAAATTTGGGCTGAAATTGGACCTGAAACTGTGAATGGAGCACCGGACTCCTGCTGTGAGCCGCTGTGTTCTCCAGTGTGAACCCAGCCTTAAGGTCAAGATTTGTGTGCCCCTGAATTCACCAACATATCACCTCTCAAGACTAATAACCCAAATTTAGTGGTATCTTAGTAAAAAAAACATTTTGTAAACCTCTTCTGTACAAATAAGAGCTATATAATAAGCTATAATGATAAAAGCTTGTCAGTGTGTTTTCTGCCCGCTAGCCCAACTCCAACACAAATCATTTTTGCTTTGAATAGTATGGAAGTAGGTCAGAACCTCTCTTGTATGTTATTGCTGTTTAGGACGATTTCCCCTCACTTCCTGTTCCAGTAACATCATTATGTCAAGGTATGATGGGGTGTCACTAGGACAGGAAGCAAAAGGAATCTACGCTAAAAGCGGCATTGAACTCATTAGAAATGTTTTTTAAAATGGTCCCCTGTTGTTTGTTTTTTGTTACAATGGTACAAAGGTAAATCAATATACATCTCTGGCAGTAGCATAAAAGCAATAAGAACAATAATAATGAATTCAAATGGTATAGCCATATATACACGCACCGGCCACTTTATTAGGTACACCTGTTCAATTGCTTGGTAACACAAATTGCTAACCAGCCAATCACATGGCAGCAACTCAATGCATTTAGGCATCTAGATGTGGTGAAAACAACTTGCTGAAGTTCAAACCAAGCATCATGTAATTAAAGTAATACCGTGGATTATGAGCATAATCCCTTTCAGAAGCATGCTTGTAATCCAAAGCACTCATATATCAAAGTGAGTTTCCCCATAGGGATCAATGGAAACTCAGATAATTCGTTCCACAGTGACTGCTGGTGTATGCAGTACTGTATGTGGCCAGAGGTGCGGGGGCGCCGGTGTATGCAGTACCGCATGTGGTCAGAGATGCGGGGGCGCCGGAGACACTTGGAGACGCTCGGGAACGGAGTGTCTCAGAGTGTCTCAGAGCATCACCGGCGTCACCGCACCTCTGGCCAAATGCGGTACTGCACACCCCAGCGGCTTGAATCCTGCTCATCTTGCGAGACAAGGCTCGCAAATCGAGTCAGGATTTCTAAAAAAAAAAAGTTCTTATTGCGACGCGCTCGTAAACCGAGGTTTTACTGTACTTTTTTTTGCAAAGTGGGAAAAACATACTGGTAAACATGTGTATATGCACTTTCTTAGGTGAAGTTATTGTCCAATTAGGTGGCTGATTTACTAAAGAAGTAGAGGTTGTTCACTGAGAAAAGTTTATGTTCACTTTGTATAATGAATGCTAGTGAATAAGGTGAAGCTGTGTTCATCTAAAGTACCCGATCATGTGGGAGAGAAATATCCTTGTGGCGTGAAAAAAAGGGGGGATCATGCCTTTCAGACCAGCGTCTATCCTTCTATGATGCTGCATCATAGAAGGATAGATGCTGGTCTGAAAGGCATGATCCCCCCTTTTTTTCTTACTGCACAAGGATACCCTATAGGTAGCCATAGAGGGGTTCATTGCAACATATCTACTCGAGGTGGAGAGAACCTGGAGGAGCTAAGGAGTCCAGAGATACCCCAGTATCCATTGAGCTAAGGAGGAGGTGATCATCCCGTGAACTGCCTGGACACTCACTACACGCTTTCTACCCCTGCAGGGGTGCAGAGTTCTGGTGAGTGGGGACCTGAAGTGGAGCACGAAAGTCACCTGTTTTAAGGTCACAGCAGGAACCACATTGGTTAAAGCACAAAAGTCACTGGAAATTTTGACACTACATGCAATATATTTTGTGGTTTTTAAAATAGAAATATCAAATTAAGTGTACCAGATTCTGCTGTAGAAATTCTTCACTGGACTTTCACCATATCTTTTTTTACTGCATTTTCAAGTTTATTTTTTTTCATCACTTTTCAAGATTGTATTTGTATAGTTTATAAGGAATTATTTGTCATGTATGGTAGGGTCTCCCATGTGGTAGATTTCCAATTTAATTGGGGGGCACATGCAGACCTGATAAGAAATATATTATAAACTTGCACATGCACTTTAAGTCTATAGTATCAAGTATTCACAGGGATAAAAACATCACTGAAATAGGAGCACAAATCAGTATACACATATTCTCTGGTAAAGAGAACACGGATAATATTCCTTACCCCAAATGTCCACCTGGGATAAGCGATCCAAATAGTGGTTCACTTTTCTGGTGACGGAAGTGAAAAAAAACACCTTCCCTGCTTGCACACCCACCCGGTAAGAGTGACCCATTGTGACGGACAGTGGCATAAACCCTGCACACACATATATATATATATATATATATATATATATATATATATATATATATATATATATATAAAAAGATTTACATATGAAACCGCCGACATGATACAATACAAAATGAACTAAAATGTTGCCTGCAAATTCTTCATTTTAGATGATTTACAATATTACCAATGTTAAAATGAATCTGACTAGTTTATAAAATATGCCTCGTTAAAAAAAAAAGAAAAAAATAATAAAATAAAAAAGGGGGCTGGGGGTCTTAATAAACTGTCACATCAAAGATGATATCTACACATTTGAATTACCATGAAAGAAAACTAAGTAATAGCAAATATATTTGTATTTTACTTGTTACTGAAAATTGCTTTGCATGTTATATCTAAATTTCTGTTAAAATCAGTGAAATCTGGGATAAAATGAAATATACTTTGGGAAAATTCACATTTTTGGACCCATTTAAGCGACAGCTACAATTTTAGTAACTAATAATATAAGATTATTAAATGATTGCTAAACAGCTCAAATTCAATTTCTTTGAGTAATAGTTTTTCAAAAGAAAAAACAGTCTGTGGGAATATATCAGCCTGCACACACAAATCATGAATAATACCCGTGTGAATAATTACATTTGTGGGAAATGTTATTTTCTGCTATTCACATTGTTTTGCAGGGCAAATGTAAAATTAATTTAGAAAATTCTGTTTGTCAAATCGAATGTAACTAGAATGTGTTAACCAATATTTATGTTATTGTATGGATTTCTCGGCCAAATATAAGCAGTACTGAATTCAATACATTCTAAGAACATTTAATCCTAAGAGAAAATAGCCTAAAACTGGCAATAAACTGTTTGAATCTTGGCCGCTTCAACAGGCACTGGCTGCGATTCGAACCATGTATGGACAGGCTGATTATACCCATGTTAATCAATCAATCAATCATTCAACCTGGGTACAAGCAGCACGTCGGATTTTTCTTCATACGATTACTGGTAGCAGCTATAGCCACTAGCAGTAACCATAGTATTCTGCTGGCTGAGAATGCTTCTCACACCCCACACTGATAGAATACAACAGCGCAGCGGGAGGCATTTCTCCATCAACACTGACTGTGTTAATGGGGAAATCGAGTGATTTTCTAGCCTTCCACCCATGGTGGAAGGGAAGAAAATCGTATCATCTATGGCCAGCCCCGTACACACGATCGGACTTTCCGACGGGAAATGTGTGATGACAGGCTGTTGGCGGAAAATCTGACCGTGTGTACGCTCCATCGGACAATTGTTGTCGGACTTTCCGCCAACAAATGTTGGCTAGCAGGTTTTCAAATTTTCCGCCAACAAATGTGTGTTGTCGGATTGTCCGAGCAACTAGTCCGTTGGACAAAAGTCCAAAGTACAAACACGCATTCTTGGAAGCGGAAGCGGTCGGTCTTGTAAACCAGCGTTTGTAATGGAGAATTAACATTCTTGACGTGGCAAATTATGAAATCTCCAAATGCAACACACAATTCTCTTCTTCTTTAATGGGATAATAATGAAGCTGCTTTGCTGGTGATACTGATGGAATTATTGTAAATTAATTTTCAAAGGCTTTTTTTTCTAGTGATATCAAGAATAATATTATTATGTTTTGTTTTGTTTTTTTTTTATTTGTGCAAGTTACCACAACACCATTATCCCATAGTTTATAAGATCAAAGATACAACTATGTTGGTGCCCCTTGTCAATTTTACATTGTATTTTTTAAAATGTAACTGCCTACTCCCAAACTGTCATTTGAAGTAAAACACATAGCCAAGTATTATTCTTCACAATTTTTTTTATTGTGCAATAGAAAAAAAAAAAAAAAAATTAGACATGCTATCTGCCAATAAAACTTAACCTAAAAGTGCATTCTATGCATCCAAAAATATAGAAAACATACCAAATCAAATCATTATTCAACCAAAAAAATAATGTCAAAGCAATAATTTCAAGGCGAATAATAAATAAGGCGTTATCTCCTCCGATTCCGCAACATGTCTGGTTGATGAACGGACTGAAAAGCACGAAATGAAAAGCGCAAACTGAAAAACGCTAAATTAAAAACGCAAAAAGAAAAGCGCAAATCAACACTCACCAAACTTCTACTAACATGAAATTAGCAGAAGGAGCCCAAAGGGTGGCGCTAAAGAGCTGCAAAACCACGTAGTACGTCACTACGTTCGTAATTTTTGGACAACATTTGTGTGACCGTGTGTATGCAAGACAAGTTTGGGCTAATGCCCTTTGGACAAAATTCCACGGTTCTGTTGGCCAACAATCCGATCGTGTGTACGAGGCATAAGAGCATTTGATGATTTCCTTTGAAGCTCAATATGCATTTGGATCGTGCTTCAGAGGCTACCGACAGGCAAGCAATACGACACCTCCTCAACACCTGTTTTAACCCTACTTTTGCTGACATACACGTTTGCAACACTTCCCTATTTGCTTGAATATCTAGCGTTGGGTGAGCTTGCCGCCCGCCGATTGCTACATGTCAGGTAGTAAACAACCCCATCTGCTGCCTATTGCAGCTTAAAGTGATTGTAAAGGTGAATGATAAAAAAAAATAACAAACATGTCTATACTTACCTGCTCTGTCCAATGAAATTGCTCAAAGCGGCCACGAACCTCCTCTTTTCGGGTCCCCCCACTGGCGCTCCTAGCCCCTCCTCTCTTTCCAGTGCCCCTATGGAAAGCCGTTTGACACCTAATGCAAGGAATGCATTAAGGTAAAAATGCTTAGGCTTTTCCACCACTGAGAGCGGTTCGTGGGTGGCAAAAATGTGGCTCCAATGTGCATTTTTGTCATCCCCTTACTGCATGTCTAAATGAAGCCTAAGAAAAATGCGAGAAATATCTGATCAGAATAGAAAATGCTTTAACATTCGAGTTCGCCCCATTCGCACTACAGCATCAATTTTATTTATTGGCACCACAGCAACAATTATATTTATTCGTACGACAGCAACAATTTTATTTATTCGCACCACAGCAACAATTGTATTTATTCACACCAGAGCCACAATTTTATTTATTCGCACCACAGCCACAATTTTATTTATTCGCACCACAGCCAAAATTTTATTTATTCGTTCCACAGCCACAATTTTATTTATTGGCACCACAGCCACAATTTTATTTATTCGCACCACAGCCAAAATTTTATTTATTCGTTCCACAGCCACAATTTTATTTATTGGCACCACAGCCACAATTGTATTTATCTGCTCCACAGCCACAATTTTATTTATCTGCTCCACAGCCACAATTTTATTTATTGGCACCACAGCCACAATTTTATTTATTTGCTCCACAGCCACAATTTTATTTATTGGCACCACAGCTACAATTTTATTTATTTGCTCCACAGCCACAATTTTATTTATTCGCTCCACAGCCACAATTTTATTTATTGGCACCACAGCCACAATTTTATTTATTCGCAATACAGCAACAATTTTATTTATTCGTACTACAGCAACCATATTAAACATTATGCGAAAAATCCCTGTTGGGTAATTAACACAGAACAAATGTAAATGCAGCTTCGCTGGCTGAATAGCTATGCAAGTTTTTTTTATATAACTAGACCCCCCTAGTGTATAAGTAGAATGCGGCATTGGTCAATTTTTAAAAAAAATTAGAGCGTTGTGCTATCACGCAATAATAATCACTATTACTTGCAAATACTACACTAAATGCAACTGCTTGTTCCTCCTTTTTAGCAATTGATTGATGCAACTTTAAATGATTAATTGTAAATCTGGGCGCACAAATAAGCTAGTAAAAATGCCAGTAGTGCAATATTTTTGGAAACGAACAAAGTTAGAAAGCGTGGTGCATCTGTGAGTTCATGGCAAGACGGTGGAATTCTTCAAATCATGTAGACCTGGCTCTACAAACAATCGCATTGTAAATGTGTCTCACACAAACCTGGAGGCAGTGAAGGTGTTTGTACAATTTAAATGCAACTAATTTTACTCTGAAATTGCGTATTTGGGTAAAACCCCTAGATAAATAACACTGGATCTAAAAAAAATGCATAAAAATGTACAGCTCGTGCACACATCACTCAATCAAATTTCCTGTTTCAATGTCGGTGCGTTGCCATGGGTTACTGTTCTCTAATTCCTCCGGTTTCTATAAATGACCTCCTTGTAGTATCACCCTTCTGCACATAGTGCCGCTTTTGGGCAGGTAACAGGAATTTTAACTGCTCCTGGCCAGCTTGCTCTGCTGTTTTTACTAGAACCTTTGATTTTCATCATACGAGGAACAATAATAATATGCGGCTCACTTTTATAGTCCAGACTACTAATGCACTAAAAAAACACAAAGTAATACAGTGAGGCTTAAGACATGGAAAAAAAATCAATGCGCGGCGATCGTTATTAATACGCTAATGGAGAGTGCAGCGACAGAAAAAAAAACGGAAAATATCATGTAACTCACTTAACGTTAATTGGAGCTGGACGCCCCCCCCCCCCCAAAAAAAAAAAAAAAAATTGAACGCTTGCTTTTAGACAATGTCAACACTTCAACAATACATTTACAGATGAACTGGCAATAGTAAATGAGTCAGGCACATTACCTAAATGAAAGTAATATAATAACGCTACAATATAGCAGTTTTGGTTTGTAACAATTAAATGCCTATTTCTTCAGACTCCCGCTGCTGCTCCAAAAAACTATTACCATCTGACAGCTGTAGCCCGGACTGAGTCATATGATTTCATAGTTGGTGCTGAGCCGAGAGATCGGACACTGCCCACAATTCTGGGCTGTTTACCAGACTCAGGCTAGACTGCTTGCAAGAAATGTGCTGCTAAGCAACACTCCCCTCCCCCCACCCTCTATTACCATCTTATTGAATATAGTACAACAGCACCCTCTGCAGGCCACTGCGAAAATGAATGCGGGAAATGGGTTCAAATATAGCAACTCCATCAAAACATCACATTTTTATATATCTGAAAGCAATTAATTATTATTATACATGATTTATATAGCGCCAACAGTTTACGCAGCGCTTTACAATATTGAGGGGGGACAGCACAATTACAGTACAGTTCAATACAGAAGGGACAGGAGGACCCTGCTCGTAGAGCTTACATTCTAAAGGGAGGGGGTGGTGGTACAAAAGTTAATAGATGGAATGATTTGATGGGGGGTGGCCCCCATTTGATTAATAAATTAATAAACTTTTTAATTAATTAATAAACTTTTCAATTAATAAACTTTTGCTTTTACTATGCATAGTGAATACAATTCACTGTAAAAATAAGTGAAAAAATACAAGATTTTTTTGCTTGCACATGATGAATGCAGTGAACACTGCTTCTTCATAATTACTGAACCTAAACATGCAAAGTAAACATTCCCTAATTCTTTCTAAAAAACAATCCCTGTGTTTCAAAATGGGGATTTCGAAAGCACGTCCCTTTTAACAACTTAAGGACCGGAAGATTTGCCCCCTTAATGACCAGGCCATTTGTTGGCGATGCGGCACTGCGTCACTTTAACTGACAATTGCGTGGTTGTGCGACGCTGTACCCAAACAAAGTTGACATCCTTTTTTCTCCCCACAAATAAAGCTTTCTTTCGGTGGTATTTGATCACCTCTGCGGTTTTTATTTTTTGTGCTATAAACAAAACAACAATTTTGAAAAAAAAAAAAATTTTTTTTTACTTTTTTGATATAATTAAAATCCCCCCCCCCCAAAAAAAAATTTCTTCATCAGTTTAGGGCAATATGTATTCTTCTACATAGTTTTCGTATAAAAAAAAATCGCAATAAGCGTATATTGATTGTTTTGCTCAAAAGTTATAGCGTCTACAAAATAGGGGATTGAATTATGGCATTTTTATTATTTATTTTTTTACTAGTAATGGCGGCGATCTGCAATTTTTAGCGGGACTGCGACATTGTGGCTGACAGATCAGAATTTTTTGACATTGACATTTATACAGCGGTCAGAGCTAAAAATAGCCACTGATTACTGTATGTATGTCACTGGCAGGAAAGGGGTTAACACTAGGGGGTGATCAAGGGGTTAAGTGTTCCCTAGGGAGTTGTTTCTAACTGTAGGGACAGTGTACTCACTGGAGGAGGAGAGAGATCGCTGTTCCTGATCACTAGGAACAGCAGATCTCTCTCTAGTCCCATGTCAGAATGGGGATCTGTTTGTTTGCATACACAGATCCCCGTTCTGACTCTCTGTGGAGCGATTGCTGGTGGCTAGATGACATTGTGGCCGCCGAGCACGTGCCTCGGCTCTGGCGTCGTGCCACGGGTTCTCGTGCCCCCTATTGCTCTTAAAGTGTCCGACGTACACCTGCAGTGATTCACCCAGGTTAGCCAACCTGCCACAGTATAATGACGGTGGCTGGTTGGCAAGTGGTTAAAAATCACTAAGACCCCTTTCACACTGAGACGTTTTTCAGGCGCTACAGCGCTAAAAATAGCGCCTGTACAGCGCCTGAGCTGCAAACCCAGTGTGAAAGCACATGGGCACTGCGCTGGCAGGACGTCACAAAAAGTCTTGCCAGCAGCTTCTTTGTAGCGGTGGAGGAGCGGGGAATACACTGCTCCTCCACCGCTCCTGCCCATTGAAAACAATGGGGCAGCGACGTGATACCGCTGGCAAAGCGCCACTGCAGTGGCGTTTTGCAGGCGGATTTAACCCCTTTTCGGCCACTAGCCGGGGGTTAAAACCGCCCCGCTAGCATCCGAATAGCGCTGCTAAAACGCCGGTAATGCAGCGCTAAAAATAGGGCCGCTTTAGCACTGACGCCCAGGGCGGCTCAGTGTGAAAGGGGTCTTAAGAAAAGTTACCTTTTTTAAAATGCAGCATTAAATCCAAAAGAAAACATTATTATATTGCAGCTGACCATTTCTTAGATGTGATGGCTACATTAGTTTTCTTTATAGGCTTTCTTCATTTTCATCAAATTAGAGAAGGTGTCCAATATGGACACAGGCAGCAATAAAACATTGTCAGCACTAAAAAATCTAAACTAAAAAAAAAAAAATTGGACTAGAGTAATACATTAACGTTCAAACTCCAGGTATGATCTTGGACCAATGTAAGTATGCATAGTTACCTCATACCTGAGAGGCTGCTGGGGAAGCTGACAATCACTGTAGTACTCGGCGCTATCTTCTGGGTCAGGAATGTATTTTTTTATTGAATACGAGACTCTCTTTCTGGATGAGGTGGAACACCATGTATTAATTTAAAAAAACACAAGGTATTCTGTGAATGGAAGCAGTGCCAAGCGGGTGGCCCAGGAGGTGTCATAGGTGTGCCCGGGGGGTGTGCTGGGTGTGCCTGGGTACACCCTAATCATTATTATTCCCCAATTCTTGGAATGGTGCTAGGCTATCAGCGCTCAATCACTCATGAGAAATGTAAATGATGCAGTTAAAAAACAATCCATAAAATGAACAAAGACAATACAGACCGCTTTATGAGCGGGTAGCCCTTATAGCTAGACAAAAGGAACTGATGACCTAAGGGTGTTGCTGTCAAAACGGAGGTGGGACTCCATCTGTAAAACAAATGGGAATCCACTGGATAGTGTAAGACTGGAAGACCAACTGAGGAAGAGGAAGGTCCCTCAAAACGCATCCCGTGTCCCTGGACTCTAGGTGGACATCACCATCCATCATTGACACCGGGAACAAGGAAGTTTCGACACTACACATGCTTACTGGGCTATCAGCGTCATTTCCCCATTAACAGCCAGTGGCACAGAGGTCCAGATTTTGTGCCTGTAGCAGCTCATCATCCATCCAGCGGCACCCTTTTAGGACTATGCCTCCACCAAAGGCTTACACTCTCCCGTGGACTTCTATATATATATATATATATATATATATATATATATATATATATATATATATATATATATATATATATATATGTGGTTTTTATACTTTTGTGAGTATCCATTTTTAACTTTTCTTTGTAATCAAACCTTCTTGGAACTTAATATACCAGAGTGGTTGTGCTGTCTCCCTCCCTCCCACACCCTTATCACCCTGTGCAGATTCCCCCGTTGTCTGGTGCTGATATTTCACCAAAGCCCCCCCATCAGGGCTCCCCAAAAAATTGTAAAAAAAAATATATATATATTATTGCAAAAGAAAAAAAAAAAAAAGAAAAAACTACTGACCCCATCCAATGCCCTACTTACTGACCCCATCCACTGTCTTACTGACACCAACCTCTGCTCTACTGACTGACGTCACCCTCTGCGATACTGACACGTCAACTGCTCTATTGACACTGTCCATGTTTTAATACATTTTAAAATGTTTGTTTGTGTGTATGTGTTTAAACTTTGGGGTCCACACCCTAATGCAATAAGCTGCGCACACCTATGGTCAGTGTATAGAAGGCAAATTGCTTGGCACAGGTTATAAAAAGATTGTGTCCATCACTGTAGTAGTACTGACTACTACAGTGAGGCTACTTTCACACTGGGGTGGGCGCCGGCGTTAAAGCGCCGCTATTTTTAGCGGCGCTTTACCGTCGTTTTAGCGGCGATATTCGGCCGCTAGCGGGGCGCTTTTAACCCCTGCTAGCTGCCAAAAAAAAGGTTAAAATGCCAGCAAAGCATCACTACAGCGGCGCTTTGCCAGCGGCTTGACGGCGCTGCCCATTGATTTCAATGGGCAGGGTGCTTTAGGAGCGGTGTGTATACCGCTCCTACAGCACTGCAAAGATGTTGCTTGCAGGACTTTTTTTTACTGTCCTGCAAGCGCACCGCTCCAGTGTGAAAGCACCCGGGCTTTCACACTGGAGTGAGAGGAGATTGGGATTGCAGCTGAGGCTTTTTTCAGGCACTTTACAGAGGCTATTTTTAGCGCTAAAGCTTCTGAGAAACGCTTCCAGTGTGAAAGGGGTCTAAAAGCTACAATCCAGGTAGACCTAAAATACCTCTTGTAATCCTCTGCACAGCAGGAGAAGGTGGCACAGTACAGGTGTGCTGCATTACCATTTGCTGACAAAGAATGTGCGCCCACAGGAGGAAAGAGCAGAGAGATGACCTAGAGATACAGTAAGTCAGGTCATCACACTGGCTGGGCTGTGTAAATATGAATGGCGGGACAGTGTTTCAAACCCGTGGCAGGTAAATATACTCCCAATTTTGTATTTCAATGGTGTATTTCGATTTTTGCCATCAGTTCAGCTTTACTATTGCACGTAAACAATTACAAAATATGTTCCTTTTCATTTGTTTACCTGGCCTGTGTACAGCTAACCTCATCTTACCAAGCAGACCTGTATCTGTCCCACTGAGCCAAGTAATGGCATCAGAAGGGGAATTTATTCAGCATAAAGATGCATGTTAATCCAGTTAACAATTGATTATCTTGTTGAACATTTAGATCTAAACGGGTGTTAGAAAAATGTCTGCAATTACTTGTGCTCTTCACACCATCTCGTCTTCAGCACCCTAAACAAACTGTGAATGAATTATTAAGTAAAGAGCAGCCTTGTGAATTAATAGCTTGAGGCATTTGTGGTGGGGGTTTAATCTCTAATGAACAACTAATAGTGTGAAAAGTGGTTCCATTACTGTCTGATGGAGACAGATGGAAATGAATCAACTGCAATGAAGTTTTGTAAGCGTCATGTAGTTCAGGAGACAGCAAGATAAACATATTGATCATAACGTATTGCCAGCAGAATGGTGTGAGCTGCAGAATTCAGTTACTCCTGATATTTTTAGTGTTACTAAACCCACAACAGTAAAATCAGTCTGTATATGCAGTAAAGCATGCTTCTTATACTAACTGTGGAACCTAAGGGGTTAATCCTCCGCATTGTGTAAAAAGGCAGTTTGATCCTGTCTTCTCTGGTCCTCCCCTTCTTCCACTGTCCCCGATCCATCTCCTGATAAGACAGTCACTCTGCACATGCTCAGTTTGGTGTGTATTGCTAGAGAGTTTTTTTTTTTTCCTGGGAGTGTGCATGTGATCGGCACAGGGTCAATCAGCACTGTCCAGACAGAGGGTCAGAGGTCCTGCAGACCTTATAGGACAATCAGAGTAGGATGAAAACTCTTTCTACAAGCATTAACCAGACATTGATAGAAGTCGCAAGGCTGCTATATACTGCTGATGAGAAAAGGTATTTAGCTGTTTATATTTACTAAAATAATTGCATTTCCATGTTCTGTGTACTGTGGGAGACCAAATATACAGTGCCTTGAAAAAGTATTAATTCCCTTTGAAATTTTCCAAATTTTGTCATGTTAAAACCAAAAACATAAATGTATTTTTATTGGGATTTTATGTGCTGAGCCAACACATAACTGTGAAGTGAAAGGAAGATGATAAATGGTTTTCACATTTTTTTACAAATAAATATGTGAAAAGTGTGGCATGCATTTGTATTCAGCCCCCTTTACTCTGATACCCCTAACTAAAATCTAGTGGAACCAATTGCCTTCAGAAGACACCTAATTAGTAAATAAAGTCCACCTGTGTGTAATTTAATCTCAGTATAAATACAGCTGTTCTGTGAAGCCCTAAGAAGTTTGTTAGAGAACCTTAGTGAACAAAAAGCATCATGAAGGCCAAGGAACACACCAGACAGGTCAGGGATCAAGCTGTGAAGAAGTTTAAAGCAGGGTTAGGTTATAAAAAAATATCCCAAGCTTTGAACATCTCACGGAGCACTGTTCCATCCATCATCTGAAAATGGAAAGAGTATGGCACAACTGCAAACCTAACAAGACATGGCCGTCCACCTAAACTAACAGGCCGGGCAAGGAGAGCATTAATCAGAGACGCAGCCAAGAGGCCCATGGTAACTCTGGAGGAGCTGCAGAGATCCACAGCTCAGGTGGGGGATTCTGTCCACAGGACAACTATTAATCGTGATGAGAAAAGATGGTCTGCAACTCCTTGCTTGAACAGTAGTGAACAAGGCCCGCAAGGCCTGCAAGGCTGAAATGCGTTTACATCTGCTGTCTGTGCCTTTTATAGAGAACCAATAAATTTTAAAGAGCAAGCAAGGAGTTGCTGACCATCTTTTCTCATGATTGCTACTGCAGCTGTGCGACTGCCTTTCCACACCCAAGTAGCTCTAAACAATCTTCTGATCATATTGGGTAGTAGCACCCTACTTCTGCTCTAAACTATTAGTCGCGCACGCCACAAGTCTGGCCTTTATGGAAGAGCGAAAAGCAGAAAGCCATTGTTGAAAGAAAGCCATAAGAAGTCCTGTTTGCAGTTTGCGAGAAGTCATGTGGGGGACACAGCAAACATGTGAAAGAAGGTGCTCTGGTCAGATGAGACCAAAATTGAACTTTTTGGCCTAAAAGCAAAAAGCTATGTGGGGCGGAAAACTAACACTGCACATCACCCTGAACACGCCATCCCCACCGTGAAACACGGTGGTGGCAGAATCATGTTATGAGGATACTTTTCTTCAGCTGGGACAGGGAAGCTGGTCAGAGTTGATGGGAAGATGGATGGAGCCAAATACAGGCCAATCTTAGAAAAAAGCCTGTTAGAGTTTGCAAAAGACTTGAGACTGGGGCAGTTTTACCTTCCAGCAGGACAACAACCCTAAACACAAAAAAAGAGAGGAAAGTGCACCAAAAATGAGCCACGTCCATAAATCATTGAGGATACAAAATAAGGTAGTACTGAGTATTACCAGGGAGGAGGACTTTTTAGGCTAAGAAACAGTGGAGAAGATATAGCAGTATAAAAAATATAAATTTATTGAAAAATACAAAGGTTAAACCTTGGCCGTGTCCTGAGGAAGCCTAATGGTGAAACGCGTAGACATACAAGGGTTCACTGCACAATAATCATAGATGCTATATGTTACAATTGTCATTGTTTTTTAGATATTTGTATTTATCAAAAAATTTATATTTTTTATACTGCTATATCTTCTCCACTGTTTCTTAGCCTAAAAAGTCCGCCTCCCTGGTAATACTCAGTACTACCTTATTTTGTATCAACAACCCTAAACATACAACCAGAGCTACAATGGAATGGTTTAGATCGAAGCAAATTCATGTGTTGGAATGGCCCAGTCAAAATCCAGACCTAAATCCAATTGAGAACCTGTGGCAAGAGTTGAAAATTGCTGTTCACAGACACTCTCTATCCAATCTGACAGAGCTTGAGCTGTTTTGCAAAGAAGAATGGGCAAAAAATGTCACTCTCTAGACATGCAAAGCTGGTAGAGACATACCCAAAAAGGGGATGCAGCTGTAATTGCAGTGAAAGGTGGTTCTACAACGTATTGACTCATGCCACGCTTTTCACATATTTGTTTGTAAAAACAATTTGAAATCATTTATCATTTTCCTTCCACTTATTATATTCCACTTTGTGTGGAACACAAAACACATAATGTTTTTGGTTGTAACATGACAACATGTGGAAAATTTCAAGTGGTATGAATACTTTTTAAAGGCACTGTAGAGAATGCAGGGTCCTGGGTTTAGTAACACTTTAAATTTATGTAATCCATATGCAGTATGAACATAGGTCGGATTGAGCATTACGCACTGTAGGCCTGTGCCTATAGGCTGCAGAAGTAAAAAAACGGCTTTTCTCTTTATAGTTATTGACCACTCATTATTTTCCCATTATCAGAAGAAATGTTATCATCTCATTTACTTGAATTTAAACCGACTGGGCATGCCAGGTTAAAACCAGTACACAAGCAAATGTTTTGTTCGATGGGTATCTAAATCCAAGAACAAAATGTAATATATTGCAATTGTTGTGGCTGCATTCATTTTCTTTTTTCAGGCTAAATGCATTTTATGCAAGTAGAGGAAAAATGCCTGTTGATCCTGCCAGAAATTCAGGGTGATTGTAACTTAAACCGTGCACTGAACTGAAATGTGAAGCAATGTTATTAGACTTCCAAGTTTTCAACTGTGAAAAACAGAATTAATCCCTTATGTTCTGGGGGTGAAGAGAGGGAGGTGTTCTGTAATCGAATAAAAGAAAGTAACCCACCTTGGGTGACAATTCTGTTTCTCCATAGATACTGTACTGTGACTGAGGGTTGTCACCCTAGGGCAGGAAGCATGCTATTGGCCAAATCACCATATGAAAGTAAAGGCATAAAAACCTGTTGGAACTGAAACCATCATACTCATAAAGCCACTCCACAATAGCAAGGATGAGCCACAGTGGATCTGGCAAGCACACCTGCATGTACCTGAACCGGTAAAAAGAAACGCACCGGACCCCATGCTAGAAACTGCGGCCGCACATATGTCAACCCGGCCTAAATATAAATAAATTCACACCAAAAAACATTAGTATATATAAATTTACATGAAGTAGAGACCTTTTTTCATTTGGATATATGTATATTAATGTTTGTTGGTATGAATTTATTTATATTTAGAGCATATTTATTAATGAGCACAGGTTAAATAGGTGGCGCAGCATTAATCATGTAACACATGTTGAAATACTGTGGGAACACAAGTTTCTGTTTTCAGCCACTGATTTATATTGTATAACATTTTTATTTTGACACGTGGTTGTACAATTTATATTTTTCATTTTTCATTATTTGTGGTAAAGTAATTGATTACATTTTTGTACATTGTGAGGAGCGTGGGAGCGTCATAAATATAAGTATTTCACACGCACATTTAGCTCCCTGTCCTGGACACATTTGGATGCAAGAAAATCTCTTCATTTTACAACTGATAGCTCACAAACAAGTGTATGTTCTCTTTATAACTAAGATCTCCCAAATTTTCATTATAAAAGTGATCATTTTTTTTTTCTGTAGCAGAGATCCAGATATTAGTAGCTGCTTTTCTGTCTTTTAAAGCTATCCTTTCCTTCTTCTCTATCTGCCCCTCTTTTCTTTTATGGTGTCTCCTTGCCCTAGCAGGGTCCTATTGAGCCACCTGTTTGTATGCATTCACATAGTCCTGATGGGTGTGGGCGCTCAGATCAAAAAACTTTAGGGAAGTGCACAGAAAGCACTATACTGCAGATGGACATTAGTTGATTTGTAAGATTTAATGGACTGTGCTATCTACAATAATTTATTGCAATGTGCTATTTGGATTAGACAGATTGGTTTTTGAAGAAAATGAGGAGGCTTTAGTACTACTTTAAAATACAGTAAGTTTTGGACAGAGTCTGGGTGCCTGTGTACTAATGGGGTGATTTCCATTCATTTCCTGTCCTGCATACACAACAGGCAATTTCTCCTCACCTTCTTTTCTGGTGATAACTGCAAAGTCTTGGATTTCCCGTCACCTTGTATTCCCATTTGTGCTTTATGGTGTGCTGTATTGCACTTATGTTGGGGTGCACTTGCAAGGTCTATTAAAGTGGCATTCATACTAAATGTCAATGCAATACTCTGCTGACGCTGTGTTGCCATGGGGGTTATTTACGAAAGGCAAATCCACTTTGCACTACAAGTGCAAACTACAAGTGCAAAGTGCACTTGAAATTGCACTTAAAGTGCACTTGGAAGTGCAGTCGCTGTAAATCTAAGGGGTAGATCTGAAATTAGTAGAAGCTCTGCTGATTTTATTATCCAGTCATGTGCAAGCTAAAATGCTGTTTTTTTTAATTTTCCTTGCATGTCCCCCTCGGATCTACAGCGACTGCACTTCTAAGTGCACTTTCAGTGCAATTTCAAGTGCACTTTGCACTTGTAGTTTGCACTTGTAGTGCAAAGTGGATTTGCCTTTAGTAAATAACCCCCCATGCGTTGTCGGGGCACATATTACAGCATGTTCCTGAGACAATTCTGCAACAGATTCACATACACGTTACTGACAGTTACATGAATCTGTCACAAATCATGCAATTTTTTTTTCCGAGGACTGGAAAAAGACATCTAATAGGTGTCTACAGCACTTTTTAGGATTTTCTAGGGTGTATGCACTTAGTAATTAATATCACAGTAACAATTACAACTTAAAATATTTTATCCACAAAAAAAAATACGATAAAACATTTCCTGAACCAATCAGCTGTAAAAAATGTACACAAGCATAACCTTTATCCACCGGAGAACAGCTGGGGCTGATTGGATTTAAATCTTTAAACCGACTGAGGGGTGCAAGGATGGAGTAAGAGGGCTTCATGCATCCCAAAAAAACACTAATTTGACGTTACTGCCGTAAAGCTGAACTCCAGGTATAGATTTTTTTGCATAGTTACATTGGTCCAGCTTGGCTCAAAGTATATGTATTGCATACATGGCTGATCAATTTGGAAGTGGAGAATCACAATAGTAGCCACCACCACAATGATCCTCATGGTCTTCCTGTGCCTGTGCTGAGCAGCTGCCTTGCTACATAGTAGCCACAGTAGGTTACCCACTTGGCAGGGATGCCATTTAGACACCTTGTATTTTTGTCAATTAAAAACATTTTTTAATTGGATGAGATGGAGATTGTGTTGTCAATGCCCTGCCTCTCCAACTTCTCCAATCAGAGAATACAAAGCATTCTCTGAATGGTACTTGTTCCAAATGAGTGATTGTAACGAAACATCCCACACTCCGCATGTGTGCTTTCGTCATATACCACTTCCTCCCAGTCTGAATATAGATATTAGATATTCCAACTGCTAACAACTCCAAAGAAGGCAATACTCATTTTGCTGAACATGGACTGTTTATTGAAAACACAGGTACACAGGTAATACTCTGGACAAACCCTCCACCTTTGCATTTCGGGCGGGGTAGACTGTCCAATCAGCAGTGAGAGCTGTTGAAGGAATTCACCCCCACCAATTTCACAGCTAATCCACATACACATCCCATAATATCCAAGGCAGACAGACACAATAGAACACTGGAATACAGCCACACCCCAAACGGCAGAGACCATCATGGCCTCCTTAATAATGTCCTTTTGCACTACATAACAGAATATCTTCCTATATGCTTGTAGCTCCCTCAAATGCCAGGGCCCATAGTCGGTAGGCAAGAGGCAAGCATTCAGTCCCCTCCAAAAGCCTCTGTCCCAGATGAGACTGTCACAGTGACCCTGTCTTTTATTTTTTTTAATTCTTTATTTAATTGTCAAGGAATTCGGCACAGCAATGCGGAACAATACAAAGTCACATCCAGTCACTTTCAGTGCACAACAATCACTAGGTCAACCTGAAAAAAAAAACACACTAATAAGTACACCAAATGTTATCAACAGTACAAAGCACAGGATGGTCAAAAGTATAGATTGTCAAATTCCAAGAAATTTTTGTATATTATATGAAAGACCAAAGAGTCGGTATTGTAGACCAAATAGAGGTGCAAAGTGCACATTAAAGGGACAAAGAGAAAGTGAAAACGTCTAGGAGATGGGAAGGAATTAAGAGCTGAGGGGGAAGCAAGGTGAGGGAGAATTGCCGGATAGAGGGGGGGCAGGGAAAGAAAAAAAAGGGGGAACTAAATGATGAAGTGTACTCCCTCTCGAAGCGCTCACCCAAAAGAACTCACCGCACCATCAGTCGCCCTGAAGAACTGTTAAGATTGGGAGGCAAGTGGGGTCTGATCCCTATAAAAGAAGTAGGGAGTCCAGATCTTCCAATATTTGTCCTCCCGTTCCTTCAAGATCATAGTGAGATCTTCCATAACCTGGATTTTTGCAATTCTCGCCCGCCAATGAGCTACTGTAGGGGGACTTGCACAATGCTGGAATACAGGCGTTAGCCGCTGTGAGTAAATGACTGAGTAGTAAATTCTTAAATCTCTTGTTAGATAATGGAGTATAAATTAACATATATGCCCTATTAAGGGAGAGTGACCCTGTCTTCCCTATGCAGCAGGGCAGCAGTACTCTATACCAGGGACCAGCCAGGTATAGAGTACAGGTGTATAGAATACAACTATGCAAAAAAAAAAAATCCCTACCTGGAATTCAACTTTAAGGAGAACATGCTGTCAATAGTCTGGTGACTGTCAACAGGAAAAAGGACTTTTGAAGACTGAAAGCAAAAACACACCTATAACAAATAGGAGGTGGAGGCATACCTCCACCTGGCCCATGCTGCTATTGCTTTACTAGTAAGGCCGTGGGCTGGAGGAAGCCAATGAAGTGAATGGTTTGGTGCAGTCCAAACATTCGGGATGGCAGAGTGCAATAATGTTCCAAAAGAACACAAAAACAATATACCCTCTATACACCGGCCACCTGCCATGTGTGAACTTTAAAGTGGACATGAAGGTTCTCAAAACCTTTTAGTAATGTAAGGCTGCAAGAACTACTGTATTTATTGGCGTATAACACGCACTTTTTCACCCTGAAAATCGGGTGCAAATAGCATGTGCGTATTATATGCCGATAGTGCAATTTGGGCTCCCTAGGAGAGAACGGGGAGGGGGGCAGGACGAGCGCCATCAAATTACATACAGCCATAATCTCCTGTCTACTCAGCTGCCTCTGTAATAGGAAGTCCCATCTCCTGGGCTGGCATTGGACCAGTGTTCTGTCTATCATAGAAGCCGGTCCAGGAGGCGGGACTTTGTATTAAAGAGGCCGCTGAGTAAACAGGAGATTCTGGCTGTATGCAATCTGACGTCGCTCGTCCCGCCCCCTCCCTGTCCCCTCCAAGGTAGCAGTAATCTGAGGTGAGGCTGCAGATAGGCATTGATCAGGCTGCAGATGGACATTGATCAAGCTGCATTGATGGGCAACTGTGAGGCTGTAGATGGGCATTGATCAGGCTGCATTGATGGGCAATTGTGAGTCTGCAGATGGGCATTGATCAAGCTGCATTGATGGGCAATTGTGAGGCTGCAGATGGCATTGATCAGGCTGCAGATGGGCAATGGTGAGGCTGCAGATGGACAATGGTGAGGCTGCATTGATGGGCACTGTCCCTTTTTTTGCTTCAAAACCTGCATAAAATGTATATATTCTCCACAATTTTCAGATTATTTTAATCCCAAATGTATAACGGCAAGGTACATTTTGATAAAACTGGTCCTAATATATGTGTGTGTGACTGTTGAAAATACCTTAGGTTGCAATCAATTCCTCTAAAATCTTTCCTCTAAAAAGTTATCTAATGAGTCTGATTTGCTAAGGGCCCATTTATAGTTGTGTGGTACATTAATACATGTGTGTTAACAAGTAACATGCTGCTCGTTAAAATTCACTGTGTTAATGCAATCCTTTAAAAACAATGGGCTTTCAATGCACCAAAACATCACAAATATCAGACATGACACAAGTTTGTTGCCCAATCACACGGCCATGTTGCCTTAATGTGCTGGGGTGCTATTCAAAATGAACGTGGTTGTTAAGCCACTATAATCTATTCATGCCATCCCCTCTGTTATATAATAATTTGTGTCCGATCTATATACCAAAAATGCCATCTATACTACATATCAGAGCGTCTCCCGTCGCTCACGTGACTCCTCGGCTCTCTCCCCGGCTGACAGCTATAGCGGCGGGGCCGAACATTCCCGCTGACGTCAGCCAGGGAGGAGGGGAGGAGAGAGGAGAGAGAGCTGAGCGGTCATGTGAGTGCTGGGAGACGCTCTGATTTAAGGAATAATCTGCATTTTTTTAATATAGATCAGACACCGGGACACATATTGTTATATAACAGAGGGGATGGCATAAATATATTATAGTTTTTAAAGCAGCAGGAGGGGAGGGGCAGGCACTGTCACCAGGGACAGGCAGGGAGGGAGTGGGGAGAGGAGGACAGAGAAGGACAGAGCAGAGCTGCGGATGATGGAGGCATGTAAATTGACCACGGTGTCAGGGCTCAGCAGCCATGATAAACTGTGGTCAGTTTACAGGGGGGAGGGCAGAACCAGGCAGGATCAGCCAGGTATTTTAGGTGATACAGGAGAGCAAATTACACAGCACAAGCATTGTGCTATGTAACATGATTTAAGGGAACAGGATCCTTTTTTTTTTTTTTTTTTTTTTTAGGGTAACAAACACTTTAATGGCGTCACAGTTTGTCATTGCATGTAACATATGTTGCTCTAACATATGCATTAATGCCTGTGCTCCTGTAATACATTGATGTAAATCAGCCCTAAAGGATTTGAGAATATTCACACAAAAAAATGTGTGAAAATTTGCTTCAATTATCCAATCATGTAAAAAGAAAATCCCTGGTTATTTATTTTACCGGCACGTGATTAATAATTGAAGCCGATATTCACAAAATGTATTGTGTGAACATTCTCTAATCCTCAGTAAATCAGCTTCATTAGATTGGGGTTATATAAATATGGGACTTTCATTAATGGATAGCAGTAGCACACAACTTTTGCTACAGCTTCTAATCAGTAGTCCAATATATACAGTATAGCAATGCTGTCTAGCTTCTTGTATTATGAGTGCTCTATTTGCTCTGGCATGAAATTAGCGAATGTTTCATTTTTACTGATCAGACCTCAAACACTGTAGCTGTTGTTACCATGGCTACCCGCTGTGCCCATCACAGCTTCTGCATAGAATGTGTTTTATGTCTATAGCTACACGCGTGCTACCTCGGCTGCTGAGTTATGTCCGGTTTTCTTTTCCAAAACAGACAAAACTTCAAGTATTGCTCTGTTTCCTTTTTCCCATTCGCCCATAGTTTCCCAGCAGAGCGAGGCCAAAAAAAGTAACTGCTTTCAAAGTGCAGTCTGATTAGCTTGGTAACGTTCTGCTACAATACCCAAACAGTACAAAATTGAGAGCTGCCAATCACTTTGCTTCAAGTTCACAGAGATGTCTGGCCAGTTCTTTACGGTGAAATGTCTTACTATTTATGCCACTTGCGCTATTTTGTTTCAGTATGCTCTTATATTAAAGTGGTTGTACATCTCAGACATGAAATATGAACAAACCCTCTATAGCAGTGATTCTCAACTCCCGTCCTCAGGACCCACCAACAGGCCAGGTTTGCAAGATAACCAAAACACATCACAGGTGATATCATTTGCTGCTCAGTGATTGCAGTATTCTGGTCTGCATCACCGCAAGGTAATACTTAAAATCTGGCCTGTTAGTGGGTCCTGAGGACAGAAGTTGAGAACCACTGCTCTATAGCATGTACTTGTCTCAATTAAGAGCACTAAGGGATTGATTTACTAAAGGTAAATAGACTGTGCACTTTGCAAAGTGCAGTTGCTCTAAAGCTTAGTAATTGAGGTAACGCTTTACTTTGCAAAAAATACCCAATCACATGCAAGGAAAATGAAAAAAAAAACAGCATTTCTGCTTGCACGTGATTGGATGATGAAAGTCAGCAGAGCTTCTGCTCATTTACTAAACTCTGTAGCAGCACAGTCTATTTGCTTTTAGTAAATCAACCCACAAGTGCCCTTTCTGTCTGGTTTTTCCTTCCACTGCAATCAGCATGAATCTCTTCTGACAAGTTTTCCTGACACCAAGAGAAAAATGGTGACGGGGAGGGAGCTCCAGCAGATTGACAGCCTCAGCTCTGTGTGAAGTGGGAGGGTCCGTTTCTTCCAATCAGCTCTCAGAGCTCTCCCCACTATTCTCTGCAAAGTGTAATTTCAGCTCTCTGCCCCTTTTTTTCTGAAGTCTCAGACAAGCTTATAAATTGTGCACTTTGAACGGACGTAGAGAAGAGAGGGCTGCAGATAAATTGGTACAACTTATGTAGGAGGATTTCTTTAATCTCTGTGCATCACCTAAGGGCCAGTAACTTCACTGGGTATATGGAAGGGTTTAACCACTTTAATATACAGTGGTGGAAAATAGTTATTTTAAACCCTGCAGATTTTGTAAGTTTGCCCACTTACAAAGAAATGAAAGAGGAAGTAAACCCTGATGGGTTTTACTTCTTTTGCTCCCTGCAAATTAAAAGCATAATGGGCTAGTATGCATTGCATACTAGCCCATTATGTGACACTTACCTGCAAACGAAGCCCGCGCTGTCCTCTATGCAGGCTGCGTCCATCTTTGTCCCACTTCCTTCCGGGGCCACGGACTCCAGGCTCTGTGACTGTCTGGAGCCGCCTGATATCACTCCCGCGCATGCGTGTGGGAGCCGTCAGTCACGACACACGCTGGGAAAGAAACGCCACGGATCGGCGCACTACAAGTAAAATATCTCCTAAACGGCGCATGTTTAGGAGATATATCCACTACCTATAGGTAAGTCTTATTCTAGGCTTACCTATAGGTAGGAGTCACACAAAATAGTTTACAACCACTTTAAGGGTCTACAGTATAATTGTTATCATAGGTGTATTTTAAATGATAGAGAGAGAAAATCAACCAAAAATGCAAAAAAATATAAACTGAGTTGCAGTTCAGTGAGTAAAATAAGTATTTGATCCCCTACCAATCAACAATAATTCTGGCTCCCACAGACTGGCTACAGTATGTGCTTATGTGGTACACAGATTTTCCTGTCAATTCAAGAAGATGCTCCTAATGACAACTCGTTATGTGTATAAAAGACACTTGTCCATAGAATCTCTTTCTTACATTCAAACCTCACTATCATGGGCAAGACCAAAGAGCTGTCAAAGGACGACAAGAATTTAGACCTGCACAAGGCTGGAATGGGCTACAAGACCATTAGCAAGAAATTTGGTGAGAAAGAGCCAACTGTTGGAGCGATTATTTGCAAATGGAAGAAATACAAAATAACCATCAATAGCCCTCGGTCTGGAGCTCCGTGCAAGATTTCACCTCATAGGGCAAGGCGGGAAAAGTGAGGAATCAGCCCAGAACTACACGGGAGGAGCTTGTAAAAGATCTCAAGGCAGTTGGGACCACAGTCACCAAACAAACCATTGGTAACACAATACGCCGCCATGGATTCAAATCCTGCAGCGCTTGCAAGGTCCCCCTCTGCAAGAAGGCACATGTACAGGCCTCTCTGAAGTTTGCCAGTGAACATTTAAATGATTCATAGAAGGATTGGGAAAGTGCTGTGGTCAGATGAGACCAAAATTGAGCTCTTTGGCATTAACTTGACTCACTGGAGGAAAAAAAAATGCTGACTACGACCCTAAGAACACCATCCCTACAGTCAAGCACGGTAAAGTTATGCTTTGGGGCTGTTTCTCTGCTAAAAGTACAAGCCGACTTTTCCACATTGAGGGGCCAATGGACGAGGCCATGTATTGTAAAATCTTGGTTGAGAACCTTCTTCCCTCAGCCAAAACACTGAAGATGATTGTGGATGGGTCTCCCAGCATGACAATGACCCAAAACATCCGCCAAAGCAAGAAAGGAGTGGTTTAAGAAGAAGCACATTATGGTCATGGAGTGGCCTAGCCGGTCTCCAGACCTTAATCCTACAGAAAATTTATGGAGGGAGCTGAAACTTCGAGACAGCCAAGAAACCTTAAGGACTTAGAGAAGATCTGTTAAGAAGAGTGGACCAAAATCCCTACTGAGATGTGTGTGAACCTTGTAACCAACTACAAGAAACGTCTAACCCTTGTGCTTGCCAACAAGGGTTTCTCCACCAAGTACTTATTTTACTCACTGAACTGCAACTAAGTTTATAGCATTTGTATCATGCTTTTTTCTGGATTTTGGTTGATATTCTGTCTCTATCATTTAAAATACACCTACGATAAAATTATAGACCTTTCATTCCTTTGTAAGTGGATAAAATTACAAAATCTGCAGGGGATCAAATAATTATTTCCCCCACTGTATAGGCCAACACAAAATACTGACCCAAAAAGACATGTATATCTGAACTTGTGGAAAGCATACAGGATGGATGGTTATGTGTAAATGCTTTTGTCTGTAGATCAAACGTTGAGTTCGGAAATTATTACTACTCAAAAATGTCTCATCTAATTAGTTAAAGCAGATCTTTACTCATAAAAGCAATTTCCTCTCATCTGCTCCCCATTCCCTTCCGCTTTCATAATTGAAGATATCAAAAAGGTTATGGGGTATTCCTGCGCTATCGTGAGACGGGGTGAGGGAGAAAAGAAGAAGCCCAAATCAAAGTAAAACAAGGAAAAGCAGCCTACACCGAATAGGGTACAGCCTGTCCCCAGCTAGAGTAGAAATGGATAAAATGTGGTGCTGCGCTAATCCTTTAGATAGGCAATGGTTATACGTGTAATAACTCAGTGATGGTGGGTGCCTCCAAGCACAAATAAAATAAATATTTTCAGATATAAATAAATAATATACCAATAAAACAGTGACAGTGGTAAAAGTATATAGTGATGATATATCTGACTATATACTTATTATACAGGTGCTCTGCTCTGCTAGTGCTAGCAATAAAACACACGCAATATGTGAAAAGTGATTAGTGCTTATACATCATAATACACAGAATATATATAAGTATATAAAAAATATATATATAGCAGCTAGCTTTAAACGTAACCAGTCTCTGATTGGCTTAGCATATACCTGGTGTAACTCAACACACTCCCAGGTGTGTGTATATATACAAAGTGAACCGTGCTTAAAGTGCATAACATACAGTTACAATCTTAATATGGCTAAGTGATAAAAGGTTCATTCCTATGCATGCAAATAACGCATGCAAAAAAATATAATATAAATAATGCTCCGCTTGGAAATGATAAATTATTCAAAGTCCACAAAATATGAGTGATTCATTTGGTGCTAAAATATAGGTGACGGTGATGGTAAATCTTCATGCAGCAACGCACATACTGGTGGGCAGTAGCCCCTTACCTGAAGGTAATGGGGTACTCGCATTTAGCCACTTTGAGGCATGGCAGCCTTTGTAGAAACCGTGGAAACAACCAGCTGTGAGAGATGATGGAGATGTGGTCCTATCCTGGTCACTTCTCTTATGGGGGCGTCTAGTCCTTTCAAGTAGTGTCCCGGGGTCAACCAGATAAATTAGAAAAGGAAGCCCACAATAGTATAATATTGTATGGAAAATGTACCACTTTTTATAAAAAGAATCATGTGTACTCACATAACAATCATTAAAAACCGGGTGGAGATCCGACGAGCGGCGAGCTCGTAATACAACAACAGTCATAGAGTGCCTGTCCCGTCCCTACGCGTGACGTCACGGTCACGTGACTTCTTCAGGGGATACAGGGAGGCACTATCAGTGTCCTTAAATATCTCCCCATAGACTGTAATGAGCGGCCATTTTCCAAGAGCCGCCAGGAAGTGTTAAGGACTTAAGGACACTGATAGTGCCTCCCTGTATCCCCTGAAGAAGTCACGTGACCGTGACGTCACGCGTAGGGACGGGACAGGCACTCTATGACTGTTGTTGTATTACGAGCTCGCCGCTCGTCGGATCTCCACCCGGTTTTTAATGATTGTTATGTGAGTACACATGATTCTTTTAATAAAAAGTGGTACATTTTCCATACAATATTATACTATTGTGGGCTTCCTTTTCTAATTTATCTGGGTGACCCCGGGACACTACTTGAAAGGACTAGTCGCCCCCATAAGAGAAGTTACCAGGATAGGACCACATCTCCATCATCTCTCACAGCTGGTTGTTTCCACGGTTTCTACAAAGGCTGCCATGCCTCAAAGTGGCTAAATGCGAGTACCCCATTACCTTCAGGTAAGGGGCTACTGCCCACCAGTGTGTGCGTTGCTGCATAAAGATTTACCATCACCGTCACCTATATTTTAGCACCAAGTGGATCACTCATATTTTGTGGACTTTGAATAATTTATCATTTTCAAGCGGAGCACTATTTATATTATTTTTTTGCATGCGTTATTTGCATGCATAGGAATGAACCTTTTATCACTTAGCCATATTAAGATTGTCACTGTATGTTATGCACTTTAAGCACGGTTCACTTTGTATATACACACACCTGGGAGTGTGTTGAGTTACACCAGGTATATGCTAAGCCAATCAGAGACTGGTTACGTTTAAAGCTAGCTGCTATATATATATTTTTTATATACTTATATATATTCTGTGTATTATGATGTATAAGCACTAATAATTTTTCACATATTGCGTGTGTTTTATTGCTAGCACTAGCAGAGCACCTGTATGATAAGTATATAGTCAGATATATCATCACTATATACTTTTACCACTGTCACTGTTTTATTGGTATATTATTTATTTATATCTGAAAATATTTATTTTATTTGTGCTTGGAGGCACCCACCATCACTGAGTTATTACACGTATAACCATTGCCTATCTAAAGGATTAGCGCAGCACCACATTTTATCCATTCATAATTGAAGATAGTATCTTTAATTTTTTTTAAGGAAATAACTTTTTTTTGTCACTAGTGGCCCCTCACTTCTGGATTCCTTACCTAGATGAGAATGACCTATTATCCACCAGCGGCAGCCATCAAGGATACCTCAAAGGATACCTCATTGGAGGCTGTGCCAAAGTATCATGTTAATTTGAACCAGCTGGCTGTTTAAGACCTGTGGCAATTCTGAACATGCATTGTTGGGGGGCAACTTTTGTTGTTCAAGATGGTGACATGGGATGTGCAGCAGGTAAGAAAAGGACAACACAGGATTCACTGGACTGGGGATTATGATATATGGCAATTAAAATTCATTAGAGAGGCAGGAAGCTTGTGGAACAACTTACAAAGCCTTTGATGTGACCAGTGGTTCAACATCAGTTACTCCTCTTGCAATGCCCTCCTTCTCTAGAACTCCCTTTCATTAACTATCAGGCACTCATCTACTTTGCAACACCTTATAAAACCCCTTCCAGTCAAAAACATAAAAAACATAGTTCACATTTCTTGTTTCAGACTGTAAGCTATATGTTAAGAGGGTACTCATTCTGTCCTAACTGTGAACACTGTCCTATTGATCCTGCCAGAACTATTGTGAGTTGATAACATTCTGTGCTCACTACCCATGCTGTCACATCGCTCCCTGTTATCTCTGAGGACTAGGGCCCCCCTTCCATGTTATTGAGAAAAAGGGAGGTGTTCTATAGTCTTGTTCTAGGTTGGCAACAGTGCTTCTCCATAGCTACCATACAAACCATGAGCATTGTAACTCTGGGACAGAAAATGTGTTACTGACAGGATCACCAGGTGAAAAAAAGAAAAAAACCTCATCTGACCACCTTAAACGTACCATGAAGATTCCGCGGCCACATGGAAAATGTGTTATGGTCAGTTGAGACTAAAATGTAATTATTTGGCCTCAACACCAAATGATATGTCTGTCAGAAATGCAATACAGCTCACAATCCAAATAACACCATTCCTACAGTAAAGCATGGAGATGGTAATATCCTGGTATGTCTCTGCAGCAGGGACTGGAGCACTTGTCAGGATAGAAGAAAAATGGATGGGGCAAAATAGCTTCAAATTCTTGAGCAAAATCTGCTGCCCTATGCCAGAAAGTTGTCAATGTAATTGTGACAGACTCACCCGGGACAGAGGCTTTCGGAGGGGACTGAAGGCTAGCCTCTTGTCTACTGACTATGGGCCCTGGAATTTGATGAAGCTACAAGCATTTAGGAAGATATTCTGTTATGTAATGCAAAAGGACATTATTAAGGAGGTCATGATGGTCTCTGCCAGCTTGGGACTCAGTGGACAGATGTATGTGAAAGGAATGCTGATTAATGAGATCTTGATAGCCCGGGTCTTTCACTCAATAGTTTATTGAGTTCATTAACACACCTTTGTCTCCTAGCAAACTATTGGGGGATGTGTTTATACTTATGTGTATTGTAAGCTGTGAGTGAGGAGACGGCAAGTCTACCCTGAATGGTCATATCTCTGAGTCACCTAGTCTGGGTAAATGATTAGTAAACTAGCTCATGTTAATTAGGTTTCTGGTTACAGTTTGTATTGTCATCCTGCTGTATATTTGTGTGTCATCTCAAATAAATCGGTTCATGTTGAGCAACCAAACGAGTATTGCCTTGTTTACTGGTTGTCAGCGGTTGGAATATCTGATATCTATATTCAGACTGGGAGGAAACTGTGTACTGACGGAAGCACTCAAGCGGAGTGCGACGGGGATCTGTTACATTGGTGGCAAGCAGTGGGATGCTTCCTGCAGTCTGGGACATCCAAACCTCCACCTGGATCCAAGATCCGGATAGCAGGAGAGGAGAGGTACAGATACCAGCCGCCATGGAAGAGGAATTCGGAAGGAGGTTGTGAGAGATGCAGATACAGCACAGAGGACCAGTATCAGAGCAGGTCCTGCTGGGATGGTATGATTCTATCCGCTGAAAACTCTGGAAGGAAATGCTAGCCCGTGAGCAGCACCACCAGGGAAAAGTTCTCCCCTCCATCCAGGAAAGGTACTGATCGCAGTATGGATTGCGGGTTCTGTTTTTGGGAGAAAAACCGCAAGGCGCAGACAGCTGAATTAAACAGGTTGGTCTGGGCAGAGATGCGGCTGGATGAGAGCTACAGAGCCATCCAGTGGCATGTATCCCAGCCTTGGATAGCGGATGACAGCCCAACGGAAGGCTTTAGTTACGGCAGACTGGGACTGTTGTACGTGAAGCTGACAGGGGACCCTAACTTTGGTAGTGATTTGGGGTGGTGGTTGGACGAAATCATGGATGTCAGAGGAGAGCTACTGAACGTCTCGGAAGTGCACTTGAAGATATAGAGTTTATGGCCCTTCAGGAATGGGAGCTGGAGATCGCCTACTGACGGCTGCTAGACTCTGCTCAGCGCCAGACAGAGCTGGGCTCCCTTTGTCTGGGACTATCAGGAAATACCAGCAGACAGCTCTGAAATCCTGACCATAGAGTGGGAAAGGTGGCATAGTAACAGTGTGCTTTGCCAACCAGCCCCCGCAGCTATGGACGCGGAGGTCTTATAACGGATGCAGCAAGTGCTGACTGACCTTGACGAACCTGTTTCTGCTCAAGATGAGATTGGATGGAGGAATGTGCCTGTTCAGCAGCATGCCAGAGAATCGGCAGTGGAAAATCTGGAGATTACCATCCCCAAAGCCCAAAGCTGAAGTGTTGACAACAGGGCAGAGGTCTGCTAACCTCTGCCCAGCACCGATTGCATCTTTTGCGTTCCACGGACAGGAGATGGTGAACCTCTATGCCCAGACACCAGTTGCACAGAGACAGGGAATTTGATAGACTTTTCTGCTGAAGAAGAACAACCTGGTGAGCCTCCAGCAGAAGAGCTGGTATAAGGGCCAAACTTCACTGAGCTCTGCCCAGCACCAACAGCAGTATCTGTGAAGTTACAAGGAACTTCCCCAGCTGAAGCACTGGCCACCAGACAGAGGGTCCAAGACAGTTCCGGAGGCTCAGGGTGAAAAGGTGGCGGTCACTTCCCAGCAGCAGATCAGGATACAGGGGGAGAAGGGAGAGGAGGTGTTTGTCATCCCTCCCTAACAGTTGGCCAGGGTGGAGAAAGCGGTCTTTCCTCCCCAGTAAAGATCCGTGCACCTGGGAGACAGTACCACGGACATGTCGTCCCAGCAGCAAGATGAGGGAATGGAAAAGAAAGCAGCAGGCTCACCTCCCCAATGGTAGCTACACAGTTTGGGAGTGGAGGAAGCCAGCCTCCTGCCCCAACGGTTAGCCGGAGCGGAGGATGTGGAGTCCCCAGCAGAAATGCTGGCAACAGGACAGAGTGCTACCAACCTCTGCCCCACACCGGCAACAACTGTGGAGTTCCAGGGATCCGGGGAAGTCGGCCCCTCTCTCCAGCATCAGCTGAATCACTGGCAACAGGGCAGACTGCCACTGGCCTCTGCCTAGCACCTACAATGTCTCTACAGCTTCCGGAAGCTAGGGCGATCGGCCCCTCTGCCCAGCAGCAGACCGAGCCGAGGAATGTTAAAAAAACCACCAAGCTGAAGCGCTGGCAACCGGACAGAGTGCCAATAACCTCTGTCCCACACGTACTGAGGTCAACTATTCCTTGCAGCCAAGAATGGAGATCATGCGGACTGACTATGTGGGTTCACTCTGCCCGACTAACGCATGTCCAGACCAGGTGGGGGTCTGAGACCTTATTAGTTGACCTTTGATGGGGGAGAAATGTGACAGACTCACCCGGGACAGAGGCTTTTAGAGGGGATTGAAGGCTAGCCTCTTGCCTACTGACTATGGGCCCTGGCATTCGAGGGATCTACAAGCATTTAGGAAGATATTCTGTTATGTAATGCAAAAGGACATTATTAAGGAGGCCATGATGGTCTCTGCCAGCTTGGGACTCAGCGGACAGATGTATGTGAAAGGAATGCTGATTAATGAGATCTGGAAAGCCCGGGTCTTTCACCCAATAGTTTATTGTGCTCATTAACACACCTTTGTCTCCTAGCAAACTATTGGGGGATGTGTTTATACCTATGTGTATTGTAAGTTATGAGTGGGTAGACGGCAAGTCTACCCTGAAAGGTCATATCTCTGAGTCACCTAGTCTGGGTAAATGATTAGTAAACTAGCTCATGTTAATTAGGTTTCTGGTTACAATTTGTATCCTGCTGTATATTTGTGTGTCATCTCAAATAAATCAGTTCATGATGAGCAACCAAACGAGTACTGGCTTGCTGAGACTGCCATCAATCAAGGCAGCTGGCGGATCGAGACTTGGGAAGTCAGGATGACGCTCTGCCTCGACTGATGGCAGTGACGTCAGCAGAGAGCGGACTTCAGTCTACTCTCCACTGAAAACGGGTCACAGGAGTGCAAAACTGATTGCAATCCTGTGACCCAGAGGAGAAGCCCTGCCTAAAAAGCTCAGGCTGGACGTCTCCTTTAATGGAAATATTTTAACTTACTACTCATTTTGCTAAGTTTAAGGTCACCAGCCTAAATAAAGTATTCCTGTGCTCCAGCACTAAAATTAACCAAAATCAGGACAATTTCCAGACATCCTGAAAAACCCAGGTTACTCAACTAAGCTGACAGTAACAGAAATTGCTATGGCAGCCCTGTGGTCCTTACCCTTCTGCTCCCTTAGTCTTCCTATACCCTGTGAAGGGGGCAGGTGCCCATAAGGATCAAAAAGAAGGTGAGAAGAACAAGTAGACCCCACAGCATCACCAGAACACCTCTGTTCACTGTCAAGTTAGTGTTATGACCTTGGTTATTTGGGGTTCCCGGGCCACTGTGCAAATTAATTTTAGATGCTGCATTATCTTCCAGATGCTTTTTAGTATGATGCTGGAGAAAATGGGTTTGCTTTAAATTTTATATATATATATATATATATATATATATATATATATATATATATATATATATATGTATATAGTTTCTTTCACTTGAGCTTAAGTTAGTCAGGGTTTCATGTAAATGTATACCATATTTTAATATGTACTGCAAAGGAAAAATAAATTAATCAACATATGATACATGTAAAACTTCCTTCCTATAACACACTGACATAAAAAGAAAGACCATTCTCTATATCAGCCTTTTTTAATGGCTTGTCTGTATCGTTCTATATGCAGATGTATGCAACATGTGGCCAGCTTGCTGAGTGCTGGAATCGACTTGCTAGGCAAGGGCTCTTTTAGCGTACAAAATATTCACAGCAGCCTGTGTCTCAATTTTGTGCTGTGTAACTTTCTGCTATTAAATGACTGAAACAAAAACCGACACCAGAAGAATAGAATGGCTGGTGTACAGATTCCAATTTAATCTGCTATGCCAAGTTCAAAGACTTTATAACAAGTCCTTGCTTCTGTGAGAGTTGGCAATTAACATAGAACAAGATAAAAAATATTTTGGAATTTTGGAATTTATCACATGGTATTTAACTATTTCCAAGCAAATTAACACCTTTTACAATTCATTCTAATAAGCAGGACATAATATAAAGCGCCATGACTGATATATCAGAGAGGAGATTATTTGGGGTATTTTCTTGTTAAATGACTATATACTTTACTCTGGGGTTTGCAGTAATTTCTCTTTAGATATCATCGGTATACTTAAAAGACTTTATAGGATCATCTGTTTATAGTTTATACTTCAATGGCTTCTAAGGGAAAGATAAAGAAAATGAGTAAATATGGTTACTATCTAGTTTAGATGTACATACTTAAACAAAACAGATGAACCTAGAGTAGTAAGACTTCAGGGCACCTTGCAGATGGGACAGGACCTGCCTTGTCACATCTAGGGTTGCCACCTCATCCCTTTAAACCCAAACAAATATTAATTACACAGCTTCTGAGGCTGATTAAGGTGGTAATTAAACGCACTTGTTGCCTTATCTGCATTAAATTAGCCTTCAGAACCTGTGTGATTCATATGTGTTCGGGTTTAAAGGTGGCAACTCTAGTCACATCACACATTTGCCTTGCTAATCCAGTGGTATGCAGTACTATGGTCAGCCTATAGACATTCAAATATTTCCATATTTTAAAATAATAAGTAGAACAGCTTAAGACCTCATACACAAGGGCGCCTGGGGCCAGATAACATAAAATATGAGAGTCCAGGGCCGTACACAATACTTGCATACAGTCACTGATTTCTATGGATGGCTGTATGCATCTAAATTTCATGTTATATGGCCACAGGCGTCATGTGTATGAGGCCTTAAGACAAGCCCTCACTGACCTCTGTAGCTGCAGGCCCTGTGGAGCACAGCAGAAGCACTAAAGTCATTTGCATTCTTTTCTACGCAGCTCTGCTCACACTACTCCCCCTAAAAAGCATTGCCTCAGCAGTCTTCTAATGTCCACTGTAAACACCGGGCCGTTTTGTGGGAGGGGGAGAAGTGTGAGCTGCTAAGAGAACCACTTGTTTGTCTTCAGTGCTTCTGCTGTGAATATTGATAACAAATTGCCCCATAGTGCCTGCAGCTACAGAGGTCAGCAGGGGGGCTTGTTTAAAAGCCTATTTACTATTTGTAAGTAAATAGCTTGGCAACATTTTATGTTTTAACCACTTAAGGACCAGCCTCGTTTTGGATTTTAGGTGTTTACATGTTTTAAACAGGTTTTTCTGCTAGAAAATTACTTAGAACCCCCAAACATTATATATGGTTTTTCTTCTAACACCCTAGAGAATAAAATGGCGGTCATTGCAATACTTTTTTTTTGCACCGTATTTGCGCAGCGGTCTTAAAAGCGCACTTTTTTTGGAAAAAAATCACTTTTTTGAATAAAAAAATAAGACAACAGTAAAGTTAGCCCAATTTTTTTTTATATTGTGAAATATAATGTTACGCCAAGTAAATTGATACCCAACATGTCACGCTTGAAAATTGCGCCCGCTCGTGGAATGGCGTCAAACTTTTACCCTCAAAAATCTCCATAGGCGACGTTTAAAAAATTCTACAGGTTGCATATTTTGCGGTACAGAGGAGGTCTAGGGCTAGAATTATTGCTCTCGCTCTACCGGTCGCAGGGATACCTCACATGTGTGGTTTGACCACCGTTTTCATATGCGGACGCTACTCGCGTATGCATTCGCATATTTATTTTACAATATTTTATTTATTTTTACACTGTCTTTAAAAAAAAAAAAAAATGGTGTCACTTTTATTCCTATTACAAGGAATGTAAACATCCCTTATAATAGAAAAAAGCATGGCAGGACCTCATAAATATGAGATCTGGGGTCAAAAAGACCTCAGATCTCATATTTACACTAAAATGCAATAAAAAAAAAAAAAAAGTACTTTAGAAAAATGACATTTGAAAAAATGTGCCTTTAAGAGGCGTGGACGGAAGTGACGGTTTGACGTCGCTTCCGCCCACCAGTGTCATGGAGACGAGTGAGCGCCATCTTGGCCTCACTCGTCTCCAGACAAACCACGGAGGAGGACGCGATCGCCTCCGCCGCTCCGGAGTGCACCGGATCGCAGCGGGCGGGGGGGCCCCTCTCCCGCCACCGATAAAAGTGATCTTGCGGCGAATCCGCCGCAGGGACCACTTTTATCTGACAGCCTGTTGCCGCACGAAAATGGGGATACCGGGGTTATGGCAGCTAGCTGCTGCCATAACAACGATATCCCCGTTCAAAGTTTGGATGTACATCGTCGTGCGGCGGTCTTGAAGTGGTTAAGGGGGAACAGTATTACCATTTGGCTCCAATGAGTACTCTTTCAACCTGTAAGGCACCTCTCACACGGGCATTCTGATCAGATCTGCCTGACAGTTTTTCAGGTGGACTTGGTTGGAAGATCCATTCAACCTTTTGGACTGGTGGGTATAAACTGACTTTTACACCCGCCTACCTTCGGGTTTGATCGGGTCTGCTAAAAATAAAAACTGAAGGGACTCCATCCTCTTCTGTTTAGATAGAGAGGATCAGAGACAGTCAGGTATAAACGGACAGCGGAGTCAGTTTACTCCTGATCGCCCATGGAGCAGGGTGGGGTCTCTGTCCATGTCCAGAAACTGAGTGGACATGGATGTGTCATCCGCCCGCTCTGCTCCGATCTGTGAGCTGATCCCCTGCTGATCAGAATGTAATCTACCCCATGTGAAAGAACCTAGGAGTATAGGGCACAATAACTAGGCCGTTATTAAAAAGAAGCCCTGTCATGTAAAGCCCATATTTATGGTTAAGCAAATTTTATAGAGCAATACTTTATTAAGGCAACTGAATTCTAGCCAAATGGGCAATAAAGCAGTTACCAGATGTAGAATGTTAGTTTGGCAAATTGCACATATCTGGCTAAAACACAATCAAAACACAATAAAAGTAATAAACAAAGCCGTGGAAAAATAACATCCTCATAACTTTGCCAGGCAGGTCCTCTTCAGAATGGATTCTTTCTTAAACTGAGAAGGAAGATTTGTTTTCTTCAGGAAAATGTGTCATAAATTACTGGAGTGTAAACTAATTAAATTGAAGCTGCTTTAAATTAGATGTACAGTGTTCCACTAATGTTAATACGTTAGCTTTCCTTAAAATAACAACATATCTTTCCTCAAACCTGTCATGTTTTTGATAGAAGAATAATTTTTAATGTAATGCCGCATACTGGTGATTTAGTTCTTAAACGTTCTTTGTTCCTTAAATGAGGAAACTAATAAACAGGCTGTTTCTATGGATAACTATTCTGGAGGAACATAACCATGTGGCCGACAGGAGTCAACATTGAATTGAGGACAATAATAATATATAATGCCATCTTATCTCCTGGTGTATAATTCTAGTTCATGATTTAAAAAAAAAAAAAAGGTAGCCCAACATTTGTAAAAAAAAAATGCACCTCTTGCTACAATACTCAACTACTTTATAGTGCTGTCTCTCCTCCGCACATCCCAGAGATCCAGGACCAGTCTTCTTCTTGAATGACTGACACCCGGTGTTATTTAGCTCACTTCCTGTAAGTGTAGGTTGTCAAGAAACAAGAGACCCCATTGGATGCTTTCCCAACTATTGTTCTATATGTTCTGGTGAGAAAAAAGGAGCACGCAACAAGTGCAACAGGGGCCGCCCCCTTGGACTTTTAAGGCAGAAATAAAGGTAATGGAGTAAATAAAAGGCAACCATGTGCCACTTTTATTGAGTACACAATACCTGATCAATTTTGTAGTCATAAACAGTCACATTAAAATATACAAAAAGTACACCAATGAACCAATTAATCCGTAGACATATATATCAAACCCAAAGCTAATAATTCAGGCACTGCCAGAGTCGAGCTGAGGTCAGTCCACAAAGATTTGTAGAATACATCCCAACATGTTTCGGAAATTTTATTGGTACATATTTTCCTTCATCAGGGGAGATTTATACTAGGGTGACTTTATCTTTATATATAGGGTTCATTGGAAAGACATGGGAAATGGTAAAAACAAATGCAGGGAATCCACATTGGCTGAAAGAGTCCGCATGGACACAAAGATGGACAAGCATGCAACCCAGAGCCGGCCACTGATTCACATCCACAAGAGACGCCCCGATGTTAGACCAGCAAAGGAGTATTGCTGTCTTTCACTGTGCTGATAGAGGTGCAGACATCAGAGCGGCAGTCCTCAGACTGCCAGAGTCAAGTCCTCAGACTTGACTCTGGCAGTGCCTGGACTATTAGCTTTGGGTTTGATATATATGTTTATGTATTAATTAGTTCATTGGTGTACTTTTTGTATATTTTAATGTGACTGTTTATGACTACAAAATGTATCAGATACTGTATACTCAATAAAAATGGCACATGGTTGCCTTTTATTTATTCTATTACCTTTATTTCTGCCTTAAAAGTCCAAGGGGGTGGCCCCTTTTGCACTTGTTGCATGCTCCTTTTTTCTCATGTTTTAAGGATGTTGGCAGTCCTACACATTCCCATAAATAACCTTCTTCTTTATATGTTCTGGAGACAATTTTGCATTTTCCCTCACTTTCTGACCCAGTAGCAATGGGAGACATAGCAAATAGAGAGGGGCACAACAGTAAAAACCTGACGGGCTGTCATGGATGTCAGGCTAATGGCTGTCATTTTAATGCTTTCGTTTCAAAATTTTCAGATTAAGTGTTAGGCCCCTTTTACACCAGCGGACCCCCATCAGGTCCCCCTGTCCGTTTTTCAGGCGGACCCGATGGGACCACCCATTGATCTCTACTTGGCGGCGGATGTCCATTGTCACCTGCCGGCATCCAATCCAGGCTGCTAAAAATCAGACCAATGGCGATACATTCGCCATCCAGCGGATCGGACAACAATTGGATGTAAACGGACAAGCAGTCCGTTTCCATCCGACTGCTCCATAGAGGAGAGCGGGCTGTGTCCACTCTGCATAGCGGAGCGGACACAGACCTGTCATCCGCCTGCACAGTGGGGATCAGTGGACAGTAGACATGTGCGCTGTCAATAATCAATTTTGTTTCGTTACGTTCCATTTCGTATTAAAATGATTTCGTAATTCATGTCCAAAATTAGATTCAGATTCGTATGAGATACGAATTTTCGTTAGGTTCGTAAATTTTTTGTAACAATAACGAAAGTTCGTTATGATAAATTTATCATTATGAGGAGCACCCACCATCCCTGTGCTGTGCTGACTTCCTGGGGTTTTTAACTTTTAGGTTCGTTAACTTTTCGTGACAATAACGAATGTTCGTTATGATAAATTTATCATTAATGAGGGGCTCCCACCATCCCTGTGCTGACTTCCTATGGTTTTTAACTTTTAGGTTCGTTAACTTTTCGTAACAATAACGAAAGTTCGCAGCGCTTTACATATACTTTGTACATTCACATCAGTCCCTACACTCAAGGAGCTTACAATCTAAGGTCCCTAACTCACATTCATATACTAGGGCCAATTTAGAGAGAAGCCAATTAACCCACCAGCATGTGTTGGAGTGTGGGAGGAAACCGGAGTACCCAGAGGAAACCCACGCAGACGCAGGGAGAACATGCAAACTCCAGGCAGGTAGTGTTGTGGTTCGAACCAGCGACCCTTTTTACTGCTAGCGAGAGTGCTACCCACTATACCACTGTGCCGCTAGTGAGTGAGATTTTAAAGCTTTTTGGCCAGGGAGGGAGTGCCTCTATATGGTAAATGGTAGCCTCTCCTCTGTGATTCTGCTATTAGTGACATGTCACCAGTAGTAGAACTGCCCATCTGACATGGCCCTAACTCATTTAACAGCTCCTGCCAGCTAAACAACTGCTACAGCACAAGCAAGGGGAGGACGACGGGTAAAGTCAGGTTGCTAACAAACTGACACATTCCAAAAGAATGTATGAAAAAAAGGGAGAATAAAGCCATTGAGGCCAAATTCTATCACATTTCTCTGGGCAACCTTAATGTGCAACTACTAGTTTTTTAAAGATCATCTGAGAGGTTTATCCACTGGGAAACACAAGGACAGTCATGGCACAGCCAGTGAAGGACAACAGCCTTTCTAGCTTGAAACAAAAGTTTGTGAAAGAGGGTGGGAGCAGATGATGAGGATAAAGTCAGGGTCTGCATAACACCCAATACACAAGTAGAGTAAAAAGAACTGGACAGCCCATCAAATTACACAGGATTTCTTGGACCTTTATCCAAAACGTGTTCACCCTGGGACAAGCCCATAGCATGTGAAAAAAGTAGGTTTGGAGCAACTACTGATGGTATGGGGATGCATTAGTGTGTATGGAATGGGCAGCTTGCATATCTGGAAAGGCCCCATCAATGCTGAAAGATATATCAAGGGTTTGAGCGGCATATGATTCCATCCAAATGATGTCTTTTTAAGGGAAGGCCTTGCATATTCAGGCAGGATGATGCTAAACTGCGTACTGCATCTATGACAACAGCATGGCTTCGTAGTAGAAGAGTCTGAGTCCTTAACTGGCCTTCCTGCTGTCCAGACCTTTCACCAATTGAAAATATTTGGTGCATCTTGAAACAAAAAATAATACAAAGAAGACCCAGGACTGTTGAGCAGTTAGAATCCTATGTCAGGCAAGAATGGGACAACCCTCTAGCAACCGGTCTCTTCAGTTCCCAGATGTTTACAGAGTGTTGTTAAAAGAAGAGGGAATGCTGCACCTTGGTAAACATGGCCCTGTCCCAACTTTTTTGAGACGTGTTGCTGCCATTCATTTCAAAATGACCTTTTTTTTTTCCCTTAAAATGGTACATTTTCCTGGTTTAAACGTGTGGTACATCTTCTATTTTCTTTTGAATAAAAAAAGGGTTTGTGAGATTTCCCAATCATTGCATTCTGTTTTTTATGTAGATTTTACAGCGTCCCAACTTTTTTGGAATTGAGTTGCTTTAGAGAATTTAACCAATATTTGTGGAGTTGATGAATAATGTATGTTTGAAAATATTGCTTCCTTGCACATAAGGATACTCAACCAGCTCATACACCTTCTGCATTATGAGTTTGGCCCTTGTGTCCACCAACCACCTGTAAAGGTCTGCTAATAAAACTTAACTGTAGCCTACCTATATCGCTTGTACCAGGTCATAATGAGTGGGGTTTGGGAATTGTTCCTGGTAGAAGGACAGAGAACTTTTATACAGCTGTTTCTTGCTCCTAGACTGAGCTGCCACCACAGTGAGCTTTTCCAGATACGGACTTCTACTCTTTATGGACATTTTGCCAATTGTGAACTCAAGCGCCATTTTAGTCCTCCATATTTGCGCCAATTTCTGTTTTTGTTTGAAATTGATCCTGACGTGTGTGCCTATTTTCATCTGTGTATTTAGCCATTTGCTTGAAGTTTAGCTTTAACTTATCTAATAGCTGAAACCTGATCCACAGCTGTGAGTTGCGCTACTTTGTAAATTACAACTGTGATTTGTACCTTTTAATCAATTGTGGACCAGCCGTCCCAGTTTTATTGTGGCAGGTGGCTCGGCTGGGCAAATCGATGTTACCTTACATCGCTTTTCCTTTTGGCCACTAGAGGCGCGTGCGTGCGTGCATGCCTGCAGCGTGTGCCCAGAGCCGATGCGAGTCACTCGTGACAGAGCGAGAACTGGGATCTGTGTATTTAAACACACAAATCCCAGTTCTTTCAGGGAAGTAGAGACAGATCATATGTTCATACTAAGTATACATACTAAGTATACTATACTAAGTATACTAAGCTCCTCCTAGACAGTCCTATCCCCCTACAGTTAGAACACAGTGAGGGAACACGGTTAACCCCCTGATCGCCCCCTAGTGTTAGCCCCTTCCCTACCAGTGACATTTATACAGTAATCAGTGCATTTTTATAGCACTGATCACTGTATAATTGTCAATGGTCCCAAAAATGTGTCAAAAGTGTCCAATTTGTCCGCCGCAATATCGCAGTCCTGATAAAAATTGCAGATCGCTGCCATTACTAGTAAAAAAAAAAAGTATCAATAAAAATGCCATAAATCTATCCCCTATTTTGTAGACGCTATAACTTTTGCGCAAACCAATCAATATACACTTATTGCGATTTTTTTTTTTTTTTTTTACCAAAAATATGTAGAAGAATACATATCGGCCTAAACTGAGAAAAAAATTTGTTTTTTTGAAAAAAAAAATGTAGGATATTTATTATAGCAAAAGATAAATATTGTTTATCAAATACCACCAAAAGAAAGCTCTATTTGTGGGAAAAAAAGGATATCAATTTTGTTTGGGTGCAGTGTCGCACGACCGCGCAATTGTCAGTTAAAGCGAAGCAGTCCCATATCGCAAAAAATGGCCTGGTCATTGAGCAGGCAAATTTTACGGGCTGAAGTGGTTAATTAACATACTTGCAGGAGTTTTGATTTTCCATACAGTAATCACCTGTCCTATATTTTTCTCCTTGGCTGTGAAGAAAGATGTGTTGCCTGTAAATGGACGATGGCCTATTTTGTGGCGATAAAACTGTACTTAATATTTTATTCATCATTAAGGAGTATTTACTGTGTGACCCTGACAGCTTTCTGCTGCCTTGATAAATTATCTGATTCAAGTTCCGTGGAAAAAATGCAAAGACATAGCTAATTAACCTAACAGAACTACTTAATAAAAGCTTTTCTCGTCAATTACAGCTTCACAGCGTGGGTGCCATTCACGCACTGGAACAAGGCTCTAGCTAAGATGATTCCTCATAATGCACCCGTACCTGACACATGTAAATACAGTGTTTGGGGATATCTGAAGTGACCTTTAGTATTGCCTTCACTAAAGTATATCTGCTAATTGCTAGATAAATGTCACTGCTGGAAATGTAAAGACTACAGCTTAAACTGTTGGACATTACGGTAATACCCAATGTCTGAGAGATGTATTTTCCCCCTAAGCCAACAACTCATCAAATGAACAGCAGTATGGCAAAGGCAGTTGGGGACTCATTAGCTGGTTTCCCTTAAAGTGTTACTGAACCCAGGACCCTGCATTCACTATATCTGGTCTCCCACAGCACACAGAGCATGGAAATGCAATTATTTTAGTAAATATAAACTATAAATACCTTTTCCCATCAGCAGTTAGCGCAGTCTTATGACTTCTATCAGTGTCTGGTTAATGCTTGCAGGAGGAGTTTTCACTCTACTTTAATTGTCCTATGAGACAGGACCTCTGACTCTCTGTCTGGACAGTGCTGATTGGCCCTGTGCTGTTCACATGCACCCCTCCAAGAAAAAAAAAAACTTTTTAGCAATACACACCAAACTTAGCACGTGCAGAGTGTCCCCAAGGCTCTGTTCTATCAGGAGATGGATTGGGGACTGTGGATGAAGAGAGGATCAGAGAAGACAAGATCAAACAGCCTTTTTACACAATGCACAGGATTAACCCCTTAGGTTATACAATGAGTATAACAAGCATGCTTTACAGACTGATTTTACGTTTGTGGGTTTAATAACACTTTAACCGCTTTGAAAAGAGGTCATTGAAGCTTAGATGCCTAGACTATCGAGCCCATCAAGGGCTTGAATCTTGGTCAGTTTGAGCCGTAGGTGGCCCTGCAACCACCACCCACATACCTCCCAACTTTTTGAGATGGAAACAAGGGACACCTATTAGCAAAAGTATGTAGGCATAGGACACACCCCCTGCCGCGCCCCCTTAAAGGAGAATTATACATAAAAAAAAGATTAGTTAACCCACAAGTGCTTTTTTTTTACTACTATCATTCCTTTCCAATTTAGAAAGTGGATGAAAGGTTTAGCACTGGGAAACACTTTTTGAAAGATAAAAAGTGCATTTTATATACAACTATATAGATCAGACCAAAATGATGGACAAATTAGGTGGATAGAGGGACAGAGGGACATTGTTACAAATCAGGAACAGTCCCTCAAAATCTGGGACAGTTGGGAGCTCTGACCACCCAGCTTGACAAAAGTCTATTTAAAAATTCAGGTTGATAATATATTGGTCAAACTGCTTTCTATCAAATGCAGTCATTGTTCGGAAGTGCCAGTGTATTCAGGCAGCCGTGGGTGATGCAGCTGCCTGAATACAATAACCAGCAGGGGAGATTTCTCCACACTGTTAGCCAAGGCATGTTTGGCGACCTTTAATGCAGCAGCTTCTAAATGTTTAAAGTGACTGTGATAATAATTTGATTTGTCCACCTAAATAACTTAACTGTGTTTTATAATAACATACAGTGCCTTGCAAAAGTATTCACCCCCTTGGCATTTTTCGTGTTTTGTTGCCTCACAACCTGGAATTAACATGGATTTTTTTTATTGTGAAGCAAACAACAAATAGGACAAAATAACAGAAGAAGTCAATGTGCATAACTATTCACCCCCCTTGTGAACAGCAATCTTTAAGTCTGACCACAGATTTTCTATTGGATTGAGGTCTGGGCTTTGACTAGGCCATTCCAACACATTTACATGTTTCCCCTTAAACCACTCAAGTGTTGCTTTAGCAGTGTGTTTGGGGTCATTGTCCTGTTGGAAGGTGAACCTCCGTCCTAGCCTCAAATCACACACAGAGTGATATGCCGCATACACACGATCGGAATTTCGGCCCACAAAAAACCGATGAGAGTTTTCCGTCGAAAAATGCGACTGTGTGTATGCTCCATTGGACTTTTGCTGGCCGAATTCCAGCCAGCAAAAGATTGAGAGCATGTTCTTAATTTTTCAGTTGGAAAAAGTTCCTATCCGAAAATGCAATAATCTGTGGCAAGTCTGACGCGCAAAATTCCAACGCATGCTCGGAAACAATTCGACGCATGCTCGGAAGCATTGAACTTAATTTTCTCGGCTCGTTGTAGTGTTGTACATCACCGCGTTCTTGACAGTCGTAAGTTCAGCGAACTTTTGCGTGACCGTGTGTAAGCAAAGGCAAACTTGAGCGGAATCCCGCTGGAAAAGCCGTCATATCTTTTTCCGACGAGTGTGTACGCGGCAGTACAGGTTTTGCTCAAGAATATCCCTGTATTTAGCACCATCCATCTTTCACTCAACTTTGACCAGTTTCCCAGTCCCGACTGCTGAAAAACATCCCCACAGCATGATGCTGCCACCACCATGTTTCACTGTGGGGATGGTGTTCTTTGGGTGATGTGATGTGTTGGGTTTGCGCCAGACATAGCGTTTTCTTTGATGGCCAAAAAGTTCAATTTTAGTCTCATCAGACCAGAGCACCTTCCTCTATACATTTTGAGAGTCTCCCACATGCCTTTTCACAAACTCAAAACGTGTTTTGCTGAAAGTCATTGCTTTCTTCTGGCCTTTCAAAAAGGTGTGTATATGTAATGACAGATCATGTGACACTTAGATTGCACACAGGTGGACATCATTTCACTAATTATGTGACTTCTGAAGGTAATTGGTTGCACCAGAGCTTTTTATGGGCTTCATAACAAAGGGAGTGAATACATACGCACATGCCAATTATCAGTTTTTTTTATTTCTGAAAAATAGTTTTATGTATATATTTTTCTAATTTTACTTCACCAACTTAGACTATTGTGTTCTGATCCATCACATATACGTAATTCAGATTAAAACTAAACTAAATAACTAAAGGCTGTAATGTAACAAAATAGGTAAAAAGCCAAAGGGGTGAATACTTTTGCAAGGCACTGCATATCATGTTTATTTGTTACACTGTTTTAATGCCCTACTCTAGTACTATATTCTACTGATTTTTTTTTTTTTTTGCATTATTAGCTGACAAATTGACAAAAACTTTTAAATAAAGGAGTAAAGGGAAGCACTAATGTATTTTTGTTTCACAAAAGTTTTTTGGGGATTTTTGAAATAATAAACAAAGGGTGTTGTACAACGTACTGGATATCAGTACCAGAATACAAATACAGAGGCATTTCAAATCACATCTCCAAAGGATATGTAGTTATGCGTAAAAGTAGGAAATGGTAAATTTACAAATCCTATGAGAATTGCTCAATGACAAAATCATAAAATGCCCCTATAAGGAAAGGAAGGGATGGATGAATTCGCTCATGACTCAGACAATAAAGACTAGAAGAGGGGGAAGAATATAGAGACAAATAAATGGAAAAGAACAAACACAAAAAAGGAAATTGGGACACTGTAAAGGAAGGGGAGAAAAGGGGGCAAAAGCACTAATGTATTTTAAAGCTGTTGTAAAGCTTTTTTTTCTGAAAATAAAAAATATTTTATACTTATCTGCTTTGTGCAATGGTTTTGCACAGAACAGCCCTGAACCTCCTCTTCTGGGGTCCCCTGCCAGCGATCTTGGCACCTCCTCTTCTCCGAGTGCCCCCATAGCAAGCCCATTATTTGTGCTGGCTTAATCCCTGTGCCCAAAGACACACACAGCACAGCTAGGCCCGCGACATGTGCTCCCTTCTCAAAGGATTTGACTGATAGCAGTAGAAGCCAATGAGAGGGAAGAGCTGCTGCAGACAGGCAAAACGCTGGATGGAGAACGGGCTGGGAAAGCAGCTTTTAAAAGTTTTTTTACCTTAAAGTAACATTAAAGCTTTGTATTTTGCATTAAAATAACAAACATGTTAAACTTACCTGCTTTGTGCAATGGTTTTGCACAGAGCAGCCCCCAATCCTTTTCTTCTGGTGTCCTATACTGGCTCACCTGACCCCTCCTCTTTTTATGAGTGTCCCCATAGGTAGCTGCTTTCCATGGGGCCACTGGTGCGGGCTCGCTCATGAGTCGCCTTGTCTGCATCTATTGACACAGATAGTGTGGCTCGGCCCCCCCCCCCCCCCCCCCCGCTCCCTCGTCATGGAATTTGACTGATAGCAACAAGAGCCAATAGCGGGGATTTTAGTTTTTTCCATATTTTGCATTTTGTATATCATATAAAGACTTGGAAATGCTTTCTATTGTGGTCAGATGCATCCCATGAATAGGACTAAAGATTACCTGTCTGTATAACAATTGTCTGTCTGTATAGCAATACACAAACTGCCACTGCTGACCTGTTTTTCTGAAACTGCAACCTTTGGGGTACCGCTGTCATCCTAACTTCACTAACTGATAATGAACTTTGGACAGACATTATATTATAGGCATATTTGGTTTCCTGATACTTTACTAGCTGCATGCATATAAACAGTGGCACCATGCTTATTTCTTCAAATATTTGTTCTTGGTACTTGGATTCTGGTGAACTGCTTTTAGCTGATCATGCTGAGAATACAATGCCTACAGCTCCTCTATCGGCTGTGCCCATGCTTCCCCGAAGCCTCTGCCACTCTCCTTAATAGCAGAGCGGGGTGAGAGGTAAAACAGTGCTGTATGGAGGGTGGGAGCACGGCAGCTGCTTTGGTTAACTTTGCAAGTCAACCAGCAGGTGATTAGTTGCTTGTTAACATGAAAGGTTAACTCTGGCAGCTCCTACCCCCACCCAGCACTGTGCTACCTCTCACTCCACCCTGATGTACAGCCTGTGTACACGTCTGTGTGATGTGAAGGGGGCAAAAGACACTACTTGAGGGGGACAGAGAACACTCCTTGGGGAGGTGCAAAGGAAACAGCTTTAGAGGGGCAGAGGACACTACTGTGTCTGTGTGTGTGTGTGGGGGGGGGGCAGAGGACACTGCTATGGGGGTGGGGGGCTTCAGAGTACAGTGCTATGCGGGGGGGCAAAGGATGCCTGGGGGGGGCAAAGGACACTACTGTGTGATGGGGGGGGGGTGAAGAGGACAGTGCTATGCAGGAGAGGCAGGGGACACTACTGTTGGGGGTGGATGCAGAGGACATTGCTCTGGGGGGGGGCAGAGAACATTACTGGGGGGGCAGAGGATACTACCATGTGGGGGTGCAGGGGATTCTACTGCGTGGGGAGGGGGGAGGGGGCACTGCCGGGGGAGGCAAAGGGGCAGACAACACTAGAGTAGTTTTTTTGGGATGATGTGAAAAGGGGGCAAAGGACACCACTGGTGGGGGGGGGGGGGGGCAGAGGATACTACTGTGGGGGGGTGTTTTGAGGTGGGCCAGAAGACATTACTGTGACTGTGCTCTTCATGCGTTCTTTTTTTTAAAGGGTGGCGACACTCCATGTTGTCCAGGTAGATCTCAACGTCTGAAAGTTTGCCTACACCTGTATTAAAGCATCTCAACCCCCTTTACACATAACCTAACCAACGACACATATCCCGACCCATGGCTTATTGCCTAACCCCCCCTCCCCAACCCAACTACTAAAGTGAATCCTAAACACTTAACCTTCCTCTCAACAAATAATTCAAAGCCGGTCATACCACATCCTCACCTTATACTGCGCTGCAAATCTCCGCACCAAAAGAATACAGGTCCTGTGCCAAAGTCATGCAGCTCCAGAAAAAGTTTAGGATATGTTTAGGTCTTCCAGTAGTTCCCTTCTCACTTTGGATACTATCTTCATGGAGTTTGCATGTTCTCCCTGTGTTAACATTTTCTTCAGGCTCTCTGCTATTCAACTCCAAAAAAACTTACACAATACCACACTGGCCCTAGTTGAAAATTCCTGTTCCACCATAGCTAATCCTTAGCCTGTGCTGAGAAATACAAAGAGGGTTGGGTATACAGCTAGGTACAAAATCAATCACTGGAAACACGGAACAGCTGCTCTGTGTTCTCTGCCATGAGTTATATAATATAGTATTAGTATTAAGACATGCTATGGGGGACTCTTACCTCTAAACAGCAGTTTTTAACATCTGTATCCCACTGGGGTGATCTCCCTTTGCTTCCCGCCCTATAGACACAAGTGAGTGGTACTTTTTTCAAAGTGAAGAAAATCACCAGTTTAACAGTTGTCCCCATTGGAAGATGTCTGCCCTATAACAGCTGTCATCAGAGCATGAATCCCCATTGAAAGATTTCTGCTCTATTTCTTCTCTGTTGACATCTCACAATTTTGGATTTTCTCTCACTTTCAGTACCAAGACAAGAGAGAGAGAGTGAATCTCCTTAGCGGGGCCACAGACAATGATAAGGAACCAGAGTGAGGTTCTTAACACTCTACCATTCTATCAAAAAAAAAAGGTTTTGGCTTTTGACATATTAGTGTATCATTATACTGAAAGAGGCACTGAGCGTTGAATAACATTATATGATCCCTACTTAAATGACAAAGGAACAAATCTGCTGTCAAAAAACATTTTGCAACTCTTTATATAAGAATATCATAAAACATATTAATCTGAATACAGAATATAAAAAGACTGCTTAATGTTTTTTTTTTACTAACAGCCATAAAGCAATCTAGGGCAGCCAAACAGTCTGAATAAACTGTTTTACATGTCTCTGAGGGCCTACGATACACTTCATGAAAAGGAATCCCAGCCACAGAATGCATAAATAAAACTGTAATTGGTAATCCACTAATTCATTAGTGAAACGAGTCCAAGAACATAAAAGTCAACTTGTGAGACCAGTATCTTTAAAGGGTTGAAAGGCAGAGAGGTATTTTCTTTATTTGTAGATATTTTTGCCTTGTTGTAAGTTGAAAAACATTTGCTGATATCCTCTCTTACTCCACAGTAATGAATAGGAGTGCAGAGTGCATGGCGAGGTCCATTCGGGAAGATGTGTGATCTACTGATCAAAATTTTGCTGCACTGCTGCAAGGTGGGTAAAAATCTGGGAGGGGAGTTTGGGAACACCACACCAAAGATGCATTCACACTTTAAATAGAACTTGGAGGATAACTATATGGAAATTAACCTTGTTGACTTGCTTTTAAAAGGTGCAAGCTCCTGTGTCGTCATCTTGATTATGGTTGTCCTGAAACAAGTATTTAGGAGAGGAGTTCAGACTTTTCAGGTCTCACATGCTGCCTGTTTGTTCTAGGTCTTTGACTGAGGTATCTGCCATATGTTTAGTATCTAAAGACAAATCATTTAGTTTTTAGGTTTTTATAGTTGTCCTGGTGACCACTGTCCATGGGACAGAAAGTGATGGAAAATACATAATTTGGAATTGTCACCAAAATAGAAGGTGGAGGGAAAACTCGACTGGGGGCACTTGTTCTGTCTAAGAGGGTATTTCCCTAATTTTGGAGAGATTTGCTATCACTTCCTGTTAGGTCCATAGGACAGGATGTGAAAGGAAATCTCCCCAATGGGACAAAGGATACATAAAAGAAATCCAACAGGGGTTTTATCCATTCCTTACCCTTTTTAAAACTAGAAAAAAGTTTGGCTTTTAAAAAAGCTTTAGTGATGTCTCATATTTGATATTTCTAAACCTTTTTTGAATGAAAAGATACATAGAAATGCTATGGTTGAAATAACTACTACTATAGCAGCCTATATGGTTGCTATGGTGCCTATGGGCTGGGTGAGCCCAACTATAAATTTTGAGTGTCTAAATAGAGTCAAATGAGCACAGTGCTTAAACCAATATCTACCTGTGAATGTTGGCTGTGAATGTTGATAAATAATAAATGGCTTCAGCCAAACACTAACCATGAGAAATCATAAATTGTATGGTATCTAAACTGTGTGTGTGTGTGTGTGTGTATATATATATATATATATATATAAATATAAAATATCTTTTTATATATTTATATTCTATGTAATATGTTTCTCACAGTACAAATTCAATAGTGCATGGGCTTAGGTATTAGGTAGTGGTTTTAGCGCTACACTCATTTGATTCTATATTTAAGTAGCCTGTATGATACATAGGAGTGCTGGCAAGATTAGACAGATAGAGGATACTTTTTAAATGCAGAAGTTTCCTATGTGTAAGCAGAAAAAACACAATATACTGTGATTTCATCTTTGCATTAGTATATCATATATATATATTTTTCTAATATACATAGATGAAAAGCAGACACTGTACAGAATGCTTGTTAGAAGCATTTTTAAAGCCTTTATGCCTCAGTTATGCTTAGATCTTTGGCTGGCAATAGACTTCAGTTTTTGCCCTCTTCTCATGACCTAACCCAAGCTCCCCGTCACACACGCACACTTGTATACTTACCTAGATTCAATGGATGTGGTTGCACTGTTTGTTTACATCCAGCAGCATTAGTCTTCAATGTCCTGAATGTGCCTGGGTATTGGAGCCTCGCAGACTTCTCTGGCACCACCTCTGAGCATCTCAGCCTTGGAACCCAGCTCCATAGAGGTTTAGGGTGCACCAATGTGCAGGTGTAGCCGGACAGTGAAAATGTGCACTGCTGGATGTAAACAGAAGATCCACAGCCCTCAGATAGAGCTAAGTGTGCATCTGTGGAGAGGGAGGGTGTATTTTTAGGCCAGGGGAAGGGGGCAAAAAGGATAAATGCACTTTAATTTAAAGTGCACTGATCCTTTAAGATAAAGAAGTGAACGGGATGATATAGACAAGTGAACGGAGTCTACTGCCAGACACAGATCTAAGCATAGCTGAAGTGCATAAAAGCTTTATAAATGCTTCCAATAATCATTCTGTGCAGTGTCTGCTTCTCATCTATATATCCTCATCCTCTATCCTTTAAAGTATTTTTATGAGCTGCATGTGAAAAAGATCAGCATAAAGTAAATAATTTAATCAAAGTGTGTTCATGTTTTCAAAACTTGTATTGTTTATGGATATTATTTATATGGTGGAAGCCTCATTTGCTCATTACATATGTAGGCTCTGCTTCCTAATGATTTTCATATATCAGTGCTAGTCTATTAAACAGCGTTGGCTTTACTGAAAATATTCGCTGCACTCTCAAATGATGCCAAAAAATTATCTAGAATGCTTCAACCAGAGGCCATATTATCCTAGAGGAGCACTCTGGTTCTTTCCCTGGACTTTTACATCACTACAAGAGTCAGCAGCATGCTGCAATGGACACAGGCATCCAACGCTTCCACAAGTGTCGAATGCTAAAGAGAATAACAGAAGCTGCAGCACTGAAACACAGTGAAGGTAGAAAGCATAGACCGCTGGGGAGTTGAGTGTACTACCTCTTCCATTGTAGGGAATTGGCATATTGTTTTTTTTTTGTTTTTTTTTAGGGTCCCTTTAAGCCCAATGATAAAGTATCCAAAAGATATACTGCATGTGGCCCCTAGAACATGCCCTGTATGGACTTCTTTAAATAATATGCTATCACACTTGTGTCAGCATCAGAGCTTGAGCAGTCCTCACTGTGAAACAGACAGATAGGGAGCACACCAATCACATCATCTTCTTCAAATCAAACTTTATTTATGCAAACAAAATATACTACCAGTTCCAGCCAAAAAATCACACCTTGCTAATGCATTTCACTCTCCCAGGCTTAAAGCAGAACTGACGTAATTTTACAACTATTAATGCAGTAGAGAGCTTGCAGTCTTCCAGGGCATGTAAACTAAGTTGCACATGCGCAGCTCAGCTTACATCTCCAACACAGCCCCTGTGTGTCGGGATGACTAGCTACTACACATTCACAGGAGTTATGTCATCTCACGCCATCCAATATAGATGCCGGAGACCAGCATCCAAGAAGAAGTGTGGCACAGTGGTGTAGAGGGTAGCACTCTCGCCTAGTGGTAAAAAAGGGTCGATGGTTCGAATCCCAACCACGACACTACCTGCCTGGAGTTTGCATGTTCTCCCTGTGCCTGCGTGGGTTTCCTCTGGGTACTCCGGTTTCCTCCCACACTCCAAAGACATGCTGGTAGGTTAATTGGCTTCTGTCCAAAATTGTCCCTAGTATATGAATGTGAGTTGGGGACCTTGGATTGTGGGCTCCTTGAAGGTAGGGACCGATGTGAGTGTGCTATGTATGTGTGGAGCGCTGCATAAATTGACAACGCTATATGGGTACCTTAAATAAAATAATAATATAATAGATGAGTATCTTAATGAGACACAATGTACAGGGATAGGGACAACACTCAGGTTGAACTGGATGGACTGGTGTCTTTATTCAACCTTACTAACTATGTAAGTTGGCAAGGGACTCAGACTGTTAGAGCGGAGTTAAGTAAGGTGCTTTTAGTTCCACTTTAAGGCCTCATTCACATGGCTGTAACATTTTTCTGATCATTAGGCAAGGAAGTAAAGTTCCTGCGTAAATGATCAGTAAATAGATCTTTTTTTTAATGTGTAAAATTTTCCTGTTCTTTTTTCAATGGTATACTGTGCGGTGCATGTTTATGCAACTGTGTGACTGTCTCCATTGAAAACAATGCAGCTGCATTCAGATCTGTAAATAAAAAACGGTTGGAAATGCATTTTATATGGCGATGAGGCTTAGGCGTTCAAATAGCGTTAAGCCCAGGAGGGAGAAATGTGTTAGGCTTCATGTACACATAACCTAATATGACCACCGGCAGCGGGTAAACTCAAAACCCAGCAAAATTGTGGCACGTTATTCGGTGGGCGGTCAAAACGTTCCTATCCTGAACGCGATTCTTCTGCATTCAAGAGAGGGAGGTTAAAGGTGGTTCAATCTCCCCTAACCGCAGCAGCTCCTGAACGATCCTAGAAGCCTATGTGTACATGGACACAAAGGCTTTTGTGGAGTTGAGTTTAAGAGCTTTGGCAAAAAAACACCAAAAGCTCCTAAACTCAATATTAGGAGCTGTAGTTTACATGAAGCCTTATAAGGGGGGTTCATGGGAAGGAGTTGACAAGATGTTTTAACCACATGAATAAAGTTTGATTGAAAAAGGTGACATTATTGGTGTCTGCCCTTATGTCTCTTGTAGCGCATTACAGGGTGCAAGGACAGGCTCCCAGTGCTGGCACCTAGAGAACCCAAAGGGATTTACGGGAATTGAAGAAGTGGGTGTCCTTTTGAACTGTACTGAGTTTTTACTGAATGTCTACCATAATATTCTTACAATTGTTATGGTCATATAAAGTGTTTCCTAAAATGAACAGAACTTATGTTAATGCAATGTTGTAGTAACTGTGCTTTTTTCCTTCTTATTCTCCGAGGGTGTAAAGCACTTATATTTTCTTTTCAGACAACTGATCTTTACAAACCATGCCTATGTACCGATTATATGGCTCCAGCGGAGCAGAGTTACAAAACCCCAGGCTTGTTTTACACTTTAGTACCACACAATTTATTGAAATACTAAAATATTACAAGAGGCACTGCAGTGTTTAAATATTTTTATGTGCCTTTCAAAGAGAATGCACACACTGAAGACAGACTGCCAAGGAAGCATAAATCCCAAATATGAGCCCGTAAGAAGTAATAAGCATCTCTTCTAATGAATTTATATAGAACTGTATATAGGAAAACAATCTTCCCCTTTGCAATGTTAGTGTGTCACTTTGCTTAGTTGGTACAATATTTTTTTTTCAATACCATAGCTGCCTTATTTGTAAAGGTAGAAAAATCAAAAGGACAGAATTCCTGCCTTAGTCTGAGTGAAAAAATGCAACTATTATTTCTCTATCTTGTGGGAAGGTAAAGCCCGGTACACACTGCTAAGAGTTCAAGAGTAGACGCTGTACTAACCTCCCACCAGAACACACTGGTCAGCTCTCTCAGCCGTGATCGGATGCCGATCGGCAGACCTTTTTTGGTCATGCTCCTTCGACAGAAGCCAGCCTAACGCTCAGCTTTTGCTGGATTGTTGTGTCTGCCGAACACATGGGCCGAAGGTTCAAAAGAAACTGGCCAATTCCGCCCAATATTCGACCCCTGTGTACTAGGCTTAACATACAAAGTCTAGAAACTCACAGCTGCCAATCAGAAATCAATCGCTTAGCCTATTTAACATAATCTAAAACTGAATTGGTTGTTGTTATGCAGCGTACACACGGGCGGACTTTCCGACCGGACTGGTCCGACTGACTTTCCGACGGACTTTTGACAGACTTCCGACGGACTTTTTTTACGAACGGACTTGCCTACACACGACCGGACTTTCCGGCGGACCTAGTTCCCGACGGAGTTACGGACTTTCCAAATGAACGGACTTGCCCACACACGAACAAGTCCGTTCATTTCGAACGTGACTCGGGTACGACGGGACTAGAAAAGGAAGTCAATCTCGCCGCTTTTATCGGCGAGATTGACGCCTTGCGAGCCCCGTTGCGAGGCATACCAGGCCCTTAAGTCTGGTATGGATTTTAAGGGGAACCCCCTACGCCAAAAAAACGGCATGGGGTCCCCCCAAATTCCATATCAGACCCCTTTCCGAGCACGTAGCCCGGCCGGTCAGGAAAGGGGATGGGGATGAGCGTACGCCCCCCCTCCTGAACCGTACCAGGCCACATGCTCTCAACATGGGGGGGTGGGTGCTTTGGGGGAGGGGGGGCGCCCTGCGGCCCCCCCCTCCCCCAAAGCACCTTGTCCCCATGTTGATGAGGACAAGGGCCTCTTCCCGACAACCCTTCTTCTTCCGACTTCGGGGGTCTTCTTCCGACTTCGCCGCTGTCTCCAGTGTCTTCTCCTGGTGTCCGGTTCTTCTCCCGATGTTCGACCTCTTCTCTGGGTGTCCTGTTCTTCTGCCGGCCCCTCCGCTATCTTCTGCCACTCTTTTGCTAGCGGTGGCCCGGACTTCTGCGTCGTCTTCTTCCCTCTTCTCTTCTTCCGATGTTGACACAACGCTCTCTTCCGCTGTAATGCTGTGTGAGCGGTGCACGATGACTTATATAGGCGGTGACCCCGCCCCCTTTATAACGTCACAGTCACTGGAGATGCTGGGACTGTGACGTCATAAGGGGCGTGGTCAACATCACACGGTGACCACACCCCGTATGACGTCACAGTCCCAGAATGCCCAGGGACTGTGACGTTATAAGGGCTCGGGGTCACCGCCTACATAACTCATTGCGCACCGCTCACACAGCATTACAGCGGGAGAGAGCGTCGTGTCAACATCGGAAGAAGAGAAGAGGGGAGAAGATGACACAGAAGTCCAGGCCACTGCTAGCAAAAGAGCGGCAGAAGATAGTGGAGGAGCCGGCAGAAGAACCGGACACCGGGAGGAGAGGTCGAACACCGGGAGAAGAGGCCGGAGAGCGGGAGAAGAACCGGACACCGGGAGAAGAGGCCGGAGACAGCGGCGAAGTCGGAAGAAGACCCCCGAAGTCGGAAGAAGACCACTGGAGCTGTCTAATAAATTACTTTAAAAACCTGTCTAGTGTGTTTTTTTAATTGACACTTTTTTCCCTAGGTGAATGGGTAGGGGTACGATGTACCCTATACTCATTCACATAGGTTGGGGGTCGGGATCTGTGGGCCCCCTTATTAAAGCGGGCTCCCGGATTCTGATGAGGCCCTTGTCCTCATCAACATGGGGACAAGGTGCTTTGGAGTGGGGGGGGGCGCAGGGCGCCCCCTCCTCCAAAGCACCCACCCCCCCATGTTGAGGGCATGTGGCCTGGTACGGTTCGGGAGGGGCGCTCGCTCGTCCCCACCCCCTTTCCTGACCGGCCGGGCTGCGTGCTCGGATAGGGGTCTGGTATGGATTTTGGGGGGACCCCACGCCGTTTTTTCGGCATAGGGGGTTCCCCTTAAAATCAACACCAGACCTAAGGGACATTGTTGCATTCCCCTCGCATTTGCTGCAATAGGAAAATTTGTTTTTCCTATTGCAGCGAGCGTAAGATGCAGTACCGTGCCCTTGTCATATCTGGCCCGTCGGACCAGCATACAGATGAACGGGCTTTCCGTTAGGAACTGAGTCCAGCGGAGTTACGATGAAGAGATTTGAAGCAGGTTTCAAATCTAAAGTCCGTCGGATTTCCGACCGAAACGGTCCGTCGGAAGTCTGATGCAGACCACACATGGTCAGATTGTCCGCCGGATTCGGTCCGTTGGACCAGTCCGGTCAGAAAGTCCGCCCATGTGTACACGGCATTAGATACAGAACTTTTCACATCATCATTGCTCTGATACACAGCTTCAGCAAATAAGCTTGTAGGTGTGTCACATAGAAATGATTTATGCATTCCATTGCAGAATATGATTGCTATATGTGAAAGTACCTTATAACATCCCTAGCAGACTTTACTATGAGATGTTAGCTGGGCAGAATCGACAGCCTATCCCTTTAATTACTGACACATATAAATCGCACAGGTTCTGTGATCGATTAATGAGCAATTCCAAGCGACAGGTGAAATTGGACAGTGAATTATTGTTCAGTAAAATGTTCAGTAAAGGGAAAGTGTAGTGGTTTTGTTTCAATTACAGACAGCGATGTCTGAATGAGATGATGGGGTCTCTTTAGTGGTCAGAAACACACCAGAAATGCAGTAAATGCCCAGGGCTTCCAGTATAGGTTATGTTTCTGGCCACTTTCCTACAATCATAAAATGCTCACCAGTCTTCCCCGCTCCATGCAGACCTCTGATCAGCGCAACACCCAGCTAGCAAATATAAATCTTCTGTCCCTGACATCCCTTATTTCAGGAGTAGGCAACCCTGGAAAGGTGGAGATCTACCTGAACAACATGGAAGAGATCAAAGATAACCAGGGTGCAGCAGGTTTGGTTTCTTTTTTTTAAGGAAACCTAGCAGGGTCCCATAAAGAAAGTTTGAAGAGTTCAGGGGTCAGTAGTAAGTATCGCAGAATTCAGAGGTCCCGAGCCCCTAATGCAGAGTTCAGAGGTCATTAGTAATTACAAAGAGTGCATAGGTCAGCAGCAAGTAATACAGAGTGCAGGTGTCAGGAGAAACCATTGCAGAGTACCAGTGGTCAATTGTTTGTAAAGCAGGATTCAATAGTCAGGTGTAGGTAACACAGAGTACAGGGGCCAGTAGTAACAAAGAGTTCAGAGATCTGTAGTATGTAACCGACAGTTTAGAAGTCTACAGTATGTAATAATGTAGTAAGTAACACAGAATTCAGAGGTCAGGAGCAGCTAACACAGAGTACATAGTTCAGCAGTAAGTAACACACACAGAGTGCAGGGGTCAGGAGAAAGTACTACAGAGTTCAGAGGTCAGTAGTATCATGTAACCCAAAATTTAGAGGTCTGCAGTATGTAATGCAGAATACAGGGATCAGGAGTAACACAGAGTACAGGGGTCAGTAGTATGTAATCCATAGTTCAGAGGTTAGTAGTTTGTAAAGCAGAGTGCAGGATTTAGGAGTAAGTAACCAAGAATTCTGGGGTTAGAAGCAGCTAATGCAGAGTACAGAGGTCATTAGTAATATTGTGGAGGTCAGCAGTAAGTAACACAGAGAGCAGGTGGCAGGATTGCCAGAGTGCATTGGTATATAATATGTAAAGCAGAATTCAAAGGTCAGAAGTATTGACTGCCATTTTTGCTCTTACTCTCGTGGTTGGGCACCTGGTATTCAAATCGGTTTCAAATCGGTTTCAAAGATTTTCTTTCCCACTCCACATGCTTTTATACGTACGGTGTTTACATCTTTTTTAAACTAAGGGATGATAAATGTCCCTATCATCTGTAGAACTTGCTATGACATTCACATAAACCTAATTAGAGGTACTTTACAATTTTTACATATAGTCATTAAAGCTTTCATAAAGCCGGTGGCTGGGTTTGCCATTTTCCTTATGTTAGCAGCTAATGTGCTTGAATATTTATCTACCCCTTTCCCTTTGTTTTCTTTTAATATTGCTGTGGCATTTGTGTTGGCTTAAAATATTATATATTAAAATGGAGAGATATTGCTTTACCATCAAATTTATATGAACCATTTCTTGAGCTGAAACAGTGTTCTGAGTTAGCCTTCAGGTACCAAATAATTTAACTTTCAAAGTTAATTTTAAACTGGGGCTCCCCCAAAGCAAACTAAGTTCAATGGATGTCAGTTTATTAAACTTGCAGGAAATGCAGTGTCTCATATATCTACCCATAATCCATTCAGTTATCACATATTTGCCAGTTACTAAGCACTTAGCCATAAATGAGGCTGTGTTCATTGTTCCTAAGCTGATGTAGTGCTATGGAAAAAAAACGGGAAAAGTTAGGTACTTAGAACAAAACTATTCTTAATATAAATATTACTATAAGTACTCTTAAGTTAATAAAATATACTTAACAGTACATAAAACTTAGGGATCCTACCATTTGCCTTTAAAACATGGTTATGGATTGCAGAAAGGATAGAAATCATCTAGATTGCTCATGTATAAGCATCAAAGAGAAATGAAATGAGGCATTTGAAAGCAAAAATAAGTGCAAATACATGCTAGTAATGCAAGTGCCCACATACTACTGTCTAGATATATAATTCTAAAACACTATCCATTACTGTAGTCTAAAGCCAGCCATAGACGGTTCGAATCTCGGTCGGTTCAGCAGGAACTGGCCAAGATTCAAACTATCTATGGGCAGCCTGAACGTACCCTAGTTGATCAATTGATGAACTTGGGAACAACCAGAATGTCAGATTTGTATTGCGATTATTGCCAGTAGCTATACCAGCTAGCAATACTCACTGTGTTTTGCAACTCTTGGTTGCAGGAAAGAAAATCGAACCATCTATGGCCAGCTTAAGTTATAGGGTGTATACTGATAAACTGCCTGGCATCGATGTGAATAATTTTCAGTGTGTGCCAGACACAGACTAGCCATATGGCATGTATGGCAAACACCAGAAAATTTGGTTTGTCTAAAGCCGGTAAAAAAAATACCAGCCGACATTCTGCCCATGTGTATGTCGGTCTGTCTGATATAAGCTTCTGTCGAACGTGCACGCTGGAAAACCAACAGCCAACCAACTCCCTATCAGCGCTCGCAGCCAATGGCAGAGTTCTGGCGGAGTGGCTGCCCCCCTGTCAGAACACAACAGCTCAGCGGGGGAGATCACTGGACTAACCTCACATGACCAGAGCTGTCAGTTTTTTCATGCGAAAACTGTAGTGTGTACCTGACTTAAAGCCGGCCATAGATGGAGTGATTTTCACTTGATTCCCCCATCAGTACAGTCAGTGTTGATGAGGGAATCCCTCCTGCGGAGCCATTGTGTTCTCCCAGCGGGGGGGGGGGGGGGGGGGCAGGGGGAGTATCCCCTTGGGAAAACACAGTGATTATTGATAGTGGCTATAATAGCTGCTAGCAATAATTGCATGTAAAATCTGACAGGCTGGTTGTACCCAGGTTGATTGATCGAACTTGGGTACATTCAGCCTGCCCATACATGGTTTGAATTTTGAACCGTCTATGCCCGGCTGCAATCCATTCAATATCGATCTGTTCTACAGGGAAACAGACATACTGTATATCGATTTTTTTTGGTGAAGGGTGGTGGTTTGCTAGAAAGTAATTTTACCCATTTATGCAGTTTAAAAAAGAAATATCGTGACTCTCGAAGCAGATTTGCCAATATATACCTTCTATCTTCTTATTTTGTCTATGTATTAGTCTAAAATCCTGTCTGAGCCAGTTCAAGCTGACATATAATGCACAATTACCCATCTTTACAACAGATGTGCGCACAAGAGCATCTTTCGACAGACAGCATAGTAAACCTTTAATGGGCAAAACAACAGCATACCATGCTGGGTTCCACACCCATCATCCGAGAAAGGAAAAATTAGGCTATAATGAGCAAAAGATCAGCAACACTGCATGTCTGAAGACTGGAAAAATTTTCTCTAGCCAGATTAATCTAACAATTCTGCTGCAACAGAACTAAGGTCAACATTTCACAGACGCAAGGTGAATCTATAACTTTATCCTGTAAATCAGGGGTCTCAAACTGGCGGCCCTCCAGCTGTTGCAAAACTACAATTCCCATGAGGCATTGCAAGGCTGACAGTTACAAGCATGACTCTCACAGGCAGAGGAATGATGGGACTTGTAGTTTTGCAACAGCTGGAGGCCTGCCAGTTTGGGACCCCTGGTGTAAATAGATGGTGCAGGTATAATGGTGTAAGGAATGAGAGTATTATTTACAGGTCACAAGGTACCCAAGAATTGGTGCTAGCCATGTACACCACTGTTTAGTTACTAGCAGGTGTACCTAATAAAGTGGCCATGGAGTATGTATAGAGTACATATATGTTGAGTATGATTTAATGTCTTGTATCAAGATGTACAGGAAATAAAATATAGCTCGGTAATGTGTGGTCTCTGTCAGATAGCACTGGTCATTTTTCTATTAACAAAGGGCATATTTTGTAACATATACTTCTTTGTTCCCCATGGATCCTTTTTTGATCTTTACTACTGATATATAAATAAGATGGAAGTGTTTTTATCAAGTTCAAGAAAGTTACACTCTGGTGAACCTAATATCTGATAAAAGGATAGAAATTGAAGTCAAAAACATAAATCATTGTGCAACACAACACGTTTCCCTTTTCCCTGACCCAGGAGCCATTTGTGCACATCTTGTTTGAATTGATATCTAAAGTTTTCCTGTTTCTTTTTGTAGAAAGAGCTCAGATAGCACAATGTAGAGGTTTTAGCTCATGAATAAAAACACATGATCAGCGTAGTCACCACAACATAAAAATGGGAAGAAGAAGGAATTATTATCTGATGAGAGATGTGTGGCTTTGATCCATCAGTATCTGCCTCACGTCAAAGAAATCTGAACCAGCTCCTATTGAAGGACTAAAACTTCCACCATAGCACTAAACTCCTCGGAAAAAAAAAAAAGGTTTCCATAGCAATGAGGCTGAAAATGTTCAGACATTCTCAACGTGGTGAAAATGGCATTTTATCTACTCTCTTATATAAGCCTGGCATAAGCTGGAAATGTAATTTGTGTTTGCATCGGCATTGCCTGGCATAAGCTGGAAATTTAATTTGTGTTTGCATCGGCATTGCCCAAAGTGCTTTCAGCACTTTTGCAGTGTCGTTAGATCAAGCTCAACAGAATCATTTACTAAAACACAAAAATGGATTTGCAGACAATGAAAATCTAATAGTGAGCGTGTGTTGGTTCTGGAACAAGAGGCTTGTAGGTAGACCTTTTAGGGACCTAAAGCCTAAACTATATAGGGAATTTTAGCAAGCTTTTCAGTCTTATGCCCTGTACACACGGTCGGATTTTCCAACGGAAAATGTGTGATAGGACCTTGTTGTCGGAAATTCCGACCGTGTGTAGGCTCCATCACACATTTTCCATCGGATTTTCCGACACACAAAGTTTGAGAGCAGGATATAAAATTTTCCGACAACAAAATCCGTTGTTGGAAATTCCGATCGTGTGTACACAAGTCCGACAGACAAAGTGCCACGCATGCTCAGAATAAATAAAGAGATGAAAGCTAATGGCTACTGCCCTATTTATAGTCCCGACGTACGTGTTTTACGTCACCGCGTTTAGAACGATCGGATTTTCCGACAACTTTGTGTGACCATGTGTATGCAAGACAAGTTTGAGCCAACATCCGTCGGAAAAAATCCTAGGATTTTGTTGTCGGAATGTCCAAACAAAGTCCGACCGTGTGTACGGGGCATTACAATTATTGCTCATGGCTAAGGATTCCTGTAGTCAATCACAGGAACCTCTTCTCTGATTTAAACTGTGATCACTAGGGGTCGACCGATATATCGGCCGATATTTGGTGTTTTTTTACTTAATCGGCATCGGCTGATTGTGCTGATAAAAAAGGCCGATATCAGCGGACTTGCAAATGACTTCTGTAATAGAAGTCAATACAAGTTGCCTGAAAACTTCTGTGAAGAGACTTCTGCCCTCCTCTGGGCAGCCTGCCAAATCTGATAAAAAGAACCTGAAGGATACAATGTTTACACTTATGAATGAACTGAGCTCTGTGTGTAAAAGCTCTCAGTTTAAACATTTAAAGACTAAATCTTTTATGACACTTGTTGCTTACAAGTAAAAATCCTGTATTTTCTGCTAGAAAATCACTTAGAACCCGCAAACATTATATATATATATTTTTTTTTTAGCAGAGACCCTAGGGAATAAAATAGCGGTTGTTGCAATATTTATGTCACACGGTATTTGCGCAGCGGTCTTTCAAACGCAATATTTTTTGAAAAAATACACTAATTTAAAAAAAAACTAAGCAGTAAAGTTAGCCCATTTTTTTTCATCCAAAAGTTTTGATTACCTGTTTTTGTGTATTTAATATTTAAGATATATATATATTTTTATATATATATATATATTTTTTTTTTTAATCTAAATTTTACATACAAGTGAACTGATTGGAGGTTTGTTTTGTTTAATAAATGTTTAAATGTAAAAATTTTTCTGTATCATTTAAGGTTGCTTTCACACTGGAGCAGGCATGCGTTGACGGTAAAACGCTGCTAGTTTTAGCGGAGCTTTAACGTCATTTTAGCGGCGCTATTCGGCTGCTAGCAGGGCGCTTATAACCCAGCTAGCAGCCGAGGAAGGGGTTAAATGCGCCCCTGAAGCGCCACTGCCGAAACGCTTTGCAGGCGCTTCGGCAGCGGTGCGCATTCATTTCAATGGGCAGGAGTGGTGGAGGAGCGGTATACACTGCTCCAAAGATGCCGCTTGCAGGACTTTTTTTTAACATCCTGCCAGCACATCGCCTCAGTGTGAAAGCACTCAGGATATCACACTGAGACTGCAGGGGAGCAGTTTTACAGGCACTTTACAGGCGCTATTTTTAGCCCAAAAGCGCCTGAAAAACGCCCCAGTGTGAAAGGGGTCTAACTGTTAGATTTTATGAGATGAATGGAAAAAAAAAAAATCGGCCTAATATATCGGCCCAAAAAAATCGGCATCACATATCGGCCATCGGCCACCGCGATTTCTAAATATCGACATCGGCCAGAGAAAAACCCATATCGGTCGACCTCTAGTGATCACTATTGAATGCATATTGGTCCACAATTGCAATGGGTATTATGCCCATTGAGCCCTACAAGGGTTAAAGAGACCATGACCGTCTCCTTTTCTGGGAGTGTCTGATTACTTCCTGTGCTGTCCTAGCTCCTCCTGGAAGTAGATATTATTCTCTACAACTAGAAAAGTGAGGTCTAGGGATGAGGTATCTTGCAGGACTTGGAATCTAATGAAACCCTGAAATGTTGGTTGGTGGAAAAGGTTGGTGTTACCCATTACTAACTAGCTAGTTGGGCAGTTCAACCAAAGATCATTTTATAGCGGAACTTCACTCTCCCAGTTAATATTATTTTTGCTCATTATGCTGCTAGCATTAGTAAATAGAAGGGAAAGTATTTCATATTTACTTGTTTTAAACTTTTTTTTTACGTTTCTTCAGTTACTTCATGGTTTCCAGGCCTAGGCAAATTATGTCATACATCCCAGGAGTCATCAGGAGGGGAAGAGGTTTTTTTTTTTTTAGCTAAGCACACCCTCCTGCATGCATGCCTGTGTTAAGAGCAGATGGATTCCAGGAAGTAAATGCTACATGAATCATCTGCCCTTACTTAAGATGGCCACAGCCAGAAATGCTAAGAAGGGTGCTTTTCAAAGTGATTTCTCAGCAAAAAAAGCATTGAGATGTGGATGGATGGGTGAGTTTGCTTTGATTATTAAAAATTAATTACCACTTGCTGACCTGCTCACGCAGATATACTGCGGCAGGTCGGCGCTCCTGCTCCAACCGACGTACCTGTATGTCAGTCAGTAAAAGCAGGGTAGCGAGCGCACGCAGACTCGATGTCTGCCGGTGGCCCGCAATCACGGTGAGGAGAGGCAGAACGGGGAACTGCCTATGTAAACAAGGCATTTCCCTGTTCTGCCTAGTGACATGACAGGGATCTACTATTCCCAGTGATCGGGAGCTGTGATCTCTGTCATGTTTCAGTAAGCCCATCCCCACTACAGTTAGAACACGCTGAGGAAGCACACTTATCCCCTTGATCACCCCCTAGTGTTAACCCCTTCCCTGCCAGTGTAATTTTTACATTGATCAGTGCATTTTTATAGCACTGATCAATGTAATATCACTGGTCCCCAAAAAGTGTAATTTGGGGTCAGATTTGTCCGCCGCAATGTCGCAGTCCTGCTAAAAATCGCAGATCGTCGCCAATACCAGTAAAAACAATAAAAGTCCCTAAATCTATCCCATAGTTTGTAGACGCGATAACTTTTGCGCAAACCAATCAATATACGCCTATTGCAATTTTTTTTACCAAAAACATGTAGAAGAATATAGATCGGCCTAAACTGATGACTAAATTCTTTTTTTAATATTTTTTTTTTTATATGTATTATAGCAGAAAGTAAAAAAAGTGTTTTTTTCAAAATTGTCAGTCTTTTTCTGTTTATAACGCAAAAAAACCCCCAAAAAACGCAGAGGTGATCAAATACAACCAAAAAGAAAGCTCTATTTGTGGGAGTAAAAGGAAGTCAATTTTGTTTGGGTACAGCTTCGCAATTGTCAGTTAAATCGACATAGTGCCGTATCACAAAAAATGCTCTGGTCAGGAAGGGGGTAAATCCTTCCAGGGCTGAAGTGGTTAAATAGCGTTTTTAGTTTGTGGTGCTCAGATGCAGTGTAGTTCTGCTTTAAGGTGGAGCTGATCATAAAATGTACTTTAGATGAGTGTTGGCCAACATTTTTTGGCTGAGAATGGAACTTGGGTTTAAAGTTCTATATACCACATATCTGTCCAGTGCAACATAGTACAACGTGAATAAAATGATTGCCTCTGAGAAAAAAAGCCCATGTCTTCATAACAGATGGGGAACATGTATTACTTTGCAACCCTGTTTTGTTGAGCTTGGTATACATGGCTTCAATTTTGGCTGATTTCTGCTGAATTCAAGCTTTTGGTGGCCCTACCGGCTTGAATAACTTTGGTTGAAACCACAAAGTAGCCGGATGGAAAATCTTTGCTTGAACAATAACTGCATCCTATCATCTATGACTCAGCATTTTCACACAGAAGAACCAACATACATGTATTGACCATTATGGTTCTTGAAGGACGTTTGTTAAACTTTCAAGATACAACCGGGTTGGTAAGCAAAAGAAAAGCCATAACATTGTAATCATAAGCCTAGTCTGAAATATTCACCTCATAAATGTGAGTAATATAAATCGGGTCAGAACTTGCCCCTAGTGTCATCCCAATAGTATGCTCTGACTGCAATGATTGATATTACTTAATAATGTTTCTTTGACTCTAAAACTGCTAAAAAACATAATATGACCAAATATTTTAATAAAGTAACAAAGCTGTTTTCATGGCATCGTAAATCTGGTTGCACTGTCGTATGTTGTGGCTCGGCTGCCTCAATTTCCATAGCTCAGTTCCAGAATCAGTCACCACCTTATTAGATGCTTGTAGGGGACTATGCACAGTGCCAAAACAGTTTTCTTTCACAGCTCATCCCAAACAGTTCGGATTTAATGACACTGGGACTTTAATGTAATCTTTAGAATGCTAAAATAAATGAATGTCTAAAAACTCCAAACAGAATAGTATTGGTAATATAAAGAAATGCACATGTACCTGTTGATGTAGCTCAACGCAACATATGTTGGCTGCTGAAGTTCCTGCTTCTCCAAAACACGTGGATCTGTGTCTGTAATAAAAACATAGCTGTGAGCAAAGGACTTAGATCCCATAGAAATGATATACAGTAGATGTTTGAAGTAGTATTCTCCATATTCTGATGATGATGATGTAAATGAACAAACTAGTTTGATATAAAACTCCCTATAGCAGGTATAAAGACTGTATACATACACATACACACACAGTATATACATGCATACACACACACACAGTATATACTGCACATACACACACACGTACACACAAACAGATGCTGAATGGCCATGAGGAATACATGACTATGCTACAGTTTGTTACCAAGCTTTTCCCCTATGATCTCAGCTTACATAATTTTGGAACATATAAAATGCAGTAGGGTATCACCTTTTTGCTTCAGATATAAATCATATTACATAGTACTTGCAGAAGATCCTTGCCATTATTTGCCTAGTCTAGACTTTATTCAATTTTGACAAGCTGAAAAGTAAACATCATATACAGGTCCCACTTCTTTTGTTTTTCTTTTACACCTGCCTCCCTGTTAGCAAGAGGACCCCTATGAACCAAAACTGTCCTTGTCCAAAGCAAATCTAAGGTAATACAAGTGCTAAATTGCAAAAATCTTATGTATGGTGCATTGCAAGTTTATCTGCTTGAACCTGACTGTGCAGTAATCCATCCCCCTAGCAGTTGGCATAAGATTCGGCTGGTGGGTTCTTCTTTGGGGGTGGCAGCAAACAAACAATCCCCCCCACCCGGCAGCGTTGTACGGCGCACCCCCCCACGGCACTTTATTGCTCGTGTGGTGGGCTGTGGTGTCCTCTCCTAGAGTGCGGGCAGCAGCCACGGCGGCTGCGGTGTCCGCTCCTCCAGCTTCCTCCGTCGTGTGTCTTCTGCCAAAGCGCTAGGCATCCAATAGGATCATCTGACTCTTTGGCCAATCGGGAAACAGCTCTAACAGACCTGCCTCCTAAATGGCGGGGAGGAACTGTAGTGTGCTAATAGCAGAGTGCAATGCTCTGCACCCCGAGCCCACCCTTTTTTGAAGCCTATTAGAGCCTCTGGCTCTAATCAGGTGCTTCAAAAAAACACCATTAGAATCCATGCTCCGGTGCCACTGATATGTAGATGCACCCTCTATGGACGGGCCGCTACTGCCCCCTAGACTGTCTTTTGAAAACAAAGCATACCGGCAAGATTATGTAAACTGGTTTTACATTGTTATGGAACCTTTACAACTTTCTTTCATAAGAAAAAGCTTTTAATGCATGTTCTCAAGATTTCTAAACAATGCCCTTGTTCTGTTGCTTTGATTGTTACTTTTAGGCCTTAGACACACTAGTATGATTTCAGACGTGACTTAATTCACACAGAGTCATATGACAATTGAAATAAATTTGTTCTCTAAGGTGCTCGTTCACATCAATACGCACAGCATAGTGTGTTTTTGGAGAAGGGTCCTGTACCATTTTGGTGTGGTTGCTGCACAATTTTGGCCCCATAGAGGTCAATGGAAATACAGTGTCGTGTTTTTTACGTGTTTTTGTAGGTTGTTAGGTAGCCGGGAAACTCACCAACACCCTAACAACCAGTGACTATTCCTGCTGTCAGCCCGGGATTCCCGGCTGACAGCAGAATGTAAGCAAAGGAGCCTGTCATTGAAAAAAAATAAATACAGTAGTATCAAAAAAAGCATGAAAAACATAAAATACAACCAAGTCACACTATATAATTGGCCTGAAAATCATTTTAAATTTCAGCTGCACTAGTGTAAAAGGCTAGGTCCACACCACTGCAGCTTCCCTGCGGCAGCGTTTGCACAGGCACAGCAGTCTGTTGTACCTACAGAAAACGCATGGACAGGGTCCCTGTGCCTTTTCCAAAATCTCAGGGAAACCGCATAGCTCTATGCATGATCATAGCTCATCTCAGCATCTATTGGTTTATGAAACTGAGATGATCAGCGGAGTACATGTTCTCCACTGATCATCTCAGTATACAGAGAATTTGTCATTAACAGAAACAGAAACGGCCAGTTTATGAAGGTGAGATCTCCATACTTCACTGGTGATCTCTGAGAATTCTCCGAGGTGGAGAATCGGGGAGAGACGACAGCAGCCCTGGAGAACTGAGGAGGAAGATTATTGACTCAATCAGACCCCTCAAGACAATAAAAAAAAAGCCCCCCTGCCTCTCACAAACCCCCCCAAACCGGTAAAGCAGGTTAGAAACACTATATATATAAATTTGTGTAGGCAGGAATTTAACTTTTATTAATATGAGGTGTAGTGTGCGGTACTGAGGAGAGCGGTCTCCTCTGAGAATGCCGGAGAACTCAGCAGCGGTTATTTTCCACTGCTTGATAAATGGATACCTGCAGTAAGTGTCATTTCTGTCTACTGCTTTGTTCCTCTGCTATCAGCACAAATCATTTTTGACAATTTTGACACTAAGAGAAAAATGGTGACAAAGGAGGGACCTACAACATATTGACAGCTTCAGCTCTGTTCCTGTGTGCTGGGTGAAGGGGTGTGTGTCTCCTCCATCCAATCAGCTCTCAGAACTCTCCTCATTGAGCTCTGCAGAGTGTAATTTCAGCTTTCTGTCCCCTTTTTCTGACAGCTCAGACAAACCTTATAAATTCAGCACTTTGAATTGATGTAGAAACGAGAAGACTACAGGTAAACAACGTACAGTATGTAGGAGGACTTGATTCATCTCTGTGTATCACCTGAGGTCAGTCACTTCACTGGGTATATGTGAGGGTTTACAACTACTTTAATCACTTCCTGCAAAATCACGTACCTGCACGTCATTTCGCTTAAGTGGTTGTACCGGGGTGATGCCTGTAGCTGCAGGAATCACCCCAGTACCATTTTTTAGAGTCGAAGGTCAACTTTCTTGTAATAACAACCAATGCAGCAAAGCAGCCGCTCGACTTTTACTACACACAGCGGGAGGGGACGACGCCCCCCTCCAGCCACCTTATGCAGCTCCGCCGAGGTCTCCTGTCCCACTGGGAGACCCGAGCCACCACGTCCACCGGCTGGCCGGAGACCAGAACAAAGCTGGATTTGGCTTTGATTGGGTCTCCGATGTAGAAACCCGGAAGCAATGTCACTTCTGGTTTACTCACCAGCCAATTGTGAGAGTTTTTAAAAAAAATGGCAGTATTAAAAAATGCAGATCTTGGCGCTTTAAATACTTTCAAGTGCAGAGGAGGGGTTTGGGTCTTCTATCTAGACCACAGATCCCTCCATAAAAAAGTACCTGTCACTGTCTATTACTGTCACAAGGGATGTTTACATTCCTTGTGAAAGCAGTAAAAGTGTTCAGAACATTTTTTTTTAAAGCTACAGTGTAAAAATAAATAAATAAGAAAAAGGTATCGCCGCAAATGTTGGAGCGAGAGCAATAATTCTAGCGCAAGACCTCCTCTGTAACTTTAAACAGGTTTTTTAACGCATCGCTTATTGAGGTTTTTAAAGAGGAACTGCAGTCTGCTCACATAATTTGTAATAAAAACATCTTTGCCATTCTGAAGCTTCCCTCCAACCACTTATTATTTTATATATACAGTGATTCTGTACTTGCCAAGTGTGCTGCATAAATCTCCCTTAGCTAAGTCTGGCTGCATCCATTTTAACTGTGGGCAGCTGAAGCTGCTGCCTGTTCACTTCCTGGATTCACACAGAGGCACACATCCAGCTCTGCAGCTCTCATTGGCCCTCTTATGACTCATCCCTCCTCCCTTCCTGGCAAACTCTCACGAGAGTTAGAGAGAGAGAGAGAGCTGTGCATGATGTCATAAGCCTAGGCAAGAAAGAAAGAGGAGGTGGGCTGTATAAGGTATTTACTGGTAGAAAAAAAACTTTCTATCTAAAGTTAAAACAACAAGGGCAGAAGATTTAATAGATGGAAAGATGAAAAAATAACTGATGGTCCGCTTTAAGTACCGTAGCTTGTCGCCATTCCACGACTGCATGCAATTTGAAAGCGTGACATGTTAGGTATCTATTTACTTGGCATATCATCATCTATCACATTATACAAAAAAAATTGGGCTAACTTTACTGTTTAGTTTTTTTTGTTTTTTTTAATTCATTGAAGTGTACTTTTTCCCAAAAAAATGCATTTGAAAAACCATTGCACAAATACAGTGTGACATAAAATATTGCAACAACCGCCGTTATATTTTCTAGGGTCTCTGCTAAAAAGATATATATAATTTTTGGGGGTTCTAAGTAAATTTCTAGCAAAAAAAAATGATTTTAACTTGTAAACAACAAATGTCAGAAATAGGCCTAGTCTTGAAGTGGTTATGTTCTGTTTTTTTACCTGCAATAAAGCCAGTTTCAATTTAATTAGCTGCTCCAAACATCACACTCTTATTTCCTATACTCTAGGGTTTATACATTACAATTTTCCCCCATGAAAGTTCCTAACAACTTTTCTTTTCAGCAGCTACTATTTCAATACATTGTTACTCATGACATATTATAGAAATATGCTCTTAATTCTCCATTAGGATTCTGATTAAATATGACTGTCCATTCCATCATTTATCATCCATTTGTCTATTTGCAGAGGATGGAAAGAGATATATATCCCGGCATAAAGCAATAAGCCCAACTATAAAATGCACAGTAACGCACACAAATTCTGTTATTTAGGTGATTTGTGTTTTCTGACAGCTGCAAATAATGTTCATTCAGCATTTTATCAAACCATAGCTTGCATTACAATGCTTGGAGTCTGCAGCCTCTAAATTCTGCTACATAGAAAAACCATGTCATCTGAATCATACATATTCCTCCCAAGTCCAGTCTGTTTTATTATGCTGCCAACCATGCGCCATAAGACATATATTACTGGCTGAAATTGACTGTCAAACTGTATCTGTTCGCTGCCAAAGACCCGGAATGATTTAACCCCGCCCATGCCGCAGTCTGGGGAGCCCTTGGTCGAAAAAAGCTGGCTTAAAATATAGTGCTTTGCCTCACTTCAATTAATGATGTTGTTGTTGCTGGGTAATGGCAAACTTTATAGCAGAAAAGCCATAAAATATTTATGTTGAGTTAGCGAAGATCAAGAGCAGTTCGTTCGGCTCCTTGAACGAAAATTGATTCTTGTTTAAAAAGTTTGTTAATGTGTATTAGCAGGGCTATAGCCAAAGTGCTGGGTACTTTCCAAGGTTTGTTTTCCTGGGCCTGGTGTTTGCTTGGGGTAATTATTGTAAAACGGAATATTCTTTTAAAACAGAAATGATCCCTGGAATCTGGTGTTTTTTAAGTGGTGTGACAGTTGTAGCAGAAATGTGTCAACTGCATAGTGTTTGCACTTACTAATCTGGTCAGGCTGGGTTCACATATATACAGGTCCGGTTTTGGTGCAGAGTCAGGTACGGTTTCCCTTCAGCGGTTCAGGTGCGAATTTGACACTGAAATCGCACCTGAATCGAACTGAAAAACACACGACTCTTTTTTAATTCGCATCGCCTGTATATATGTGAACCAGCTTCATTGAAAGCCGGTCTTGTTCACATGGTATGCGAATCTGATGCGGTTCAAAATGCGGTTCCCTGAATCTGTGTGTGCTGGGAGGGAGAATCTGCCACTGATGTATAAAACGTGAAGGAGTTGGGCACAACAGCCAATCCAGAATCAGCTTTTTTTTTTTTCCACTCTGCACTGAACACTAAAAGGTGTTGCTGTTATGAGTTTAAAGCTGAATTCCTAGAATTCAGCAACTTTGCAAAAAGTGCAGGCACACTATGAGCTATATCCATATCACCTCTGGGGCTTATTTCTATTACTTATATGTGACAGGTTTATTGCACTCTCATAGGATATCCTTGTCCCTCCCCTCTGCTGCCCATTTACAGAAGCCTTTGTATTTTGTGAATGAATTCACATAATACAAAGGCTTCTGTGAATGGGCAGAAGGAGGGAAAGGGCAAGCATAGCAGTTCAAGCAACTCTGCTCTTAAAGGAACCCAGAGTGAGCAGCGTTGGAGCTCCAGAAGTTATCTTCCTGGAGTACAATAAATCTGTCAGATAGGGATAAGTCTATGAGGCGGCAAGCACTATGTTAGACTTAATTCATGGCATGCCTGCAATTTTTACAAAGTAGCAGAATTCCTGGAATTCAGCTTTAAGCTGAACACCATGCAAATAGCTAAATACCTATTGTTTGAAGAAAGAGGTTTGGGACTTTGTATGAGGCATACAGCTGGGGGGTGACCATGATGCAAATTGTGTCTGACCAGTTCGTTATATAACTGTAATTACCAAACTTCAATACAATGCACATACAGAGTATAATAGAATAAAAATGTATTCCATATATGATGTGTACAACCAAAACATCATAAAAATAATACAGCATAATAATCCATAATAATAATAATGTCAGACACATAACCCATGTATCACACAATACATATATAAAAGTGCATGATTGTTACAACATATTGCAATAATAAATATTTATAGATATATATCAAGCATCTGCTTCTGGTGAGTGGAGGTCATTCCTGAAATGCGTCGAGCTATGTTTATGCCACTATCATCTTTACAGTCAGGATCATTCCATCAGTTTTATTGCAATATGTTGTAACAATCATGCACTTTTTTATATATGTATTGTGTGATACATGGGTTATGTGTCTGACATTATTATTATTATGGATTATTATGCTATATTATTATGATGTTTTGGTTGTACACATCATATATGGAATCATTTTTTTATTCTATTATACTCTTTATGTGCATTGTATTGAAATTTAGTAATTACAGTTATATAATGAACTGGTCAGACACAATTTGGATCATGGTCACCCCCCAGCTGTATGCTTCATACAAAGTCCCAAACCTCTTTCTTCAATGAATTGTGAAACAGGGATGGAGGCAATGTACCTACAGGTCCTACGTCTCATATAAAGTCCCCAATCTCCCCTTTCCCCCAAATACCTATATGTTTAGCCTGCCATTTTATTTGTCATTCTGTTTGTGACACAGGGACATCTTCCAGACATCACAACCAGGCCTTTGACCTCACTGCAAACTACACTGCAGCTAAGCACTGCAGCTTGGTCAGGGATCTATACAAGCTTATGAATGGACAATGCACTACACAAATGAGATCCCCCTTGGCTTTTCCGAACTGTATGTTCACAGTGTTAGACTGACAATACTGTGCTGACCCCTCTCTCCTATTATGAGTTTTGTTGCATAAAGGATAGCAGGAAGCCAATATAAAACCAAATTCAGGTAGATTATAATGCTTTATTTAAAACATATTTAGGGCCCATTTATACTTGTGCAGTGCATTAATGTACAGGCATGGACGTGCATATAATGTGTGTTGAATTAAGGAATCAAAAGGCTTCTGACATAAACCATCCCAAAAATCGCACAAAATTCTGACACAAGGCACCATAGTGCCTGTGCTTTGCCTTAGCGCACTGGAAGTGCCAAAAGTTGTGGGTCTCCATCACAGGAAGTAAAAGAAATCTCTTTAAATGACAGCAAAAGAAAATACCTGACAGCAGTTAAAGCCATTTACTACCCTATCCAAACATTTTGGTTTCACAAATACACTGATCAGCCACAACATGATAACAACTGACAGGCAAAATGAACAACATTGATTATCTTGTTATAATGGCATCTGAAAGTGGATTGGACATATTAAAGCGGAGTTCCACCCAAAAATGGAACTTGGGCTTTTCCGGTCCCCCCCCCCCCCTCCGGTGTCACATTTGGCACCTTTCGGGGGGGAGGGGGGAGCAGATACCTGTCTAATACAGGTATTTTGCTCCCACTTCCGGGCATAGATACCAGAGCCACCCGCGGGTATCTACGCCACTTCCGGCGCCTTCTCTGTCCCCCCCCCCACCGCTGTCTTCTGGGAGACACACAGGTCCCAGAACACAGCAGGGACCAGTGGGATAGCGCAGCGCGAGTCACGCATGCGCAGTAGGGAACCAGGAAGTGAAGCCGCAAGGCTTCACTTCCTGATTCCCTTACCAAAGATGGCAGCAGCACCCAACAGCCGAGGGATAGATCGGCTTCGTGTGCCGACATTGCGGGCGCCATGGATAGGTAAGTCTCCTTATTTTAAAAGTCAGCAGCTGCAGTATTTGTAGCTGCTGACTTTTTTTTTTTTTTTTTAAATCGGCCGACCTCCGCTTTAAGCAGCAAGTGAACATGTTGTCCCTAAAGTTGATGTGTTGAAAGCAAAATAAAATGGGCAAGTGTAAGGATTTGAGCGACTTTAACAAGGGCCAAATTGTAATGGCTAGACGACTGGGTAAAATCATCCCCAAAATTGCAGCTCTTGTGGGATGTTCCTGGTCTGCAGTAGTAAGGACCTACCAAAAGTGGTCCAAGGAAGGGAAAACCACCAAACTGGCAACAAGGTCATGGGTGGCAAAGGCTTATTGATGCACGTGGGGAGCAAAGGCTGGCTCGATCCAACAGAAGAGCTACTGCATCTCAAATTGCTGAAGAAGTTAATGCTGATAGCCTGGTCTGATGAATTCAAGAATGGAGCAATCATCTACCAATGAACGGGACCAATATAGTATGTCTATCAGTACATACAAACATACACTCTTGTAGATTATGAATGTACATTCACCGGCCACTTTATTAGGTACACCTGTTCAATTGCTTGGTAACACAAATAGCTAATCAGCCAATCACATGGCAGCAACTCAATGCATTTAGGCATCTAGACGCTGTGAAGATGACTTGCTAAAGTTCACACTGAACATCAGAATAGGGAAGAAAGGGGATTTAAGTGACTTTGAATGTGGCATGGTTGTTGGTGCCAGACGGGCTGGACTGGGTATTTCACAAACTGCTGATCTACTGAGATTTTCACACACAACTATCTCTAGAGTTTACAGAGAATGGTCTGAAAAAGAGAAAATATCCAGTGAGCGGCAGTTGTGTGGACAAAAATGCCTTGTTGATGTCAGAGGTCAGAAGAGAATGACACACAAATTCAAGTTGATAGAAAGGCAACAGTAACTCAAATAATCGCTCGTTAAAACCAAGGTATGCAGAATACCATCTCTGAACGCTCAACACATGGAACCTTGAAGCAGATGGGCTACAGCAGCAAAAGGCCACACCGGGTGACACTCCTGTCAGCTAAGAACAGGAAACTGAGACTACAATTCACACAGGCTCACCAAAATTGGACAGCAGAAGATTGGAAAAACGTTGCCTGGTCTGATGAGTCTCGATTTCAGCTGTGACATTCAGATGGTAGTTAGTACCAATTGAGCATTGTTTAAACGTCATGGCCTACCTGAGTATTGTTGTTGACCATGTCCATCCCTTTATGACTACAGTGTACCCATCTTCTGATGGCTACTTCCAGCAGGATAATGCACCTTGTCACAAAGCTCAAATCATCTCAAACTGGTTGAATCTATGCCACAAAGAATTAAAGCAGTTCTGAAGGAAAAAGGGGGTCCAACCCAGTACTAGCAAGGTGTATCTAATAAAGTGGCCGGTGAGTGTATATTCCTATGCCACAGTTGGCCAAAGGAAAGATGTCAGTAAAGCCACGTACACATGATCGGATTTTCCAACGGAAATTGTGTGATGACAGGCTGTTGGCAGAAAATCCGACCACTTGTACGCTCATCGGACAATTGTTGGATTTTCCGTGGACAAATGTTGGATGGCAGGCTTTAAAATTTTCCGCAGACAAATGTCTGTTGTCGGATTTTCCAAGCGGGTGTACACAAGTCCATCAGACAAAAGTACAAAGTACAAACACGCATGCTCGGAAGCAAGGACAAGCCAGAAGCGGTCGGTCTTGTAAAATAGCGTTCGTAATGGAGAATTTGTGATGTGGCAAATTATGAAATCTCGAAATGCAGTGCACAATTCTCTTCTTCTATAATGGGATAATAATGAAGCTCTTAATATAGGGGGTCAACAAAGCCAAGAGTTGGTGAAAGCAGGGGTCCATCATCCGGAGATAATTCTGAAAATCATCCGGTTTATTCTCCTGAAGCTCCCGCAGCAAAGGCATATGACATAATTGGTCACCATTAATAAAGCAACCAATTTTTGGTCCAAGAAATCCTCCTCCTCCTGTTCCTGGACTGGACTTGGGTCAAAGCAATAACTCCAAGGCCAATAATAAATAACACGTTATCTCCTCCGATTCCGCAACATGTCTGGTTGACGAACGGCCGTTCAGAAACTAACTGAAAAGCGCAAGATGAAAAGCGTGAAATGAAAAGCACAAAATGACAAGCGCAAACTGAAAAGCACGAAATGAAAAGTGTGAAATGAAAAGTGCTAAATGAAAAAGCACGAATCAACACTCACCAAACTTCTACTAACATGAAATTAGCAGAAGGAGCCCAAAGGGTGGCGCTAAAGAACTGAAAAAACACTTAGTACGTCACTATGTTCGTGTTTGTTTGCCGACAATTCCTTGCCATTTGTATGCAAGACAAAATCCAGGCACACGTCTTCGGACAAAAGTCCGAGGTTTTGTCTGCGGAAAATCCGATCGTGTGTACGAGGTTTTAGACTGAGTAGCTGGATCACTTGAAAACATTTTACCACGATCTACTTTTTGGGCAACTTTGGTTTAAAAAGACAACCAAAGCAGCTCTAAGAACAGAAATAAAAACTCCTTTTACTAATTGGACAGATCTTTATATATGGTTTAACATAGGATTCGGGAATACAGGTTTATGGAGACAGCCAATCATTTTGAATTTAGCTGCAGAATCCGAATTTCTTCTGATGGTTACTGACACACAATTACCCAGAACCCCCTGCTGCATTGATTAGGCAGGTGCATACAATCAAGACATCTGTAGATTGCCAAAGGAAAAATGTGAAAGTCCTGTACATGCCCGCGCTGAGCAGAATTAATAATGATAAATGTAGTTATCTCTAATGATTTCCTGACTTACAACTGGCTCGCACACCAGAACAGCCTGACTTTGCACTTTCCAGCCAGTTAAAACACAAAATCCCGGGACTCTTTCTATAAATTATTCCAAATCTGTACGAGCGCCGACCATTATTAAAGCCTGCTCAGTAAATCATGCACAGTTTTTTCATCTTCTGCCACTTTTACGATAGAAAAATATCTTCATCATATGAAATTATGTGCGTCTCGGCCGTTACCCACCTCTTCTCCATATCAATTATTACAGCACAGTAATGAGACGAGCTGCTATATATGTATGAACAATTGGTCTTAACTGTAACCTTTACAGCTGTCATGGCTGCCTGAAATATGCAATTAAAATGAAAAATAAGTGTGTGAAGAGGATTCATGCATATTATTCCTTATAACACAGAGATTCAGACAGCAGCAAGAGGGCGGCACTGCAAATGAACATTAATCAGTGACTGGCTGAAGGCAATCAGTTTTAACATCAGTGCCCATCATGCATTTACTGGAGAGCTGAAGAGCCAAGGCAAATGGCAGAATCTGGGTAGGAATTAAATGAAGAATTTAGGAATACTCATGAACAGGACCCATTGTAAAAAGCTTGATAAGAGCCTTTGAAACACTCCCAGAAGAATATGAAAATGAAGGTGTATCTAAACCCAAAACCAAAAATATAATCTAATACAGCTTACCAGTTCTTAGATGTGGTGGCTGCATTCGTTTCCTTTATTCGGTTTTTATTTGCTTTATTTTCACTTGGTGATTTTGTCATTAGCACACTCCCTGCCCTGGGGTGATAACGTTCATTCATTACACTGTATCCATGGCAGAACAGCCTAGTCACCCAGGACAGAAAGAGTGTTAGGACTACAAAACACCTTCCCTTCTCCTGCGTAGAGGGGCATTGTTTTGGGGTTCACAAAATATACAGTGCCTTGCAAAAGTATTCATACCCCTTACAACCAAAAACCTAAATGTATTTTATTGGGATTTTATGTGACAGACCAACACAAAGTTGCAAATCATTGTGAAGTAAAAGTAAAATGATAAATGGTCTTCAATTTTTTTTTACAAATAAATATGTGAAAAGTGTGGCGTGCATTTGTATTCAGCCACCTTTACTCTGATACCCCTAACTAAAATCTAGTGGAACCAATTGCCTTCACAAGCCACCTAATTAGTAAATAAAGTCCACCTGTGTGTAAATTTATCTCAGTATAAAAACAGCTGTTCTGTGAAGCCCTCAGAGGTTTGTTAAAGAGCCTTAGTAAACAAACAGCACAAGGAACACACCAGACAGGTCAGGGATAAAGTTGTGAAGAAGTCTGAAGCAGGGTTAGGTTATAAAAAAATATCCAAAGCTTTCAACATCTCACAGAGCACTGTTCAAACCATCATCTCAAAATGGAAAGACTATGTCACAACTGCAAACCTACAGAGACATGGTCATCCACCTAAATTGACAGGCCGGGCAAGAAGAGCATTAATCAGATAAGCAGCCAAGAGGCCCATGGTAACTCTGGAGGAGCTGCAGAGATCCACAGCTCTGGTGGGAGAATCTGTTCACAGGACAACTATTGGTCGTGCACTCCACAAATCTGGCCTTTATGGAAGAGTGGTAAGAAGAAAGCCATTGTTGAAAGAAAGCCATAAGAAGTCCCGTTTATAGCTTGTGAGAAGCCATGTGGGGGACACAGCAAACATGTGGAAGGTCGGTGCTCTGGTCAGATGAGACCAAAATTGAACTTTTTGGCCTAAAAGCAAAACACTATGTGTGGCCGAAAACTAACACTGCACATCACCCTGAACACACCATCCCCACCGTGAAATGCGGTGGTGGCAGCATCATGTTGTGGGGATGCTTTTCTTCAGCAGGGACAGGGAAGCTGGTCAGAGTTGATGGGAAGATGGATGGAGCCAAATACAGGGCAATCTTAGAAGAAAACCTGTTAAAGTCTGCAAAAGACTTGAGACTGGGGTTGAGGTTCACCTTCCAGCAGGACAATGACCCTAAACATACAGCCAGAGCTACAATGGAATGGTTTCGATCAAAGCATATTCAGGTGTTAGAATGGCCCAGTCAAAGTCCAGACCTAAATTCAATTGAGAATCTGTGGAAAGACTTGATAATTGCTGTTCACAGATGCTCTCCATCCAATCTGACAGAGCTTGAGCTATTTGACAAAGAAGAATGGGCAAAAATTTCAGTCTCTAGATGTGCAAAGCTGGTAGAGACATCCCCAAAAAGACTTGTAGCTGTAATTGCAGCAAAAGGCAAAAGATGATGCTACAAAGTATTGGCTCCTGGGGGGGTTGAATACAAATGCACGCCACACTTTTCACATATTTATTTGTAAAAAATGTTGAAAACCATTTATCATTTTCCTTCTACTTCACAATTATGTGCCACGTTGTGTTGGTCTATCACATAAAATCCCAATAAAACACATTTACGTTTTTTGTTGTAACATGAAAAATGTGGAAAATTTCAAGAGGTATGAATACTTTTTCAAGGCATTGTAGCTGGGAAAGTTGATAACATTGCAAAGAAAAGAAGGAAACTAATGCAGCAATCAAGTCTAAGGACTAGTAAGCTGCAATAAAAAATTTTTGTTATTGAGTTTAAATACACGTTAAAGTGACTGTAAAGGTTTGTAAAAAAAAAAATAATTAAAAAATCACAAATATGTTATGCTTACCTTTTCTGTGCAAGGGTTTTGCAAGGGTTTTGCACAGAGCGGCCCTGATCCTCCTCTTCTGGGGTCCCCCGCGGCGCTCCTGGCTCCTCCTCTTCTCGAGTGCCCCCACAGAGAGCCACTTTCCATGGGGGCACTCATGCGAACGCGATCCCAAGTCCTGCTGCTGCGTCCATTGATACAGACAGCAGGAGTCGGCCCCGCCCCTGGCGTCACTGGATTTGAGTGACAGCAGCGGGAGCCAATCAAAATCAATCTATCCAATGAGGACCTAAGATAGCGGCTGGAGCTGCTGTGCTCGTCTCCATTGCTGGAACGATCGGGTTCAAGTAAGTAAAAGGGGGGCTCTGGGGGCAGCTGCACTAAAGGTTTTTCACCTTAATGCATAGAATGCATTAAGGTGAAAAACCTTGAGGGTTTACAACACCTTTAAGCTTTGAAAGTCATACAGTGAACACAGTCTACATGTCAAGGCACAACTTTAGTACACCAGCCCACCCTTCCATTTTGTTAGTGATCTGGGAACTCTTTTTTGCTTACCTATGTTGCCAAACACACTGACTGTAGGCAACTTGGCGTCTCTTACATACCAAAAGCCTGATGTATCAAAGTGTCAGAACTTTCTCATGGACACCAACTACTGTAGGTACAAACCATCCCTAGAATTACACCAAGCAGAAAGACTAGAGCAGTGACTAAAATAAGCCATAGACAGTGCAAATTTCTTTTGCATGATTTCTGCTTCAACTCAGTGTTGACAGGGGAATCCCCCCTGCTGAGCAATTGTCTTCTCCCCAGGGAGGTGGGAGCAGGCGAGGGAAGCTGTGCCCGCTGGGAGAAGACAGTGATTATCTCTAGCGGTTATAGTAGCCACTTGCTATAATCGCAAGCAAATTCGGCAGCCTGGTTGCACCCAAGTTAATCGATCAACTTGGCACATTCAGCCTGCCCAATAATGGTTCAAATCTCAGCTGGTTGATGCTGAACAGGTCGAGATTCAAACCGTGTATGGCCGGCCTTATGAAAAAGACTCATACATGTAACATTTAATGAGCTCTGTGAAATCTAGCTTTGGGTGGCGGTGTCAGTGAGAGGGTGGAGGATAACTAAAATCTTAAAAATGGGCTTTAAAGTAATAATCAAGACAATCCACATCCCCTAGTACTACCCTGTTCACCCCCATCCCTTAAAGTAAAAAAAAGGCTAAAGAAATGATGAAGGTTAGTCTTATAACAAAATGCGAAGGCATTAGATATGTAATAACTGCAGAAAAGAAGAATCGCCTTTCAGGTAAAGCTGCCGATTACCCTTTGGTCATATCACTGGCCACCTTAAGATTTTCTATCAAAGTAAGTATTTCAAGACTTTCAGTTTCTTCTCAATTAAGTGAACCTGTACTTTGTCTTTACTATGAAAAGTAAGAGCTATCATTTAAAGGAGGGACTATAGGGACTCACAACCTTACTTTCCACATGCTTCTGATCCACCACCAAACCACCAAGGAATACCCAGTACTTAAAGGTACTGGGAAACATGTGATACTCCTTATGCAAGGAGCCCATTGCTGTTACCTGAGGGCAGATGGAGTTTGGTAATACTCAATAAGCCAAAACATGCACAGGGATGCCTGGTGGTAAGGTAGCACAGGGAAGGTAAGCTTTACTTCGGTAAGTACAGGTTCACTTAATTATACACTAGCAACTGTCCATCCAGGGCAAAGTGAAAATGAGGCCACATCTGCAGCAAGACATGCGCACCCATTTAAGCTCTTTCACTATTTTAGGAGTCTACCCTGAATAACTCTGGTGTCGTAGCTTACCCGGTTAGGTGAGCTGCTTCTCTATACCAGATAGCATGCTCCATTAGAGCAGCAACAGAGTGAGGGCTCCGAAGGAGTGGGGACTTGGCAAGGGAGTGTGAAATGATAACTATAACTTGATGAGCAAAAGGAACAGGGGGGCTATTAGGAAACATTGTCACTTTACCTTAAATGGGCAAGTGACTGTGTCCCTTTAAAGGAGTTAGGTGGGCAGGGAAGCTGGGGAGTGGTTTGGTTTTTGGCAACAAATATGATAAATTTGATGAAATCTAGCAGAAATTTATTTTTTTCCAGTTCTCCTGCAAAGCAGTCCAACACAAATTTTGTTTTAAAAGGAACTATATTTCTTGGAAGATAAAGAAAAATGTCTTTGTGTTTTGGGTACATAAAAAATTGCTCTTATTTGAACCGCACATAAAACAAATTTAATAAAAAGGTCAAACCTGGAAGCCAACATGGAGAGCAGTGAATGAAATGTATATATCGCTAACTAGGAGATCATTAGGCCTTTTTACATGGTGTAATGTTTTTGTAGCTTATGCTAATGTGAGCTGATTTAAAAGCTATAATTATCTCCATGGCCCATGGCATTTATTAATGGGCAATTCAATTTGGCAAAAACCTTCATTAATCAAACCAGCCAACAGTAGACCCGGAGAGTTAAGGAAGAAATAACAAGCAGAGTAAATCATCAGTGTATTTTAATAAATATGGCTCAAGGCTAGAAACATTCCTTTTTGTCAAAGAAAGGAGGTAAATATAAAGCAAATATTTTACTTTGGCTCCTAAACTGTACTGAATAGTCACTATTGTTTTATTTCCACTTTGTTTGAAGATTTCTCCTTAGAAATTATGTTCCTGGCGCTGTCCCTTATTTTAAGGTTTGATCAATTCCAGTACAAAATTCTCATTTTTTGATCTGTTCTATTCAGACGTTATTTTCAATTGAAGCAATTCAGGTAACAAGTGAAAACTGTAAACTGCTAATGTCAGCAAACATCATAACTGTGAGAAATTTAAGTCAATATTCTTTTAGCTAAATTATCCATAATTTACAAGGAGGTGAGTGGATCTGCCTCCTGCAACCTGAGCTTTATAAGGTCATCTCTCTCTTCTGGATCTATCACCATTCACATTCAAACTTGCAAGGTGGGTTTGAATCTAATTGATGGCAGTTAGAAATCTTACTATTGACAGTTTAAAACATTTAGGACTTCTGTAACCGCAATAACAGGGAGCCAGCACTGCGTGTGTTTAGGGACAGATTTCCTGCATTACAAGGAAAAAAGAGAAAGCACTCCCCGATGACCAGTAAAAGGTATTGTAGTACCCTGTACACTAAAGCAATGGCCGACTAAAATGCTGAAGCCCCAATATGTGTTACCTGTATGCATTTCAAGACTGACTTTTCTTGACACCAAGACTAAGCCCCATGAACTGTCATCATCCTGTCTAATAAGAGTGACTGTACTGGTAACTGGACAGAAAATGGCAGTTGACAGACCAGAAAAAGTCAGAACCCAGTAATCAAATGAAACTAAATCAGACATGCCCCTAAAAAAGGGCAACGGCAGGAATACTGTGCAGTCTGCCAAAGCTTTTTACTTAAAGTGGTTGTAAACCTCAGACATGAAAAACGATCCTTTTTGGAAGTTAAGGTCCTGCAGGATCCAGGTGATGCCCAGTGGAAGTCAGGTCAGAAAACTGACCAACAAAAGGATCCCCCTATTACTTGGGAGCTGTTTGTCCAGAGAATGTATCTCAAGGGACAGGCAAGTCGATACATATGTTAGGGAATTCTTCCAAGGATAGAGGGAAGGGACCATTCTCACCCTGGCCAGAGTCTGACAAATTACATCTGGGACTTCTTAGTCCAAAGGCCAGCATAGAGCCTTGCCTAGATTCCAGACTCTCTAACTCAGAGCAAGAGGCCAAAAAGGACTTGGAGACAGGACAAGAAGAGGTGGCCTACCATATGGAGATTTCAATAATCCCAAAACCCCACAAAAGAGGCAAACAGAAAAAAGTCCGTCATACATAAGGGAAGGGTCAAAGGTGCACAGGGAGTTGACTCAAAGTTCCACTTCACGGCTACCCAAGTTTACTAACACCTGATAGTTGGAAATTCATATCTAGACAAGGTTTGCAGAAGGCAGGACCCTTGGCTTTGCTTGAACTCAGATAATCTAGAAAATTGACTCTTCAGACTTCAGGAGAGGTCTCCTGAGCATTCCACTTTGGGGATGTCAGAAAACAGTGCAATGGACAGGGTCAGGAAACTATTGGAGGACAAAGAAGAGTCAGGTACTGCTATGGAAGGGAGCCATACAGACTGGTCCTTGTTGAACTTGTAGGTCAATAATTCCTTCAGGAGAGAAATAGGTCTGAGGGGAGTCAAGCTCCACAAGGGATGCATCCATCTGTGAAAAAATTACTCCTCTCTAGGGAAGAGTGCATATTTAAGTGGGATACCATCCCTAAGGATCAACTGCTACTAAAGTAGGAAGGTCCTAGGATGTGGTAAAGGTAAGAATGTCCCAGGATGTGGTAAAGAGCACGCAGGGTACACGCCACTCCTAGGCAGCCTGTACAGAGATCCACAAATGCTAAAGATACCTGGGTGCCAGCCCAGTCCACAGCCGCAATGGATAGAAATGAAAGGTGAAGATGGTAGTACTCCAAGATAAAAAACAGCTTCTTTATTGGGTCATTCTGTAAAATGGAAAAAAACAGAAGACACACACAGTCCAAGAACAGTCAGTAAACGCATTTCACATGTCAGTGCTTATTTTTTACTAACGAACACAAACATGTAATGAATAAGCACTGACCTGTGAAACGCATTTGCTGACTGTCCTTGGTCTGAGTGAGTCTTCTGTTTTTTCCATCTTAACGGAATTACTCTATTTTTTTTATCTTGGAGTGCCGCCATCTTCACCTTTCATTTGTATCTCAGGATGTGGTAAACCCAACCAAACCTGAAAACGTGCACAAATTGGTGCAGCTTTACCAGACGGTGAGGAAGGGCAGCTGAAGGAGGAGCTGACTGGGGGCTACAGATGGAAGCTTGAGCATCCAAACTGCATGGTAAACTACCAAGGAACCCAACAGGATGAATAAATAGCCCCCCACTTACATAAATTGGCATGCACCTTTATACTGAATACTGAACCAAGGATTTAGGGGACCTCTGACTTTGAGACATGTGGTACAGATACAAGGTAAATGATGGTTGGCGTTCCTCTGCTCCATCAACAGATCTCCTGCATAAAGGTAGGAGCACACGCTGAACACCAGTGGCACTGCTGATGATGGTGTCGAGGGCATGTCCAAAAAGACTACTTTCCTTAAAGAGCAAATTAATCAGATTTTTTTTGTTCTGGGTATCCTTGGCATCCCAGGCACATAGCCAAAGTGCCCGACACAAGTGAACGGACATCGGCCCCATGCAAGACACAAGCTTAGATGCTTGTAAGAGACCATCACATCTAAAGAGCAGGGCTCCAGACATTAGTTCCAAATGTTCAAGGACACAAGGTTTGGCCTTGTGATGGAGGGGGTCTGCTTTTAGGGATTTTAGTGAAATGGTTTCACAAATAAAAGTTACTGCCAATAGAGGACGAACAGTCACTGTAGCTAATTCAAACTAAGACCTAAGTGGGGAGTCTCTCAGTGAAATCTAGAAAGGTAAATACACCATCAACCTGTTTGTATGTATACTTGTTAAAGTGGAGCAATGGAGCATTTACAGTGGGCAGAGATCATTTATCAATACATTTCTTGTTAAAGGTAAGAAGTTCCATCACATTATCAAGAGAAGTCAAGAACCCTATAGGTTGTGTCCATTCCTCGTAGAGGAATGTTTTCAATACTGGGCATAGTGGGAAGATCTTTGCAGCCGTAAGAGCTTTAAAAGACGCTACACCTAAAACAGCAGGCTGATCCTCCAAATACAGGGTATTACATACTGCATCAATCAGGTTAGAAAAAAACCCTTGTAAATGAGTTGTATGGAGTTTGCTCAAAAACAGCCTCTCCAGAACAGTGAGTGATGATTTTGAATCTGACTCAGATATGTTAATAGGGGCCTTAGACTTAGGGGCCCCAGAAGGGGATTAGATAGTGCCAGGTACTTAAGAGCTCCCCCGAGCCAATTACACCATTAATTGTGCCCAAACTGACAAAAAGTGTAAAGCATACTAGGTAGCCAAGTGGATACAGGGGAGGAGCCTCACCTGACTGAGCTGCAGAAGCCTCCACTGAGGAAGTACCTATAAGAATAGGGGTCCCAGGATCTAGGATACAGGCATCGGCTCCTTCTGGGGATACTGAGATATCACTCCTTGTTGTAGGGGAGAATGGGCTGAGGTCACCCTTTGCAATAGGACCTTTTAATCGTCTGCCCGTCCTCCATTTATAGATCTTGTTTCATTTAAAGGGGCTTCTAGTACCGGCTTCTAAGAATGGAGAAACTGGGCAGAAAGGTGGGCATAGTTGATGACCATCTGTCACAGCTCTCTTAGTTAGATTATGGCAGCATGGTTTGGGGGGGCCTTCGGAGGAGAAGAATTTCTTCTAAATCAGGACACAGCAGCACAAGGGACTTATCGCAAAGTATGCTGCATCTGTCCCCCGGTGCTTCTGACACTGAGAACTGAGCGATCTAACATCGCATAGCTCCCCGAGCAGTGAGTTGTGACTTTCAGTCAGTAGCTCTCTGCTCTGCCCCCCTCCCCACCTCTGCGCTCACTGGTGCCAGTCCAGGCATGTGGGCGGATCCCAACTCCATTGTAGTAATCTTGCCCAAGTCTGGACCGGCTCTGTGACATCAACAGACAGCGGACTTCAGCCCGCTGTCTGCTGAAAACGGGTCACAGGAGTGCAGAATGAACTTCACTCCTGTGATCCACAGGAGAAGTACAGCCAAACAAGCTTTGGCTGTACTTCTCCTTTTAAGGTAAAAATAAAGAAAGACATTTCTTAAACAAATTATTAGATATTATATATATCTGAATAGCTGACAACAACATACCTTTAAAATAGTCAGTGGAAGGAATGGCAGTCCTTTTGAAGTCCTGTTAGAACCAAATTCCCCATCCCTCTTTTTCTACACAAACGTCCCACTTTTAGGTCTAGCTGAACAAATAATTGCACTACTTTAGTTTTAAAATGCATATGAAGTCCTAGATTTTATGACCAATATCTAAATTACTTTGTTGCAAAAGTACGGCTGGCAAAAAGGAAATAAGTAGCGATGTATGGAATATGTTTAAAGTTTAACCACTTCAATACAGGGCACTTATACACCTTCCTGCCCAGACCAATTTTCAGCTCTCAGCGCTGTCGCAGTTTGAATGACAATTACGTGGTCATGCTACAGATCGGGAAAAAAAGTCCTGCAAGCAGCATCTTTGGGGCTGTGCGGGAGCAGTGTACACACCGATCCTAAACCGCCCCTGCCATTGAAATCAATGGGCACTGCTGCCGAGGCACCTTCGGACGCTTTTAACCCTTTCCTCTGCCGCTAGCGGGGGTTACATAGTTACATAGTTACATAGTAGGTGAGGTTGAAAAAAGACACAAGTCCATCAAGTCCAACCTATGTGTGTGATTATGTGTCAGTATTTCATTACATATCCCTGTATGTTGCGGTCATTCAGGTGCTTATCTAATAGTTTCTTGAAGCTATCGATGCTTCCCGCTGAGACCACCACCTGTGGAAGGGAATTCCACATCCTTGCCGCTCTTACAGTAAAGAACCCTCTACGTAGTTTAAGGTTAAACCTCTTTTCTCCTCTTTTCTTCTAGTTTTAATGAGTGGACACGAGTCTTTTTATTTCTATTGTAGGGTCACCAGTACGGTATTTGTAAATTGAAATCATATCCCCTCTCAAGCGTCTCTTCTCCACAGAGAATAAGTTCAGTGCTCGTAACCTTTCCTCATAACTAAGATCCTCCAGACCCTTTATTAGCTTTGTTGCCCTTCTTTGTACTCGCTCCATGTCCAGTGCATCCTTCGTGAGGACTGGTGCCAAAGCTCCCCGCTCGCGACCGAAAAGCGCCACGCTATAACAGCGGTAAAGCGCCGCTACAATTGGCGGCACTTTACCGCTAGCGCCGCCCCAGTGTGAAATTAGCCTAAATATACTTTCAACTAAAGCCCCAAACTCCACCCTGCTCTACACCACCAGGTTTATTTATTAAACGTGCAGATATACTTTAAGTGTATCTTTAAAGCAGTATTAAATGCAAAAGCAAACATTTATTATATTGCAGCTTACCAATTCTTGTGATGGCTGCATTAGTTTCCTTATTTTAGGCTTTCTTTCTTCACTTTTCATTTGGTAAACCAACCGGGAAGTCTGTTTTTTAAAAGCGCAAGCTATCCAGCAGAATGTATCAGTTTACATGAATGAGACAACCACGTAACACTGGCAGGGGTGATTAAAATTCAGCTTTTATTCATTCATGCAAAACTTTTTCCCAAAAGGAAAAAAAGTTTGCTGTAACTGCTAAAAGTATGTGAGCTGGAGCTTGGCTTCAATTTGTTAGTGTATCTAAATCTGGTAAAACATTTAACACTACCCTTTACCTAAGACTGACAATGCTGCTGTCTGCTGTGCCTACTGTCTCATTCCTCCAGAGTTGTATCTCATTAATACAGGAGGTGTGTTATTGGCCAGATCACCAGGTGAAAACAGAGGGGAAAAAAGCCAAACAAAAATAGCAACCAGCAAAATTCTTACTTTTCACCTTAGCATTAAAGTATTAAAGGGAGAGTCTCATGGAATGCTATGATGAGGTTAGTCTTCTCAATCAATTTTTTTAAGCACTGTGTATGGGCACAAGCTGAACTCTAAAAAGCAATCTTTCTGACAAACCTATTCCGCATATACTGTAATGAATGCATGTACACTACAGTATGTGTGTAAATGTGTATATATGTAATGACACTTTGCTACAATGTAAAGTAGTGAGTGTACAGCTTGTATAACAGTGTAAATTTTGCTGTCCCCTCAAAATAGCTCAACACACAGCCATTAATGTCTAAACCGCTGGCAACAAAAGTGAGTACACCCCTAAGTGAAAGTGTCCAAAATGGGCCCAATTAGCCATTTTCCCTCCCCGGTGTCATGTGACTCGTTAGTGTTACAAGGTCTTGGGATTGTTTGACCATTCTTCCAGAAGTGCATTTGTGAGGTCAGGCACTGATGTTGGACAAGAAGGCATGGCTCTCAGTCTCCGCTCTAATTTATCCCAAAGGTGTTCTATCGGGAGACTGCGAGCCAGGCCTTCGCGTCCAACATTATTGCCTGACCTCACAAATGCACTTCTGGAAGAATGGTCAAACATTCCCATAAGACAAGGAATTGGAACTCCAAATTATCTCGATGTCATCTTTATTGTCAAAAAAGGGTCAGACAGATACAGGCAATGATAGACGTTTCACAAGCGATAGCTTGCTTGTTCACAACCAATGTAACACTAAACACCAAGGAATTGGTCGCACACTGGAACTCCAAATTCGATGTCATCTTTATTGTCAAAAAAGGGTCAGACAGATACAGGCAATGATAGACGTTTCACAAGCGATAGCTTGCTTGTTCACAACCAATGTAACACTAAACAGGCAGGTCTTTTAAGGGAGTCCATCCAAACTGGGATACACCCAAAAACACACGTGGCTCTAATAGTGCCACATACAAACATTTCAACCAACATTTTAAAAACATTGCAACGTTTAAAACGCATACATATGTCTAAACAAATGCACACAAAAACAATAACAGTCATAATAAAAATATATATAAGTAAGCTTGCGGTGTATCCAAAGTTGAATCACAAGCAAATCACGAAAAAGGAGAAAAAGTAAAGAAAAGGACAACAAAGTCTAGAGAAAAAAGACACAAAGTGTCCAAATCCAGGCTTGTAAATGCCCAAAAAAGGTTAACCAAAAACACACCTGCTCACTGAATATATGAAATGCAAAATATCTATGCACACATTATGAACATTCATAAATTTATTAGGAATGTGGCACTTAAGAAACACTATTATAACAATCATGTGTCAGATCATGAAGATTTTGTAGATTTGTCAGTTTGTAGTAGTGTTGATGATCAGGATGTGTTAGATAGGTCTCCGTGTGACATTGATGAGAGAGAGGGAGTTTCTGTTGTTTTCTCATCGTTCAGGGAGCAATGTGCACTGGGAGATTTGGAGGAGCTATCATGGGAGGGGGCGTCTGGGAATCACAGTAATAGTGGGTCCATATGTACACCTGCCCACTTGTTTACCAAATGCTCAGATTTTTATCCGGTTAATGCACGTTGCCCAGAAATGGATAGATTTCAAAAGGCTGTTGAAAGAGACCTGACCAAACTGTCCATGCAATCATCTTTGGACAGTTCAGTGAGGCATGACTACCTTTCTAGTCAGGAGAGAAAGGCACATAAAATCTTAGAACAGGACAAAGGTATTACCATCAAAAACTCCGACAAAGGAGGTTTGGTGGTGGTAATGGACACTGAACAATACAGGTGTGAGGCTGAGAGACAGTTGTCTGATCGTGACACATACTCTAGACTCACTGGTAATCCCACCAAAAAATACAAAATGTTGTTGACCAACCTAGTGAATGAAGGGGTGTCTTTGATACAAAAATGGCAGCCAATTTGATTCCGGAATACCTGGTATACCCAAATATATATTTTTATTATGACTGTTATTGTTTTTGTGTGCATTTGTTTAGACATATGTATGTTGCAATGTTTTTAAAATGTTGGTTGAAATGTTTGTATGTGGCACTATTAGAGCCAGGTGTGTTTTTGGGTGTATCCCAATTTGGGTGGACTCCCTTAAAAGACCTGTCTGTTTAGTGTTACATTGGTTGTGAAGAAGCAAGCTATTGCTTGTGAAACGTCTACCATTGCCTGTATCTGTCTGACCCTTTTTTGACAATAAAGATGACATTGAGATAATTTGGAGTTCCAGTGTGCGACCAATTCCTTGTCTTGTTCGTCTTCCACGGTGGTGAGCCGAGGTTTGCACCTGTGATCCATCCTGCACCTGAGTTTGCCTGGAGCGGTGTGCTTCTCTGTTCTTTGCTGAAACATTCCCATAGACACACTCCTGGTGGACAGCCTTCCCAGAAGAGTTGAAGCTGTTACTGCTGCAAAGGTGGACCAACTCAATATTGAACCCTACAGACTAAGACTGGGATACCGTTAAAGTTCATGTGCATGTAAAGGCAAGCATCTCAATACTTTTGGTAATATAGTGTGTGTGTGTGTGTATATTTTTTTTTTTACAAATGGATGTATGCACACACTTTTACTGTGCAAGCCTGTAGTAATTACATCAAATTTGCAACAGCAGTTAATTAATCATGAAGTTGTCCTGTCCGAGCAAATGTAATGAATCAAGGTAAATCTATGATTATAAATGACTTTTATTTAGGTAAAGAGACTAAATCATTTCTCTGCTTCCTAAATGCACAAGGCCCTGCTATGTTAAAGCAAAGCATGGAGCATTTTCTAAACACAGGCCTTGGATTAAATGAACCGGTTGGGATGGAGCTTCCATTCCTCCTGTTTTAAGTGGAAATTTTGTTTGCACACAATGGTCTAGTGTGTGAAGGAAAGTAGCTAGTTACACAGCTCTCCTTTCCCATGTACAGCAGTTGTGCTCTGCTATATAACTTAGCACTCTCAGCAGGATATCTTGGTAACCAGGTGCAGAGAGATTGACAGCATAAGTTTTATGACAGCTGTCATTTTGCCTGACTAAAATTAAAAGACACTCCAGTCAGCTAACATTTATAGGTTGTATTCATTCTTTTAAGCTGCGTAATACCTCACGTTAAAATGAAAAAAGTAAATAAATAAAAAATTGACCGCTGAAAAATTTCTTAAAAAGATTTTGCCAATATTTTAACGGATTGCTTAGACTAATTTACAATGTTAGAAAAACGGTTTTGTTTTGCAAAGATAATAAATGCCGGCTTTGGTTGTGATAAAATCTGGCATAAGGAACCGAGTAAAACTGTCTTTCTTTTTAATGTCAAAACACATGTGTTTAAAATATTATAGCCAAAAATAATGAATTTGAAGGGTTCTTCAAAGCTTTCGCACTTTTTTTTTTTAACTGTATCAAATATAATAAGATATATATATATATATATATATATATTTACTTCCAATTACTTGTAGTATTTATATATTACCTTATACACCGTTAACCTCCCTGGCGGTATGATTATTTCAGATTTTTGATGCTGAAAGCGGTACAATTATTTTGCACGGAAATTTGGCGTTTTATGTTGTAGACCTGTAATTCTTAGGAATAACTCACTTAAATCTGTCCAAACAAGAGTCTAGTAGACATCCCGGGTATGATAAAGTTTGCAAAATGAAATAAAAAATTATTTTATAATAAATAACTATAAATAAATCTAACAAATAATAATAAAAATTATTCAATAATGTAATCAAATCAAAAACACTGACATTTGCTCAGTTGCAGAATTGTCGCTTTCGTTACTTTCAGTGTTTAATGACGGATTTCCCCACAAATCACTATCGCTCAATTCTGCAAGTGATTCTAATTTATTATCGCTGTTTTCTAGCTGGTCTAAAAGCACTTTTGATGTAAATAGACATTTTTTGGTTGCTATGGACAATCTCCAGTTTCCAGGCAGAAAGAACAATATATATATATAATATAAAACTGCATGCAGGACACTGGACAAACCACTAGGAACAAAGGGGATGTGTAATTATTTGATGCAGTACTGTAATCTGTAAGATTACAGTATACTGTATCTATACTGTGTTTTTTACTTTTTGAATTTGGCGCCGAACTCCCTCCCCGTGCGTCGCAACGCTCGCAGGGAATGGAAGCTCGGCACTGTGAATTGAGCGAGACACGGCGGCTCGCAGATCACAGCGGGGAGACATTGCAGGATCCAGGGGACAAGGCTCGGGGTTACCACTTTTGGTATTGAAAATCCACCCCGAGCCAGACTCGGGAATACCGCCGGGGGGGGGGGTTAAGGTTGATTTACAAAAAAAAAAAAAAAACACTTGAAAATGCATGTAGGTGTCTAAAAATGGCCATACACCATACCATCTGATTGTACAATCTCTGTACATCTTTAAGTTTTATGTGAAAAACATCACTGCTGCCATGGAAGTTTAGGCTGTACCTATGGGGGAGATTTACTAAAAATGGTGCATACAGAATCTGGTGCAGCTGTGCATAGAAACAAATCAGCTTCTAACTTCAGCTTGTTCAATTAATCTTTGACAATTAGCCCTTGTTCACACTGCCACAGATTCAAAGTCATGTGATTTTGAATCTGACCTCCTTGCGTGACTTTATCGAGGCTTGCATATGGCTTCTTTAAAAGAAGTCAATGCAAGTTGTGTTGAAGTCACACCAAAAGTAGTACATAAACCTCTTTCTAAGTCAGAGCGACTTGAGTCGCATCAATTAGCACAGTCCCATTGCTGTTAATGGGATGCGACTTGTCATGCAACTCTGAGCTCTCAAGTTGCATGACAAGTCGCTTCAGTGTGAATTGGGGTTAAATCTGAAGCCGATTGGTTACTAGGAACAGCTGCACCAGATTCTGTGTGCACCAGTTTTAGCAAATCCCCCCCCCCCCCATCTGTCACTCATTTATGCCCTAAATACTCAATTTTTGATTGCATTAGATATCAAATGGGTTCTATGTATGTATGATTACAATAGGGTCTGTTACTGACCACATAAATAGAATCTTCTCTCATGACATCAGTGGTCAATCTCCAATTTCTGAGCTACATTGTAATTCCAAGACAGTAGATCAAAGAGAAGCTGAAAAGTTTCAGCTTTACTGCCCTGAACCTAACATGGTGCTGCAAACTGATCAGACACTACTGTCAGATGATGGAGGCTGTTTCTAACAGGGAAATAGATCAGCAATAATAAACCCGTCACAGCCAGGATAATAACTGCATGGAGTTTGCATTTATTACCTGTGCTTGTGTGGGTTTCCTCCGGGTACCCCAGTTCCCTTCCACGCTCCTAAAACATGCTGGTAGTTTAATTCACTCCTGTCTAAATTAGTCCAAGTATATGTTGTATGTATTTATGTATATAGGTGCAGTGTATTTATGTATGTACAGTATGTTTGTGTGTATGTATGTACAGTATATTTGTGTGTATTTATGTATGAATGTACAGTATGTTTGTGTGTATTTATGTACAGTATGTTTGTGTGTATTTATGTATGCACAGTATATTTGTATGTATTTACAGTATATTTGTGTGTATTTATGTATGTACAGTATGTATGTATGCATGTATTTACAGTATATTTGTGTGTATTTATGAATGTACAGTATATTTGTGTGTATGAATGTACAGTATGTTTGTGTGTATTTATGTATGTACAGTATATTTGTATGTATTTATGTATGTATTTACAGTATATTTATGTATGTACAGTATATTTGTATGTATTTATGTATGTATTTACAGTATATTTATGTATGTACAGTATGTGTGTATTTATGTATGCTTGTAAGGTGGGGACCTTAGATTGTAGTGAGATAATGAATGAAATGTATTTTAATTGATGACACTATACAAAGTACAAAAATGTCTGAAATTAAAGTATACAGACAGCAGTATGGGATTGATTCAACACTAAACTGTAATGCATTAGTCTGTGTATTTTTTTTTTTTCATTTCCTTTATTTTCTTACAGAGTTTAAACCCCCCCCCAAAAAAAAAAACAGCAAAGCAGATGATTTGTAACTTAGAAAAATAATCCCATCCCACAGATATTGTCATTCAGCACCGCGAGGATGTCTAAACTGTCCGTTTAGGCAAGGGTCACACTACTGCAGTTGCTATTTGATCCGATTTTCAGTGTGATCATCTAGTGCGACTTGGTGGCATTTTGGATTGGGTTTGCATATTCTATTGGGCCAAAATTGCGCTGGAATCACACAGAAGCAGCACAGGATCCTTTTCTAATATTGTGCTGTAATTTGCTACAGTGATGTGATTTGCTAATAAAAATATTAAGTGGAAATACCACCAACCCGGGCAAATGGCAAAAAAATCTTGTGATTAATAACAATAGTAGCAGCACGTTGTAACAAAGGAAAATGTTAAAAATGTATTAATTAATTGAATAAATTAATTGGAACCGCGCTCTCTATAGATGTAATAAAAGTGCTGAAAGTGCATAAACCAGTGACCACAAACACAACAGATAATAAATTATATATCATATGTAAACTTCTTGGCTTAAGAGTCCAAGTAGAGGAATCAAAAATCAAACACAAAAATCAAAAACCAAAAAATGAAATAAAGTACCCAAATATACAATTTATGGATATGGATAGGATCTTCCTATAATTGGCAGTCAGCAAAGAAGTAAAGAATGTTGTGTTTTTGTTATGCAATTGAACCTGGGTATGCCCAATAGGCTCTGTTATGTAATGTTAATTTGGAAACCTGCAATAAAAATAATTTTCAAAAAAAAAATCACACTAATGTGAGCCAGGCCTTAATTAGGGACAAAGCAGCTATGGCAATTTTTATAATTTAAAAAACTGTGACAAATTATGTACAGATAACCAAGTTGGAAAAACCCAAATCCCAAATATTTTTAATAGAAGCGCCTATATTATAGATTTCTATATTTATATTATGGATAATATTACATTTACATTATAAAATAGTATATTATAGTATCATTTTTCACAATCCATTTCTTTTGGATTGATATATTTTCTTTTTGCTATATAAACAAATAGGGAGTCTAGAACATGTTTGACAATGGAAACACACTGCCATCTAGTGTCTGCTATATATTATGTACAGGGTGTTGCGTTATTATTTAGGTGTTGAAATTATAATATAACAGACAACCTAACAGGCCTGATGTATTAACTATCAAAAAAGAAGCAGCCACATTTGTGCTTTGAAAATTTTGCCTGATACCTCATTTACATTTCTGGGGTTTTTTTTGCATTCATAAATGCTAATACAGATTCAATATTTTTGTAAAAATCTTGGTTTATTCATGCAAAGCAGTAGAACTAAAGGCAAAACTTTCCCTTCAAATAACAATGAAAACTTTGTGCCACAAACAAAAAACCACCAAAAAAAAAAAAAAAAAAAGGAGCACAGATGAATGTGATTGTGGTGGCTGCAGTCTTCAAAATGTGTCCTACTTCCACATTTGTGAACCCTATAAATGTGTATATAGACCGCACTGCCAAAAAGTGAATCAAAATTACTAAATTATTTGCTACATGTAAAAGTAAACAACACCGGAAAATACAACTAATTTCTAATATATCAATAAGTCCCATTCAAATAATAGTTGCTAAAAATAAAAGGTTGGTGAACAGGTGCTGGTGCCGTTAGTATGTGAAACCATGACCACTTCCAGGTGCTCCAAGTGACCCCACATAGATTTACACCCACCACAATGGATGGACCTTCTATCACTAGATAGGTCTCACTGCACTTTTTTGTGCTTGGATTCCCAGCGGCAGCCGCCTTGCTCTGCTTGCAGGGAGGAAGCCGGAGTTAGGGGGCGGAGCTGGTAGGTGGACCGGATCTAGGGCTAGGAAAACTCCACATATGAGCAGCGGCAAAAGCGTCATTGGTTGCTAGAAAACCGGCAGTCCTAACAGCCAATGACTTCAAAGCAGATTATGTAGGGGGGGGAGGAGAAGACAAGACAGAGGGATACAGAGGTGCAGCTGACAGGGTCTGAGTTGCTGCACTGGCTTCACAGGACAGACAGATTTACCTGATGGGACTGGAGATATGTTGTGTCCGGGTTTCAGGTGGACAGAAACCCGGGCACAAGTTGCAAAACCCGGACTGTCCAAGTCAATCCTGTACAGGTGGCATTACTGTGTATCTTGTCACCAACTTGACCATTCACATGTACCAGGATGCAATTCTTTCCAATGCCATACACCGCCACTCAAAAAACAGTATCAGCAAAAAAAGGTTCATTGCGCAAAGCAGCTGACTTTATAAACCATATAAAATCTTACAATTACACTGCACTAACATATATGTGTGCCTATGGACTGGCACTAAGTACATACAACGCTTTTTTGGTAAGATGGCTGACATCGCCTCGTAACTGGAAGGCGACCTGCGCTCCAGGGATGGGATGTGACGTCACCGGAAGTGACGTATCAGCTAGGGGACACTGTCTCAACTAGTTTTGTCTGTGATTAGACATCTTCAGGAAGCTGTCATTTGTCAAGACGGCTGATTTTCAGGTTTTCAGTTTTATTCCATGTCATCTATTATAAATTTGGTTGTATATAATCCTAAGTAGCATTTTAAATGCAAAACATATATTTAAATTAATGTAAAATACAAACCACACTTCTTGCTATTATAATCCATATTGGATGTTTTTGGAAAACATGCAAAAACCTTTTTTTAGTCAGAGCTGCAGATTTTTTTTCCAGTAACTTTTAGGTCCTATTTAGATAGCATGTTGAGGTGTGTTTTTAGTAGCGTTACGCGGGTGCATTGTCATGCATCAACGTATGCTTCCTCTGTGTGCTGACATGCAATTTGACATATGTTTTACTTATTTATTACAGGTATTTATAGAACACTGACAATTTATGCAGCACTTTACATAATTTATGTTCACATCAGTCCATGCCCTTAGGTGGCTAAAAATCAAAGGTGCCTATCTCACATATACGGTATTCATACATCTACTAGGACCAATTTTGTACAGAAGCCAATTAACCTACCAGCAAGTTTTTGGAGTGTGGGAGGATGTGTGTGAGATTCATACTGAGGATGCCAGTGATGCAAGGCTGAAATGCTAACCACTGAGCCACTGTGCTGCCCCATACCCTGCATTTTTGAATTAAGAATTTGAAGTGGGGTTAACAGCAATTGATCAAGGCTTGGTTTAGCAGCACTGGGGTCATTGGTTTGAATCCCAACCATGGCACCACCTGCACAGAGTTTGCATCTTCTCCCTGTGTCTGCGTGGGTTTCCTCCGGATACTTCGGTTTCCTCCCACACTCCAAAGACATGCTGGTAGGCTAATTGGCTCCTGTCTAAAGTGGCCCTAGTATGTGTATGTATGAATGTGAGTTAGGGACCTTAGATTGTAAGCTTCTTGAGGGCAGGGACTGATGTGAATGTACAATATATATGTAAAGTAGAGCTGCACGATTAATCGTCAAGAATTGTTATCGCGATTTTTTTCCCCTTTGCGATCTTGAGAAAAGTATTTCCCGATTCTTTCTATGCAGAGAATTTTCTCTGCTCTGCTGAAGCCACAGCTGTCAAAAGAAAGGAAGAAAAAAAACGGGCAGTCTGCCAAGTATCACAACATTCTTTAGCAGTGGAACTAAGTCTAAACATTGTAACAATTTGTCAAAGGAACAGACTTCGATGTGTAAATGAGGAAAGTTTAACCAATTAAATACTAAACCTTTTTCTGACATTCATTTTTTTGCTAGAAAATTACTTAGAACCCCCAAACATTATATATATATTTTTTAGTAGAGACCCTAGAGAATAAAATGGTGGTTGTTGCAATATTTTATGTCACACTGTATTTGTGCAGTGGTCTTTCAAATGCAATTTTTTGGGGAAAAAATTAATTTAATGAATAAAAAAAAAAAAAAAAAAAAGAAAAACGCTAACCAGTAAAGTTAGCCCAATTTTTTTGTATAATGTAAAATATTTTATGCCTTTGAGAATCGCGAGAGAATCGTGATGTTTATTCTAAGCAAAAAAATTGTGATTCTCATTTTGGCCAGAATCGTGCAGCGCTAATGTAAAGCGCTGCATAAACTGACAGTGCTATATAAACACCTGTAATAAATAAATAAATACCCATTGCCAATGCATTGTACAGCATGCTATATGCATATGTTTTGATGCTCTGCCATTGACCTCTATAGGCCTCTCAGAGCATCAAAACCCAGAAAAAAACAGGCATGGTGTATGTTTCAAAATGCACTGTACTGCTGCGTTGAGACTGAAACTGGCACCATTTTTATTATGGGAAAGATGGTCACAACACATGCGTCAAAATACAATAGTGTAACTAGGTTCTAAGGATGCTGGATCAGCATGACAGCCAGGCAACTCGCATTGTCAAAAGTCGATCAGTTCATCGGCCAGTCATGACAGCTTCTGATAACTATACCGTGCCACACACTCTTCCAAGACAGCACCACTTGTGAGCAGCTAAGGTTTACTGGCTGAGCATCAAGATCTCCTTGGGAATTATTTTAAAAAGTTGGCAGCTATGTTTATGTACTTCAGGAAATATAGTAACTATTTTCAGGACAAGTGCATAATGCGTATAAACCTATTAGAGAACACTGCAGCTACAAGCCCCAGCAGTACACTGTGTCTGCTGTCCTCCAGCCATGAATGATAAGTATCTGGCACTTGTTTGAAGTAGTCTTGCACTCTGGCCCTAAACTAAGTAAATGTCATTGTATCCCTCTGCTGGAAGAGTCTATCTAGCATCCTGTTTGATTACTGCTTCCTGTTGTAGTCTGTTGTGACTGGCAGGATATAATAAATGGGGTCATCAGAAGCACGGCTGGACGTATATCACTTAGGATTACCAGCACGCCCTTAGTACAGTCCTTTGACTAATTTCACCCAAGATCAGAGAGAACAGTGATACTTTACTCACTGCAGAATGAGAGAATGGGGTGTCTTTGAAACTTAATATAAATAAAATTGGGGGGAGGGGGTCTTTGAAACTTAATAGGAATAAAAAGTGTGCAACCTCTCATTTGCAACCATTTTAAAGTTAAATTATAAACATATATTGTTATTATTATTAAAATTATAAAGAAATGTATAATAATACTATAATATATTATAATATAATATACCATACTGAGTCTGAATAGCTAAACCAAAATGTATGTTTGATAAGCTGTCATTCTCTGGCAACAGAAAAAAAAAATTACGGGGTTATATCCCTTCCCTAAGCCTACTACACACCGAATATCTGGCGGCATCAGCCGGTTCAATAGAAACCGGTTCACATTCGGCTTGTGTGTAGGGCAGCCGGTCCGATAGAAGCTTGGCTGCCTTTTGTCGAAGGAGTATGACCAAAAAAGTTCTGACGATTAGCATCCGATCAGCGTTCCCAGCCATTGGCTGACCGATGTGTTCTGGTGGGGGGGTTTGATAGTTTTGTACAGCGGTTCTTCCCAAGCTGTCAAGTTTTTTTTTTTTTTTTTTTTTTTTTTTTTTTTTCATTCAGCTTGCTGGGTTGAATGAAAAAAAAAGAAATAAGCTGCGCTTCAAACAACAAATGACAAAAATATGTGAATGAAGGGATCCGTGATGGGTCCATTCATAAATCAAAAAACAAATAACATTAGTGCCAATGAGAATGACAGAGTGACTAAAGAACATTGACCAGTGAATCATAAAAAAAAAAAAGATAAAAAATAAAATAAAATAAACTCTGTGAGTATGAATTCAGTGATGGTTCAGTAAAGGTGAAATAAGGCTTCCTAGTCCCGCAGATAACACCCCATGATGTGGTCCACCACCGTATAAACTGCACGCTTACCAGAGGGCAAGCTTGTATAAGCTTGTAAAGCAGCCTGATGTCCAATCTGTAGTACCATCACAGCACGGCTTCATAGTGTAGAACCAGAGACAAACAGGATGACTCCATCCAGTAGGCATGCGGGGAAGTCAGCAGAAGGGACCCAGAGAGATAAAAAAATGGCTCTCCATAGTGTAAATCAGTGTGGCCCAATTTTATTAAAAATAAAGGTAGCACTTACATCCAAATGCAGATAACGTGGATAAAAACAGTAGCCGGCTGGCTTGCAAACACCCATTCAGGACGAGGTAGACCGCGATGACGTCAGCGCGTCAACCACCCGACGTACGTTTCGTCTCAGAAAGACATCGTCTAGGGAACGTCAGGTGGATGTAAATTTACTATATTTGTGCATATCTCACATTTTTTGAGCTACAGCTATTTTTCACTTATCTTGGCCCACTATCTGTTTATTAGGTAGCGCAATAATCCTTTTTGTTTTTCCATATTGAATGAAAAAAAAACTAGTAGTGTGTACTAGGCTTAATAGTGAGTACCAGGCTTTTCTTGTTTGGCTGTCCTTCTCCTATGGATCACAGGAGTGCAGTTTGTTTTGCACTCCTGTGACCCGTTTTCAGCTGACAGCAGGCTGAAGCCCACTGTTGGCTGATGTCAACCAGCCGGTTCAGGCTGGGGAAAGATCGTGACCATATGAGCCTGGATCGGCACTTGGCTAAGCCTCCCAGTGAGCCGCTGAGAACCTGAAAAAGCCGCTGCGGCCCACTCCACAGCCCAGCACTCTAGTGAGTGAGGAGGGGGCAGAACAGAAAGAGTGGTGACTGACAGTCTACAGCTCTCTGCTAAGGGAGCACTGAGAACTGAGCGATCAGCGGTGTTTGCTCACTCGGTCCTCAGCTTTAGAGCCGGCAGGGGGGGGGGGCAGATACAGCATTGGACTGATACTGCATCCACCTAGGTAAGTATAATTCTAAAAAAATAAATTAAAAAAATACCCACACTTCTCTTTTAACGTACTTTATTCTTAGTCTGTCCCAACAAATTGTTTAGAATAGCAGCTTGCAATCTGTAAACAAACCTGCTTCAAATAAACAAGAAAAAAGGTATGAAATATGTGTTTTATTAATTTTAGGTATGTTGCGAAAACCCAAATTTGGAGCTTACGCTGGGTTTATTACTTCCTCCCCTCTCTCAAATGACAGTATTCAGCCTGGTGGATGGAGCTCAGACCCGAGCCCCTGCATCCTGCGAGGAAGTCACATTTCCCAATGGAGGGGTGTAATGAAAGTATCTGCAAGTATGGGGGGGAGGCGGAGGTGAGAAGTTTCTCTTTCAAGTGAACCTGTCCCTTTTCTCTAATGGACAAAGTGGCCCATTATCTCTAAAGGGTCATAAAAAGCATTAAAGTGATAATGGTAATAGCCAATGAAGCTTTATTTCCAAAGTTATAACTGAAGAGTCTTAAAAATGTATATATACAAACAAGATTTAAAAGAGAGTAATTGGAGAGAGAATAAAAAGAATGGCAATGGCATTTATCTCTGATAGGGAAGGCAGTTTATAAATAAATAGCTATAATAAGAATTCTAAGCATGGCTGCAATGATACGTGCATACTGTAAGTCTCAGTGAGAAAATAGAGAGCACTTTTGGCAAGTTCTTTTACAAGTGATCTGATTTCCAAAGATTTATTTTATAATACACCACACACACAACTTGTGGAAGCCAGAACACCTCCTGCTGGGTGAGCAGAAGCAGTGAAATACATAATCTGCCTGAGAACTAAATGCACACAGGCCATGTCGTCCAGTACTACACCCAGCCTGTGCCTGTATCCTAACACAGGAAAACATGAGGGCAGCGCTTAAAACTGGAGCCGTGATTCAACCTTTCAGGGTACATCTGCTGGTGACGAACAAAGTATTTATTGCACAGTATAAAAGCAGCAAAAGCTGGACCCAATACACTGGCAAGGCTCTCCTCTTGCCTTGAGGTTTTACACTTGTTTTGTCCAGAATTTGTCATATGCATAACTTTACTACTTAAAGTAGTATTAAACCCTTTTAAGTTTAACACGCTGAACACAATAAAATCAACATTCCCCATTGAACTATTTGTTAAAATTCTTACCCCGGTAGTTGCAGTTTACAAACTTTCAATGCTGCTGGCCCCTGCTCACTCAGTACTACTTCCCTGAACTTCCAGTCTTCACAAGAAAATGTTTACAGTGGACTTTGCAGTCTCTATCCAGTCTGCTAGCTTGAAGAAGGGAGTGGAGGGGAGGAGGGAGGAGCAGGGGAGTGCCTTGCCACCCTAGACACAACTCTAGTCTCTGAATATTAGGGTGGCTCCATAGGGTGCTGCAAAAAAAGGAGCCAACCTGAAACAGGAAACCTGGGGCACTGGTCATGATACCAGCAGGTACATAGGCAAAGATTAACCACTTCAATACAGGCCACTTTCCCCCCTTCCTGCCCAGGTCAATTTTCAGCTTTCAGTGCTGTCGCACTTTGAATGACAATTGCGTGGTCATGCAACACTGTAGTCAAACAAAATTTTTATAATTTTGTTCACAGGAATAGAGCTTTCTTTTGGTGGTATTTGATCACCACTGGAGTTTTTTTTTTTTTTTTTTTTCTAAACAAATAAAAAAGACCGAAAATTTTGAAAAAAAGTTTTTCTTTGTTTCTGTGATAACATTTTGTAAATAAGTACGTTTTCTCCTTCACTAATGGGCGCTGATGAGTGTGCACTGACCGGCTATGATAAGGCGGCGCTAATGAGGTGGCACTGATTATGAAGCACTAATATGCAGCACTGATGGGCACTGATATGCAGTACTGATGGGCATTGATAGGCGGCACTGATAGGCGACACTGATGGGCACTTGTGGGTGGAACTGATGGGCACTTAAAGGGCTGCACTGATAGGCGGCATTGATGGGCACTGATAGGTGGCACAGATAGATGGCTCTGATAGGCAGCACTGATGAGGAGGCACTGGCAGGCATTACTGATGGGCACTGATTGGCACCTCTAATGGGCACTGATTGGCAAACCCAGGTGGTCATGGGTGGGCAAACCTGGTGGTCCTGGGTGGCATCCCCAGTGGCCCTGGGTGGCATCCCGGGTGGCCCTGGGTGGGCATCCTCAGGGGGGCTGCATTGATAATCAGTGCAGACCCCCCCTGTCAGGAGAGCAGCTGATCGCCTCTCCTCTACTTGCGTCTGTCAGCGTGAGTGGAGAAAAATCCGATAGACGGCTCTTCCTGTTTACGCTGTGATCAGCTGTGATTGGACATGGTAACGAGTCAGAAGCTCTTTACCAAGATCAGACTGACACACCACACCAACGATGGCTTTGCTGCGCGCCCCCGCGGGCACGCGATCGCAGCTTATCCTGCTGGACGTCATATGATGTCCAGTCAAGATAACTTAACCACTTTGCGCACATCATTCTGTTATATGGCGGGTGCGAAGTGGTTAAAAGATAAGAAAAAGCTACATACCCAGTAAGTGATTAAATCCGCTGCTGAAAGTGATTAAAAAATCTAAGGGTTTAATATCACTTTAATGTACATTGATGCATAGTATATTATTATTATTATTATTATTATTATTATTAATAAACAGGATTTATATAGCGCCAACAGTTTACATAGCGCTTTACAACATGAGGGCAGACAGTACACTTACAATACAAATCAATACAGGAGGAATTAGAGGGCCCTGCTCGTTAGAGCTTACAATCTAGGAGGGAGGGTCACTAAGAGGTAGGGTATATTAGAACTTTATAGATAAAGCCCAATAATAAAAGCTGCTGCACACTTATTTTCATTTATTCAATGTCTGTTGGGTTAGAAAGATTAAAAAAGAAAGATTTTGGTCAGGTTAAAGAAGAGCTTCAGTCTGGGAAAAAAAAAAAAGCCAGCAGCTACAAATGCTGTAGCTGCTGACTTTAAAGATAAGGACACTTACCTGTGCAGGGATCCCGCGAAGACGGCACCCTGGGCTGATTCGTCAGTTGGGTTTGGGTGCTGGCGCCGGCATTGTAAGTAATGGAAACCAAGGCTTCACTGTCGGTTTTGTACTGCACATGCACGAGTCACACTGCGCTTTGTGAATGGTCCCGCCGTCTTCTGGGACCTTTGTGTGTCCCAGAAGGCAGAGGGTGAAAAGGGGAGGGGCTAGAAATGCACGTAGATAGCCAATCTATGACCTTACTCAGAAGCGACCCCCCCCCTCCCCCCCCAAAAGTGCCAAATGTGGCGATTGGGGGGTGGGGGTGGGGGTGCGAACAAGCAGAGCTTCCCTTTTGGGTGGACCTCCGCTTTAATATATTATTTAATATATTTTTAAATCTTAAATCTTTAAATCTATATCTTTTAAACTAAACTTGAGGCCTATATAAAAGCACAAATTAATGTAGCTAGAAATAAATGATTAAACCTCTATTTAATATTTACATGTGTATAAAATTACATTTTTGGAGCATTAGGCAGGTGCGTTGCCATACACAAATGTAGCTCTCTTTTGTGCGTTGAGGTGTTTTGATGCGCATTTCCAGTACATTTTTCAAGATTTGGAGTGGATAATGGTAACAACCATTGACCAAGGCTTTATAATACCTGTTGCCATGCCTGAAAACACATGCTACATGCATTTTGACGTATTTCAATTGACTTCTATGGGCTAATGCACTAAAATGCATTCTAATGCACTAAAACGCAAAACAAATGGTCATATTTGTAAAAATGCATTGCACTGCAACACTAAGGTGAAAACTGACACTTAATTATGAGGAACCATGACACATGCATTTTTGTGCATCGGAATGTGTGCATTAAAAAGCAAAAGTGTAAATGGGCCCTAAATATATTCTTTAAATGCAGGTGTTGTAAGTACATTCATTTGACTTGATATCAGCCTTAAATCCATGAATAAATGTATTTTTGAAAAGCAACTAATATAAGTACCTGCATTTGACTTTACATCAGCCTCTTGCATTCCCATAGCTTAAGCTTTCCCCAATTAAGTGGGGATACACGCTGAGAAAATCGGAAAGCAAATTCAGTACAAGGCACTATCATTAAATTTTCTTATAGTGTGTATACAACTTTTGACATCAGATTCAGGACTTTCCAAACAAAAATTTCCGAAGGGACAAACCCCAAACTTTTTCTCGTACGTGAACAGATTTTTGTTTAACCACTTAAGGACCGGAAGGATTTTCCCCCTTAATGACCAGGCCATTTTTTGTGATACAGCACTGCGTCGCTTTAACTGACAATTGCGCGATCGTGCGATGTTGTACCCAAACAAAATTGTCCTTTTTTACACACAAACAGAGCTTTCTTTTGGTGGTATTTGATCATCCCTGCAGTTTTCTATTCTTTGCGCTATAAACAAAAAAAGGTCGACAATTAAAAAAAAAAAAAAAAAAATATATATATATATATATATATATATATATATATATATATATTATAATTTTTTTTTTTTACTGCAACAAATATCCCAAAAAAAAAAAAATACACAACAAAAACAAATTTCTTCATCAGTTTAGGCCAATATGTATTCCTCTACATATTTTTGGTAAAAACAAAAAATCGCAATAAGCGTATATTAATTGGTTTGCGCAAAAGTTCTAGCGTCTACAAAATAGGGGATATATTTATGGCATTTTTATTAATATTTTTTTTTTTTATTAGTAATAGCAATGATCAGCGATTTTTAGCAGGACTGCGACATTGCGGCGGACAGATCGGACACTTTTGACACTTTTTTGGGACTATTGACATTTATACAGCGATCAGAGCTAAAAATAGCCATTGATTACTGTATAAATGTCACTGGCAGGGAAGGGGTTAACACTAGGGGGCGATCAAGGGGTTAAGTGTTCCCTGGAGGGTGTTTTTAACTGTGGGGGCAGTGTACTGACAGGAAGTAGAGATTACTATGAACAGACAATCTCACTCTACTCCCCTGACAGAATGGGGATCTGTCTGTTTACATTGACAGATCCTCGTTCTGGCTCTCTGAGGAGCCACTGAGGGTTGCCGGCGGACGTCACGACCCCTGGCCACGCACATCGGCTCCGGCGTCACGCCCTCTAAACCTCTTAAAGCGGCTGATGTACACCTACGGCGATTCACATAGCCGTGCCAATCTGCTGCAGTATAATGATGGCGGCTGGTCGGTAAGCGGTTAATGTGTACTGTTTTCATACAGTTTTCGTATGAGAAAAATCTGATACGAAAGACTACGCATGATCATAACAAAAAAAAAAAAAGCCTTTGTCTTACAAGAGTTTTTGTACAATTAGTACCATCCTCGGTTTCGATTTGCTGTGAAACTTCAAGGAAAACCAGATGATCATTCATCTGATTTTCTTAGTGTGTACTGGGCTTAACACTGGGAAAGGGAGGGTCAAGACTTTAAGGCTGTATTTGTGAGCATGCAAATGTGCTGACAAGGAACATGCTGATAGAGAAGAATGAGTGAGCAGGGGGATGAAATCATAAGTCTGCTGCTACTCCCTCACTAGCCAATCAGCAATTGGGTGGGGGGGTGGAGGGAGGACACTACTATATTCCTTAACTGTATATGGGGTCATCCACCTGGCTGTGTGTTTGAAGGGTCTATGAAAATCTTCAGAATAGACAGACTGAACCACAAATACTTTGGCCAATAAAACCATTCCCTTATATGATTTTAGCTTGTGTATTTAGGGGTCTGTTTGGAGTTTAGCTTTATATCTGTAAGTTTAAAAACTGTTGTAAATTATTTTTTCATTTGTAAAAAATCTATATTATATAAACATTGATTATATACAGAGGATGTTGTAAAGACATTTACAAAGGAATATCTTTGGAATATCTGCAATATTTCATGCCAACGTGGTTACACTGCTGTCTTACCAAGCTGCTCATAGTGCTGATAAACACTGCTGACCTTGGGAAGTAGGTGCTTGCCCAGGGCTAGTGGCGTCATATTGCAAGCAGAAGCAGTGGGCATGCACTGTAAACATTAACAGGTGCACTCACAACAGATAGATGCAGAATTAAAGGAGCTCTGCCTGAGCTCTGCAACAGCCATACACAGTAAAGAGTTATGCAGGGGGAAGAGGCGTGTCAGCACTCTTCTCCTTTTCTCCATTAAGACTTATATGTGTAGGACTGTCAGCAGTACTACTACATTTATGAGTGTGAATGTCAATAGAAGTACTCACAAATCGGGCTTCTGACAGGGGAGGTGCTGACAAACTGGATTGGAAAAAGTAAAAATCTCCACAATGATTCAGTGTTTCTTTGAAAAAGCAATGACGATTATTTCTAAATTAATCTGTATACAAGCATTTAATTTTTCAAAGCTACGGAGTCTTCTTATTTTATAACTCCTCCTACAATCTCCACCCTTTCAGTTAGGTTTCAGCCTCATATACTTCAAAGTTGCAAGCGCAGGGAGAGAAAGAAACTGATGGAAATGCTGTATTGTCAGAGCATGGCTTCCTAGGTATATATCTAACTGCACACAGCTTCCCCGCATTAATAGAACTGGGTAGATTTCTTATTAAATTGAAATAAATTGTACTTATCTTACCTACTCATTTAGACTGCTCAAAATGGGTAGCTGAGCTTGCTTTTTGCTTTTTTTAATTTCAGATGCTCATCTAAATGCAAGTATTAGGGTGGAGCACCCTATTTTTTTTTCTATTAGTTCCACATGAATATATAGAAGAAATAGAACCTCAGTCAGTTGTTTTGTTTTTAATCTCAGTGTGCCTCTTGGGAACATTTTCACTTAGGCCTGGTTCACACTTATGCATTTTTTAGTGCATTTTCAGTTTTGCAGAAACATACTATAGTCCATTCAACATGGTTTCCTATGGGTCATGTTCACATCTGTCCATTTCATGGAAAGGGCCAGGGACTTTTTTCTTTGTTCCATAGACTTCAATGGATCAAAAACGTGTATCAAAAAATGCAAAATGCACCCGGAATTTGCAAACTGTATCCTGCATAGGTGTGAAACAGGCCTAAGGCTGGATTCACACCTATGCATTTTTAGTGCTTTTTGCATTTTGCAGATTTGCACTACAGTCCATTTAACATGGTTTCCTATGGAACATGTTCTGTAGTGCAAATTTGCGTGCCTCCAAAAAACAAAACCGCAAATGACGTGAAAACTCCCCAACCAACACAGGCACAATAACTGACTGAGATTCTCCTACCTCTTCACTACAGTTAAGTCCTTTTACTGCCGTGTAGCCCCATCTGAACAATTGCCATTACTTCCTGTCCTGCTGACCATGCAGGAAGTGAATACAAAAATCTCCACATTGGTGTCACAGACAGCAAAAAACCTGAAAGAGGTTCTAACTTTTTCCTAATCTGTTCAAAACTTTTGGCTGCAGTTCAGCCTTTCCAGTCAGGTAGAAAAAGAAAATCATAAATTAGTTGCACAAATCGCAACAGCCAAAATCTCATTACTTGCTGCAGGCAGCGCCTCCACCTTTCAATGCAGACAGTTTTGATATGTGAAGTCGAACATGAAAACCACAAATTACTAGCTTTCCAAAGACTGGCCAAAGTTTCAAAATTTATGCTTTGGATATTTTTTACCTTGTGGACTAAATTGTGCCTGGGGATTATTTTCAAATGTTATTAACTAATTACAGTATTTGTCAGTTGCTCTATAACATTGTGATTGTTCTAAATGTTAAAGGTCAATGTACACTAAAAAGCAAAGAAACTTCCTAATGCTAATAAATGTAAGAGTATGAGTAAAATTAAATAAATGTAATGAGTAAAACAAGAAAAAACGCTTTAATTTGTTGGGAAAATAATTGAGCACTTTACAAATATGCATTTGTATGTAATTACTGCTTTTAAATCACTAACGTTTTAAAGAAATATACCAAAGAAGAGTTCCAGATATGTGCAACTATATCCGGAATCTGCTAAGTCCTCAATATGCAAACAAGCTGTTGGACTCAACAACCAATAAGTTGGTGTGACCATAAAAGTCAAGCCGGTTATCTGGGAAAATTAAAAAAAAATAAAAATAAAATATGGCCGACTCAGCACCTCTATTAAACAGCATTTTCTTATTGGTGCTGCAGGTCATACACTTGCTATTTGCACAGCACCATCTAGTGGCTGAAGGGAAGATTATCACCTATAAAGAACCGAGGGATGTAGACTTTCATGTTTTGAGATGATCATTCTGAAGTGATCTAGAGAAGAGGAGGAAGCGCTACACAGGGGTGCTGCAGGTTTAGATTTTTCTGTGTCTCAGGGGTTGATAAAGCCATATGTACCCCAAACAATGATGTTATTTTTTACAAAGATAAGGTTGTTGTCCCCCAAAACTGCAGTAAGATTTTAGGGAACAGTTTCAATCAAATACTGTTTCCTGAAGGCTTTGTTGGTTTAATTAAAAGAATCGGGAAACAGTAATTAGTGCAAAAATAATTTGGTCTTCGTTTCTCACTCAGAAGTTGGGCCCCATGGCTCAATCTGCATGAGATCTAATCAAACATAGGCTGGTGCTGACTGCCCATGTATAGGCGTCATATGCATTGCAAAAAAACATAGCAAGCCTTATTGCAGATCCCCCTAATTCCTTTTATTCTCAACAAAATATGAACACAAGTTTTCTGCAGTGCTGCAGAAATTTTCCAAAATAATAGCCAAAAAGCAGCCAGCCAAGTTCAGCAGGGGTCATGTTATCATTTATAAGTGCAGTATGTGAAAGTAGAACTGCGTGTCCCATCATGTATCAGTGACTCATAACTGCGTACAATAAATGTTGGAATACCATAGTGACTAGGGTACAGCTCGCTCTTGTATCACAATCAGCCAGAACTAATACAACAATTTAAGGCCACAGTGGATTTAGTTATTGTATAATTTTCTCTTTTTTCCCCCATTAAATATGGGAGGTCACACCAGTGTATATTTGTCTGATTAAATCTGATGCACACTGGGCCATGGGGATTGCGATATTCACATAAAAGCATATTGCACCCGCGATTAGCCTGTCCTCTTCCCTGCCCCTAATGATGTTTTTTCATGTCATTTAGATGGCTGGAACTATGTATATGTACTATCTATGCAATACATCAGCCAATACAATGTAAACACACAGAGCTTATGAACAGTGTTTATAAAACACTGTTCAGATGCTCAATAGGGAAATATGGTGTGACATTGCTTTTTTGTTTCATTAAAGTGGATGTAAATCCGAATTATTTTTTTTTTTTTTTTTTGATATCATACTGTAGAGTATAAGATTTCCTATCATTTGAGCCAAGTCTTGCCACACAGAGTTAATCCATCTCTGAGCAATCCTATTTTATTGTTCAGTGAGAAAAATCTTGACAAACAGAGAAAAACTTTGTCAAATACTCCCCCTTGCTATGAGTGACAGCTTAAGACACAGGCATTATTTTTTAATTCCCTCCCCCATTCCTTTCTTCAGCAGCTCTGCAAGGATTGACTGTTCCACACCTCAGCATGATTTGGCATGCTGAAGTCATGTGGTTACTTTCCTGTCTTTTCACTGGATATTAGAGATCATAGCAGAAGTTCAGTGTAAGAAATACACAGGAGAAAATGCATATTGACAAGGGGAGTGTAGAGGTGGGCGGGGAGTCTACTGACATCAGGACTCCACCCACCGAGCTCCAGACAACAGACCCACCCACAGAATATGCAGTTTTTCCGGCTCTCATAACAGACAGAGGGGAGACATTTGACAGGTAAAGATACATGCAGGAGGCATGTGTATCCTTATAGATAACCCCTATGGCAGTAGTTTAGAAAGGATGACATTGGGTTTACATCCACTTTAAGATTTTAGTTTAAACAACTTTCCATGCAAAAAAAACAAAAAAAAAAACAAAAACATTTTCTTTTAAATGTTGTTCCTTTTACACTAGAGCCCCCCAATCTAAAAAGCTATTTGTATTCTACACAGCCTTCTATGCAAGGAAAGCAATCCTTCTACCATGGAACAAGCCCCTTCCCCCCTCTGTCCAACAATGGCAAACTCTGATAGACCTGGCGCTCCCCCTATATAAGCTGATGCACATGGGACAAAACTGTCCTAAAAAGTTTGATAAAATATGGGTCGCATGGGTTCGTGAGCGGCGGCTACCTCTGGATTAGGGCTCGGAATGCAGAGCAGCAGTATTGATAACCTAAGATAGGCAGAAATATGTATGGGCTCGAAAATGGTAATCCTCCTATACTAGATGGATTCTGACAGCCACGACTCTCAGTGTAAAGGATGTAAAAAATATAGACACCCCTCAAAAAAATTTTTTTTATATTATATAGTTTAAATGATCTGTCCAGCAGCAGCTTGGAACAAAAATCCTGCTCTGAAAAAGGGACACATTTCCTAGAACACCGCCAGCACAGCAGGTGAAAAGGATAATGCAGTAACTTGCTTCTGGTGGGAACTTCCTTTCAGTTGCACCCTGTTCCCCCAGGGTAATGGATGTCCTCTGTGTCAATGCAGCTACCATTTATTAAACACCCAAATTTCACCCGCCCCTATCACACTGTGGAATTCATTCATTATATGTGCAACATCCACCGTCAGAATACACTGATCAGCGGCTGCAACCACTGGTCGAGGAAAATTTTCCAACAAGCCTGTTCCACAAAAGTTAATAATTGGATCAACTTCAGTCAAGCAGGAGTGGATACACATAGATCAAAACTCGGCGGTCCCTGCTGTTCTGGACAAATTTCAATCCATCTATGGTCAGCTTTAGGTAACTTAGGACTAAGTTCACCTTTGGAACATGTTACACATTCCACCCAGTTTTAGGGTGGAATATGTAATATGGGGACCTTTTCTCTACACCTGCTGTCACAATTTAAAAATAGCATGGCCATGCGGGGCTTTGACACATCATTCGTTCACAGTTTCCTGTGAATAAATGCCTACAAGTACCACCAGCCATTGTCGCCATCGGCTTTTTTCCTCAATGAACTACGAGGGCATTGGTGAACACTCTGGTAGTTCACCGATTATCTCTGCTCTCAGGTAGCTGCCTGCCTGTACGAGTCCACTGAACATTGGTGCAATGCTCTGCAAGCTCCTTGGAAAAAATAAAATAAATGCCCTTTTTTTTACCTACAAAAATAAAAGGTGTTTTTTTTTTTTTCAAAAGCGCACTTATCCTTCAACCCTCATCAGCCATAATTAGCTTCCTCCCCTTAGCATTTTTTCAGAATTATTTGTATTTACTATTTTATTTGCTAATATTTTATTTGTTTTGTTTGTTAATTTTTTTTTAGTGTTGTGCAATTTGTGGTTAACTTTGCAACACTTTGTACCAGAATTGTAATGTTATGACGCGTACACACAATCGGAATTTTCGTCAGAAAAACCTTGGATGGTTTTTTTTTCAACGGAATTCCGCTCAAGCTTGGCTGGTCACACAAAAGTTTTCTGAACTTTCGACCGTCAAGAACGCTGTGATGTATAACACGTACGATGGCACTAGAAAAGGGAAGTTCCATACGAAGCGCGCCACCCTTTGGGCTCCTTCTGCTAATCTTGTGTTTATCTCGTTTTAGCAGACCGAGCGCTTCTGTCTCGTACTTGATTCTGAGCATGCGTGGTTTTTGCATGTTGGAATTGCATACAGAGGAACGGAATTTCCAATAGGAACTTTTTCCGAGGGAAAAATAGAGAACCTGCACCTCAATCTTTTGCTGGCGGAAATTTCGCCAGCAAAAGTCCGATGGAGCATACACACGGTCGGAATCTCCGACCAAAGGCTCACATCGGACTTTTGCTGGCGGAATTTCCAATCGTGTGTACGCGGCATTAGTTTCCTTATAAAAACAAGAAATAGAAAAAAAATGTATACATTTTATCTACAGAAACACTATTTTTATTTTAAACTAGCACTGATAAAAGTAGAAAAATTTAAACATTTTTGAAAGTCAATGTCACCATAAGTAAGTTTTGTTTGTCCTGAAAAAAATGTATTACTTAATTTTCTCTTAATGAATTACAAAGTTATCACTGAATAAACAGACATATAGCAGAAATATATAAATTCTTCTGACCCACAAGGTGCCAAAGCTGAAGTGGTTAACATCCCAGTTGTGGTTATGCAAGGAGATGTGCTGGTTGGCAGCTTTTGAAACACAAACTGTATGTCCATCCAAATTTTTTTTTTTTATGTTTTGTATAGAGTGCGAGGGAAATTCTGCTGGGTTTTTAACTACTATCTGAGGCCCTGTCAGAGAGATTCCCCTTCACCTACTGTCGCAGTGCCAAGACATTGGTTTGACAAGACTAATGCCTGGTAAACACTACAAGTTTTATTCTTTCGTCAACAGCTCGGGTTGGAGCTGCTGTACTAACCATCCGAAGTTATTACAGCGATCTCCCCCCGCTGAGCTGTTGTGTTGTGACAGGGGGACGCCCCCCCCACGACACCCCTCCGCCAGAACACTCTGATCAGCGCTCTCTGCCATTGGCTGAGTTTTCCAGCATGCACGTCCGACAGAAGCTGGCCAAACGCCCGACTTCTGTTGGACAGACCGGCATACACAACAGCCGATTGTGTACCGGTCTTTATTGAACCGGCCGATGTCTCCTGACATTCGGCCCATGTGTACAGGGCTTAAAACCTCTTCCTAAAATAGTAGAACTTTTAACAATAGCTAATAATATAACTTTTAATTGCTGTCTGTGTCCCTGTTGTACATTAGATTGTCTATCACTTCCTGTCTGGTAAAGCCGTTATAACCAGGAAAGAAAAGAACACTTGGAGGCTGATTAAAAAAAGATTTGAGAATGTTCGCATAATTAATTGTGTGACTATTCACTTATCCAAGCATGTGCAGATGAAATAAGTACACAGGCATTTTCTTTTCGCATAATTTGATAACTCTTAGTAAATCTTCACACATAATTGATCCCTGGATAGCAGTAAAAATCTGACAGAAGTTCAAACCTCTTACCACTCTATCCAAAACTTAAAAAAAAAAAAAATTGGGTAGACTTTCAATCACAATTTTTAGTGAATACCTACAGCAATTAAATCTGGATCAAACCTATGAATAGACTAAAGAATTAATATATAATTTAATACATAATTAATGCAATCAGGCTAAAAAGTGAAGATTCCCTTCAAGTATTCAATTACGTGTAGATGAAATAAATGAACTAGAATTTGCTTTCCGTGTGACTTTGCCAGGCAACTTCGAGGCAACTACAAGGAATCTTTGAAGCAACTTTAGGGAATTCCTGGGTAATCTTCCTGTAATGTTGGATCCAAATTGGATCCAAATCAAATCAATTAAGATGAGGATCCAACTTGGAGGCAACTTCAATTGAAATCTATGGGTACAAGTCGGCTAGAAGTCACCTTAAAGTAGTACAGGAACCTTTTCTGAAGTCGGAGCGACTTCAGTAGTGTACATTAAGACAGCTCTCATTCACTTCAATGGAATTTCTTATGTCATGTGACTTGGGGCGACTTGAGGTCTGACAAGTCGGATCCCAAGTTGCTGTAGTGTGAACCGGCACTTAGTAAATCAGCCTCAGAGATTACAAAAAATTTCAAACCAATGTTGACTTATACTTTATAAACTTTGTAAAAAGTTGCTATTAAATTAACTGAGCTGGAGTCTTTTGTTTTGGGTCATTGCTGTGGCTATTTTCTTTTTTCTTCTAAATTGTAAATATATATTCCCTAACAAATATATATATATATAATTTTTGTGGACCACACATACCTACAGGCAGCTAAAAAGACCGATTGCTGATCCTGATTTACCAATGGCTAGTAAAGGCTGGAATAATTCCCAAATCTGGCTAGTAAATAGATGTAAACCTTTGATAAATTATGCCCACGTTTTTCAGGGGACTGGAAAATACCGATCCCATTTAATCACTGACGGAAATTAGAAGACATAAATTGTATGAAACATGTTACCAAACAGTTGTGTGAAGACAGCTTCAGGCTCAGCCGCAAAACGTATTAAATATTAGGTGCAGACAACGCTGCCTAAAACTCTGACAATATTTCTTGTACTTAGCAGCCAAAAGTTAGAAGAAAAATTGTAGCTCATTATGATAACATCACACAGATGACAATCAATTGACAGCAATTACAACATTTTATTCTGCTATTGACAAATGGTTCTGCTAAACAAAAACCATATTTATCCTTCATGGCTTACGAAGCCAGGAAGCCCGGGGCTAAAGGTTTGACAGTCCCTATAAGAACACCTGCTGAAAAGTCAATTCATTTATGAAATACTTAAGGGACGGGTTGATCATCATAGGCTGTTTGGGTTCATGCACACGATACTGAAATGTACTTGGGATTTGGCTGGCAGAAAGATCCTGCTTAAAAAATGTTCTGTAGTGTAAATATTTCATCTCATCTCTACACATGTATATCTGTATGTAGCTGAGATGTGTACAAAAGTCATGCATTCAGAATGACAGAAGGCTGAGGACATTCTGCATCTCTGCCACTGCCTCTCAGGTCTTTGTTCATGTTTACATCTCCCCCCTGGCACTAGGAAGTGGCGCCGGCTCAAACGCACAATGTCACTCTGAATGACTGGAGGCCAAAGTCATTATGCTCCAGTACATTCCAAAACAGACCGTAAACTCAAATTTTTCTACTTTAGGTTTATGCAGCGGGTTTACTGACCACAACACAACTTTGTACATGGTCCCTATAGCCTACAGTACAGCTGTGTTAAGATCCATACGCAACCGTAGGCAGTACCGATTTGAATATAAACGCTTCATACTCCCATGTGCATGAGCCCTTACCTTATGTTTACAATTGTGTTGTATTACCAACCTGACCTCTGGGAGGTTTTACCCCTTTCATGGCCAGGTTGATTTTTGCTACTCAGCACTGCGCTACTTTAACTGGCAATTGCTCGGTCATGCAACACTGTGCCCAAATTAAATTTATATAATTTTTTTTCCACACAGATAGAGCTTTCTTTTGGTGGTATTTTATCATTACTGGGTTTTTTATTTTTTGATAAATAAACAACAAAAGACTGTAAATTTTGTTAAAAAAAACCCTGATATTTTCTACTTTCTGTTATAAAATATATCCAATAAAATCAAATTTCTTCTTGTATTCCACTACATGTCTTTGGTAAAAAAAATCCCAATAAGTGTATATTTATTGGTTTGTGTGAAAGTTATAGCATTTACAAATGATGGTATATATATTTGAAAATTGATCAATCCTAATGTACTGACGGCTTATCTCATTTCTTGAAGCCTTGACAGGACAGTACAAATACCACCCAATGACCGCTTTTTGTCAAAACAATTTGTCACAATTTTTTGGAAGATGAAGATGGCCACAGCGGTCGCGGGTGGGGCTCAAGGCACGCTCATCAGCCGTCAATGTACAGGCATGTGATTGTACCTGGCTGTGCCGCCCGCCTGCAGTATAATTACTGTGGGCGGGACGGCAAGTTGTTAAATCCAAAAGATCTAATATTATCTAATACTATCTAATATTTAATGAAAAAAAAAATAGAAACATACAAGAGTGATGGCAGAAAAAAGAGCAAGTGTTCCATCCAGTTTGCCCCATTTTTACATTGTATATATAATTATGTATAGATCTATGTTTGCCCCGGGCATGTTTGAATCCACTAACTGCAGATTAACTCACAACTTACTCCCCCTGCTGGGTAATCCTTGGGTTTGTTGTACAGTAAAGCCTTGGATAGCGAGTAACGTGGTTTACAAGCATTTCTCAATATGAGCTGTTTTTGTTTTGTTTTTTTAAATCTTGACTCGATTAGCAAGCATTGTCTTGCAAGACGAGCAGGATTCAAGCCTCTGTGGCCAGAGGTGTGGGGGTGATGGTGGTGCTTGGAGACACTCCAATTCTGAGTGGTCTCCGAGTGTTTCCAAGTGTCTCTGGCGCCCCCCAACTCTGGCCACACGCGGTACTGCATACACTAGCAGTAACACTGGAACAAATTATCTGAGTTTCCATTGATTCCTATAGGGAAACTCTCTTTGATATACGAGCGCTTTGGATTACAAGCATGCTTCTGGAACGGTACTACTGTATATTTTGTTTAAAGTGGTTCTAAAGGGAGAAGGTTTTTTATCTTAATGCATTCTAAACTGCAAGGTCTGCCTGAATGCTGAGTGTTCAGGTAGGAGGAGATTTCCACTATAGCCTGTATCCTCATGCTGTTATGGGAGGCAGATCATCCATGAATCAAAATATGACATCCCACCCACTGTGTTCTTTTTTAGTTACTGGGCATGGAGGAGGAGGGAGGGATTGGGCTGTCATTTAGGATCTGTATACACACCCAAATGTGTGATGTCAATATCATGTGACCTGGCTAGCTCTGATCAACACGGAACTGTTCTCTCCAGCAATAGAGACCAAACTGAGCATGTGCAGCAGTACTACCCTCACTATATCTTATCTGGCCTTGCCAAGAAGGATCATACAGGAGGGAAGGATCTGTCCATACAGGATCAAAGAGCCTTTTTACACAATGCAGAGGATTAACACCTTAAGTTCCACAGTGAGTATAACAAGCATGCTTTACTGCATATACAGACTGATTTTACTGTTGTGGGTTTAGTAACACTTTAAGCTTTCACCAGAACAGGATTAGAGGAGACATTTTTGAACAGGGACACTGGTTTTCACTTACTGTTGTGTGTATAGTACAGGAAGTGAAGGGAAATCTCCCCAAGGAGCCACAGATGGCACAAAAATTCCTAACTCTATTCCATATTTTTTTTTTTAAATGGCTTTAGATATACTTTAATTTCCAGCGGATGACAGTTGTCCACGCACAGCTGTTCCAGTGTAGACAGCTGTCACTAGGACAAGAGCTGAGCTGAACATTTGGTAAGTCCAGTAACTGTCGAAGGTGCGTTTTCCTCACTTCCAGGTGTATCATTTGGGGAGGTTCCCCAAGTGCGGACTTAGAGTAATAAAAACCTGCCAGACATTCCAATCTCCCTCCCCCCAGGGGTTTTGCCTTGAGTTCCATCTTTTAAAAAAAATGCGTCATCAAGCAAAATACGGTAAGGTGAAATCTCCAATAAGATACCATTGTGTGACTGGATGTATACCTAGATGATCAAGAAAAAAATTGCTTTACTGTATGTAGATATAACAAACACTATAGCAAATCAAAGACACTCAGGAAAAATATGTTATTTAATAAAGCATCATAGACTCCTGTTACACTTATGCCTCATTTATATGGGCGTACTACAGCGTATACCCATGCAAGGGCCGTGTTTGCCCACATAGGGATGCACAGGTGTTCCATACATCCCTGTGCAGGCAGTCCCCTTCATGTTAATTTAGACACAGTGGCTGCATGGGCACAGCTGCTGCTTCCAATTTGACAGGCATGTGGGTGCATGGCCACGAATGTAGACAGTGTGACATGAATGGGATGTACAAAACATGCATCCCCACGTGGGAAAGCACGGCCCTCATACACTGTAGTATGCTGATGTCAACGAGGCCTTAAAGTGGAACACCAGCTACTTTTTTTTTTTTTTTTTTTAATCAAAACTTTTTTTATTATTATTATTTGTTATAACAGAAAGTGACCATACATCCAAACATATATAAGGGACATATCACATGATACAGTGTAATAATCACTTATTAAGGATTGAACAGTAGTCAGTCACATTGTGCATAGTAAAAAGTATCCCAAACACTTTCTGTAATTACTTTTTTATTTTAATTTAACCCCTCTTCCCATGTAAAAAAAATAAAAAATCCAAGTTCTACCTAACTGCTCCATGCTCCAGCACCGTCCCTGGCCTCCATTGTCCAATGCCGGCAGTCCTCTTTGGGGAGCACGGCAGGTATGTCATTCTGACCATTTCCTGTGAGCCCAGCCTGTCATTTACATGTCCCCTAGAGGGCAGGTCTTCATGCAGGCTGGGATCACAGTACACCAGGAATCATCATGACGAATTCCACTCAGTCAAGAAGGGATAGTTAAACAGAGTGCCCAGTATCCATCTAAAAGCAAAATTCCTCAGCTTCCTGTAGTGGAAATTCCTTTGTGATGTATAACTATGGAAGATTGTATATCCTACATAAGGAATGTGTTATGTCTCTTTCTTTTCCCTGTCCTGACCTTTAATAACAATAAAAAGCATTTGGAGTTTAAAAAAAAAAAAACAGCAAAATGGAGGTGAATATGTAGTGGTTTTTATTGAAAGTAATAAAAAACTGATCAAGCCAACGCGTTTCGGTGGAACAAACACTCCCCCTTCTTCAGGGCTGCTGCTGTATGTTAATGGTGAATGGGGCTATATACCAAATTGGTCTTATGTGACAGCGGAATCTGGATAGTTGCTGGTTCGTTTGGCAGTGGCAGGCTCAGTCCAGAAAGAATATGCCCCCCCCCCCCATCAAACGAGTAAGAAGAAGCTGCTGTAACATCTTCAGACTGGCTAGAATATTGCAGAGAAAATGCATGATTAGGGTTTTTTAAATTAAAAAGAACAGGGGGGGGGGCATTACATGCTCCAAGTTCCACTTTAATGCAGTTGTACGTTTTGTTTTAAATACATGATGTCTCTGGAAGTTATGGGCAGTTGATAACGATGAACATGTGGTACGTTCTAAATTTATCATGTTTCAGCGCAGTCTTTTATCTACTAGTTACAGTAAGAATACAGGAAATCCTGCCAAATTATGCTTCGTTTTATGAAAGCACCATCAGTATGCTGCCCGTTTCAGTAGTGATCCAAGTTTATCAAGTCCGGGTCCCACTGCTTTTCTTCTGAATCACTCAAGTTAAGAGACAAACCACTTAGTACCCAGATTCATAGGGCTTGTCGTGCGAGTGTGTGTGTGTGCTGGAATTCCAGACCCTAACAAAAGGTCAAGTTCAATTCCATGAGGGCCAGATTGAAATGATCATTTTTATGACCATCTACACCCATAAGGAACACATTTAAACATACCATTGACGGGAAAAGAAGAAGAAGGATTTTCAAAGCTTCTTTTTGGAAGAGAAGAAAGAGCCACCCTGCCACCTAGTGTTTAAAAAAGGAAAGAGCAGGCTGCAATGATTTATTAGGAGAGGCTGAGCTCTCTGGTGTGGGCTTAGCTGTAAAGAAAAAATATTGGTATTTTCTGCTGTATCAGAGTTACTCAAGACACTGCTAGTTCGCTTAGAGTGCATGCAGCTTTTGATGTTGAAAGTGACAAGGAGAAAGGAGTATTAACCTTCTGCACACCCATCCATATACCTTGCTCTATAATGGAGAGTTAAAATGTTTCATTTGCTGCAATGTTTCTGCTTTCTGTCATTTTGGAATAGCTAACAGGATCATAACTCACATGGGTCACACATTGTAAATACACTCCCAATGTTGTTTCTTCTTTATCTGTAATTACACAAAGTTTTGTTACTTAGCCTACTATAAACTGTTCAGGCTGCCTTGGCTGTAAATAGATTACGTTAAGCATCGGATGATCTTCCTTCTCACACTAAATGCCTCTATTAGTTGAATACCACAACTAATCCTCTTCCTGTAAAAGTCTTGCCTAAGAACATAATCTACAAGGTGCCTGCTATTACCTTTATGAGGCAGAAAAAAAACCCTCTGTGTGCCTCTCTGAAACAGTGTTAATTGTTTTATTACAGGCCTCACTTTCCCTGAATTAGAGGACTAAGCCAACTGCTCTCCTGCTCATTGGCCACTGAGGCTTTCTCACTGAACAGGGGGTTGGTAGATGGCAGGGCTTAAGCTGGCCATAGACGGTTATTTTATTTTATTTCTTTTTAGTTTAGCCAGGAGGTGCAAAGAGGAATATCACCACCGGGACATTGTATTCTGACAGCATGACCCGCCACTGTCTGAATACACTAATCAGTGGATTGGCTTCAGCTACCAATCAATAAAAGTTTTCTAGCATGTTCCTTCAACAGAATTCAAGCAAACAATGGTCTTCGGTCAAGAAGGAATGGCCACACACTAATGGAAATAATAGATAATATGTGCTTTGTGCACTGGTCCAAATCATTTGTGGAGGGGTGATTATGGTGTGGGGTTGTTTTTCAGGGGTTGAGCTTGGTCCCTTAGTTCCAGAGAAGGCGTCAGCATACCAAGACATTTCGGACAATTTCATGCTCCAAACTTTGTGGAACAGTTTGGGGATAGCCCCTTTCTGTTCCAACATGACTGTGCACAAAGCAAGGTCCATAAAGACACGGATGAGCGAGTTTGGGGTGGAGGAACTTGACTGTCCTGCACAGAGTCCTGACCTCAACCCAATAGAACACCTTTGGGATGAATTAGATTGGAGACTGCGAGCCAGGCCTTCTCATCCTCATCAGTACCTGACCTCACAAATGCGCTTCTGGAAGAATGGTCAAACATTCCTATAGATACACTCCTAAACCTTGTGGACAGCCTTCCAGAAGAGTTGAAGCTGTTATAGCTGCAAAGGGTGGACCCTACAGACTAAGACTGGGATGCCATTAAAGTTCATGTGCGTGTAAAAGTAGGCGCCTAAATACTTTTGGTCATGTAGTGTAGCTTTTGCTCGCTTTTTTAATCAGCTGGCATATATATGCAGTCTCCAAATTCAGTAACTCCGTACGTATGATCCGCTGTGCTGTTTTCACCACACGAGACAGGTACTTCTTATCCTCTGCCCTGAAGCTGGCATACCACACTACAGCACAGTGGAGAAGAATACTCTCAATGGTACAATGATAGAAACTGACCAGAAGCCTTAAGGCTTGTACACACTATAAGAAAATCAGGCAAACATTTTTGTCCAAAGAATTTTCGTACGATTTTCGTATAGCGTGTACACATCTTTCAACAACCGATTCCGAATTTTCTTACAGCAGCGCTTTGCGGGTCGTTTTAACCCTTTTTTTGGTCGCCAGCGGGGATTAAAAGCACCCTGCTAGTGGCCGAAAACCTTCGCAAAAACGACGGTAAAGCACTGCTAAAAATAGTGGCGCTTTACCGCCGACGCCCCAGTGTAAAAGGGGCCTAAGTCTGGCTTCAGCCATTTTAACTGTGGGCAGCTGAAGCTGCTGCCTGTTCACTTCCTGGATTTACACAGACACACAGAGGCACACCTCCAGCTCTGCAGCTTTCATTGGCCCTCTTATGACTCATCCCCCCTCCCTTCCTGACAAACTCTCACAAGAGTGGGAGATAGAGCTTTACATTATGTCATAAGCCTAGGCTAATCACCAGACAACAAACAGGAAGTGGGCTGTATAAAGTATTTACTGGCAGAAAAAATAATGTTTTACTATCCAAAGTTAAATCAACAAGGGCAGAAGAATTAATGGATGGAAAGCCAAAAAAATGACTGAAGATCCGCTTTAAGGAGCGGGGCCGCCGCATCCTTAAAAACCAATGACTTATTCAGCTGTCAGTGGGGTTCCCCTGTTGATAGTTGAAATATAAACTGAAGAGCCTGCAAGTTGAGCAGTCAAAAAAAAAAAAGAAGCAGCAGGACAATGTTTACCAACATTACATTGTTTCTTTTTGTATCTTACTTTTTTTCTTCAGATCAAAGGGATGAACTTCGAAGTCAGTTAAAAGCAATCTGTCAAGCAAAAATTTTTTTAGTTGTTTTATCAAATGTTCCTCTGTTTAATCCCTTATTAATCCTTAATTTACTCTAATCAGCCTTAATTAACTCTGTATTCTCCTCCATTTAATTATTATTTTACCCGCTGATTTTTTTTTTTTGTTCACTTGTATTTTATAAACTATTAATAATTAACCTTTTTTTTTTCCTACTTTGTTCATTGATATTTTTACACCTTTAACATATATTTACACATTTCACATAAAAAAAAAAAAAAAAAAAAAAGGGGGGGGGGGGCAAAATTGAAAAAAAAATGTATTTCATTTGTAAACAATTTTTTAATGTTTTGTACCATTGCTGACAGCTGAAGTATATACAAAACAGTTGCGATAGGTATTGGTAATTTGTATCGGCGAGTACAAAAAAAAAATAGTACTCCTAAAAAAAAAAATGGTATCAGTGTATCCCTAGTGTCCACCTCCTCACCACCTATATATGATGAATAACAGGTGCAGCACTCAGAACAGGGGAACCTCCTTTATTGCATAGATATAAACCACAGGTGGGTGCTCTGGCTTCAATGCCCTCAGCATCAGCTGTGCTGTAATCAAGGCGGTTTGCCGAAACATGTTAGCCCTTTTTATACTCTTTTTGTCATGTAACCAATAAATTTTCATATGGATTTGGAGTTGCCGGCTTTTTCACTGGATTTGGTAACCGCCTATATACAACAGACAATGATTGATCTTTCTTGATCGCCTATAATTCATCCAGTCCTGTGGTGGTGTGGGACCAATTTCTCTTTACTTTGTCTGTAGTGGGGAGCTGGGGCGGGTACCCACACAGAACTGCTATCAAGCACTCACCTGAGCGGTATACCTCACTTGGATATTATCAGAAGGGACTAAAGGAATTAGGCCCCTTTCACACGGACGGATAGAATGGTGCTTTTAGCTGCGGATTTTCTAGTTTTCTACCGTAGCTAAAAGTACACAATGCTTTCCTTTGGCCCCATTCACACACTGCGTTTAGCTGCAATTTAGTTACATGCAGTTCTGTGTGGATAGAAAAAATAGAACTGACTGCATCCAGGAGCGATTTAGCGCAGCTATCTGCACATAACCGCAGGTAATCGCAGTGCACTGTGTCAGCTGAGGATAACAGCGCCGAGCTGCTCATCGGGAAAGGAAAAATGTTTTTTCCTTTCCCAATCAGCGACAAGCACGGGGATCTGACTTGAGCTGTGCCCTCCCAAGTTTTAGTTCTGCCTCTTCAGGTCTCTGACTGATCCATGAGGCACTCTGTTGGGGTACTTTTGATGGGGACATGTGATGTAAGGGGTACTCTGATGGGGACACCTGATGCAAGGTGACTCTGATGGGGACCCTTGGTGTAAGGGGTACTCTAATGGGGACCCCTGGTGTAAGGGGTACTCTGATGGGGACCCCTGGTGTCCATAAACACACACAGCATGGCTCGGTCCCACTCCCTCCCTCCTCACAGGAATATACTGACAGCAGCAGGAACCAAGGGCTCCCACTGCTGCCAAGTGTCCTGTGAGAGGAGAGAGAGGGGAGAAGTGCTGTTTCAGACGGGACAGCGCTGGATCATGAGAGGGCTCAGATAATTGTTTAAGGAGGGGATGCAACTATTGACATTGGGAGAAAATGACCAAACCCATCACAAGGCAAAGCAATGCCAAACAGAAGCACTGAGACATATTGCGAGACAGATTTATTATAAGGTTACTGCCTGAGATACAAATTCTTAGTATGGCTACTGTAAAGTCTGCACTTTGCAAACTGTTGCACTTGGCTGTTCAGGAGTACAGATGCACAGGTCTGTAAACCTGGTGCAGAAACCTTGCCAGCAGAAACACAGCCTGATTTGCAAGTTGTCATGGCGCTAATTTGTTTGATAAAGGTCCCCTATTGTATCTTTAAGAACTAAGTGGGAGTATATAGGTATATAGCTGGCAAAATATGTCAAAGAGAAGAGCCAAGTGGACGATCAAAGTTTACGCTGGAACAATAAAGTTTGTTTTAAGCCTTGTAAAGAGTGGTGTATGGCTTCACGTGTGGACTTAATTAAGGGGTGATGAATCCCGGAGTTTCCTGAGCCTGCCACTGGATGGTCATGCTTGCGGTTCTAGAATGATGTCACAAGACAAGTGAGTACTATTGAAGGATAGCCATTCGAGAAAATTGAGAAAATTAGAAATAGGGCAGTGGGGGTGAACTTGTCCTGCTTTAACTTGCAATATGAACAATGTACTCATTCTCTACCAGGCCCTTAAATTTTAATATTTTACTCCTTAAATACTTCTTTATGTTTTTAATGGCTTCCAGAGTTCATACTATAAACGTGAAAAGTCCCACGTCCACAAATACAGTATAGATCAGCAAATGTGAAACCTTTGAAGTTACAAAGTACATAAAAATGATCAACAGTACCGAATAAGCATCTCCTATTCACTGTACAGTCACATCATTTTTTGTTTTTTTTCGTTCTCAATTTAATAGCTACTTTTCCTTCAGCTGAATACACAAAGCATCAAAGTTTTTTCACCCCTATACCAAGGACCAAAGGACTGACATCCCTAAAGAATGGCGCTTTTTAGTTTTGGAATCATCATAAAAGGGCGCTTTAAGGCTTTCAATATTTAGCAAATAAATAATGAGAATGCAAGAGTCTGAAATCATTAACAGGATTCTGGGGGAGATCACACAAAGTCGTCCAGTGAGCTCATTTGGGAAGCAACTTAAAGGAAAACTGTGAGCATTTATACATCTTCATCTGCTGGGAGACTGGAAGAAACACATAACTCGGCCAGGTGTTTGGTGGATTCTCATGCCAAATCCTTGGGAGGATGTAGAGCAGCTGGCAGGCTAAGCCAAGGCTCAGATGCCAGTCTCTATTAACTATTTTGGTGCTAGGGCTGCATGCAGGAAAAATTTACAGGAACATATTTTGTTGCTGATGCAACAAGACAACGGTTGTATTACTTAAAGCCCAACTCCAGCCATGTTTTTAAAGTGTGAGATTCCACCCTCTGACCTGTCTCCATTGATGTGGTTACCAGAGCTGGAAATGAGCAGAAAAAAAAAAAAAAAATACTGTCCAGCGGTGGCAGCCAGTTAATAAGGGGCACCCCACCCCCCCCACCCCAAAGTTCCCAAAGTTAGTTTGCCAAAGAAGAAAGCTACTGTGCCCCGAACCCTCCCACTTTTGATTTTAACAAATCAATATTCGATATTCGTTATCGCGTCACTTCCGACTTCTCGTCCCATAGAACTCAAGGCGTCCTCTGGTGAATGCAGACCTGGAGGGGTTTGTTTGCACTCCCCCAAAAATTTTTGGCACCAGCCGCCACTGCTGTCCTGTCTAACACTAAAAGGAAAGGTTTTTGCAAGAGTTGAGCTCTTAAGGGAAATTCCAGAAAATATACAAAAAAAAGTCTAACATTAGCACCAATTTACACCAATTTATATAGAATTAGCAGAGCCAATTATCCTGGAAAACTGCATGTGCATTAGTTCTGTGCAAATTCCAGCAAAATCATATGTCACTAGGCTATTTTCTCTCCAGGTGTGATGTTCTTTATTCATAAGAATAGCATGAACCAGGAAAATACCTCATGGCCACTATGATAGTCAGCTCCATCTATCGGTCATAATGTGGTATTTTCCCAATTCATGCCATTCTTATGAATGAAGAACATCCCAACTGGAGATAAAATATTCCAGTAACATTCGATCAGCATTCTCACAGAGTGAATGTACATGCCGTTTCAAAGGATGAATAGATTAGCATTTTTAAAAAATAAAAAAAACCCTGTTTTATATATTCAGTTTCTCACTGGGCAAAAGAAATGTAAACCTGTAGATTTGCTATTGCTATAAGGCCCCGAAACGCGTCAAGCCTTACACTTTACTATTATTCTACCATGGACCAATATATATTCTGTACGGTTTTATTCATGTTTATAATCATTCAGTATATGAATTATGGTCATTTCTTTTTATTTTTATTTAGATTTATTTATTTTTTCTCCCCCCTTTTCATATTTTTTTGATATATTTAGTTTTGTTTTTGTTCTAACTTACCTATGTTTATAATACGTATCCATTGTCTGTTCTACAACTGTTTCAATGATTGCGGACTATTATGTAACTTATGTTGTAAACGATCAAATGCTTTTGGAGGTTATATACCCATTTAGTTGTTAGATTATACAACATGAATAAACAGTATTTCCCAGTCACTTGACTTCCTTTTGTGCTGCTGTGTGCTTCATATAAAGTCCCACCACTTGCTCTCAATTGTAAACCTGTAGAAGAATGTGGACTGTCTATAGGAATAAAATATAGTGTACATTAAAACACTGAAGAGCAGAAGGCAGCTACTACATCCCCCCATTTTTTAGGTAAAAAAAAATCGCAATAAGTGTATATTGATTTTAGTTATAGCGTCTACAAAATAGGGGATAGATTTATAGCATTTTTATTATTATTTTTTTACTAGTAATGGCGGCGATCTGCGATTTTTATCATGACTGCAAAATTATGGCGGACACATCGAACAATTCTGACACATTTTTGGGACCATTGGCATTAATACAACGATCAGTGCTATAAAATTGCATTGATTACTGTAAAAATGTCACTGGCAGTGAAGGGGTTAACACTAGGGGGCACTCGAGGGGTTAACTGTGTTCCCTGGGAGGTGATTCTAACTGAAGGGGGAGGGGACTGACTGAAGGAAGTGACGGATCATGGTTCCTAGGTAATAGGAACATCCAATTTGTCACTCCTGTCAGAACAGAACAGGGAAGTGTGTGTTTACACACACTCATCCCTGTTCTGTCTCTCCTGCTCATGATCGCTCGTGGCTGGCGGTCATTGCGACCATCAGCCACGAGCACCGGCACCCCCGCTGTGCAGCAGGCGCGCGCCTGCTATCCCAACCCCGCAAACCAACGTATAGCTACGACGGCTCGTGCAGGGGAGCCAACCTGCCGCAGTATAACTGCGGCGGTTGGTCGGGAAGCGGTTAAAGTAGAAGTTCAGCCAAAAACTACCTAACTCTAAATCTACTGGCAGCCACATTCTAAGACTAATTTATCTAGCCGTGTAAAGCAAAAATCGCTATACATACCTTTTCTGCACCCGCTCCAGTCCCAGTAATTCTACACAAGCTTACCTCACTCTCTTCATAGCTGTTTAAACACACTGCTTGATTACTTCTGCCTTACTTCCTGGTCATATTTTAGGTCATGACACAGGAAGGAGTTGACCAGCTGGTCTCGTTAGCACACACCCTGCATCATCTACCCTTAGCTGGTCAACTCCTTCCTGTGTCTTGACCTAAAGTCTGACCAGGAAGTAAGGCAGAAGTAATGGAGCAGTGTGTTTAAGCAGCTATGAAGAGGGTGAGATAAGCCTGTGTAGAATTAATGGAAAGCTGTTTTATTTTTGTTAAATAAGTACATTAATGCCATATTGGTACATAGGAGAGCTGGAATATAGAAAAAAAAGAAAAAAGGTGAGCAAAGATGAACTTAGCCTTTAAGCCATAGAACTATGGATTTGTATTGGTTAGTTTGGGGTATTGTACATTACCTAACCAACTGATATGTTGAAACAGACTATTAAATAACTAATATATAACAAAAAAAAAACAAAACAATTAAATACATTTATCTCATTAAGGCCATTATTATCCCTATATATTATTTTAAAAGATGGAGGTTATTTTTTTACATTGATAAAAATGTAATCAATGAAATAGTGCCAGGAAATCATTGTACTGAATGTAAACATATACAACATTGAAGGGGTTGTAAAGGTATACATTTTTTCACCTTAATGCATTCTATGCATTAAGGTGAAAAAACTTTTGAAAATACCGCCGCCCCCAGCCGCCCCGGTTTACTTACCTGACATCTCGAAACTCGGCCGCTCGCTCCCGACCTCCATTCAGCCGATCAGCCTGGTCGCTGATTGGCTATAGTGGATGGATTGAAAGCAGCGCAGCCATTGGCTCGCGCTGCTGTCAATCACAGCCAATGACGCGGCGCGCCGGGGGCGGGGCCGAGTGATACAGCGAGCGGCTATAGCCGCCGGCTGTATCACGGGCGCGCGCCCGCAATAACTAACCACCATGCGAAAGAGCTCGCATTAAGGTGGTTAGTTATTGCGGGGAGGAGCTGAGACAGCCGCCGAGGGACCCCAGAAGAGCAGGTTCGGGGCCACTCTGTGCAGAACGAGCTGCACAGTGAAGGTAAGTATAACATGTTTGTTATTTAAAAAAAAAAAAAAATTTACCTTTACAACCCCTTTGATTCCGATTGATCGCTATGAGCACTACATTTTGCACTGAGAAGCCTCCTCCTTGTGTGGTTTTCAATAAAAGATAGACTGATAACTATTTTATATGTGGTCTTCGCAAATAGCTATAGATGTGCATTTTTATGCAAATTCATGCATCTGCTGCAAATGCTTTTATAATACAAAGGAATATAAAATAATGTAAATATTAATTTAATAACTTTTTTTTAAATTAACAGTATGTTTAGTAAATGATGAAGGTTAAAAAAATCTAAAAAATAAATACAAAAAAAAATAAACGTACAAAAAGACAGATTACAGAACCCTAGTTTTCCTAAGTTTAAGAGTTAAACTGAGTATTTTCCAAAGTGCAAACTTCTCCTTCCACTTTACCCAGCTATGTCTGGTGAATGAGGTGCGCCTGCTCTCCATTTGTCTCATTTGAAAAGAGCATACTGAATGTTAATACATTTGACATGTCTGGCAATAGAACACCCTGTGTCACTCACCGCTAAAGGCTGAGCTCTCCAAGACTTGACACCATAGTTCAGATGAATCCAGCTTGAGAGGAAAGCCATGATTTACAGCAGCACAGAAAAGTTCATCTCTGAGACGAAGTGATCTGCGGAGTGCTGATTGATTGTGATGTGGGGCACAGTGCAGCACAGCCAGTGTAATATTCTGACATAGTACATCACATAGCAGGAACACATTTCATTACATCATATTATTTATGTTCCATCTCTCCTAAGTGGTGCTCACCATTACTTTTACCCTAATACCTTGCCCATCATAATACAGCAACAATATAAATTATAAAACTAAATTTATACTGTATACAAGATATGCTAACATTAATATTACATGAGTAGCTCTGCATCAACTATTTACAATAACAGTGGAAATGAACTTGAAGAGCAACTCCAAAGAAAGAAGTTGCATCAATCACTGAGCTGGAAAATCTATGTAGGAAGCCATGCAACAGCGTCAATGTCTAAATCCGTGTTTTTCAACTTCAGTCCTCAAGGTGCCCCAACAGGTCATGTTTTCAGGCTCTCCGTTATTTTGCACAGGTGATTTGACTGCCTTAGTAATTACCACAGTCATTTCATCTCAGGGAGATCCTGAAAACATGACCTGTTGGGGGTGCCTTGAGGACTGGAGTCGAGAAACACTGGTCTAAATAACCCCCAGTCTATGTTTTACATAATCCACGGCAGGCAGACCCGGCAAGCTTGCCTCCTTTGACAGCAGAAATGTGTCGAAGGATTCTATAATATGCAATTTACATTACTGAGAGTGACCAATGATCAAAACCAGGTCCCTGTTTTTCAGCAAATTTGCTAGAAAGAGTGTACATAGCAGTGCTGAGGGTTTGTTCAGAGTTTTTAGTATAAGAACCAGGGAACCTTCTATTTTTATGTTTTCGGGGGTTCAGATATAAAGCTTTTTAGACAGTTAGGACACTGGACATTGCAGGAATGGCCATTTTCAATAGATGGCTGGAAATTAGAGCCATTTGTGGTTTAGCCACTTGACCTCGGGAAGATTTACCCTCCTTCATGACCAGGCCATTTTTTGCGATAAGGCACTACATTATTTTAACTGACAATTGCGTGGTCGTGGGACGCTGTACCCAAACAAAATTTATGTGCTTTTTTTCCCCACAAATAGGACTTTCTTTTGGTGGTATTTGATCACCTAATTTTTTGCGCTATAAACTTAAAAAGACCGACAATTTTGAAAAAAAAAACTTTACTTGCTGCTATAAAACTATCCAATAAAAAAAAATAAAAATGAAAAAAATCTAAATTAGGCCAATATGTATTCTGCTACATATTCTTGGTAAAAAAATCCCAATAAGCATATGTGGATTGGTTTGTAAATTTTTTTTACTAGTAATGGCAGCAATCGGTGACTTATAGTGGGACTGCGATACTGCAGTGGACAGTTGGGACACTAACTGACACTTTTTGGGGACCAGTGACACTACTGCAGTGATCAGTGCTAAAAATATGCACTGTCGCTGTACTAATGACACCTGATGGGAAGGGGTTTTCAAAGGGTGTGCCTAGTCAGTGTTTGTGCACTGTGTGAGAGGTGCTTTTACAAGGGGAAGGCATGGTTCCATGTTCCTGCTTTACAGGAACACAGGATCCATGCTTTCTGTATTGACAGAACGGCGATCTACCTTGTTTACATCGTCGTTCTGGCATTCTGCCTAATGATCGGCAGGTGCTGGTGGACATTGAGTCCGCGGTACTTGCAGATCAGCTCCCGTTGTGTTTAATCACAACAGAAGCGGGCCACCAGTGGCACGCATGCACTCTCCAGACCCGAAAGTGTTGGATCACGTAACTAGTACGTGATCCGGCACAGTAGTGCCACTTTGCATTCTGAGTGTAACATGCACTTCTGATCCCTGCATTCTGAGCGTAACACGCACTCCTGATCCCTGCATTCTGAGCATAACACGCACTCCTGATCCCTGCATTCTGAGCGTAACACGCACTCCTGATCCCTGCATTCTGAGCGTAACACGCACTCCTGGTCCCTGCATTATGAGCGTAAAACGCACTCCTGGTACCTGCATTCTGAGCACAACACACTTCTGATCCCTGCATTCTGCACAAAAAAAACGCACTCCTAATCTCTGCATTCTGAGCACAACACACTTCTAATCCCTGCATTCTGCGTATAACATGCACTCCTGATCCCTGCATTCTAAGCTTAAAACGCACTCCTGATCCTTGCATTCTGAGCACAACAAACTTCTGATCCCTGCATTCTGTGCATAAAACGCACTCCTGATCCCTGCATTCTGAGCACAACACACTTCTAATCCCTGCATTCTGCGTATAACATGCACTCCTGATCCCTGCATTCTAAGCTTAAAACGCACTCCTGATCCTTGCATTCTGAGCACAACAAACTTCTGATCCCTGCATTCTGTGCATAAAACGCACTCCTGATCCCTGCATTCTGAGCGCAACACACTTCTGATCCCTGCATTCTGCGCATAAAATGCACTCCTGATCTCTGCATTCTGAGTGTAAAACGCACTCCTGATCCCTGCATTCTGAGCGCAACACACTTCTGATCCCTGCATTCTGCACATAAAACGCATTCCTGATCCCTGCATTCTGACCGTAAAATGCCGGTGATCTTTGACTTCATTAGTGTTGTACAAATAGATCTCCATCTCTCGAAGGTTGCCTACCCCTGGTCTATAGGCTATGTCCTCTAAATCAGCAATTTCAAATCTGCCTGCAGAGTGTCCTAATAGACTTCATACTGTTTACAATTATCAGTTAACATTTAAAGCAGAACTAAAGTTTCAGATTTAAAGGCTGTAAGCAGGCAGGCTCTTTATTTCAGAGGAGGCAAGCAATGTCTCTTCTGCAATAAAATAAACCTACCTGCCTGCTCACAGCTTAGTTTATTTTCCAGCAAACCTCAGTTTACATTCCAGCACAGTGCCTGTGTGTGAGGATGACTGAACGGACGTTATCCTATGCCGGTGTTTGGTCAGATTAGGTGACCCGTCAAAACTTGTAACGGAAGTGATGTTCCATCGTGGCCATCTTGGTACACCCCGCACTCAGCCAACAGTCTGAAGTGGCCAAGCGGACATCTTTTTACACCCTCCGGGGTCTTGCAATACTGAAATACAGTATTTAGAAGTCCATGACACTGTTTTGATGTTGAATTTTAAAAGCAGCGGTCTTCTGTTACATTAGCAAACATGTGAGATCAGCAGGCTTGCCACTGCTTTTAAAATTCAACATCAAAATAGTGTCACGGACTTCTAAATACTGTATTTGAATATATAAGCTCAGGTAAAAATAAGTGTGAAATGCAAGATTTCGGTGGGTGTAAAAAGATGTCCGCTTGGCGACTTCAGACTGTAGGCTTAGTGTGGGCGATGCGGGGTGTAACCAAGATGGCCATGACGGAACGTCACTTCCATTACGAAATCTGACGGGTCGCCTAATCTGATGGAACACCGGCCAATGAAAGTAGCCAAAGCCTAGCACCCAGAAGTGCTGCTAAAGGTCCTTAAAGGAAAGATAAGTATCAAGACTAGTTACACACTATAACCACTTCAGCTCCAGCCCTTATTTTGACATTTTTGTTTACATGTAAAAATCTGTAATTTTTGCTAGAAAATAAGTCAGAACTCCCAAATATTATATATTTTTTTAAAAGCAAAAGCCCTAGAGAATAAATTTGTGAGTGGTGCAATTTTTTATGTCACACAGTATTTGCGCAGAAATTTCTTAAGGCAGTTTTTTTAGGAAAAAATTAACTTTTTTGAATTTTAAAGCATACAATACATAACTGATTTTTTTAAAAATATAAAAGATGATGTTAGGCCAAGTAAATAGATACCAAACATGTCACGCTTTAAAATTGCACACACCTGTGCAACGGCAACAATTTTACTATTTATAGATGACACTTTTAAAACCTTTACAGGTTACCACTTTAGATTTACAGAGGAGGTCTAGTGCTAGAATTACTGCCCATGATCTGAAGTTTGCAGCGATACCTCACATGTGGGGCGATCGCTGTTTGCGTGCATGACCGATGTGTGTGTTCGCCTTTACACGCTAGCATGAGGAGACGGAGGCACGTATTCATTTTTTTTTAAATGTATTATTTTATTTTTACACTGTTGCTTTACTTTTTTTTTATCACTTTTATTGCTGTCACAAAGAATGTAAACATCCCTTGTGACAGAAATAGGCTTTCTTTATGGAGGGTGTCCTATGTATGCACACATATATATATAAGAAGCTGAAGGAGGTAGCACTGCTAAGCTCTGAGGAAGAAGGTAATCCTTCGAAACGCGTCAGTGAGTAGTGGACCTCATGTCCTCTTTAGGTCCCCGCATATTTAGTGTAGGAAGCCGGCTGTGACGCCGTGCAGCTTCCCAATGTGCATGCGTGAGCCTGCTAGGATTTGCGACTTGTCTCAGAGGGCTGTGGGCGGGGGAATTGTGGGGGTTGGGGGGACTGTCTAGGTTATCCAACCAGATGTGGGTGCCCTAGGTACCCTCTCCCACCTAAATAAACACATCCAAAAGTGTAAGAGGAGGGAGGAGGAGGACATAAAGCAGAACGTTACTTTTAGGGTAAAGTTCTGCTTTAATGTAGTCACACACATTACAAACTTCTGGTACCCCTGGGTGTCTGCACTTATTATACCTGTAAACAGCTTTCACTATTCTTAAAGTGACAGAGTCTGTTTAATATTCACTTATACTGTCATGGATTGGCGGTAACATGGTACCTCCCCTCAACGTGTCCAACCCACTAGACTAAAATTTAAGTTTTATTAATCCATTTAAAATATCTGAAACCTTGTACTTTACGATTCCTCCCAAAAATATTTGTGCCCTATAAATGACACTCAATTGTAAATTTGTAATGACGATCCAAGGGTGTTTGATAAAGGGTTAAAAAGGGAAAAAAAATTTTTACATTCAGGTATGAAATATTATTTTTTCATCTCAGGCTGAAGTACAGAACTGCCCTTCAATATAATCGTCTGCTCTATAGTGAAAGATCATCTGCCAGGAGATGGATTAACCTGCGTACTTTGTATAACGTTCCCCCAGACACTTGAACTTTTATTTACTTGTCGAATGCAAAGTCTTTCATTTAATGTGACTGAATGTGTACAACCATACCAAGTGCAGCAGACATGACCTATCCTAAAGTATTACTTCAGAAAACTACTTTTCCATCTTCTACCAAAACATACGAAAGCTTTAAAGTAACTATGTGCTTTGTAGATAACAAAACTTCATTTTCTATTCCTACTCAATTATTTTCTAAATTGGATTGTTTGCAAGCGGTAGGGATAGTAACTGGAATAAACAGCTGAAAAAAATGATGGACCCCTTTACACCATGTGCATTGATGTGCCATTTTCCATGCAATGAGATGTGCTCTTAAATGAGCAGTTACAGTCAGTCTTCACCCCCCTCCAAGGCACCCATTCTCCTCACATTGCCCCCACTAACCGCAGCAGCCTCAATTTCTCACCATGCCTCCCTGCAGAGCCCCCCGACAGTGCATCCTTATACTTCTCCACAACCCCCAGCACCCAATGGTGCCCCCACATCTGACCCAGAGCTCCCTCCCCCCACTAAGCCCCACATCCCCATTTAGCCTCCTGCATATCCTCAACACTTACCAGGCATCCTAGCTACCCCAAGAGTCCCTCACAGTGTCTCCCAGCCCCCTGCATGGTCCTAACATTTTTTTTTTCAATGACAATGCTGTTGCATTTTTCTCCCTACTAATTATTGACACCGGGGGAAATTTTTTCCTTTAAATGACCACTGATGACCACCAATGACCCCCAATCACCACCGACGAAGCATATTTTCCCTCTACTGCCCACTACCGACAAAGCATTTTTTCCTCCTACTGACCACTGGTGTTAATGCATTATTCCTCTTACTGACCAATGATGTGGGGGCATTTTTTATTTATAAATACCACTGGGGAGGCATTGCTCTTCCTACTTATAATTGACAAGGCATTTCCCTCTCTACTGTCCACTGATGCCAGGGCATTGTTTTTCTTTAAATGACCACTGAGGAGGAATTGTCCCCCGAAAAAAGATAAGGCACCCCCCCATTGACCACGGGTGGGGCATTTTTTCCTTCTACTAAAAACTATGGTCAAGACATTTTTCATCTTACTGACCAATGATGTCAGGGCATTTTTCCTTCTAATGATCATTGACAAGCCATTTTTTTCCTCCTACTAACAACTGACAATAGGGCATTTTTCCTTATTTTAAACACTGTGCCAGTGCATTTTTTCCTCCTCCTGACCACCAAAGTGGAGACATTTCTTCTTTCCTGAAAGGACAAAGTCCTTGAGAAAGTCACATGTTTGTGAAGCAACACGTCGGGAGGAGCCGGGTGACGTCACATACGTTCGTGGGCGAGACCAGAAGTTCGAAACAGTGAAAATATATATAAATACAGCGCTCACAAACAAAAAACCATGATAAATTAAAACAAAAACATACAGTCCATATAAAACTAAAAAGGTGCTTCACATCTAATGTGCAAAGTTGTAGGGAAAGCTTCACATCTGGTGTGCAAAAAATGCAGAGAAAATGTTGCAGACAGAATTTTCAGGCGTACCAATGCACCCCCACATGTGTCCCCACTCACCCGATCACAATTACACCCAGCTTTTCAGTCTGGGAGTCAATACAGGCTTAAAGCGATATCCAGAGGATGTCACAGGATGGCAGATTCACTGATGAGATTATATGGTAAACAATCCTTCAGTGTTAAAACTCAGCCATACAAAACAGGTAACCAAAAAGAAAAAAGGAGGGACCAATAGTGAAGTATGCTAAGAAAGATTATTTATTGCGCATAAAAGGATATACTTACAAACGTAAGTTAAAATCAGGCATGAAAATGGTAAAAGGATGCAGCAAACACCGCTGTTGACATTTTTCCCACGAGACCGGAAATGACGTCAGTCGTGCCGGAAGTGCGTCACATCAATGCATTTCGCCCTCCCACTGGGCGTCATCAAAGGATGTTTGTAAAGTATATCCTTTAATGCTAAATATTTTAGCGTTGTACTGTGCATGACCCTGCGGCCTGCTACACTTACTGTTGAGTGTAAGTTTAAATGTAAGATACTACTTATTTTTAATACATTTTACAAATAGTACTACACTATATGGATCTTTGTCATTATTACATGATACGGAGAGGAGAATCTGTAAACCCTACATTCCTTATTTGGGATGAAGACCTGCTGTTATTCATACAAAGGTGCCTGACCTGTATGTGAATATACGGTAGGTCTACTTTTCAGGTGAGCTGCCACCTTGCACATTGGTGAAGCATGGAATTGCCTTTGAAGTCACTTAGTTAATGGATTATTTCACTTCATTTATGACATTCCTATAGTGTTTGATGGGACTACTAATATTTAAATATTATCTGGATTTGCAGCACTGGTGATTGGATTCACCACCTAATAGGGCACTTGGCCACTTTTTTACCTACCTGTACGTATATTTTTTTTGCCTATATTTTTTGTGTATATATTTTTTTTGGACTTATTTATTATTTTGCATTTATTTATTTATAAAGGAGAGTTGTATTTTTTTATTATTAAATTCATCCAGCACATTATTATGTATAGTTTGTATGTTAATATGGAATTCAAATGAGACACGTGTTTTTGCTATATTTTATGATCATTATTGAGTGTACAGTCTAGTGGTCTAGATGGATTTGGCACCACGCCACCTACTTTATTTTATTTCTTCTTTCTTCCCACTGGCCGGCAGGTTTTTTTTTCTTACTGACACTGGAGCATTTTTCCACCTATTGACCATTGCTTTTTTGCCTTTCCTCTTGGTTTAAAAATATGATGATCGCTGAGTTCTACAACATGAGCATATGCTGTTTGGGGGCCCATAACATTTCTGCTATGGGGTCCTGTGATTTCTAGTTTTGCCCCCTGGTGTGTATCATAAGCTTACAGCTGTAGTCAAGCCGTCACACATTGCAGACAATTTGTACAGTGTACTGGGCAGGTAACTTTCAAGTCACTGGATTGCTCTTTACACGTTCCAGGGCTTGTGGGGGCTTTACACAGACAGGGAGACCTATTATATCCAGCCACTAGGAATGGAAAGTGGCATCAACAAAACGAATGTGACAGCTTATACTGTTCATGATAGTGGAAATGAAAGCCAGGAGGGACAGCAAAGACCAAATGCACTAGAGTTCACACCCAATAACAGAGAGGAAACCAGCCAAATGTTTATGCTCTTACACTACGTTACTTCAGGTTTATGTATTTCAGCTTATGAGGAGGGATACATGTATATTAAAAATAAATGAAGTGCTTGCTTCTCTTGCCAGCCGCCAGGAAACCAGCTTAGAATGAAAAAGCGCACCAACATCTGGGAAAGAAGTGGAGAACACACACTTCTAAATCCTGCTGCAACTTTTTCCCTGTAGCGGTGGTCATTCCTCTCAAACCGCCTATGTCTACTTTGGTTGGTAACCAAAAACATTTCCAAGGCAAACCAACTCCCTCTTCACATTACCTAGTCTGTGTCAGATCGGAGTCTGGGAGTATTAACCCTTTGTACCCTGGTGACAGTGAAGCACAATTAACAAAAGGCTTGACACTCATCCTGGGTGTGAACAATAGGTGACCATAGCAAGAAAAGTTCAAGATTACGGGATAGCAATAAGTGAGCAACTAAAGATATCACTGCATTTACCTCCCTCCAATGGAGAGAATGTTTATCACCTCCTGTCACTGTGGCCTCCCTCAGTCACAAGCACAGGAAGTGGAAGAAAATCTCCCCACGGTGAACACAGAATGTAATAAAAACTTGACAGAGGTTCAATCTCTGCCTTACTATGCTGAAAACACACACAGAAAAGCTTTTGGCTGGAGTTAGGTTTTAACCCTGTTGCCGCTAGAGTCATTTTATTTCATATAGCATAAAGTTTTTACATGGCAATGCACTTTAAAGCTCAAAATATTATTACGTTTTCTGAGCAGAGACTCTGTAGAATGAAATGATGGCAGTTTAAATTTCTTATGTCACATGAAGTTTGCGCTACTGTTTATCAAATCTATATTATCACTAAAAAAAAACTACACTAAAATACGTTCACCATTTTTTGTAACATATTAAAACATGAGGTTGTGTCAAATCTATAGATACAAAATATGTCTAGCCTCAAAACTGCTTGCGTAGGGGGTTAAACCTTTTTTTTTGGTGTCAAGACTCAAAACTTCTTGCGTTCGGGGGTATTTAAAAAAAATTGTAGTGTTTTTATTTGATTATACTTCAATGTTTTAGACATTTTCCCTTTGTTCTTTCCTTTGTTCTTTTCCTATATTAGTTTCTGCCAATCTCCTATGACACCCCTGCACTCTTCTGAAGCAGATCAAGCCCAGACTGTGCTCAATCAGCTGTTTCCCCAGCCACAGTCACTGAGGTTCGACAGCTGAGTGATTCTGGGTTCATACATCAGAGGAAAGATTAGAGAACACAAGTTCTCTGATCTCCCACTGCTTTTCATTCTGAACCCACCATGAAGGGCCTGGGAACTTAAGAGGCCCAGGTAAGCCTGGAAACATTGCAGGTGTGGTAGTGTGAATGTAAAACCACCGGAATTCGTCAAGAAAGCCGGAACCCTGGAATGAAAGGTCAATAAACTCTTGCCTGATATAGTGGTAGCACTGAGAAGGTTAAAGTAGACCTCTGCTTACAGGTTAACTTAAATGCCCCCTCCCCTTTCTTAAACACACCTTGCCTTTACACCCTGGCCGATCCATTTACCCACCAGAAAAATGGCAGCTGCTACTTCCAGGTATGTAGGACTACGTGACTTTTTCTCCTTCCTCCAAAGATGCAGCATTGGGTGGCTGAGCGGCCAAATGCCAGGCACAGAGCAGAGACCTTTGGCCTGTGCAGGTTCTTACTAAATCAATCTAGAAAATCTTTCTCTTTTTTTGTGACAGGTGAACAGTTTATAAAAAATAGGAAGGGGGGCAGCAATTTAGTTAACCTGTTTCTTTTGCTTGCATGGGTGAAGCACAGGTTCTCCTTAAAGTATACTTTAACAATACAATAAAAAGAGCTACGGAAGCAATTTTATGAATCAAACAAAGCAGTCACCTGAGAATGGTAATGTTAATTTGACAATTTACTAAATGCTGCCTCTATAGGTAATTGGTGATGGCCGAAAAAAAATAAAAATTAAGAAAAACGGAAATAAAAATGTAAATTCCATGAGCATTATGAATGGGAGTTTACAGCCAGGTAATTATTTTTATTTACTATCTAACACATCGTTTCTCAACTCCAGTCCTCAAGGCGCACCAACAGGTCTTTTTTTCAGGATTACCCTCAGATGAAATGGCTGTGGTAATTACTAAGGCAGTGATACTGATTAAATTACCTGTGCAAAATAATGGTAAGCCTGAAAACATGACCTGTTGGGGGGCCTTGAGGACTGGAGTTGAGAAACACTGATCTAACATGTCCTCTTCACAAATGCACACGCCTCCTTTTTATGACAGGCTTGAATTGTTGCCAGTTATAATCTGATAAAAAAAAAAAAATCAAAACTAAGGTTATAGTTTGAAGGCACACACATGACCTGGCCTACACACTCACCTAATGACATTGTGTGGGCTCTGTTAGCTATTTGCTGCAGAGTCAGTAAGAGGCTTAAGCTAGAGCTGGCTTCCCTATGAAATTTATTACAAGTGGATCCATATGTCCGCTCTGTTCTTCGGCAGTGTGTCGACTTGATTACAGATTATAAATTACTGCAATTTGGGAGGGAATTCATCAAACATTTCACTCTGTTTACTGATCTGTGTAATTCCTAACTCTGGTTTTATGACTGGTCAGTAAATAAAGGCTATTTATGAGTCATAAAAATGTATGGATATAAGAATCGGTGGTAAAAGCAGGCAAGAAAGACCTTCCTTTGGTGTATTTCAGAGAGGTTATTTGAGGTTTACACAAAGCTGCATGAAAAAGGAGCTCCACTAAGCACCATCTGAATCCCAAATACCCATATATTATAGATCCAAAGTAGTTTCATTTCAGTATTAATCTGTCTCTCCTTCATCTTCTCTTTTTCTAAAAATGGATGCAGGGACAGGCCATGAAGCCATTTCAAATCTATAAAAGAATTGTCTACAAACACAATTTTTGGTTTGGGTGGAGAGAGGAAAAATGTCAGAGAAATGCCACTGCAGTTCTGCATTCAAAGATGGCGCCCTTCACCATACTTTCCAACTTTCTGAGATGGGAAAGAGGGTCACCTTTTAGGACAAAGTATGTAGGCAGAGGCTACACCCCTGCCACGCCTACAGTTATACAGATTGTAAAGAACTAATATGCAAATGATCGGGTAAGCCCCCAATTCATATTTACCAATAATTCTCCTTCATGCTGGCTATTCAAAACAACAAATGTAAGAATTCACAGAAGTGGTCTCCAAACTGTAGCCTGGGGGCCAGATGTGGCCCTTTGCCTGCCTTTATCTGGCCCTTGGGGAACTATTCCTTTCACAGACACCAATAACGTGGCACAATTTCTCCCACTGACACCAACAATGGAGCACTATTTCCCCCATTGACACTATTTCTCCCACTAAAACCATTGATGGGGCATTGTTTACTCTCACTGACGTTGGGGCATTTTCTACTGTCCAAAGTCTGGCCCTCCTAAAGCCTGAATGAAAGTAAACTGACCTTTTGTTTGGTAAGTTTGAGAACCCCTGATTTAGAGGATGGATTAAAAGTATAGTATATTAGTTTTTGTTGTTAAATACAGTATAACATTGTTTAATGAGGTTTATACTTCTAAATCAAAACAATGACAATTGCAGGGAAGTGGGTGAGCACAGAGAAAATGTAGTGATTCATTGACATTTTGCTCCCATAAGCTACACACTGATAGAAGGCGACATATAACTGCCTACTATTAAAATCCAACTCCAGGAAAAAATGCATTTTAAAATTGCATTGTGCATCAATTACCATACCCCTCAGTCTTGATTCCGACCTCCATTTCCTTAGCAATCCTGCAGTGTAATGGATCAAAGTCACAGTTGCCTCTATTAGCAAAGCTAACTTCCTGCCCTGGGGACCAGACATTTTGCCCTGCTCCTTATCTTCTTGGGCACTTGTCCATTTACCATGCTTTGAATTCTCCTGCCTCTGGGGCCTATGAGCAGAAGAAGTATTGCCTCCACCAGTAGCAGATGACTACATCATGCAGGCAGGATCACATTTTTGCCTTGGAGAAATTCATGGGGCTTTCCCAAAAAATGGCTAGGTGCAGTTTGGACCATGCTGGGGTGCATGGGTTGTCCAATCAAATAGAATGGGATGTTTTAACGTGCAATTTGCTTGCATGCATTACCAAACTCCACGGTTGTAATCCCTGCCTAAGGGCGCATTTAAACAGGTGTTTGGAGTGGATCTTTCAGCCTAACTAAGCTCTGTTTAAAGTGGATCTTCAAATAATACTTTTTTTTGTGGATAGTAGGTATAGAGTTGGTAAGATTTCCCAACAATTCCTGCTAAGAATCTTTATAATGGGAGAACTGGTAGCAAAGAAGGCTGTAACCCTTCTTCAGTCTCCGACAAAAGTGATTAACCACTTGATATCCGCGCTATAGCCGAATGACGGCTACAGCGTGGACCTGAATTCCCGGGAGGCCGTCACATGACGGCCTCCCCTGTGCACGCGCTCTGCGTGCGCCCTACAGGGCACGCGTGGAGCGCGCTGTGATCACCGAGTCACTAAGACTCGGGTGATCACCGATCCAAGTAAGGGGCCGGTCCCGGCCCCTTACCATATGATCAGCTGTCAGCCAATGATAGCTGATCACATGATCAAAACAAAAGCTCTGTGATCGTTTCTTTTTTCTCCTCGCGCTGACAGTGCGAGGAGAAAAAAAAGCGGATCACCGGCTCACCAGCAAGGGACATCGGTCCCGAAGAGGAGGAGGCAATAATGCCTCAATTGTGCCACCAGTACCCCCTGCCAGTGCCACCTTACATTGCCTCATCACAGTTCCCACAGTGCCCACCAGTGCCACGTATCAATGCCCATATGTGCCACCTATCAATGCCTACAAGTGCCACCTATCAATGCCCACCAGTGGTGCCAATCAGTGCCACCTAGCAGTGTTGCAGATCAATGTACCAAATCAGGGCCCACTATTGCCAATCAGTGCCCATCACTGCCACCCATTAGTGCCCATCACTGCCACCTATCAGTGCCCATTGGTGTCGCCTCATCAGCGTACATCAATGAAGGAGAAAAATTACCCTTTTTAAAATTCTATAACAAAATATTTAAAAAAATTAATTTTTTTTAAAAAATTCGGTCTTTTTAATTTTTTTTTACAAAAAATAAAAACCACAGAGGTGATCAAATACCACCAAAAGAAAGCTCTATTTGTGGGGAAAAAATGATAAAAATTTCATTTGGGTACAGTGTTGTATGATCGCACAATTGTCATTCAAAGTGCGTCAGCGCTGAAAGCTGAAAATTGTAAGCAAGTGGTTAAACACCTTTTTAAAAAGGAGTTGAACACTTATTCAAATGATACATTTCAGCTTATTTCTCTTCTCACCTGACATTGGTGATCCTTGCTGCAGCGCAAACTGTGTGTACATAACAACAAAGAATGCACTTCTGCTCTGAAGCTGCTTTTTTGTAAATTTTAAAAAGTTCTGGGCAATTTATTTTTAATTTATGTTTAAAACATTGAGTTCTGGTTAAAAGCTAAAAAATTTGAAACATATACCCTGCAGTGGGGCTGCACTCATGCTGCAAGGGTAAGCTGCTTGTTTGGTATTTGGGAGAAGAGAAGCACTTTAACTTACCTTATCCACCATTACTCTTGCAGATAGTGCTCTCCTGCACCATGGCAGCGTACTGTCCCTTGGCATGATCACATCCAGTGCAGGGCTTTAGACCCTACACTGGTCTTGATGATGTCAGGACCTTAGACCACTGCAGAATGGAGGAGAAAAGGCTGCCTGGACTGAGCTAGTAGTGCAGAGGAGCAGGGGATTGGGTATGGGTAAGTAAATCTACTTTAAAGTTGTTCTAAAGCCTTAAAGTGGTTCTGAAGCTTTAAGGTTTTTCACCAATCTATGCATTAAGGTGAAAATCTTCTGTGCTGCTAAATCCCCCCCAGCCCCCCCCCCCCCCCCCATTATACTTATCTGAGCCCGATCTGATACAGCGATTTACACCAGACCAGCGGCTCTTGCTGCTGTCTCCCTTCTCCCTGGGCAGATTGATAACAGCGCTGTCAATCAAATGCTGTGCTAAATGAGCTGGGGGCGGGGCCAAACCACTCGCTCTGTGTCAATAGACGCACAGGGCGACTCAGGAGCGAACACGCACTAGCAACTTTCCATGGGGGAACTTGCCAAAGAGGAGGAGCCTGGAGCATTGGCGGGGATCCCAGAAGAAGAGGATCAGGGCTGTTCTGTGCAAAACCATTACACAGAGCAAGTAAGTATACCATGTGTGTTTTTTTTTTTTAAATGAAGCTTTAATGTTGCTTTCATTTTTTTTTTACCTTAATGCATTCTATACATTAAGGTAAAAAAACCTGTGCCACAGGATCCTCCCCACCCCCCTTATACCTACCTGAGCCCAATCCAGCACTGTGTATGACAGCAGTGACTCTCTCCCTCCACACAGGACAGATTGATAGCTGTTGTCAATTAAATTCTGTGACGAAGAAGCGTGGGGTCGTGGCCGAGCCGTGCAGTCTGTGGCTCGGGATCAAGCCAACACAGGTGTCCCCATAGGAAGCGGCTTACTATGGGGGCACTCACCGAAGAGGGGGAGCCAGGAGCGCCGCCAGGAGTCCTCATCAGAAGAGAAACAGGGCTGCTCTGTGCAAGATCATTGCACAGAGCAGGTAAGTATGACCTGTTTATTTTTAAGTAATATAAAAAAAAAAAATAAAGCTTTACACTCACTTTAACAAGCCCCATAGACCTAAACGAGCAAATAATCCTTGCGGTGGAGGCGCAGCCCCACTGCAAGGGAGTATTTTGAAATTCCCTGGAGTTAGGTTTAAGCATTTTCTGAAGTTTTTTCTAACAATAAACTGTCATAAAATAACGATATTCAACGATATCACAGAAAACTATTTCAGTGTAGCATTTGTTATTCTGCAAATGCTGTATATATCCTACTATAAAGAGCTACGGAATCTGATGGTGCTATATTTTTAAGTAGATAAACAATAATAACTATAACGTGCCACCTCAGCCTCAGAAGTTACAGGTCGCTGTGCCTGCCTCTAGTCTACCAGCTATGGTTATTATTTACTAACACAAGTCTAAAAGATGTTGAAAGGATATGGCACTGGGTTGCCTCATTTCTGCTGATTACACAGGAAACAAGTCAGCACATGAATGGCACGATGAATGATTACCTGTGAAAAGATTGCGGTGATGACAGTGGGAGCAGAAGCCATGGAGAAAATGTGTGCTTTGCTTCTTCTAAAAGAAAACGACAGAATAAATAGACACGTCTGGCGTGAAGGGGAGAGGGTGCAGGCGTTCAATTCACAAGCCTTTCACCTCAGGTGGTCTTATTCAGGCCACAAGCACAGGGGGTATTTCCACTTCCCAGTATTCCTCCAGTGACCAGTTTTCCCGCATTATAAAAAACCTCACAAAAGAAAACATCATTTGAAAGTTCTGGCAGTTTCTACTCATTGGAGACCCATTACATTGTCAGCAATTAAGTGTTGGAGTGAAAGGCCAATGTCTGCTTATCACAGTTAACTAAGATCTTACTTTTTGTTTTCGTTTTCTGTGTGAACTGACTACTTCTGGACTTTTTGAAAAATATAAATATGAATAGTTGATAGGTTGTTATGGTGCATTGCACATTGCAATTCTCTTTTACCTCATTGAATAATATTTCTTTCTTCCTCTATGCTGCAAACAAAAACCACCAGATTCTGCCCATAATTCATAATTCTTTCAAAGGAAGGATACAGGAAGTAAGATGGATTTTTGGTTCCCCTTTAGTTTCAGTCTGTTATATAGATTATATGTTCAAAGTTCTAGTGAAATAGGTTGAACAGGTTAACGGGTCAGATATAAATATTGGTACAGTGATTTACATGCAGAAATAATATGAATGGATTTAAATAACAGCCATCATTCACGGCACATGTATCTGAAGGAACGGCACAGGTGGGCGTTCCTTCAGAGTGCATGCGTCGATGACGTAATTGGCTGCATGTAATGTAAACATCTTCGAAACGGTGTACGTTTAGGCCTAATGTCCACGGGGATGTTTTTACAACCTCTCCTGAACGATTTAACTTGACAGATAAAACTCCACATTTAAAATGTCCATTTTACCGCGTTTAGCGGGGTTTTGTCGCGTTTGAAAAAAATTGTTTTTTTTTTCAAAATAGCCAAAAATGAAAATCGCCTTCAGGGGCAGCTGAAAAAAACAGCCAACTGCCTCTAAACGTCTATTTACCAGCAGCAGTGTACATGAGGCCTTAGGAGATATTTACAGTACCTATAGGTAAACCTTACCTATAGGTACACATTATGCACAGGTGTTTACTTCCTCTTTAAATAAAGATATTTTAAGATTTTGAATTTGGGCTTCATGAAAATGGCTGTTGGGTTCCACGTGCAAAAAGGTTTTCACAAATGATGTTTCCGTACATAAATACATGTCTGGTTAGTATAGTATGTACAGTTACGTTGCATACTGTGTCTATGCATGCATAGTGTACTGGGCCTTCTGACCTCTAGAAGTTTCCACCTTCTTTGATAATCAGTATAATATGGCTCAGCTCCCACGCAAGTAAGGCACAGTGGTATTTAATTGGATGAGACATGGTCCCGGCATTGGCACACAGGTCTTTTTTACAGGTTTGGGAAGTGTATCCCCAACCCGCTCACACCACTCTGCCTATCCCCTCACAACTCTGCCTTCCTCCCACTACTCTGCCACATACCCATCTACCTACCCTTGATATCATTCTTCCCTGCCCCTGACCTACTCTGCAACTCCCCACATTCTTAACACTTTGCCACCCCTCCTGCTCTCACCACTCTGCCACCCCCAAAAACACTGTGTGGACACCCTCCCTTACAACTGTGCCACACGCTCTCACAACTTGACCATCTTCTCCTACTCTACTGCACAGCTCCTGGTCTATACACATTTACCCCTACTTCTTCAATATTCTGCCATGCCTCCCATCCTCAACACTTTTCCCCTTGCGCACCCTCGATCAATTTTATATTAATCATTTTAACATTTTAACAATGCATTTTAAAACAGAATTTAAATGAAAAAAATAAATAGAAACTGGGCAGCACAGTGGCTCAGTGATTAGCCCACCACCCTAGTAGCATTAAAGTTGGCAGTTTGAATCCCAACCATGGCACTACCTGCACAAAGTTAAAGTTCTCCCTGTGTCTGCGTGGGTTTCCTCCGGGTACTCCGGTTTCCTCCCACACTCCAAAGACACGCTGGTGGATTCGTTGGCTTCTCTCTAAATTGTCCCTAGTATGTGCATGTATGAATGTGAGTTAGGGGCCTTAGATTGTAAGCTTCTTGAGGAATGGGACTGATGTGAATGTACAATATTTATGTACAATATTTATTTGTAGTTGAGATTTAAATGGAAATTTTTCCCACATGGTTTGTCTCGACCCTGTAACTTCTACATCTGCAGGCCACTTGTTCTGTTGAAAAACAACAAATTTACTGGGTGGATAACCAGTTGAAAATAAAAGAATGAAAACCTAAAAATGAAAACGAAGACAGCTATCACATCTAAGAATTGGTAAGCTGCAATATAATAAATGTTTGCTTTTGGGTTTATTATTGCTTTAATATGCACCTGTAAAAAATTTAATATACACAACCACCTCAGTCAGTACAACCCCTGGGCTACACTCATTCCAACCAGAGGTGCAATCCTGGAAATGGAGGGGTTTTAATTCTAAGTGAAACAAAGAATGTGACTGTGAAAACAGGAGACTATAATGATAGGCCAGCCCCGCCTCGATCACAGATAGGCCAGCCCCGCCGCTATCACTGATAGGCCAGCCCCGCCGCGGCCGCCGCACATTATCCCATTCCCCGAATCACAGTGCGCCAGCCGCAGTTGAGCTCAGGGACACAGGAAGTAAACATTAGGGGGACGGAGCCTGCAGTGTCACACATTGCCTGGCGTGGGATTTCGCCCCCCTAAATGTTGCACCCGGGGCCACGTCCCCCTCCGCACCCCCTACACTACGCCACTGTCTGTCATCCTTATTTCTATTATAAAGGGATGTTTACATTCCTTGTAATAGAAATAAAAGTGATCTAAATAAAAAGGGACAGTGTAAAAATAAAAAGTAAAATAAAAAAAATAAGCGCAGTTTCCTGTTTTTAAATACTGTTTTCGCTTTTAATGATTTTTAATAAATGTAAGTACCCATCAGTATTATTAATAAATGTTTGGATATTTGTACAGTATCAAACTATGGAGTCTCTTTCCTCTCTACATGTGGGCAACATCTAAGAGGTTAACAGTGAGGAGACCACTTACATGGCAGACAAGGAGGCACTTGGAGAACACAGGACACAGGAAGTTTCCTCCCACTCCACAGGCTGCAAAGTGGCTCATACTGTGAAGGTGAAATATCTCCTTGTGGGGTGAATAAAAACGGTGAGTGCGTTTCTTATGGGGCACTGTTTTCCAAGAAGCACAGAACAATATGAAGAAGCACATTGTCACTTTATTGGACTTTTTTATACACCAGGGTTTAAGGACAGTATATGCATATTTCTGAACCCAGTTTCACAGCAACAATATACACCAGTCATATATGTTGGATTTTTGAAAATAACAATATGCATTATATATAAGCGGTTAGGTAGTTTACACAGTAGGATTTTTTTGTGGATTTTTGTGAATATACAAATATTTATTTTCTGCACTTTTATTGTCACTTTTTGCACTAAATGCACCCGTGACACACACCCCTCAAGTATTTAGAGGTTGTGGGTCACCTCTTAATAAGAGCAGCGCCATACCTATCCCATCTTTTTCACATTTAGACCTCCTCTGTAACTCTAAACAGGTAATCTGTAAAGGCGTTTAAAAGCATCGCCTATGGACATTTTTAAGTAATGTAGCGATTCCACGAGTGTGCGCAATTTTGAAGCGTGAGCAGGTGGCACTCATGGAGGCATGGTGGGGGTGGGGGGGCAGCACTAGGCCAGAATGTCCATACCAGACACTCCATCTGCAGTACATGTTCAACCCTGTGTATGTTCTGCCCCTGTGTCATTAGTAGTTATGGTGCAGGGCTGGCTACCAGCATTTTAGCAACCCATGACACTGTGTGGTCTGAGAGCCAGCATCCAAGAAACCAAAGACCCAGGGGAAGGAAAAGCTGGTGGCAGCAAAAATGACCCTCAATGTGACCATCCAAAAGGTATTTCATAATCTGAAAGATGTACCTCTTAGATTACTTGGACTCTGGATAACAGTTGTTTTTGTAGATATCAATGGTAGACAGGCAGGATTAGTACGAGGGTGGAAGCATTGAGCATTACTGCAATTAAATTAGCAAAGTGCTTATTGCTATATATAGTTGAGTATATAAATTAAAGGCTTGGAAATGTTCTGAATGTAACACTAATACACAAATTCCAGGAATGAGCAAGCAAACTTGCCGAAAATGGTAAGGCAGGTATGTTTTTTCTATAATAACTAACCTAATCCATGTTTTTATGTTGAAGTACATATGCGTGATAAATAACTTGACACAATCTAAGACAAAGCCTCTAATGTATTACTACTTGCATCATGTAAAAGGTTAATATCACAATCATGCATTTTCAAGGTAACGGGAGGGCTGAGAAGAAGAGGTCTTGAATCATGATGGTGTCTAGTCGTGTCATACCACCCTTGTCAGTAACATAAAGGACAGGCAGACAGTCTGTCTCCCAGATCCTTATTTTGCTTAAGGTTTAGGATCCATAAAACTACCTCAGTGTCATCCTCTGTCTCCTTTGCACACATTATTATTCATATGTAGATATTTTACTGCTAAATTCAAGAGAAAAAAAAAGACATTTTATTGTTTTTTTTACTTCCCCACAATCTTTAATTTATGACACTATGAAGAACAAACCAACTTGTTACACTTCAGTGTACAACTTTTGCGCAGTTTCAGCTCCGGTAGATTTTACCCCCTTCATGATCAGGACATTTTTTTGCTCTTCTGCACTGCGCAACTAACTGACAATTGCGTGGTAATGTAACACTGTACCTAAATGAAATTGATATTTTTTCACCAAATAGAGCTTTCTTTTGGTGGTATTTGATCACCACTGGGTTTTTTTATTTTTTATTATATAAATGATATATTTTATTTTCTGCTATAAAACATATCCAATTAAAAAATTAAATCCCTTAATACATTTTGTCCAGAATGTATTCAGTTACATGTCTTTTGTAAAAAAAAAAAAAAAATTCCCAATAAGTGTATTTTGATTGGTTTGCGTGAAAGTTGTAGCATCTGGGCGGAGCTAGCAGCGGACATGTGAGCAGCTCTTCACAGGAGCTCCGGCCGGGACGTAATATACTGCCTAAATCCTGAGTGTCAGAGACACGGATCCTCTACAATACCAGCACCCCCTTACTCACCGGACTCTACAGGTTAAATACGGGCCGGCATCCATGGAACCGGCCGCGGAGCGTCTGTCCCGCTATGCCTGGGGAAGCCAAGATGGCGGCACGCACGAGGCAGCAGAACAAGGCCCCAGCAGAACACAGCGGAGCGGAGCTGACAGAACATCCCCACATCCTGGGAAGGTAAGCCCGCTGCCCCGCAGATCTCAGGGTAGAAAAAGAGGCTTATCCCTGGATAGACTCCCCTGTGATGGTATAAGAGATACAGAGTCAGCAGACGGTGCAGAGGAACCCTCTTTAAAGCAAATTATGGAGGCCATTTACACCTGCCAAACTACTTTGACTGAGCATATTGATGGGATTAGGGCAGAAATGTCCTTTCTGAAGCAGGATGTGCGGACCATTAGAGAGAGGGCCTCGGAAGCTGAGCAAAGAATTAGTGACATGGAGGATGTGGTGCGTCCTATGGAGGATAAGGTACAACATCTGCATAGAGAAATAAATGCCCACACAGATAAGCTGGGAGACATGGAAGACAGACAAAGGAGGAACAATGTCCGTTTTGTAGGTTTCCCTAAAAAAGCTGAGGGAACGCAGCCGGAAGATTTTTCAGAGCTTTGGCTTAAAGATAATATGGCTGACAGTACTTTTTCCCGTTTATTCGCCATAGAAAGGGCACACAGAATTCCTTCTAAACTTCCTCCTCCTGGAGCACATCCGCGCCCTATGATTGCACGCATTTTACACATCAGGGATCGTGAAAGCATACTTAGAGCAGCACGCACTGGAGGTGAATTGCAATATAATGGGAATCGTATATCCATCTATCCCGACTTTTCTGCAGCCATGCAGAAACAGAGAGCCAGTTTCATCCATGTTAAAAAAAGACTCCGAGACTTACAACTTACTTACAGTATGCTGTACCCGGCGAAACTAAGAGTGGTGGATGGGGGAAAGGTGTCGTTCTTTAATAATCCCACGGAGGCCTCAAGATGGCTGGATACCAGAGGGCGTTGCAGCCCAAATGAACACCGGTAACTGTATAAGGAGATAATTGCTGAGTACACATGATGTTTGTTACAAGGAACCCTATACCAGCGTGTAAAGGTGACCGTGCTCATGATACCTTCTGACACTACAATGCTATGGCGTAACGTCCCGCCTGGATCGACATACAGTATATATCAACACTTACCTGGACTGTTCCTGATATAGGAGAGAGAGGGAGGAGATAGGGACTACTGGAGAATTTTTTTATTTTTAAGAGGGAATACTTTTTGTTCCCCCATTGAGTTGTTATTTTTATTATTATATTTTTTTTTCTTCATTCATATCTCCTTTCCCTCAGGTATTTTCCTTATCCTCTATAGGAAGATATCCCCTGGTTGAACTGTCTCAGGTTTTTTAAGTTGGTTGATTTTACGCCTTTATATGACACATCATATATGATTATGTGGTGTTTCTGTTCTTCTTAGAGAACCGTGACCCCCTGAGGTCACTTTAATTCTTCTGCCTTTTTGTTATGGGAGTCAGGCACACAACAAGTTGGGGGTGTGTGCAGGGTGGGGAGGACGGGGTTCATGTTACTGTTCAATGTTGGTTTGTGCTGTGTGCTGCTGGTGTGTTTTGTTCTCTCCCCACAGGAGATCTGTCCATTCAAAATGCAACTTGCAAGCAAATATCCCCGGGTACCCTACAATTGTGTTGTCATGAAATGTGCGCGCCATGAACTCCAAGATGAAGAGATCTCTCATCTTTGACTTCATAAAACGTTACAAACCTCATATCATACTATTGCAAGAAACACACTTGCAGGGATTTAAGGTTATTGCACTAGAAAAAGCTAATGTAATGAGAGTACTGCATGCCGAATACTCAACGTATTCTAGGGGTGTAGCTATTTTAGTCACAAAAAAAGCAGCAGCGCACATATTGCAAGTCAAACTAGATCCGAATGGCAGATATGCTATCTTGGTTTGTCGAATGTATTATGTGTCTTTGACGTTGGTATGTGTCTATATTCCACCCCCATTCTCCTTCCCAATACTAGATAATATTATTAAGGAGGCTATACTGATTGCTTAAGGCCCATTACTACTTTTAGGAGACTTTAACGCAGTGTCGGATGGAGCTCTAGACAGACATGGGACCGTTTCTGATTCCCGACATAATTTATCCTCATGGTTGGAGAGTTATGCACTCACTGACGTTTGGAGACAGAGGAACCCTGGTGTCAGGGAGTACTCATGTCATTCTGAGACCCATAAGACACTCTCTAGAATAGACTTGGCACTGTCATCTATAGATGGCCTTCCTTACATAACCGCTGTCAGACATCTCCCTAGAGCTATATCAGACCATTCCCCTTTGGAGGTTACGTTGGATCTGAACGCTCCACGGGGAAGGAGACAATGGCGGATGAATACAAAATGGCTCCAGGAAGACTATATTACTATAAAATGCAAAGAGAGCATTGATCACTATTGGAAGGAGAATGGGAAGGAAACACCATTGGCTAATCAGTGGGATGCCTTTAAGGCAACTATGAGAGGGGTATTTGCCTCGGAAACAAGGAGTTTCACCAAAGCACTCAATTCCGATATGAAAGATGCAGAGATTAAGGCCTCGGAAGCTGAAAGGGAATATATTCATGATTCATCTCCAGGTAGATACCAATCTTGGCAAGACAAAACACGACAATTTAACTTACCTCTAACTGAGCACACTGTTAAAACACAATTACGTCAGAATAGATCTTTTTTTGAGTTTGGCGATAAGAGTGGATGCCTCTTATCCTTTCTGGTGAGCCCGCTTTATGCTCCGGTTTCGATAGGGAAGATTAGGAAACTAACTGGCGAGGTGGTTGAGGAACCCCAAGAGATTCTAAAGGCCTTCCTAAATTTTTACGAAACTCTTTACCAGTTGCAAACCCAACACACTAATCAGGAATTGGCGCTATATATTGAGAATTGAATTCTCCCATCCCTAGCTCAGGAAGATAGTGAACTTTTGGAGCAGCCAATATCACTGGAGGAGATTAGTGGCGCAATCTCCTCCTTCAAGCCGGGCAAATCGCCTGGCTTGGATGGGTTCCCGGCTGAATGGTACCAGTTGCAAAAAGGGCAGCTGGTGCCAACACTACAAAAAGTTTTTATAGCTGCAGAAAGAGAAGGCATACTATTGGAGTCTATGCTGGAAGCTTTAATTGTAGTGCTACCCAAACCGCGGGAGGATCTGCAGGAATGTGAGTCATACAGGCCAATATCTTTGATAAATTCCGACGTTAAGATACTGGCCAAAATCTTGGCCGGCAGGTTGAAGTCGGTGATCCTTAAATTAATTAATTCAGATCAAACTGGATTTATACCCGGCCGTTCTACTCAAATGAACTTATGTAGACTGTATGTTAATCTTCAGACCCATCACCTAAACAAGGGTAAAAGAGTTGTAGCGTCTTTAGACACCAAAAAGGCGTTCGATTCCATAGAATGGAATTATTTATTTTCTCTTCTAGGTAAACTGGGTTTTGGACCAAAATTTATCTCATGGATCAGACTCTTGTATAATGACCCTCGAGCAAGTATCAGAGTAAATGGCTCTGTCTCTGCTTCTTTCAAGATTCATAGGGGAACGAGACAGGGTTGCCCCCTGTCTCCTCTCCTATTTGCTCTGGCCATAGAGCCACTGGCTGCTAAACTCAGAACTAATGACACTTTACAGGGGTTTCTGGTTGGAGACCTGGAAGAGCGTGTGTCGCTATACGCGGACGACATGCTCCTATATTTGAGAGATTCAGACAAGTCACTGGCCACGGCAGTCCTCTTTCCGCTGGATCCACAGCCGGACTTAATACTTCCAGCCCAGAGCCCTCTGGCCATTGTAGAGAAGTTTAAATACCTGGGAATAATGGTCCAATTACCAGTAGATTCATTCATTGAGGCCAATCTGTGGCCTATAATTAGAACGTTTAGTGAAAGAATACAGAAATGGAAGGATCTTCCGCTTACACTCTATGGTAGGGCCAATCTATTTAAAATGGTCGTCCTTCCGAAATTTTTGTACGTACTTTCTAATGCACCAATATATATCCCGAAAAAAATATTCAAACATATAAATTCCCTATTGACATCTTTTTTATGGGGTAATAAGGCTGCTAGGGTCTCTCTAGAAATGTTACAGCTACCAGTTCAGAGAGGTGGTTTGGCAATACCTGACCTACGATTATACTATTTAGCATCTCAATTAGTATTTATCCATTGGAGAATGTTCCCACAATTAAATAATGCTGCGGTTGCAGTAGAAGCAGCAGCAGTGACTTCATATGAACCTTACTGAATTTCTTTTTTAGGGGAGAAGTCCCCACTGAAGGGGGCAAAGAGATACTCAAATCTGCTAAAAGGATATTGGAGATCTGTATAAAACATATAAAAGATAATCCTCTTCACTTATCCCCTAATGCCCCGCTATGGTTCAACCCTAACCTGAAAGAATTTTTCAATTTGGCAGACGGATTTAGATGGGCCAAGTATGGGCTCACATACTTACACAAGTTGTATATTAATGGGGAACTGAAAACCTTTTCACAGTTGAGAAGAGAATTGAATATCCTGGAGGCATGGGAATACCAATATACTAGATTGAGACATGCTGCCCATGCTCAGTTTGGTGTTGCACCGGTGCCACTGGAGAACTCTAAGATAGAAAGACTACTTGCAAATCCAGATCATACCAAACGAATATCTACATATTACAATACACTAGCAGAAAGGGAGAATTCTAGAGAAAGTAAACTTAAAGAAAAATGGGTGGAGATCATTCCAGAAATTACAGATGGTCAGTGGGAGGGAGTTCTTGCATCATACTTGTCTACGGTTATTTCTGCCAGAGACAAACTAATACAGCTTAGGTACTTGCATCAAATGTATTATACCCCTTTGAGGCTCTATAAAATGGGACGAAGGGAGGACCCCATTTGTCATAAATGTTTGAGGGCAGAAGGATCTTTTATACATATGGTATGGGAGTGTGAAAGAGTGAGACCATTATGGTCACAGGTGACCCAATTTATTGCTGACACTTTAGATATACCAAACATCTGTAGCCCACTTCTGGGTCTACTAGGGATCATAGAAGATGAAGTTATGAGCAATAACACGAGAACACTACTAAGATTACTGTTTTACTATGTAAGAAAACTAATTGCACTTCATTGGATCAGAAGAGACTATCTTACATTGAATGCCTGGAAAGGTTTAGTTAATGCCAATATCACCATGTATAAAATGACGTATGAATCCAGAGGATGGAACAAAAAATGTAATAAAGTCTGGGGAAGATGGATTAATTCTGAAAACACGCTACAATCTGTCTTGTAACTGCGCAAGGTAATCATATCTATTGGATGGTAACTAAATGATCTAGTGGGGAGTTGAATCACAGCAGCACACAGCACAAAGGGTTTACGAGGGACATTTCCCTCTGGTTTTTTGGAAAACTGTATGAATGATATAGTTTCTGTTTATAGGAACGTAAGATATCTTTTCTGCTGTACTACTGTTTAGACAAAGTTTAGTTTTGTCTTGGTTTTCAAAAAAAAAAAAAAACAGCCAAATGTTCAAAGAGTAATGACAAAAGTAATATAATAAATGTATTCATCTTTTATTTGTATGCAATATTAGATTCTGGATACATTTTGGATTGTACTATATATATATGTCCATTGCATTTTGCTAACAACATGTATAACTATTTGGCAAATAAAAACCTTTAAAAAAAAAAAAAAAAGTTGTAGCATCTACAAACTATAGGATATATACTGGGATTTTTATACTAGTAATGGCGGCCACCAGCGACTTATAACGGGACTGCGATAGTGCGGCAGGGCAATCTGACACTAATTGACGCTGGGGGAAAGTAACTGCCACTGATATCACCAGTGACATTTTTACAGTGATAATAATATGCACTGCCACTATACTAATGACACTGGACAGGTAGGGGTTAACATCTAGGGTGATCAAAGGTTTAAATGTGTGCCTAAAACGTGTTTATATATTTACTGTGTGCTGCTTTTACTGGGGATCTGGTGGATTTTATTTCCTGGTTAGCAGGGAATGAACAAACAACCAGATCCCTGTCACTAAATACAGCTCTGTATTGTTTACATTCACAGAGCTGTGTTCGGGGAAGCTTAGAGCCAATCAACCGTTCCCAACCATCCAATCATTGGCTGGGACCCGATGCTTGGCATTTGCTGTGACAAATCACCTGTAAATGCAGAATCATGTGGCATCATTATATTGGGAGAAGCTATGTCGACCAGATTGTGCCTTGGGGAAATATTAGAGTGCAAGTTGACCTCCATTAAATTGAAGTCTGACAATTTGGTAAGAGGCTATTTTTTCCTGTTTCAATATATTTTTATTTTCAAAAAAGGAAAATTAGAAGGGGAAAAGGGGGGAACAGTGCATGACTACATCTCGAGTCAACGTAATACAGACGACCAACACAACTTAATGAAGTTTAGGAGTACAGAACATCATAATACAGAGTAGGCTTAGTTAGACATGAACTTTGTATTTGGTAATCATGAGAAGACATATGATCAGATATAGTAGATAATATATGCGATATTGGGAGGAAGTGGTCCGCCACCCCAATTGGGGACATACTGTGGCGGGGCCTCACCGCCTCCGACCTCCCTCCAACTAGAGAAAGAAAGACATCGATTCTCTGAGAGGGATGGAGGAGATATTATCCGAGGCTATGAAATTTATGCTCACCGCAGTGGGTGTGTGAGTTGATCCGATGTCTTCTGATCAATAACGAGCTCTTATAGCAACTGTTCTACAATAATAACTAAATAGATGATAATGAAAATAAATGAATTAGGAGACAGGGAGTATGAACTCCCATATGGCTGTTACAGTCTGGGCCAGGGCCGGCAACACAAGATGGCCCCCGGCCGAGGCCCAGGTCATGGCCGTTTGAAAACAGTCCAATGCCCGAGACCATCAGTAAGGAGGGAAGGTGGGAAGAGAAAAGGACGAAAGGCGTATGAAGAGAAGAAAAAGAGAGAGAAAAGAAAAAAAAAGGGGGGAGAGAAGGCGGAGGAGATAAAGTTTGAAAGAGGTGCATAAGAGTCAACTGGGGGGGTATAGACATATCCAAATGCGGCTGCTCTGTGTGAGTGTCAAAGCGTGACTCCAATGTAGTTTGCCCAGGGTTCCCAAATTAGTTTGAACTTGGTTGAGCTTTCCAGGATTACACTAGCCATTTTTCTTGGTTCATAATCCAAGAGATCTTTCTCTTGGCTAGGATTGTTGAGACTGAGGGTTTTTTCCAGGCTTTGGCCAGAGTGATTTTAGCTCCTAGAATGATGAAGAAGATGAGGCGTTGCGTAACCCTGGGGACTTCTCTAACTGGGAAGTTGAGGAGTGCTACCAGCGGGGACACCTGCACAGGCCTTTCGGCTATCCTACTAATCCAACTGAAAATCCTGTGCCAGAATTGTCTAATCCTAGGACAGGTCCACCATGTGTGAAGCATGTCTCCCCTCAGGCCACATCCCCGAAAACAGAGGGGTTAAGCCGAAGTCTAGAAGCGAGCTAATTTGGAGGGCACCAGGTACCATCTAGTTAGCACTTTTAAGCTAGCCTCTACTAGACCAGTGTTTAAAATGCCTTTGTAAGACCGGGAGAAATTCCTGTGCCAAGTTTCCAGCTGCCAACTTTGAGAAAGATCCCCTTCCCAGGCTAGCATGTAAGGTGCCTTGAGTTGTGCAGAGGATAGTGCCTTGTAAATCACCGAGATGCCCCCCCTCTGCTCGCAGGCCTGGCCACACCATATTTCATAAGGAGTCATTTGGGGTCCATTTGGTAGGGACCTACATTTATTGTGTAAATAGCTTGAAATTTGGGAGAATCGAAAGGATTCTGACTGTGGCATGTCGAGTTTGCTGACACAGGAAGCTTTAGAGAGTGGACCTAAAGGTCTAAGGAAGTGTCCTATCCTGTACATCCCTTTGTCGAGCCACCATTTAAAAGCAGAGATATTGAGACCTGGGGGGAAATCGGGATTGTGGAACAGGTGCTGTAATGGTGTCGTTGGGGATATTAAGCGGTTGTTGCTTTTCATTCTGTCCCATAATGTAAAGGAATGTGACAATGTTGGGGAGAGGATGGGGGGGTCTAAGTTTCTTTGGGCTCCAGAGGAGGAAGTCTAGGGTGTGGTGGGGGACTGCTTGCCTCTCTATGTGGATCCAATCAGGATGTTCCCATCGAGAGTAGACTGTAGAAATCTGGGCTAATTGAGCCGCTTGTAGGTACCAGAGTAGGTTTGGTAGACCCAAGCCGCCCTCTGACCTAGGTCTAAACAGGGTCGTTTTAGAGAATCTGTGTCCCCCTTTACCCCAAATGTATTTAACAATGTTGGCCTGGAAGTGTTTTAGGCGGATAGTATCTACTGGTATCGGAAGAGCTCTAAAATAGTATAGGATGCGGGGGAGCAGTGTCATCTTGATCGTGTTGATCCTGCCCAGCCAGGTCAGGGACAGCCTGGACCAACGAGATAGGTCCTCCTCCAGTTTTTTATAAAGAGGGGGAAAATTGGCTTGATAAAGGAGTTCAATCTTAGGAGTCAGCTGTATCCCTAAATATGAAATGGAAGAGTCGCTCCATGAGAACCGAAAGCTGTCCCTGAGCCTGGCCAGGAGAGGATCTGGGATATTGATATTAAGTGCCTGGGATTTGTCATAATTTACTCTAAGGCCTGAGATCTTCCCAAAATCATCCAAGAGACGGCAGATAATGGGGAGCGATGTCAGCGGAGAAGATACAAATAGTAAGATGTCATCAGCAAATAATGCACATTTATGACACTTGGGGCCGCTTTGAATGTTTGGGTTGTTTCTGATGGCAATCGCCAGGGATTCGATTGCTATGGCGAAGATCAACGGGGAGAGTGGGCACCCCTGTCTTGTGCCTCTGGTTATGGGGAAGGAGTCTGAGTAGAACCCCTGCAGACGCACCTGAGCTGATGGAGTTGAGTATAATGCGTGAATGACATTGAGAAAAGAATCCCCAAATCCCCATTTTTGTAGTAGATGGAAAATGTAGGGCCATTGGACGGCGTCAAACGCTTTTTGTAAGTCCAGAGATAGAAGACACCCCTGCCTGGATGAGCCCCCATCCCAGTTGGAATTTATAAGGGAAACTATGTCTATCGCTCTTCGTATTTGGTCAGGCCCCTGTCTCCCCGGTATGAAGCCCACTTGGTCTTTATTAATGTATATGCTGATGAAGGAAGCCAGGCGGTCTGCAAGGATCTTAGTCAGGATCTTTAAATCGTTGTTGATGAGGGATATTGGTCTGTAGTTGCTGACCGAGCTGGAGTCCTTATCTGGCTTGGGGAGGACCATGATGTAGGCCGTGTTAAGTGATGTATCGAGGGGATCCCCCTTCCTAAGAGCATTGAAGAATCTAGCCATGTATGGGGCGAGTAAGGTAGAAAATGATTTGTAATATGGTATGGAGAAGCCATCTGGGCCAGGGGCTGAGTGTGATTTCAGGTTTTTGATGACCGCGCAAATTTCTTCGGCAGAAATAGGAGAATCCAGAATCTGGCGGTGCCTAGCTTCTAATTTGGGAATCTGAATGCTGTTTAGGAAGAGGTCCATGGCCTCAGGAGAAGGGCTGCTTCCACTACTGTATAGGGATTTATAGAAGGTTAGGAATTCTCCCATTATCTGTTGTGGGTTTTGGGACAGGGTACCACCCTGAATCCTGATCTTTGGTAGGGCCGGAGATCGAAATTTCGGGGATAATTTGCCTGCCAGCATAGGACCGATGCGGTCGCCATTGCTATAGAATCTATTTCTATTCCACCTAAGCCATTTTTCAGCCTTAGTGGTTAAGGCGAGGTTTAGGGCTGTGCGTGCTGCATCCAGCTGGGTGGTAGGAACTGCATTTCGGTCCGCTTTGTGTTGTTCAATTAAGGCTGTATATTCCCTATCCAGCTTTTCTATGTCTGTTTTGTTTTCTTTATTGATTTGAGAGGCTAATTGGATCAGGTGTCCTCTTATCACTGCTTTATGAGCTGCCCAGAGACAAGAGGGGCTAGTGTCTGCTGTATCATTAATGAGGAAGTAGTTGCGTATGTTGGTTTCAATAGCTTTCGATCTGATCGGATCACTCAGGATGGACTCGTTAAGCCTCCATCTTCGGGTAGGTTTATGGCCCCTCGGTCGCTGAAGTACAAGAATCACCATTGAGTGGTCCGACCAGACTACGTCTTTAATATATGCCCTGTGTGTTAGTGGAATGGATGCTGAGGCTATAAGGATGTGGTCGATTCTTGCGAAAGATCTATGGGGGTTGGAGAAATGGGTGTAGTCTCGCAATGTAGGATTTACTTCCCTTCAAATGTCTATCAGTCCCTGCTGGAAGATAAGTTTAGCTATGCGTAGGCTCTGTTTTGTCGGTCTAATGAGGCGCTTGCCCAGGGGACGTGATTTGTCCATGCCCTGGTCAAAGGCCGAGTTAGAGTCGCCTCCATAAATCACTGTGCCTTCCAATAGTGGCGTTAGTGTTGAGAACATGTTTTGGAAGAAGGCAAACTGGCCCCTATCGGGAGCATAATACGAAATTAGAGAGTATAATTGATTGTCTAATTCCCCCACTAAGAGAAGGTAGCGCCCGTCCGGGTCCCTAAATTCAGATTTGGGGGTAAATTTGCATCGTTTGGAAATAAAAATACCCACCCCCTTTGTTTTATTCTCAGCATTGGCAAGTTTAAAGAAAGGAAATTTGGAGTGGATGAATGTAGGGTTAAAACTTCTAGGAAAGTGAGTTTCCTGTAGAAGGATCACATCTGCTTTTTGGGAATGTAGGTATTGAAAAACTTTGCGTCTTTTGGACTGGGAGTTCAGGCCTTGGGCATTATGGGACACTATTTTAAGGGCCGCGTTTACAGGTGTGTCATTAGCCATTGAGCAGAGGTAAGAGCAGAGCTGGGCAATCAACAGCACTCACCATCCTGTGTCCACGGGTTCCAAGGCTCCAAGAGGCTATTTTTTATGTGGTGGTGGTGGTGGAAGCACAGCACAACGCACAAAGGTTTTTTTTTTTGAATCACAGTGAGAGTTTTATGCATTTGCATTGTTTATCAGTGAATGGACTTATTTAGATTTTTAAACATATTGTGTTAAGTTTTATTTGCTGCATTGTCTATCTTTAATTTCAATAGTCACTAATATTGGCACATATGGCTACAACTTTGACATTTTTAGGATTAGAGTAGGGTTGCGTGGTGCCGATACTAAGCATTTGCATGAGTATCGGTACTCATGCAAATGCACCAATACCTGAAACCAATACTTTCAGGCTTGGTTCTTTCAGCTGTCAGTGGGATTCCCCCCACTGACAGCAGAAAGGGGAAAAAAAAAGCTGGTTGTTAGGGAGAGGAGCCGCCACGCCCTTAACAACCAATGACTTATTCAGCTGTCAGTGGGGTTCCCCTATTGACAGCTGAAGTGTTAAAGAAGTCCAGCATCTCATGAGCAGATATTGTCAGATTGTGGTAGTTACGCTGAATGTTATTACCCTTACTGTGATATAGCATGACCGATTAACTATCTATATGTAATTGTCTTCTCGTGTGCATCTGTCAATAAAAAGATAATTAAAAAAAAAAAGTCCGGCAATTGAAGCCATAAAAAAAAGCAGCCAGGCAATGTTTATCAACAACATTGCTCAGCCACTGAAACACTAAGATAAAAAGAAACATTGTTTTTTGTTTCTTTTTGTAGCTGCCTGTTTCTTCAGCTACAGATCAAAGGGATGAACTTCGGTCTGCAGATGAAGTCAGTTTAAAGTAAATTTATTAAATGTTCCTCTGTTTAACCCCTTATTAACCCTTGATTTACTTTAATCAGCCCTAATTAATTCCTTTTCTCCTCCATTTAATTATTATTTTCCTGCTGATTTTTTTTTTGCTGACTTCTATTTTATAAACTATTAATAATTAAAACATTACTGTTGTTTGCTTTGTTTGTTAATATTTTTACCTCTTTAACATATATTTACACAATTCACATTGAAAAAAGTGCAAAATGTAAAAAAAATGTATTTAATTTGTAAATAACTTTTCAATCCTTTGTACCATTGTTGACAGCTGAAGTGTCAACAAAACAGTTGAGGTAGGTATCGGTAATTGGTATCGACGAGTACCAAAAAAAAAAGAATCAGTGCTCATACTCCTTGTAAAAAAAAATGGCATCGGTGCATCCCTAATTTAGAGGTATGGAGCAACACAAAAAATGTTGATGGTATTGTATTTGGGTACCAGTGAGTGCTGCTATTATTGCATGCATATATAATCTTATATTTGTTTTTAATTTTTAGCCACTTGAGGATTTAACAATTAGCACAGGACATACAGTTTCTTACCAACCCAGTACATTCAATCAGATTCTGGTGGTCGAAATTGAAACAAAAACAATGCCATGCACACAACTTACAATATGATCACTATTTTATAATAGCTGTCCCAGGTTTTCAATTTACTTTTGTGTAGTAACGTCTTCTCAAAATACTGCAAACAATTTCTCCGTGTTATACAATGTTCCATCCTCTTTGTAAGCAACCGAAATGGAACAGTTCTGACCAAGCCCATGTAAGGCTTTGTACGCTCCACGATGTCATCCCTAAAACATTTTAAAACCCCTTTTTGAGGTTAAACTGAGAGAGTAAATATAGAAGCATATTCTAGCGCGAAATATGTTGGGATCCAGAATAAAAATATTTTCTAACTAATTTGTTACTGGAGAAAATACATGTTAGGGCTTTTGCACACGGGCGGCTGAGCCCACTCAGCCCAACTGTAGCTATATTTCCTCCTCCCAGACAGCTCAGGTGCAGCATAAGACTGTCATTGTCATGAATGGCTGTGTGCTGCTGTACTTATGTATACGGTGGTGCTATCATAAACACAGGTACAGAATGTGAGTAAATATTTTTTTTTTCCCTCCAACACAACAAAATCTTTGCTGCTGACATATCTGCATGCTGAAAACAAAACATCTTACAGTAATCTGTTTGAACAATATTTTTAATTATATGTAATGTAATTTCACTTCCTGGCTGATTGAGGTACTGGTGACAATATCAGGGCCCCAAAGCTGCCCTCTGGGTAGGCTATGTCACCAGTACCTTCGGGGAGCTCTCCATGAGATCTGTGTAGAAAACAAAGAATGAATTGGATTTTCCCAAAGATCTCATGAAATCTACACAGATCTGGTGTTGACATCATTGGTGGGCCAATAGCGATGATGTCTATGAGACAGAACAACAGAACAGGATTATACGAGGAGAAGAGACGCATTGCCATGTGGCAAAAATACAACCCATGGGACAAATAATTATAATTAGATTTATTTGGCAATAATTATTACAGTAATGGTGGCAGTTTCAAATGGGGGGGGGGGGGGGGTTGGGGGTTCGGGTGGTGGGAAGGTCTGCCTTAAGGATTGTTTATTGAATGGTAGCCAAGATGATTTAATCCACATCCTTGCCATTGCCTTGTTACATATTACCAAATACCCTATTTGATAATGCCATTTTTTCTGGAGGGAATAAAAAGATAAGCTTCTGTTATTATTGTAAAAAAAGTATGATAGTTATAAGCACACAATAAAGTCACATAAACAGTTTCGTTATTTGACAGATTTCCCAGGTAAGAAAAAGGCCAAATAAGTAATAAACAAATAATAAAATAGTAAATCTATGAGGATGGTGGGAATGTCTGCCTTAAGGATGGTTTACTGAATGGTAGTCACAATTATTTAATCCAACTCTTTGCCATTGCCTTGTTACATATTACCAAATATCTTATTTAATAATGGAATTTTTTTCCATAGACAATAAAAAGATAAGCTTCTGTTATAATTGTAATAACAGTATGATAGTTATAAACACAGAATAAAGTCATATAAACAGTCTAGTTATTCAATAGATTTCCTAGGTAAGAAAAAGGCCAAAAAGTAATAAACAAATAAATACTGTAAATAGTAATCTTTTTATCTCCACTATGTTATGTGATTATTTGTATTAACCATAAAACTTGATTTGGCAGGTCTGATGATTATTTCTAACATCTGCCAGACAGCTCTTCATACAAATCCTGTGTTCCCCTTCAGTTGTCTATTACATGCATGTTTATTTCAAAGCACAGCTCCCCACGGTTCCATATTTGATAATGCCATGTTGGGGTTGGTATGTTATTTTTTGATGCAATTTTTCAGGAATGGGAATTTTCATTGCCAGTGAAATGTACACATGGAATACTCCTGAAAAAAATAAGCTTTAAACGTTGAAAAATCCTAAAGTTTAGTATGTAATTTTCAGTATACTCTTAAAGGATCAATCAACCCAAAAGTGATTTTTAGCTATAAACAGATCCTGGTGGGATCTGGCACTGTTCCTGTCCACCTGTGATTTTTGGGTGTTCCAGCCTACCTTTGCATGTTTCCTCCTATTGTATTCTCCAGAGTAAAAATATATATAATGCGCTACGTAAACTGTTGGCGCTATATAAATCCTGTATAATAATAATAATAAATAGATAAAAAGACTCCACAAAAGGGCACTTTTGGCAGGTGTGCAGACCCAGGAACTCAAGTATAGACCTCTCACCAATATTTCTTGAGTTTTGAACTCCCTGGTTTAGTACTGATCCCCCGTCCCTTAACGTAAGCCCTTCCTAAATATGTCAGGAAAACCATGCCTAGCTTTTAACGGTTACAGTGTATATAAAGTCGAATCCTGTTTTCTTAGCTTTAGATAATGCAGAGAATGAATAAAGCCCATGTTAGGACTTTATTGCTGTCTATGTCCCTGCTGGGGTGATTAGTATTGGGCCAATCTTCCAGTGAGAAAACCTGTTCTGGTGACAACTCATTTGGGATTTCTTCTTAGTCTGGAGGGGTTTACCCTTCACTTCTCGTTGTGTTTTTGGGACAGGAAGTGAGCACAAGTCTCCCCAGCAGGACACAGGCAGCAAAAAGAAAAAAACATGGCAGGGGTTTTTAACTATACTTTATCCAAAACATAATAAAAAAAGTTTTGGCTTCAAATAAACTTTAACCTAACCTCTAAACCTAACCCTTAAATTTAACCTATATTTTATTTATTCTTAAAGGGTAACTCCACTTTCGTGGGGGAAAAAAATAGCAAATAAAGAAAAAATAACATAGTGTATACAATTGTGATACAAGTCATATTGTAATTGAATAATATTAAAATCTACCTTTCCAATCTGCAGCCGCTGTAATTTTCTATAAATGCAATATGACTACATGGAGTTGTTCTGTACACAGAGTGTGTACTGACCACTCCCCAGAAACATAATTTCCTGCTTGTGTGATTGGCTCACCAATTTTCCCAGAAGTCTGCCTCAGATTTCAGGCATCCCCTGCAACAAAAATTTCATTTTTGGTGGGATTTTTTAAATTAACTTTATTCCTGTTAAAGGTGACCCTGAACTTCCAAAGCTAACCCTTAACTACTAAACTATAAACTTAGCCATTAAATATATCCTATATCCAAACCATGAACTTAACCCAATAATCATTAACCTAAACCTTTATCCTAAAAATGCTTAGCAATGGCAGACAATGTTCATAATCCTGTACACCCAAAAACCCAGCCCCCAAAGTATCCCATCAAAAACTACTGATTCAGACTGGGATAGTGTTGAATATAAATTATATGTGCTCACCAGCTTTTGAAAGTATTAACAGTAATTAGTAAGTTGCAACAGGCTTCTCAAGGTTCAACCAAAAATATGCTCTAAGCCGTCAAAATGAGATTAAAATTTTTTTAAGAGCACCTCACCTAGAGGAAGGAGCTGCTTCAGGAAACCACTAGAGAAAGCGATATGTGAGACAGGAGACCTGCTGGTTCAGCAGGGACCGGCCAGATTTCGATCCATGTATGGGCAGGCTGATTGAATCAAGCCAATCCATTGATTGACTTCGGTACAATCAGCCTGATGGATTTTTCTTCATGCGATTACTGCCAGCAGCTATAGCAGCTAGCAGTAATCATTGTATTCTGCTGGTCAGGAGGGCCCCCACGCACCCCCCACTGGCAGAATACAATAGTGCTGCGGGATGCATTCCCCCATCAAGGGCAATCGGGCAGTTTGAAAATTGATTAATCTATGGCTTGCCTTACCCAGAGCTTCTTCTTGTGGTTCCAGGGAGTAGCTTATCGAACAAAGCATGATGTATATAGAACAGGGATCACAGCAAGGGGAGCAATACTCATTTTATTAAGTAATGATACAGACCCACTCCCTTTTTTTGCTAAAGGATAAAAGGCAGGTAAAGAACCAGCCCTGAAAATGCAGTTACCCTTTAAGGAAACCAGTAAACTAGGTAAGCTCTGTCAATTCAATATTTTCTGTACATAGCATACAGGGTATGATATTTCCTGGACATTAAAATCATAAACACTAACTTCCCAGATTAAACTACTTGTAAAAATCCAACATTTTATTTATTGGGTGAATACAATTATCATAATAGCTTTGGTTCTAAAAAAAAATGTAACCCTGTGTATATCCACTGAACTAAGCGGACCACATTCTAAGTTACATAACAGTAGAACTAAAAATGACTGAATGGTAACAGTTCCTTTATAATTATGTAAAATCTATTGTTATTCTCTACAGGAGAAGTAAAAGGTAATATCCACTCTTGAAGATGTCATAAGTTAAAAAGGCTCAGTATACTCTCTACTGTTATTGAACTTTTCAAACTTTGAACTTTCAGACCTAGGCCAAGTACTGTCAACCTAACTAAATCAATTTACATTTGGGAATATTTAAAAGAAAAGTTGGAGCAATGAGGAGAAAAGCGTTAAATAAGAAGCTGTACATAGTGACCAATCATATTTCATGACCTGGAAAATGAAACAAAGTATGTGGTCACCGCAAGCAAATTCTTCTTTTTTTTTCCAAATTGTTTATCCTGGCTTTTATTTATAGACCTTTTTTAACTCCACACTTTATCTGCTACTGTAGTTCTTGTCACCTACATAATGCAAAGTCATATTTACTGCATGTTTATTGAAAAAAAAAAAAAAAAAACCTCAGTTATGGCCAACTTTAAATTAATTCTACTGGCCACCATAAAACTATATCTATAACAAATATAACCTTGAATTTTTTCGCTATAATTATCACACGGCTGAACGATGACTGTATGCACAGTCAGTGTATGAGCCGCCGATGCAAGAATTCTCTTTTTTATAGGCTCCCACTAACAATTACTTCCAGTTCAATCTACAAAATAAATAATATATATGCAAATTCGTCACATCTATATTCTGCACCACAGAAAATGAGTTGGGTGCCAACAGAATGTTTTATAGTCAGACACTTTTTAACTATAAAAAAAAAAAAATTCAATTTCCTTTTCGAAAGTATAGGTGTTATTAAAAATAAACACTTCACCATTTACTGGTTTTGAGTTACCAGGCTTTCCAAAGGGGCTGTGTCATGACGAACTGTAATGGAGGAAACATCTACAGAACACTGCAAAATTCTCTTTCCTGTAAAGTGCTGAATACCACACCAGTAGTTGCAGGGCAGAACCTCAGCTACATTCTTTTCATCCCCTAATATTTATATAAATCTACCCTTTTATACCTTAACGGTTTAATAAAAGCTTATTCCTGCTACACTTGAACATTAAAGCTGGTGTGCAATGTACAACATCACACTCAATGTGATATGCAAGTTAGATTTGTCAGTTTTTGTCGAATGGTAGATCAAAGTTTAAAATTTATAACTTGACATCTGTCAGCAAAAAGCACCCAAACATTATAATATAAATAAAGAGGTAGATATATCTTGAAAAATTACTTTTCATTCCAAAGTTATCAATGGCTTTCTCCAATTAATAGCAATAAGTAAAAAGCAACTGTGGTCAAGACAGTTTTTATTAGGTGGTGTCTGGTGGTCCTCCCCCGGATCCAGCTGCGTTAGACTCTGGCACTCTCTAGTGGCAGCTCAACCTGGTATAACAAGGCCGGGGTAGAGGAAAAATCTCCTTGCTTGCTCCCCAGGCAGCTGTAATTGCCTGGACAAGGACTAACCCTTTAGTCTCTTTTATCTATAGTGCAACAATAATGGATATTATGCAATATTTAAAATTCTACTCTCATGTTGATACAATATACAATGTGGACTGCACATATATATTAGATTACCGTCTATTTTCATTGTTTTTCACACCACATTGGCTATGGGCCACCATCTAAAATAAGAGTTGTTTTTCACACATAATGGCATCTACTGATAAGATGATAATTTAATACAATCAAAAAAACAGGAGGCAATCACTTGAACAGGCCATGCCACTGGATTATTCAGGTGCAAGTGTGTCGGAGCAATAATAGGATCCACCACCCACCAGAGTGATATATTCTTTTGCAGGGTGACTTTTTTTCATTTCTGGTGACAGGTTACCTTAAGACCCCTTTCACACTGGGGCTGTTTGCAGGCATTATTGCGCTAAAAATAGCGCCTGCAAACCGACCTAAAACTGCTGCTGCTGTTTCTCCAGTGTGAAAGCCAGAGGGCTTTCACACTGGAGCGGTGCGCTGGCAGGAGAGAAAAAAAACTCCTGCAAACAGTATCTTTGGAGCGGTGAAGGAGCGGTGTATTCACCGCTCCTTCACCGCTCCTGCCCATTGAAATCAATACCGCGGCTATACCGGCGCTATGTGAGCGTTTTTAACTCTTTTTCGGCTGCCAGCGTGGGTTAAAACCGCACCGCTAGCGGCCGAATACTGCCGCTAAAACGACGGTAAAGCAGCGCTAAAAATAGCGCCGTTTTAGCGCCGATGCCCCCACCGCCCCAGTGTGAAAGGGGCCTAACTATTGTGTATTCTGCAAGAAAGTTCAGGACCTGTCTGTGCAGGAGTGCCTGGCTCCTAAGATTGGACAAAGAGAATTACAATTACTTTTGCAGGTAAAACAATTCACATTTAACTTTTTCAATTTTACTTAGTTGCTTATTTGGAGTATAGTTTTAAGAATGTAACTAAGGTTGAATCACTTACATTAGCCAGGCAATTGCTACAGCTCCCCAAGGTATCAACTGTTGAGTTGTGGATTTATGCCAACAAAAATGCCAACAAACTTTCTAATGCAGCCTAAGGGGCAGCCATTTGCAGTAACTATTTTTATAGATAGCAGAAACAGGAAGTAGAGATCACGTGGTCTGATTGTATTGAGCTAAAGCTATTGCTACTCTTCTTCTAAGAAAAGGTGAAATTTGCATATAGCTTACTGCATACGCCTACATGGGGGCCTATTTCACTAAATTGTTTTGACATCACTTTTTCATCATATGCTCTGTTTGAATAGCCCAAGTCAGTGACAAGCTTATTTATTGTATGTACCTTGTGCTTAGCAGACTTTTTTAATAATGTACTATAAAGAACCTATAACATTATTAAAGTCTAAAATTATTTTTAAGTAACTTGGAGCCACTTACGACAGCTGAAAATGTCTGCAAACTGTATGGCAAAGTAATAGATATGTGAGTGCTAATGCTCTGCTGTGCCACTTGTAAAGTCACAATGCTTTTTCTCATGCAGAAACGCCCTTTAGGCCCCTTCCACATTGACATAGCGAGCACTGAGTGTGCAGTGTACCCATGGGTTTGTGGCGGGTTAGCTGCACTCTCCCATTGACTTCTATTATTTTCTGTGGCTTTAGTGCGCTTTCAGAAAGCGATCCAAAACTGCAGACATAATAGAAGTCAATGGGAATGCACAGCTAACCCGCAGCAAATCTGTGGGTACACTCCGCTGCACACGTGGTGCGGTCAAACTGAACCGCATCAGTGTGAAAGTGACTACACTTTTTATAACTTGAATGCATATTCATCTCATACATATTACTAGGATATACCCTATGTTTAAAATATTTATCAATACAATTGTAGGTAGAAGTAAGGAAAAAAAATAGCTTTACATGAAGGCTGATAAGATAACTTCTCTAAATAAACAAGCTAATTTATTAAATTGGTGATACAGCATAAAACCTAACTAAAGTGAAAAGTGGTCACAACCGTAATAAACAAAATACCCAGAAGTGAACCAATTACTGTAGCATTTAGGATCCAGACAGTCTATTTTAGGAGCCAATCAATTTTTCTAAGCCAGAGAACATATGCTTCCAGTAACAACAAAACATGCTTCAAAAAGTTAGGTGCAAGCCGTGATTACAACTTTAGGTACAAGCTGAAAGTACATTGGTTTCTACCTCCCAGGAAAAGTCCAGCCCCTACAGACACATTTACAAACTTAAATCACATATGCATGCATAAATCAGAATGAATTTAAATACCAATGAGCTGCAAACATTCAAACATGATCAGATGACGACTCTGTTGCATCAAAATAATATATTGTTTCACCCCACAGACTTACCACCATGCAGTGATTTATTAGTGACACCCTTGGTTTGCAAAAACTGCATTCACTGGATGTGGTCCCTTGGTGACTTTAAATGTGTTCTAATTGCATTCCTTGGGGCAGCTGAAAGCTGACAGCTTCCGCTTCCCAGCTCATTATCAGAGCACATCAAGGACTCGTTCAATGAGACACACACCTGGTCTACATTAATTTCAAAGGCCCAAAGCAAAATGGGAAGGTGCTTAATGTTCAACCACGTTGGTGACATTTTTACGACATCCAAAGTTCAGGAACAAATAAATGACTGGTTTGAAAGCAATACAAACAGAATACTGTGACAATAAAAATTCAATATTCACATATCAATTCTAAAACATATACCACCCGTATAGTTTGTTGGAGAAGCCAAAAGTTCAAGTTGTAATGCAAATTTGGTAAATTAAATATCAGTGGAACTTCTTCAGTTCCTCTGCATTCTACTGCAATATTTTTTTTCTCTTGCCATGCGTAATTTACACTTGTTTTGATAACAAGAATCATCTACCTTACACCATAAATGCATATTTGAATTTACATATCAGAACTGTTGCTGATGTGTATATTAGTTTAAAGCTGATTCAATTAATTATAAACTTATTTCTGAGCAGTACAACACTATGGCAGAAGCAAGTTTCTTCTCAATAAAGGTGGTATATTTAGTGTGAAAAAAAAAGTGATTGTAAAGTCTCGTTTTTTTTCCTATAAAAATAACAAACATGTTATATACTTGCTCTGTTGCACAGAGCAGCCCAGATCCTCCTTTTCTTGGGTCCCTCTTCTGTGCTCCTGGCCCCTCCCTCCTATTCAGTGCCATCACAGCAAGCAGCTTGCTATGGGGGCACCCAAGCAGAGTCACAGCTCCCTGTGTCCATCCAGACACGGAGCCCCGCCCCCCCCATCCTCCCTGATTGGCTGTCTGACCTTGATTTGACTTGATTTGATTTGACTTGGGAGCCAATCCTGCCACCACTGTGTCTGAGCCAATCAGGAGGGAGAATCTCGGACAGCTGAGACACTCGCGGACATCGCTGGACAGAGAGGGACCTCAGGTAAGTATTAGGGGGGGCTGCTGCACACACAAGACTTTTTATCTTAATGCATAGAATGCATTAAGATGAAAAACTTTCTGCCTTTACAACTCCTTTAAAAGCCATGAGTGTTAACTGCAGCAGAAGACTAAATGAACACTATGCTTCTGTAATGTTTACTATGGACTTACTTTTCTTTTTAATATATAACAAAAATCCCCAAATTAAACAAATTGACCTGGCTTTAAAAACTTAATGGACAACAACAGTGCTGAAATGCAGTCTTGTGACTTCTGTCCAAGTTGAGGGTAAGTTCCATCATCTCCATTTAATATCACTTACTGGGAGGCAGAAGACGCATGGGACACAACTGGAAAATTACAAAAACATGTATCCATAAATAGCAACTAAATAACATATTATCATTTTGGTGTCAAATGCAAACTGCCAAGTGGAGGTTGCCGTTTCAGTGATAGGGTGAGGATTAGAGGTGGGAGGTTCAGGATTTAATGTCAAACTTGGCAAGAAGTCTGGTCCCATGTACAGTATGGGCCTAAGGGGGCTCCAAATGGATGCAAGGAATGATTTAAAAACTGCCAGAGGTAATTGCAAGGTGTGCCTGAACCTCAGCACTGCTGTTACCTTAGAAACGTTTTAGACCAAGTCAAGTTTAGTTTAAGATACACTGGACCACTGACTATGAAATGGTAAAGGTCTGGACATCATCAGATATATGTGGTTTATGCAAGGCAAATAGGCTGCTTACTTTACAAGGGAATTTTCCCTTAGCTAAATTAATGTGGTAAAAATGTACTTTGCAAAGAATATCCAGCCACGTTAAAATTAAAAATATATATATATTTGCTAGCACACGGTTGGATGATGGAAGTCAGGGGAACTTTGCCTCAATCATTAAGATAACAAAAAAAAATAATTTGGAAAGTGAACAGACTATTTGCCTTATTAAATCAACCCCACAGTTTACTACCCCAATGCTTGATTAAAATCCACCACTGCTCTCATCAATTATTATTTTACTGACATAATTTAAAATATCACACTAAAAAAGCTAGAATAATAAATAACAATAATTTGTAAATCTGTTGTTCAGTTTTGCTCCTTTCTATTTAATTTTAATAAGGTAGGCAACATAAACTAGAAAAGCAAAGAACGGTCATTTGTTTGTTCTAAAGTTTGCTAAAATTAAATACCAGCAGCTAAGGTTTATCTATAAACTTTACTGATGCAAAATTAAGGATCACAGGAGGGTAATACAACACGGACATTACACTAATGCCATAAAAGTTATGGAAGATCAAGTTAAAGGTCTTTGCTAATGCTAAATACTTATATTTCAAGCTATGTAGAATGAATCCCCAGACTCTCAAAAACAAAGTATAACTGTGGAATCACTCACTTACTGGGAGGCAAAAGACACAGAGGACACAACTGGAAAATTACAATAATGTGTACCCACAAATAGCAACTATAATAGCATACTTTCCAACCTAATAGAACTAAACATGTCTGTGTTCAGATCCCGGCTTCCCATAACTGACAGAAATGTCTTAAAGCTATGAAAAAATAAAAGTGAACCAATAGTCAAATATTAACATGAAGCTATGATATCTTAAACTATATCTAAAGCTAAAACTATATATATATATATATATATATATATATATATATATATATATATATTTATTTATTTATTTTTTTTGTAGAGAAGAGAAATTCCCGAATGGAAATACTCGTTGCACTGATAGAAGGGCTGAAAGGCTTATCTAAAAGTATTGGTTTTGGCTCCCTGACGTTTTGGTTATGTAACTAAAAGCAGAGTTATGCTTATGGGGCGTACACACGGTCGGACTTTTCGGCTACAAGTCCGACAGCCCGTCTGACAAACTTTCGACGGACTTTTGGCGGACTTTCTAACGAACGGACTTGCCTACATACGATCACACAAAAGTCCGACGGATTCGTATGTGATGACGTACACCGGACTACAATAAGGAAGTTGATAGCCAGTAGCCAATAGCTGCCCTAGCGTGGGTTTTTGTCCTTCGGACTAGCATACAGACGAGCGGATTTCTGGGTCCGGCGGAGTTACGACGTAAAGATTTGAAGCAAGTTCCAAATCTAGAGTCCGTCAGATTTGCGACTGGAAAAGTCCGGTGAAAGTCCGGGGAAGCCCACACACGATCGGATTGTCCGCCGGATTCGGTCTGTCTGAGTTTTGTAGCCGAAAAGTCCGACCGTGTGTACGCCCCATTAGTGTGATCCAATACATCCCTCACCTCTTCTGATATTTCACATACTAACCACTTTCCCCATCCACCAAGACCTTTGCTATGTTTTTGCTGTACAATGTCTTCTTGAAATTCGTTACTTTTGCATGTTCTTCAATTTCCATCATTCTACACTGTTTGCTCTGGCAGAGTGGGAACTTCCTGGTGGAATACAGTAAGTGGAGACTGTGGTGCTGTGGGAGACTCACAGGACCAACAGTGAAGATTTGAGGAACAGGTTGTGCAGCGCTGAGCAGGCTGCCTGGTAAAGATCTCAGCAAAGAGGATATAGGTAAGTGTGGGGTTTGTCCAGGATGATGAGGGAAAGAATCAGAGCCAACTAGAAGTGGAGTTACACTTTAGGCATTTGGTCATATGATCTAATTTAAGAGGAAGATAAACTAATCTTAACTCTGATTCCCCTTTTCCACAAGAACCACATCAACTGCCTGCAAAGATTAATATAAGTTCACTTGAACAAAGTGAACGTGTTCATCCTAGTAACATTTGTCTGTGACCAATTCTATTCTAATGTAGACTGGATCTCCCAGGTTAGGCTAAGAGTAGAAGTTGCCATACAGAACACGAATGGAGGAATCTCCGCTGCTGGCTATTGTATTCAGGCAGCCGCAGCACCTGCAGATACTCAAATGCAATGGCACTGACAGGATGTAGTCACTGTTCAGCCTATATTTTTTTATAAATGAATTTTGTGGAGCTAGGTGGTACTTGCAGGCAAGACCAAGACAAGGATGGGGGGGGGGGGAGTAGAAGAGGCACATGCAATAGGTGCAGTATTGATATGATGGGGGGATCATCCTCTTGCACCTCACTGACAGGAGGGACTGCAGCATCTACTCCTGTCAGAAGGAGCAGGGGCCCAGATAGTTGGTGGAAGGAGGATTCTGCTCTCTGCTCCAACCAAAAGTAGCCTACTGTGGGCAGGACAGAGTGGGCAATCACTTTGAGCACACCTCCCTCTAAGCATGGTGCTGCTGGGGAGCAAGAGCAGACTGCCCTTCTTCGTGTCTCCCCTTGTCATGTGACCTATGACCAGAGACAAGAAAAAGGAGAAGCTACTTTCATTCCCAGCGGATGTCACACTAAGAGAAAGAGGTCTGAAATTAGTGAGTACACACAGAGAGCTCTAGATCTCCCCTCTTCAGAAAACCCTTAGCCTCCTCCCTCCCTTAGAGACCTTCAGCCCTCCTTCTCCATTAGAGCACCCTAGATCCCTTTAGTTCCATGCACCCCATAAAGCCCACCTCCAAGCTCTCCTCCCCTCCTTCATCCCAAAGCAGTCCTCCTCAGACTGACACCACCAATGCAGGAGTAATTTTTCCCCACTGACACAGCAATATTTTTGCTCTTAGCAACACCATACACAAGGTGCTTGTCAGTGACACCACTTATTCAGGGACAATTATTCCTTCCTGTAACACCACCGACGCAGGGACATTATTCCTTTCAGTGAAACTACCAATGCAGGGATGCTTTTTCCTTCGAGTAACACCACTGATGCAGCAGCATTTTTCTTCTTCCAGTGAGACCACTGCGCAGGGGCATTTTTTCGCCATTGTTGCCCCCTTATTTGTGCAGCAGTATTAACCTCTTCAGTTTGCTGCAATGTACCACAATCATCTGCATTATTTCAGCACATGCCACAAACATTAGATATGTTTTGCCACTAATGGCCCTATTCTCTCCTTAACCTGGGAATGGGGCAAATTTGCTATCTTCGCCCTGGGCTCTGGATGGCCTTGTCACAGCACTGCTTACAGGACAACTCACGGTTCCAATTTCTGCAGGAATTAGCTGTCTACAGGGGCAGGCAATTGCCCCTGGCAATTCACCTTATAAACAGCTCTAAAAAAGGGTTCCAGCATTTTTACTGCTGTCAGTTGTGGAACTGATTTTCAGCCTCTTTTCAGCTTATAAAGCATTGTCTATGAACACTTTGGATGCCGCAGTTTTGTGCTCTTTCATGAACGAGCACATTTTTGAGGCTTGACAAATCTGGTGTTTCATTTTCTTAATGAAACCTCATCTTTTATGTCTGTTTTATGTCCAAAAAGGATGGTATTATATTGTGTTTGTGTAAATTAAAATTAATTTTACTGATTCATTTACTTAAAATATAGATTTGCTAAACAGAGGAGCAAATGTCATATGACATAAAAAATTGCTCATATCACTATATTATTTTACAGTACCTCATCTTTCAGTAAATATATAATGTTTTGGGGGTTTTACACATTGTGCTAACACTTGCTAAAAATGTAATAATAATACAAAAAATGGCTCTGGCAACAGAAGAGTTATGCTCTGTACACACGATTGGACATTGATCGGACATTCCGACAACAAAATCCATGGATTTTTTCCGACGGATGTTGGCTCAAACTTGTTTTGCATACACACGGTCGCACAAAGTTGTCGGAAAATCCGATCGTTCTGAACGCGTTCACGTAAAACACATACGTCGGGACTATAAACGGGGCAGTAGCCAATAGCTTTCGTCTCTTAATTTATTCTGAGCATGCGTGGCAATTTGTGCATTAGAATTGTCCACACACGGTCGGAATTTATGTGAACGGATTTTGTTGTCGGAAAATTTTATAGCCTGCTCTCAAACTTTGTGTGTCGGAAATTCCGATGGAAAAAGTCCGATGGAGCCCACACGCGGTCAGAGTTTCCGACAACAAGCTCCGAACGCACATATTCCGTCGGAAAGTCCGACCGTGTGTACAGGGCATTAGGGTAAATATAGCACTAATAACTCAAAATCTGTGCAACCCCACCACAAGATAAAACCTATATTCTAGCATATATGGAACTTTTCTAGAGCTTGGTTATGAATACCAACAAAACCCCACCCTGGGTGGTTGCTAAATATTTTTATTTCCTGCAGAATTCTCAGGTTGATATCATTCTTCTCCCTATACAGTATCGTGTTATAAAGTAAGTGGACAGGTCATAAAGGAAGCAGCAAAAAAGTAACTTACAACAGACTGTGACGTATAATCTGTAAAAAATGTGCAAAGTTATTTGAATGAGCATTCTAAGGATTGTGCTTTGTGGAAAATAATTTTTCAAGTCAAACTATTGCTTTGGCTGCCTGGTCTTTAAGAACTGTCTTTTTATGGTGTGCTATATCTGCCTTAAGGGGTAAATTCTGCTTAAAGCAACCCTTAGTGACAGATCCCCACCATGACTACAGTTACAATAAACAGATGTCTTCCACTGCTGATTTTATGAGTTTTCGAAAGCCAAGAAGGCCTGTTATCAGGCCAAATGTTCAAGTTATGCCCAAAGCCAATTAAACAAAGGTGCAAGATGACTTCTACGAAGATGCTTTCAAGCTCCTCACCCAACCAAACAGCCAGTGAGCCCTTTCTATCAGGGCCTTTGTAATGCTTGTGTTAATTATTTCCACTCTTTTACTGAGGCACAATGAAATGGTAATAAAGCCAACCAATGCACTGAGCATGAATGATCGTGGACAAAAAGTAAATGCTGTTTGTGTCACTAGCAGTCAGGTGGACAGTAAACCATAAACCACTATTTCATTAATTTTCCTGGCAAAACAATGATTAAAATATTTGTAAGCCCAATCCCCAAAATCACATCTAAGAATTAAGCTGTTAACCATATAGTAGGCCTACACTCCCGGAAATCTTAAATAATAAGTAAAATTAGACCTAGCAATAACAATTATTTATTCATTAAGGATTAAAGGGGTTTATCAATGTGAAAAATTAAAGTGTTTGACATGGCAATTAATCCCTCATGGTCAAAAAAACATTTAAGGCCTCCATAGAGAAAATATATTTCATTTCATAATGTATTAATTATAATTAGTTCAACAGACCACATGGTCTAGGAGTTATATACCCTTGTTCCTTCCTTTACATAGTGAGTTTAAATAAGGAACTGGATACAATATGATTTGTGCATTTTGCTCTACTTTCCTGCACACAGACACACCTAGTATGATGACAGTGGACTCCATTCAAAAAGCAGATCGCATGCGGTATTTAGGTGTTTTTCCAAATATCGCATGCAATCCTGAAAATGTCAATTCACTATTGCTTTATGTGGTATTTACTGCATAAAGCAAAAATGCTTGGTAACAAATGCATAAAACAGAAGTTAAACTCAATTCACAAAAGGTAAAAAAATTGTGTGCTGTAAATTAGTGGTCCTGGCATGCGATATTTAATGAACCGGCAGCCGCCGGCATCCTTAACAATAGGCGAACAACTTGTTGTTAAGGAGCAGGCGGCCTCGTATGGATTTGGTTACTTTTCTATATGTTGGACACATTGTTTAATTTCTTCTATATTTCTTCAATTACACTGGGGTAGATTTACTAAAACTGGAGCACTCTGAATCTGGTGCAGCTGTGCATGGTAGCCAAACAACTTCTAACTTCAGCTTGTTCAATTAAGCTTTGACAATAAAACCTTAAACCATAATATTCATTTTTCACCATATTTGTATTTTATTGATATTCTTATCTACAATATTTTTTTTACTATTTTGGTTTCAGTTTTGGTAGATTTTACATTTTTTTTATTATGTACTTCCTTTTTTGTACTTTTCATATTTTGTAATTTATCATTTTAGTTTTGTGTAATTTTATGCTATTTTCCATGATAATTTAATGTTATTCTCGTGATTTTGTTAACAATGGCTGTATTAACAAATCCAAAAACGTATGGTCCATAGTACTTTATTTAATATGTTTCATATAGTGGAAAACAACCCGAAATAGACATTAACACTATTCCTCCCAGCTCTTGGTTACATGTTATATTTGTATTTTTCCTTGACACTATTATATATTGCTTGTGGCACCAGAAGCTGTACAAAAGCCCTATGTACTTAGGGATATCTAGGCTCGAAACTCATTGCCTAGTAGCCCCTGACATTTGGAAGTAGAAGCCATTGCTGTTCCAGAGTTGTGAGGACATCACCGCATTCTTCCTCTTGGTAGGCCTTCTGCCTTTGATGTAAAGACTGACTGGAAACTTTCCTCACACAGCCCTGCCACTGGCCATTGAAGTTTGCTGAGTAAGATCCTCTTCCTGGCTTCCTACATGTGTTACTTCTTTAACACTCCTGCGGGTACATAATTGTTTTTAGCAAATAAAAATTTTCCTGTTTAAATATACAAGGCTATTGAACCCCTCTCTCCTTTTATATCTTTTATTTGGTTGCAGATCATCCCTGTTTTTACAGACAGTGACCAATCACTAAAATCACCTATAAGCGTTAACATGCTAAAGTCATTTCAAAAATCATTTTCAATACTTTTAAATCTGCAACCTTTTATTATAATATTACAAGGTGATCCCGTCATAAAGGTCCTTGTTCAGGTATTTCCTCTTCTAGGGTTACAAAGCTCTCTCCGTGTTTCCCAATAGTACTAATGCGTTATGACCTTGTCACATGGGCAGTTTCAACACACATTAGCAAGTATGGTCCATTGTTGCCACCATCAGGAAACCCTCCCTGTGAAATGCCATGCAGCCATCACTGGAGTGGATGTAGGCATGAGATGGCTTCAAATGGACTGCAGGAGATCAGTAGCATTGACATTCAACAGAGCAAAAAAAAATAAAAATAGTATTTTACTTTTAAAAAAGTTATTTGTTAGTGATATAGAGTGTTCTAGCAAAATACAGTAATTGCCGTTCAGAAAAGGTTCTTTAACATCTTTAAGCTGGTATTTTCAATACTAGCCAGTAATGGTACTCCATGTTTGAATATCAGCCTGCTTGGTGGCTTGAAACCTCATATCTTGAAGGATTGTACACTTTATCCTGTTGCTGCCTGCTTTGCAATTTATTAAATAGCTTTCAAGACTAATCTCTGTGGATTATAAACGCTCTGTGCGGAAAACTTTTGCTACGTTTGAAAATAGGAAGTAATGGGAACATCACCCAATTTGTACAGGAAAGTGGATGCGCACATGCAAAAAAAAGGTCATCTGAAGGTTTATCTGTTGCTGAATTCACATTCTCCTTTGTAAAGTCACTTCAACATCGCTCATGTTCAGTCTGCCTGTGATTCTGTAAGGTTGGAACAGTATTCCGAACTGGAATGTTTGCCATCCAATCTTTGGCACAGTTCCATAAGTATGGCTCTTTTATTTCCCATCTGCACTCTCACAGCGGGATGATAAACTTTGCAGAATATATTCAGTGATCCTCTACTGAATCTGATAAATCCTGTCTATTTATTAGAACATTATGAGCAAGGGAAACTAGGAAGTGTATGAAAACTCATAAACCAAGGAGGGTAACTGTGTACAAACAATCTGTTCTCGGAGGGTGGTCACAGCAGGACCTGCACCTGTCATCAGGTTATTTAATAATACATTTTACAGTCACATGTTTTAATAACTGTTCTGTAGTAGTTAAATCTCGTACCTCGGGGCGATGATCTTTGGTATATTTTCAGGCACCTTTGCAGACACCAAATGTATTTATATTTACACCAGGTAGTTAAAAAAATTTAATTGAGCACCACTAACATATATGCAGATGGCATAACATAACCTTTACTTTAATTTTGAGAAAAACTACAACTCTTTGTTGGCAACAATATACTGTACATACTGCTTATTTGGGTTCCCACAGTTCTATCAGCCATATATGTATATAAAATGTAAAAAATAAATAAATAAAAGCTGTGTTTGTATATTTGTGTGTGTTATACAGATATCTTCTACAGATACAGAGATCTTACTAACTACCAATTATCTTACAGCATAGGGCAGTCTGGGATAAATGATTTTGGGTGTTTGTATATATGTGTAGACGTTCAACGCAGTGCCAAATTAGCAGCCCTACAATTTCTAACTAATAAGAACTGGTACAGAGAAAAAAAGTAAAGGTAGCAGCGGTTATATGCTTTGTTTCATATTCCCACTGAATTACAACCCCCAAAAAATTGGGACGCTGTGTAAAATCTACATAAAAACAGAATGCAATGATTTGCAAATTTCATAAACCCATATTTTATTCATAACAGAAAACATATCAAATGCTTAAACTGAGAAAATGTACCATTTTAAGACAAAAATAACGTAATTTTGAAATGGATAGCAGCAGCATGTCTCAAAAAAGTTGGGACAGGCCAACAAAGTAAGTGGTATTAACAAGGAAGAGCTGGAACAACATTTTGTAACTTTTGTAACTAATTAGGATAATTGGCAACAGGTCAGTAACATGATTGGCTATAAAAAGATCATCTTAGGCCCCTTTCACATGATTGGACCGTTCAGGTCCGCCTGTCAGTTTTGACGGCGGACCTGAACGGGTGTTCCATGTTAGCCTATGGAGCGACGGATGTCAGCGGAGACATGTCCGCTGACATCCGACCCCGTCCGCTCCGCTAAAAGCAGACGGATGGCCCTACGTCCAGATCCGTCGCTGGCGGATCAGGTGAGACCTGATGAAAACGGACAGGCTGTCCGTTTTCATCTGTTCCCTCCATAGGCAGCAGCCCCTCCCCGCTCAGTGAGCAGAGTGGGACCTGTCATCCGCCGGCTCAGCGGAGATCAACGGAGAGATCTCCCGCTGAGCCAGTGGACTGAGGCGGGCTCCGTGGAAACGGAGAGTCCGCCTCGTGTGAATGAGGCCTTAGAGAGTCAGAGTGTCTCAGAAGTAAAGATGGGCAAATGTTCACCAATCTGTGAAAATCTGCGTCTAAAAATTGTTGAACAATTTTAGCCTAATGCTCCTCACCGTAAAATTGGAAAAGGCTTTAAATTGTCATCTACAGTACATAATATCATCAAAAGGTTCTGGGAATCTGGAGAAATCTCTGTGTGTAAGGGACAAGGCCAATATGCAATATTGTAGCCCTGTGATCTTCGGGCTCTCAGATGGGACTGCATTAAAAACAGGCATGATTCTGTGATGGACCTAACTGCATGGGCTCAGGACTACTTCCAAAAATCTCTGTCTGTGAACACAGTTCGCCGTGCCATTCAAAATGCAAGGTAACACCCCATCAGGCAAAGATGAAGCCATATCTGAGCATGATCCAGAAATGCCACCATCTTCTCTGGGCCAAAGCTCATCTTAAAGGGTCTGTTGTGAAAAATTTAGGTTTTGTCCATATGTAAAAATTAAAGCTCATGGGCCCTTAGTGGTGCTCTAACTAGTCCCAACCCCATACATTACTAGTGTCTGTAAGTAAATCGATCATGTAACAATAAATCAGTGTTTCCCAAACATTCTCAAATGCCTCAGTTCAGTTTTTTCTTTTTTTATGGGTACACTTGGAGTTTACATGTCATGCTGAGCCACTTACATCTAAATTCAAAAACAAAAATGTAACATTGTAGTGTACTAGTCCCTAGATGTGGTGGCTGAAAAACATTTCTTTTTACAGGCTAAGAAGATTTTCAGCAGGTACAGAAAATACAGTACGTGTTCATCCTGGGATCTTAAAAGATACCAACCAATGGAGATGAATAAAGGTAGATGTGTTTGTGTGACAATCATGGCTACCTCCATAGATACAGTGGAGAAATGAGTGCAGACATGAAGGGACTGGAAAAGGAAAATTAATGCAACCACTACATTTAAGGACTAATAAGCTAAAATATGTTACTTTTTGAGTTTGGAAACACTTTAGGCTTCATTTAACCACTTTTGTACCACTGTACGTTTATCAATGGTGGATTAGTGGTCCTTCATTTACCCAGTGCTGCTTATGAACAGCACCAGATAAATAGCTGCCGGGCAGGTAGTCATTAGATATCTAGGTACACAGAGACACTGTACCCAGCCGACTGAAGCAGCTGGGAACCATGTAATCGCTGTGATTGGTCATCACAGCAATCACATGATGTTACTTAAAGCGCTGATCCCTCCTCTAACACTTACATCAGGAGAGAGATCAGTCCTTCTCAATCGGCACAGAATTAATGGATGCATTCATTCTGTCGCAGTGACACAGGAATATTTTTTTAACCATTTTCTGCCCCCCTACTCTCCTACACATACTACAGTATCCATAATACTGTCTTTGGTGCCCTGTGATTTAAACCCTCACCTCCCTTACTCTGCCCATCTGAACATTAATGCCTTCATCTCCATCCTCCCATTGTATGTGACCAATATATTAACTCCTTCACTGCCTTCTTCCTCTGTGTATGACCTGTACAAGAATGTATCTAATGCACCATTCTCACACTCCATGTTTAACTCCTTTAGTACTAGCATGTTTCTTCATTTCCCAAGAATTGTGGAAAAAAATTAGATCACCTTGGGTTGTCTGCTTTCCAAGAAAAAAAAAAAGTTAAGTTAATAAATACCACAAAAAAGCTCTATGTGTCTTAAAAAAATTGTCAAAAAACGAATTTGGGTATAGTGCTGCATGAATAAGTAATTGTCAGTCAGAATATCACAGCACTAAAAATTGAAAAATAGCCTGGTAATGAAGGGGTATTACAGGCTGGCACCAAAGTGGTTAAACCATTGCATTTTACTGCAGTGTATTAAGTAAAACTGTTTGTTGCATATTTGGACCACTTTTAAGCAAAACAATTTTGGGTTCTGAATTAATGGTAAGCCATGTCAACAGATATAAAACACATACTGGGAAATTAACACAGTAAACTAGTGCAAGTGGCGTGCACCACATTAAGGCTGGGTTCACACTGCAATGCGGAGCAGCTCACAGCAGGGGTCCGGTGTGTCCCCATTCACCGTTTCAGGTCCGATTTCAGCCCGCATTTTTGGCTGAATTCAGACATGAAACAGACCAGAAGACGCACAGGACTCGTGTGCAATTTGCACCGGAGCCGCTCCAGAGATGTTGAACCGGCCATGAGTACCGGTCACAATCTCCTGACATGCAAATTGGATGCGGAGAAACCTGCATCCAATTCGCACTAGTGTAAACCCAGCCTAAAAGAGCAGATAGATCTGAAACAGGTCTTTCTGCACCACCTGCACCTAAATAAATCAATATAGAAAACTTCTGCAGATCCCTGGCAGTCCGTACCTGGTGTACAGGATGTGATTTATCAGCAGAAAGCTCACATTTCTCTCTATACCTGTGTAGTTAATACACTGCACGAGCACAGCCTGCACAGCCCCCCTGCTGATCTCAGCTGAGTCGCAGGCAGGGATGAGCAGAAGAATTTGGAGCATGCAGCTCCAGCTGTACTATTCTGTGCCGTGTCTAACACAGACACAGCATACAACAGGAAGAAAATCAGTCCTAATTACCAAAAGGGCTTGCTCCCCTATTGTTAATTAGGAGCAACATCTGCTCTGTTTTCTAAGTTTAGAAGAGCAATGAAGGCTTTCTGCATGCACCACTCTTTATTAATTCCCCCATAAATCTCACAACACTGCAAGTACACCATATGAAAACCAAAAGGTGTAAATGTTGGCTAAATACGGCACCTTTGAAAATGTGAGGTTACCTGCAAACAAAGCACTGCAGATAACCCTTGTGGACCAGTTGGGAAAACAGCAATTAATGATACAGTATCTCTCCAAGCTATTTGAAATTTACCCCATGTCGTTTACTCCTACCTTAAAGTGAGTATGCCATTCCGTTTGCTATCCCATTTATGTGCACTTTTGCATGAAACCTGCTGTAAAATCTTTATTATACCTGCTGTCATGTCACAGCTCTCTAGGAATCCCTAGATAGCAGCTTTGAAAACTCTGTGTAAAAATCAACTTTACCTTCAAAGTCAGATAAGCGGAGCCTGTGCACATGTCTGCCTAGACAGAATGGTATCATATCTCCTTAAATGATTGGCTGGAATTTTTTTTTCTACTGGATGACCTCAGCCAGTCCACACTGCCCAAGGGTTTAATAACATTTTGCAAATGGTTTATTATTTTGAAAGAGCCATAGTTCAATAATTGCTTAGACTGGGTTCACATATATGCGGGTCCGGTTTCAGTGCAGAGTCCAGTGAGGTTTCCATTCAGTGGTTCAGGTGCGAATGTGACATTGAATGTGACACTGAAATCGCACCTGAACTGGACTGAAAAATGCACAGGACCCTCTTTTAATTCACACCGCAACCAGCCCGCATGTATGTGAACCAGTTCTATTAAAAGCCGGTCTGGTTCACATGTAATGCGAATCGGGTGCGGTTCAAAACACATCTGATTTGCATATATCTGAACCGAGCATTATAGCATTTATGAAAAAAGTACTAGATTCCTACTGCATGGATTAGAATGGAAAATTACTTTTTTTTTGGTAATCAATTTATATTTATATAGTGCTTTTCTCCCTGGGGAATCAAAGCATGAATGTAAGCTGGAAAATAAACTATGAACAAACAATCCCTGTAAACATGCAGTAAATCTTTGCTTAACCTTTAAAATTGTACAGTAAGCATTCATGTACGTACTATGTTTAGGAAAAGTTTTCCTTTAGCATTTAACAGTGATTTTGGTGTTTCTTCACATATCACAAAGCCTAACAGGAGACAATCAATTACCAGACAGAATCAAACAGAAATTTATCAGCCAACCAGCAAATTAACAAACTTTATGGAGTCTGAAAGCTGTGTGAACCAGAAATTAATGCATTGTCCTTAAGAAGCATTATGTCTCTAAAAGAAGAAATCCAGCTCATAGGATTTATGAGCTTGGTGAAAGTATGTGACCATTAATCAAACGAACTATATTGACAGACTCGAAGTTTGAGGTCCTACAAAATTAATGCATGTGGTTTTTCACACCATCGATCCAAAAAAAAAATTGCATTTTGTAGTATTCTTTTTATGATCTAGGCTTTGATAATTTTACTGGAATCCTATATTAAACCGACAATTTTATGTTTTTCCTTTTGGCTTCGCAAGAGAAGAACCTGATCTGGAGACATCAGCTGTGCCCTCCATCACAGGAACAAGCTTTATATTTACTCATTACAAACACTGCTAGGTAGTTGAGTTAATCCGTGTTTAGATAGTTTCACGCACTGATTCATGCCTCCCAGAACATCCAGCCACTAAATTACATTTAAACTCCCCTAAATAAAGTAATCTGACATGTCAGCACCTTGCTCTTTATGATATTGCACCGTTCCAATAATTCTGGTTTACAAGTAAATTCCGATTATACTTTAATAAGTGCTGTTGGTGGCTATACTTCGGCCCTTTGAGTAATGACTTGCTTGAATGCAATTAGGACAGCCAGGTGCAGCTGGCCTGGGCACCAATAAAACTTCTGACATTTTACAACTTCCGTTTTCATTTTTTTTTTGGGGGGGGTTACATTCCTCTCTGCCCATTTTACAGAGGAAATTGTTCTGTGGATTGAGCTGCTGTACATTCTAATCATTACTGCTATTCTTTCAGTATCATCCTTTCCCTGCACAGCTGCCATGCCATACTAAATGGATGGCAGCTTCATTAACCACTTCTTGTTCACATTCACAGAACCCAAATTCTGGATTTTTTGTGTAAATAAATACCAATAATTGTTTCAATGTCGCCTACAAATGAACCCTACCTAATAAAATACTCAGGTTGTCAATTAAAAAATATTTTATGATGACGTATATAGACCACTTTTTATTGTCTTAGAAATAAAAGAAAATTTGGAAAAGAAAACATATCATACCATGTCATTAAGAGCCAAAGTTGCTTATTTGACCTCTACTGGTTTTCTACAATGCAATAAATTAGGCCGTTTTCAACTATATTTGTGTTAAAACTATTACTGGGGAAAAAGTAAATTGTTTAAAGAGGGAGGGGGGCATTTATCAATATAGTTACATCAGTTGGGTTTGTTACTGCGTCACAATTCACAAAACTGGCACAGACTTCCGTTGTGCCGCAGTTCGCAAAACAGGAAGCGGCATTCCTAAACCTTTAGCTGTAAAATGTCTAATAGGAACTGCAAACAATTTGAGCAAGTTTGCATGGTGTGATTCATAGAAATAGAGTTGTCCTCCTAGGTATCTCATCTCCAAACATGTTTAAAATGATGATGAAATACATTTCATTAAAAATGTGAAAAAGGTTCTAAAATTTTTTTTTTTGCTATACCTACACTTAAATGAGATTTTCAATAGAATGTAAATGCACTCCAAAGCATGTTACATATGGTTACATAGTTAGTCTTGTTAAAAAAAGACACAAGTCCATCAAGTTCAACCAATACATGTGATTTTACAGAGGGTTTGCGTGATTTTTCTTGTTTTTTAAATGAAATTCCTCTTTTGCTGCTTTACATTTAAAATAGAATATATACTGTGACTTCCAGGATTTATAAATTCCCAGAAACTCCAGCGTTCCTAGAGTTCTAATAGACATGTCAACATATACTAATGTATGAAACACTATAACGTAATGCTTTTGGAAGCATTACTGTGCATTTAAAATTCCCTAATAAAATCTTTTCTGAAAAACACATATAGCCGTGTATATAAAACATACCTGTATATAGACAATATTGTACTGTATATAAATAAAAAAGCAAACAAAAAGATATAAATTCATTAACAATATTCAGTTCACAACTGCAATAAACTTGTATCTATAAATCAATGTACAGTATAAATGTTCAGTTTATAATAATTTATAATAATTTTCTGTGCACACAACTTTTGCCTTTGTTTTGGCATGGCATAATCAATAAAATAAATAATAATTCGATTTTTTTCCTCCAAATATATATATATTTTTGTATTTAATATTTACAGTCATAGTCATCAAGTGAAAACATGTTAAGGGAAATTGCAAGAGGAACAAGCAATGGTATCAGTAACAGTAAATTTTAATAACAGCAGTCTAGTGGACAAGACTCATCACTTATTTGCTTCTGCGGACAAGAAAGGGTTTTGGACACATTTAAACCATTACAAGTGCCACATGTTGGGAGATCACGTTACTTTTTTGATATCATAATCACAGGCATTTTTGCAAGGTTATTTAATCCAGCCTGGAAATTGATTTTTCAGCGTAAAGGCTCACAAAACCCCATGTGAAATCTGCATGTTAAGAAATATACATTATTTATATTAATTATTTCATTTTTATTACAATTAAAAGCCAGATGAAAGCCACATGCACTTAATGGCAGTAAAGAAAACATTAGCCTTCTCTGCCTCTGCTTTTAATAACCGATCCACTTAACAAAGGTTTTAATTTTTTTAATTTTTTTTTGTTTGACCTGTAGATTGTATTGAAAGTAGAATAAACACAGTTTAGCCATTTTAGGCTTCTCCATAATAAATTAGGGATCAATATGTGCAGCGTCTGTCACTGACCCCCTTGTTATAATGCTTTGATGATGATATATTTACTAAAAAGCCATAAATTTCAAACCTTCCGAGTTACATGCCAAAAAAGTAAAAGGAGCTTTGCGAGAGCAGCATGGGCAATATTACCGGAGCATTACAGTGGAATGTGAAATATAGGCTTTGTTTAGAATCAAAACACTATGCTGAGTATTGGTTCCAACAGAACCAGCAGTAGTCTTAGTGCGGTGTTACTCGAGCTTCCCCTACAGGCTGTACAAGAAAGGGCCAAAAAAAAAACAGTGGAATATGCGTGCAAGGAATGCATGCGTGTGACCTACAGTAGAGTTTTGGAATTTTCTCAGCACGACACGTATAGAGGGACTGATGTTAGAAATGGGAACAAAACATATGGGCATTCTTTTTTTTTTTCTTTTTAACCCTTTTCTACCTTAATCAATGCCATGTTATTACATTGGGTAATGGGCTGCAGCTGAGGTTTGCAGCAATGAGACGAGACAGGAAAATAATTATGTGACTGAGACTTGGCTATAAACAAGGTACATAGTAGGCCATATAACCTGCAGTAATAACGAAAGCAAGCTGCAGTATCAGCACATTAGCAGGTGTTTGAGACCACAGTCTGCTTTCACACACCTGCACAGAAGACTTGAATGGGTTACTGAAAGTACTCAGTCAAAGCTATTTTGTGCACAGAGCAAGCTTCATTCACATAGCAAGGGGGAATTACTGGACCTCCTCTTTTCCAAATCCTCCCACCCTCGCATTTTAAGCTGCGGACACTTTTACACGCATTTTACTTTAATATGTTTGCCTTATTATGGGCATTTGATGGCAGTGCAAGGCTGTTTTTTTTCTAAAAAATAAATGGGGCAGAGCAAAGTTTAAGGATGAGGGTTTGACGGTTAGACTTGATGTGGAAAAAAGAGAAAATGTCAACGAATTGGGCGTGTGTACTAAATGTTTTATTGTAAAAAAATGTACATGTGTATATGTACTGGCAAGAAGGGATTTGAGCTTTGAGACAGAGAGAAACAACGATTGCACACTGTTACAGAAGAATTATTGCTGGGTCACCATCCAAAGTGACCTGCTTGGTCACCATCCCCTACACCAGGGATCGCCAAACTACAGCCCTCCAGCTGTTGCGGACCTACGCATCCCCTGAGGCATTGTAAAACTCTGACATTCACAGACATGACTAGGCATGATGAGAATTGTAGTTCCTGAACAGCTGGAGGGCCCACAGTTTGGAGATCCCAGCTCTACACCATCCAAGGATTAAAGAAGGATTCCAGGTATGGCATTTTTTTATAGCTTGTAACTATGTGTATGGTATATACCATACCTGGGGGATCCCTCTAGAACACCCATTTTCAACCAGGGTCCTCCACAGGATGCTAGGGGGTCCTTCAGCTGTGACTGATTGACATTCCATTTGGTGGTGGCCTGCACAGTTCTGGGGCCAATACCACTCGGCAGAGCCAGCAGCAAGACACCAATGATCTTTTTAGCTGTATGCAAGGGTTGCGTTCTCTTGTAAGGGGCATTCTTCCCATTGACCTCCAATATAAGGATCATTCTTCCCACTGACCACCAATATAAGAGGCATTCTTTCCATTGACCACCAACATAAGGAACAGGGTTAAGAAAGGCTGCTCTAGAAGCTGGAAATCACTATAATAAACACTGGCCCTCCTCTCCACCTCGTCCAATCAGAGAACACTTTGTATTCATTGTGAAAATGTAAAGCATTCTCCGAATGTCACCTGTGCCAAGAGACCAACCTCCTGTGTTCAGAATGCAGCAGGGCAGCTGCTTGGTACCCGAAAGCTAGTGGAGATTACTGGAGTGGTGTCTAATAAAGTGATTTACATCTTCCACAGGGATCCTACAAGTATGATACATGCATAGTTACATTTGCCCAAGCTGGACCTGTAACTATGTAAAAATGCCATAGCTGTTATTCTTCTTTAACATAGAAGAGCAGGCTTTCTTAACCTTTTCAACACAAAGGAACCCTTCAAATAACTTTTGCAGTTTCCACTCTCAGGGAACCCCTGCTAAAAATGACTATATCTGTAACTCAAGATACATTAGTGTGATGGTCAGTGGGAAGAATGCTCCTTACACTTGTGGTTATTAGGAAGATTTACCTCCTACAGATAGCAAAAAAGATCAATGGTGTCATCTGAGAGGCAAAGGTTCAAGGAACCCCTAGAAACCTCTGGAAGAAGCTCTAGGGTTTCAGGGAACTGTGGTTGAGAAACCCTGTAGTACAGCAACCCTAGTGTGCACATCTTGTGAAGCTGCATCATGTATTTTGTCTGTCACTGTTATTGTGATTAGGTACAGGAGACCATTCTACCCCACTATACATCTGAACCATGGCATAATAAGGTTCAAAAAAGAAGAATGTTCCATCAAGTTCAACACAAATTGCAAAATTGGTCCAGAGTTTGGAAACCCAATACCCCTCCTCCCCAATGAACACACCAACTACTGCTGTCAAATTTTTTCCACACAGGAGAAAAGAATTGCTTCCCGGGCCTCTAAAAGCAGTTGGATCAATTCCCTGGATCAAAATATCTCCCTTTAATTATAACTTTAGTGTATCTAAAAGACTTTGGATCTGAGAGTTTTTTTTTCATTGCACTAATAATGTCCCAGTCAATTTTTGCAAACAAAAGGACTTTTTTTAAACAAATTTCTGTAATGCCACAGAAGTCTATGCAGAGACATTTCAGAAGTGTGAAAATGCCTCTAAAAGGCAAATAATGGAACACTAGTGACAAAAACTTTCTAACACCCTTTTAAACTTTTAGACACTAGCTGTTAATGAGATATAAAAACTCATAAGAGACTACAGGTTTAAGTTGGTAGGACTAAGTCGACAGCATGGCACCAATGTCTGGAGACTGCAATCTTTGGTGGATTTTTTTCCCAATATCAGTGGGGGAGGGATGCTCGCTATTCTCCTGTGAGAAGATTTGTGTGAAAAAATAAAGTCCCAGATGTACATTCTTTTCCCAATATATCTTTGTAGCACAAATGGGCACTTAAACTGTAATTTTTACAGCATCCATTTTGAGGGTTAAGCCAACATTTTACATTCTTTAACTCATTTTATTGATCTTATTTCTATACTCTCAAAATCTGACCATATCCATCCACACTCAAGGTAAACTTTACTCTTTTGACAATCAAGTTGGTGAGGAGATATGGCACACCTCTCACCTCTTATAGTTAAAAATAGGACACATTAAAAATGAACTCTAGGGAGGTATAAAAATAAACAACCAGTCATTTATTCATTAAAATAAAATAATAAAATGTGTGTTGAATGCAGGTATTGTAAATACCTGCATATTACCCAGTAATATTCTCTAAAGTAGCAGTATTATTTAACCCCAAAGACTGAGGAGATCTGGGGATGGAAAGGAAGTACTGTGGGGGGCAGCTGCAGATCGAAGGTGTGTATTGCAGCAGACGCTATTTTTTTTTAACAAAAATCTATTACTGGGCTACTTATTTACTTTTTTTTTGGGGGGGGGGGGGTAGCTTTAAATTGGACCTTTACCCTAATAGTCAAATTTACAATAAAGGCACCTTTAGGACAGTTGTGTAACACTAATTTCACTTTAGCTAATGATCTTGCAATTGCTGCCTTTTTTCTTTCTCAGTTCTTCACATTTTTAGAACGCACTACTCTCCTGCTGGTGGACATTTGCATTAAGGGTAGCAGAATGCAGCTCTCTTCACTTCCTGGAACTCTTAATGGTCCCCCACCTATGAAGTGCAGCAAGAAACCGTGCCTGCATACCACCTTTTCTTTAGAAGTTGCTATAGTAGTGGCAATGTAGGCAGAAGGTTGCCAATATTGCAACTTGCAAACATAAGCTATCCTTTTCTTCCCTCAGGCCAGCAGGCAGGTGGTTTGATGTGCTTCTCTTCTAAGCCATCTCTTTCTAAATCTCTAGCTGAAGTGTCAGAATCCACACCTCCGACATTGGTGCTGTCAGGTGGAAAGGAAATCTTGCAAAAAAAGGTGCCCAAAGCCTTCTGAGATATAGAACACTGATATCCTAGGAGACTCAAAGACAGTATAAGCTACTGTACGTCAGGTGGGAAAGACAGAAGTTGGTGGAAAAAAAATCAATATGTTTAAAATAAAAAATAATAGTAATAATAATTAGACATGTGCATTCGTTTTCGTCCAAATGCATTTTTGTCCGAATTTCGGGTATTTTCGTTATCGTTTTAATAAACGATAACGAACGTGCAGAATCCGAAAACCGAAAGATCCGACATAAACAAATGCTTTATTTTCGTTTTTGTTGCGACAATGGTTCAATATATATAGGAGATTCGACATGACGTTGTCGAATGTGCCTAACCTTAGCTCTATTAGTCCAAGATTACTCTACATAGAGAGAAAAGATTTGACATAGAGAGAAAAGATTCGACATTATAGAGACAATAGCAAAAAAGGTAGAATGTGCCTAACCTAACTCTATTAGTCCAAGATTATTCGACATAGAGGGAAAAGATTCGACATGAAGATTCGCCGAAGCAGTCACCGCGAGCGGACATTTATGGTCAAATGCTCTGCCCATAGGCTATAGAAGAATTCTAATGTTGGTTGACTAGTAATAATAATTAATAAATATAATTATTACTAGTGTCATACAACATTAGAATTCTCCTATAGCTTGTAGGCGGAACATTCGACCGGAAATGTACGATTGCGGCATGGTACAGTTTGCTCCGTCGAATCGTCTTAGAACATTCAACAGACACCATAAGCCTTCAATGACAGATTTGACCTTAATTATTTTGGATTTTCGAATGAATGCATTTTTTAACGAAACAAAATAAATAAAAATGAATTTCGTGAGTAACTAAATAAATTTATTTTTCGGACGAAAACGAAATTTCGAAACAAAATATTTTAGTGTGCACATGTCTAATAATAATATCCTATTATGTTAAAGGAGAGGGCTATAATTAACACTAGAGAATTATAAAAATGATGGTGAATGTCTGCTTTTTCTAGAAAAACTCCAGAAGAAAAAAATTAGCAATCAAAATTTGCTGGCATCCAAGAAGATGCCACGTCCTGGATCTCTTTTTTGTTTACAATTTACCGGTTTGCAGAAAGTATAGTTTTCACTAGACTCCGATGCTCCGAGAGGTAAGATATGGTTCTCCTATACAGCAGCCGCTCTGTGTGCCCCACCTCTCACCTGGCTATTCACAGAAGGCTTTGGATTTTGGGAATGGGTGGATTTTGTGAAACAGCGCTAAGGCTGCTGCAGGACACCCGAAGCTGGGGTGTTGGAGCATCACAAGTATATTAATAGGGATACTATCATCGCTCAGTGAAATAGTAAAACTGCACATAACTCCTTGTGTAGAAGCAGATTATAAGACCTTCTATAGAGTGCTTCTCTAACTGCAGCAGAAAAAAGACAGGGCACTAGGCTAACTATGCTCTATGGCAGGGGTCGGCAATGTTTCGGACTTCTTGGGCCACTAAACTCACAATACATCATCAATTATATTTTTAAATGCAAGCTGTGTAAGTACCTGAATTTGACCAGGTATCAGCCTCATTCAATCCCTTTATACCAGAGCTAGAGTGTTAGAGGAGTGGCAGCACAAGTTGCCAATCAGTTCATGTGCTGGCAAGGAGCATGCTGATAGGAAGAGTAAGATAGATGATCCCCTGCTGTGCTGTTTCTTATTTCACTGTCTAGTCACAGGATGACCTGGGCTCAGAGGAAGTGGGTTAAAAAATGTAGCCCATCAGACTGAGAACATCTAGTTGCAGGCCAAAATTACTGTGGGGGAAAATCTCTGGATTTAAGGTGAATGATGCAGCAAAGGCTGGTTTTGTTGTTCTATGTTTTAACGGGCTATTCATTTTTAACTTTTAATTTTTGCAAGGAGTTTGCTCCTTTAAAGAACAACCCTGTGAATGACGTTAGTTTAAGCACTTACTTTGGGCCAGCTTGGCTAAAATGAATTATCTAGATGCCCCTTTTGTGTGGCTGTAGGTGAAGCTGTAATTCGCTGCTGTAGCCTATGCCACATACAGTAAGCAGAGTTCTCTTTCCTTAGGAGCTCCAGCGACTTCCCCTCTGTGCATTAAATATAGAGCGCTGCTCACTCCTATACCTTCACCACTCATGAGAAATCTTTTTTTCAATGAAAAGAAGGTGTTCTGTGATTGGCCGAAACAGATTGTGGCATCTGTCGTCCATTCTCTACATCTCGGCCAATCGTTCATTGAAAAAATACAAGGCTTCTTCTTAGTGGTGGAGGTGCGGGAGAATTTAATGCTCTATATTTAGTGCACAGAGGGGAAGTGGCTTGAGCAACCACTGGAAGAGGACACTGCTAACTGTATTTAAACTTCGCCATCAGTCATATGGAGATGGCATCTGGATTATTTGTTTGAGCTATGCTGGCCCAAAGTAAGTGTTTAAACTAATCTCATTCCTGGAGTTCCTCTTTAAGCATGCTCCTTGTTCACCAAAATGCCATCCTCAGTTTTCTAAGTCCAAGCCTTTTTTGGGATTAAAAGACTGCAGGGACTTCCAGTCTATTGTGGGTTCAGTCAACAAAATGACAAGTTGACATCTTGAGTTTTTTGAGATTTTGATCATCTCTGTTCTCTGACTGCTGTGATCCTATGATTTTTCAACCTCTGTGCCTCCAGTTTTGATGAAGTAAAAAGGTTTCCTAATTTAGGGGCTCTTTAATGGGGATAACCAATTTAAGGGGGCATTCTTCCCATTGACCATAAAGTAGGTAGCATTCTTTTCATAGACCATCAACTTAAGGAACATTCTTCCCACTGACCAACAATGTATGGGACACTCTTTACTCTGATTAAATTGGCTTAAGCAGGGGTTCTGTTTCCCGAGAACTAAAATATGTATGGGTTCCTGGGGGGGAAAAATGTTGAGAAAGGCTGCTCTAAAATCTGGAAACCACTATAGTAGACGCCGGCCCACCTCTCCACCTTGTCCAATCAGAGAACACTTTGCATTCATTGAGTAAATGCAAAGCATTTACTAGACTGGAAGTTCCTGCAGTCTCAATTTGTAAGTCCCAAAAAGGGCTTGGGCTTAGAAAACTGAGGGTGGCATTTTGGTGAGAAATTGGAATGGGAACTCCAGGAATGAGGTTAGTTTGAACACTTACTTTGGGCCGGCGTGGCTCAAATTAATTATCTAGATGCCACCTCCATATGATTGATGGTGAAGCTTAAATACATTTAATGGTGTCCTCTTCCAGTGGTTGCTCAAGTCAATTCCAGGACATCATGGGAGGTGTAGTTCCTTTGTTGCAAAGAAATGGGGGGAATTGATGTGTGGCACTACTCTGCATGCTCCCACATACAGTAGTCCGGAGAGATAAGAAGAAAAAGTGTCTAGTGATGAGATCACAGGTACCGATATTTTCATGTTTGGGCGCATTTTACATTTTTTCTTAGGTAGTATATGGGGAGCAAAAGGAAAGGTTGTGAGATCTGTTGATGGTATTCCAGGGATCAGCTGTAAGGATTCTCTACATTTCGCAAAGTCTTTCAAATGGAGACACTGACAGTAATAAAAAACTAATTCTGTTAAAACAATAATTGTTTTGGTTGTTGTTTCCCCTTTGAATGTTGGATTGTGATGTAGGCTGCATCTCGTTGTTAGGTCACTGGGCTAGGTGCATTGTCTAATGCTGTGATTTTATAACGCTATTTTATGGCAAGTTTTAGTTTCATTATACAGTACAGAATGTGCAGTTCTATACAAAGCAGACCATTACAGCAGAACGATTATCAATCTTACTAGGTGACTATTGATTCTTGTGCAAAAGCATCTAGGACTAATGTCATAGCTTCCCAAACGCTGTACATTACTTCCTCATTAATTACAACATTACGGATCAGATAAGAAGTTTTTTAAAAACACCTGATATGCTCATAAACTATGAGGTTAGAATTATTATTGAAAGGTTTGTGAGCACAGATGCGATTCCTTCCAGCATTTGTGGATTCCACAAAATTTAGTTTTTCCTGTAAAAACAAGCTTGTCATGTACAGGAAACTGCTATGAAAACAAGCACTAGGACAAGCAATTCTATATCACATGTCACTGTGTATAGTATTGGCATAACATTTAACAAAAAAATTCAAGAATTGATCCACAATGGTATGTTACATATACATCATACAGAAAGCTTGGAGTTTAAAGTAGAACTAAAAGTAAAACTGTTTTTTTTTTTATTCATTTTGGATAGAGTACGGGAGGGTTACAAACCCTGTAAATTTTTTGTTTTTTGGGTTTTTTTTTGCCATTTGTATTGGGGAGATTACCTTCACTTCCTATCCTGTAGCCAAACAGGAAGTGAAAGAAAATTCTTCCAAAGTGATGGAATCCCTGGTTGACATGAGAGTATCCCCATTGGAAGACTCCCCCTCTACTACAGTTTTGGTAACAACTCAAAATTTGGGATTTTATTTATTTACTTATTTTTTTGATGATACATGACAGAGAGGGTGAATCTCCCTAACAGGGGCACAGGCAGCAATCAAAACCGCTAACCCCCCCAAAAAAAAAATAACCTTTAGTTATACTTTAAGTGATACCCTTTATGGGCTAACATAAGTGATTAAAGATGCAAGCTTTTGGGATAACTTAGGTCCCTTGTTCAGGTTTTATAAATATAAATGTATTGTATATATTCTACAAAACTTCTGATAACTCTGCCTTCAGTGTTAGACAGTGGGGTCAATTCACTAAAGATTACCGCATGCAATAACACAGTCACATGACTCATTTGCATAATTTATTGCATGCGGTAAAAAAAGTGAAATTCACAAAAAATAAAAATAAATAACGATTATGCGGTATTTAAGATAAGATTAAAAATTTGTCGGTAAATATCACAAAAAAAAACAAAACAAAAAAAGCCATGCAATAAGCTGTTAAGTTCAATTCACAAATAGAACAGAAAGTAAAAACAAGATGCAATAATTATCACCAGGGTTTTGCTGGTGGTATCACAATCAGTATTGCTCAGATGCAGCGTGAGGGTCCCCCCCAATAGCTGGTTGTTAAGGAACGGGCCGGGAAGCCGGCCGGTGCATCCTTAACAACAGATGACTCATCAGCTGTCAGTAGGTTTCCCATTGACAGCTGAATGTAAAAAAAACATGCCAGCAATTAAAAATTCTTTAAAAAAAAACTGAATGGGGGTCCCCCCCTCCAAATCCATACCAGGCCCTTTGGGTCTGGTATGGATATTAAGGGGAACCCCATGCCAAAATGTAAAAAAAATAAAAACAGCTTTGGGGCACCCCACCACAAAAAATCTATACCAGATACTTATCCGAACATGCAGCCTGGCAGGCCAGGAAAGGGGGAGGAGAGAGTGCCTCCCCCCTCCTGAACCACACTAGTCCACATGCCCTCAACATGGGGGGGGGTGCCAAGGGGACAAGGGCCTCTTTCCAACAACCCTGGTCGGTGGTTGTGGGGGTCTGCAGGCGGGGGGCTTATTGGAATCTGGGGCCCCCCAGATCCCGCCCCCCCATGTGAATGAGTATGTTAAGGATGTGGCGGCCCAACCCTTAACAACCAGCTACCGTAGGATAAATTACCGCATTACCGGTATTTTACTACACAAGCTATTTACTGGCAAATTCTTGAACGTTTGTACAATTGTTTCCGCATGCATTATTTGAAAGCATTTTTTTCAGTTGATATTTAACTCTTAATGAATTGACCCCAATGTGTCATGTATGTACCATTTAGCAAAAGTTTGGAGGATCAGAATGTTTTTCCCACCTGTGTGTATGTGTGTATATATATATATATATATATATATATATACAGTATATAAAACAAAAAAACAAGCAAATCTTCCAATTTACAGCTGTAAATGTGACATCTCATTAAATAGGAATACAATGTGATGGATTAAAGTTGAACAGAGAGAGAGCACAACCGCAGCATAAAATCCAATGTCATTCCAAACAAGTTTAATAGTTTTGGGCAATTGTTATCAAACATGATTCTGTTTTATTGCCAAAATGCTTTTAATGAATTGTAAACTTTTACACTACTCCCCAATTACAGCATAGGCCAGTCTGTGAATGTAAGAAACCTGTATAAATTAAACAGGCAAGGTCCAGTTATGAATTTATTTAAAAAAAACATTGGGGGTTATTTACTAAAGGCAAGTCCACTTTGCACTACAAGTGCACTGAAAGTGCAGTTGCTGTAAATCCGAGGGGGACATGCAAGGAAAATAAAAAACAGCATTTTAGCTTGCACATGATTGGATGATAAAATCAGCAGAGCTTCCCCTCATTTCAGATCTACCCCTCAGATTTACAGCGACTGCATTTCCAAGTGCACTTTCTAGCGGCGCTTTACTGTCATTTTTGCGGCACTTTTTGGGCACTAGCGAGGAGCTTTTAACTCCCACTAGTGGCCGAATAAAGGGTTAAAAGCGCCTGCAAAGCGCCACTGCCAAGGCACTTTGCAGATGCTTCCCATTGATTTCAATGGGCAGGGGTGCTTTAGGAGTGGTGTATACACTGCTCCTAAAGTGCCTCAAAGATGCTGTTTGCAGGACTTTTTTTGACGTCCTGCCAGCACAGCACCCCAGTGTGAAAGCATTCAGGTTTTCACACTGGGATTGCAGGTGAGGCTTTTTTCAGGCGCTTTACAAGCGCTAACAGAAAAAAATATTTTACCGCACTGTCCCAAAAGTAATTGTGTGTATAGAATTAAACCTAAAATGAAGTGAAAAAAAGCAGCAACTAACAATGTGAGACACGCACACCACAAATATCATAAAAAGGAAAGCTGCGCTGTGAAAATAATTTGTGATCATAAGAAAAAATATTACAGAATTTAAATCATACAATTGAAAATGTATAAAAAGATCATGCAATATGATATCACATCAGCATTTATGTTGTAACCAGTGATAAGTGCAAAGAATTGTGAAAATAAGGTACATAGCAGGATGCACACGCAACAGAATCAAGTCCACTCAGATAAGCTAGTTGAAAAAAGCCCACTTAATAAACAATTTTCTAGATGGTGGCTCTGCAATCTTGCTGCCAGCGATGACATGCAATTTCAACACTCTGGGGGATGTGATGGGATGCAATAAAAAAGTGCCTCCACCCACGAAAATACTGCCACTTACCAGCTCCTTAGATCTCTTGTTTAAGGAGATCATGCATGCCTGTGGCTCTTAACCCCAGCCTCGGGTCTTTCAAAGCTAAAGAGGCTCCTCAGACTCTCCACGTAAGATGTCATCTCATGTGGCAGATGTATATTCATTCACCATGAAAGGACATGAAAACTTCCATAGCGTAATACGTTTTTAAAAAATGTTATTGGTATAAAACAGTAATGCACTTACAGTTATGCAGGAAATGTAAAGCGATGGATTAAAAACAAAACCACGAGCCGGTAGGCTCTCGTATGCTGCCCATAGCTTCCGGGACTAGCGCCACTAGTATGTGGTGACGTCAGCACGCCACTCCTCCCCACGCCGTTTCGTCACAGATGACGTCTTCCAGGGGCACTAAAGCACCTCAAAAATGCCTCAAGTGTGAAAGGGTTCTAATACAGTGATCAGTGGCTGGGAATGGGTTCACATCTTGGGGCGATCAAGGGGTTAAATGTGTGCCTAACAATGTTTACTGTGTGTGTTATGTGCTGCTTTTACTAAGTGATCTTGCTGTTTTTTTTCCCGCTTTGCAGGGAATAAAAAAAAAAAATCACCTGTCAGTGTTTGGAGCTGTGTTGTTTTTACAACACAGAGCTCCCTTCCCTGAATGACGGAGCCTATCAGCGGGTGCCTTCGATTACTCATTGGCCAGGACTGGCTTGTGCCGGGACCCGCTGATCAGCTTGTGCTGTAATAAATCACAGCACAGAAGTACTGATCACATATCAGATATACGTGATCCAATGCAGAGCGGCCACCCTGCAGCAGTATATCTGCATGGGGCAGTCAGCAAGAGGTTTAAAAGACAACTTTAAAGTGAAATGAATTATTTTTCCCTTACCGACTTGCAGACATAAAACATTCAATTTAATAAAATCCATGTTGAATGCTATAAACCCATTACACCTACACTGAGCAGTTCTTTAAATCTCCATTCTTTACACACGGTATAACCGAAGATCACATAATCTCCAATATACAGTGTTGTGCTGCCCTCTGCTGGTCAACTTGTAGATACACAGCAACTAATAACTACCAAGCAATGTACATTTGCCAAGTGCCAGTAGATGAATCAGCACATCATAGCCTAATTACAAAAAACAGGCTGAAGTAAATATTGCCAGGAGGATAAAATGCCATCTGTATATCACTGTGCAAATCCTTCTAATGAAAAGGGCATATGTGGGGAGTGATGTAGCCCAGCATTACATCTGCTATCCAGGGAAGAAATTGGCTAACCAGCATTCAGCAAAAAAAAAAAAATTCTACAAATTTGTAATTTAACTCTGTGTACCCTGTAAAATGCCTTTTTTTCCCTGTGTCTATACTTGGCACTAAGAAGTATTGTCACATAAATATGATGGAAAATGCTTTTCCAGAAATGGAAATTTACTGTGGAATTAAAGCGAATCATTAGATGCGGTGGCTGCATTTGTTTTCCTTTTTTAGGCTTTTTCCCTCTGTTATCACCTGGAGATCTGGCCAGCAACACACCTCCTGTATTAGAGTGCCCCCACTCTGGATGAAGGACCACAGGGGGCAGATTTGGACAGCAGCATTGTCAGGGTGGGGGGATGGGAGTTTTAGATGTACTAGCATATTTTAAAGTGGTTGTAAACCCACAAAAAAAAAAAAAAACCTGCAAGACAAAGGCATAATGAGCTAGTATGCATAGCATACTAGATTAGTATGAAATACTCACCTTAGATCAAAGCCCCCACAGCGGTCCCCGTACACTGGTCCGGCCGGCGACATCGCTCCTGGAGTTACTTCCAGGTATCGTGGCTCCGGCGCTGTGATGGCGTCACTCCCGCGCATGCATGCGGGAGCTGCCGGTAACGGCACACTAGCTGAAGCAACGGCACAAACATCGGCACATGCTGATACAGGGATATCTCCTAAACCGTGCAAGTTTAGGAGATATCCGGGGTAGTTACAGGTAAGCCTTATTACAGGCCTACCTGTAGTAAAAAGTGGATTGTAAGTGTTTACAGCCACTTTAAATACAGTAACAAATTGAAGCCAAACTCCAGCTAACACTTTACAATCAGGTTTAGGAAACAGTTTTTTCTTTCCTTTTGGGATACATTTTTACATAAATAAATAAAAGCTGATCATCCTAAGTGGTAAATGGCTTGTCTCAAGATCTGTAAGAGAGCTTGTTCTTTCAAACAACAACAGTCTTACTGGCTGAATGACCAGATGAATATAGAAGGAAGAAAGTCTAAAAAACAAGAATGAACACAGTCATTAAATTTAAGAATTGGTAAGTACTGGTACCCTAGGCATAAATGAGCATTCACCCCTTATAGTGTGGAGAAGCCCCAATGCAAGGGAAATTTTATTTGTTTACCCCGGAGTCCAGCTTTAAAGAGGAACTCCGGGAACATTTTTTATTTTAACTGCTCATTTTCGTCTAGGCCTTGGTGATTGCAGGGCAGAAATATACTTACCTAATCCGGCGATCCCCCAACCACAGGACTGGTCCCCAACTCCCTGCCCCCCTGCATGCTAGCAGTCTTGTGAATGGTCTGTTCCTGGCGTCATCATGCCCATAGACCGGCTCTGGACATGAGGATGGCAGGAACAGTCCACCGCTGGATGTGGGGGAGCGCAATTTTTCCAAAAGATCGAAGGACTAGGTAAGTACAGCTTTCCCTTGTGCCTCTAGAGAAAACAAGCAGTTAACCCATGCAGTGCGGGCATACCTCCACTGCAGGGAGAATAACATTTTTTCATGGAGTTCTGCTTTATGATATTTTGTTCACTGTAGTCTCTGAGAACTACAGAACCCCTCTTTTCTATGTTATGGAGAAGAGAAAAGGGGGAGTTTTCTGTCTCTGTATCTTGTCGCATTCGGCAGGCCATAGGATGTGACCTATTCAAGTGAATGTGCAATACACGTGGTTGAGGCACAGTTGATTGGTATTTAAGGGGTTAAAACAGGCAATACAGTGATACAACACCTGCTCACTGCCTGCCAAATGCTCTCTGAAAAGCGATCAGAATGCAGATTGCTCTTCAGAAACCACGCAAGTGTAAATGAGGCCTAATGCAACATATTTCTCTCAGCAAAATCCATTATAAAAGATCAGTGTCATAAAAATAAATACAATGTAGAGGCTGGATGGACAACACAGAATGAAAAAAAAGATTGTGTAAAGAAATATACCAAACCATTTAAAGTGTTACTAAACCCACAACAGTAAAATCATTCTATATATGCAGTAAAGCATGTTTGTTATACTCACTGTGGAACCTAAGGGGTTAATCCTCTGCATTGTGTAAAAAGACTGTTTGATCCTGTATGCACAGATCCTCCTCTTGTTCCACTGACTCCATAACAGGTTCAAATAAGACAGAGTCTATGGAGTCAGGCTTGCAAATGCTCACTTTGGTGTGTATTGCTAGAGAGTTTTGATTTTGTGTTCTTGGGAGAGTGCATGTAATCAGCACAGGGCCAACCAGCACTGTCCAGACAGAGGTCAGGGGTCCTGCATCCTGATAGGTCAACTCAGTGCAGTATGAAAACTCCTCCTACGAGCTTTAACCAGGCACTGATAGAAGTTACAAGACTGCTATATACTGCTGATGAGAAAACGTATTTAGCAGTTTATATTTTCTAAAATAATTGCATTTCCATGTTCTGTGTACTGTGGGAGACCAGATATAGTGAATGCAGGGTCCTGGGTTTAGTAACACTTTAACTATTAGACACCAGTCGAATTTTTTTTTTCTAATATTTTTCCTTCACTGACACCGAGCACCAAATCACAGACTACTGTCTATAGGAGCCTCAGGGGCTGAACAATAACTGCCAAAGGGCAGCAGGTTAGACAGGGATTTAGCATATCACTCCCCCTAGAGGCCATTGAAATCGGTAAGACATTCATGGTAAGATAAGATATTCACAGTCCCTTAACACTCCAGCTCAGATGTAATTTCCCATACAAGCCCCGACATACCAAGAAGCGAGCTGTGATAGGTGTATACGAAAATACCCTTTAAGGGTTATATCACCAGTAAACATCGCCTGCACTAATACAAAATTCATTACCCAACAAAATGTCATCCGTCATCTCCATCATCACAGATTGAGACAGATCACTCACCACCACCTGGTCAATGCCAGGATTCTAAACCTGGCCTCCTCTAATCTCCCCGGGCCAAACTTCTGAGTACCAGCATGTAACAGGCATGCCGTGTGGAAATACCCCTAAAGGTTACTCTGCTTTTTATAAGCTGCTTCTAAAAAATCTAAAGAGATCTTATTTCCCTGACTTTTCAGAGAAGGCTTCAGATATGTTTGGCAGCTTAGAGCTGCTTTATAAGGATTAACACTCTACTAAGCATCAATATCAGATCTAGCATTGTACAAGCAGTCTGTGATTACTGCTGAATGATGGTGTAAACCAGGCCAGGGGTGGATCTGGCTGACTTGGCTATTGTTTGGGAAGAGAATTATGCTAAGCCTCCTGTGGAAAGCAAGGAAAGGTATATTTAGAAGAAGATAGCTGACAAAAGAAACTGATGGGTAGTACAAGGCAAACACCACAATAAAGAAAAAGAGGTTTCTATACAGGGAGTTTCATACCTCTACTGTAAGTTAGCTCTGGCCCTGTACAGAAAACAAAGGATCATTCTAAGCACTCAAGGGTTTTCGAAAATCCCAAGATGAATCTTAACAGCATTACCCACCTTCCTACTGGGCACTGTACTAAAACGGCTGCTAGGAAGAGCGGTTATTTTAAATGGACGTTTAAAAATATGTTCGATTGTTTACTGTGGTGCACACGCTCACTTAAAAAAATGGGCAAAGTTTACCGTGCGATGGCTGGGGCCAACATTTGCAATTATATATCAAAAATTTAACAGAGTATTTACATTTTAATTTCCAAATCTACTATTTTACAAAGATTACATACAAAAAGTGTCATAGGCACACTGTCTGTCAGGAAAGGCATGTCCATGCAGCAGAAATTGCACGATAGGCACGCACACTTGGCGCTAACGCTGGCGCCAAAGGAGCTATTTAAACTGGGTGCACCAAGGACTCTTTACTGTTTGGTCTGCAGCTGCTGTGTGTTCTGACTTGTTACCTGTACTGACCTCTGATCTTGATCTGACTTGTTCCCACTAACACTGTCTGCTTGATATCCTGACCCCAACTTGTTTTGGACTTCTCTTCTGCCTGCTGCTCTGCTTATCTGCCTGATTGTTACCGACCCGGCCTGCCTAACCCTGCACCTGCTCATCCAGCCTGCCACGGCTCAGCTCTGCCAATCGCATATGGTTCCTGCTCCTGCTGCGATTCCAGCCTGCCACGACTCTGGTTTGTCTAACTGTCACCAGCCAGCCTGCTGTACATCCGGCCACGGACAAGCAGCTATACTGACTACTTGACTGATCTCAGGCACACCTACATCACCGTGCTTCTGTGGTTGCTGTCTCACCTCCAGTGGCCCGGTGTGGTACAAGAGGCTCTCCTCTACACGTCAGGCTCACAAACCAGGTACGTCACAGTACCAAACAGCCATGACTGAGCCTGCAAGAGGACCCTCTCCACTAAAGGAGATCTGCCAGCACCTTGCCTCACTCGCCCAGGCGGTCACATCCCTACAAGAAGGCTATACTTGGCTGCAGGGTCGTGTCCAGCCACTGGCCACACCTGCTGTGACTTCTGCTGCGACTTTTACTGCATCTGCACCTGCTACATCCACTGGGGCCTCTGCAAGTTATACAATAATTATGCTACCTCCCGAGCCTCGTGTACCAGCCCCCGAGAGGTTTTTCGGTGATCGGAGCAAGTTTAGAGCCTTCGGCAATGCCTGTCAACTCTATTTTGCTCTTCAGCCAAGGACATTTTTTCTAGAAGCTACAAAGGTGGGATTTACCATTTCTCTGCTCCTAGGAAATCACAGTCCTGGGCCCATCGTCTACTGGAGGAAGATAACACACAGTTAAATACCTTGCAATTAATCTTCACGGCCATGTCGCAACTATACGATGACCCGCAACAAACTACTACTGCCGAGATGGCCCTGCATGCCCTTCAACAAGGCCATAGACCGGGGGAAGATTATGTCACTGATTTCCGACGTTGGAGTGCAGATACTGCTTGGAATGATGCAGCCCTGTGTCACCAGTTCCATTTGGGCCTCTCAGAAGGTCTTAAAGATGAACTTGCCCGGGAGGCGTACCAAACACACTGGAGGCTTTGATCACGTTATTTATACAGATTGATCGCCGTTTACGCGAATGCAGATCTGAGAGATCTTCACAGCAGTTCAAACCAGTATGGATGTTGCCCAAGGCACCCATGCCTGCTGATCCTGTGTTTGGAAATCCTGCCCCACCTGTTCCAGAGGCACCTGAACCAATGCAGCTGGGCCTGATCTGCCCGTCACTAACCCCGGAGAAACGCCAACGTCGACGGTTGAACAACCTCTGCCTCTACTGTGGGGAGTCCGGTTACTAAGTACACACCTGCCCTGCTAAGTTACGTAAGTGCCTTTCACTTTCTTCAGTTAATCAACCCAACATATCTGCCAGTACAGCTCACATAGTCCTGCCCATCTCATTCCAGCTTCCGGGAAGAACTGTGCCAGTGACCGCAATCATTGATTCGGGAGCTTGTAGTTGCTTCATTGATCTGTACTTCACAGCCCAGCAGCACATTCTGCTACAACCTAAGAACCAAGGGCTCACTGTGTTCCTGGCTGACGGATCATGCATTAAATCAGTGACCAAGGAGACCCCTCCGCTTCTCATCATCACTGCTAATAACCACCAGGAACTATTATGCTTGAATGTGATTTCATCGCCACTGTTCCCTGTCAACTTGGGCCTCCGTTGGTTGCAGGCTCACAACCCACATATTGACTGGGAATCTGGAAGAATAGAGTTTCTATCACCTTACTGCCAGAAACAATGCTGTCCAGCACCACTTCAACCTCCTGCTTCTTTACTCATCTTGGAATCAAGCCCAAACTGTGTCAGGTAGTCCCCAAATGCTACCATGAATACCTGGATGTATTCAGTTAATGGGGTGCAGACAACCTTCCTCCGCACAGACCATATGACTGTCCCATTGAACTTCTTCTGGGGGGCAGAAATTCCCTTCGGACGTATCTTTCCCTTGTCTGAGCGCAAGCTAGAGGTTCTGAAGAACTATATTGATGAGAACTTACAGAAAGGGTTCATTTGCCCCTCAACTTCACCAGCCGGTGCAGGTATCTTTTTTGTGGAGAAGAAAGACCGTTCACTAAGCCTATACTGTGACATAAATAAAATCACAGTCAAGAACCGCTACCCCCTGCCCTTAGTTCCTGAACTCTTTCAAAGACTTAAGTCTGCAAGTGTGTTTACCAAACTTGACTTACGAGGAGCCTATAACTTAGTCCAGATCAGGGAGGGCGATGAGTAGAAGACCGCCTTCCATACCCGCTTCGGTCACTATGAGTATCTGGTCATGCCATTTGGCCTATGCAACGCACCAGCCACGTTTCAACACTTCGTCAATGATATATTCAGAGACTTCCTAGATATCTTTGTCGTTGTCTACCTGGACGACATTCTGATATTTTCCATTTCGTTAGAGCTACACCGGGGACACATCAAGAGTGACATCTACAGTAGGTCCTGTATAGTGCTAGGGTTAAGGATTCAGGGTCCTCCTCATGCACAAAGGAACTGATCTGAAGACAAGTACACAGTGCCCACACCTTACCAGTAGGTGGTTTAGCTCAACAGTGGGACATCTACAGTAGGTCCTGTATACTGTTAGGGTTAGGGATTCAGGCTCCTCCTCATGCACAAAGGAACTGATTAGATGACAAGTACCTAGTGCCCACACCTTACCAGTAAGTTGTTTATCTCAACAGTAAGACATCTACAGAAGGTCCTGTATACTGCCAAGGTTAGGGATTCAGGGTCCTCTTTATGCACAAAGGAAGTGATTACAAGACAAGTACACAGTGCCCACACCTTACCAGTAAGTGGTTTATCTCAACAGTAAGACACCTAAAGAAGGTCCTGTATACTGCCAGGGTTAGGGATTCGGGGTCCTCTTCATGCACAAAGGAACTGATTAGCAGACAAGTACACAGTGCTCACACCTTACCAGTAAGTAACTGACTAGTACACTGTTAACTAAAGATAAAAGAGTGAAGTGAGCTGAAGTTCACCCTTTTATAACGAGGATCTGCTAAAATCACATTATATAGAGCCAAAACAAAAAAAACTTTTATCTGGTTTCCTTGCACTGGGAGAAAAGTCAAGTAACTGACATCTGAAAAATGTTGTGTCTGTGCCAAGAGATCTCCCCTTTGTCTTCAAAGAAAACACAACACGGCACTGGCTTATCATTATTGAATCATGAGAGAATAACAGCTCATCGTATGAATTGTCTGCACCCTGCAGTGGTCTTTTTGTATGATTTTCATGCCCATAAACAATGAGAGTCTTGAAAAATCTCTGAAATCATGTGTTCCGTGTAACACAGTCTGTACAATGTGTGGCCTACTTTGCATTTTAAAGGGAACCTGTCACATCTGCACTAGTTCCTAATTTAGTGCAAAAGCCATGCCGCTTGAAACTTTTTGGAAGGGAGTACCTAGTAAATGTGATGTGTTAATATAAACACACGTTGTTTTTGTTCCAAGTCAATAATATGCATAATGTATAGATTTAAAACTTGTGAGCATTACATTTTTTTTTTTTTAGTGTTAATATTTGTTTATAGCTTTGCTACCACTGCCCTGCCTTGAGTCCAGCCACTCTTTTAACTTTGTCCCATCTCTCTATCTGCACACATTATTGCATAAGGAGGGCAAAGAGTTAGGATGAACAAAGGGCAGAGACCCTTACCAAATGTCTAGCTACCCACAGCAACTAATTCAATGACAACTATTTTTTTGTCAGTTCGCAATAATGTTTTAGGAGTTGGCATCTATGCATTTTAAGAACAAAGTGTTTTTTCTTTACAAAATCCTGCTTTTTTTGTTTCTTTGTCCTAATTTCTAGCAAGCCCAGTTATTAGTGGTACTGCATATAAAATAATGCAAAATCCACTGCAGCAAATAAAAAATGGAGGTGTGAATGACCCATTTGCCTCAAAAAGTACCACAGCACCTATAAAAAAAGATGTTCGGCTTTACGATAGTTAATATGTCTCACCCTCTGGATGCAGTTCAAATTCTAATTAGTATACCATAATTTAGGCAAGCTCAAGTTGAAGATATCATATAAGGCGTATAAAAGAATGAAAGCATTTTTTCCATAAATGGTATCATATTAGTCCCATGGTCTGGATTAAAATATGTTATACAGTCCCATACCTGTTTTTGTAGAAAGCTGGACCATTAGTATTAAATGCTGCAATTTCAGCAGCAGGATGATGCAAAACTGGTAGAAGTCAATGCGATAATGTGTTGAAGGTTGATTTTAAGGACTAGGTTAAATGTTAGAGTTAATATTTAGGGTTAAGGTAAGAAAGGACCAGGTTAGGGTCGAAGGTCATGTTAAGTGTCATGTTGATAGTTGGGGGTCATGGGTGCATACTGTAAAATTCATGTTTGTGACAATCCTGTACCCTAATGTCTTATGTCATATTTCAGGTGCTAGGAACTAAAATACTGGTAAAAGCTCAGCTTACCGCCATGTCTGTGTCATCATAAAAAAGCGGAAGCAGGTTCTGGTCCATAAAGAAAGAGGACCAGTAAACCAATGAACCCACATCATTCTCACCTTAGCACAGATGACTGCCTCTAGTGAAGGCCATGGAATGCTAATTCTGGCACTCTCTACTGACTTGGTGTAGAGGTAACTTTCAGGGCAGAAGGTGGCCGATCGCACATTTTCTTTTCTGCAAAACCATTTTGGTTGTGCCAACACTAGAACCCAATTTAAAGACATGGTCCATAAAGACATGGAAGAGGAAGTTTGGGGTGTAGGAACTTGACTGGCCTTCACAGAGTTCTAACCTCAACCCAAAAGAACTCCTTAGGGATGAATTAGACTGCGAGCCAGGCCTTCTCGTCCAACATCAGTACCTGACCTCACAAATGCGCTCTGGAAGAATGGTCAAACATTCTCATAGACACACTCCTAAACCTTGTGGACAGCCTTCCAGGACAGGACAGGTTCCACTCAGAACAGGCCTCGACATGGTCGACCAAAGGATTTGAGTGCACGTGCTCAGCGTCATATCAAGAGGTTGTCTTTTGGGAAATAGACATATGAGTGCTGCCAGCATTGCTGCAGAGGTTGAAGGGGTGGGAGGCAGCCTGTCAGTGCTCAGACCATACGCCGCACCCTACATAAAATTGCAATTGTTCTGCATGGCTGTCCTCCCAGAAGGAAGCCTCTTTAAAAGATGATGCACAAGAAAGCCCACAAACAGTTTGCTGAAGACAAGCAGACTAAGGACATGGATTACTGGAACCATGTCCTGTGGTCTGATGAGACTTATTTGGTTCAGATGGTGTTAAGCGTGTGTGGCGGCAACCAGGTGAGGAGTACAAAAACAAGTGTGTCTTGCCTACAGTCAAGCATGATGGTGGAAGTGTCATGGTCTGGGACTGCATGAGTGCTGCCGGCACTAGGGAGCTACAGTTCATTGAGGGAACCATGAATGCCAACATGTACTGTGACATACTGAAGCAGAGCATGATCCCCTCCCTTCAGAGACTGGGCTGCAGGGCAGTATTACAACATGATAACGACCCCAAACACACCTCCAAGACTACCACTGCCTTGCTAAAGAAGCTGAGGGTAAAGGTGATGGACTGGCCAAGCATGTCTCCAGACCTAAACCCTATTGAGCATCTGCGGGGCATCCTCAAATGGAAGGTGGAGGAGCGCAAGGTCTTTGACATCCACCAGCTCCGTGATGTCATCATGGAGGAGTGGAAGAGGACTCCAGTGGCAACCTGTGAAGCTCTGGTGAACTCCTTGCCCAAGAGGGTTAAGGCAGTGCTGGAAAATAATGGTGGCCACACAAAATATTGACACTTAGGGCCCAATTTGGACATTTTCACTTAGGGGTGTACTCACTTTTGTTGCCAGCGGTTTAGACATTAATGGCTGTGTGTTGATTTATTTTGAGGGGACGGTAAATTTACACTGTTATACAAGCTGTACACTCACTACTTTACATTGTAGCAAAGTGTCATTTCTTCAGTGTTGTCACATGAAAAGATATAATAAAATATTTACACAAATGTGAGGGGTGTCCTCACTTTTGTGAGATGCTGTATAAATAACTATACAGATATATATATGTATGAAACAGACTTCAGCTGTGTTTACTTTCGTTTTCATACCATGAGCTACAGTGCCATCTTGCCACAAAACATGGTTACTGCAGGATCAAACATCTCCATTATACAAATACAAGACATCTGTTTTCTAATAACACTTTCGCAAAAAAATCAATAAAAATAAATGATTTAATTTAATTTAATCTGTTGAGGAAACACAACCCCCTACATACAAATGATTTTTACTTTTATAATATTTTTGTACTAATATTTAACTGATGGAATGTATACAGAAAAGAAGACCGTGCATTTCTTTGTGTGTGTTTTATTATACTTTCTGGATCCAGCCATATACTGTATATGTCATTAAAAAAAAAAACTAAATATTCTTATCCTTCAAAAATAACCCATGCACATCAGATACTTAATGGCCCTGTAATCTATTTATCAATAAATTGTTTTTTACTGTTTTTCTGCCTCCCTGTAACACCCTCTTTGAGCTCCCGTACCTGTCCTTTCCCCCTTACTTCCGTTATTTTTGAATGAGCAGTGCAAGTTAGTTGCGGTCATGTGAACTGCTCTATGTACACTACAAAATTTATAGTACATCATTTCTGATCCATCTTGGGAAAGATCAATTGAGGGTGGCTACATTCTCACATACAGTAAGACCATGGAGAATGAATCTAGCCACCCTCTAACACCAAGTCAGATCACAGCAGAAAAAAAAATTGGAAGAGGCTGAGAGGAACAGAAGGTCATTTTTGAGTTAAGAATATATACTTGAGTAGATTTTTTAGAGCAGAGTTTAGCGGCACTTTAATCTCTTGCTGTCGGCCGCACGCAAATATGCGGCCTCTCGGCGGGTGGGCACAGTTACGGGCGGCTAACGGAAAGCTCCCGATTGCTGCTTGTGATCGGGAGCTTTCCGATCATGTGACCGCTGTGACAGCCAATCAGAGTGGTCACGTGATCATAAACCCCGCCTCCTGGCATCTTAAACTCCTTGAAGGGCAGGGATGCGCCAGTGCCAAGGGGTTAATGAGGTTTAGCCACACAAAACTGATATGTGTGGAAGCTACAGGTCTGAACCACACACAGGGCTGGTTTACATCTGAAAATCAATTTCCCACTTCAGCCTACCCTTACCCAAGGATATTCACTCCCTCTGAATTATCTGTAATGTAAAAATATCCAATGGTGTGAGTGAGATCCTTTGTACAAGCGTTTTCTGTACTCCAATACAAAGCCTGATTGTACAATAATAAAGTGCTCTTTTGGTACATAAAGATACAGATTCCCAGCTTATACCATGCTTTTTTTTAAATAATAGACATGGGGCCAAACTACTACTTAGCAATTAGGCAATGGTGGTCCTTTGTGGTAATAAGTGTTATTGGACATGCGCAGTGCGCGGTGCTTGTCTGTTGTTTTGGGCTGTCTTAGCACAAAACGTGTTAATGTGCAAAAAAGGGTGCATCAAAGCAGGTGCCTAGATTTATTTGCAAAGCTGTAAATGGGCCCTTGAGCCTGAATCCCATCTTGCAGACCCACAGCACTTCTGTTACAGTTTAGGGTCTCCACCAAGTGGTAACCTTCCACTGGGGAAAAAGAGGGTGTAAGGCAAATTAATTTTAATCATTGACTTAAAAGATTACATACACCACTTACTATGATGTTCACTAAGACATGACATGAAGGGTGATCCAAGGGTACCTAGAAGAGGAAATAGTTTGACAGAGAAATAAGAGCCTTTTGTACACTTCAAGCAGCTTTTGTGTTCTCAAATTTTAGGGATGCAAAACCCACTGTGACAGCGCAAGACCCCGTCACTGTGAAAATGGAAGAGACTATGACACAGTATTCACATAAAGCGTTAATGTATAGAAAGGGTGGTATATGGACAGGCTAGGGTGGTATATAGCCAGGGTGGAATATAGCCAGGGTGGTATAAAGACAGGTTGGTATATAGCCAGGGTGGAATATATAGCCAGGCCAGGGTGGTATATAGACAGGGTGGTATATGGACAGGGCGGGGTGGTAAATGGACAGGCCTGGGTGGTATATGGACAGGTCAGGGTGGTATATAGCCAGGGTGGTATATGGACAGGCCAGGGTGGTATATAGACAGGGTGGTATATGGACAGGGTATTATATGACAGGCCAGGGTGGTATATAGAACGGGTGGTATATGGACAGAGTGGTATATGGACAGGCCAGGGTGGTACATAGCCAGGGTGGTATATGGCCAGGGTGGTATATGAACAGGGTGTTATATGGACAGGCCAGGGTGGTATATGGACAGGGTGGTATATAGACAGGGTGGTATATGGACAGGCCAGGGTGGTACATAGCCAGGGTGGTATATGGCCAGGGTGGTATATGGACAGGCCAGGGTGGTATATAGCCAGGGTGGTATATAGACAGGGTGGTATATGGACAGGCTATGCCCTAGCCTAGTGGGTCAGAGGGGGAGAGGGGAGAGAGGAGGGTGAGGAGGAGGAAGAGAGTTGTAAGGAAAAGAGGAGGGGAAGGGTAGAGAGAGAAAAAGAAAGGGGGAGGGGGGGAAGAAGGTGTAGAGCACAAAGTGGTGGGAACAGAGAGGGGGGTTGTTCTGGGGATGTCACACTCACCAATTATGTCTCCCCCATTCAGCCTGGTGTCCCTCAGGGCTGTGGAATCTATTGTTTGAAAAGTGCCTCTCAGCTGTTCACAGAACTCCTCCCGCAGCACAGAGCCAGTGCATGGCATGCATGTGGATGGAGTGTGGATGGAGTGTGGATGGGGTTGGGCGGGCACAAATGGGAGGCGGTGTATTGGATTGGAGAAGTAGCAGAGTGAGGGTGGGGTTAGGAGGACAGTGGAGACAGGATACAGCCCGACTCCTGTGTAAGCTGGCTTTCCCCGCTCTCACTGGGCGACTAAGACAGGATGGCAGAGGCTGTGAAGCGCCGGAGATAAAGGTATAGCTGCTCTCCAACTCCACTCTACAAGTCATGGTGCCTGGGGGAGAAGACGCTCCTTCCACAGCTGCCCACACAGACTCCGCCCCCTGCTCCACCCGCGCTTGTTTATCCTTACTACTGCCCATCCGCTGGCTTGTCACCCTGCATCCTGCAATAGAGCTCCAATCTGCTTGGTGCTGTGGGTGTGTAACAGCAGGGAGCGGTGCAGAGTCACTTTGTCAGCAAGGATTTTACCGCCCCTCCTATCCTGCCACCCTAGGCGGCTGCCTGTTCCGCCTAATGGTTACGCCGGTCCTGTGTCTGAGTACACAGGTGTGCAGGGTTGTTATACAGTCAAACCTGAGGATAGCTCAGAGCTCTCAGTGTGGGAGACAGAAGGTCTGACCCGGGGGTCAGAGGTGCCACAGCCAGGAGAAGAAGGTCTCAGTCCAGGAGTTAGGTCAGCTCCTATTGGGGTGTCAGGAGAACCCTTATCCAGAGGCCAGGATTGGGTCCGTGCAGCAGGACGCTGAGACTAAAGGCTAAGAGAGCCAAGCGAACCTGTAGAACTGGACAACACACCCTGCGTGGGCAACTGCTGCCTATATGAACTTTTCGTTTTTATTCAATAAAAGTGGGCTGACACGTCCTAAAATACAGTTTGGACTGGCGCAGCTCATTGAAAAAGCAGCTACCACATGAGTATAATCACCCCAATACCACACCACTTGAAACAGGTCAAATGTGGATCAGAAGGAGGTCAACTGTAGAATAAATGCAGCTGTTAATGAATTCTAAAAGATCTCAGAAACATCTCAAACTTATGCCATTGACACAAGCCAAAGGCAGTTGGCACATGCTTTAGACCTCATGCACACTGGTTGTTTAGCCTGGTGCATGAGGCTCCAGTAATTAGGTGTCGGTGGAAGGTACAGGCACACATACCAACCCTACTGTTGGCAACCTGTAAAAGTCTATGAGAGGCTGACAGCTGGTGCAGCTAAAGGGAGCTGGATGGTGCTCCGATTGGGGCAGTATGAGCCAAGAGACGAATGCCTGGAAGCAGTCCACGTTTCGAGATGTGTCTCAAAAACTTAAGTATAGCTTGGTGTACTGTCCAGTCGCAGCATGTGGCCAGCCTCTCATAGACTTTTACAGGCTGCCAGCAATGGGGTCGGGCAATGGAACTGGACAGTGTGCCTGTTCCTTACACCCGCACGAAAACGCTGGAGGCTCATGTCCTGGGGCTAAACAACTAGTGTGCATGAGGGCTTAAGTGACACCACTTATGCCCCATACACACGAGCGGAATTTCCGTTGGAAAAATCTTGGATGGTTTTTCCGCCGGAATTCCGCTCAAGCTTAGCTTGCATACACACGGTCACACAAAAGTTCTCTGAACTTTCGACCGTCAAGAACGCGGTGACATACAACACTACGACGAGCCGAGAAAATTAAGTTCAATGCTTCCGAGCATGCGTCGAATTGATTCAGAGCATGCATGATTTTCTGCACGTCCGAATTGCATACAGACGAACGCATTTTCGAACAGAAACTTTTTCCGACCGAAAAATAGAGAACCTGCTCTCAATCTTTTACTGGCTGGAATTCTGCCAGCAAAAGTCTGCTGGAGCATATACACGGTCGCAATTTCCGACCAAAAGCTCTCATCGGACTTTTGCTGCCGGAATTTCCGCTCGTGTGTACGGGGCATGATTGTATCTCCCCATCACATCAAAGTTCTTCCTTCACATCAGAGTCATCCCTTCGCCGTAGAAGCCCCAACCACATCAGAGCCTGCCCTATACACTCCTGTACATCAAAGACATACAGTAAGTCCCCCAACACCTCAGAGCCCCCCACCCAAACACACAGTTAAACCTTCACAGAGCCCTTCAGTCACGCAGCCACCCATCAAAGAGCCATTAGTTGTAATGGTGTTGGTTGCCAACCTGCCTGCACTATGGCAACTAATTCTGCCTATCCAAGGCAAACTGGGACTGCACCCCAGGGGAACTCAAGGGGAACCCAAACGGCACCCTGGTTGAAAAAAGGCTCCCCTGTACTTATCAAGCATTTAAAGTGGTTGTAAAAGCTATGTTTTTTTACCTTAATGCATTCTCTGCATTTAGGTAAAAAACCCTCCATTAATAGCCCCCCACCTCCCCCATACCTTATCTGGAGCTGATCTTGATCCAGCACAGTGCTGAAGCAGCGCTGCTCTCTCACTCTCCTTACAGGACTCAGGACTCAGAGGCAGCAGAGTGAGCCATTGGCTCCTGCTGCTGTCAATCAAATCCAGTGACAAGGGAGTTGGGTTGGGGGAAAACGGTGCTATGTGTGTCTACAGACACACACAGCCCAGCTCAGAAGCGATCCTACAACATCTGTTTCTATAGTAAGTGGTTTGCTATGGAGGGTAGGCAGAGAAGAGGAGGAGACAAGATTTCCGGAGGGGGACCTCAGAAAAGGGGTTTTGGGGCAAGCTCTGAACAAAACCACTGTACAGAACAGGTAAGTATAACATGCTTGTTATTTTAGTCATAATAAAAAAAAATCCTTTAGTAATGCTTTACCCCTTGCAGTGCAGGGAAAGCCCACTGCATAGTTTTTTTTAAATGCAGTTCATGGAATTCAGCTTTAATTGTGTATGTGGTGCTTCCTCCTGTCAGCATTGTTGTCATTTAGAAGATATAAGAATAAACAGATATCTTACTACGCTCCTCAACGTGTCTCATAAATGCATATTAGTACAAGCGAGCACACATGAAAACACACACAATAACGATTGATTACACAGGTATGAAAGGATAAAAGATTTGTAGCTTCTTCAAGTGAGGCACTCTGAATCAAAACTGAAGACAGTGACACAGAGACGAACATATAATCCAAACTAAAACTATCCCACCCACCTAAATATATACACCGACACACATTACTAGCTGATGACTATCTCTCTACACACAATATTAACCTTTATAGCCAGAAACCTCCCAAAAAATAAAGGAAATGCATTTGCTGGCCACAGTAACCACACAGTTTCATAACTGCAACACAATGACTTGATTTTCACTGTGAGCCTTTCCAGTCTTAAAGCTGAAGTCCGGGACGAGCAAATATTGTCAAAATACAAGAGGCAAGATATTAAAGCGGAACTTCAGTCATTTTTTCATCTTTCCATCTATTAAATCCTCTGTCCTTGTTGTTTTAACTTTGGATACTAAAATATTTTTTTTTTTTGCTAGTAAATACCTTATACAGCCCACTTCTTGTTTATTGTCTGGTAAAAAGCCTAGGCTTATGACATCAAGCACAGCTCTCTCTCTCACTCTTGTGAGAGTTTGCCAGGAAGAGAGGGGGAATGGGTCATAAGAGGGCCAATGAGAGCTGCAGGGCTGCAGAGCTGGAGGTGTGCCTCTGTGTGTCTGTGTAAATCTAGGAAGTGAACAGGCAGCAGCTTCAGCTGCCCACAGTTAAAATAGTTGCAGCCAGACTCAGTGGAGGGAGATTTCTGCAGCGTATTTGGCAAGTACAGAATCACTGTATATATAAAATAACATGCAAAGTGCTTCAGAATGGCAAAGATGTTTTTATTACAATATATGTGAGCAGACTGCAGTTCCTATTTAAGCCTTTAAAACTGTCCTTCTACCCTGTCCAATGAGACTCTTAGGGCCGATTCACACTTGTCCAACATGTGCTCCGATTTCCAGAGCACAAGTCGCATGACGTGTCCAAATTAATGGTTCCTTATGAGAGCCATCTTAAAGCAGAGTTCCACCAAAAAGTGGAACTTCTACTCATTTGTCTCCTCCCCCCCTCCACATTTGGCACCTTTCAGGGGAGTGGGGGAGCGGATACCTGTCTTTGACATGTATAATGTCCACACTTCCTGGAGTCCGGGCTGCGGCAAATTACGCAAGCAGCTTGGCTCCCTCCTCCCTCCGCCACCGGGCCAGTAGGAGAGTGCAGCGGAGCATTGGGCATGCGCAGTAGGGACCCGGCATGAAGCCGTAATGCTACACTGCCAGGTTCCCTTAACTGCAATGGCGGCGGCAGCACCTGACAGCTGGTGGAAACATCAGCTGCGGTGCCGACATCGCTGGACTCCAGGACAGGTATGTGTACTATTATTAAAAGTCAGCAGCTGCCATATGTGTAGCTGCTGGCTTTTAATTTTTGCAGCGGTGGGCGGACCTCCACTTCAACTGGTCCGACTTGTGTCCGTCCGACATTGAAAATACTTCCTGCACTACTTTGGTCCGACTTGGCCACGAATTCAGCCTATTGATTTGAACGGAAGTCAGGATCATCATCTTAACTGATCTGACTTGTGGCATGCGACTTGTGCTCTGAGGATCTTCGGTCTGGTTAGGATTTTGAGGGGGGACCCCACGCTAACAAAATAAAAATAAATGGCATGGGGTCCCCCAAAATCCATACCAGACCCTTATCTGAGCATGCAGCCTGGCAGGTCAGGAAAGGGGGGGGCGAGTGCTCCCCCTCGGATCATACCAGACCACATGTGGGGGGGTGCTTTGCATGATGATGGGGACAAGGGCCACTTCCCGACAACCCTGAGCGGTGGTTGTGGGGGTCCGTGGGCAGGGGCTTATCGGAATTCCACCCCCCCATGTGAATGAGTATGGGGTAAATTGTACCCATACCCATTCACTTCTAAAAAAAGCAGTGTAGTGTAAATAGAAACAAGAGACGGTTTTTGACAAGTCCTTTATTAAAAGTGAAGACTGTCCCCCGTCGTAGCTGACACCAGTCCCACCACTGTTGTATTCTTCCTTCGGTCTTCTGCCTCCGCTCCTGTCGTCTCCCTCCGGTGATGTGTTCTTCCTCTGGTCTTCTCACTCCGCTGTTGTCTTCTCCTCTGATGCTGGCTCCCACCGTTGTATTATCTCTGATGTCTGCCTGTTCTTATATAACCATGGGGCATGGCTAACCGGTGACGTCACCAAGTGATGTCACTCTCAAAGTCGGATTCCGTTCATCGAAGTCGCATGGAAGTCGGACATGAAGTCACAGGGCAAAGTCGTACGACTTTCGTGTTGGATCAGTGTGTAGCCTTAGATGTAGGTTGACTTTGACTCATCTGTCAACTGAGTAGTCCGTTTCTCTGCCCAACCTGCAATTCCAAAGCAATGATCACTCTTCTTCAGCTGGATCCCATCATTATTTGTATGCTACACGCTGTATAGAATCCAGAAAAGGAAAGTGACACCATCATGCATTACCAAAATGGAAGCCGCAACTGGACAGAACTGGCCATAAATATGTAGAATACATCTCGGCCTAAACTGAGAAAAAAATTTTTTTTTTTTTTTTAATGGGATATTTATTATAGCAAAAAGTAAAAAACATTGTGCTTTTTTCAAACTTGTTGCTCTTCATTTGTTTATAGCGCAAAAAATAACCGCAGAGGTGATCAAATACCACCAAAAGAAAGCTCTATTTGTGGGGAAAGAAATGATAAAAATTTCATATGGGTACAGTGTTGCATGACCGCGCAATTGTCATTCAAAATGTTACAGCGCTGAAAACTGAAATTTGGCCTGGGCAGGAAGGTGGTGAAAATGCCCTGTATTGAAGTGGTTAAGCTGGGTATACACATACATTTTTTTTTTCATTCAACCAGCAGGTTGAGCAAAGAGAAAAAAAAAAAAAAGACAGATCCCTGTATCAACATAAATGATGCTGCGCCCCTGCCACACTAATGCATTCTGACAGGGGGAACTTCCCCCTACCAGAATGCACAGATGAGTCCTTGTAGCCAGTGGCAGCAAGAGTTGATCAAATACTCGATAGAAGACGATCGTTAGAACGGCTCCTGTTGAAAAGACAGCAGTACACGAGGCGTGAAAGTTGCCCAGTTACAGCTGAACAGGCCAATTTTTGGTCCGTGTATACCCAGGCCATTGTAAATATAAAAAATAATAAATATAAAGAGCCCTTTATAACAAAGAGGCAGCCGAAGTAGGGGTTAAATGTTGTACTGAAATTGAATCCCCCTTTAAGAGCCAGTAAAGGGTTAAATGGCTGCATCATTTAAGTGAAGCTGCTGAAATAATATTGGCTATGTTTATTTTAAGCAACTGTACATGCCATGTTCTTTTCTTCAGCTCTTATCTTGTTTTTTAAATATGTGTTTTTTTATGCCTGCCAAAAGAGCTACTTGTACAAAACTATGTGCAGAATGTTTTAAGATCTTCATTCTTGCAAACATAGCAAACAAAATGGATGTTATGTAGGTGTAAGCTAAGGAAAAAGACAAGATCCCTTTCAGAACACTATAACAGCAATTTTTGGGAAGAAGCACAACTTTACTGAGCACAACAGATCACAGAGGTGATATCAGGGGTCTCATAGACCTCTAAGACAGAGAGACTGTCACCTGCACAATTTTATAACGTGGGGATTTTTAGCCTCCTTGTGACAGCAATGAAGTTAACAAAAAAAAAAAAAAAAAAAAAAAGAAACATTAAAAAAAAAAAATCAACTTTTATAAAATAAAATAACATCCAAAAAATGTTTAAAAGTCCCCGAGCCCCCACACCTTGGAATGCAAACGTGCATGCCAGGTACAGACACCTATGAAAATTAAGACTGCCCACACAAATTGTGTATTGCCACGCTTGCCAGAGGGAGAATGTGACAGACCCAACCGGGACAGAGGTTTTTGGAGAGGACTAGGGGCAAGCCTCCTACCCACTGATTATGGCCCATTGAGAGAGAAGATCATTCTATAATGATGGACAACAACGTAATGGAAGCTGAGAGCGAGGCTTGGATTACTTCTCTGAATAAGGACAATAAAGCTTCCCTTTTGGAGTCAATGGAAAGGTGTAATATTAAGCCTGTATAGGTTATTGGTCAGAGGAAATATGGTGTCCCTCCTGCAGACTGGGTTGGAGAGGATCCTTTAATTAGGACAGAAATATTTATCAACATCCCCTAAGAAATCTATGAAAATAAATTAATTCCACCTTTTTTAGACTGCTGGAATATTGTAGGAGTTTGTCTGAGAGAGCCCAGGTTCACATTGCTATGGGTTATCCTCTTTACTCTGCCTGGCTGACAGCTCCAGTGGGCGGGGCCGGGCACTCCTGATGACGTCAGCTGGGGAAGAGAGGAGAGAGAGAGCCGAGGAGTCATGTGATCGCAGGGAGCCGCTCTCATATAGGTACCAATGGGCATAATTTTTACATAACACAGGGACACTTATTATTATGTTACAGAGTGGATGGAAGGATTTTTTAGTAGGTATGAGAGCATTAGGAGCAGGGGGGCTGTCATGAGCAGATAGGCAGGGAGGGAGGGGGGAGAGAGCACAGAGGAGACAGAGAGCAGGCTGCGGATGACGGAGGCATGTAAACTGACCACAGTGTCAGGGCTCAGCAGCCATCATACACATGACCTGTTTACAGAGGGGAGGACATCAGCCTGGTTTTTTAGGTGTTACAGGGGGCCAAATTACACAGCACAAGCACTGAGCTGTTATTCATGCTTTAAAGAAAGAGGATCTGTTTTTTATTTCTTTTTAACAAACGCTTTAAGTTAATTTCACCTATTGTTTCTGTCTGTTGGTTAACTCTTGGAGGTATCAATGATGGGATTAGCCTTTTGTCAGCTATACCTTGTTGTCTAAACCATTCATGTGGTGACTGACTAATTTTTGAAGTATATTAAAACCTGTATTTCTGTTCAATAAACAGTCATTCCTTTGGTTCTATCCCAACATCTTGTCAGGGTATGATGCTTGGGGTAAAAAGGGCTGGTATTAGCTCTTGGTCTGCTCGGAACGGTTTGGAGGGCAGGAAGCACTGTTTGGTGGAAGGAAGCACTTAAGCTTGGTGCCAAAGTGGTTCCGTCACAGAGAGCAATCATTGTAGAGCCATCATTCCCTAATAAAGCCTAAGTGTAGCTAAAATTAAAAAGAGAAAAATTAGCACAAGGGTTATAACTTACAGTCAGATCCAAGAATGGAGGACAAGCACTCCCTCCAATCATAGATCATGGTTCATTCGGAGAAACTGTGATTACGGCTTCTTAAAGTGATTTTTTTACTACAAATATTCAATACAGATAAACAATTTCCGTGTGCCATAAAAATAAGCAACTTATATATATATTGTTTTGGGGGTTTTAACTAATCTTCAGGCCTAAAAATGTGTGTTTAAACATGTATGGGGGGGGGGGGGGATCCAGCAGTAAGAGGTTTAGAGAATAGATGAGTACTACAAAATGTAGTTCTATTTACTTGGAAATCAGACTTCTTTAATCAGTTACTTAAGTTTAGCACACTGAAAATTTTCCAAATTGGATTACTGCAATTTTCCAATCGCCCTACAAAATGAGACACTGATGCCAGATGAGCTTGACTGAAAAGGACAGTAATTGTCTTGTCGTTACCAGTATAGTCTTCAATTCCCCTCTTTCTGCGCAATCAGCGATTGTGGTTTTGAGTAATGGCTAAAATACCTGGAGAGCAGCAGTACTGTGCATTCAGAAACCTGCAAACTACTCACGGGGAACAGATTAACACAGGCTCAATGCAAGCACACATAGAATACAATTGTTTTTTTTACATGTCCTGTGTACACTACAACACTGCAATGAGGTGAGGTTTGTAAAAATACATACATGCTGCATTTTTTGGCACCACACCTTGCCCAACATTAGCGCATTTCACCACACCGCACTTCTGAAAAGCACTCTATGAATAGAAGATTGGCGGATGAATGAAGGGTTCATGTGCTATTAGGGCTCTTGGCGATTAGCCGCGGGATCAGCCCTGGACACAGAATGTTGCTACTCGAGCAATTACATGCGAGTGGCCGTGATTAGCCATGGGAGCTGTCAGCCTCCCATTGCTATCAAAGGGCTTCCTCCTGGAGCTATTGGGGTTCCTACACGAAATTGCACACAGCCCCATTCGCGTGTGAATAAGGCCTTAGGGCTCTTTCACACGGGGCGGATCAGTGATGATCTGCCCCGTGAACACCCGCTTGCTCAGCGGGGATCGCTCCACCGATCCCCGCTGAGCAGGAAGATGACAGGTCCATCGCTGCACACTGTGCAGTGATGGACCTGTCACAGTGCCGCTCTCCCCTATGGGGGATCAGATGATGACGGACTGTAGTGTCCGTCGTCACCCGATCCGATCCGAAAACAGATGGAAAAGTAGGGTTTTCCTCCGTTACACTTTTCGGATCGGAGCGGGTCGGATGTCAGCGGACATGTCACCGCTGACATCCGACGCTCCATAGGGATACATGTATGTCTGTTTTTCATCCGAAAACGGAAGGATGAAAAATGGACATACGGACTCCCCGTGTGAAAGAGCCCTTAGTGTTTTCAATAATTTTTTTTTGTTAGATATGTTTGTTTTCAATAATTTTTTTTTGTTAGATATGTTTTCATATACAGTTCAATGTAAATAATCTTATAAGTTGGAGTTAAACTTTTATATTTGTCCTGAAACAAACTATATGGGTGCATTCACATCTGCTAATGCACCCACATTGAGATTATATGCAAGAACCCCAGTGGGGATTTCTGCAACTAGCTGCAAGCGGCAGCCCTATTGAAAGCAATGGGAGGCTGCCAGATCCCGCAGCTAATTGCGGCCAATCGCTCATGCAGCAAACACATGCGAGTGATTGGCCCTGAGCGCGACATTTCACTGGGGCTGCTTCTCACAGCTAATCAGGGGAAACACCCACAGTGAGAGTGTGAATGCACCCAATATGGGGTCAGCCATATTTGATTTTTTTTACATACTAAGGCCCCATACACACTATTCGATTTTCTGCAGATTTTTGTCTTCAGATTTACCAAAACCATGTAGTGCAAGGGCCTGCCTGATTGCATACAAATTGAAACTCTTAAGGTTTGACCTCCTTTTTTTTTTGGTAAACCTGAAGACAAAAATCTGCAGAAAATCTAATAGTGTGTATGGGGCTTAAGACTCTGCTTCCTCAGTGATACAAAATTGTTGTGCTCCACCTCACAATCCAAGTTTATAAGTTAATTTAACAGGGATGTCAAATCAAACAGTGGGCCGAATTGAAGGGGCTGCATTATGTCTACTGAAGGTAATATGCATTTAAAGCATATCTATGGACACATTTTTATCTTTTTGTTTTCGATAGGGTACAGAATGATTAAAACCTCCGATAGATTTTTTTTCCACCATGTACAGTTGTGTTCAAAATAATAGCAGTCCAACATCCATAACCAGATCAATCACTGTTTTTGGTATAAATTTTATTTCTACATGGCAAATAATTTACTAGTAGGTGTAGTAGGGTAATAGAAAACCTACAGACCCAACAGTCATGACATGCATGCTGATGATTCTCTGTAATTGAATCATTAATTGAAAGGGGCATGTTCAAAATAATAAAGGTGTGGAGTTCAATTAGTGAGGTCATTCAGTCTGTGAAAAAGCAGGTGTGAAACAGGTGGCCCTTATTTAACAGCTTCAGATCCGGGCCATTGCCAAATGACGGCAACAGCGCGGATCTAAATTGCCGGGACAACGTCTATTGACGTCGTCCCGTGCATGAGCGGCCTGCGCGCCCCCTGCAGGGCGCGCGCGGCGCGCTCGGTGATCAGCGAGTCTATGAGACTCGCCTGATCACAGATCAGAGTAAGGGGTTGGTCCCGACCCCTTACCACATGATCAGCTGTCAGCCAATGACAGCTGATTATGTGATGTAAACAGAGCCGGTAATCGGCTATTTTTCCTCCTCGCGCTGACAGCGCGAGGAGGAAAAAAAAAACCCGATCACCGGCGGCCGTGATCGGGACATCAGTCCCGATCACGGCGATCTTCTAACACAAGGCAATAGGCAGCAGTGCTGCCTACCAGTGCCCACCAGCGTCACCCATCAGTGCCCACAGTGCCAACAATCAGCTCCACCCATCAGTGCCCACAGTGCTACCCATCAGTGCCCACAGTGCCACCCATCAGTGCCCACAGTGCCACCCATCAGTACCACCCATCAGTGCCACCCATCAGCACCCACATCAGTGCAACCTACCAGTGCCCATCAGTGTCACCTACCAGTGCCCATAAGTGCCCATCAGTGCCACCCATCAGTGCCCCCCCATCCGTGGTACCTATCCGTGCCACCCATCCGTGCCACCCATCCCTGCCACCCATTCGTGCCACCCATCCGTGCCACCCATCCGTGCCACCCATCCGTGCCACCCATCTGTGCCACCCATTTGTGCCACCCATTTGTGCCACCCATCCGTGCCACCCATCCATGGCCATCAGTGCCGCCTTATCTGTCCCCATCAGTGCCGCCTTATCTGTCCCCATCAGTGCCGCCTTAACTGTGCCTATCAGTGCCGCCTTAACTGTGCCCATCAGTGCCGCCTTATCTGTGCCTATCCGTGCCCATCAGTGCAGCCTATCAGTGCCCACCAGTGCTGCCTCATCAGCGCATATCAATGAAGGAGAAAAATAACCTGTTTGCAAAATTTTATAACAAACTATTAAACATGATTTTTTTTTTTTCAAAAATGTCCATCTTTTTTTGTTTGTTTAGCAAAAAATAAAAATCCCAGATGTGATCAAATACCACCAAAAGAAAGCTCTATTTGTTGGAAAAAAAATGATAAAAATTTAATTTGGGTACAGTGTTGTATGACCGCGCAATTGTCATTCAAAGTGCGACAGTGCTGAAAGCTCAAAATTGGTCTGGGCAGGAGGGGGGTTGAAGTGCCCAGTAAGCAAGTGGTTAAGGACGAAGGCAGCAAATGTTGTACATGCTGGGTATAGTGCATTTTCTCTCTGAAAATCAAAGTAAAATGCATCATTCCTGTTCAGAAAACAGCATACATTGATTATAAAGTTGATTGGAGAGGGAAAACATAAAGAAGTGCAGAAACTGATAGGCTGCTTAGCTAAAATGATCTTAAATGCTTTAAAATGGCAACCAAATCCAGAAAGACGTGGAAGAAAACGGAAAACTACCATTTGAATGGATCAATGCATAGTCAAAATGGCAAAGACTCAGCCAATGATCAGCTCCAGGGTGATCAAAGAAGGTGTAAAGTTACCTGTGAGTACTGTAACAATTAGAAGACGCCTATGTGAAGCCAAGCTATTGGCAAGAAGCCCCCGCAAAGTCCCACTGTTGAAAAAACGACATGTGATAAAGAGGTTACAATTTGCCAAAGGACACATTGACTGGCCTAAAGAGAAACGGCATAACATTTTGTGGACTGATGAAAGCAAGATTGTTCTTTTTGGGTCTAGGGGCCGCAGAGTTTGTCATATGACCCCCAAACACTGAATTCAAGCCACAGTACACCATAAAGACGGTGAAGCATGGTGGCACAAGCATCATGATATGGGGATGTTTCTCATACTATGGTGTTGGGTCTATTTATCGCATACCAGGAAACAGTTTGAATACGTCTAAATACTTGAGGAGGCCATGTTGTCTTATTCCGGAGAGGAAAGGCCCTTGAAATGGGTGTTTCAATAAGACAATGACCCCAAACACACCAGTAAGCGAGCTGGAGCTTGGTGCCAGACCAACAAGATTAACGTTATGGAGTGGCCAGCCCAATCCCAGGACCTTAATCCAAAAGAAAACTTGTGGGGTGACATCAAAAATGCTGTTTCTGAGGTAAAACCAAGAAATGCAGAGGAATGTAGTGCAATCCTGGGCTGGAATACCTGTTCACAGGTGTCAGAAGTTGGTTTACTCCAGGTAACACAGATGTGAAGCAGTTTTCAGAAACAGTGGTTATACAACAACATTTTAGTTCAGTGATGCACAGGAAAGCTAAATCTTCAAGCATTTTTTAGTTTATACAGTAAAAGAAAAATGCAGACTGCTATTTTTTTTGGAAAAGCCTAATATTTCCTTTTCTTCATTTTCTGTAAAGTAGTAACACATTTGAAACTTTTTTCCTTATGTTTTGATTTGGAATATACTGTGCAGTGTTCCCAATGCATTTGCTTGTTTGGAAATAAAAGCTATTATAATGATTTTGAGCTTTACTCACTTTATTAAACACACTGCTATTATTTTTAACACAACTGTATATCCTCCTGGGGAGATATCCTTTCCTTCCTGACCTGGAGGCACAAGAGGAAGTCAAGTCTTGTTCACACAAGCTGTAAAAACAGGCGGTTTGGCAGTGTTTTTACTTCCCCCTGATCACCCACTGAAAGCCTAACATGGCACTGCCTGTTTAACTCACCCACTGAAGTCAAAGGGACCGCGTTGCAACCAAACTTGGCTTGTGGTTGTGGTGCAGCATTTCATTACAAAAGAATCACCTCCTGAATATCTGGAAGCCATTTGCCCTTTGAAAAGTGAATTGGGCTTTATGGGCTTGTTTCCACAGGCAGCCAGATGGCAGTAAAAGTAGGGGGTTGAGCTGCAGTTTAACCACCCCCAAACATCCACCTAAATAAGGGCATGCAGCTGTTCAAATCTGTGCACCTGCTGTAGCAAAAATTAGAAAGCATGGTGATTTAAAGCATGTTGGATTTACAGTGCCTTGAACAAGTATTCCATCCCCTTGAAATTTTCCACATTTTGTCCTGTTACAACCAAAAACGTAAATGTATTTTATTGGGATTTTATGTGATAGACCAAAGTGGCACATAATTGTGAAGTTGAGGCTGGGTTCACACTGTTGCGAACTGGATGCAGGTTCTCCGCATCCAATTTGTAATAGCAGGAGATTTTGACGGGCTCTCTATGGAGCCGGTTCACATATCTCCGCTGAGGCTCTGGTGCAAATTTGCACAGGAGCCCTGTGTGTCTTTTGGTCCATTTCAGGTCCGAATTCAGTCAAAAATTCAGGCTGAAATAGGACCTGAAACGGTGAACAGGGACGACAGGACCCCTGCTGGGAATCGCATCGGTATTAGGTGTGAAACCAGCCTAAAGGAAAATGAGAAATGGTTTTCACATTTTCTTACAAATAAATATGTGAAAAGTGTGGCATGCATTTGTATTCAGCCCCTTTACTCTGATACCCCTAACTAAAATCTAATGGACGCAATTGCCTTCAGAATCACCTAATTAGTAAATAGAGTCCACTTGTATGTAATTTAAACTCAGTATAAATACAGCTGTTCTGTGAAGCCCTTTGAGGTTTGTTAGATAACCTCAGTGAACAAACAGCATCATGAAGGCCAAGGAACACACCAGACAGGTCAAGGATAAAGTTGTGAAGAAGTTTAAAGCAGGGTTAGATTATAAAAAAAATATCCCAAGCTTTGAACATCTCAAGGAGCACTGTTCAATCCATCATCTGAAAATGGAAAGAGTATGGCCCAACTGCAAACCTAACAAGACATGGCCGTCCACCTAAACTGACAGGCCGGGCAAGGAGAGCATTAATCAGAGGAGCAGCCAAGAGGCCCATGGTAACTCTGGAGGAGCTGCAGAGATCCACAGCTCAGGTGGGGGAATCTGTCCACAGGACAACTATTAGTCATGCACTCCACAAATCTGGCCTTTTTGGAAGAGTGGCAAGAAGAAAGCCATTGTTGAAAGAAAGCCAGAAGAAGTCCCGTTTGCAGTATGCAAGAAGCCATGTGGGGACACAGCAAACATGAGGAAGATGAGACCAAAATTTAACTTTTTGGTCTAAAAGCAAAACACTAGGTGTGGCAGAAAACTAACACTGCACATCACCCTGAACACACCATCCCCATCGTGAAACATGGTGGTGGCAGCATCATGTTGTGGGGATGATTTTCTTTTGCAGGGACAGAAAAGCTGGTCAGAGTTGATGGGAAGATGGATGGAGTCAAATACAGAGCAATCTTAGAAGAAAACGTTAAGCCGCGTACACACGAGCGGAATGTCCAATAGAAAAAGTCCAACGAAGTCTTTTCATCGTATAATCCGCTCGTGTGCATGCCTCATCGGACCTTTTTTTAAAAAAAATTCTGATGAACCTAGAAATAGAGCATGTTCTAAACCTTTTCGCCGCAACTCCGCCGGAAACCAGTTCCTATCGGGAAAACCGCACATCTGTATGCTGTTACCACGGACCAAAAACGACGCATGCTCTGAAGCAAGTAAAAGATGGAAGCTATTGGCTACTGGCTAATGAACCTCCTTGTTCTAGTCCCGTTGTACGTGCTGTACGTCACCGCGTTTCTGGACGGTCAGACTTTGGTCAGACTTTAGTTTGACCGTGTGTAGGCAAGACCGCTTGAATGGAATTCCGACGGAGATCCGTCAGAGAAACCTTCGGAGTTTAGTCCGACGGCAAAAACGGTCTTGTGTACATGGCTTTAGAGTCTACAAAAGACCTCAGACTGGAGCGGAGGTTCACTTTCCAGCAGGACAACCCTAAACATACAGCCAGAGCTACAATGGAAAGGTTTAGAGCAGCGCAATTTATGTGTTAGAATGGCCACACCTAAATCTAATTGAGAGAATGTGGAAAGACTTGATAATTGCTGTTCACAGACACTCTCCATCCAATCTGACAGAGCTTGAGCTATTTTGCAAAGAAGAATCGGCAAAAATGTCACTCTCTAGATGTACAAAGCTGGTAGATACATCCCCAAAAAGACTTGCAGCTGTAATTGCAGTGAAAGGTGGTTCTACAAAGTATTGACTAAGGGGGGCTGAAATTTTGAAAGCCATTTATCATTTTCCTTCCACTTCACAATTATGTGCCACTTTGTTTTGGTCTATCACATAAAATCCCAATAAAATCCATTTACATTTTTGGTTGTAACACGACAATATGTGGAAAATGTCAAGGGGTATGAATACTTTTTCAAGACACGGTAAATAATTTAAGTTAATGGGGCCGTCTCTACCGCCTGCCACCTGTAATCCACACAGTTGCAGAGCGGTGGTGTGATATTTTTAGGGTTAAAACAGGTGGTGAGAAGGCGACATATTACCTCCTCACCATGGATCGCAGCTACAGTATGGGCTGCTGCACATATGAACAAGACCTAAGGCTAGTGCCAGGAGTGACTACTAATTCTACAGCACTTCATAAATGTACATGATAGGAGAGTACAAGCGTGCATGTTTATGTAACTGTTTGGATATAATTGAATGGCTTTGCATTGATACAGTGCTGTGATAACATCCACACGGGTCACAGTGCAGATGCTAGCTGTGTTTCCTCCTGTTTATACATGTTGAAATCAGAAGTAAAGGAAATTGGACGACACCAGAGAGCGCAGTCAGCTGGCAGCTGTTGAAACGCGTTCCCTCAGTGCAACTTCGATTTGCTAAAATTTTAATGATTTGGCTTGCAGGGCTGAGTTGTTTTTTGTATAGATTAATTATGTTTACCTACCGCACAATGACAACCATATGGGAGATGAAATGTTCAGCCGACGGGCAGATGGAGCAAACGGCAAAAACTTTTCTGTTTACATTTCGGCAGAACTTCGCCTGCAGCACAAATGAAATGACTGATATATTTTGGACCTGATGCATCCTGGCCTGACCTGGTGCGATTCCAGGCATATACTGTATACTGACAACTTCACTTCTGAACTTTGCTGATGAGTGAAACAGAACAGAAATGATAAGAATAAGCCTCCTACAAAGCAATACAATTTAAAAATAAACTTCTCTGAATTCCATCTTCCAGAATCCAGATCTAAGGCACATTTTATGTTTTGGTATCATGCGCTCGGTGGTAATATACACAGGCGCTTGGCTGTGTTCAGGTTACAGGTCCCAGCTGTGAATAAAACCCAGGGGTGATTTTGTAGCAGAGATCTGTAGAAGCTATAGAGCTTTCTTAGGGCTCATTCTCACATGTGACCACCCTTGCCTGTGGATCACTTTTCAGAGGGCAGTTAATAGGCCGCTGGGAGGTGATATGCTGCCTATTTTAGCCCTCAAAAAGCTGCACCACCACACTGCAACCATATGCATTGCATGTCACGGCTCTGCCTCTCCACCTCATCCAATCAGAGAACTCCTTGTGTTCACGGAATAAACAAGCCGTTCTGTGAATGGTGAGTGCTGCTGGAAGATAACAGGGATCACTGTAGTAGCCCCCTGCTGACTACTAAGGTGATTTCCAGCAGTCCATCAGGTATGAAGTATACATAATTGCATTGATCCAGGCTGGACCAGTGTAACTATGCAATTAAAGCGGAGTTCCGCTTAAAAAAAAAGTCAGCAGCTACAAATACTGAACAAAGCCCCGCTTGTCTCCCCCTCCTCTCTGCGGCACCGGCATTGTCACTGTAGGAGCCGGGCATGAACTGCGCATGCGCGAGCCACGCGGCGCGCTGTGACTGGCCGGGCAATCATCTGGGATCTGTGACGTGTCCCATATGATTGCCAAGAGGGAGGGGGGAGAGGTGAATGTACTTCCGATGCCGCGGTGCCCCGGGAGGCAGTGGGAGCTGGAACCCTTTAAAAAGAGGGTTTCTGCTCTCCTTCCCCCCAAAAAATGACATGTCAAATGTGGCATGTCAGGGGGTCACCTTCCCTTAAAGCGGAAGTTCCATTTTTGGGTGGAACTCCGCTTTAAGATCATCCCTGGAGTTCAGCTTTAATGACCCTTTCACACGCATGTGTTTATGCTGCATTTATACCTTGCTAAAAAAAAAAAAAAAAAAAAAAAGGAAAATGGTTTCCCTTTAAATCCAATAGGACTCTTTACACCACTGCGCTGTGATTTTGCGCTGTGAAGTCCTGCTTGCAACATCTTTGGTGCGGTTTTCAAACCCCCACTGAAATTAATAGAAAACACCTCAAAAATGCATCACCTGCATTGCATTTTTGGTGTGTTTTTTGAGTCATACGTCCACGTTTCACAGGTGTATGCTGGGTAATAGGCACCCAATAAACGCACTGAAAATACAGCAAAAATGCATATGTGTTTTGATCCATTTTTCCAGCATAGCAGTGTGAAAGCAGTCTTAAAGTGGTTCTAAAGGCAGAACGTTTTTTACTCTAACCTCCCTGGCGGTATAATTATGTCAGATTTCCGATGCTCAATACATATAAAAATAAAATATACAATAAATAACCCTAAACTTTAACCTCTACCCCTTAAAAAAAAATAATAATTAATAACTAAACACCCTAATCTTAACATAAAATAAATAAATAATTATTATTAATAATTTATTTTTTTTGTTCAGGTTTGGATGTTTATTGTTATTTTATTAGTATTATTATTATTATTATTATTATTATTATTAATAATAATAATAATAATAATAATAATAATAATAATAATAATATTTTCATATTTTTTAAGGTTAGGGGTTAATTATTATTTATTCATGTATTATTACATATTATTATTTAATTTTATTTATTTATGATGATTTTTATCTATTTGTGTATTTATTTTACATTTATTTATTCATGTATTATCACTATTTTATTTTATACTTTTTTTCATTTGACCAGAAAATCGCACAAAAACGCATGACAAAACTCACGAATGCGCACAAAAACGCACGAATGGCGTGTTTCCATTAATTTCTATGAAAATAAAAATGCCAGAACTTTTTTGAGCTTCAAGCGTTTGGTTTCAGACGACTTGGAGTGGAGATGTGAACCATCTCCATAGAGAATAATTGATTTTTTTTCCCCACCAGCATTTTGGAGCTTCAAGCTCCAAAATGCTGAGGTGTGAATGGGGCCTTATAAACAATGTTGTTAATTCACTATAGTCATCAGGATTATCAGTTGTTTATATTTCAACAAAATGCTGACTACACTGGCTGATTTAAGAAAAACTCAAGCAAAAATGTTCTCCAAAAAAAAATCTCTTATTTAATTTGATAGATGGAGCCTGATTGGTCATATTGTTAAAACCTTCTCTTTTGCCCCAGTTTCCACAAAACAACTATAACATTTGTTCAGTTCATATGTATGCTTAGTGCATTAACGGAATAAGTTGACAAAAAAGTCTAGAATGTCACTGACTATTAAAGTAACTGGCTTTGAGTAGCTCGGGAGGAGGTCACCATACTAACGATGCAAAGTTAGCACAACAATTTCCCAGCTGAGCTATTGTGTTCTGACAGGAGGACTGACACCCCCCTGCCAGAACACAGCGGTCAGCACTCACAGCCATTGGCTGAGAGTGCTGATCGAATGCCGATCGACGGATGCTTTTCTGGCATGCCAGTTCTACAGAAGCCGGATGTTCGGCCGGCTGTGGTTGGACAGGCTGCTGTACACACGGGCCAAATGTTGGCCGGTTTCTGTTGAACTGGCTGATATTATAGCTGACATTAAGGGTTCATTTACACGTGAGGTTGGCGGTTGTGGGAGATCAAGAGGTTAAAGCAGGCATTAAAGAGGCAATAAAAGACCTCCTTAACACCTGTCCAATGCTATCTGAAATGCAATCCAAAAGCCGTTTGCTCTTCAGAGAGCACCATTAGTGTGAATGAGCCCTAAATGGGAATCACGATTTGGGTAGAACCTCAACTGTCTTTGATCTACTTATCATTTTGACATGTGGACTTCATTAAAAAAGCCAAGATAGATAATCTCCCTCTCTCTGCCACATTCTCCCTGATATAAAATGGTGCCTCTAATGACCAGAGTAGACAGACTTCCAGTAGCTAGGTGGAGGCAGGATCTAGGTGATCTGCCTTTTGGAGTCCCCAGAAACCAAAGGAAATCTGTAATGAGGAAATATGGAGGCAGCAATCACTAACCTTTCCTTATAAAAATGCTAATTGCCTGGCTGCAATGCAGATATATGCAGATGTGAGTATTTAGTACTGTCTGAGATTCTGACTTTCAACAAGTATGTAGATCAGGAGTTCTGACTTCAATTGTATGTTGGGTTTTGAAGCTTGCTCCAGGCCAGGGACTCAAAATACCGAAGCCAGAGGCAGTCAGGGAACTGGCATTTTCAGATAAAGGTCAACAAAGACAGCCTCTATATTCCTACCAGCACACATCTCCCTTAAGATCTGAATATAAATACAGTGGAACCTTAGATTACAAGCATAATCCATTCCAGGAGAATGCTTGTAATCCAAAGCACTCGCATTTCAAACGAGTTTCTCCATAGAAGTCAATGGAAACGAAGATAATTAGTTCCACATTGACTTCTATTGCATGCAATACCGCATGTGGCCAGAGGTGGGGGGGGGGCCGGAGAGCCTCGGAAATACACGGGGACAACTCCGCTGAACTCGGAAAGTCTCGGAAATACTCTGTTTCCGAGTATTTACGAGTGGTTTAGAGTATTTCCAAACGGCCCCTGAACCGCTCCAAGTGTCAACGGCGACCCCGCACCTCTGGCCAAATTCGGTACTGCACACCCCATTAGCTCGAATTCTGCTAGTTTTGCAAGACAACACTCGCAAACCAAGTCAGAATTTAAGAAAAAGAGTTGCTTGTCTTTAAAAACGCTCGTTAACCGCGTTACTCGTAAACCAAGGTTCCACTGTATCAGTTTTGGACAGACTGAAGCAGTTCCTGATCTCTATTTCGTCTTGGTCTGAAATGACTTTGATTGGCTGCTGCCTGAAAGAAAGCTTTTCAGCTTTCCCAAGAACACACAGAGGAAATTCTTGCTATGAATATAAGTCGATAAAACATGTCTTTTAAGTGCATGAAAAAAAATTAAAAATCCACATAAATGTTTTTCTAGGCAGGAATCCACTTAATTAATTCCAAATTACATTAAATGTTTAAAAGATGGAAATGAGCATCGATTTACAGAAATGTTTTACTTGTTGCTGGAATGGACTCAAAAGACCTGGAAACGCTAATGAGGCATATTTTCCACAAATGACTGTAGAATAAGATACAGAATAAGTAAATGTTTGGTAAGAGATGAGTATTTTCACACAATAACCCAAATTCTTTTGTTGGGGTATTGGTGATGTTTACCCAGTCTGCCTTGTACAGATAATCGTGGTGTAGAACAGGATGTACACAGAAGTTACTGAACACCTAAACAGGCCAGGATTTAGAGGCAGAAAAAGTCATTTTACTAAGAACTGATCCATACTGTGGGAGTGAGAGATTGAAGCCGTCCTCCTCCAAAATTCTGCAGAGAAGGACCCTTGTTGTTTGTGTGGAAGCCATTATTTCTCTGCAGAGGTCAGACATGCCCCTTACTAAGTCATACCTATATCTCTGCAATCAGCAAAGAGCATGCTTCCTACTGATTGGAGAGTTCTGATTTTTACTCAGAAGGGGGTTTGTCAGACCTCTTCAGAGAGGCCACTGCTTCCTCACAGAGAACAAAGGTCCTGCCCTGCAGGATGCTGGCAGGAGACAGGCTTTTCTTTTCAGGCTGCAGCTGATTTCTAAAAAAAATTAACAGTAAAGTTGGGTATAAATTTCCATTTATTTTATGTGGAGCCCCCCCCCCCCCAAAAAAACAACTAACATCCTTCCATCCACACAACCCCCCCGCCGAGGCATTGTATTCTGAAAGTGGCACCCACTGTCCCACAATGACAACGCTTGCTCGATGTACAGTATCTGTGGAGGAACAATGTTGTCACCGTCTCCATAACCAACTGGGAGGAAGTTCTATAATTCACAGAGGTGAACTGGGAAAGGCTGATAGCAATTCTTGAGATAACACTGGAAAGTGCACAGAACATAGAACAGCACTGGATTTCTAACAAGTATTTTTTATGCGCAGGTAACACATTATGCTTTTTAGCCCCTTGGCGCCGACCCCCTCTTGCCCCTTTAAGAGTTCTAAAAGCTGGGAGGCGGGCATTCGGGTCATATGACCGCTGTAATTGCCTGTTATATCGGTCACATGATCGGAAAGCTCCTGATCGCAAGTATGCATCGAAAGCTTACTGATCCATGCCAGCTACCATACTGAGAGCGTGCAGTTAGCGCTCTCAGCACGATCTTTAGTTTAGACAGGGCCGCATATATGCGTGTTGTCGGCACCAAAGGAATTAATGGTACATTTGACAGATCAAAGCCAAGCAAATAAAGAAGTTAAAGGGGTTGTAAACCCTTGTGTTTTTTCACCTTAATGCATCCTATGCATTAAAGCAGAGTTTCACCCAAAAGTGGAACTTCCGCTTTAAGTACTCCTTGCCCCCTGACATGCCACAATTGGCATGTCATTTTTTTTTTAGGGGGGGGGCGCTGGGTACCTGGTTTGGAGTGGGACTTCCTGTCTCACTTCCTCCTTCTGGCCGTCTAGGCGACTCCTAAGCGGCCCCTCCCTCCCGGAAATGTTCTGGTACACGTCACATGTCCCAGAACATTGCCTGGCCATTGACGGAGCGAAGCTGTAAACTGTCACAGCCGGGCGCCCACACTCACAATGATGGCGCCATGAAGAGGAGGGGGAGAAAACGGAGGCTTCGGGCGGCCACATCGCTGGACCATGGGACAGGTGAATGGCTGTTTATTAAAAGTCAGCAGCGATACTTTTTGTAGCTGCTGACTTTTAATAAACTCAAAAACCAGCGGAACTCCGCTTTAAGATGAAAAAACACCTGGCAGTCACCGGCCCCCCAGTTTTACTTACCTGAGCCCCTTCATCTCCTCGGCGGGGACGCGCTGTCCCTCTCTCCATGGGGTCCCGGCTCTTGATTGGATAGATTGATAGCTCCCGCTGCTGTCAATCATATCCAATGATGCGGGCGCCGGGGGGGCGAGGCCGAGTCCGGCATCCGTGTCTGTGGACGCAAATGCTGGACTCGGGAGCGCACCCGCAAGGTACCCCTCTTGGGAGATCGCTTCTCCTAGGGGGTTGTCTGATGCGGGGAGGAATCGCGAGAGCCGCCGGGGGAACCCAGAAGAGGATGTTTGGGGCCACTCTGTGCAAAACGAGCTGCACAGTGGAGGTAAGAAGGATATGTTTGTTATTTAAAAAATATAAAAAACGATCCTTTACAATCACTTTGTCTACCTTAAAGTGGAACTATACTGCATCTGAGCACTACAAACCAAAAATTCTATTTAAATAATTTTTAATATTGAAAGCAAACTTCCCCATTCATCCATGTCTCCATGCTTTATTTTGTTAAGAAATCACTTTTAAAAACACCCCCATAGCATTTTCTGGTGGAAGCCATCTTGAGTAAGGGCAGATGATTCATGTAGCATTTAATCCCTCTGCCCTTATACAGAGAGGAGGGTGCACTTAGCTCTCCTCCCCTCCTGAAGACTCTTGGGATGTATGACATTTGCCTAGGCCTGGAAACTAAATATGATATACCTTCCTATCTATATCCTAATGCTAGAAACATAAGTATTAAAATTAGTCAATGCTGATTAAGAGAGTGAAGTTCCATTTTAAACACTGATGACTATGACATATATAAGGTTAGTGTCGCACTAGTCTACCTCGATGTGGGGTATGAGGAGGGTGGGGGTGTGATGTAGAGTAGTGAGTGGCAGGCTAGGAGAAGAAGATGGGGCCAGGGAAGGGAGAAACAAGAAAAAAAGAAAGAAGAAAAAGCATACAGAAAGAAAACAAGAAATTAAAAAAAACAAATGAAGAAACTAAACTGAAGTTAAGAATCCTAAATAAGCTTCTTAAAGAAACTTGCTTCTTCTTAATCCCTTGAAAACAGTGCTGGAAATGAAGGCAAGCTTGTAGTACATAGGATTGTGACAAATCCGGGATGGGAAGATCCTGCCTTCTAAGAGACACAATCAAAAAAAGCAAGAGGCATTTTTGTCATTAGCTACTCCACAACTCAGCCCCTCCAGCTTCCAGGTGACCTCCAAGTCAAGCTGGCACTGTAAGAACAAGCCTAGATTGAAATACACACTACAAAGTAGACCCCAAGTGCCCTGCGGGGCAAGTCTGATCGTTCTGTCTACTGGGACTGGGCCACTGCTTGGAGCCACTGTCCCATAAGTATGATGGGGTTCTGGCAAACTATTGGTCCCAAATACAGGATTAGTTCTGGATGTTTCTTCTGTAGAAGTAAACAAGAATTTTCAGAACAGCAGAGAAATCCAATCTTCCACATTATATAGTCCAATAACAATGCCAGATGTAAACAAAATAAAGTGCAAAAAGACGTTGAATTAATCCAAGGACCCACCCATGTATTGTCCTAATACCTACAGTATATAGCTGTTCTGTGGACACTAGGAATATTGTGGACTAGATCTCACTGAATTTCGGTCAGTCTTGAGTGTAATTCTGAGATGTGTTCCTGGATCTCGATTGCCTAATCCTTTTGTTAAGAGCATCTTGGTGAGGTATAGATTGGAGGTCCTCCAGCAGTTTGAGCCAATTTGGGATATCTATGTTTTTAGTGTCCAGAAAGAAGAACAGCGCAAGTAATTGTGTAGGAAAAAACAGATGAAAGTGCTTTTCAAACCTACAGGTGAATAGTATGGCCCTATCGGTAAAAGACCCTGGTAGCCTGTTTGCATTCCAGGATAGGTAGCTTTCTCAGATCGAGTGTGTGTTAATAAAGTGAAAGGTGGCCCTATCAAAATTAATGGATTATTTTCTGTCATGCTTTTCTCATTAGTTTTTCTGCCTAGTAGTGGACTTTACTGAGGACATCTCTGGGTCACTGCAATCCTGCGACTTAGGGCCAGCCACTTGGAACCAAGTTCCAGCTCTGCATCAAGTTTCTTGTCCACTTTAGCATTAGAACTGGCCATACATGAGTCATAATTTTCATTCAGCCAGCAGGGTGAAAGAAAGAAAATGACTTGATTCTCCCATACACACCCACTGTAATGCCCTGTACACACGGTCGGACATTGATCGGACATTCCGACAACAAAATCCATGGATTTCTTCCGACGGATGTTGGCTCAAACTTGTTTTCCATACACACGGTCACACAAAGTTGTCGGAAAATCTGATCGTCCTGAACGCGGTGACGTAAAACACGTACGTCGGGACTATAAACAGGGCAGTAGCCAATAGCTTTCGTCTCTTAATTTATTCTGAGCATGCGTGGCATTTTGTACGTCGGATTTGTGCACACACGATCGGAATTTCTGACAACGGATTTTGTTGTCGGAAAATTTTATAGCAAGCTCCCAAACTTTGTATGTCGGAAATTCCTATGGAAAATGTGTGATGGAGCCTACACACGGTCAGAATTTCCGACAACATGGTCCTAGCACACATTTTCCATCGGAAAATCCTATCGTGTGTACAGGGCATTAGTATAGACTGATGAGCACTGCCGGCTATAGCTCGCGGCACTGCTTGAGAGATAATTTCCAACAGGCTGGTTGTATACAAGTCAATCAATGGATTGACTTATGTACAACCTGTCTGCCCATACATGGATCGAAATTTCGACATCATCCCAAAACTGCATGATTCTACCTGTATGAGCTCCGCTCCGGGTGCTCAGCTGATTCCTCTGCCCTGTTCTGTCTCCGGCTCATAGCTTCAGTGGGCGGGGCTGAGCCCTCCCACTGACGTCAGACAGGGAGTAGATGGAGAGAGAAGACACAGAGCGCCAAACCGCCTATAATCAGCTGAGCGGCGGGAGCTGAGCTCATACAGGTACAATCGTGCAGTATTTTTACAGAACACAGGCACAGGAAAACTTCTGATAATGGTGCAGAGAGGATGGGATGCTGTAATAGAAGATATGAGAACACGTAGAGCAGCAGGACCAGGGGGGGGGGCGGGCACATTGTACGAGCAGAGAGGGGAGGGAGGAGGTAGAAAGACAGACACAGGAATCACGCATCAGACCACGGTATCAGGGGTTCAGCAGCCATGATTATCGTGGTCTGTTTGCAGAGGGGAGGGCATAGCTAGGCAGGATCAGCCAGGTATTTCAGGTGATAAAAGGGGTCCAAATGACACAGCCCAAGCACTGTGCTGTATAACATGCTTTAAGGGAATGGGATCTGTATTATTTTTTTTTTTTGTGGGTTAACAAACGCTTTAAGTATGGTGGTGACCATACCCTTTAAATCTATGCTGATAGTAGCTTCTGGGATGCCTCACAATTGTACATTGTTTCGCCAGCTTCCGTTTAGTATTCATACTTTGAAATAACAGGCTTTTTGTACGTGAGACACAGCAATGAACTCTCTTTAATAGAATGGAGAAAACATTTCCTATGATTTTATTAAAAGCACAAAACATTTGCATGAGCAAAATATATAACCAAGAGTAAAATAAACACTGAAAAAGTAGATGTGTCTGCATTAATTGAGCAATTGGTTGGAAACAATACTCCCAAACTTAATCTGGGTCTTAGGCAAAGTAAATTCAAAACGGCTAGCTTAGAAAGAAGATTTGTATCCATAGCAATAAACATGCTTTCTCATGATTTTTTAACAAACAGAAAGGTAAAAGCAATGCATTCTGGCTCAAAAGGTTTCCACCAAAAGATAAGGGTAAGAGAGCTCATAGCAGGAATGAAGAATAAAAGGATCCCTTTGTACTAGTAAATGGGTTTTCTTCCAATGGGCTATTGCTGTCCTACCTCAGCCAAAAAAAAATTCATTTTCCAGTTTTGCATAGAGTGAGCAGGTGAGATCTTGTGTATTTTATCACTGTATGAATGGAAAAGGGTTAGAGGCGACGTAATGGATTACTGTAGTTTGTATTTGCCTATTCCACACGCAATGGTCTTTGTAAACCTAACTCTTGCCCACTCTATCCAAAGAGTTGAGTTCTAGAGTTATTTTGCAGGTTTTTGGAGGTTCTCTTCCCTGTATGGTATTCAGTTCTTTTTCAAAACAGACCCAGTTCAGCATTACTAACAGAGCTATAGAATCATACTCCCATACTGTACGAAGACCAGTCAAAATCAAGAGGTGGCAGCCTTCTATAATATATTTTCTACTTGTCTATTTTTCAAAAATTATATAACTGAATTTTACTGTAATTTAAAGCTCTTGCTGTACCACACTTTAACCTCAATAAAAAAAGTTTGTAAACAAAAAAGTAATAAGATGTTTGACCTGCTGTGTCAGTTTTACAGCAATGCCCGTGTACGCATGCCCTTAAAAAATTTAGTGTCTGTACCCCTTTCTCTCAATACATCATCCTATAGCTGCTACTGCTGTAGGAGAGTGGAAAGAAGCTTGCACAGCCGGCATCAGTGGGAATCTTATAGGGCAGGGAAAGAGAGCATCATCATTGAACCTCATCATTTTTATTTTATTTTTCTTAAGTCCGCAGTGGTGCAAAACCTAGAACGAAAAACACGTAAGTGAACAAAAAAACATGCATGTGAAACACACACTAAAAAGTGCACTTAAGGGTGTGCTATAGTCCACTCCCAAAGGGGTAGGACCTCTACCCTGACCCGCGGGGCGCAAGGCTCCTGATGGGACATAGGTTTACATGGTCTGCCTAGCCAGAAGGTCTGGCAGACCCCGTTCTTCCAGGACAGCCAAAGCCATCCTCGAATACTAGGTCAGGGGAGCTCTCCCGAAGAGAGACCCCCCCAGAGGCAGGGGAGGAAGGAACCTGATGGCCACACATCCTTCCCCTAGATGTCAGGGTAAGGACTCACACACTTCATCCATGAGAAAACACACACAAAAGTGATAGGTGGCAAAAGTAATGCACTGGCAGGGCCCTGAGGCCTGGTAGACTAAAATTGCCCAGGACTTTAGCCAAAAGGCTCAGCCCATGAGGTGTAGCGCAGAAAGAAAGCAAATTTGGTGACTGTGACCATGTGCCTTTTCACACTGTGAGGTCCTACACCCAAGTGTTACTAAGACCACCCCTAGGGCAATCACTCCCAGGGGGCACAGACACTGTGGACCTTCTGCCTTCCCAGTCCATGGCCAGACAAGGTAGGGAGATAATGGACTCTTCCAGCTTTCCTGGAGGAATTACTCCCATGCCCCAACTGCCTGTGGGTGCCCTGGTTTCTGTTCCAGTCGGTACTAACCTCCCTGCTTCACTGGTTTTTATTAAGAATTTTTATTAAAAAAAAGTAACTCTCAACAGGTACATTGACTACAAATATTGGACAATAAATTGTGCATCAGAAAACAAAAAATCTTAACATAGAAAAACATCATATGGTCAATATATATAACTCTATGCCCAGACCGCTTAACAGCCCAAACTTGGGCACAACAAAAATATACCTTCTCCTGCCCAATCGCATTTAATCTCTCCCCCAACCACTAGTCACAGGGGGGAGGAGATGGGGATGGTGCTGCAGTGTACTTACAGATAATCAATGCCTCTGCTAGGGCCCTATGAATGGGGAACCAGTGGGAAGGAGCAGCAGCGTCTCAGTTATCCTCATCCCGTAGCATATTCCCTATGTAGCGAAATGGGCACATAATGTAATATACTTAATTTGGCTGAGAGGCTTGGTACTACCCTTCCAAGCCCCCATCACTCCAGCAGGTTTGCATAGCCACCACCCCAACCTTGGTCAGGTCAGGATAATAGCATAAAATCTCCACTGGATCACTGATAAGAACAGATACTACACTTGATCTTAGCCAAAAGGCCTCATCATTAGACACCATCATTGGCTTCTTATTTCCCTTGGAGGTTAGGCTGAACTGGGGACTCTGGCACCATCATCTTACCATGCAAAACAAAAATATCTTAGTGAGAAAAAAATACCTGCACTAGTGAACAAATCATATAAGTAACATTAAGCCAAAAAATCAAAGTGAGACAGCAGCAGTCAAAAATATTGCACATAACAATATAAAGTAATATAAAGTAAGTAAAAAATTGATGCGCTATAGTGCATATAGTGAATATTAAATCAGCTAATCACTATAAACCATATAATCAAAGTGCAATAAAGTGCAAACATAATCCAAAAGAATTTTTTTTTCTCATAACATATAAATATATTGTGCAAAGGCTCCTGTAAAGAAAAAAATACTATATATAGCAAATATGTGAGTCCGTGTAAATGTAAGAATAAATTGTGCAAAGTCCCATGGAAAAATATAGTGTGATCAGGAAAAGTCCCAACAACCAATCAGTTTATAAGATGTAATTCATTCCGGATAGGCTCTGAACAATCACCATTCAACAGTGCACTATGCCTGTGCAGAGAGTTGTCATCCCATAACAAGAAGTACTGAACCAGGAACTTCATGGCAGAATCACAATGATTTTTTAATGAAAAATATTGAATTTTGAATATATTGAATTGAAAAAATAATCATATATTGAATTGAAAAAATAATCAAATATTGAATTGAAAAAATAATTATATATTGATATAGTGAAAAAAAATACTGAAATCATCAAATGACATGTTAGAATTTATAATGAGATTTTAGTAATTGGTTTTATATGCACTTTTGAGCGTAATTTGTGTACAGTATTTCTGCCCCTTAGCACCTAAAATGCAAATCACTATCTTTGACATGGATGTAAAATGTAACTTTTGTTCTTTTGCTTCTCCGGTTTGTTTACATTTTGCATGCATTCCTGCCTAACTCATGGGAACAGGGATATCATTAAAATAATAAAATAAAATAACAACATACAGGGTCTCTTTTATGGCATGCGGCCATCTTATGTTCTTTCTTATAAAGGACACATCAGTAAGGAGTCTATACCACAGAGCTGTACTGCCTAAAGGCTTTGGAGAAACACTCTGATGAGATATTTGTATATTCTATGTCTAGAATTCCCTTATGATTGTATACTTTAAAACAATGTCGCATTTCATAGTCTTTTACCCTGAGAACTGAAAGTATAGCAAACTCACATAAAGTAAGACCTAAAGTGCAAAACTGGTTCAAAAGTAAGGTCTTGTTCACACAGGGCGATGACATGCGTGCCTTGTGCAGGGTCGTGTTTTGCTGGCATGGGGATGCACAGGTATTGCGTGCATCCCGTGCCGCCAGTCCCATTGTTGTCTATTGGGATGCAGTGGCTGCATGGACACAGTTGCCGTGTCCCAATATGACATCCATGCGGATCCGGGTCTATGGCCCCCAAACTCACTCTGGGTGAGTTCAGGGGCATGCACCCGCACCTACACAGATGTCATATTGGGATACAGCGGCTGTGTCGCTTTAGACATGAATGGGACTAACCGTATGGGGATGCACAGGTGTCTCCTGCGCGGCGGCATGGATGTGATTGCCCAAAGTAAACAAGGCTTAAAGAGAACCATGGACAGGTAGATTCTCTTCCATCCTCTGCTCACCTCCATAACAAAGTGGACTTGACCCAATCACAGGCAAACATTCCTGATTGCATTATCTCCAAGAGCCAAGGAGTGCTTCTGACTCCTGAAGATGCTAATTATCACCACCTAAAACTGTTTGGATGGTCGTGCAATGTCCAACTACTATTGAGCAACACCACTATGACTGTAAAAAAGGAAATGCAGCTCACAAACACTCTTGCTCTGGAGTGACACCGCCCTAGTAAGAACTGGTTCCAGGTGCTGGCTTTGCTGGTTTGCAGTGAGGTAGAAAGAAATCCTGGATAGCCGCACTCTGGGATAAGGACATCTTTATTTCAATAAAATCCAACAATACAGTCAATTGCAGAGACGTACAGTGTGGTAGACTGCTAACGCGTTTCACATCATTTGGATGCTCATTCTTAGCTAGAGAGGGATAGTAGTAGTGTGGTATAAATAGAAAAGTGAAAACATTAAAAGGGGGGGCAGGGTATGCATGCCAGTAAAACAACCAATCACCGCGCTGCATAGCAAACCCACCCTCTCAGTGTGATGAAAACAATACTGATCCCATTATAAAAACCTACACCTGCAAAAAGAGGAGAGAAAACATCCATTGTTAACCTAACCAAAATGCATAAAGAGAAATATAAGTAGACAAAACTGTCATGCCAATAAAAATCAGCACAAACTCATAAAAATAACTGAAAAAAAGAGAAAAGAAAAGGTAGGTATTGGATGCTAAAACCCTCCATAGCAGGTGAAGCCACAACAATGGAACAAACTTGAGTAGTTGGGAGTGCTAAAAAAGTGTTAAACCATAAAGTCGTGTAACCACAAGGTACTCTGCTCACACATTTGCAAACAAAAAATACACAAAAAATATATGTATGTACATAGACCTAAATAGGACATGCATAAATGTGTGACAGCGCAGTCCCGACATAGCGTACATAAACACTCCAAAGCACTCTCGCAACCCTAAAACAGCAAATGTGCATAAGCAGTTTAGATGAAATATACACACATTTTCATGAGATCAAAGTACAAGCATATTAGACATAAGATCAGCGTGTATGTACATTAAACATGAAATTAGAGATTTATGCATATTACTCCTCCAACTCCTCCAATCATTCTTAACCACTATGACTGTAATGTATGTCCTGTTTCATGATACTTCCATACCATAGGGTTCAACCAGCTATGGTATGGGGAAGGCTCCTTCACATTCTATGGACAGCAATGATTAAACAAGCAAATACTGGTGTGCATCAAACCAGATGTTTCACTTGATGGCAACATTACCAAACTCAGGCTCACTTATTTCGGACATGCCATGTGATCAAACTAACTGGAGGAGTCAATTATGCTTGGATTGGTCAGTGGCAAAGGGCTCTAAAGAACACAATCATAAGACTACATAAAAGCTGCCGACACCAGCCAGAACATGTAATAACTAATAGAAGTGGTACAAGATCAGGAAATGTGGAGAGAGAGCCGGCCCACAGAATTATTTAGAGTCAGACATACTGTAGTTCATCATCATCAGAGGTTCAACAGCCTGATCATTGCAAATGATGCTAACATCATGGGTACCACCTATAATCATGATGTTTATGGACAACCTAGGCCTTCATTTAAAAGTCTACACCCAAGTCCAATATTTCAGTTAAGCCTCATACACGATAAGAATATCGGACAAATGATCATCCATTTTTTTATTGCATGCTAGTCTCATATCGAAACCCAATAGGTTACTAAAGTTACGAAAATTCTATGACAGAATAAGATTTCGGAAGTGGTGTAATGTATTGTATTGTAATGTATTCTTACATTTCTGAGCATGCCTAGCTCTTGGTCACACAATTTTTTTTGTACTAATTACATAAAAAATAATTTGTTCTGTTAATGTACGTTATTTTCCTGTTTGTCCCTTCGAATAATTTTGCATGAACTGTTGTGATCGGCTCTCAAAAGCTGTGTACTATCAATCAGATTATGGAACGGCTGCTCCAAAAGTGGTATTTTTCATCCAATTTTCTCATTGTGTGTTTTAGGCTTTAGGGATAAACAATAAGAAGTTAAATCACACTGTGGCCTCCTATATTTGTTTGTAAAAATCTTTTAGCACATTTTTAGCAACTGGACAACCTTGCAGCTCTTCCAAAAAAAAAAAAAAGCCTTGCGATCATTAAACAATGTTTCCTGTAACCTCCACGTCTACCAAGCTAAGCGCACTATCTTGAACTTTCTTTGTGGTGGTACACGGTTGCCACTTTCCTTTGGATACAAACCACCGGTTTACCAAGGGAGAAAATCTTAATGGGGCTCCCAAACATGATGTGACCTTTACCATACTGTCCATTCTGCTTCCTACTCTGGTCCGAAAGAGAAACTATGATTTCTGTAAATTTTATATTATTATTATTTCTGTCAATTTCATATTATTTGTATTATTTTTTGATTCAGATAACTTTTTATTGTGATTTTGCAATTTGATAGTAGGTAACAACCAACCTTGACATTCACAATTCAGTCAGGTTCTGCATATAGGAGTCTGTTATGTCCCCACAGTTGGCAATATATACCGCTGACACAAGTATAGCAATCAATATGAGTATAAAACCAAGAGAACCTGTGCTGTCCAAAAATCTCTCCGGTGTAAACAAAACTAAACACGTGACCTGGGTTTCAATAAAAGATATTAGACTATACTATATAATCTGTACGGTCTTTAATTTGCACAGAAACAACATCAGCTCTGTATATTTGGCATTTGGCTAGGGGTATCTCTCTGTTCCCTGACAAAGGCTATTATACGCCATGTAACCTGCTTTCCAGTTATGAGAGTAACCTATGTAGTACAAGGGAGGGTGTTGCCAGCCACATGTCCCATAATTTCTTGAATTTTGTTGAGCAGTTCCTGTCCTGAAAAGGGAATTTCTCTCTAGCAAAAGTGTTGACTTGATTTCTCCATTCATCAAGTGTTGGGGGATATAGGGACATTCACTTTTGTGCAATTAATTTACGAGCGTGGAATAACAATCTGATGATGGCCAGTATCTGTGAAGTTTGGGGCAACGCCATAACATATCCATTTGCGGCGCGTGCCCGCTGCCCCATCTGCACTGTGATTCGGTACAGCACAAGTTGGTCAGCAGGTCCCAGCCAATGATTTAGGGCCAGGATTTACTGATGGACTTAGCGAATCACAGTACAGAGCCCTGTGATTACTAACAGCACAGGGCTCTGTACACGGAACAATGATGTGGCTGTTTTTTCCTCCCTACAAAGCAGAAAGAAAAATCAGCCCCATAAAATTAGTAAAAGCAGCACTTTTTGCACATTGTTAGGCACACAGTTAACCCCTTGATTGCCCCTAGATGTTAACCCCTCCCCAGCCAGTGTCAATAGTACAGTGACAGTGTATAGTTTTAGCACTGATCACTGTATTAGTGTAATTGGTGATGTCAGTGTCAGTTAGGGCCCTTTCACACTGGGGCGGTTGGCAGGCGCTATTGCGCTAATAATAGCGCCTGCAAACCGACCCGAAAAAGCCGCTGCTGTCTCTCCAGTGTGAAAGCCCCAAGGGCTTTCACACTTTAGCGGTGCGCTAGCAGGACGGGAAAAAAAGTCCTGCTAGCAGCATCTTCGGAGCGGAGTATATGCCGCTCCTTCACCGCTCCTGCCTACTGAAATCAGAGGGGCAGCGTGGCTATACCGCCAGCAAATCGCTTTCCGATGGTTTTTAACCCTTTCTCGGCCCCTATCGGGGGGTAAAACTGCCCCGCTAGCGGCCGAATACCAACGGTAAAGTGCCGCTTACAATAGCGGCGCTTTACCGCCGACGCCGCCCCCACCCTAGTGTGAAAGGGCCCTTAGGCAGTTCCCACCCAGTGTCAGTTAGTGTCAGAGTCCCACTATAAGTCGCTGATCACCACCATTACTAGTATGAAAATAAATAAATAAATAAAAAATTCAGTATACGTATATACCATAATTTGTAGGCGCTAGAACTTTCACGCAAACCGATCAATATACACTTATTGGGATTTTTTTTACGAAAGACATGTAGCAGAATACATTTTGGCCCAAATTTATGAAGAATTTTTATTTTATATTGGATATGTTTCATAGCAGAAAGTAAAAAATAATGTTTTTTTTAAAAAAGCGATTTTTTTTTAATCTATATAGTATAAAATAAACAACCCAGTGGTGATCAAATACCACCAAAAGAAAGTTCTATTTGTGTAAAAAATATCATATAAATTTCATTTGCATACAGTGTTGCGTGACTGCGCAATTACCAGTCAAAGCAGCGCAGTGCCGAATAGCAAAAAATGCTCTACTCATGAAGGGGTAAAACCTTCCAGAGGTCAAGTGGATATGAATTAAATCTGCTGGACTATTACATTTAGTGCAAATAGGGTTTTTCATACAATTCCACTGAAATAATTTCTCTAGCATCTGATACGTTCTATGTAATATGAACAATTATAAGTCTATGGGGTAGATTTACTAAAACTGGAGCACTCAGAATCCGGTGCAGCTGTGCATGGTAGCCAATTAGCTTCTAACTTCAGTTTTTTCCATTAAGCTTTGACAATAAAACCTGTAAGCTGATTGATTTCTATGCAGTTACACCAGATTTTGCACGCTCCAGTTTTAGTAAATAACCCCCTACGTGTAGGAGACAGGGAGATTAGCTGTAGTGTGGATAATGCTGCTTCCCACAATTCCTCTGAAATTGGGCCTAGATCTTCTGCCCATCCCTCTCTGGCTTAAAATAAACTGCACCATGGAATTTGTTATGAACTATACCATATATCTGGTGTCACAACATGATAAAACACTAGTATAAGGTAAGGTTTGAAGCTGTATCACATGGGTACATGTTTACATCTGAATAGAATGCCTTACCTGTAGATATTGAAAAAATCTTTGGTGCGGGATGTTAAATTTAGAATGTAATTGTTTAAACACCTTTAGGGTCGGTTCACACTGGGGGCAACACGACTTCAGCGCGACTTTGTACCGCGACTTCAACGCGGCTTCAGCGCGACTTCAGCAAATTACAAGGCGACTTGAAGTCGCCTCCATGACAGGCGACTTCGCCTGTGGCCAATCAGCTCTCTGGGAGGGAGGGGGGGAGGGAGGGGTTTTCCCTGGAAAGTCGCTTGACTTTACAGAGAGATCCGACTTGGAGGCGACTTCCATTGATTTCTATGGTACAGGTCGCCTACCAAGTCGGATCAAAGTAGTACAGGGAGTACGCTCTGAAGTCGGAGCGACTTCAGTAGCGTCTATTAAGACGCTAGCGTTCACTCCCATTGAAACTATTTCTGGGGCGACTTGGGGCGACTTGAGGGCGTACAAGTCGGATCCCAAGTCGCCCCAGTGTGAACCGAGGGTAATAGTACCATTCTCATAAAGTTGGGAGAGAGATTTAAACAGCTATTTAATTCATTTTTAATATTCAAAGCAAACTCACCCATCCAAGCATGTCTCCATTTATTTTTTTAGCTGAGAAATCACTTAGCGAAACACCCCCTAGCTTTTCTGGCCATGGCCATCCTAAGTAAGGGCAGATAAACTATGTAGCATTTACGTCCACTAATCCATCTACCCTTAGCTCAGGCATGCAGGCAGGAGGGTGTAGTTAGGTGAAGACTAGGCATGGAAACCAGAAACTAAACTAAAGAAATGTAAAAAACTGTTTAAAACAAGTAAATAGGATAGGATTCAAAATAGTCAATGTTGATTGAGAGAGCAAAGTTTCACCTTAACCACTTAAGGACCAGCCTCGTTTTGGATTTTAGGTGTTTACATGTTTAAAACAGGTTTTTTTTGCTAGAAAATTACTTAGAACCCCCAAACATTATATATTGTTTTTTTTTCTAACACCCTAGAGAATAAAATGGCAGTCAATGCAATACTTTTTTTTGGACCGTATTTGTGCAGCGGTCTTATAAGCGCACTTTTTTTGGAAAAAATTCACTTTTTATAAAAAAATAAGACAACAGTAAAGTTAGCCCAATTTTTTTTTATATTGTGAAAGGTAATGTTATGCCAAGTAAATTGATACCCAACATGTCACGCTCGTGGAATAGCGTCAAACTTTTACCCTCAAAAATCTCCATAGGCGACATTTAAAAAATTCTACAGGTTGCATGTTTTGCGTTACAGAGGAGGTCTAGGGCTAGAATTATTGCTCTCGCTCTACCGGTCGCGTCGATACCTCACATATGTGGTTTGACCACCGTTTTCATATGTGGGCGTTACTCACGTATGCGTTCGCTTCTGCGCACGAGTTCGCCGGGACGGGGGTTTTTTTTTTTTATTTTTTTAGTTTTTATTATTTATTTTACATTATTTTATTTATTTTTACACTGTTTAAAAAAAAAAAAATTGTGTCACTTTTATTCCTATTACAAGGAATGTAAACATCCCTTGTAATAGAAAAAAGCATGGCAGGACCTCTTAAATATGAGATCTGGGGTCAAAAAGACCTCAGATCTCATATTTACACTAAAATACAATAAAAAAAAAAAAAAAGTCATTTAAAAAAATGACATTGAAAAAAATGTGCCTTTAAGAGGCGTGGGCGGAAGTGACGTTTTGACGTCGCTTCCGCCCAGCAGTGTCATGGAGACGAGTGGGCGCCATCTTAGCCTCACTCGTCTCCAGGCACAGAAGGGAGACGGACGCGATCGCCTCCGCCGCTACAGACGGCTCCGGTAAGCGGCGGAGGCCCCTCCCCCGCCACCGATAAAAGTGATCTTGCGGCGAATCCGCCGCAGGGACCACTTTTATCTGAATGCCGACCGCCGCATGAAAACGGGGATATCGGGGTTATGGCAGCTAGGTGCTGCCATAACAACGATATCCGCCGCCAAAGTTTGGACGTACATCGGTGTGTGGCGGTCGACAAGTGGTTAACCACTTGCCCACCAGCTCACGCAGATTCCATTTCCTCACTATGTTCCTCACAGTGGACGCTGACAGCTTATATCTCTGCGATAACTTTTTGTAGCCTTCACCTAAACCATAATGTAGAACAATCTTTGTTTTCAGGTCATTTGAGAGTTGTTTTGAGGCCCCCATGTTGCCACTCTTCAGAGGAGAGTCAAAGGGAACAACAACTTGCAATTGGCCACCTTAAATACCTTTTCTCATGATTGGATGCACCTGTCTATGAAGTTCAAGGCTTAATGAGCTCACCAAACCAATTGTGTGTTCCAATTAATCAGTGCTAAGTAGTTACAGGTATTCAAATCAACAAAATGACAAGGGTGCCCAAATTTATGCTCTCATTGGGAGCCGATCGGCAGACCTTTTTCAGTCATTCCATTTCGACAGAAGCTGGCTGAACGGCCGGCTTCGGTCGGACCGACTCCGGTACACATGGGCTGAATGTTGGCCGGTTTCTATTGCCAGCTGACATTTGGCCCATGTGTACTAGGCCTGAGTTTTCATAGCTTGTTCTATTTTATCTGGAAGGATACAGGTAAGGTAGTGCACATATGTTTTCATGCACCTGGATTCTAAATGAGCAAAAAGGGGGCAGTTTCCAAGTATTGTCAATAATACACACCGTATCGGGTCGCTCATACGTTCCTCATCCCAGCCCGCTAATTGTTGAAGTTGGGAGGCTAAAAAATATAACTTAGCACATGGACTTGCCAGGCCCTCTGTATTACAATTTTTTAAATGGAACTCCATTTTTTACAGTTTTAGGTAGAGTGGGAAGTATTATTATTATTACAGAGAACTTATATAGCGCCAACAGTTTGCGCAGCACTTTACAAAATGGAAGTATGAGAACGTCTGCCATGTTTTTATGTCTGTCAGCAATTGGGGAGAGTCGTGCCTACTATTTGTTTTCAGAACCAAGTCAATGTAGACAAAGTGAGGGGAAATGGACAGGAGTAGAGTAGATATCGTCCATATGTATTTCGGTGACCACTGTCAAAGGTAGTATTTCCCCTTAGCTTTGGAAAGATTTCCACTTATTTCCATTACTATGAGTAAGGCTTGCCATACATATATAGATTTCTCTCATTCAGCCTGTGGACTGAACAAGAGAAATCTAATATAGACCCAATCCTCCATCTACGCTAATCATTGCACCCGTTGCTGCCTAAATACAGGAACACTGACTGCATCTGTGGATGTAGCCACTGTTCGGCTGACAAATTAAATGGATCCTTCTATTTTTCAACTGAAGTTTGACAAGCTGAATGGTGCCAAAAGGGCCACCAATGGCACAAATTTCAGCCAATTCAGCAGGAATCAGATGAAATTTAGGCTGTGTATGGCCGGCCTAATTGAACTGAAATTGGGTTTGAAACTGAAACAAATTAAAAAAAAACAATGGGGACATAAACAGTAATAAGAATCTGACAGAGGTTCTAACCCATCCCCACTTTATCTACAACCAGATAAAAAGATTAGGCTAGACTTCTACTTTATCTGATTACATTTGTAAACCAAATGATTACATTTTTGTTTTACAAATAAAAATTTAATACAGCACCAATAACACCGGTATTACATGGACTACCTAAAGAGACAGAACAGTAAAAGCTGTTTACTTTCAGACTGTCTCTCTCTAATTGAAAGTCCACTTAGTCCTGTGCCACTTGTTGCAGATATAGTACACCAGAACAGAATGACTGCTGCATGTGTTTGTACAGTAGCTTGGCTTGTACTAGCTAATTAAGTGTGTGGTTGTATCATCCTGTATAGGAGGAAGTTATTAACATATTAGGTCCAAAATAACATTCATCCTCCAGATCATTCATTCACGTATGAGCATATTAAAAATCCTGTAGCTAACACTTCATCTGCAACACAACATACTCCAGATGTTCTTCAAAGACAGAAATCTTTATTGGATACGTCAAAGCCTTACTGGATCAACAAAAATCTAAGCATGCAACACAGAATACTAGAAGTAATAAGTGGAAGCTGTGTAATAACTACTGCTGCACCTACAGTATGTAATCAGTCTTTATTTCAGCTATGCTATGTTTAGTACATGGCTGACATGGCTCATTATATTTTGTTTATGCTCAAAGGAACTATGAAACATCAGACATACCTCTGCTGATAACGTTACATTCCACCACAGCAGACAAAGGGTGTCACCGTCCCTTTGTGTCACTGCTCTGGATGTTTGCAGGTTAGATTTTTCTTTTGGCTGTTATGCAAAATCTCAAAGTATTTCTGAAGAAATTCTACTTCTTGTTCACAGTACAACCAGCTGGATTCACACTTTTTTGCAACAGTGGGTAGGGTAAAAAAAACCTTCAAGCATAGGGTTCGGAGCACATTCACAACTGCACATGCGTTAATGCGCACTTGCATTCTGGCAGCGTACTACAACATACTAAAAATACAGCTGCCCTATTTTCTGCAAAGCAGTGCACCACATATGTATTGTGGTGGGCTGCAGCACAGGGGAGTTACTATCTATTGTACATGTGCAATGGGGTACACTGTGTATTTGTGAGGGTGATCCAATAAAGCCCTTGCAAAATGTTTGTGACAGCATGGCCATAGGTATGGAAACAGTAGGAAATTAAACCAAGTCAATGTTGGCATACACAGACACGCCAGAGTGCTTAAAGTAAGGCCAAAGTGTGCATATATCTTTGCGTGCACCACCCCCTACTCACCCCAAACCTGTCACAGGTGGCTAGGACACTGTTAGCTACAAAGCATCGCTGCTTGTTAGGACAATGTCAACTGCGCAGTGTCATCGGTTCCTAGGATACTGTCAGCTACACAGTGTCACTGGTTGCTAGGAAGCCATCAGCTACACAGTGTCACTGGTTGCAAGGACACCATTGACTACACAGCGTCACCAATGGCTAGAATACTGTTAAGAAACCGTGTTACTGGTTGCTAGGACGCTACCAGATGCATAGCATCACTGATTGCTGGGAGGCTGTCAGCTACACAGCATCAGTGGTTGCTAGTATGTTGCTGGCTACACAGCTCCAGTGGTTGCTAAGATGCTGTTGGCTACAAAGTGTCACTGGTTGCTGGGACGCTGTTGGCTAAGCAGTGTCACTGGTTGCTAGAACATTGTTAGCTACACAGCATTAATAACGGCTAGGATGCTGTCATCTACACAGCATTACTGGTTGCTAGGACACTGTTGGCTACACAGTATCACTGGTTGCTAGGGCACTGTTGGCTGCACATTGTTACTGATTGCTAGGATGCCATTGGCTGCACAACTTCACTGGCTTTAGGACACTGTTGGCTACACAACGTCAGTACTTGCTAGGAGGCTAAAGGGTACACAGCATCACTGGATGCTAGGACTTTGTTGACTAAACCGTGTCACTTGTTGATTGTCAGTTGCACAGTGTCACTGGTTAATAGGATGCTGTAAGCTACACTGGGTCAATGATTGCTAGGACGCTGGTAGTTACACAGCATTACTGGTTGCTAGGACACTGTTGGTTACAATGTCACTGGTTGCTAGGACACTGTAGGCTACACAGCGTCCTAGCAACCAGTGATGCTGTGTAGCTGGGTAGCTGATAGCATCCTAGCAACCAGTGGTGCTGTGTGTCCCAGAGGCTGAACAAGCACTGAGGGCACTCCAGCCTCAGTGCTAACACCCTCCCCACCCCCCACCAGCACTCCAGCAGTGTTAGTAGCTTCAGACACGCAGTCATTCCCAAGGCTCTATGTCTGCCTTGGGAATAGAAGGCCAAGAATCCCTTGGCAGGCAAAGCCTTACAGGCTATGCTGCAATATGCACTGTATGTCCACTGAAGGGCCACTGGTTTCTGAGTCTGATCGGAAGGTTTATAGACACCGTCCATTACCATAACACATAGATGGCTGCTTTGCTGTAATGGACTGTGTACAAATACAGATCAGACTCAGAAACCAGCCTCTTCAATAGCTAAACATATCTCATTCTCAGTATGGTGTAAGGCCTTTTTCACATGGATTGCAGATTTTACCGTTCTCTGAAAGTGACCTGTGGTGCCAATACTGCCCCAGGGGGGCATCTTCTATCCCAATGGGGATTATATATTGAACGACCTCACCATAACCATGCATGGCGCATGGTTGTGGCACAGTTCCACTGACTTTAATGGGCAGGTTTGTCAGGCGGTGCTGCCTGTCAAAATCGACATTCCAAGTTAAAATTCCCACACCGCAAAGCATTGCAGCCTCAGCAATGTGAACTCACCCTTTTAGTCGCCATGTCAATATGGAGGTAGGTGGTTGGGAGGAGGTAAAAACATGAATCTACTACCAGTTTGTACTAAGCCTAATGCCGCGTACACACGGTCGGACTTTTCGTCTACAAAAGTCCGACAGCCTGTCCGACAGACTTTCGGCGGACTTGCAGCAGACTTTCTAACGAACGGACTTGCCTACACACGACCACACAAAAGTCCGACGGATTCGTACGTGATGACGTACACCGGACTAAAATAAGGAAGTTCATAGCCAGTAGCCAATAGCTGCCCTAGCATGGGTTTTTGTCCGTCGGACTAGCACACAGACGAGCGGATTTCGGGTCCGTCGTAGTTACGACGTAAAGATTTGAAGCATGTTTCAAATCTAAAGTCCGTCGGATTTGAGCCTGAAAAAGTCTGCTGAAAGTCCGGAGAAGCCCACACACGAACGGATTACCAGCCAGCTTTAGTCCGTCGGCGTCCGTTGGACTTTTGTAGACGAAAAGTCCGACCGTGTGTACACGGCATTACACTTGTCCTTTTGTGATTTCTCGTGTACGTGCAATAAACAAAATGTCTGGTTTCTAAGCCCAGTCAGTTCAGACTTATTGAGAAAGTAGAAGTAGGGATGAATAATAATCCCATCCAGACACTACAGAAATGCATCTACAAAGCAGCTGACGTGTTTCTAAGTTTGGGAAAATGTAATAAAAAGTTTTTATATGAAAGACTGATAAAGTCAAGACACTGTCCACTCATTTCAATTTGGAATGTAACAATGCGAATTGAAACAGAACTTCAGACAAAACTTCTTTCCTAGTTGTGGACAAAGCAAGGAAGGAGTACAACCTCTGCCAGGTTCCTATTGCTGTCTATGTCCTCATTGGGGACACCCACCCCACTACTTGTCCTGACACTTATCCTCAACAGGCCAAATCCAATACTAACAACTGTGACCAACCGGACAATAGGAGATATCTTCCAATCAGGACACCTGCTCTGGTGGCAACCGCTAAAGCTGGGATTTTTCCTGCTTTGGAAATTTTGTACTAACTTCCAGAACAGGAAATAAGGGGAAATCTCCCTAATGGGAGAAAGATTAGCAATAGAAAACCACTGATATAAGATGTAACCTTTTCAAATTATCCAAAATCAAATCTACACCGATCAGCCATAACATTATGACTACTGGAAGGTAAAGTGAATAACATTGATTTTCTTGTTCCAATGGCAACTGAAAGTCAGTAGGATATACTAGACAGCAAGTTGTCCCTGAAGTTGATGTGTTGAAAGCAGAAAAAATGGGCAAGCGTAAGGATTTAAGTGACTTTGGAAAAAGAAATGGCTGCACACCACAGCTGGTGCTGAGTTCTTTTATTGAAATATCGCAACGTGACACACACAGGACACTGAGAGGCTACAGATTGTTGACGTGTTTCACACAAGAAAGCTGTGCTTAAAAGGATGGTTCACCTTTACAAAAAAACTGCCTATACATATAAGAGATGTTTGTAGATTAACCACTTGCCGCCTGGCTCATGCCGATATACATCAGCAAAGTGGCACATTCCCGAAAAACGACATCTAGGTACGTCATCCCCTTTAAGAGCCGCCGGAGGCGTGCGCGCGCTGCATGGCGGGGGACCCGATGCGTGTGACCAGCCGGTGCGTTTGCCACTGGACACCCTTGATCGAAGGCATGTGAGCCAGAATGGGTAGTTGTGTGTGTAAACACACAAATCCCTGTTCTGGCAGCAGAGAGGAGACAGATTGTTTGTTCCTAGTTAGTACAAACAGCGATATGTCTTCTCCCCCAGTCAGTCCCATCCCCCCACAGTAAGGAACACTCATGAGGGAACACATTTAACCCCTTGATCGCCCCCTAGTGTTAACCCCTTCCCTACCAGTGACATTTACACAGTAATCAGTGCATTTTTATAGCACTGATCGCTATATACATATCAGTGGTCCCAAAAATGTGTCAAAAGTGTCTGATTTGTCTGCTGCAATGACGCATTACCGTTAAAATCGCAGATCACCGCCATTACTAGTAAAAAAAAAAAAAAAGTAATAAAAATGCCATAAAAATGCCATAAATCTTTTCCATAGTTTGTAGACGCTATAACTTTTGCGCAAAGCATTGAATATACGCTTATTGCGATTATTTTACCAAAAATATGTGGAAGAATATATATTGGCCTAAACTGATGAAGAAATTTGTTTTTTAAAAACTTTTTTTGGGGATATTTATTATAGCAAAAAGTAAAAGATATTGGGTTTTTTCAAAATTGTCGCCCTTTTTTTTTTTTTTATAGCGCAAAAAAAAAAAAAAAAAACGCAGAGGTGATCAAATACCACCAAAAGAAAGCTCTATTTGTGGGGAAAAAACAACGTCAATTTTGTTGGGGTACAGCGGTGCACGACCACGTAATTGTCAGTTAAAGGGACGTAGTGCTGTATCGCAAATGGCCTGGTCATTAAGCAGAAAAATCTTTCAGTCTGTAAGTGGTTAAAACAATCTGTGCAGCTCTGACTGATGAGCTTGCTATAAGTGTAGGTCATTTACATAGCTTATGAAGCCTGACTGGAATACTCCCAGGATGTTGCTAAGTGAGGCCTAGTTGTCACTGCTCACCTCCACCATCGCAGGAAAGAGTTTTTCCTCAGATTCAAACCCCCTCACATACTCTTTCTCTCCCCTGATGCAGTAGATCGGAGCTCAGCATTTGAGAGCACATTCCCATCTAAATTTAGATGTTCTTTGAAATTTGACAAATGCAAAAGATGCAGCACCATACAAAACGGTAACTATGGTGTACACTACCATACTGAACGGTATATATGGTGTATACTACTACCATACAGAACGGTAACTATGGTGTACGCTACTACCATAAAGAACTGTAACTATGATGTACGCTGCTACCATAGAGAACAGTAACTATAGTGTAGGCTACTATCATACAGGACGGTAACTATGGTGTACACTACTACCATACAGAACGGTTACTATGATGTACACTACTACCATAGAGGACTGTTACTATGATGTATATTACTACCATAGAGAACGGTAACTATGGTTTAAGCTACTATCATACCGAACGGTAACTATGGTGTACACTACTACCATACAGAATGGTAACTAGGATGTACACTACTACCATAGAGAATGGTAACTATGGTGTAAGCTACTACCATACCGAACGGTAACTATGATGTACACTACTACCATAGACAACGGTAACTATGGTGTAAGCTACTATCATACAGAACGGTAACTATGGTGTACACTACTACCATACAGAATGGTAACTATGATGTACATTACTACCACAGAAAATGATAACTATGGTGTAAGCTACTACCATACCGAACGGTAACTATGATGTACACTACTACCATAGAGAACGGTAACTATGGTGTACACTACTACCATACAAAACGGTAAATATGGTGTACACTACTACCATATAAAATGGTAACTATGGTATACACTGCTACTATACAGAACAGTATCTATGGTGTACCCTCAACAGGCCATGTTTGCAGATTTGCCTTTATCTTGCACAGGTGCTTTAAATCAGAGTCAATGGCTTGGTATTTTGGACAGCTATTTTATCTAAGAGATATTCCCAAAACATGGCCTGTTGGGGGTACTTGAAGACAGGGTTGAGAACCACTGGTGTACACTACTACCATACAGAACAGTAACTATGGTGTACACTACTACCATACAGAATGGAAACTATGGTGTACGCTACTCCCACAAAGAATAGTAACTATAGTGTATACTACTACCACACAGAATGGTAACTATGGGGTACACTACTAAAACACAGAATGTTAACTATGGTGAAAACTACTAAAACATAGTATGGTAACTATGGTGTATATGACTACCACAAAGAAAGGTAACTATGGTGTACACTACTACCACACAGAATGGTAACTATGGTGTACATTACTAAAACAGAAAGGTAACTATGGTGTACACTACTCCCACAAAGAATAGTATCTATGGTGTACACTACTACTACACAGAACGGTAATTGTACACTACTAAAACATAGAACGGTAACTATGGTGTACACTACTACCACATAGAAGAGTAGATATGGTATATAATACTACCACATAGAATAGTAACTATGGTGTACATTACTCCCATATATAAGAGTAACTATGGTGTACACTACTACCACATAGAAAAGTAACTATGGTGTACACTACTACCACATAGAAGAATAACTATGGTGTATGATACTACCACACAGAATGGTAAATATGGTGTACACTGCTATCACATAGAAAAGTAACTATGGTGTATAATACTACCAAAAAGAATGTTAACTATGTTGTATACTACTACCACATAGAAAAGTAACTATGGTGTACACTACTACCACACAGGAGGGTAAATATGGTGTATAATACTACCATATAGCAGAGTAGCTATAGTGTATAATACTACCACATATACGAGTAACTATGGTGTATAACTATGGTACTATCACATAGAAGAATAACTATGGTGTACACTACTACCACACAGAATGGTAACTATGGTGTAAATGTCTACCACATAGAACAGTAAAGCTAAAATTACACTTGCAGTTGGGGGGGATGGTAAGAACAGCCATACTTTTACTGCCCCGTAAATGCGACCTATTCAATGGAATGGGGCCATGCCATAAAGCCCCCCAATGGCATACAGACTGGGCCCCCAACATGGCAGTGTGGGCTGTCAGGGGTTAAACAGGCAATGAGGAGGCAGCATAATGCCCTCTGAAACGTGATCACCCATGGTTTGCTCTTCAGAGAACACTGTTAGTGTAAATAAGCCCTAACTTTGTTGTAAACTTTTACTGCATAGATGGGTCATTTTGGTGGGTATAGAGTACCTCCATACAGACGGGAAAGTGTGCGGTGGACTACTATAACATAACAGGTAAGTTTGGTGGGTGTAGAGTACCTCCATACAGATGGGTGAGTGTGGGGTGGAGTATTATGACATAGAAGGTAAGTTTGATGAGTATAGATTACCTACATACAGATGGGTAACTGTGGGGTGGAGTACTATGACATAACAGGTAAGTTTGGTGGGTGTAGAGTACCTCCATACAGATGAGTAAGTTTTGGATGGAGTACAATGACATAGTAGTTAAGTGTGGGGTGGAGTACTATGACATAGTAAGTAGGTGTGGGATGGAGTACTATGACATAGTAGGTAAGTGTGGGGTGGAGTACTATGACATAGTAGGCAAGTGTGGGGTGGAGTAGGTAAGTTTGGTGGGTGTAGAGTACCTCTTGACAGATGGGTAACTGTGCAGTGGAGTACTATGGCATAGTAGGTAAGTGTGGGGTAGAGTACTATGACATAGTAGGTAAGTTTGGTGGGTGTAGAGTACCTCCATACAGATGGTAAAGTGTGCGGTGGAGTATTATGGCATAACAGGTAAGTTTGGTGGGTGGAGTACTATGACATAGTAGGTAGGTGTGGGGTGGAGCACTATGACATAATAGGTAAGTTTGGGATGGAGAACTATGACATAGTAGGTAGGTTTGGGGTGGAGTTCTATGACAAAGTAGGTAGGTGTGGGGTGGAGCACTATGACATAGGAGGTAGGTGTGGGGTGGAGCACTATGACATAGTAGGTAAGTTTGGGGTGGAGTACTATGACATAGTAGGTTGGTTTGGGGTGCAGTACTATGACATAGTAGGTAGGTGTGGGGTGGAGTACTATGACATAGTAGGGAAGTGTAGGGTGGAGTACTATGACATAGGAGGTAGGTCTGGGGATGGAGTTTCTGCATCATTTTAAAGGGTGCCTTAACTGAAAGAAAGTTGAAACACTGTTGTAGAGTACTTCCATACAGTCTGGTAAGTGTGGGATGGAGTACTATGACATTGTAGGTAGTTTTGGGGTGATCTACTATGACACAGTAGGTAGGTGTGCGGTGGAGTACTATGACATAGTATGTAAGTTTGGGGTGGAGTACTATTACATAGTAGGTAGGTTAGGGGTGGAGTACTATGTCATAGTAGGTAGGTGTGCGGTGGAGTACTATCACATAGTAGGTAGGTGTGGGGTGGAGAACTATGACATAGTAGGTAGGTGTTGGGTGGCGTACTATGACATAGTAGGTAGGTTTGGGGTGGAGTACTATGACATAGTAGGTAGGAGTGTGCGGTGGGGAACTATGACATAGTAGGTAGGTGTGGGGTAGAGTACTTTGACATAGTAGGCAGGTGTGGGGTGGAGTACTATGACATAGTAGGTAGGTGTGGGGTGGAGTACTATGACATAGTAGGTAGGTATTTGCGGTGGAGAACTATGACATAGTAGGTAGGTGTGGGGTAGAGTACTTTGACATAGTAGGCAGGTGTTGGCTGGAGTGCTATGACATAGTAGGTAGGTGCGCGGTGGAGTACTATGACATAGTAGGTAGGTGTGCATCGAGTACTATGACATAGGTAGGTGTTGGGTGAAGTACTTGACATAGTAGGTAAGTGTGGGGTGGAGTACTATGACATAGTAGGTAGGTTTGGGGTGGAGTACTATGACATAGTAGGTAGGTTCGGGTGGGAATACTATGAGATGGTAGGTAGGTGTGGGGTGGAGTACTATGACATAGTAGGTAGGTGTGGGGTGGAGATCTATAACATAGTAGGAAGGTGTGGGGTGGAGTTCTATAAAAAATAGTAGGTACATTTGGGGTGGAGTACTATGACATAGTAGGTAGGTGTTGGGTGGAGTACTATGACATAATAGGTAAGTGTAGGGAGGAGTACTATGACATAATAGGTAGATTTGGGTTGGAGTACTATGACATAGTAGGTAGGTTTTTTGGTGGAATACTATGACATAGTAGGTAGGTTCGGGGTGGAATACTATACATAGTAGGTAGGTGTGGGGTGGGGTACTTTGACATAGTAGGTAGGTGTGGGGTGGAGTAATATGACATAGTAGGTAGGTATGTGCGGTGGAGAACTATGACATAGTAGGTAGGTGTGGGGTAGAGTACTTTGACATAGTAGGCAGGTGTGGGGTGGAGTACTATGACATAGTAGGTAGGTGCGCGGTGGAGTACTATGACATAGTAGGTAGGTGTGCATCGAGTACTATGACATAGGTAGGTGTTGGGTGAAGTACTTGACATAGTAGGTAAGTGTGGGGTGGAGTACTATGACATAGTAGGTAGATTTGGGGTGGAGTACTATGACATAGTAGGTTTGGGGTGGAGTACTATGACATAGTAGGTAGGTTCGGGTTGGAATACTATGAGATAGTAGATAGGTGTGGGGTGGAGTACTATAACATAGTAGGTAGGTGTGAGGTGGAGATCTATAACATAGTAGGAAGGTGTGGGGTGGAGTTCTATAAAAAATAGTAGGTACATTTGGGGTGGAGTACTAAGACATAGTAGGTAGGTGTTGGGTGGAGTACTATGACATAATAGGTAAATGTAGGGAGGAGTACTATGACATAATAGGTAGATTTGGGTTGTAGTACTATGACATAGTAGTTAGGTTTTTTGGTGGAATACTATGACATAGGTAGGTTCGGGGTGGAATACTATACAAAGTAGGTAGGTGTGGGGTGGGGTACTTTGACATAGTAGGTAGGTGTGGGGTGGAGTTCTTTGACATAGTAGGTAGGTGTGGGGTGGAGTTCTATGACATAGTAGGTAGGTGTGGGGTGCAGTACAGTGACATAGTAGGTTGGTTTGGTGTGGAGTACAGTGACATAGTAGGTTGGTTTGGGGTGGAGTACTATGACATAGTAGGTAAGTGTGGGGTGGAGTACTATGACATAGTAGGTAGGTGTGTGGTGGAGTACTATGACATAGTAGATAGGTTTGGGGTGGAGTACTATGACATAGTAGGTAGGTTTGGGGTGGAGTACTATGACATAGTAGGTAAGTGTGGGGTGGAGTACTATGACATAGTAGGTAGGTGTGGGGTGGAGATCTATAACATAGTAGGAAGGTGTGGGGTGGAGTTCTATAAAATAGTAGGTACATTTGGGGTGGAGTGCTATGACATAGTAGGTAGGTGTTGGGTGGAGTACTATGACATAATAGGTAAGTGTAGGGAGGAGTACTATGACATAATAGGTAGATTTAGGTTGGAGTACTATGACATAGTAGGTAGGTTTTTTGGTGGCATACTATGACATAGTAGGTAGGTTCGGGGTGGAATACTATACATAGTAGGTAGGTGTGGGGTGGAGTACTTTGACATAGTAGGTAGGTGTGGGGTGGAGTTCTTTGACATAGTAGGTAGGTGTGGGGTGGAGTTCTATGACATAGTAGGTAGGTGTGGGGTGCAGTACAGTGACATAGTAGGTTGGTTTGGGGTGGAGTACAGTGACATAGTAGGTTGGTTTGGGGTGGAGTACTATGACATAGTAGGTAAGTGTGGGGTGGAGTACTATGACATAGTAGGTAGGTGTGTGGTGGAGTACTATGACATAGTAGATAGGTTTGGGGTGGAGTACTATGACATAGTAGGTAGGTTTGGGTTGGAGTACTATGACATAGTAGGTAAGTGTGGGGTGGAGTACTATGACATAGTAGGTTGGTTTGGGGTGGGGTACTATGACATAGTAGGTAGGTTTGGGGTGGAGTACTATGACATAGTAGGTAGGTGTTGGGTGGAGTACTATGACATAGTAGGTAGGTTTGGAGTGGAGTACTATGACATAGTAGGTTGGTTTGGAGTGGAGTACTATGACATAGTAGGTTGGTTTGGGGTGGGGTACTATGACATAGTAGGTAGGTTTGGGGTGGAGTACTTACTATGACATAGTAGTTAGGTGTTGGGTGGGGTACTATGACATAGTAGGTAGGTGTGCAGTGGAGTAATATGACATAGTAGGTAGGTGTGCAGTGGAGTACTATGACATGGTAGGTAGGTGTGTGGTGGAATGCTATGACATAGGTAGGTGTGGGGTGGAGCTCTATGACATAGTAGGTAGGTGTGCGGTGGAGTACTATGACATAGTAGGTAGGTGTGCGGTGGAGTACTATGACATAGTATGTAGGTTTGGGATGGAGTAATATGACATAGTAGTTAGGTGTGGGGTGGAGTTCTATGACATAGTAGGTATGTTTGGGGTGGAGTACAATGACATAGTAGGTATGTTTGGGGTGGAGTACAATGACATAGTAGTTAGGTGTGGGGTGGAGTACTATGACATAGTAGTTAGGTGTGGGGTGGAGTACTATGACATAGTAGGTAGGTGTAGGGTGATGTACTATGACATAGTAGGGAAGTGTTGGGTGGAGTACTATGACATAGTAGGTAGGTTTGGGGTGGAGTTCCTGCATCATTTTAAAGGGTGCCTTAACTGAAAGAGAGTTGAGAAACACTGCTGTAGAGTACTTCCATACATTCTGGTAAGTGTGGGTGGAGTACTATGACATAGTAGGTTGGTGTGCAGTGGAGTAATATGACATAGTAGGTAGGTGTGCGGTGGAGTAATATGACATAGTAGGTAGGTGTGGGGTGGAGCACTATGACATAGTCGGTAAGTTTGGGGTGGAGTACCATGCAATAGTAGGTAGGTGTGGGAAGGAGTACTATGACATAGTAGTCAGGTGTGGGGTGGAATACTATACATAGTAGGTAGGTGTGTGGAGGAGTACTATGACATAGTAAGTAGGTTTGGGGTGGAGTACTTTTACATAGTAGGTAGTTTTTGGGTGAAGTACTATGACATAGTAGGTAAGTTTGGGGTGGAATACTATGACATAGTAGGTAGGTTAGGGGTGGAGTTCTATGACATAGTAGGTAGATTTAGAGTGGAGTACTATGACATGGTAGGTAGGTGTGGGGTGGAGTACTATGACATAGTAGGTAGGTGTGCGGTGGGGAACTATGACATAGTAGGTAGGTGTGGGGTAGAGTACTTTGACATAGTAGGCAGGTGTGGGGTGGAGTACTATGACATAGTAGGTAGGTGTGGGGTGGAGTACTATGACATAGTAGGTAGGTATGTGCGGTGGAGAACTATGATATAGTAGGTAGGTGTGGGGTAGAGTACTTTGACATAGTAGGCAGGTGTTGGCTGGAGTGCTATGACATAGTAGGTAGGTGAGCGGTGGAGTACTATGACATAGTAGGTAGGTGTGCATCGAGTACTATGACATAGGTAGGTGTTGGGTGAAGTACTTGACATAGTAGGTAAGTGTGGGGTGGAGTACTATGACATAGTAGGTAGGTTTGGGGTGGAGTACTATGACATAGTAGGTAGGTTCGGGTTGGAATACTATGAGATAGTAGGTAGGTGTGGGGTGGAGTACTATGACATAGTAGGTAGGTGTGGGGTGGAGATCTATAACATAGTAGGAAGGTGTGGGGTGGAGTTCTATAAAAAATAGTAGGTACATTTGGGGTGGAGTACTATGACATAGTAGGTAGGTGTTGGGTGGAGTACTATGACATAATAGGTAAGTGTAGGGAGGAGTACTATGACATAATAGGTAGATTTGGGTTGGAGTACTATGACATAGTAGGTAGGTTTTTTGGTGGAATACTATGACATAGTAGGTAGGTTCGGGGTGGAATACTATACATAGTAGGTAGGTGTGGGGTGGGGTACTTTGACATAGTAGGTAGGTGTGGGGTGGAGTAATATGACATAGTAGGTAGGTATGTGTGGTGGAGAACTATGACATAGTAGGTAGGTGTGGGGTAGAGTACTTTGACATAGTAGGCAGGTGTGGGGTGGAGTACTATGACATAGTAGGTAGGTGCGCGGTGGAGTACTATGACATAGTAGGTAGGTGTGCATCGAGTACTATGACATAGGTAGGTGTTGGGTGCAGTACAGTGACATAGTAGGTTGGTTTGGGGTGGAGTACAGTGACATAGTAGGTTGGTTTGGGGTGGAGTACTATGACATAGTAGGTAAGTGTGGGGTGGAGTACTATGACATAGTAGGTAGGTGTGTGGTGGAGTACTATGACATAGTAGATAGGTTTGGGGTGGAGTACTATGACATAGTAGGTAGGTTTGGGGTGGAGTACTATGACATAGTAGGTAAGTGTGGGGTGGAGTACTATGACATAGTAGGTAGGTGTGGGGTGGAGATCTATAACATAGTAGGAAGGTGTGGGGTGGAGTTCTATAAAATAGTAGGTACATTTGGGGTGGAGTGCTATGACATAGTAGGTAGGTGTTGGGTGGAGTACTATGACATAATAGGTAAGTGTAGGGAGGAGTACTATGACATAATAGGTAGATTTAGGTTGGAGTACTATGACATAGTAGGTAGGTTCGGGGTGGAATACTATACATAGTAGGTAGGTGTGGGGTGGAGTACTTTGACATAGTAGGTAGGTGTGGGGTGGAGTTCTTTGACATAGTAGGTAGGTGTGGGGTGGAGTTCTATGACATAGTAGGTAGGTGTGGGGTGCAGTACAGTGACATAGTAGGTTGGTTTGGGGTGGAGTACAGTGACATAGTAGGTTGGTTTGGGGTGGAGTACTATGACATAGTAGGTAAGTGTGGGGTGGAGTACTATGACATAGTAGGTAGGTGTGTGGTGGAGTACTATGACATAGTAGATAGGTTTGGGGTGGAGTACTATGACATAGTAGGTAGGTTTGGGTTGGAGTACTATGACATAGTAGATAAGTGTGGGGTGGAGTACTATGACATAGTAGGTTGGTTTGGGGTGGGGTACTATGACATAGTAGGTAGGTTTGGGGTGGAGTACTATGACATAGTAGGTAGGTGTTGGGTGGAGTACTATGACATAGTAGGTAGGTGTGTGGTGGAGTACTATGACATAGTAGGTAGGTTTGGAGTGGAGTACTATGACATAGTAGGTTGGTTTGGGGTGGGGTACTATGACATAGTAGGTAGGTTTGGGGTGGAGTACTTACTATGACATAGTAGTTAGGTGTTGGGTGGGGTACTATGACATAGTAGGTAGGTGTGCAGTGGAGTAATATGACATAGTAAGTAGGTGTGCAGTGGAGTACTATGACATGGTAGGTAGGTGTGTGGTGGAATTCTATGACATAGGTAGGTGTGGGGTGGAGCTCTATGACATAGTAGGTAGGTGTGCGGTGGAGTACTATGACATAGTAGGTAGGTGTGCGGTGGAGTACTATGACATAGTATGTAGGTTTGGGATGGAGTAATATGACATAGTAGTTAGGTGTGGGGTGGAGTTCTATGACATAGTAGGTATGTTTGGGGTGGAGTACAATGACATAGTAGGTATGTTTGGGGTGGAGTACAATGACATAGTAGTTAGGTGTGGGGTGGAGTACTATGACATAGTAGTTAGGTGTGGGGTGGAGTACTATGACATAGTAGGGAAGTGTTGGGTGGAGTACTATGACATAGTAGGTAGGTTTGGGGTGGAGTTCCTGCATCATTTTAAAGGGTGCCTTAACTGAAAGAGAGTTGAGAAACACTGTTGTAGAGTACTTCCATACATTCTGGTAAGTGTGGGGTGGAGTACTATGACATGGTAGGTTGGTGTGCAGTGGAGTAATATGACATAGTAGATAGGTGTGCGGTGGAGTAATATGACATAGTAGGTAGGTGTGGGGTGGAGCACTATGACATAGTCGGTAAGTTTGGGGTGGAGTACCATGCAATAGTAGGTAGGTGTGGGAAGGAGTACTATGACATAGTACTCAGGTGTGGGGTGGAATACTATACATAGTAGGTAGGTGTGTGGAGGAGTACTATGACATAGTAAGTAGGTTTGGGGTGGAGTACTTTTACATAGTAGGTAGTTTTTGGGTGAAGTACTATGACATAGTAGGTAAGTTTGGGGTGGAATACTATGACATAGTAGGTAGGTTAGGGGTGGAGTTCTATGACATAGTAGGTAGATTTAGAGTGGAGTACTATGACATGGTAGGTAGGTGTGGGGTGGAGTACTATGACATAGTAGGTAGGTGTGCAGTGGAGTACTATGACATAGTAGGTAGGTGTGGGGTGGAGTACTATGACATAGTAGGGAGGTGTTGGGTGGCGTACTATGACATAGTAGGTAGGTTTGGGGTGGAGTACTATGACATAGTAGGTAGGTGTGGGGTAGAGTACTTTGACATAGTAGGCAGGTGTGGGGTGGAGTACTATGACATAGTAGGTAGGTGCGCAGTGGAGTACTATGACATAGTAGGTAGATGTGTGGAGGAGTACTATGACATAGTAAGTAGGTTTGGGGTGGAGTACTTTTACATAGTAGGTAGTTTTTGGGTGAAGTACTATGACATAGTAGGTAAGTTTGGGGTGGAATACTATGACATAGTATGTAGGTTTGGGATGGAGTAATATGACATAGTAGGTAGGCTTGGGGTGGAGTTCTATGATATAGTAGGTAGGTGTGGGGTGGAGTAGTATGACACAGTAGGTAGGTGTTGGGTGGAGTACTATGACATAGTAGGTAAGTGTGGGGTGGAGTACTATGATATAGTAGGTAGGTTCGGGGTGGAGTACTATGACATAGTAGGTAGGTGTGCGGTGGAGTACTATGACATAGTAGGTAGATGTTGGGTGGAGTACTATGACATAGTAGGTAGATGTTGGGTGGAGTACTATGACATAGTAGGTAGGTGTGGGGTGGAGTACTATGACATAGTAGTTAGGTGTTGAGTGGAGTACTATGACATAGTAGGTAGGTGTGCGGTGAAGTACTATGACATAGTAGGTAGGTATGCGGTGGAGTACTATGACATAGTATGTAGGTTTGGGATGGAGTACTATGACATAGTAGGTAGGCTTGGGGTGGAGTTCTATGATATAGTAGGTAGGTGTGGGGTGGAGTACTATGACATAGAAGGTAGGTGTGGGGTGGAGAACTATGACATAGTAGGTACGTGTGGGGTGGAGTACTATGACATAGAAGGTAGGTATGGGGTGGAGTACTGTGACATAGAAGGTAGGTGTGGGGTGGAATACTATGACATAGTAGGTAGGTGTGGGGTGGAGTACTATGACATGGTAGATGTGTAGTTGAGTTCTATGACATAGTAGGTAGGTGTGGGGTGAAGTACTATAACATTGAATGTAGGTATGGGGTGGAGTACTATGATGTAGAAGGTAGGTGTGGGGTGGAGAACTATAACATAGTAGGTAGTTGTGGGGTGGAGTACTATGACGTAGAAGGTAGGTGTGTAGTTGAGTTCTATGACATAGTAGGTAGGTGTGGGGTGGAGAACTATGACATAGAAGGTAGGTGTGGGTGGAGTACTATGACGTAGTAGGTGTGTAGTGGAGTACTATGAGGTAGTAGGTAGGTGTGTAGTTGAGGTCTATGACATAGAAGGTAGTTGTGGGGTGGAGAACTATGACATAGTAGGTAGGTGTGGGGTGGAGTACTATGACGTAGTAGGTAGGTGTGTAGTTGAGTTCTATGACATAGAAGGTAGTTGTGGAGTGGAGTACTATGATGTAGTAGGTAGGTGTGGGGTGGAGTACTATGACGTAGTAGGTAGGTGTGGGCTGGAGTACTATGACGTAGTAGGTAGGTGTGGGCTGGAGTACTATGACGTAGTAGGTAGGTGTGGGGTGGTGTACTATGACGTAGTAGGTAGGTGTGGGGTGGAGTGAACTATGACGTAGTAGGTAGGTGTGGGGTGGAGAACTATGACATAGTAGGTAGGTGTGGGGTGGAGTACTATGACATAGTAGGTAGGTGTGGGGTTGAGTACTATGACGTAGTAGGTAGGTGTGGGGTGGAGAACTATGACGTAGTAGGTAGGTGTGGGGTGGAGAACTATGACATAGTAGGTAGGTGTCGGGTGGAGTACTATGACATAGAAGGTAGGTGTGGGGTGGAGTACTATGACATAGAAGGTAGGTGTGGGGTGAAGTACTATGACATAGAAGGTAGGTGTGGGGTGGAGTACTATGACGTAGTAAGTAGGTGTGGGGTGGAGTACTATGACATAGTAGGTAGGTGTGGGTGGAGAACTATGACATAGTAAGTAGGTGTGGGGTGGAGTACGGTGTGCGGTGGAGTACTATGACATAGAAGGTAGGTGTGGGGTGGAGTACTATGACGTAGTAGGTAGGTGTGGGGTGGAGTACTATGACGTAGTAGGTAGGTGTGGGGTGGAGTACTATGGCGTAGTAGGTAGGTGTGGGGTGGAGTACTATGACGTAGTAGGTAGGTGTGGGGTGGAGAACTATGACATAGTAGGTAGGTGTGGGGTGGAGTACTATGACATAGAAGGTAGGTGAGGGGTGGAGAACTATGACATAGAAGGTAGGTGTGGGGTGGAGAACTATGACATAGTAGGTACGTGTGGGGTGGAGTACTATGACATAGAAGGTAGGTGTGGGGTGGAGAACTATGACATAGTAGGTACGTGTGGGGTGGAGAACTATGACATAGTAGGTACGTGTGGCGTGGAGTACTATGACATAGAAGGTAGGTATGGGGTGGAGTACTGTGACATAGAAGGTAGGTGTGGGGTGGAATACTATGACATAGTAGGTAGGTGTGGGGTGGAGTACTATGACATGGTAGGTGTGTAGTTGAGTTCTATGACATAGTAGGTAGGTGTGGGGTGAAGTACTATAACATTGAAGGTAGGTATGGGGTGGAGTACTATGATGTAGAAGGTAGGTGTGGGGTGGAGAACTATGACATAGTAGGTAGTTGTGGGGTGGAGTACTATGACGTAGAAGGTAGGTGTGTAGTTGAGTTCTATGACATAGTAGGTAGGTGTGGGGTGGAGAACTATGACATAGAAGGTAGGTGTGGGTGGAGTACTATGACGTTGTAGGTGTGTAGTGGAGTACTATGAGGTAGTAGGTAGGTGTGTAGTTGAGTTCTATGACATAGAAGGTAGGTGTGTAGTTGAGAACTATGACATAGAAGGTAGGTGTGGGGTGGAGTACTATGACGTAGTAGGTAGGTGTGGGGTGGAGTACTATGGCGTAGTAGGTAGGTGTGGGGTGGAGAACTATGACGTAGTAGGTAGGTGTGGGGTGGAGTACTATGACGTAGAAGGTAGGTGTGGGGTGGAGTACTATGACGTAGTAGGTAGGTGTGGGGTGGAGAACTATGACATAGCAGGTAGGTGTGGGGTGGAGTACTATGACATAGAAGGTAGGTGTGGGGTGGAGAACTATGACATAGTAGGTACGTGTGGGGTGGAGTACTATGACATAGAAGGTAGGTATGGGGTGGAGTACTGTGACATAGAAGGTAGGTGTGGGGTGGAATACTATGACATAGTAGGTAGGTGTGGGGTGAAGTACTATAACATTGAAGGTAGGTATGTGGTGGAGTACTATGATGTAGAAGGTAGGTGTGGGGTGGAGAACTATGACATAGTAGGTAGGTATGGGGTGGAATACTGTGACATAGAAGGTAGGTGTGGGGTGGAGTACTATGATGTAGAAGGTAGGTGTGGGGTGGAGAACTATGACATAGTAGGTAGTTGTGGGGTGCAGTACTATGACGTAGAAGGTAGGTGTGTAGTTGAGTTCTATGACATAGTAGGTAGGTGTGGGGTGGAGAACTATGACATAGAAGGTAGGTGTGGGTGGAGTACTATGACGTAGTAGGTAGGTGTGGGGTGGAGTACTATGACATGGTAGGTGTGTAGTTGAGTTCTATGACATAGTAGGTAGGTGTGGGGTGAAGTACTATAACATTGAAGGTAGGTATGTGGTGGAGTACTATGATGTAGAAGGTAGGTGTGGGGTGGAGAACTATGACATAGTAGGTAGGTATGGGGTGGAATACTGTGACATAGAAGGTAGGTGTGGGGTGGAGTACTATGATGTAGAAGGTAGGTGTGGGGTGGAGAACTATGACATAGTAGGTAGTTGTGGGGTGCAGTACTATGACGTAGAAGGTAGGTGTGTAGTTGAGTTCTAAGACATAGTAGGTAGGTGTGGGGTGGAGAACTATGACATAGAAGGTAGGTGTGGGTGGAGTACTATGACGTAGTAGGTGTGTAGTGGAGTACTATGAGGTAGTAGGTAGGTGTGTAGTTGAGTTCTATGACATAGAAGGTAGGTGTGTAGTTGAGAACTATGACATAGAAGGTAGGTGTGGGGTGGAGTACTATGACGTAGTAGGTAGGTGTGTGGGGTGGAGTACTATGACGTAGAAGGTAGGTGTGGGGTGGAGAACTATGACATAGAAGGTAGGTGTGGGTGGAGTACTATGACGAGTAGGTGTGTAGTGGAGTACTATGAGGTAGTAGATAGGTGTGTAGTTGAGTTCTATGACATAGAAGGTAGATGTGTAGTTGAGAACTATGACATAGAAGGTAGGTGTGGGTGGAGTACTATGACGTAGTAGGTGTGTAGTGGAGTACTATGAGGTAGTAGATAGGTGTGTAGTTGAGTTCTATGACATAGAAGGTAGGTGTGTAGTTGAGAACTATGACATAGAAGGTAGGTGTGGGGTGGAGTACTATGACGTAGTAGGTAGGTGTGTGGGGTGGAGTACCAATGTCAGTATGTAGAGAGGTAGGTAGGTGATAACGGGCAGTGTGTGGTCCTCCCCCTCCTCGGGCCTAGCCTCAGTAGTACACAGAGTGATGACAGAGGAGGAGATGGGAGGAGATGGGCGGACGGGGCGCTCACCCTCCGTCTATACAGATGTATGGAGCGGGCGGAGTGTACACAGTGCGGGGATGACAGCTCTGGGGACACCTTGTGCTCCGCCCACACACGGGCTGATGACGGGTGACACATGACAGAGGTGACAGCACACCTAGGACGAGGGGGGGGTTCAGCATCCCTGATCCCAGCACTCCGGGGAGGGAAGGAGGGGGGCGGACACTACACCTAGAGGGGGGCGGGGGAGATCCGCTGACCGGGACCTCCGCTCCCCCAGCACCCCGCACACCCACCCCCCATACAGTGCACACCCCCCCACCCTGCACACAATGCTCTGCTCCCTGATCGGGGCTGATCGGGGCACACTCACCGATATGGCTGTCCTCGATGTGCTCGATCAGCTCGGCCAGGGTGGTGAAGTGGAGCCCGCAGCCCCCGAAGCGGCAGGCATTGGAGAAGAAGGAGGCGGCGGCGATCCCTGTCATCATGGTGTGGTCATTGATGTCCGGGTCGGGCTGTGAGTGGGGGAGCCGGGCAGAGATGGAGGGACAGAGGATGGCAGCCGGTGCTGGAGGACAGAGGGAGGGAGGGAGGGATGGAGGAGGAGGCCCGAGTGGAGGAGGCGGCTGGAGGGAGCAGCTGAGAGGAGGAGGAGGAGGAGGACACAGCTGGGACTGAGGAGGAGGAGGAGGGACCTCAGCATCTCACAGCTGGACTGACAGACCGGACCTCAACTGACAGATCTGTCCCCTCCACCACCCTACACTGACAGATCTGTCCCCTCCACCACCCTACACTGACAGATCTACCACCGACCAACATCCATACACTGACAGATCTGTCCCCTCCTCCACCCTACACTGACAGATCTGTCCCCTCCACCACCCTACACTGACAGATCTAACACCAACCAACATCCATACACTGACAGATCTGTCCCCTCCTCCACCCTACACTGACAGATCTGTCCCCTCCACCACCCTACACTGACAGATCTAACACCAACCAACATCCATACACTGACAGATCTGTCCCCTCCTCCACCCTACACTGACAGATCTGTCCCCTCCACCACCCTACACTGACAGATCTAACACCAACCAACATCCATACACTGACAGATCTGTCCCCTCCACCACCCTACACTGACAGATCTACCACCGACCAACATCCATACACTGACAGATCTGTCCCCTCCACCACCCTACACTGACAGATCTACCACCAACCAACTTCCATACAATGACAGATCTGTCCCCTCCACCATCTTACACTGACAGATCTACCAGGAACCAGTCCCCACACTGCACCCTGCCAGTGGCGTCACTAGGGTTGGTGTCACCTGGTGCAGTAAAACATGGTGTCACCCCCTCCTGTCTAGCCTGCCCAGTGCCCTGCAGGCAGGGCATGGTCACTGGTTGCGCCCAAACCGGCCCATGTAAATGATAGTAAAGGATGTTATAGTGACAGGTTGGGGTGGTATAGTGGCAGATTGGGGTGGTATAGTTGGGGTGGTATAGTGGCAGGTTGGGGTGGTAAAGTGGCAGGTTGTGGTGGTATAGTTGGGGTGGTATAGTGGCAGTTTGGGGTAGTATAGTGGCAAGTTGGGGTAATATACTGGCAGGTTAGGGTGGTATAGTGGCAGGTTGGGATGGTATAGTGGCAGGTTGTAGTGGTATAGTGGCAGATTGGGGTGGTATAGTGGCAGGTTAAGGTGGTATAGTGGCAGGTTGGGGGGGTATAGTGACAGGTTGGGTAGTATAGTGGCAGGTTGGGGCGGTAAAGTGGCAGGTTGTGGTGGTATAGTTGGGGTGGTATAGTGGCAGTTTGGGGTGGTATAGTGGCAGGTTGGGGTGGTATAGTGGCAGGTTGGGGTAGTATAGTGGCAAGTTGGGGTAATATACTGGCAGGTTAGGGTGGTATAGTGGCAGGTTGGGGTGGTATAGTGGCAGGTTGTAGTGGTATAGTGGCAGATTGGGGTGGTATAGTGGTAGGTTAAGGTGGTATAGTGGCAGGTTGGGGTGGTATAGTGGCAGGTTAAGTTGGTATAGTGGCAGGTTGGGGTGGTATAGTTGGGGTGGTATAGTGGCAGGTTGGGGTGGTATAGTGGCAGGTTGTAGTGGTATAGTGGCAGATTGGGGTGGTATAGTGGCAGGTTAAGGTGGTATAGTGGCAGATTGGGGTGGTATAGTGGCAGGTTAAGGTGGTATAGTGGCAGGTTGGGGTGGTATAGTTGGGGTGGTATAGTGGTAGGTTGGGGGCGGTAAAGTGGCAGGTTGTGGTGGTATAGTTGGGGTGGTATATTTGCAGTTTGGGGTGGTATAGTGGCAAGTTGGGGTAATATACTGGCAGGTTAGGGTGGTATAGTGGCAGGTTGGGATGGTATAGTGGCAGGTTGTAGTGGTATAGTGGCAGGTTAGGGTGGTATAGTGGAAGGTTGGGATGGTATAATGACAGGTTGGGGTGATATAGTGACAGGTTGGGGTGGTATAGTGGCAGGTTGGGGTGGTATAGTGGCAGGTTATGGTGGTATACTGGCAGGTTAGGGAGGTATAATGTATAATCCTAACCTGCCTTATACCAGCCTAACCTGCCTCCTAACCTGCCCTATACCACCCCAACCTGCCACTATACTACCCTAGCCTGCCACTACACCACCCTAGCTTGCCATTATACCACCCTATACTACCCTAACCTGCCACTATACCACCCTAAACTATCATTTACAGGGGTCGGTTTGGGGTGTGCCCTCTGACTGCGAGCTGCCTTCAGGCCGCTGGGCAGGCTAGACAGGAGGGGGGGTGACACCATGTTTTACCGCACCAGGTGACACCAACCCTAGTGACACCACTGGACTGGGGAGTGTTAGAGGCAGCCTCCCCCGCACCGCTGCAGCTCTGCAAGCAATATAGTACAGTGTGTAGCAGCGGCCCTGGTGTCACCCCTCTGGTGGGTGTCACCTGGTGTGGGCTGCACCCCCCCGCACCCCAATAGCGACGCCACTGGTCAAGTCCTATACACCACTGATCAGAACCCATACACCTCCCTGCACTGACAAATCAGTATTCATACACCAGCCTTCACTGCCCAACTGCACTGTCAGATCTATTTCCTCAACCACCCTGAACTGACAGCTCTGTCCATTCCTTCACCCTCCGCCACTGACAGCTCCGCCTCCTCCATTACTCTGCAATCACAGTTCTGTCCCCTCCACCACCCAGCACTGACAGCTCCGCCCCCTCCATCATTCTGCAATGACAGTTCTGTCCCCTCCAACAACTTACACTGACAGATCTACCAGGGACCAGTCCCCACACTGCACCCTGCCAGTGGCGTCACTAGAGTTAGTGTCACCTGGAGCAGTAAAATATGGTGTCACCCCCTCCTGTCTAGCCCGCCCAGTGCCCTGCAGGCAGGGCACGGTTACTGGTTGCCCTCAAACCAGCCCATGTAAATGATAGTAAAGGGTGGTATAGTGGCAAGTTAGGGTGTTATAGTGGCAGGTTGGGGCGGTATAGTTGCAGGTTGTGGTGGTATAGTTGGGGTGGTATAGTGACAGGTTGGGGCGGTATAGTGGCAGGTTGTGGTGGTATAGTTGGGGTGGTATAGTGGCAGGTTGGGGTGGTATAGGGTAGGTTGGGGTAGTAAAGGGCACCCTAATCTGCCCTATACCACCCCAACTTGCCCTATACCACGCCAACCTGCCCTATATCACCCCAACCTGCCACTATACTACCCTAGCCTGCCACTACACCACCCTAACCTGCCATTATACCACCCTATACTACCCTAACCTGCCACTATACCACCCTATACTATCATTTACAGGGGTTGGTTTGGGGTGCGCCCCCTGACTGTGAGCTGCCTGACAAATCCGTATTCATACATCAACTTTCGCTGCCCCACTTTACTGTCAGATCTATCCCCTCATCCACCCTGAACTGACAGCTCTGTCCATTTCTCCACCCTCCACCGCTGACAGCTCCGCCCCCTCCATTACTCTGCGATGACAGCTCTGTCCCCTCCACCACCCAGCACTGACAGCTCCGCCCCCTCCATTACTCTGCGATGACAGCTCTGTCCCCTCCACCACCCAGCACTGACAGCCGCACCCCCTCCATCATTCTGCAATGACAGTTCTGTCCCCTCCACCACCCTACACTGACAGATCTGTCCCCTCCACCACCTTACACTGACAGATCTACCAGGGACCAGTCCCCACACTGCACCCTGCCAGTGGTGTCACTAGGGTTGGTGTCATCTGGTGCAGTAAAACATGGTGTCACCCCCCTCCTGTCTAGCTCGCCCAGTGCCCTGCAGGCAAGGCACGGTCACCGGTTACCCCCAAACCGGCCCATGTAAATGATAGTAAAGGGTAGTAGAGTGGCAGGTCGGGGTGCTATAGTGACAGGTTGGGGTGGTATAGTGGCAGGTAAGGGTGGTATAGTGGCAGGCTGGAGTGATATAGTTGGGGTGGTATAGTGGCAGGTTGGGGTGGTATAGTGACTGGTTGGGGTGGTATAGTGGCAGGTTTGGGGTGGTATAGTGACAGGTTGAGGTGGTATAGTGGCAGATTGGGGGGTATAGTGGCAGGTTGGGGTGGTATAGTGGCAGGTTATTGTGGTATAGTGGCAAGTTGGGGCGGTATAGTGGTAGGTTGTGGTGGTATAGTTGGGGTGGTATAGTGACAGGTTGGGGCGGTATAGTGGCAGGTTGTGGTGGTATAGTTGGGGTGGTATAGTGGCAGGTTTGGTTGGTAGAGTGGCAGGTTCGGTTGGTATAGTGGCAGGTTGGGACGGTATAGTGGGAGGTTGTGGTGGTATAGTGGCATGTTGGGGTGGTATAGTGGCATGTTGGGGTGGTATAGTGGCAGGTTCGAGTGGTATAGTGGCAGGTTGGGATGGTATAGTGACAGGTTAGGGTGGTATAGTGGCAGGTTGGGGTGGTATAGTGGCAGGTTGGGGTGGTATAGTGGCAGGTTATTGTGGTATAGTGGCAGGTTGTGGTGGTGTAGTTGGGGTGATACAGTGGCAGGTTGGGGCAGTACAGTGGCAGGTTGTGGTGGTATAGTTGGGGTGGTATAGTGGCAGGTTGGGGTGGTATAGGGCACCCAACCTGCCCTATACCACCCCAAACTGCCACTATACTAGCCTAGCCTGCCACTACACCACCCTAGCCTGCCATTATACCACCCTATACTACCGTAACCTGCCACTATACTAGCCTAACCAGCCACTACACCACCCTATACTATCATTTAAAGGGGTCGGTTTGTGGTGCGCTCCCTGACTGTGAGCTGCCTGCAGGCCACTGGGCAGGCTAGACAGGGGAGGGGGGTGACACCATGTTTTACCGCACCAGGTGGCACCAACCCTAGTGACGCCACTGGACTGGGAAGTGTTACAGACAGCCTCCCCTGCACCGCTCCGCTGCAGCTCTGCAAGCAATATAGTACAGTGTGTAGCATCGGCCCTGGTGTCACCCCTCTGGCGGGTGTCACCTGGTGTGGGCCGCACCCCAATAGCAACGCCACTGGTCAAGTCCTATACACCACCGATCAGAACCCATACACCTACCTGCACTGACAAATCAGTATTCATACACCAGCCTTCACTGCCCCACTGTACTGTCAGATCTATTTCCTCAACCACCCTGAACTGACGGCTCTGTCCATTCCTCCACCCTCCACCACTCACAGCTCCGCCCCCTCCATTACTTTGCGATGACAGCTTCTGTCCCCTCCACCATCCTACACTGACAGATCTGTCCCCTCCACCACCTTACACTGACAGATCTACCAGGGACTAGTCTCCACACTGCAGCCTGCCAGTGGCATCACAAGGCTTGGTGTCACCTGGTGCAGTAAAACATGGTGTCACCCCCCTTCCTGTCTAGCCTGCCCAGCGCCCTGCAGGCAGGGCACGGTCACTGGTTGCCCCCAGAACGGCCCATGTAAATGATAGTATAGGATGGTATAGTGGCAGGTTGGGGTACTATAGTGACAGGTTGGGGTGGTATAGTGGCAGGTTAGGGTGGTATAGTGGCAGGCTTTTGTGGTATAGTTGGCTGTGGGTCGTATAGTTGGGGTGGATCCCCTTCAATCCACCCGCTCTCACCTATCCATCAGAATGCATGTGCCTCCACTGTGGGGACACTTATAAGTTAGTGTTAGGTACCACAGATACCAGGGTGCCTTGACAAGTCTTTGTGGCTTACGCAGGCATTCGCAAATGTGTGCAGACTAAACCCCTGCTTTTAATGCATACTGTTAGACAGGTTATTTGGTTGTCAGCGGGCTGGTCGGTAAGTTAAGCTTTTTTTCCTTGGATTTATCCTTGGCCTTGTTTGTACCTGTTGTAATCCTTCCAATGCTTCTTACTGCAATAGCTATCTATAGATGGGTGCAAGTGGCGTCTTTTTTTGTATCACTAGGGTGGTATAGTGGCTAGTTGGGGTGGTATAGTGACAGTTTGGGGTGGTATAGTGACAGGTTAGGGTGGTATAGTGGCAGCTTAGGGTGGTATAGTTGGGGTGGTATAGTGGCAGGTTGGAGTGATATAGTTGGGGTGGTATATTGGCAGGTTGGGGTGGTATAGTGGCAGGTTATTGTGGTATAGTGGCATGTTGGGGCGGTATAGTGGCAGGTTGTGGTGGTATTGTTGGGGTAGTATAGTGGCAGGTTGGGGTTGTATAGTGGCAGGTTGGGGTGGTATAGTGGTAGGTTGGGATGGTATAGTGGTAGGTTGGGATAGTATAGTGGCAGGTTGGGGTGGTATAGTGGCAGGTTGGGGTGGTATAGGGACAGGTTGGGTGGTATAGTGGCAGGTTAGGGTGGTACATTGGCAAGTTGGGGCGGTATAGTGGCAGGTTATGGTGTATAAGTTGGGGTGGTATAGTGGCAGGTTGGGGTGGTATAGTGGCAGGTTAGGGTGGTATAGTGGCAGGTTGGGGTGGTATAGTGACAGACTGGGGTGGTTTAGTGGTAGGTTATTGTGGTATAGTGGCAGGTTGGGGTGGTATAGTGGCAGGTTGGGGTGGTATAGTTGCAGGTTATTGTGGTATAGTGGCAGGTTGTGGTGGTATAGTGACAGGTTGTGGTGGTATAGAGGCAGGTTGGGGTGGTATAGTGGTAGGTTAGGGTGGTATAGTGGCAGATTGGGGTGGTATAGTGGCAGGTTGGGGTGGTGTAGTTGGGATGGTGTATTGACAGGTTATTGTGGTATAGTGGCAGATTGGGGCGGTATAGTGGCAGGTTGTGGTGGTATAGTGGAAAGTTGGGGCGGTATAGTGGCAGGTTGTGTCATTGCTAGGGGCTGGCTTATGGCTACCAGTGGGTGTCAGTTTAGGGAACGCTTGTCTATATTATGCCCTACATAAACTCTAGGGCTCTTTTAGACTTGCAGTGGACTGTGGTGCCCTCTGAAAAGCTATCTGTGTTTGGAACACTTTTCAGAGGACATTTGACAGGTGACAAGGAGGTGTTATATCACCTGCTTAACCACTTAAGCCCCAGAAGAATTGGCTGCTCAATGACCAGGCCATTTTTTGCGATACGGCACTGCGTTGCTTTAACTGACAATTGCGCAGTCGTGCGATGCTGTACCCAAACAAAAGTGACCTCTTTTTTTTCCCCACAAATAGAGCTTTCTTTTGGTGGTATTTGATCATCTCTGCGGTTTTTATTTTTTGCGCTATAAACAAATAAAGAGCGTCAATTTGGAAAAAAACACAATATTTTATACATTTTGCTGTAATAAATAGCCCCATTTTTTTAAAAAAAAAGCTAATTTTTTCCTCAGTTTAGGCCGATATATATTCTTCTACATATTTTTGGTAATAAAAATCACAAAAAGCATATATTGATTGATATGCGCAAAAGTTTTAGCGTCTACAAAATAGGGGATAGATTTATGGCATTTTTATTATTTATTTTTTTTTTTACTAGTAATGGCGGAGATCTGCGATTTTTATCGAGACTGCAACATTATGGCGGACACATCGGACACTTTTGAAACATTTTTGGGTCGATTGACAATTATACAGCGATCAGTGCTATAAAAATGCACTGATTACTGTATAAATATCACTGGCAGGGAAGCAGTTAACACTAGGGGGTGATCAAGGGGTTAACTGTGTTCCTTATGTGTGTGTTCTAACTGTGGGGGATGGGACTTACTAGAGGAGATGAGAGATCGTGGTTCCCAGCTCGTAGGAACTCATGAGCTCTCTCTCCTCCCCTCACAGAACTGGGATGTGTGTGTTTACATACACACGTCCCTGTTCTGCCTCTCGTGGCCAGCGGTTATCACACCCCCGCCGTGCAGTGGGTGCGCGCGCGCCTGCTGTCCTGCTTTAAGGGACCAACGAATAACTACAACAGTTCGCAGGATCGTGCCGACCTGCCGCCATATAATGACGGCTGCTGGTCAGCAAGTGGTTAATGCCTCATTTAACTCTGTAATACCTCACTACAGCACCACATTCAGAGCTCCATTGAACTCAATGAGCGAGTCTGACAGGCGGTATCACTGCATCCTCTGTTAAAAATGTGGCCATCATATGTTTACAGCCCCGTCCGGCTGTATTTTGCCAACTTGGGTGGGCAGCTAGAGGGCAGTAAAACCACGGCTCAGGCACCTATTTTTACCACCAATCCCACCCCCCAGCTTGGGGCGCTATCACTCACCACTAGCATTCATTGGGATCAGATATACAGTATCCATCAGCCAGTGGAATTTTTATTTGACCAAAATGGTAGGTGGCATTCATTGTGATTGACATGGATCTGCATTACTGGACGATGCAACTGATGATGGATTTACATCACGGCACTTTTCTTTTTCTTTAACCACTTCAATACCAGACACTTTCACCCCCTTCCTGCCCAGGCCAATTTTTAGCTTTAAGCACTGTCGCTCTCTGAATGACAATTGTGTGGTCCTGCAACACTGTACCCATATGAAATATGTTATTATAATTTTTTTCACACAGATAGAGCTTTCTTCTGGAGGTATTTAGTGTTTTTTTTATTTTTTGCTAAATAAACAAAAAAAGACCAAACATTTTGAAAACATTTTTTACTATTTTCTTAGTTTCTTAACATTTTGCAAATAAATAATCTTTCTTCATAAATGTAAGCCAAAAATATATACTGCTAGATTTCTTTGGTGAAAATAACCCAAACCAGTGTATATTAATTAGTCTGCAGGAATGTTGTAGAGTCCACAAACTATGGTATATATCTGAAAATTGATCAGTCCTGATGTACTGACGGCCTATCTCATTTCTTGAGGCCAGAAAACACCAAGATAGTACAAATACCCCTCAAATGACCCATTTTGGGAAAGTAGACAGTCCAAGGTATTTAGTAGGAGGCATGGTGAGTTTTTTGAAGTCGTAATTTTTTTTGTCACAATTTTTTGAAAAATGAAGAATTAAAAAAAAATATATATATTTTTCACAATTTTAACTTGATTTGTTGTAGCCGTATTACTTGGACCTTGAAGAAGGGGACATACCCCGAAAGCTTGTCCTGAAAAATTGTATGTTAGTGCAAATAAAAAAAGTATCACGGACAATACTCAATTTTCTCTGTCACAATTTAAAAAAATGTTTTACATGTCAGCAGTGCAGAGTAGCGTATAAGTATGAATATGTAAAAAAAAAAAAAACACTGTACTATTCTGGGGAGGTGATCATGAATGCTTTTAACTGTGACTTATAAGCAACCATTTTTTTCTGAATGAAAACTATTTATTCAGTGTTTACTACTGAGATTAGCTGTGATTGGCCACCTTGTGTGACACCTTGGTAATGACACCTTTTCGTAGGCCATCAGTTGGGACTGAATCAGCTGATATTAGTTTGCATTGACAAGGGGCAGGATTGTTTTCTAATTACTGATATATTTCAGCTGGTGTCTTGTCTTTCCATGCCTTTTTGCACCTCCCTTTCTTCATGTGTTCAATATTTTTCCGTGTGTCATTCCATTTTTATTACACATAACTTAATTTCTGAACTTATTTATTTAGGTTTCTTTGTATGTATGGGTTGTAGGGGTTGTTTTCATGTGGCGACGTGGTGAAAATTTCATGTCAATAGCACCTTTTAGGCTCAGTTCACATATGAGCCGCATGCAGCTCACAGCAGGGGTCCGGTGCGTGCTGGTTCACCGTTTCCGGTACGATTTCAGCCTGAATTTTCTGAAAAACCAACTGCGGAGATATGTGAACCGGCTTCATAGAGAGCCGGGTAAAATCTCCTGCTATTGCGAACCCAGCTTTAGAAATACGGTATATTTACCTAGAAAAATGGTGATGTGTTCAATACTTATTGAGCTGTTTTTTTTTTTAACTGTTGTATCAATTTACAAAATGCAAAGTGAGTGAACAGAGGAAAAATCTAAATCTAATTGATATTTGGAGTGACTGCCCCCGATGTCGAAGGGAAGTCAGCATGATGTGTCTTTCATTTCCTGCATTACGTTTATTTGGCCAACCACCGCATTTATGGTTCTCAACGTTACCCAGTCTTCTCAATGATGAGAAACAAAGGCAGATGCTTATGCATCATGCCATACCCTCAAGGAGGCGTGCGATTGGCCCCAAATTTATTCTGCAGCAGGACAACAACCCCAAATATACAGCCAATGTCATTAACCACTTAAAGACCAGCCTCGTTTTGGATTTTAGGTGTTTACATGTTTAAAACAGTTTTTTTTGCTAGAAAATTACTTAGAACCCCCAAACATTATATGTATTTTTTTTTTCTAACACCCTAGAGAATAAAATGGCGGTTTTATTGCAATACTTTTTTTTGCAATGTATTTGCGCAGCAGTCTAATAAGCGCACTTTTTTTGGAAAAAATTCACTTTTTTGAATAAAAAAATAAGACAACTGTAAAGTTAGCCCATTTTTTTTATATTGTGAAATATAATGTTACGCCAAGTAAATTGATACCCAACATGTCACGCTTCAAAATTGCGCCCGCTCGTGGAATGGCGTCAAACTTTTACCCTTTAAAATCTCCATAGGCAGGGCTGGACTGGGACAAAAATTTGGCCCTGGACTTCATCCAGACCGGCCCACTTTACTCCAAACACCTGGTGTTGGCGCTTCAATATTCTCGGCACCATGGTTCATATGGTGTCAGGATGATTGAAGCGCATTATTTCTATTATTACATTGTAATATAACATGAAATAGTTCAACTCACCATAATGCAGAATCAGTGGGAGCCTTGAGTGTGTCACCTGCCACCTCACTTGCCACATCGCCTGCCACCAGATGCAGTGTTTCACTTGCCACGTCACTTGTCAGCAGAGGCAGCTTGTCATTTGCCACGTTGCCTGCCACCAGATGCAGTGTTTCACTTGCTACGGCACTTGTCAGCAGAAGCAGCTTGTCACTTGCCACATCGCCTGCCACCAGATGCTGCATGTCATTTGCCACGTTACCTGCCACCAGATGCAGAATGTCACTTGCCACGTCACTTGTCAGCAGAGGCAGCTTGTCATTTGCCACGTTGCTTGCCACCAGATGCAGAATGTCATTTGCCACGTCACTTGTCAGCAGAGGCAGCTTGTCATTTGCCACGTCGCCTGCCACCAGGTGCCGCATGTCACTTGCCACGTTACCTGCCACCAGATGCAAAACGTCACTTGCCACGTCACTTGTCAGCAGAGGCAGCTTGTCACTTGCCACGTCGCCTGCCACCAGATGCTGCATGTCACTTGCCACATTGCCTGCCACCAGGTGCTGCATGTCACTTGCCACCATCGCCTGCCACCAGATGCAGCGTGTCACTTGCCACGTTGCCTGCCACCAGATGCAGCGTGTCACTTGCCACGTCGCCTGCCACCAGGTGCTGCATGTCACTTGCCACCATTGCCTGCCACCAGATGCCACATGTCACTTGCCACGTTACCTGCCACCAGATGCAAAACGTCACTTGCCACGTCATTTTGTCAGCAGAGGCAGCTTGTCACTTGCCACGTCGCCTGCCACCAGATGCCGCATATCACTTGCCCCGTCGCCTGTATCCTGCCAAGTCACTTGTCACCAGATGGCAGATGCAGTGCTACTACATGACTTGATGGGCACCTCCAACCCAGCTCTGTAACCCCCCCAACACACAACGTGACAGGGGAGGAGAGAGAGATACACAGCACCAATTGTAGCATTAAAACAACTTGTATTCCACTTAAAGAACGTTACTGACAAAGGTAGTAGGGTGAAAGGCATTAAGACACTGTGATCTGAATTAGGAGCCGCCACCGGGAACCGAACGGGCCAGTAGATGCAGAGCATCGGTGTGTACTACTACTTCCTGGTAGCGGTGGAACGCATGATGGGGCGGACGTGATGTCATCATCCGGAAATGATGCAAGATGTGGGAGGTGACGCATCCTTCAGGCCATCATTCCTCCGCCACCAGGAAGTAGTAGTACACACCGATGCGCTCTGCATCTACTGGCCCGATCGGTTCCCGGTGGCCACTCCTAATTCAAATTGTTGACAAGCCTGGATTCTTGCCAGTGTTTCAATGCCTTTCACCCTACTTTGTCAGTAACGTTTTTTAAGTGTATTAAAAGTTGTTTTAATGCTACATTTGGCGCTATGTATCTCTCCTTCCCTGTCTCTGAAACTGGCCCACTGAGCCATCGGCCCACCGGGAATCTCCCGGTAGTCCCGATGGCCAGACCATCCCTGTCCATAGGCGACATTTAAATAATTCTACAGGTTGCATGTTTTGCGTTACAGAGGAGGTCTAGGGCTAGAATTATTGCTCTCACTCTACCGGTCGCGGCGACACCTCACATGTGTGGTTTGACCACTGTTTTCATATGCAGGCGCTACTCACGTATGCGTTCGCTTCTGCGCGCGAGCTCATCGGGACAGGGCACTTTAAACAAAAAATTTTTTTCTTATTTATTTTACTTTATTTTGATTATTTTTTCACAGTTTAAAAAAAAAAAAAAAAAATTTGGATCACTTACATCACTATGTAAACATCCCTTGTAATAGAAAAAAGCATGACAGGTCCTCTTAAATATGAGATCTGGGTTCAAAAAGTCCTCAAATCTCATATTTAGACTTTAATGCAAAAAAAAAGTCGTTTGAAAAAATTACACACAAAAAAAATTGTGCCTTTAAGACAAATGGGCGGAGCTGACGTAATGACGTTGCTTCCGCCGTCCTATGGTATGGAGACGGGTGGGGGCCATCTTAGCCTCACTCGTCTCCATACCGAGGAAGTGAGAGGACCCGATCGCCTCCGCCGCTACCGACGGCTCCGGTAAGCGGCGGAGGGCGCGGGGGTGGCACCTCTCCTGCTGCCGATAACGGTGATCTCGCGGTGAACCCGCCGCAGAGACCACTATTATCGTGTACAGAACCGCCGGCCCTAAACATGGATACCTCGGTTGTGGCAGCATCTGCTGCCGTTACCGAGATATCCATCTTCAAAGTAATACATGGCCAGTCGGTAAGTGGTTAAGAACTATCTTCAGCGTAAAGAAGAGCAAAGGAGTCCTAATCTCAACATCATTGAGTCTGTCTGTGATAACATGAAGCCTACATCCACAGAATATCTGTGGTTAATTCTCCAAGATGTTTGGAACAACCTACCTGTTGATTTCCTTCAAAAACTGTGTGCAAGTGTACCTAGCAGAATTGATGCTGTTTTGAAGGCAAATGGTGGACACACCAAATATTGATTTGGATTTCTCTTCTGTTCATTTACTTTGCATTTTGTTAATTGATAAAAATTAATTATTAATACTTCTATTTATGAAAGCACTCTAAATTTACAGCATTTTTTTTCACACCTGCCTAAAACATTTGCACGGTACTGTATATAGTTTTTTACTTTATTTTTCTAATATTCATTAGACCTCAAATGTGTTAAACCACCAACCTCAAATGTGTTAAACCACCAACTTTCAGTGAAATCTCCTCACCTGACTACCGAGGGCTGGCCACACACTGATCGAAATTCAGCTGGTTCAGCAGGGACTGGCTGAATTTCAGTCAGTGTGTGGCCATCCCAGCTCGACAGAAGCCAAACATTTGATCAACTTCTGTTGAAGAAGAATGTTGGTAAACTTTTCTTGATCAGTGGCTGCAGCAAGTGGGCCTAGTGCTTTCTGACAGCAACGAGTCATTTGCATATCTCTCTCCTTCTACAGTGTTTCAGTATTTTATTATGGGGTAGGTTAGAGCAAGTAGTTATTACATCTGAAGAAATTCCCCTAGAGATATACAATACCAAGATAGCGGGTGTTTTACTAATCACTAGGAGCAGAACTATGAGTTTTTATTGGATTACCACATTCATCTTTCTTCTTTGAGTTCATTTTTCATTTTTCTGTTTTTACAATGTGGAATAACGATGAGAGGGAATATTGTATGAAATATACATTATCTACATAGAAATAAAATGTATTTAATTTGAATGACACCTTGCATGTGCTTGTAAGCATTCCTGCTAAACAGAGCATCTTTATTCTCATTATGAGAATAATCAAATACAGTTACGGCTTGAACTGGTATGTGTACTGGCCTTTGAACAGGCCTGGGATCAAAAACAGCATTCAGTGAAAAAAAAATAATCAGAGCTTGTGGTGAAAACTTTGTATAACTTGTAGCACAGTCCTCATGGTTGCCACCTGTCCAGGATTCACCTGGACAGTCCGAGTTTTGTATCATGTGTCCAGATTTCCCAAACCACCGGAAACCCGGACAAATTTCTCAGACCTATAGGCATGCGCACAGGGTGTGCCAGATGTGCCTGGGCACACCCTAATTACCCCACGCCGCCCAGATTCCCCCCCCTCCTGCTCAGGCACACCACCCCAAACAAAGGGGAGAGGAGAGAGGGTTTGATCTGCTCGTCCTTCTCCCGTCCCTACCCCTCTATGCCTGCCCACCCACACTCCAATCCCTGGCGTGCTGTGCCTCAGAAATGGATGTATGGGAAGGAAATTTGAAGCCCAGTAGCCAACAGATGTATCATGGATGAAAGGTGCTGATGCCTAAGCCTCCATTTTAGGTGAGTGAGCTCACCATTCACTGTCTGTGACTGAAGTCTTCCCCTCCCTTCTCTTTTCTGCCTCCAAGAAAATGTGTACACTAAGGTAAGGGTGGCTCAGATATAAGAGGTGCCCTGTGGTCTCTGATGTAAGGAGAGCCTTGGGAACTCTGATTTAAGAGGGAATGCTGGGATGTAAGTGGGGTTTTAGTGAGCAGCAACCATATTTTCTGTGTTCAGGTTTGGCTTGAAGAAAAGGTTACCACCCTGGCCTTCCTAGTTAGGCTGCTCAGCAAATTTAATTTTTGTCTCCTGCTGTAACTAGAGGGGTAGTGATTGTTTGGTCTGGTCTTCCAGAGGAAGTTTCTAGAGCTAAGGGAGGGAGAATTCAAATGACCAGCCTGAATATTGAGCAGGGCCTAGCCAATCCCTGGAGGGTGTGAGGTGGTGCCCAATAGGTGCCTGGGATGCTGTTAAATAGTCTGGAGCCCTGAGGAGCTTGTTTTTTCCCTCCTGAGGGAATGGATCAGTGGGCTAAAAGGAGGAGGTTGCTTGCCCTTGGAACCCTTTGGACTGCATACTAGGTTTCTTTGCAAGAGGCTGCACCTATGGACCTTCTAGATCTTATACCAAGCCAAACCCCCTAGGTGGGACTTTAAGGTAGTAAGGAAGTGTACACTTGTATAAAATGAATAACAAACTTTATTTATACATAATAAAAGTGTGGTAACTAAAAGAAAACCAATGTAGGCAACATAACGTTATACATGGTTACACAAGAAAACCACATAGATCTGTCAACAATTGCACCATGAAGATAGAAAATACCCAACGCGTTTTGAAGTGTATTTGTTTCTGTTTTCTTCCTCAGGGGTAAGTGGTTAACAAATATTTATATAGATATCTAGATATAGATATCTATATAGAGATAGATATATATATCTCACATTTCTGTAAATATATAGGTATATATAGTTAAGTGTCTATATATATATCTAGATATATATATATATATATATATCTAGATATAGATATATATATGTATGTGTATATATATATCTATATATATATATATAGATATATATATTTATATATATTTGTATAGAGATAGATATATCTATATCTCACATTTTTGTGAATATTATATCTTTTTATGTGACAAAACTGAAGAAATGACACTTTGCTACAATGTAAAGTAGTGAGTGTACAGCTTGTATAACAGTGTAAATTTGCTCCCCCCTCAAAATAACTCAACACACAGCCATTAATGTCTAAATCACTGGCAACAAAAGTGAGTACACCCCTAAGTGAAAATGTACAAATTGGGCCCAAAGTGTCAATAGTTTGTGCGGCCACCATTATTTTCCAGTACTGCCTTAACCCTCTTGAGCATGGAGTTCACCAGAGCTTCACAGGTTGCCACTGGAGTCCTCTTCCACTCTTCCATGAGGACATGACGGAGCTGGTGGATGTTAGAGACCTTGCGCTCCTCCACCTTCCATTTGAGGATGCCCCACAGATGCTCAATAGGGTTTAGGTCTGGAGATATGCTTAGCCAGTCCATCACCTTTACCCTCAGCTTCTTTAGCAAGGCAGTGGTCGTCTTGGAGGTGTGTTTGGGGTCGTTGGAATAGTGCCCCGCGGCCCAGTCTCCAAAGGGATCATCATGCTCTGCTTGAGTATGTCACAGTACATGTTGGCATTCATGATTCCCTCAATGAACTGTAGCTCCCCAGTACTAGCAGCACTCATGCAGCCCCAGACCATGACACTCCCACCACCTTGCTTGACAGTAGTCAAAACACACTTGTCTTTGTACTCCTCACCTGGTTGCAACAACACACGCTTGACACCATCTGAACCATATACATTTATCTTGGTCTCATCAGACCACAGGACATGGTTCCAGTAATCCATGTCCTAGTCTGCTGGTCTTCAGCAAATTGTTTGGTCGACCATGGCGAGGCCTGTTCTGAGTGGAACCTGTCCTGTTAAACCGCTCTATGGTCTTGGTCACCGTGCTGCAGCTCAGTTTCAGGGTCTTGGCAATCTTATTATATCCTAGGCCATCTTGATGTAGAGCAACAATTCTATTTTTCAGATCCTCAGAGAGTTCTTTGCCATGAGGTACCATGTTGAACTTCCAGTGACCAGTATGAGAGAATGAGGGCGACAATACCAAATTTAACACACCTTCTCCCCATTCACACCTGAGACCTTGTAACACTAACGAGTCACATGACACCGGGGAGGGAAAATGGCTAATTGGGCCCAATTTGGACATTTTCACTTAGGGGTGTAATCATTTTTTTTGCCAGTGGTTTAGACATTAATGGATGCGTGTTGAGTTGTTTTGAGGGGACAGCAAATTTACACTGTTATACAAGCTGTACGCTCACTGCTTTACATTGTAGCAAAGTGTAATTTCTTCAGTGTTGTCACATGAAAAGATATAATAAAATATTTCCAAAAATGTGAGGGGTGTACTCACTTTTGCGAGATACTGTATGTATATATATATATATTGTATAGTTTTTGTCCGACTAAGGGTAGACACAAAAATGAGTACACCCCTAAGTGAAAATTTCCAAATTGGGCCCAATTAGCCATTTTGTCATGTGGCTCGTTAGTGTTACAAGGTCTCAGGTGTGAATTAGGAGCAGGTGTGTTAAATTTGGTGTTATCGCTCTCACTCTCTCATACTGGTCACTGGAAGTTCAACATGGCACCTCATGGCAAAGAAATCTCTGAGGATCTGAAAAAAAGAGTTGTTGCTCTACATAAAGATGGTCTAGGCTATAAGAAGACTGCTAAGACCCTGAAACTGAGCTGCAGCATGGTGGCCAAGACCATACAGCGGTTTAACAGGACAGGTTCCACTCAGAACAGGCCTTGCCATGGTAAACCAAAGAAGTTGAGTGCATGTGCTCAGCGTCATATAAAGAGGTTGTCTTTGGGAAATAGACATATGAGTGCCGCCAGCATTGCTGCAGAGGTTGAAGGGGTGGGGAACCAGTCTGTCAGTGCTCAGACCATATGCCGCACACTGCATGAAATTGGTCTGCATGGCTGTCATCCCAAAAGGAAGCCTCCTCTTCTAAAGATGATGCATAAGAAAGCCCGCAAACCGTTTGTTGAAGACAAGCAGCCTAAGGATATGGATTACTGGAACCATGCCATGTGGTCTGATGAGACCAAAATAAACTTATTTGGTTCAGCTGGTGTCAAGCGTATTTGGTGGCAACCAGGTGAGGAGTACAAAAACAAGTGTGTCGTGCCTACAATCAAGCATGGTAGTGGGAGTGTCATGTTCTGGGGCTTCATGAGTGCTGCCGGCACTGGGGAGCTACAGTTCATCGAGGGAACCATGAATGCCAACATGTAATGAGACATACTGAAGCAGATCATGATCCCCTCCCTCCGTAGACTGGTCCGCAGGGCAGTATTCCAACATGATAACGACCCCAAACACACCTCCAAGACAACCACTGCCTTGCTAAAGAAGCTGAGGGTAAAGGTGATGGACTGGCCAAGCATGTCTCCAGACCTAAACACTATTAAGCATCTGACACTTAAATATATTTTTCTATTGTAGATATAAATATTTGTAAAACACTTACCCCTGAGGAAGAAAACAAAAACGAATACACTTTGAAACCCATTGGGTGTTTTCCTTCTTCATGGTGCAATTGTTGACAGATCTATGTGGTTTTCCCGTGTAACCATTTATAACATCTTATGTAGCCACATTGGTTCTTTTTTAATTACCACACTTTTTATATGTATAAATAAAGTTTGTTATTCTTTTTATACAAGTGTACACTTTCATGCCCCTTAAAGTCCCACCTAGAGGGTTTGGCTTGGTATATTTATGATAGGGATGAGGGCACCCTTTCCCACAACAACATATATCTCAATAATTATAGACTGACCTTGTTCCTGTATTCTGTGAGTAGAGCCTTCTTTCTATGCTACACCCTAAAGCTACTTCATCATGGTCGCCAGCCTTAAACAGCTCTATCTGTACTTGTGCTAAATCTACTTCATAGTCACCAGCCATGAACCTATAGATTGTCACAGTCCAACTATACCTGTTCTGCAAAATATCTTATGGTTCCCAACTGTGAGTGAAAGTCTGTGTTGCTACCATTTAGAGAGAGAGAGAGAGTTGTTCTCTTAAGAACTGAGCATTTTGGAGTATTCCACTTGACAAATACCCTCCCAACTTTCTACAAGCAATAAAATACAAAGACAAACACCTAGACTGTTTAATGAGCTGGAGTGAATGGACTGTTGCTGTGTACCTGGCTGCCTCTGCACTGCTGTGGGAAAGAACCAGTTAATTCTAAGCGGCTCCTTTGGTGGTAGCGCTACAAACCCAAGCAGAAATTGTCATTGTAATAATGAGAAATAAAGTCCTACCAAAAGGATATATTTTTTTCTTAGCTGATGCTTTTGAAACAGCCTTGTATTTGAAAGATAACTCCAGCCTAAGTTACGTGCATGTTTATTTAGTTCCTATACTTTGACTGAGGCCTACTTTGTACATATAGTAATGTATTCTGCTTCTATATGGATGTCTATACCAGGGAACTTTTTAAAATCAGAATTCCTGAGAATAGGGGTTGGGTAGTAGGTTGGCTAATAGTCTCACACATATGGTGGATGTGGCAACATTGTGCCAACACTGGGAGGGGCTTCAAATTTGAGCCTGCGTACAGAGTGCAGGAGTCAGCAGTATGTATTGCACATAGTGCAGGGGTCTGGGTTGGGTAATGTACATAGTGCAGGGGTCAGGTAGAGAACAGTGGGCTGTGTCTGTGTTGGCTCTGCATAAGCGAAGCGGACACGGACCAGCCATCCGCTTGCTCATTGGGGATTGGCGGGCAGATTTCCCTCCGAGCAAGTGGACTCCTTGTGGAAGGGGGCCTATGAGTCAGAAGTATACACAGAAATATAAAAGTACAAGGAGCATGTAGGTGTTTGAGCTGTCAAACTTTTATTCAAACAATTAAAAACAATATCCATTCACATGTAGATAACAGCAGAAAGAAGTATATTTTCAAAGCTCCATAGGGAGATCAGAGCACTACAGAATGTAAACAGAAGTATATACAGCCCAGCACACAGCACCCCTGTGATTCTTTTCACCACCACCATACCACTCATACATAGCACAGCAGTACCAGTTATGCATATACAGTACATGTGCACCACATACACTCGCATACAACAAACCTACGTATTGCATACAGCATACATTCAGTTGTACTCAAAAGTTTTCATACCCTCGGGGAATTGGTAATATACGGTACATTATGTACCAAAATATGAATGAGCAGGCAAAAAACATTTCCTTTATTTCTTATGGGATTCAGGTCATAACAGGTCAGATCATAACAGAATGGCACAATCGTTAAACAAAATATGGCAACAAGTAAATAAATTAAATGACCCCTGTTCAACTGTCTACATACCCTTAGTTCTAATTACTGTGTATTGCCCCCTTTAGCATCAATGACAGCATGCAGTCCCTGTTCAGCCTGGCTATCTTCCCTTTGCCCATACTGCAGCCAGTCAGGGAGGTATCCTTCATCTCCTGCCAATCAGAATGGCTTCTCCCTCTTGCCTTGTCTATTTAAACTCAGTGCAGCTCTTGGCTTGTTGCCTGAGCAACGCTTTTGCAAGCTAGCAGCTGAGCCTTGTTCTGGCCTGCTATCCAGCCTGCTTTGCTGCATTGATTCCAGTGTACAGTACTGAACTCTGACTTTGTTTCCTAAATAAACGAGTCTGCTACCTGCCCTGACCTTTGGCTTAATTCCTGGTTATCAGTCTGTTGGCAAATCTGACCTCTGATCTTTACTTTCCATTCTGTGCCTGCAACTAGCTACCTCCTCTAGACTGCCACCACAGTGTAGCGCTGCCCTCTTGAGGGTTGCAGAATAAATCAGTACCCCACTGGTTGCCCTGACCCTGTGAGACCTCTGCCACCTCTGACACTCTGGGTTCATACATTTTTTTCCTTCCCTCTTAATAACAGCAAGAAGAAGGAAAAACACCAGGATGCATTAAGGTGAAAAAACACGAGGGTTTACAACCCCTTAAATCAAAAGAGTTTACTTAATGATATACAGTGGGGACGGAAAGTATTCAGACCCCCCAAAATTTTTCACTCTTTGTTATATTGCAGCCATTTGCTAAAATCATTTAAGTTCATTTTTTTCCTCATTAATGTACACACAGCACCCCATATTGACAGAAAAACACAGAATTGTTGACATTTTTGCAGATTTATTAAAAAATAAAAACCTGAAATATCACATAGTCCTAAGTATTCAGACCCTTTGCTCAGTATTAAGTAGAAGCACCCTTTTGATCTAATACAGCCATGACTCTTTTTGGGAAAGATGCAACAAGTTTTTCAAACCTGGATTTGGGGATCCTCTGCCGTTCCTCCTTGCAGATCCTCTCCAGTTCTGTCAGGTTGGATGGTAAACATTGGTGGACAGCCATTTTTAGGTCTCTCCAGAGATGCTCAATTGGGTTTAAGTCAGGGCTCTGGCTGGGCCATTCAAGAACAGTCACGGAGTTGTTGTGAAGCCACTCCTTCGATATTTTAGCTGTGTGCTTAGGGTCATTGTCTTGTTGGAAGGTAAACCTTTAGCCCAGTCTGAGGTCCTGAGCACTCTGGAGAAGATTTTCGTCCAGGATATCCCTGTACTTGGCCGCTTTTATCTTTCCCTCGATTGCAACCATTCCTCCTGTCCCTGTAGCTGAAAAACACCCCCAGAGCATGATGCTACTAACACCATGCTTCACTGTTGGGACTGTATTGGACATGTGATGAGCAGTGCCTGGTTTTCTCCACACATACCGCTTAGAATTAAGGCCAAAAAGTTCTATCTTGGTCTCATCAGACAAAAGAATCTTATTTCTCACCATCTTGGAGTTCTTCGGGTGTTTTTTAGCAAACTCCATGCGGGCTTTCATGTGTCTTGCACTGAGGAGAGGCTTCCGTCTGGCCACTCTGCCATAAAGCCCTAACTGATGGAGGGCTGCAGTGATGGTTGACTTTCTACAACTTTCTCCCATCTCCCGGCTGCATCTCTGTAGCTCAGCCACAGTGATCTTTGGGTTCTTCTTTACCTTTTTCACCAAGGCTCTGCTCCCCCGATAGCTCAGTTTGGCCAGATGGCCAGCTCTAGGAAGGGTCATCCCAAACGTCTTCCATTTAAGGATTATGGAGGCCACTGTGCTCTTAAGAACCTTAAGTGCAGCAGATTTTTTTTGTAATCTTGGCCAGATCTGTGCCTTGCCACAATTCTGTCTCTGAGCTCTTCAGGCAGTTCCTTTGACCTCATGATTCTCATTTGCTCTGACATGCACTGTGAGCTGTAAGGTCTTATACAGACAGGTGTGTGGCTTTCCTAATCAAGTCCAATCAGTATAATCAAACACAGCTGGACTCAAATGATGGTGTAGAACCATCTCAAGGATGATCAGAAGAAATGGACAGCACCTGAGTTAAATATATGTGTGTCACAGCAAAGGGTCTGAATACTTAGGACCATGTGATATTTCAGTTTTTCTTTTTTAATAAATCTGCAAAAATATCAACAATTCTGTGTTTTTCTGTCAATATGGGGTGCTGTGTGTACATTAATGAGGAAAAAAAATGAACTTAAATGATTTTAGCAAATGGCTGCAATATAACAAAGAGTGAAAAATTTAAGGGGGTCGGAATACTTTCCGTCCCCACTGTAGAAGTAAAATAAATCTGAGAGTCAACTCAAGTTTGCACTTTTAAAGTGGTTGTAAACCTACTTTGAAAACAAAAACAAAAACTAACACCTGCAAGACAAAGGCATAATGAGCTAGTATGCATAGCATACTAGCTCGTTATGTAATACTCGCCTGAGATCGGTAACGTGCCATTGCTTCAGTTTGCTTCAATGCGCAAGTGGTCTGTAAGGGTTTACAACCACTTTAAAAAGTTGTCTTCTACAGGAATGCTATTAACAACTAAATAACAATCACCTATCAGATTCAAACATTTATCAGGGAACACTATAATTTCTGTGCTCCAACAATTGCATATAATGCCTATGTGAACAGGCTGCAGGAGAGCAGAGTAATGGCTCTTTTGAGTGCCAGACCCCTCTCTACTGTTCCTTCACACATAAATGCAGAATAGTAAATAACAAATACAACTTTAGCAAAGAAACTATATTGCAATTCAACCTGCTCTCTGGGAATTAAAGCTCTATGAACTTCAGTAAGACAAACCCTGAAGTGGGGAGGGAGGTGAAAGTAGCCCAATATTGCTGTGTGGCAATCCAAGCTCTTGGATGTTTAATTGCATGCAAGGGGAATTTGGATGGTAAAGAAAAATGACTGACTCAATCTTCACTGTCACTCAATCTTCCTCTGAAAATTAACTGTAACTGGATTCACGGTGATCACTGACTTAAAGATGTTACTTACTGTAGAACTACAAGCCACCGCAGAACAATGGAAAGCAAAGATGTCTGTATATAGTGTCTATGATGTTTTAGCATAGATCCTTGAAACTAAAGATAAGGGTGCAGGAGACAATGGTGTCTATATACAGTGTCCACAAGACTGGGCTATTGCTCGCTCATCACTCTGGAACAGGAGATGATGGTGATGATGATAATGGTCTCTCTGGAACGTGGCTCAAGGGATGACATCCGGCCTCCGCCGCACCGCACCGCGGCTCACCTGAATCTGAAACCACTGCAGGATGGATGGGATAAGAGCGACCTCCAAGCTGCCACCGGACAACTAAAGGGAGCTTATATAAAACAAAAAATTGCGCTTGGAAAAATTAGTGAAGAAATAAAAATTGTGAATAAAGATGAAATGACACCTTAAATAAAATAAAGTAAAGTTCAATAAGCTGCGGTTAGAAGTGGGGCCCACCAACAGAAAATAAAAAACAAATAAACCGCGCTAAATTTGAGTCCAATTAAAATTGAGTGAGAAATTCAAATAAGTCCAAATGGTGTAAAAAATCCTTCTAAGTGATGAAATAGGACAACTGTGTGATGAACTGCTTACCAGAACGTAAGCGAAGTCAAACAGATGGCTTTAAACCCAGCCTGGGCCTTTCGAAGTACTCCAAGATGGGTAGAGTCCGACAGGCTCATGCAGCAGACCGGATCCACATAAGTTTAGCAAATAAAAAACAAACAAAAAACCATAGCGTGATACTGACAAAAAAATGTGTTACACTAAAAAGAGTGCTCACACAAAATCATCATAAAGATCATAAATGCACCCTGAATGCATAGCAAATCCAGGGGCGTGCAAACAAAAAAAGAAGTGACATGCAGCATGCAATAGGTGATGTCCTTGAAATAGGAACTCCAAATATATCTGGTTACCAGAAAAGATTTAAACAGGCGAACACAAATCCAAGTAGGGAGAACACCCGGTGCATAGACACAGGAGGCCGCTTACCAGATGATAAACCGGTGAAGGTATAATCAGCGGTAGGCTTATAGCCTCTGTATAGCCCAGAATATAATCCTGATTAAAACTATAGGGGTTCCTGCTCACCAGAAGATCGACTGGAAGAAGCCAAAAACGAAAATGTGGCGGAGTCACCGCGATCCCGTCCTGGCAGGCTCTTCACAGGCTCAGATCGTGGGTATTCAAAGAGGAGAAGCAGCCAATAGTGTGATAACGTAACGAAGAATTGGACAGAAAGCTATCAGTGGTTATGTTCAATCGGTTCCACCTTTTACAACAACTGAAATCTTTAGCTCTACTTTAACCGATTTGCAGCAAATTCTTAAGGCCTCATGCACACTGCTGCTCCTAAACTGACGTTTTTGGGGCTTTTGGCGTTTGCTTTGCCTAAGCCCCTGAATGTTCCTCAATAAAAGCCTATGGGGTTGATTTACTAAAACTAGAGTGCAAAATCTGGTGCAGCTCTGCTAAACTAAAGGGAGCTGTCCGCAGGTGTCCCTCCAGATATCTGTTGGATAATTCTGCAGAGCAGGCCGCGACTCGGTTGCAGCTCACACGCTCTCAGATTCACAGCATACAGATCAGCGCCGTTCCCAAGAGAGAGCGCTAGGCCTCAATCCCTCCTTCTTATAGTCTCTCCCAACAGTCTGCTCTTCCTCATCAGCCAGCTGGTAGTTGTAGTTCCACATCATTCAGCCAGAGGGTGAATCCATTCCGTACGGACTACATGTCCCAAGATGCTTTGCTCTGTCTTCTCACTGATTAAGAAGGTAACAGGTCAGCATCACACTCAACACTAAAGGGAAACAGCTCCCCCTGCAACAATGCCACACAGTGTCTCCTGATTGCAGGAATAAGTAGATATACAGCTCCTGGCTACATCCTCCCCCCATCAATCTTTGCCCCCCCAAAGAGGCAGGGATTTTAAACTATTGCTAGAAAGAAAAGAGTTAGTTAACTTTAACCATTATTCAAATTCAACAAATATTGACCTACGTCTGGATTCTGCTGAAACCACTTGTACACATTTTCAGTTAACTCATAATTAGTTTTCTGACAGGCCAGGGCAATAGAGTCAGAGTTTACAGCAAGGCCACGTTCTACCCAATTAATGGTAGCAGAGTCGGGTGTGGGGACTGGCTTTTGGATAGTAGGAATCAACTTATCAGAGTTCTCTCCCAGCACATCATAGGTGAGTCTTCTGGGAGGGTGTATATTTCTCCTCAGTCTGATAGGAGAATGAGTTTCTGACTTTGGTGTAAGATTTCTTTCAAGACTTTTTACAGGATTAGAATCCCTCTCAATACTTTCTACGAGAGTAGAGTTCCCCTCAGGACTGTTAACGGGAGTAGAATTCCTCTCAGGGCTTTTCATAGGAGTAAGGTTATGAGTCACCGACACTGACAATAAATCTGGGCATGGAGTAGAGGGTCTGGTAAGACCAGCCTCATCACCAGCATTGAAGTTTAGGACGATGCTTCCACCTTCCTCCTCCTCTAACAATGACGTTTCCTTCTCCATCTGACTTCTTGAATTTATTACAGGTAAATCTCAATCTACAAAGCTAATCAAATCTCCTTCAGCTGAATTCAGGATTGGTCCAATACTTCCAGTTTCAAGAGCATCTATTCTCCTAGGCGTTGAAAAAGTATTCACTCTTTGATCAGGTGATTTTTCCACCCCTTTGGTTGATCTTCTCTCTCTAGTCCAATTACTGATCCCTGCTTCAGCTTCAACAGCCGGGGGCCACAACCAGCAAGGCACTATCTCCTCATCCTCTTCTTGTGCCAGCACCACAGGGCAAATGTGAAGTCTTCGACAAGAACGAGTTCTAGGTGGACTCAGTTCCAAGGGAGGTGGAGGAGAAACAGGAGGCACCGGAACAGCATCTGATAAAGGAAGCAGATGATTATGATGCCACATTATGAGAGGCATTAGCTTCCCTTCAGGTTTGATTTGGTAAACTGGTAACCCTGGAAGCTGCTTACAGACAACATATGGTTGAGGCCTCCAGCGGTCATAGGGGCGGATCCGGGGGGGGGGGCAACAGGGCAATTGCCACCCCCGAGAAATTTGTTGCGGGCCTGGCAGATAAGACCGTGTGCCACTCCGCAGGTCTCTCCATGAGCAAACTGGGCGGCGTGGTTTGCGAGCGGTCAGCGCAGTTTGTGGGCGGGCGGGCCGGGCTGCACGGCAGTGTGTGGGCGGCTCGGCGTGAGCGCACAGCTGGCCAATCAGCTAGCCGAAGGACGGGGAGCAGAGAAATTAGATCATCTCTCACCGTCCTGCATCCCTGCAGTAACTAAGTTCCGCCCTCACTGTGCAGGCAGCGTGGGCAGCAGAGAGATTACATTATCTCTCTGCTGCCTGAGTCTGGGACACAGCAAGAAACAGACAAAACACCACCTTAACAGGCAGATGACTATCCGCAAATTGTGGCAGGTGACGTGGCAAGTGACAATCCGCAAGGTGTGGCAGGTGATGTGGCAAGTGACAGGTGATGTGGCAAGTGGACAATCCGCAAGGTGTGGCAGGTGACGTGGCAAGTAGACAGTCCGCAATGTGTGGCAAGTGACAATCTGCAAGGTGTGGCAGGTGACGTGGCAAGTGACAATTTGCAATGTGTGGCAAGTGACGTGGCAAGTGACAATCCACAAGGTGTGGCAGGTGAGGTGGCAAGTGACAATCCGCAAGGTGTGGCAGATGACGTGGCAAGTGACAATCCGCAAGGTGTGGCAGGTGACGTGGCAAGTGACAATCCACAAGGTGTGGCAGGTGACATGGCAAGTGACAATCCGCAAGGTGTGGCAAGTGACAATCCGCAAGGTGTGGCAGGTGACGTGGCAAGTGACAATCTGCAAGGTGTGGCAGGTGACGTGGCAAGTGACAATCTGCATCTGGTGGCAGGCAGGTGACAATTCGCAACGTGTGGCAGGCGACGGTGGAAAGTGACACACTCGGGCTCCCAGTGATTCTGCATTATGGTGAGTTGAACCATTTCATTTTATATTACAATGTAATAATAGAAATGCACATCAATCATCCTAACACTATAACAACCATGGTGCAGTGATGAATGAAGCACCAACATCAGCCATTTCCCCGATAAATTGCCCACAAAAAAACGTATTTCTGACAGTGCCCCTCCCGAGACAAGACTCTGGGTCCGCCCCTGAGCAGTCAGCCAATTTATGTTTTCCCGGCACAACCAAGTTCTTTAGCAGCACTCGATCCCCTGGCTGTAAATCTTGTGCTTTCACCTTAAGATCAAAATTCTTCTTATTTCTCAATTCTTGGGTGGCAGCATGTTCCGTAGCTCTCTCATAAGCTTGCTTCAAATTTTTCCGTAAATGTTCTACATACCCCCTATGGCAAGTTAAGGAAGTATCATCTGTGGATGTTCCGTCAATCAGATCAATCGGAAGTCGAGCTTCTCTTCCAAACATAACTCTGTATGGCGAATATCAAGTGGCATCACTCACTGTACTGTTGTATGCAGGGCTTTTTTTCTTAGGGAATAGGTGCAGGAACTCAACCATGCCTGCCACACACACATACCTGCCAAATGGCATCAAATAGTAGCTTTTCCCTCCGCATACAACCCCTGCCTACACAGCCCTCATCTTTTCCCCCCTCCTTAAAAGCTCCACCATCTGTCATATTTCTTACCTTTGTTGCAATATTAAGCTGAAGCACCTATCTGGCTGTAGTACCTCCCAGCATACTATACTATACTACAGTCACTTGCAAGGGAGATCATGCAGTAGGAGCATCAACAACTGGTCACCAGAAAATGGAGACCACAGAGGGTGCAGCCTACCACGCACCCTCTCCTGCCCATGACTGCACTAAACCCTGGTCACCTGTTCTGTATCTCCCTTGTCCCTGTCTGGCACTCAGTGGGATCTGTGCAGGAGATCTGACCTGTGGGAGCTACTGGGAGATAAGCTATCACTTGTAAACACAAAAGCTGGACTTCAGCGTTACCAAGTGATAGTGGTAAGCAGGGAGCAGAAGACCTGAGCCAGAGGTGGTGGAACTGAGTTCCCCCTAGTTCCTGCTGAAAAAAAGCCCTGGTTGAATGCATGTACAGCTGTAGCAATATAATTTCCCCAATGTTGTTTCTTTTCAGTGGGTAAATTTCCCAACATGTTCAGTAAAGTCTGCTTGAACCTTTCAGATTGGGGTCTCCCTGAGGATGGTCAGGCCCGGATTTACTCCCTTTGCCGCCCCAAGGCCGGGCCCTTCAATGCCGCCCCCCCCCCCCACACACACACACACACACCACCAGAAAGAGCCCCCAGACATAATACGGTCAAAGACTGCAGACATGATACAAGAGATGGTCAGAGACTGCAATCATAGTACAGGAGATGGTCAGAGACTGCAGACATGATACAGGAGAGGGTCAGAGACTGCAGACATGATACAGGAGACGGTCAGAGACTGCAGACATGATACAGGAGACGGTCAGAGACTGCAGTTCCTATGGACATTAGTAGATAATGGCCGATCGGCCCTCTCACCTGACCCAGCGATACAGCAATGGTTCCTCTGATCAGGAGTCAGCTCACTCTGAATTGCCCGTGGCGATTCCGCTGGGTAGCACCCAGATCTGTATTCCTGCAATGACTCCATTCCTTTCTCCGCCAGGGATGGCACCAGGCTGTGTGGCTTTCCCTCTGGTGGCACAGGGCAGCCGGGTTCTCTCTCTCTAATGGTTTTCCCTCAGCAGTGTCCTCTCCCTCTGGAGTCCTGGGTGTACTTTCCTGGGTGTAGACCCCCCCAGGACAAACCACCCCCCTCCATTAGTACAGACCCCCCCAGGACAAACCCCCATCCATTAGTACAGACCCCCACCAGGACAAACCCCCCTCCCTTCATTAGTACAGATCCCCCCAGGACAAACCCCCCTCCCTTCATTAGTACAGATCCCCCCAGAACAAACCCCCCTCCCTTCATTAGTACAGACCCCCCCAGAAAAAACCCCCCTCCATTAGTACGGACCCCCCCCGGACAACTCCCCCTCCATTAGTACAACCCCCCCAGGACAACCCCCTCTCCATTAGTACAAACCCCCCCTCAGGTCAACCCCCTCCATTAGCACAGACCCCCCCAGGACAAACCACCCCTCCCTTTATTAGTACAGACCCCCCAGGACAAACCCCCCTCCATTAGTACAGACCCCCAGGACAACCCCCCCGGACAACCCCCCCTTCATTAGTACAGACATCCCAGGACAAACCCCCCCTTCACTAGTACAGACCCCCAGGACAACCCCCCCTCCATTAGTGCAGACATCCCAGGACAAACCCCCCCTTCACTAGTACAGACCCCCAGGACAACCCCCCTCCATTAGTGCAGACATCCCAGGACAAACCCCCCCTTCACTAGTACAGACCCCCAGGACAACCCCCCCTCCATTAGTGCAGACATCCCAGGACAAACCCCCCCTTCACTAGTACAGACCCCCAGGACAACCCCCCCTCCATTAGTGCAGACATCCCAGGACAAACCCCCCCTTCACTAGTACAGACCCCCCAGGACAACCCCCCCTCCATTGGTGCAGACATCCCAGGACAAACCCCCCCCTTCACTAGTACAGACCCCCCAGGACAACCCCCCCTCCATTAGTGCAGACATCCCAGGACAAACCCCCCCCTTCACTAGTACAGACCCCCCAGGACAACCCCCCCTCCATTAGTGCAGACATCCCAGGACAAACCCCCCCCCTTCACTAGTACAGACCCCCCAGGACAACCCCCCCTCCATTAGTGCAGACATCCCAGGACAAACCCCCCCCTTCACTAGTACAGACCCCCCCAGGACAACCCCCCCTCCATTAGTGCAGACATCCCAGGACAAACCCCCCCTTCACTAGTACAGACCCCCAGGACAACCCCCCCTCCATTGTTGCAGACATCCCAGGACAAACCCCCCCCTTCACTAGTACAGACCCCCAGGACAACCCCCCCTCCATTAGTGCAGACATCCCAGGACAAACCCCCCCTTCACTAGTACAGACCCCCCAGAACAACCCCCCTCCATTAGTGTATAGATGGAGACAGGCTTGGGCGGGAGTGAGAGACACAGGAGGACACGCGCCCCCCCCCTCCCCCGCACAGAGACCAGCCGCTCCGATCTCCTTCGGCTGCTCTCCTTCTCTGACAGGAGGAGGGAGGGGGGACAGGCTTGAGCATCGTAAAACCAGCAGCGGCGGTGACCTGCGGAGGACGCCGCCTCAGTCTGGACACACACAGAGAGGAGGAAGAGGAGGGAGAGGAGCACTCTAGTGCTTCAGCGCCCCCACCTCTCTGGCGCCCGGGTGCGCTGCATCACATGCTGCTATGTTAGTGTGGGGGGCGGCCGAGAATTCGTTGCAGGAGCGGCGCCGCCCCTGTACCACTGCCGCCCCGAGGCCTGGCCTCGGTGGCCTTGTGGGAAATCCGGCCCTGAGGATGGTACGGTGTAGTTCGGGACTTTTTGATGCCCAGCAGCTTGCACAACTGATGTATGAGTCGGCTTTTGAAATCTCTTCCTTGATCAGAATGAATCCTGACAGGTAGCCCATAATGAATGAAGAACTTTTCTACAAGGACCTTTCCCACAGTAGTAGCCTGTTGATCTTTGGTAGGGTAGGTCTGGGCATACCGAGTGAAATGGTCAGTCACTACAAGAATATTACTTCTTCCTGTATCAGGTTCAAGGCACAGGAAGTAAATACACACCAACTCCATGGGCCCCTGACTCTGCAGATGTCCCATGGGAGCAGCTCGCCCTGGGAGAGTTTTTCTCTGAATGCAGGGTAAACAGGAACAGCAATAGCTCTCTATCTCCCTCCTCATATCAGGCCAATAGAACCTATCTCTGACTAAGCGGAAAGTCCTTTCTATGCCCAAATGTCCATGTTCATCGTGCAGATCTACCAACAGTGATGTGCGATGCTTTTCAGGAAGGAAAATTGCCATGTTTCCTCTAACTCCTCAGCAGGGCCCCTCCTATATAGCAGACCATCTCTCAGCTGCAGCCGATTCCACTCTCTGTGTGATATCTTAGCACCTACTACAGGACTCTTCAACAGCCACACTGGATCTTGCTTAGCCAGAGCTTCAATGACTAAGTGGCATTGGGATCCTGCTCTTGATCAGTTTTTATATCTCTTTTTGATACTTGAGGAAGACCCTCACCTCGCACTTGTGTTAATCCACAGTAAAACTGAGGCACTCCAGAGGGGGAACTCCTATAGATTCAGCTCCTATAGTTCCTCTCAGCTGTTGGACCAGGCCTCTGCATAAAGCTTGCACTCCTTCTGTAGGCACAAAAGTCCATTCTCTTCCACTGTTCTTCCACTGGCCGTTGAGGCCTATGGAACAGGGCATCTATATCCCTGTTTCCAGTTCCAGGCCTATACTTCAAACTAAACTGGAATACGGCCAGTGCAGCTAACCATCAATGTCCAGTGACATCCAGCTTAGCAGAAGTTAAAATGTAGGTCAAAGGATTATTGTTTGTCTTCACTACAAACTTGGCTCCATATAAATAATCCTTTAGCTTGTCAACTACCACCCATTTGAAGGCCAAGAACTCCAATTTGTGAACTGGGTAGTTCTTCTCAGAGGGGATGAGGCTTCGGCTCACATATGCCACTGGTCTAAGTCCACAATCTTGTTCTTGGTAAAGGACACCCCCAACCCATCTTGACTAGCATCCACATGGAGTTCATAGGGCTTAGATGGGTCAGCATAAGCCAAGACTGGGGCTTCCGTAAGACTCCTCTTTAAACGTTGATAAGCCTCCACACATGGACAAGTCCATTGTTCTCTGATGTATTCTTTTTTTCCTCTTGTTCCCGGCTTCTTCACCTTCATCTTGCCTTCTTCCTCGCCCCAAACTACTTGTAACAACTCTTTAAGAGGTCAGGCTATCTTCGCAAAGTTAGCTACAAACCTTCGGTAGTAGGAGCAAAACCCCAAAAAGCAGGGCCGATCCTAGGGTCACAGACGCCTGGGTGCAGAAATATTTCTGGCGCCCCCACGTGGGCGTGGTCATCTTACCAACTCCTCCCCTTTACAAATGTTTCTATGGCAACGACTCAAACACAGAGATGTTCCCCTAAGAACTCTTCGTTACCCTGGGATCCTCCCATGATCTTTTAACAATAAAGAAATACAGGAAGAGTGTACACTAATGAGACCTGGAGGGGGGTCTCTCTGATGCACACAGAGATGGCTTCTGTTAGAGAATCTGTTAGAAAGAGCCCCTAGACATAGTACAGGAGATGGTCAGAGATTGCAGACATAATACAGGAGATGGTCAGAGACTGCAAACATAATACAGGAGATGATCAGAGACTGCAGACATAGTACAGGAGATGATCAGAGACTGCAGACATAGTACAGGAGATGATCAGAGACTGGAGACATAGTACAGGAGAAGATCAGAGGCTGCGGACATAATACAGGAGATGATCAGAGACTGCGGACATAATACAGGAGATGATCAGAGACTGCAGACATAATACAGGAGATGGTCAGAGACTGCAGACATAATACAAGAGATGGTCAGAGACTGCAGACATGATACAAGAGATGGTCAGAGACTGCAGAAATAATACAGGAGATGATCAGAGACTGCAGACATGGTACAGGAGATGGTCAGAGACTGCAGACATAGAACAGGAGATGGTCAGAGACTGCAGACATAATACAGGAGATGATCAGAGACTGCAGACAAAGTACAGGAGATGATCAGAGACTGCAGACATAGTACAGGAGATGATCAGAGACTGCAGACATAATACAGGAGATGATCAGAGACTGCAGACATAGTACAGGAGATGGTCAGAGACTGCAGACATACTACAGGAGATGGTCAGAGACTGGAGATATAATATAGGAGACAGTCAGAGACTGCAGACATACTACAGGAGACAGTCAGAGACTGCAGATATACTACAGGAGATGCTCAGAGACTGCAGACATACTACAGAAGACGGTCAGAGACTGCAGACATGGTACAGAAGATGGTCAGAGACTGCGGACATGATACAAGAGATGGTCAGAGACTGCAGACATGTTACAAGAGATGGTCAGAGACTGCAGACATGTTACAAGAGATGGTCAGAGACTGCAGACATGTTACAAGAGATGGTCAGAGACTACAGACATGATACAAGAGATGGTCAGAGACTGCAGACATGTTACAAGAGACGATCAGAGACTGCAGTTCCTATGGGCGTTAGTAAATAATGGCCGATCGGCCCTCTCACCTGACCCAGCGATACAGCAACAACGGTTACTCTGATCACGAGTCAGCTCACTCTGAATTGCCCGTGGTGACTCCGCTGGGTAGAGCCCAGATCTGTATTCTGGCAATGGCTCCATTCCTTTCTCTGCCAGGGATGGCGCCAGGCTGTGTGGCTTTCCCTCTGGTGGCGCAGGGCAGTGGGGTTCTCTCTCTGATGGTGTTCCCTCAGCACTGTCCTCTCCCTCTGGAGTCCTGGGTGCACTTCCCTGAAAGCTTTCCTGGGCTCCTGGCTCTCTCTCTCTCCCATTCAGCTGAGCATGCTGTGTGGGCTGCAGTTTCCGTGTTACAGTGGGGCTGCCAGTCCTTGGGACTACATGTCCCACAATCCTCTTCTTTGCTCCTTTTTTTTTCTTCCCTGGCCGATATGAAGACAGGGAAAAAACATAGTGCGCCACTCACTAGTACAGCAGCGCACACGAGGAGGAGAGGGAGAGCGGAAACAAGAGCCTGTGGCTGCAGTGGCGTCACTAGGGTTGGTGTCACCCGGTGCGGTAAAACATGGTATCACCCCCTCCACCAACTATAGTCGCCCTTCAGTACAGAACCCCCTCCACTAAGTATAGACCCCCCTCCTTCAGTGCAGACCCCCCCACTAAGTATAAACACTTCCCTCAGTATAGACCCCCCAGGACGAAACACCCCCGTTTATCAGAATAGACCCCCTCAGGACAAATCACCCCCCCTCCATTAGTACAGACCCCCCTCAGGACAAACCACCCCCTTAATTAGTACAGAACCACCCCCCTCCATTAGTACAGAACCCCCCAGAACAAACCACCCCCTCTATTAGTACAGACCCCCAGGACAACTCACCCCCTCTACATTAGTATAGACCCCCCAGGACAAACCACCCCCCCACATTAGTATAGACCCCCCAGGAAAAACCATCCCCCTACATTAGTACAGACCCCCCAGGACAAATCACCCCCCTTACATTTGTTTAGACCCCCCAGGACAAACCACCACCCCCCTACATTAGTACAGACCCCCCCAGGACAAATCCCCCCCTACATTAGTTTAGACCCCCCGGACAAATCACCCCCCTACATTAGTATAGACCCCCAGGACAAACCACCCCCCTACATTAGTACAGACCCCCCAGGACAAACCACCCCCCACATTAGTACAGACCCCCCAGGACAAATCACCCCCCCTACATTAGTACAGGCCCCCCCAGGACAACCCCCCCCACATTAGTACAGACCCCCCAGGACAAACCACCCCCCTACATTAGTACAGACCCCCCAGGACAAATCACCCCCCCACATTAGTACAGACCCCCCCAGGACAAACCACCCCCCACATTAGTACAGACCCCCCCAGAACAAACCACCCCCTACATTAGTACAGACCCCCCCACGACAAATCACCCCCCCACATTAGTACAGACCCCCCCAGGACAATCCACCCCCCCACATTAGTACAGACCCCCCCAGACAAATCACCCCCCTACATTAGTACAGACCCCCTCCATTAGGCTAATTAAAAACACCTGGGCGGCAGCTGGAGAGGAGAGGATGGTATGCAGCTGTGCCACCCGGGTGGAGAACAGAGCGTGTCAGGCTTGTGCAGCAGGCAGGACTCAGAGTTACACACAGGAGAAGTGGAACACGTCAGTCTCGGACCCCCCCCCCCCCCCGTGACGTCACTGCGCGGCCACGGCTGGTCTCTCTCTGAACACAGAGACAGCCGCTCCGGTCTCCAGCTGTCTCGCTCTCCTCCTCTGAGGAGGGAGGGCGGATGGGCACATCGGCGGCAGTGGCGGTGACTGGCGGAGAGAGCCGCCTACGGACAAGGAGAGGAGAAGGGAGGGGAGCACTCTGGTGCTTCAGCACCCCCACCTCTGTGGCGCCTGGGTGCACCGCACACCGTGCACCCCGGCCAGGAACGGCCCTGCCAAAAAGGACCTTAATTCCATGACAGTCTCTGGTCTAGGCCATGCAGTGACTGCTTCCAGCTTCTTCAGATCTGTAGATACTTCCTTGGCAGAAACAACATGGCCCAAATAGGTGACTGAAGTTCTGTAAAATTGACACTTTTCCAGAGATGGTTTAAGCCCTTCCTCATGTAGCCTTTCAAAGACTTTTCAATCGTGGCTCATGTTCTTCTAAGGTCTTCCCAAATACTATGATGTCTTCCAGATACACCAGGACATCAATCAAATTCATATCTCCCACAGTCTTCTCCAATAATCATTGAAATGTTGCTGGTGCCCCCGAAAGTCCTTGTGGCATCTGATTAAATTCAAAGAACCCAAGCGGGCAGATGAAAGTGGTCTTCTCCTTATCTTCAGCATGCATTGGTATTTGGTAATACCCACTTTTCAAATCAAGCACACTAAACCACTTAGCCCCTGCAGGGCACTGGAGAGCATCTTCAATACGAGGAGTTGTATATTGATTAGGAACAGTCCGTTGATTCAATGTTCGATAGTCTATGCACATGCACAGGGTTTCATTCCTCTTCCATACCACCACAATGGGTGAAGCGCAGGGACTTCTGGATTCTTGGATTACTCCTGACTTCTTGAGCTCAGCCAATTGTTCCCTTAGATCCTCCAGGTCACTAAGGGGTATTCTCTGGGCCCTCTCCCGGAAAGGTTTGTCTTCTTGTAGCTGGATTCGATGTTGGGCACTTTTAGCACAGCCTACATCAAAATCATTGTCAGAAAAGATCTTCTCCCAACGGGACAACTGTAACTTCTTCCTTTTCTGCCATGCAGGAGGCAACACCTCAGTACACTTCTCCATTTCTTTCTGCAGCCCCTGGTACTTTTCTCTCACAATTTCTGCTGGAGGTACGGGGATGGCTGCACTCACTTGCCCCACCAGCATTCGAGCTCCTAATACCACAATATGGTCGGTGAGTTTGACAGTGGCGTTCCATAACTGCCCCACTCCCTCGACAGGGGCATTTTTCTCCTTAAACACTCGTTGGCATGCCTGAAATAGTCCTGGGTGGATCCCAGTTGGCACAGAACCATCTTCTCCAATCACAGTTGCTAACAGCCTTTTCATTAGATCCGTGTTAGTCACAATAAACAAGGAGTTCTTCTCAGCTCCAGGAGGCCTGGGGCACACCACAGCCGGTGTGTCTAATGTCTCCATCTTCCCTGTGGTGGCTGGCCCAAAGGAGATTTTTATGGGAATTTACTCATCATATGGAATCTTGTCAGTCCCAATTCCCCAGATTTCCAGCTGTTCAAGGTTGCTTAGGGGAATGTTTTTTAATTATTTCTCATAGAAGTCCCGGTAAAGTAAAATGATCTGAGCCCCCTTATCTAACAGTGCCCTGGTATAAACACCTTCTACCTGTACAGACACAGTTAGGGATGTGTAAGGTACTTGTGGTAGGTAGTGTCCGATGTGGAGCTTGTATGCTGAGGAGTCAGGCGAAAACTTAGTCAGGCAGGTCAGGTCGGCAACAGATCAGGCAAAACGGTACAAAGTCAAAATCAAGAGAGTGGTCAGGGAAAGGAAGAGGGTAGACAATGCTTCCGCTGTAGGTAATCCAGGGAGCGGTACAAAATGAGACATTTTGGAAAAGGGATAAACTATAATCCATATAGCAGTCATACCATCGGATTTGGGTAACTCCGTAATGAAGTCTATAGTCAAATTGGTCCAAGGCTGACGAGGTGCAGGAAGTGGCTGTAACAGCCTAGTAGGCAATGTGCGAGGTACTTTAATAGCAGCACAAGTTGGACAGGCATAGTCGGTAACATCTTTTTTCATGTGAGGCCACCAAACATGACGCTGCAAGGTCTTAAGAGTGATGGTGACACCAGGGTCACCGGATAACACTCCATCGTGTGCCCAGAGGAGTACAGGTTTTCTGAGGCTGGGGGCTACGAACAGGTGACCTGGTGGTATCTTCAAGCCATGAGGAGCACGATTCACGATTCACGATTCTTGTAACTGTTGGGAAAGAGCCGCAGAGATCTGTGTGACAATCTTGTGAGGTGGTATTATATACTGCTCTGTATGTCGATCTTCTTCAGAAGTAGCAAACTGTCTAGAAAGAGCATCGGCTTTCTTGTTCTAATGCCCAGGGACATAAGAAAGAACAAAATTAAAATGGGAGAGGAACAGGACCCATCTAGCTTGACGTGAATTCAAACGTTTAGCAGTCTGAAAATATAGCAGGTTTTTATGGTCAGTCAGAATAGAAAAAGGCTTTGGAGCCTCTTCCAGAAGATGTCACCATTAAGACAATGCGAATTTGATAGCCAGTAATTCTCGATTCCCAACATCATAATTCATCTCCGCTGGAGAAAACTTTCTAGAGAAAAATGCCACTGGATGGATTCTACCAAATGTAGGTTGTCTCTGGGACAGCACGGCACCTGCTCCTACTTCAGAGGCATCAACCTCAACTATGTACTGGAGATCGGGGTCTGGATGCTGAAGAACTGGAGCCTTGCTGAACATGCCTTTTAATAGCTGGAAAGCTGATTCTGCTTCTGAGGGCTACACTTTGCAATTTGTCCCTTTCCTAGTCATAGCAGTAAGGGGGGCAGCAATGGAGGCAAAACCTTTGATGAAGAGCCTGTAGTCATTTGCGAACCCTAGAAAGCTTTGGAGTCCCCTCAAAGTGGTCGGTTGGGGCCATTGCAAGACTGCAGAAAGTTTTTGTGGGTCCATTTGGAAACCAACAGCACTTATGATGTATCCAAGGAAAGATATGCGGTTTTGATGAAAACTGAATTTCTCAATCTTTGCATAGAGGTGGTTTTCTCTCAGTCGCTGTAATACTTGCTTTACATGTGAGATGTGCTCTAGGTGAGTCTTGGAAAATATTAAAATGTTGTTCAAGTAGATAATCACAAAACTGTTGCTGAAATCATGAAAAATATCATTCATGAAATGTTGGAAGACAGCAGGGGCATTACAGAGTCCAAATGGCATAACCAGATACTCAAAATGTCCATTGCGGATGTTGAATACTGTCTTCCACTCATCTCCCTCTCTAATTCAAATCAGATTATAAGCCCAACGGAGGTCCAGCTTAGTGAAGATAACAGCTCCCTTAAGCACATCAAACAATTCTAGAATAAGAGGCAAAGGGTAGGAGTCTTTTACGGTAATCTGATTTAACCCTCAATAGTCAATGCATGGTCGGAGACCCCCATCTTTCTTTTCAACAAAGAAAAAACCTGCCCCTACTGGAGAAGAAGAGGGGCGGATAAAACCTCTTTCTAAATTGTCCTTGACGTATTCCTCCATGGACTTTTGTTCAGGCAGTGACAGGGGATAGGTCCTTTCTTTGGGAAGAGGTGCTCCAGGAATTAGATTAATCGCACAGTCAAAAGGACGATATGGAGGTAAAACCTCTGCCCTTTGCTTGCAAAATACATCTGCAAATCCATGGTATTCATGAGGCAAGGTAGTAGGGATGGTCACGGAAGCCAACAGACAACCTGAAAGTCTTTTGGGTCGAGACAAACAGTTCAGATAACAGGAATGCCCTCAGGAGGTTAGTTCTCCATTTACCCAATCAAAAGAAGGGTTGTGTTGTTGTAACCATGGGTAACCAAAGATAACAGGCAGAAGTGGAGAATCAATAAGAGACAGGACAATTATCTCTTTGTGAAGTGCGCCTACCTGAAGGGTGATTGTTGTAGTCTCAAACTTTACAAGGCCATGTCCCAACGGTTGTCCATTCAGGATGGTGATGCTCAGGGGTCTAGACTTGGGAACAAATGGGATGTTGTTCTCCTTAGCAAAAGTGTAATCCAGGAATATGCCAGCAGCTCCACAAAAGCCTCACAGGAGACAAATTTAGAGGCTAAATGGATATTGCAGGTATAGTAATCTTGGTCTTGGAGGATGTACTTGTAAAGTCTAACCCAGCTCCTCCAACACTGGTTAGACCCTGCCTTTTTTACTGAACGGGAAGGGCAAACAGCTAACAAATAGTAGCGGCCCATCCATAGGGCCCCCCCCAAGTTTTTGGCAAAAAAAAAAAAAGTCACTTTAAGTGTGACCAGGCGCCGGACACACGACGGTCTATGGGAAGCTTCCCAGCTTGCAAACACTCCCACTCTCCAGTGATTTGTCCCTGACTCTTGTGCATTGTTTTTCATTGGTCGAGACCGGAGGGCGACTGGACGGTGCTTTTTCAGCACTACCGCATCACTTGCAGTTTCCCTGGAGTCAGAGCGGAGTGCGGACACTGCAGAGACTCCTTTATTGCAACCCGAGACCCTGTAATGTGAGGCGGGGAGCTGAGATGCGGCGGGTGGATGCAGAGCTTAGCCTAAGGTATACAGAGAGCAGAAGGTGAGTGAGAGTGACTGAGTGCGGGGATTGGAGGTGATCTCTCTAACAGCGTGAATGACAGTCACAGAGGATTTTTGCATGTCTCTCCCTCCCGGCAACATGCTTCCCCATCCCCTCCTCAGACTCCTCTGCAGGGCGGCTACAGAATGACTGCTCCACTCGCTGTGTAGTGTGTCCTGCTTTGAGCCTGGCCCCCCCTCCCCTGCAGAGCTTCATGGAGGGGGAGGGGGGGCTGCTGAGTATTGTGGTGCGTGGCAGTGACTGGCAGCTGTTGGTTTCCCAACCCACTCCCACTTTCCTGCATCCTAAAACGGCCCTTCCCCCTGCCTTTCCACCCTAAAACGGCCCCCCGCCTCTCCACCCTAAAATGGCCCCCCCTGCCTCTCCACTCTAAACGGCTTCCCCTGCTTAAACAATAACCCCCCTTCCTGCCTCCACCCTAAACAAAAACCCCCCTCCCTGCCTCACCACCCTAAACAATAACCCCCTACCTGCCTTCATCCTAAACAAACCCCCCTCCCTCCCTCTCCACCCTAAACAATAATCCCCTTCCCTGCCTCTTCACCCTAAACAATAACCCCCTCCCTGCCACTCCACCCAAAACAAAAACCCCCCTTCCTGCCTCCACCCTAAACAAACTCCCTCCCTGCCTCGCCACCCTAAACAATAACCCCCCTCCTGCCTCTCCATCCTAAAGAATAACCCCCTTCTCTGCCTCTCCACCGTAAACAATAACCCCCCTCCCTGTCTCTCCACCCTAAACAATAACCTCCCCCCTGCCTCCACCCTAAACAAACCCCCCCCGCCTCTCCACCCTAAACAATAACCCCCCTCCCTGCCTTTCCACCCTAAACACTAACCCCCCTCCCTGCCTCTCCACCTTAACCACTTCAATACCAGGCACTTAGACACCTTCCTGCCCAAGCCAATTTTCACCTATCAGCGCTGTTGCAATTTGAATGACAACTGCAAGGTCATGCTACACTGTACCCAAACAAATTTTTTATCATTTTGTTCCCACAAATAGAGCTTTCTTTTGGTGGTATTTGATCACCTCTGGGATTTTTATTTTTTTGTGCAACAAATAAAAAAAGACAGAAAATTTTGAAAAAAAACAAGTTTTTCTTTGTTTCTGTTAAAAATTTTTGTAAATAAGTACGTTTTCTACTTCAATGACGGGCACTGATATGGCTGCACTGACGGGCACTGATAAGGCGGCACTGGTGGGCACCGATGAGGTGGCACCAATGAGGTGGCACTGACGGGCACTGATTACGGGCACTGATAGGTGGCACTGATGGGCGCTGATAGGTGGCACTGGTATGCGGCACTGGTGGGCACTCATAGACGGCACTGATGGGCACTCATAGGCGGCACTGATGGGCACTTGTAGGTGGCACTGATGGGCACGTGTAGGCGGCACTGATGGGTACTTATGGGTGGCACTAATAGGTGGCACGGATGGGCACTGATGGGCACTAATAGGTGGGCACTGATGGGCATGGATGGGAACTGACAGGTGGCACTGATGGGTGGCACTGTTGTCACTCATGGGTGGCACTGCTGGGCATCACTGATGTGTTTGTACATACTTGTACCAATTAGTGCCCATTTGTGGGCACTGATTGACACAGATTGGGCATTCATTTATACATGTGGATGGCCATGGGGTACATACCTGGCCATCCACATGTTGCCCCCTTCCCTGGTGGTCCTAGTGGTGTCCCTGGTGGTCCAGTGTGCTCATCTGAGGGGGGTCTGCATTGATAAACAATCAGCGCAGACCCCCCCATCAGGAGAGCCGCCGATCGGCTCTCCTCTACTCGTATCTGTCAGACGCGAGTGAAGAAAAGCCAATCAACGGCTCTTCCTATTTACATCATGATCAGCCGTGATTGGACACAGCTGATCACGTGGTAAAGAGCCTCCACCAGAGGCTCTTTACCGAGATCAGTGCAGCGGTGTGTCAGACTGACACACCGCTCCACCGATCGCCATGATGCGCACCCCCACGGCGGCTCTTATTCTGAAGGACGTCATATGACGCCCAGTCAGGATAACTGAACCACCGCCCGGCCGTCATTTTGCTATAGGCCGGGCGGGAAGTGGTTAAACAAAAACCCCCCTTCTTGCCTCAACCCTAAACAAACCCCCCTTCCTGTCTCTCCACCCTAAACAATAACCACCCTCCCTGCCTCTCCACCCTAAACAATAATCCTCCTCCCTGCCTCACCACACTAAACAATAACCCCCCTCCCTGCCTCTCCACCCTAAACATTAACCCCCCTCCCTGCCTCTCCACACCAAACAATAACCCCCCTTCCTGCCTCCACCCTAAACAAACCCCCCTCCCTACCTCTCCACCCTAAACAAACCCCCCTTCCTGCCTCTCCACCCTAAACAATAACCCCCCTCCCTGCCTCCACCCTAAACAAACCCCCCTGCCTGCCTCTCCACCCTAAACAATCTACATACCGTATCTGTGGTGCTGATCTATATACCATTTCTGTGGTGCTGATCTATATACCATATCTGTGGTGCTGATCTATATACCGTATCTGTGGTGCTGAGCTATTGACATTTACCTGGGAGGTGAGCCTGACGTGCAGAGGGAGACCTCTCGTACGGCTCTGGTTCAGGGATCACTGGAGTGGGAACAGTGACCCTCGGAGCACAGTGGGGTATGAGAGCCTGCAGGGTCTGCTTGGCTGAAGATGATGTCCGCTTGGCAGAAGCAGGAACAGGCTTGATTGCTGTGGATGCAGGAACGCTGGGAAGCAGCAGGCAAGTGCGCACGGATGCAGGACTTTTAGGCAGGTGCGCACGGATGCAGGACTGTAGGCAGGTGCACACAGATGCAGGACTGTAGACAGATGCGCACAAGTGCAGGACAGCAGGCGGGAGCAGGGTCAGACAAGCCAGGTCACAACAGCGGATCAATCAGACAGAGGCAGCAGGCAGAGAATGGTCAAATAGCATAAGGAGGTAGCAGCGCTAATGCCAAAAAGTGATAATGCATAAATATGTGATTTAGACCAACATATACAATACCATATAAGCATGAAAAAACATGTGTGGAAAATAAAAATAAAAATCAACAATAAATTAATAAAAATAGTCCATCTAGATGCATGTGAAAAGCCTTAAGCCCAGATCACAATCTTCATAGTGGTAATAAATGCAGCAAATAGGTGAATAGTTCCTCCACCGCACCGCAGTGATAACACCAATAAAAATGCGCGCTTACCGCAAGGCAAGCCCAAAAAAGCTTGGGGCCTTAACCCGGTCGGGGCCTTTATCCACCAAGCCACACAGAGGGATCAGTCACAGCCGGAGCAATAAGTATACAAATCCAAGGTACCGGGATAGGTAACACTCAGGAGTTCCCCAGGAAAAGAAAAGGAATCGACATAACGTAATCCTGATAACTTCGTTTAATAGAAAATTTTAAAAAGCACTTACAATATGGTAGAAATAAAACAGCAGAAAGTATCAGCCGGCCGGCTTAAGTGATCACCCGTCCTGCAGACGGTATACACAGAACGTCAGCACGTCAGCTCCTCCCGATGCGCGTTTCGTCACACAATGACGTCGTCTGGGGCACTGATCCCTCTGTGTGGCTTGGTGGATCACCGCCTTCCAGCTATTCCTCCTGGATAAAGGCCCCGACCGGGTTAAGGTCACAAGCTTTTTTGGGCTTGCCTTGCGGTAAGCGCGCATTTTTATTGGTGTTATCACTGCGTTGCGGTGGAGGAACTATTCACCTATTTTCTGCATTTATTACCACTATGAAGCTTGTGATCTGGGCTTAAGGCTTTTCACATGCATCTAGATGGACTATTTTTATTCATTTATTGTTGATTTTTATTTTTATTTTCCACACATGTTTTTTTAGCTTATATGGTATTGTATATGGTATTGTATATGTTGGTCTAAATCACATATTTATGCATTATCACTTTTTGGCATTAGCGCTGCTACTTCCTTATGCTATATGTTTTTGTGTGTATCTCACATCTCGCGGCTGCTCTTATTAGTTGTTTGTAGGTTTTGTATATAACTTTTTACCTTTGATGAAGGTTTATTTTTGTGTCACGATTTGCACGGTAATATTTACCCACGTATAGCGCGGTATCTTTTCTATTTTATTGTATTTTTAGAGAATGGTCAAAGTTCAGGCAGGATCGGCAACAGGAGATCAGGTAAACAGTAACACAGAGCAGGTCAAAGCCAAGCCAAGGGTTCAGGACTAGAGACAGCAGCGAGGTCAGGAAAGTCGGATAAACACTGGAGCAGATGCGGGTTCAGGATCGGGTTACAGGATGAGCTGCAGATCAGATAGCAAGGATGCATTCTGAAGAGGCCCCTTTTAAAGATCACTGGGCGCCAAAGCAGTGTTACTATGCGCGCGTGCAGATCTGCGCACGTGCACGTCTATTCACCGCTGAATGCCCATGGACAGGAACACATCCCGATGGATCCGTGCGCCCGTGGCCAGTTGCAGCACCATGCGCAGTACGTCCATGACAGCTATATATCGTATCTGTGGTGCTGATCTATATAGCGTATCTGTGGTGCTGATCTATATACCGTAACTGTGGTGGTGATCTATATACCGTATCTGTTGTGCTGATCTATATACTATCTGTGGTGCTGATCTGTACAGCGTATCTGTGGTGCTGATCTATATACCGTAACTGTGGTGGTGATCTATATACCGTATCTGTTGTGCTGATCTATATACTATCTGTGGTGCTGATCTATATCCTGTATCTGTGGTGCTGATCTATATCCTGTCTCTGTGGTGCTGATCTAAATACCGTATCTGTGGTGCTGATCTATATACCGTATCTGTGGTGCTGATCTATATACCATATCTGTGGTGCTGATCTGTACAGCGTATCTGTGGTGCTGATCTATATACCGTAACTGTGGTGGTGAGCTAAGTACCGTATCTGTGGTGCTGATCTATATACCGTATCTGTGGTGATAAGCTATATACCGTATCTGTGGTGCTAATCTATATACCGTATCTGTAATGCTGAGCTATATACCATGTCTGTAATCTGTATACTCTGTTCTGTGATGCTGAGCTGTATAATCCTGACACTATGGGTGGAAGCAAGTGGAATACAGGGGACGGAGTGGGTTGATTATATAAGGGGTGGGGCTTATGGGAAGTGGGATTGGTCAAAAAGGAAGGGCGGGGTCTAGCGCCCCCCCATTATAAAACTTCACCAGCCGCCACTGCTAACAAATATCCTTTAAGTGCACAGTACAAGCATAGGCCAAATCCCCCCTCTTTTGTTTCTCTGACTCTGTTAGGTGGAGACAGCTGACTTCCATGGGTTCTACAGGTGTCTTGGACTTAACTGAAATTTCAGGTTCAGGCTGAGGTGGTGCTTGGAAGTTAAGGGCCAATCAGTAAACTGGCCTAGGAAGCTTGCGAGTTCTAAAGCCTCGTACACATGATCTTATTTTCCGCCGGGAATTGTGTGATGACAGACTGTTGGCGGAAAATCCGACCGTTTGTACACTCCATTGGACAATTGTCGGATTTTCTGCGGACAAATGTTGGATGGCAGGCTTATAAATTTTCCGCGGACAAATGTCTGTTGTCAAATTTTCCTGTCATGTGTACACAAGTCTGTCAGACAAAAGTCCAAAGTACAAACACGCATGCTTGGAATCAGTGTTTACTAAACATAACATTAGCAGAATGTGTCCAGAGCGTGGCGCTAAAGAGAAGATGCTGTTCATGAGCTGGCTCCCTCACTGAGACCCACTAAAGTTTCCCGCCTTCTGAATGGTTAGCAACTGCTGTATTGCTTTCACCAGTTCTGCAAGGAAGTTCGACTCTCCCTTTTTATTCGAGGGCACTACCTCTGAAAATGCCCAGACTCCCCACACTGAAAACACTTTCTGGGCTCAGTCTTGTCCAGCTTAGCTGTAGCCTGAGCTTCCATCACCAGCAATGTCTGTTGCATCTGATCTTGAGCTTGAGCTACTTGTGTAAGCAATTTAACCGTGGCGTTGAAAGGAACAGGTGGTACTAGAGGGGTCTTGGGGCACTCCCCCACTCTGATTATTAATCACTGTCCACTTCTTGAATCCCCTTCTCTACCCGCACAGGCTGGGCCGACACTTTCCCTGTCTTTGGCAGGGGCTTTTATCCCTTCTCACGATCCTTGTTTTTTTCATCCAACAAGGCTTCTTCCTCCCTAACCAGCTTCATTAACTCTAGGTAGGTTGGGGCAATCTGCATCCCTTTAAGCATCAGATGAAGCACAATTGGGTGGTTGGGTTCGAGCCCCTTGCAGAATCCTCTCCAGCCTAACATTATCGGCCTCTTTCGGATCAATTCCTTTCTTCAGAATGATCTGATGCAGAATTCGGTCCACTCTAACAACATAGGCAGATAGTTTCTCCCCTCTATACTGCTAAGTGTGCTCAAACTTCTACATCGGGTCGGGGATCTTTTCCACCCTCCCATAGACTGCAGACAAAGCTTTGATATAGTCCATGGCTATACAATCGGGCTTTCCCCTCTTCAAACTCCGAATGACATCTGCCGCAGGGCTTCTGAGGCTCTCACTTATCCTCTGTCTTTTCACTGCCTCAGGCACACTCCATTCTTCCACTGCTTGAATGGCTTGATCCATCTTATTTTCAAACTCCTCTTCACCATCTGGGGTTGGTGTGCGACCCGAGAAGAACTGTAACTTTCGGTATACTTGATTTACCAAAATATTCGTGCTTTTTATCAGACTCTCAACCAGCCGGCTCATATCCATATAAAAGGAAGCAGGAAGCATTCCCATCCTAGAAGCATCTACTTCTTCCTCGGTCTCAGGGCTCACTGAACCATGTCTGGAAGGCTCTTCCTCTGGATTTCCCACTGTTTGCAAGGGTATCATTTGAGCCTCTAACCCGTCAGCTAAACTCAGTCTCTTTCTGAAATTCAGCCGGAACACTCTCTCGCCACTGTGTTTCTCATTGCACTGAATATTTGGTGTGGTTAAATAGAGGCTCTGGTTATATACCCTCTTATATCACAGTTACCCTTTACACCACAGTCTGCAGTGTTCCCTTACATCAGAGTCCCCTCCTTAAATCAGAGTCCCCAGAGTTCTTCCTTACACCAGAGTCCCCAGAGTTCTCCCTAACACCAGAGTCCCCAGAGTTCTCCCTTACATCAGAGTCCTCAGAGTTCTCCCTTACATCAGAGCCTGCAAAGTCCCCCCTTACAGTGTAAGGGAACTGATATAAAGGGGAACTCTGTGAGTTCAGATGTAAAGGGGAATTCTGCAGGTTCAGATGTAAAGGGGAACTCTGCGAGTTCAAATGTAGGGGAACTCTGCGAGTTCAGATGTAAAGGGGAATTCTGCAGGTTCAGATGTAAAGGGGAACTCTACAGATTCAGAGGTAAAAAGGAGCTCTGCTAGTTTAGATGTAAGGGGAACTGTCATGAAGGCACTAGCTATAGTACAGATGAAGCCTCAAGACATACACGGGTTCGCAGGCCCAGATGAGCGGGCGTCATTTTTTTGTTTTGTGCACGACTGTGCACAGATGCAGATGTGTATGCGCTAACATGCACGTTTTTGCACCGGTCACTAATGTTGGTGCCAGTGGGACTGTTTAAACTGCAGCAGTTCCATTAGCCACTGCTTGTATCTTGACCATTCTCTGCCTGCCATTTACCCCTGTATCTGACACCTGATCCCTGTATCTGACCATCTATTGCTGAGCTTGTATCCAGTCATCCACTTGTCCTGCTCCTCATGCTACCTGGTCTCTGCTGGTCCTGTACCTGCTGAATGCTGCCAGATAAGAACTCACCGCTCTAGACAAACCATCCCAGGGTTACACCTCCTGCTAGCAAAAGACAGGTGCAGGCTAGGGATGAGCCAAACACCCCCCAGTTCAGTTCGCAGCAGAACATGCAAACAGGCAAAAAATTTGTTCGAACACGCGAACACCATTAAAGTCTATGGGACACGAACATGAATAATTAAAAGTGCTAATTTTAAAGGCTTATATGCAAGTTATTGTCATAAAAAGTATTTGGGGACCTGGGTCCTGTTCCAGGGGACATGTATCAATGCAAGAAAAAGTTTTAAAAACGGCCGTTTTTTCGGGAGCAGTGATTTTAATAATGCTTAAAGTGAAACAATAAAAGTGTAATATTCCTTTACATTTCGTACCTGGGGGGTGTCTATAGTATGCCTGTAAAGTGGCGCATGTTTCCCGTGTTTAGAACAGTCCCTGCACAAAATTACATTTCTAAAACTACTACTCGCGGCTATAATGAATTGTCGGTCCCGGCAATACAGATAAAAGAAGTCATTGAAAAAAACGGCATGGGATCCCCCCAGTCCATTACCAGTCCCTTTGGGTCTGGTATGAATATTAAGGGGAACCCCGAACCAAAATTAAAAAAAAAATTGCGTGGGGGTCCCCCCAAATTCCATACCAAGTCCTTCAGGTCTGGTATGGGTATTAAGGGGAACCCCATGCCAAAATTTAACAACAAAAAAATGCCGTGGGGGTCCCCCTCAAAGTCCATACCAGACCCTTCAGGTTTACATCTATCTTAAGACATGTTGGCATAGTGTGAAAAACAATTATAAAAGAGATTTTCAAAACAAAAAAACGGAGAAGAGGAGTGCTCCCATGCAAGAAGGAGGATGGAATATCAATACTTGCAACAGCTATGCTTTCACGACCCTATTGGAAGCTGCACCAGTGGGTTGATCATGTAAATACTGCACTATTTTAGAGAGGTTCCCTAAAGATTTTTGCTAATATTCAGTGCAATTTTGAGCTTGGTCCATTAAGCCCTGACTGTGACAAAAGTTGAGGCATGATCTGCTTCTTTTTATTACTTCTTATCTGTCAGGTTCCCCACCCAGAACTTCCATCTCAATCCTCCCACATACCACACCTTGCCCCTCATCACCAGTATTATGTTTACCCCTACCACCATCACTCTTATTACGTTTAGCCTTAGTATGAAGCATGTAATTCTCCTTTCTTCTATTAATTATTTTCTTACAGTAGGTCTCCTTCCACCTCAGACTTTAGAAGCATACCAAACTATTTTGCCAAATATCTTAAAGATGCAAAGCATTTGAGGGGCTTTAGACCAATATCCTCACACACACTTGATTTACATTTATTTTTCACATTTTTTTTGTATTTAGATATTTATTTAAAGCAGTACTCAACTCCCCCCACCCCCTCTATGTTTTTTTCCCTCTTACCTGCAGTGCTGTAGTGCTCCTCAAAGCAAATACTCACTTGCACAGTGAATCCAGTGTTGTCCCACTGTGATCTGCTATTCGGGTGCCACACAGCAGGTCCCGCACCACCATCTTGGTCTTCTTCAGCTGGCTGCCTCTTCCGGGTGTTGATATTTTCATGCAGACCAGAAGCAGAGACTATTAAGCAAGTATTCCTATGTTCTAATAATTTAACTGCAGCTGCCTATTGCTTCTTGAGCGTACATTCCAGGGATGTGTAATCAGGGGAGGCAGAGCCTCACCTGCCATCAACATAAAAAAAAAACAACTGAGCTTCGAGGGTCGTAGCCAAAGTTCTACCCCACCACTGGTTAAAATTTGGGACACCTGGCACCTATGGTTCCGGAGATACGGGGGCTCCTTGCCCAGCCTGTCAGAAGCTACATACAGTGCGGCCAGTTTAAATACAAGCTGGCACATGCTGTTTCCAGCAGACTGAGAGGATGAGCTCAGAGTGCCTCTGACTTCTTGTCAGAGGCAAAGTCCATAAAGACATTGATGAGCCAGTTTGAGGTGGAGGAACTTGACTGGCCTGCACAGAGTCCTGACCTCAACCCAATAGAACACCTTTGGGAGGAATTAGAGCGGAGACTGCGAGCCAGGCCTTCTTGCCTGACCTCACAAATGTGCTTCTGGAAGATTGGTCAAACATTCCCATAGACACACTCCTAAATCTTGTGGACAGCCTTCCCAGAAGAGTTGAAGCTGTTATAGCCTCGTGGGCCAATTCAATATTGAACCCTACGGACTAAGACTGGGATGCCATTAAAGTTCATGTGCGTGTAAAGGCAGGTGTCCCAATACTTTTGACAATATAGTGTTTATTTATTGAGTCTCGCATGACAAACACATGATTGCAGTATATACTATATGTTTGTAAATACCATGTAAACATATTGTAAATGATGACATTTTTCTCCAGATGAATGCTATACTTCTCTCATGAGCCCTGATGAAGCAACATTGGCGAAATGCGCTTGCACATGAAGATTTATGGCTTCATCACTCAACTTTTGGTGTATAACCGTATGCGACAAATTTTGCCAGCACCACCTGGTTTAGTTTTTTCTTTTATAGATACATACATGTTGTATGATCTTAACTTTTGTTACCTAATAAATTGTATAATTTTATAAAATATCAAGCTCCTTGTCTGGCCTGTACAGTCCAAAATCTATTTGCTAATATTCCCTGCTCTAATTGTAAATGGGATCCATAAGATCCACAGAGCTAAGAGAAATTAAACAACAACCCATGACCAATATCCAATCACCATAACTGCGCAGTTCTCTGCAATATGGGTTTGGCTGAATGATTCTCTCTTTCCCATGCTAGAGCCTTATAACATCTGGTCTTTGTTATGGTCGTACGCCCTTCACCATGGTTATGCCTTAGGGCTTAGATGACCATATAGAAATCGTATCGTAACATTTACATGTGTTTTATAATAAACAATATACCTGGTGATTATGTTTGTCATCTATCAAGATAATTATGTTTTTAAATACCTATGTTATCTATGTAATGGCTCACTCAGTGCAGAGTACAATTATATGGATTGCAATAATGTCTAGCTAAAACTCAGGAGAGACTTGAGCACCAAAATGAGAGGGAATGATGTATTACTTGTTGTACTATATGGAGGTATTTGGCTTGCAGCCCATATTCAGACCTGTCACCTAAAAATGTCCAGATTCCTTGGAGAGATTACTTCATACTGGGGCTCTAATACAACTTGTCCCCTTGCAATAATTCTTCAGAGCTTATAATATTATATAATTGTAGCCAGGTGCTGGGCTTCAGCAATATGGAGAAGGAGACATTGCCTTTTATTCTTCTCTCCTTCCACCGAGATACTGTTGTTACGCTGCACCAGTCTCCTCCAGCAGGCAGGGGGAGAGCAAAAGCCAACCAAGCCCATAGATATCTATGCAGAGCGCTAAGAATCCTGGGAGTTGTAGTTGTGAGACAGCAGCCATATAATGGGATGAATAGACTCCTTACCAGTGGCGGTGTGTCCACGGGCGCCGCCCCCTCTCTCCAGCCATCCCCTCTATGACCAATGGATAGATTCATGCATTGCATGAATCTATCCAGGGCCGCTGCTGCCACCCCCTAATTCAGGCACCCGGCCCCTTTTTGGGTGCCAGGCGCCTGAATTACAGCGGCGGGGGGTGTTTTTGAAGCACCTGATTAGAGCCATAAGCTCTAATAGGCGTCAAAAAGGTGACCTGCGAGCGCCATGCTTGGCGCTTGTAGTTCACCCAGGTGTTACATAGTTACATAGTAGGTGAGGTCGAAAAAAGACACAAGTCCATCAAGTCCAACCTATGTGTGTGATTATATGTCAGTATTATATTGTATATCCCTGTATGTTGCGGTCGTTCAGGTGCTTATCTAATAGTTTCTTGAAACTATCGATGCTCCCTGCTGATACCTCCGCCTGTGGAAGGGAATTCCACATCCTTGCCACTCTTATGCCCTGTACACACGGTCGGACATTGTTCAGACATTCCGACAACAAAATCCTAGGATTTTTTCCAACGGATGTTGGCTCAAACTTGTTTTGCGTACACACGGTCGCACAAAGTTGTTGGAATTTCCGATCGCCAAGAACGCGGTGACGTACACCATGTACGACAAGACTAGAAAAGGCCAGTTCAGAACCAAGCGCGGCACCCTTTGGGGTCCTTTTGCTAATCTCGTGTCAGTAAAAGTTTGGTGAGAGACGATTTGCACTTTTTCAGACTCGTGGTTTTCAGATCGTTTTCTGCTGTTCAGTTTGTGTTTGTGGGTTTGTATCTGCTCTTCAGTGCGTGCAAGCAAGCTACGCGTGACTTTGTCATTGTGTTCTTGTTCGTTTGTTACTGTTTTTCAGGTCGCTCTTCACAGGCCTTGCTGTTCTTCAGTGCGTTCTGTTACTTCGTTCTGAGCAGCCGACCGTTTTCTAGCCATGTTGCGTATACGTACTCCTCGTAGAGTTCATGCTGTGCGGGGACTTGGTGTTGGGGTCCTGACCTTGACACAAGTCCAGTCCATGAACAGGGTGGGGAGGAGTTCATGGACCAAGAATTGGTTGCTTCAGCGTGACCAGTTCTGTCATATGCCTTTGCTCCGTGAGATCCGTAAGAATAATCCTGATGATTTCAGGAATTTTCTCCAGATGACGGACCCCGTATTTCACCGTTTGTTGGCTTTGCTGACCCCCTATATCAGCAGGCAGGATACCTGCATGAGGCAAGCCATCACTCCGAGGCAGAGTCTCGTCGCCACCCTGCGGTACTTGGCGACGGGGAGAAGCCTGCAGGACTTGAAGTTCTCGACAGGCATCTCCCCCCAGACTCTGGGGATTATCCCAGAGACCTGTTCTGCCATCATCCAGGTCCTGCAGAAGGAGTATATTAAGGTAAGATTTTTATCCTTTAATATCACATTTTATTGTATATAATGTTTGATAATATATTGTATTTCTTTCCTCATTCCCTAATTACCATGATTATAATATGCTGTGAATATCCCCTTTGTCCTCATGCATGCTGGATTTTTCTGTAATTATTTTTGTTGTCCTTCATACATGTTTGCCTTCACTTACCTCCCCAGCATGCTCTCCTGGCCCTATATTCACCTCATGTGGTCACTTAACAATGTATTTTATCAGCTCCATAGTAGTGCTTTACCCCAAACACCCCCTAAAATGTGTTGAAATGTAATTTGTGCGTTAAATTCAGGCAGAGTGCCAGAGGCTTTTTTTGGGGGTCCCCAAATCATTTGGAACCCTCCCTCCCCCCAACTGCTAAGTCAGCTGATACCAATTCTCTATCTATCCTCAATCATCTATCTGCTGACTTTGCCAAACCCATACACACTATACCCACCTCTTTTGTGGTCAGATTTATGGATGAATTCCCCAAAGCATGTAGTGCAAGGGCCTGCCTGTATACTTTCAATCGGTACTGTTTAAAGTTTTTGTATACTATTATTATCTTGATAGGTGATAGCAGAATGTCCAAATGTGCTCAAATGTGTACAGTGTGTATTTATATCTTTGTATTATGACACTTCTTACCTGTCCAGTGGGCTGTCAATAGTGTAACTAAGGAGGGGCTGTTCAAAGTAATACCCATTATTTATGCATTCATCTCTCAATGAAGTGGAGAGGGTTACCTGTCCAAGAGCTCCCCCCCCTATAATGTTAGAAATGGCCCATGGGGGGGGGGGGATATGATAGGTGTACCTTATACTTTGGTCTTTAAAAATTCCCATAAATAAATGTTATCTTGATGTTGGCCAAGAATGTTTGTGTCTAATCTGCTTTCCATGTTTATGTGCAAAAAAACTAATTTTTTTTGTTTTCCTCAACAGTTTCCTTCCACGCCACAGGAATGGCAGACTGTGGCCTCCCACTTTGCCCAGTGGTGGGACTTTCCTAACTGCGGAGGGGCAATTGATGGGAAACACGTCCACATCATCCCACCACCCAACTCGGGGTCGTACTATTATAATTATAAGGGGTTCAATAGTATTGTGATGTTGGCGGTGGTGTCGGCTACTTATGAGTTCCTGTATGTGGACGTGGGGAAGAATGGCCGGATGTCCGATGGTGGAGTCATCGCCCAGACGGAGTTCTACAGGTGTCTCCAGAATGGCAGCTTGGACTTGCCACCTCCAGAAGACAATGTGAAAGGACTCCCATTCGTCTTCATTGCGGATGAAGCCTTTGTGCTGGGGGACCATCTTATGCGGCCATTCCCGATGAGGACCCTCACCCCAGACCAGAGGGATTTTAATTACCGGCTGGCCAGAGCCAGAAGAGTGGTGGAGAACATGTTTGGAATCATGGCCAGCCGGTTCCGCCTATTTCTTACACCCAAACATATGGCGGAGTATAAACTGAATCATATTATCCTGGCGTGCTGTGTTCTACACAACTTTTTACGGCAACATTCTGCCAACTATGCTAGCTCAGTTGGGCCTGAGGCCGGAATTCAAAATGAACCAACCCTGACGGCGCTTGAAAGTGGCCGTCCTGGCTTGCCCTCCCTGAGTGCCCGTGATGTCCGGCTAAGATACCTGGAATTCTTTGCAGGTAGGGGGGCTATCAATATGCCAGACAATGTGTGAAACCTTTATCAAATAAAAAAAAACACTAAGCAAATCTTTGGTGACATTTACTGCTTGTGTTTGTTTTAGCTGACCCTGACAGAAATGTGTTGAGTCCTGAAAATGGCGTGATTGTGTAACCTTACAAAGCATTGTTGGGTGTTATTTACTAAAGGCAAAGACACTTTGCACTCCAAGTGCAGTTGAAACTGCACTTGGAGTACAAAGTGGATTTGCCCTTAGGAAATAACACCCATTGTCACAGAAAACACCAATTAGAGCACCACAAAAGTGTTGTAGCGTTGAGACAATAATCCACACATTCTTGATTAACAATCTTTTTAATACCTGCACAATCACATGTGCATTTAGAAAAGGTTTTTAAAACAAACCAACATGTTTGTTGTATAACAATACACAAATAGCCGAATGTCAAAATGTGCTAACTGCCATCATGGGGGATCAAGGGACGTGTTTTGGGGGAGCCACCCCTTCTTCACAGCTACTTTATTATTGAGGAAGGGGTTGCACCCCCAAAACGCATCCATTGATCTCCCGTGATGGCAGATAGCCACACTGTGTGCATCCTCAAAATTTGGCTTTTCTCCAATTAGACAAAAAATGTTAAAATTGTAGCACACCATAAAAGAAAGGGATTTGGAGGGGTTTTAAACTCTCCCCAAAACATCAATGATGTTCTTATTTTTTTGAATAACATCATTGATGTTTTTCTTGATGTTTTCCAAGTCCCTATTACACCCCATGATCTCCCCAATCAGGATCTGTGCACTTTCCGAGGTGAAATGCCCTAGATCCACAACATCACGATCACCTAAAAAGATAGAAACCAAAAAAAAACATGTATTATAAATATGCTGGCATCCATCTCTTACCTGAGCCTGTGGTCGCAGACACTCACCTGTTGTGGTGACAATTTCCACCACGTCTTCCTCCTCCTGCTCTTCTTTGGGGGATTTCCCCTTCTCCCAGAGGTGGGGGGTCTCTGGTCTTGTCAGAAGAAGCCCTCGTTCCGTTCCGGTCGTTTCTCACGCATTCCCTGCGGAATGACGTTCCGGCGCATGCGCGTTCGCGGCTCAGCGCTACGGCGCTCGCGCACGCGCATTGGCGCACACCTAACGTGATTCCCTGGGCGGCCTATAAAAGGCACTCAGAGAATCACACAAGTTGCTGGTTTGTCTCAGCTTCCTGTGTTACCTGAATTTGTGTCCTGTATCTCTGCTTGATTACCCGTTGTGACCCGGATTTGCCCTTGGACTTCTCTTGCCTCTCTCCTGGACTTGACCTCGGCCTGTTTATCGGATTCCCACCTATCTCCTGTGTTTGACCCTCGGCCTGCTACCTGGACTGTCTCCTAGCCTGATCCTATTGCTTGTACCTGGACTCTCTTCTCTTGTCTCCCTACCTTGCAGATTCTGCAGTGCCATAGCACCACCCCGGTGTTTGAGCCCCAGCCTGGTTCTGGACTTCCCGCCTGTGGTCTTCAGCTGCACCTTACCTACTAAGTACCTGCACAGCGGCTCTTCTCTGTCAAGACTCCACAAGCAAGTCTTCCGCAGTCCATTGGGGAGCCTGTGCCTCTTCGTGCCGTTCTCTCCCTGTACCAACTCCAGGGGGCGAGCTGCGCTTAGTCGCAAGGGCAGAACCGCTCTCGGCATCTTGGCCTTGGTGAGTACGATTAGTGACAGGTCTCCTCGGATGAGGGGTGTCCTCCGAGTCTTTTCTCCCCTATGTAAAAAAAAAATGGTATACTTAGCACACAGATATTTGATGGCAGAACTATAAATATGAAACATTGCTTGGAAGTGGGGTACAATTTTCTGTTTTGGCAGAGTTCCAAGATGTAGAATTTTTAGTGTCCTTTGTCAAGCTTTAATACTTTACCTGTTTTGTCCAAGCTTCACAGATGGAGACACCCCTATAGTATACACTGGAGCACCTGTGTGGGGCCCCCTAATAAAAAGGGTGTTCTTGTGTCCCACACTAGTGCTCCAGCGTCCAGATGTGAAAACTGCTGCTGAGTGTCCTCTCCTTACACAGAATCGAGTTTGCATTTCATTCTAGTAACAAACCCATCTACACAACCAAATTATTTTCATACAAGTAGGCCCTAAAAAATGTGGTCAAATGCATATGGCCAAAACAATGGTGTTTTATAGGCCGAAAGAAAAATGTTTGATACGAATGAATAATGTGCCCATGAACATGAAAGTTGACATTTTAAACTGGATAACAGTTAAGAAAAGCACATGGAGCAGCACGAACGTAATAAACACAAAAAGACTAGGAACACAGCACAACTACTTACTTTTTTGCAGCACTCTCCGGATCTTTTGGTACTGCTCGTGCTCTCTTAATTTTAGGTCTGACCACCGCTTCCTGAGCTGATCTTTCGATCGTCGTACCCCGAAATTCCGGTGCAGACTTTTGACCACTTTCGCCATCTTTACTTTATCTTGGCATTTCTGACACTGGGGTTGGGGTAAGGTCCATACTTTCCATCATAGTCGGCCCTCTTCAGGATGTCGACCATCTCCAACATCTCCCCAAAGGACATATTTGAGGCCTTAAATCTTCTCCTTCTGGATCCAGACGTTTCCGGCTCCGGGCTTTCCTCCCCCTCCTCCTTGTTGCTATAATTAGCACGCACCTGCTGTGTCTCCGCCATGTGCTCTTCCCCCACTGCGCCGAAAGAAAAGGGGCGGGGAATAGACTAGAAAGAATGTCAGGGGCGGGCGGAGTTTCACGCATGCGCAGTGTGTATAAAGAGTAACACGCGTGCGTAGTACGTACGATCTGTGAGCGGAGGAAGGAGTATCGGAGGCACCGATCGTGATAACGAAGGTAAGATCTAAACTTGGGCCTATACTGCTTCTAGATTGAGGCCTATATTGTAACAAGATTAGGAGAGTTTTGCCTGACATTAGGGTTTGTCTCGTATTGTGTTTTGCAGATAAAATGGATGGCTTCAATGACCACAACTTCCCCCCCCTGCTCATAGACAAGTACAGGGAGCTGCCCTGTCTGTGGCAGGTGAAACATCCACATTACAATCATAAACAAAAGAGGCAGGCAGCGCTGGAGAAACTGCTGGAGTTGGTGAAGCTGGTGGTCCCTACGGCAACCATCCCCTATTCAAAAGCCAAAATTGGTGGCCTGAGGAGCACTTATCTAAGGGAACTCAAGAAGGTCACGGATTCCCAGAGATCAGGAGCTGCAGCAGATTACATTTATGTCCCCAGGCTGTGGTACTATGAGAGACTGCGATTTCTGTCAGACCAGACTGGAGTCAGGGAATCCCTCTCAACCCTTCCTTCCACTCTTCCTTCCACCCCAGCTGAGACTTCCGATGTCCAACCTGGGACTTCCAGCCAGGAAGAAGTGAAGGAGCCCAGATGGAGTCAGGTATAGCATTCTTCTACAGATTTCTGGTCAATAAATAAATTATCTTTACTAGATGTTATTATTGATCACTAATTGCTGATTTCATAAAGTGTTTTACATATCAATAGACAGTAGTGGGCACAAAAAAGTGGGACAAGAATGAAAAATGCTGGGTTTAGAATTATAGTCTGTTATATTTGTTAACATTCAATTTGTAACAGTCATGAGATGAAAAATGTGTGATTGATGAATCAAAAACTCAAACTATGTCCCTTTTTTATACACAGGAAGACCTCAGCCAGGACGAGGCTCTGGAATGTGGCACACAGGAGGAGGCTGTGGAATGTGGCAGCCAGGAGGACGCGGGGCTAAGTGGCAGCCAGGAGAAGCCTGGGACCAGTCAGAGCCTGACCAAATCGCAGGTTCCTCCCCTTCGCCTTCCATACAAAAGACCCAGGAAGGGGAGTCACGTTCAGGATTCAGCACTCAAGCTCATTCAGGAGGCTTCTGCGTCCCTCAGAACCTTACCCACCCCTGAAGAGGCCTTTGCCTGCATGGCTGCCACCAAACTGAAGGGCATGCAGGAGGGTCAACGCCTCATGTGTGAGAAACTTATTTATAAAGTCCTAACTAAGGGGGTGAGTGGCGAAATCACACCCAAGACCGACGTGATTGAGTTGGACCATCCTCCTCCTCCTCCTCCTGCCACAACTCCACCACCAGAGCCACAGCATGGAAGGAAGCGTGGAAGGAAGACCAGAGAGTGATGACCTGGGTTCAGTCTGGTCTGACAAAAGATGCAGTCTCTTGTATGACCACAGCCTGGGGACACAGATGTCATCTGCTGCTTTCTGGATCTCTGTGACTTCTGGACCAGACTGCACTCCCTTACATATGGACTCCTCAGGCCACCAATTTTGCAGCAAAATAATTGATGTCTGCCCTGGGGGCCAAAGGCTTCGCCAATTTCAGCTGTTTCTCCAGTGTTGCCTCCCTCTTTGTTTGGTTCTGAGCCCTTAATAATGGAATTTTTGGTTCAATTATACTCGCCTATGTGTGTTTTCCTTTAAAAAAAAAAACAGTTTGTTGGTGAGGAGGCAGGTACATTTCAAAATGTGAAATTAACAAGAGACACCAACACCAAACAATCTCATTGAGATGAAATAATACAAGATAATAATGGTGTTGTGGTAACTTGACACACAAAACACACACAAAAATATTCTGGAATAAAAAGCAGAAAAAAAAAAAAAAAACAGCCTTGAAAAAAAATTTTTTACAATTAAAAACAAAAAAAAAAAAAATTGGTCAGATGTGACAAATCAAAATATATTGAGGGAATCCCGATAAATAATAAAGGAAGAAGTTTGTGAGAAGTCTGTGTGAATATGAGCAGCAAAACTACTTCATTCTTCTCACATTATAAAGAAGAAGAGAGTGCGTTGCATTAAACCATTTTTTACATAGCAGCGTGACGAAAGTGCTGTATCCATTGCGAACGCTAATTTTACCAGACCGAGCTGTTCCGTCTCGGAATTTCTTCTGAGCATGCATGGCACTTCGGAACTGGCCACACACGGTCGGAATTGACGCGATCGGATTTTGTTGTCGGAAAATTTTATAGCCTGCTCTCAAACTTTGTGTATAGGAAAATCCGATACAAAATGTCTGATGGAGCCCACACATGGTCGGAATGTCCGACAACACGCTCCGATTGGACATTTTCCATCGGAAAATCCGACTGTGTGTACGGGGCATTACAGTAAAGAACCCTCTAGAAGGGCAACAAAGCTAATAAAGGGTCTGGAAGATATTAGTTATAAGGAAAGGTTGCGAGCACTGAACTTATTCTCTCTGGAGAAGAGATGCTTGAGAGGGGATATGATTTCAATATACAGATACCATACTGGTGACCCCACAATAGGCATAAAACTTTTTCACGGAAGGGAGTTTAATAAGACTCGTGGCCACTCATTAAAATTAGAAGAAAAGAATTTAACCTTAAACTCCCTTCCGTGAAAAACTTTTATGCCTATTGTGGGGTCACCAGTATGGTATCTGTATATTAAAATCATATCCCCTCTCAAGCGTCTCTTCTCCAGAGAGAATAAGTTCAGTGCTCGCAACCTTTCCTTATAACTAATATCTTCCAGACCCTTTATTAGCTTTGTTGCCCTTCTTTGTACTCGCTCCATTTCCAGTACATCCTTCCTGAGGACTGTTGCCCAGAACTGGACAGCATAATCTAGGTGCGGCCAGACCAGAGTCTTGTAGAGCAGGAGAATTATCATTTTACCTCTGGAATTAATCCCCTTTTTAATGCATGACAATATTCTGTTTGCTTTGTTAGCAGCAGCTTGGCATTGCATGCCATTGCTGAGCCGATCATCTACCAGGACCTCCAGGTCCTTTTCCATCCTAGATTCCCCCAGAGATTCTCCTACCGGTGTATAGATTGCATTCATATTTTTGCCCCAACCCCCCCCCCCCAATGCATTATTTTACATTTTTCTACATTGAACCTCATTTGCCATATAGTTGCCCACCCCATTAATTTGTTCAGATATTTTTGCAAGGTTTCCACATCCTGCAAAGAAGTTATTGCCCTGCTTAGCTTAGTAACTCCTGCAAATACAGAGATTGACCCCATCCTCCAGGTCATTTATGAACAAATTAAACAGGATTGGTCCCAGCACAGAACCCTGGGGGACCCCACTACCCACCCCTGAGTACTCCCCATTTATCACCACCCTCTGAACTCTCCCTTGTAGCCAGTTTTCAATCCATGTACTCACCCTATGGTCCATGCCAACGGATCTTATTTTGTACAGTAAACGTTTATGGGGAACTGTGTCAAATGCTTTTGCAAAATCCAGATACACCACGTCTATGGGCCTTCCTTTATCTAGATGGCAGCTCACCTTCTCGTAGAAGGTTAATAAATTGGTTTGGCAAGAACGATTCTTCATGAATCCATGTTGATTACTGCTAATGATACCGTTCTCATTACTAAAATCTTGTATATAGTCTGTAATTACCATGGATGTATTTTGGGCCCTTTTTAAATATTGGTGCTACACTGGCTTTTCTCCAACCAGCTGGTACCATTCCAGTCAGTAGACTGTCAGTAAAAATTAGGAGCAATGGTCCGGCAATTACTTGACAGAGTACCCTAAGTACCCTCGGGTGCAAGCCATCTGGTCCCGGTGATTTATTAATGTTAAGTTTCCCAAGTCTAATTTTAATTCTGTCCTCTGTTAACCATGGAGGTGCTTCCTGTGAAGTGTCACGAGGATAAACACTGCAGTTTTGGTTACTGAAGCCCCTCGATTCCCTCGTGAAGACTGAGGAGAAGAATAAATTCAATACCTTCGCCATCTCCCCATTATTTCCAACCAGATGTCCTTCCTCATTCTTTATGGGGTCAGTATGGTCTGTCCTCCCTTTTTTACTGTTTACATACTTAAAGAATTTCTTGGGATTTTTTTTGCTCTCCTCCGCTATGTGTCTTTCATGTTCTATCTTAGCCGTCCTTATTGAACCCTTACATTTCTTGTTGCATTCTTTATAAAGTCTGAATGCTGATGACCCCTCAACCTCATATTTTTTGAAGGCCTTCTCCTTTGCTTTTATATGCATTTTTACACTGGAGTTAAGCCATCCAGGACTTTTGTTCGCTCTTTTAAATGTATTACCCAATGGGATGCATTGGCTAATGCCCTTTTTTAATATGCTCTTAAAGCAAACCCATCTCTCCTCTGTGTTCTTTGTTCCTAAGATTTTATCCCAAGTTATGCCTTCTAGCAAGGTTTGTAGTTTAGGGAAGTTAGCTCTCTTGAAATTCAGTGTCTTTGTATTCCCCTTATGTTTCCTATTTGTGTGATTTATACTGAAGCCAATTGACCTGTGATCGCTGTTACCTAAATTGCCCCGTATTTCCACATCCGTGATCAGGTCTGTATTGTTGGTAATCAGTAGATCCAGTAACGCTTTATTTCTAGTTGGTGCGTCTACCATCTGACCCATAAAATTGTCCTGCAAGACATTTAGGCACTGGTGAGTCTTAGATGAATGCGTGGTTCCCTCCGCCCAGTCTATGTCTGGATAATTAAAATCCCCCATTATGATGACACTTCCCATCCTTGCTGCTAATCCAAATTGTGATAGGAGATCTGTCTCCCCTTCCTCCCTCAGGTTAGGGGGCCTATAGCATACTCCCAGTATTATTTTCCCCTTAGCTCCATCCCTTTGGAGTTCAACCCATAAAGATTCCACCTCCTCCCTAGCTCCCTTAGTGATGTCATCTCTCACATTCACTTGTACATTATTCTTGATATATAGGCATACCCCTCCCCCTTTTTTACTCTCTCTATCCTTGCGATAAAGGGTATACCCTTGAATGGTTGCCAGCCAATCATGAGAGCTGTTGAACCAGGTCTCTGAAATCCCCACCAAATCCAAATCCGTACAACAGTATCTCTAGTTCACCCATCTTGCCTGCCAGGTTCCTGGCATTGGTGAACATGCCACGTAGTTTAGACCGGTTGCATATTATCCTCTTATTGGGTGTTCTGAGATTGCAACTAGGACTTGCTACTATACTTACCTTGGGTTTATGTGTATTAGAACAGCGAATTAATATTCGCTTTCCTAACATTGAACCGCCTGTCCGCCAATCAGGTGCTCTGGTGACAGTGGGGGCATTCGATGGCACAGTGGCAGTATTCGATGGGCACAGTGGAAGCATTTGATGGGCACAGTGGCTGCATTTGATGGGCACAGTGGCAGCATTTGATGGGCACAGTGGCAGCATTTGATGGCACAGTGGCAGCATTTGATGGGCCCAGTGGCAGCATTTGATGGCACAGTGGCAGCATTTGATGGACACAGTGGCTGCGTTTGATGGGCACAGTGGCAGCAGTAGATGGGCACAGTGGCGGCATTTGATGGGCACAGTGGCTGCAATTGATGAGCACAGTGGCTGCGTTTGATGGCACAGTGGCTGCAATTGATGGGCACAGTGGTTGCGTTTGATGGAACAGTGGCTGCGTTTGATGGCACAGTGGCTGCAATTGATGGCCACAGTGGTTGCGTTTGATGGGCACAGTGAGGCTGCAATTGATGTTTTTTTTCAGAATTTTTCAGTATGTTTGCGCCCCCCCAAAAATTTTGAGCACCAGCCGCCACTGCTCCTTACACTACAGATCCCAATAGGTACTGTGCGGTGTGAGGAGTGGAGAGATGATTTTTAATAAACTGCCAGGGAAAGTTCTTCCTCTTGGTACTGGGGGAGTGAGAGAGAGAGCACCTCTGTCTAGATATTACTGAGGAAGTCCTGCCCATGAATGTAATGCATATAGGGGGCAGAGCCATGCAGTGTTGATGTCATCCAGCGACCATTTTGAATGATGATTGCTAGACCGTGAAGCTGAGTATATAGCCACTTGTTCATTTTAAAGTGCCATTGATAGAACTAGATGTGCTTTTCATCTGTGAGTGTTTTTAATCCTTTTAGTACCATTTAATACTATATACAGAGAGCACTATTGGTCCTCTTTTTGCCCTTACATGTTCTATATCAGTCTGAGTGGTGTATACAGTGGTGAAAAGCTTTTTTTGGTATATATTTCACATAATGAGGGTGTAGTGAGGTCACTCTATCGGTTTTTAAGCTAGCAAGCCATATTGACATTTTTTGTCACATTTCATTTTATCATATTTTTGTTTTAACTGTGCTGATTGATTTTCACTATATGGATATTCGCCTGCTAGAGGGAGACAATGCCAGCAGAGATCCAAGCCTGAGACTGGGAGTGAGGACACCCAGGGGCAGCGCAGCATTGCCCACATAAAAGAACCTGTACCACTGCCGCAGGAAGACTGGAATATCCACGCACCCTCTGTTTCCCACCACCTAGCACTGAAGGCTTTCTGGGAGAGATCGAGGGCCCTCCCTTCGATAGCGAGAAGTCACTGCAGCATCCCGAGACTGGTGAGAGGGTATTTGCCCATTGCTAATACTGCTAGCAGAGACTGAGTGTCAGTACTAGGATCCCTTTAGGACCCAGCAAAACTCACCTGACAGCCTTTGCCTGGGAAACAACGGTGATTGGCCAACTCACCTTTAAATCACCTGTATCAGTATACCACCAGTGCTTGTGATAGAGTTGTTACCTTGTGTGCTACTGCTTGACCCATCTGATATCTGCTCTGTATATTTTGTGTATGACCCAGCTAGTTTTGACCCTGCTTTGCTCGCTTCTGATTCGGTACTGTTTGGACTCTAATCTGTATGACCCAGCTTGCCTAGACTATGCCTTGCCTGATTCTACTGTAGTGCCAGACTCAGCATTACTACTTGGCTGCCCAGCCAACCTCTGCCAGTAGTAATGCTGAGCGGTGAACTACAAGCACCAGCCAACCGCTACCTTTTTTTTTATCCAAGAAAAAGTTTTTATTGAAAAACATATACATACAGTCCAAGAAATCCACAGTTAAATTATACATAGTAGCCTAAGCAGGCGTAGTTCCATAATAGAATCAAGCTCATACAATAATAATAATATAAAGTACTTCCCACTGTTAGAGAATAAAATAGGAAATAAGATCACTGCCTCCTCTTCTTTCCAAATTCCAACCCTCTATCTGTAACCAGCAGGAGCGCAGAGCTCCATTCAGGACTAATGCAGGGTGCACCATGCCTTCAGCCATTATTAAGGCGCAGTAATCTATCCATGACCAGGTCCTCAGGGGCTAGCCCAGGAGTGCCTAGCCATGGTTCCCATAGTTTGTCAAATTTCCTTGAGCATCCCCTGTGTTGGTATATAATTTTCTCCATTCTTAATATATTTCCTAATGCAGTAATCCATTCCTTGACTGAAGGAGGCGTTTCAGATTTCCAATGTACCATGATTAGCTTACGGGCCCCAAAAAGGGCTCTAGATAAAGCTTCCCTGACATGGGGTTCCCACTCTAAGCCAACCGCTACCTTAATCTGCAGCGGTGAACTACAAGGTCCAGCCAACCTCTACTTTCATCTGCAGTGGTGAACTACAAGCACCAGCCAACCTCTACCTTTAACTTTAGAGGTGAACTACAAGGTCCAGCCAACATCTATCGTCATCTGCAGCGGTGAACTACAAGTTCCAGCTGACCTGCTCTGCTTAGACCTGCTCATGGTATGTGCTCTTGTTCATTCAACTCTTTGCATAATCAGCAAATCTGAACTGTTACCTGTTATCTGCTCCTAGCCTGACATTGAGCCACTGAGGGCAAGACATCAAGTGTACCCAACCAATACCGCACCCATACTGCACTCTATACTGCACTTATTCCAAACCTAGACTGCACCTCTACTAACCCTATACCACATTATACCGAACCTTTACTGTATATGAACCACATCTGCCTTGCACCTGTGCCAAGACTATACGTACCTATACTGTACCTACACTGCATGCAGGTTAACTGGGACTGTTGTTAAGTGCACCGCCGCTCTTAAAGGGCTCCAACAATAGCCAGTAGAAGAACTTCTTAAGGACTATCCTTCCCATAATAATTATTCTGCATGCCCCCTTTGTTCCTCTGCACACTCTACTACCATCCTCCTTTTCTTTTGGACAGTGCATACCAAGTTGGTCTAAGACTAGCATCGCCGCCATAAATGCACTCTGGCAGTATAGTTCCAGCACTCAGTAGATTAAACTTAACTACTGCTCACTGCTGCACTTGAGGTGGCCTTGTTACTGTTTATGCTGATTTGGACGCCAAATGTCATCTTATGCCTAGTCCTTACTGGGAATCACTTTGTATGCTAAATTGTGTTACAATATATTAAGTTTGCCTTTTTCTTCCTGGTGCCCGTTTTCTTTGATATAGCACAAGTTATAGGAATCAGGCTGAAAGCTCCACTTCAAGAATGTATGTTTTATAAGGTTTTCTATGGCTTGACATTTTTTTTTATCATATTAGAGCGTCTATTTTTACATACATTTAAAGCATGTTGTCTCTGTTATTTGTTAGTTATTAGCTAAGTTGCTAATTTAATGGTCAAGGGTAGTCATTGAGCCTGACCCTAGCCTTGTACCTTTCAAAGTCCTCTTTAGACTATGATGGTGATCAGCTAAGCTATTATTGAATTTTAATCCTGACAGAACACAGGAACTAAGTGGTAAAAAAAGAACTTGAGGAAGACAAAACTTATTTACAGAAATTTAGGAGCGGGAGCCCCCTTTTTGAATTCCAGTAATGCCCTGTACACACGATAGGATTTTCCGATATAAAATGTGTGATAGGACCTTGTTGTCGGAAATTCCGACCGTGTGTAGGCTCCATCACACATTTTCCAACACACAAAGTTTGAGAGCTTGCTATAAAATTTTCCGACAACAAAATCCGTTGTCGGAAATTCCGATCGTGTGTACACAAATCCGACGTACAAAGTGCCACGCATGCTCAGAATAAATTAAGAGAAGAAAGCTACTGGCTACTAGTCCTGACGTACGTGTTTTACTTCACCGCGTTCAGAACGATAGGATTTTCCGACAACTTTGTGTGACCGTGTGTATGCAAGACAAGTTTGAGCCAACATCCGTCAGGAAAAAATCCATGGATTTTGTTGTCAGATTGTTGTCCGATCAATGTCCGATCGTGTGTACAGGGCATAAGAGTGACTTAATTTAAGGAATGGAAATATGGTATAAATCACCCCATCCTAGAAGATGCCACATAGAATTTATCTAGTACATTTTTTAAAACTCTTGCTCTTTTTAAAAGAGATACTCTATTCAATACGATAAAAACACAATTTCAAGTAATTATAATGCCCATAGCTTACCAGTAAACCTTTTTTTATTCATAGACAGTTCTTCACACAGATACAAGAGCCACATTGATTCAAGGTATGAAAGGTATGAAAGGTATGAAACCCCCTTCTTAGTGTCTTAAAGTGAACCTCTACTATCTCCAAATCTATTAAGCTAAGAGTAGTTCAGAAAAATAGGCACCATCTCATTCCTGTTGGTTTGTTTTGAGTACAAAGCTCCTTGTTTTTGTGCGGGGAGGCATCTTGAATGCAGATGTACATTTACTGAAGTCCTCAGTGTGGGCATCTACTATTCTCCTGGCATCCCACAGTACAATGTGGGAGATGTAGAGATCAGCAATGAGGATCTTAGATTCCTTTCATGTTTAACCACTTGACCTCTGGAAGATTTACCCTCCTTCATGACCAGGCCATTTTCTACTATTCGGCACTGCGCTATTTTACTGACCATTTCGCACTCATGCAGCGCTGTACATAAATGATATGTATGTCATTTTTTTCCCCACCATTAGAACTTTCTTTTGGTGGCATTTGATCACCTCTGGGTTTTATATGTTTGGCGCCATAAAGTAAAAAAAAAAAAAAACTACAATTTTGAGGAAAAAAAATGTTTTTAACTTTAACTTTCTGCTATAAAGCTTATCCAATAAAAAAAAATCGTATTTTTGCTAAAAATAATTCCCATTAAGCGTAAATTGATTGGTTTGCACAAAAGTTATAGCATCTACAAACTATGGTGTACATATACTGAATTTTTAAATTTTTTTATACTTGTAATGGCAGCGATCAGCTACTAACTCAATAAGCGGGACTGCATTTTTGCGGTGGACAATCTGATACTGGCACTTTGTGGGAACAAGTTACACTAATACAGCGATCAGTGCTAAAAATATGCACTGTCCCTGCATTAATGACACTGGCTGGGAAGGAGTTAACCACTTCAATACAGAGCATTTTTCACCCCCTTCCTGCCCAGACCAATTTTCAGCTTTCAGCGCTGTTACACTTTGAATGACAATTGCGCGTTCATGCAACACTGTACCTATATTACATTTTGATATTTTTTTCCCCACAAATAGAGCTTTCTTTTGGTGGTATTTGATCACCTCTGCGGTTTTTATTTTTTGCGCTATAAACAAAAAAAGAGCGACAATTTTGAAAAAAACACAATATCTTTTACTTTTTGCTATAATAAGTATCCCATAAAAAAAAAAAAAAAAAAAAAACTAAAACTATTTTTTTCCTCAGTTTAGGCCGATATGAATTCCTCTACTTATTTTTGGTAAAAAAAATCACAATAAGCGTATATATATTGCTCTACAAAATAGGGGATATATTTATTGGATTTTTATTGTTGCTTTTTTTTTACTAGTAATGGCGGCGATCTGCGATTTTTATCGTGACTGCGATATTGCGGTGGACACTTCGGACACTTTTGACACTATTTTGGGACCATTCACATTTATACAGCGATCAGAGCTATAAAAATGCACCGATTACTGTGTAAATGTGACTGACAGGGAAGGGGTTAACACTAGGGGGCGAGGAAAGGCTTAAATGTGTATCCTAGGGAGTGATTCTAACTGTAGGGGGAGGGGACTCATAAGGGAAAGAGATCGATCGGTGTTCCTCTGTACTGGGAACACACCATCGGTCTCCTCTCTGACACAGATCCACGGTCCTGCTGTATTTACGGGCAATCGTGGGTGCCCGGCGGACATCGCGGGCGTTCGTGCCCCCTAGAGGCTCAGGAAATAAAAAGACATCATATGACAGCGGCCCGCAGGGACAAAAGGTTCCTACCGCCGTCATATCACTATGCGCGGTAGGGAAGTGGTTAAACATCCAGGGAGCTCAAAGGGTTAAATGTGTGCCTAACCAGTGTTTTTATTTACTATGTGTGGTGCTTTCACTAAGGGATGTGATGGATTTTGTTCTCTGCTTTGCAGGGAAAGCAATTCCATAACATCCCTGCTGTCAGGACAGAGCTCTGCTTTGTTTTTGCAGAGCTCTATCCTGTGTAGGACTGAAACAACTAATCGATTAATCGACAACTAATCGATTATGAAATTAATCGATTACTAGTTTCATAATCGATTAATCGGCCAGTAACATAATGGGGTTAAAAAAAACTAAAATGAGCCCTTTATAGTACAAAAAGAGCAAATAATCGCTATTGTAAATATTACTTTCACAGTTCTACAGTAAAAAAATGAACCCCTTACAGTAGTGATTATCTGCTTTTTTGTACTATAAAGGGCTTTTTTTTTTTTTAACCCCATTATCTTACTAAACATCTTAGACCTGGTTCACATCTATGTGTTTCTTTGGTGCTTTTTGCAGAAACGCACTACAGTTCATTTACATGGTTTCCTATGGGACACGTTCACATCTATGCTTTTTTCAGCCACTGCGTATTTGGAAAGGGTCAGGGACTTTTTTTTAACACGAAACAGTGCTTTTATGGTTCACTATACTTCAATGGAGAATCTGCAGAAAAGCATGTAATGCGTTTTTGCAGCAATTTGTGTTTTTTAATCTGCCCAACAACAGATTGGCCAAAAAAAAAATGCAAAAATGCAAATTTCAGCAAAATCACGTGTGCAAAAATCAAAACGCACAGCAAAAAGCACTGTAGAAACAGATCAAAAGCAAACTGCATAGGTGTGTACTGAGCCTTATGCTGGCCACACGGATCAATTTTCAGACGAGAATATTCAGACGAAAAATCTTTGTACATTCGCTGAATGAAAGAATGTTTGAAATTTTCACTTGTTTTTAACATTCTGTTTTAAAAACAAATGTAATTTCTGAGCGAAAACCACATCCACTGTCTGAAAATTCCTTTCACAAAGAAGTTTTCTATTTCCAAATTTTCCCATCACTGTGGTTGAAAATGAACGTCGATTTGACCTCACTAACGATTAGAAAATCGAACGAACGTTCTTAAAATTACATTTTTTTTTTTTTAAGGAAGACATTGTTTGTTCTTTAAATAAAAAAAATTTGATCTCTGAGTCTGATGATATATACCAGATTTACCCTTTAATAGTATATATCCTCTAAAAATATATACAGTATATCTCTCCTCTAAAAATATATACACAGTATATCTCCTCTAATAGTATATTCAGTATATCTCCTCTAATAGTATATCTCCTCTAATAGTATATACAGTATATATCCTCTAATAGTATATACAGTATATCTCCTCTAATAGTATATACAGTATATCTCTTCTGTCTGTTATTCTCAGAGTGGATTAGATATTTTGCTCCTTAACCACTTGAGCCCCGGACCATTATGCTGCCTAAGGACCAGAGGTCTTTTTCCAATTTGGCACTGCGTCGCTTTAACTGCTAATTGCGCGGTCATGCAATGCTGTACCCAAACGAAATTTGCGTCCTTTTCTTCCCACAAATAGAGCTTTCTTTTGATGGTATTTGATCACCTCTGCGGTTTTTATTTTTTGCGCTATAAACGGAAAAAGACCGAAAATTTTGAAAAAAAATGATATTTTCTACTTTTTGTTATAAAAAAAATCCAATAAACTAAATTTTAGTCATACATTTAGGCCAAAATGTATTCGGCCACATGTCTTTGGTAAAAAAAATGTCAATAAGCGTATATTTATTGGTTTACGCAAAAGTTATAGCGTCTACAAACTAGGGTACATTTTCTGTAATTTACACAGCTTTTAGTTTATGACTGCCTATGTCATTTCTTGAGGTGCTAAAATGGCAGGGCAGTACAAAACCCCCCCAAGTGACCCCATTTTGGAAAGTAGACACCCCAAGGAAATTGCTGAGAGGCATGTTGAACCCATTGAATATTTATTTTTTTTGTCCCAAGTGATTGAATAATGACAAAAAAAAAAAAAAAAAAAATATTTACAAAAAGTTGTCACTAAATGATATATTGCTCACACAGGCCATGGGCCTATGTGGAATTGCACCCCAAAATACATTCAGCTGCTTCTCCTGAGTATGGAGATACCACATGTGTGGGACTTTTTGGGAGCCTAGCCGCGTACGGGGCCCCGAAAACCAATCACCACCTTCAGGATTTCTAAGGGTGTAAATTTTTGATTTTACTCCTCACTACCTATCACAGTTTCGGAGGCCATGGAATGCCCAGGTGGCACAAAACCCCCCAAAATGACCCCATTTTGGAAAGTAGACACCCCAAGCTATTTGCTGAGAGGCATATTGAGTCCATGGAATATTTTATATTTTGACACAAGTTGTGGGAAAGTGACACTTTTTTTTTTTTTTTTGCATAAAGTTGTCACTAAATGATATATTGCTCACACAGACCATGGGCATATGTGGAATTGCACCCCAAAATACATTTAGCTGCTTCTCCTGAGTATGGGGATACCACATGTGTGGGACTTTTTGGGAGCCTAGCCGCGTACGGGACCCCGAAAACCAATCACCGCCTTCAGGATTTCTAAGGGTGAAAATTTTTGATTTCACTCTTCACTGCCTATCACAGTTTCGGAGGCCATGGAATGCCCAGGTGGCACAAAACCCCCCCAAATGACCCCATTTTGGAAAGTAGACACCCCAAGCTATTTGCTGAGAGGCATGGTGAGTATTTTGCAGCTCTCATTTGTTTTTGAAAATGAAGAAAGACAAGAAAAAACATTTTTTTTTTTCTTTTTTCAATTTTCAAAACTTTGTGACAAAAAGTGAGGTCTGCAAAATACTCACTATACCTCTCAGCAAATAGCTTGGGGTGTCTACTTTCCAAAATGGGGTCATTTGGGGGGGGTTTGTGCCACCTGGGCTTTCCATGGCTTCCGAAACTGTGATAGGCAGTGAAGAGTGAAATCAAAAATTCACGCCCTTAGAAAGCCTGAAGGCGGTGCTTGGTTTTCGGGGTCCCATACGCGGCTAGGCTCCCAAAAAGTCTCACACATGTGGTATCCCCGTACTCAGGAGAAGCAGCAGAATGTATTTTGGGGTGTAATTTCACATATTTCCATGGCATGTTTGAGCAATATAACATTTAGTGACAACTTTGTGCAAAAAAAAAAAAAAAAAATGTGTCTCTTTCCCGCAACTTGTGTCGCAATATAAAATATTCCATGGACTCGACATGCCTCTCAGCAAATAGCTTGGGGTGTCTACTTTCCAAAATGGGGTCATTTGGGGGGGTTTTGAACTGTCCTGGCATTTTATGCACAACATTTAGAAGCTTATGTCACACATCACCCACTCTTCTAACCACTTGAAGACAAAGCCCTTTCTGACACTTATTGTTTACATGAAAAAGTTATTTTTTTTTTGCAAAAAAATTACTTTGAACCCCCAAACATTATATATTTTTTTAAAGCAAATGCCCTACAGATTAAAATGGTGGGTGTTTCATTTTTTTTCACACAGTATTTGCGCAGCGATTTTTCAAACGCATTTTTTGGGGAAAAAACACACTTTTTTAAATTTTAATGCACTAAAACACACTATATTGCCCAAATGTTTGATGAAATAAAAAAGATGATCTTAGGCCGAGTACATGGATACCAAACATGACATGCTTTAAAATTGCGCACAAACGTGCAGTGGCAACAAAATAAATACATTTTTAAAAGCCTTTAAAAGCCTTTACAGGTTACCACTTTAGATCTACAGAGGAGGTCTACTGCAAAAATTACTGCCCTCGATCTGACCTTCGCGGTGATACCTCACATGCATGGTGCAATTGCTGTTTACGTTTGACGACAGACCGCCGATTGCGTTCGCCTTAGCGCGAGAGCAGGGGGCGACAGGGGTGTTTTTTTTTTTTTTTCTTTATTATTTTTCTGCTTTTTTTATCTTATTTTTAAACTGTTCCTTTCATATTTTTTTTTTTTAATCATTTTTATTGTTATCTCGGGGAATGTAAATATCCCCTATGATAGCAATAGGTAGTGACAGGTACTCTTTTTTGAAAAAATTGGGGTCTATTAGACCCTAGATCTCTCCTCTGCCCTCAAAGCATCTGACGACACCAAGATCGGTGTGATAAAATGCTTCCCCAATTTCCCAATGGCGCTATTTACATCCGGCGAAATCTAAGTCATAAAATGCTCGTAGCTTCCGGTTTCTTAGGCCATAGAGATGTTTGGAGCCACTCTGGTCTCTGATCAGCTCTATGGTCAGCTGGCTGAATCACCGGCTGCATTCTCAGGTTCCCTGTTGAGACAGGAGAGCCAGAGAAAAACACGGAAGACGGTGGGGGGGGGGGCATTCCCTCCCACGGCTTGTAAAAGCAGTCTAGAGGCTAATTAGCTGCTAGGATTGCTTTTACATGAAAGCCGACCGCTGGCTGAAAAGAATGATACCAAGATGATACCTAAACCTGCAGGCATCATTCTGGTATAACCACTCAAAGTCGTGAATGGCGTACCTGAAGACAAAAAAATGGTTAACAATAAAGCACAGCAAACGGTAAAGTATAAAAAATTGCATACCTGAAAAGCAAACATGATAAAACATAATAACAATAAAACATTGCAGAATAGAATACAGTAAAAAAGAGCAGAACAATAGAGAGAGAATAGAGAGAGAGAGAACAATGAAACGACAACTATTTTTTTTAATTTTTGTTTGTGTTTTTTTTTTTTTTTTTTTACACTTTTTTTTGTAACTGTAACTTTTATAACTGTAACCGGTTCCAGGTTCGGGTCTCTCAAAATGCGATGGCATCTTGGGAGACCCTGTGAAAGTGTGCCTAGCCTGTGCAATGCTGTACCCTACGCTAATACTCAACTAGTGTATGGTAGCGTTCAAAACATTCACCAATGCAAAGACCAGGATTGTCAGGACAGGAGGGACAATAATAGCGGGTGTCACGCCTATATCCGCGCTTGCTGCAGACACAACATCTTTTTTGGGGGTTTGTTGGGTAGGGGTACTCGGTAGGACATAAAGAAAATGCCTCTCATGCAGCCGACTGCATTTGGTTGGGGATGTGAATGGGGGAAGTACGGGCGCTGCAGAAGTGGTGGGTTCCCAATTAGGATTGGCGAATGCAGCAGGAAGGGCACTATGGGCACGACGGGCCTGTTTGTCCTCTTCTTGGTGGCAGCGGGACACTACTTGTGCTTGCCACCTCACCAGCTTGAACTGCACTTATGGGACTCGCCACGTCACCAAGTGTTACTGCAGTGCTGGTTTGACTACGACCGGGGTGTACTAGGCCGCTGGTGCTTGCCAGTTTACCAAAACGCTACCAAAAAAACTGTTAGCGATCGCAGGGATCAGGCCTGACTCTGCGAACGCTGCAGTTATGCGTTTAGTGTTTTGTAAGTGTCAGTGATCGATCGATACTGCACTTAGGTGGGCTGGGCTGGGCCGGGCGGAGGGGCAAAACACAGGTGCTAGCAGGTATCTGGGCTGATCCCGCTAACACTGCGTTTTTGGGAACCCTAAACTGCTGGGGACGCTAGTATAGATCTGATCGGATCAGATATTGATCCGTTCAGATACTATACCACTAAGGGAGGTGTATGCTGCGTGCGTGGGTGTTAGCGGTACTGGCGCTAACCTGATGCTGCCTGGGGCTGGTGCTTGCCAGTTCACCAAAACGCCACCAAAAAAACTGTTAGCGATCGCAGGGATCAGGCCTGACTCTGCGAACGCTGCAGTTTTGCGTTTAGTGTTTTGTAAGGGACAGTGATCGATCGATACTGCACTTGGGTGGGCCGGGCCGGGCGGAGGGGCAAAACGCAGGTGCTAGCAGGTATCTGGGCTGATCCCGCTAACACTGCGTTTTTGGGAACCCTAAACTGCTGGGGACGCTAGTATAGATCTGATCGGATCAGATATTGATCCGTACAGATACTATACCACTAAGGGAGGTGTACGGTGCGTGCGTGGGTGTTAGCGCTACTGGCGCTAACCTGACGCTGCCTGGTGCTTGCTTGCCAGTTCACCAAAATGCTACCAAAAAAACTGTTAGCGATCGCAGGGATCAGGCCTGACTCTGCGAACGCTGCAGTTATGCGTTTAGTGTTTTGTAAGTGACAGCGATCGATCGATACTGCACTTGGGTGGGCCGGGCGGAGGGGCAAAACGCAGGTGCTAGCGGGTATCTGGGCTGATCCCGCTAACACTGCGTTTTTGGGAACCCTAAACTGCTGGGGACACTAGTATAGATCTGATCGGATCAGATATTGATCTGTACAGATACTATACCACTAAGGGAGGCGTATGCTGCGTGCGTGGGTGTTAGCGGTACTGGCGCTAATCTGACACTGCCTGGGGCGACGCATATCACCGCCGGGCGATCAGGGGGCTAAACCTTTATTCGGTAATAAACGGCGGGTGCCCTGACACTATAAAAAATAAACAAACTAACCAGCGTCAACCGTAACGTTTATACGGTGATCAGTGGTGAAAGGGTTAACTAGGGGGCAATCAAGGGGTTAAAACATTTATTAGATAGTATATGGGGGTCCCTGACACTATAAAACGCTGACGGCGAACCTAAATATTTACGTCCCTAACTAGCGTCACCAGCGACACTAATACAGCGATCAGAAAAATGATCGCTTAGCAACACTGGTGACAGGGGGTGATCAAGGGGTTAAAACTTTATTAGGGGGGGTTAGGGGGGTATCCTAGACCTAAAGGGGGGTAATACTAACTGTCCCAACACTGTAACTGTCACAAACTGACACTATGCAGTAATCAGAAAAAAAAAAAAAAAAAAAAAAAAAAACCTGCTGGTGTCAGTTTGTGACAGGGGGGGGGGTGATTGGGGGGGGATCGGGGGGCGATCGGGGGGGGGATCGGGGTGTTTTGTATGCCTGGCATGTTCTACTGTGTGTGTAGTGTGTTGTGCACTTACATTGATGTCTTCTCCCCTCGGCGCTGGAACGGAATACCGAGCTGAGGGGAGATGACATCATTTCCTTTGCTGCTGTTTAGCATACAGCAGCAAAGGAGTGTTCCCATTGGCCGGCGGCGATCGCGAGGGGGGGGCCACGAACGGATGGCCTCCCCCTCATCTCGGATCGCCGGGGAACAGAACGGGACCGCCTCGGGCGGCGGGGGGGGGTCCGATCGGACCCCCCACCCGCGGAAGGCAAATCACGTACATGTACGTGATTTTGCCTGCCCGTGCCGCTTTGCCGACGTAAATCGGCGTTAGGCGGTCCTTAAGTGGTTAACCATATAGTTGGTTATTTATATTTACCACTGCATATAGATATTTAAGAATAAATTGCCTTTTAAAACTTTACATATTAACTAAATTATACACCACACTTTTTTTTTTCAAGGTTATTAACCGATTAATTGATTAATCGAAACAATAATCAGCCAACTAATCGATTATGAAAATAATCGTGAGTTGCAGCCCTACAAGCATGTAATGCGTTTTTGTTGCAATTTGTAATTTTTAATCTGCCCGATAACAAATTGGCAAATGTAAAATCACGTGTGCAAAAATCAAAAAGCACTGCAAAAACAGATCAAAACCAAACTGCATAGGTGTGTACCGAGCCTTATGCTGGCCACACGGATCAATTTTCAGACGAGAATATTCATACGAAAAATCTTTGTACATTCGCTGAATGAAAGAATGTTTGAAATTTTCACTTGTTTTTAACATTCTGTTTTTAAAATGAATGTCATTTCTGAACGAAAACCACATACACCGTCTGAAAAACGGAAAATTGTATACTCACCTTTCCGTAATTTTCCTTTCCTGTCGCATCTTCATGGCAGCATACACGTTGGGTTGTGACTCCGCCTCCACAACCTGATAGGACCACATAGCTATAAATTAGAGAGTAGACACCTGCCCCAGTGTTCTCTGTAAATATATACACATGTCACCTCAGAGGGTGGGTGATTGTATGCTGCCATGAAGATGCGACAGGAAAGGAAAATTACGGAAAGGTGAGTATACAATTTTCCGTTTTCCTGTCGCATCATGGCAGCATACACGTTGGGGAGTAACTCGCCAAACTGGGTGGGAATGCAAAAATCAAATTTATTGACAAGAAACAGAAGAATTGGCCTGTATGACGGCCCTCCCAAATTCAACTGCTGCTAAGCGTGCAGCGTCTATTCTATAATGGGAAATGAAGGTGTTTCTCGAAGACCAAGTGGCCGCTCTACAAATGGTTTCCGCTGAAACTTTACAGTAAGCTGCCCATGAAGTAGCCATTGCCCTGGTGGAATGCGCTCTAAGATCTTCCGGAATCTGCAAGGTGCTTAAGGAGTAGGCCTTCTTGATAGCTTTCACGAGCCATGAGGCGATGGTACGGGCAGAAGCTGCCTGGCCCTTCCTGAACCCATGTGGGATGACTAAGAGGTTCTCGCATTTCCTGAATGACTTGGTTACCGAGAGGTAATGCAAACCATTGTGTTTTTGGTTTTTTTTATTTTTTTATTTTTTTTTTAAATGCAGAATGTTGCCCTTTACATCCAAGGGATGAGGAACGCCCTGATCCGTGATCAAAGCCGGGAGGTCAATCTCCTGGTTAAAGTGGAATGAAGAGGAGACTTTTGGGATAAACCTGTCTGAAGGCTTCAGGGTTAGCCTGTCTGGGTAAACCATCAGATACGGTTATTTGATCAGCAAAGCTTGCATTTCTGAGACCCTCTTCGCTGAAGTGATGGCAATATCTTTAGAGTCAGGTCCCAGAGGGAGGTATCTTCAAGTGGGGAGAATGGTTCTCCGGATAGAATCTCTAGGACAGTTGATAGATCCCATGTTGGAAATGAAGGCTTTCTGGGAGGCCTTAGCTTCAGGCATGCTTTTTGGAATTGAACCACGAGAGGGTTAAGTGCCCACCTAACCCCTGTCAGAGCAGAGATGGCAGAGACTTGGACTTTCAGGGTGCTGGACCTAAGGCCTTTGTCTAGACCTGACTGGAGGAACTCAAGCACTTGTATTGCTGATGGGGAAGAAGGGTCCCAACCTTGTTCCTGAGCAAAGGAAGATAACTTTCCCCAGACTCTCTCGTAAGTGCTATTCGTGGAGGATTTCCTGGCTTGAAGCAGGGTCTCGACTACCTTCTGAGAACAGCCTTGATCTAGGAACCTAGACCTTTCAGTCTCCAGGCCGCTAGGTGTAATCTCTCTGGATTCGGATGTAGTAGCTGGCCCTGGGTTAGTAGATCCGTTGTCACCGGAAGTGGAAGTGGATCCGCTGTGCTCAGTTGCAGGAAGGTGGTGAACCAAGGCCTCCGTGGCCAAAAGGGAATCACGGCCAGGACTAGAGCTGTTGAATGTTTGAGCCTCAGAAGGAACTTGGCTATCAGTGGGGTCGGTGGGAAAATGTAACCTAGGCGAAAGTTCCAGGCGTGCTGGAGACAATCCGTTCCCTCCGCTGAGGGGAAGGGGTTCCTTGACAGAAACCTCTGACACTTCTTGTTCTCTGGTGTTGCTGCGAGGTCTATGTCTGGATGACCCCATGTCTGGCATATGAGGGCAAAGGCCTGCGGGTTTAGACACCACTCGTTGTTGGAAACGAATGTTCTGCTGAGAGAATCCGCCAGTAGGTTCTGAACCCCCGGAATATAGGCCGCCTTCAGGTCCCGCAGGTTCAGTTGAGCCCATCGCATCACCGGACCGACTTCCCGCATCATGGAGATGTTCTTGGTACCCCCCTGCCTGTTGATGTAGGCTACAGCCACTCGGTTGTCCATTTGAATGAGGACCTGTTTCCCTCTCAGAAGTGAGCTGAATGCCAAGAGGGCTTGGAAGGCTGCCTTCATCTCTAGGACGTTTGATACTACATCCCTGGTTTTGAAGTGCCAGCGGCCCTGAGCTGCATAATGTAGGTAGTGTGCCCCCCATCCCTCCAGACTGGCGTCCGAAGTTACCACCTCCTGGTGGAGGATGACTATCTGTTTGCATCTGCTGAGGTTGTCGGGGTGGGTCCACCACCGTAGAGATAGTCTGGCTTCCTCTGAGATGTGAATCGATTGGGACATGGACCATCCATCCCACTGGCACAGGAAGGAGGCTTGCAGAGGTCTGGTATTCCATTGCGCCCATCTGACCATTGGAATGGTTGCTGATAGGGAACCCAGAAGGCTGAGGTATGCCCTGGCCGGTAGGCATGATGCTGGAACCACATCCTTCACTTTCTGAATTAGTAGGGACAACTTCTCCCTTGGCAGTTCTACCGTGTTGGCTCGGGTGTCTAGTTCGGCTCCCAGGAAGACCATCCTTTGAGTAGGCTGAATGTTGCTCTTCTGCCAGTTGATTATCCAACCCAGACTCGTTAGGGTGGAAACTAAGACCTCGCGATGTTGCACGAGTGATTCCTGGCTGTTTGAGAGGAGAAGAATGTCGTCCAGGTAATGGTGGACCCTTAGACCCTTCTCCCTCAAAGAGGCTATCACTGGAAGCAGAACCTTCGTAAACGTTCTGGGGGCCGTAGAGATCCCGAAAGGGAGGCTTCGAAATTGGAAGTGCTCCTGACCCACCGAGAATCGCAGGAACTTCTGGAATGCCACGTGAATTGGTATGTGTAGGTAGGCATCCTGGAGATCTATGGAGAGCATCCAGTCTCCTAAGTTTATGGCCTGAAGGATAGACTGCAGGCTTTCCATCCTGAAAGACTCCACTCTGATGGACTTGTTGAGGTTCTTCAGGTCTAGAACCGGCCGAAAGTCCCCTGACTTCTTTTTGACGAGGAATAGTGGAGAATAGAATCCCCTGCCTCGTTGTGCTGGCGGAACCTCTGTTATCGCTCGTTTTTGAAGAAGTTCTAGGACATAATTTAGAAGGGACAACCTTTTCTCCCCGGGTGGAGGAATACGGGTTGGGCAGAATTGAACCCTTGGGGGTCGATTTTTGAAGGCCCATCTGTGGCCGAAATTGACAGTGGCCAGGGTCCAGGTATCGTGTATGGTCCCCGCCCAGACCAGCTTGAAACTGGAAAGTCTTGCTCCTACTACTGCTGGCCGGACGGGCGCACCTTCAAAAAGGCTTCTGGTCACTGGAAGTGGGAGTCTTAGGCTTCTGGAATTTCATGAAAGAGGTTTGAGGGTTCTTCCAGTTCCTTCGGTACTCCTTCCCTGGTCTCTACGCTTTCGCGTCCCTATACCTTTCTGGGAGATTCCGCTTAAAAGGAGGAGGTCTCTGTTTAGGCCTCCTATCTGAGGGAATGAGCCCGGATTTTCCACCAGTTACTTTGGAGATGGCCGTATCTAACTTTGTTCCGAAGAGGTGCTCACCGTCGAACGGAATACGGCACCAGTTAGACTTGGATGCCGGATCCGCCGTCCAGGGCTCCAGCCATAAAGCTCTTCTGGCCATCACTGAGGCCAACATAGACTTTGATGCAGACCTGATAGTGTCGACTGAGGCTTCAGCCACGAAATCACCAGCCAAGCTTAACTCTTGTAATGCCTTCACTATTTTCTCTTGGTCTGCACCCTCTAATACCAGCTTCTCCGTGCTAGAAGACCAGCTCGAGATGGCCCTTCCTACTGCCGCGAGTGCTATTGCAGGCCTGCATGCGCCTCCAGCCGATAGGTAAGCCCGATTAAGATCCATGTCGATCTTTCTGTCGAGAACGTCTCTAAACGTTACCGCATCTTCTAGCGGGAGGGTAACATGCCTGGCGAGGCGCATCAAAGATGCGTCCACTACCGGAGGGGACACCAGAGGGTTCACTTTAGGCTCCTTGAGTGGGTATAGCTTCTGGAGTCTGTTGTTCAGACTAGATTTCTTCTCCGGTCTCTGCCACTCTTCTTTGATTAAATCTTCCAGTTCGTCGATGAACGGAAAAGTTTCTGGTTCCTTCTTAAGCTGAGGAAAATATTTCCTTTGCTTTGGCTGGACTTCCTGGGGTTCCTCCCATCCTATTGCCTCCTTAACCGATTTAACAAACGGCTCTATCAGACCGAAGTCGAATCCGGCCGACACCTCCAGACCCTCATTATCAGACAGGGAGTCTTGCTCCTTTGATGTGCTGGCCCGGGCTGGAGAGGTAATGGTGGAGAAATCCACATCTGGTATCGAGGCCTGAGGGGCTGAGTCCCCAACTTCCGAGGCTCTCTCTCTTGTGGCCTCTTCCAGGCAATTTTGACAAACCAGTTTATCCGGAAGAGCCGCTGCACCACAAATCCAGCATGCGTTCCCGGCGGGACGGGAATGGCGTGCAGGGGAACGGTGCCTGCGTGAGGACGACCTTCTGTGGCGGGATCGACCATGTCGGGAATGCGACCTGGAGCGGCTTCTTCTGTGGCTTCCTCTTGAGCGGCTTCTTCTATGGTAGGAGCGGCTCCGTCTATGTCTGGAGCGACTTCTCCTGCGTGAGGACTCCCTTTGTCTTGACGCAGACGTTCTTAAGGACCTGGTAGGGCTGACCAATTTAGGCAGCGTTAGAAGTGCTCTCTTTTTCAATCTTCACTACTTACCCTCGTCTTCCCCCCCCCCTTACCTAGTAGGCTGGCGGTGATCTGCTGGGGCAGCGGTCTCCATGGTGAGTGGGCTGGAAACCTGCAAGGAAAAAACAAGCAGCAATGTAGAGAGAGAGAGGGAGAGAGAGAGCAGGGTTCCTGACACAGAACTGAACAGGAGGAGGGACACCCACCTTTGTAGAGCGTTTTTCCACAATGGTTTGCAGTAACAGGCGATCTGTAGCATGCAGCAACCATCAGCAGCATCTACAGCTAATGCTGGGTTTTTAAATCCACCGCCATCAGCGTCGGACGCTCGCGCATGCGCAGTAGCGCCGCAAGACACCCGGCGCCATCTTGGAGGCTGGAAAACAGCATAGAAGTGCCCAAAGAGCCGTACTGCGCATGCGCGAGGACGCTGAGAACGCTCGGCGGTCCCACACAGCACTATGTGAACCACAGAGCCCAGCAGAACACCAAAAAATGGTATGAGAGGGGAGGGGGGGGGGAGAGGGGGAATGGAGACCGCTGCACACAATTAAGTCTGTTTAAGGCTTATTTCCTGAGGCCATACTGAGGGTTCCCTGGCCAATCCTCCAGCAAGCCTGTTTAAGGCTTTTGTGGGCTGTTGCACTTGAAGCCTGTTTAAGGCTTATATTCTGGCAAACAGTTTGAGTTGTGATGAGTGCCCCTGAGACCACCAGAGTGGGGCTCCTTCCATTTAGCTCGTTTAGAGGCTGTACAAGAAGGACTTCCACCCAGGAGAGGCTAGAACCTGGCTGGGGCGAAGCGGTAAGGGGGTGCTGATCCGTGCGTCCTGACAGGTGAGGAAAAATAAGAGAATACTGGGGCAGGTGTCTACTCTCTAATTTATAGCTATGTGGTCCTATCAGGTTGTGGAGGCGGAGTCACAACCCAACGTGCATGCTGCCATGATGCGACAGGAAATTCCTTTGACCAAGAAGTTTTCTATTATTTCCAAATTTTCCCGTCACGGTGGTTGAAAATTAATGTAGATTTGACCCCACTAACGATTAGAAAATCGATGGAACGTTCTTAAAATTACATTTTTTTTTTTTAAGGAAGACATTGTTTGTTTTTTTATTAAAAAATTTTGATCTCTGAGTATGATATTTACCAGATTCACCCTTTAATATACTATTAAAGGATATATACTGTATATACTGTCTCTTCTTTAATAGTATATACAGTATATCTCTCCTCTAATAGTATATACAATATACATCCTCTAATAGTATATACAGTATATCTCCTCTAATAGTATATACAGTATATCTCTTCTGTCTGTTATTCTCAGAGATGAGATATTTTGCTCCCTAACCATATCGTTGGTCATTTATATTTACCACTGCATAGAGATATTTAAGAATAAATTGCCTTTTTTTTTAAACTTAACATATTAACTAAATTATACACCACACTTTTTTTTAACCGATTAATCGAAACAATAATCGGCCAATGAATCGATTATGAAAATAATCGTTAGTTGCAGCCCTAGTGCCTTGCAAAAGTATTTACCCCCCTTGGTATTTTTTGTTGATTTAACATGGATTGTTTGAGGAGTTGCATCATTTCATTTACAGAACATGCCCACAACTTTGATAATGTTTTTTTTTTATTGTGTAACAAATAACAAATAGGACAAAATAACAGAAAAAGTCAATGTGCATAACTATTCACCCCCCTAAAGTCAATACTATGTAGAGCCACCTTTTGCGGCTATCACAGCTCCAAGTCGCTTTAGATAAATCTCTATGAGCTTGCCACATCTTACCACTGGGATTTTTGCCCATTCCTCCTGCTCCAGCTCCTTTAGATTGAATGGTTTGCGCTTATGAACAGTAGTCTTTAAGTCTGACCAAGGATTTTCTATTGGATTGAGGTCTGGGCTTTGACTAGGCCATTCCAACACATTTACATGTTTTCCATGTTTGGGGTCATTGTCCTGCTGGAGGTGAACCTCCGTCCTAGCCATAAATCACACACAGAATAGTACAGGTTTTGCTCAAGAATATCCCTGTATTTAGCACCATCCATCTTTCCCTCAACTCTGACCAGTTTCCCAGTCCTGACTTCTGAAAAACATCCTCACAGCATGATACTGCCACCACCATGTTTCACTGTGGGGATGATGTTCTTTGGGTGATCTGATGTGTTGGGTTTGCGCCAGACATAGCGTTTTCTTTGATTGCCAAAAGGTTAAATTTTAGTCTCATCAAGACCAGAGCACCTTCCTCCATACATTTTGGGAGTCTCCCACATGCCTTTTCGCAAAATCAAAATGTGCCATTTTGTTTTTTGCTGAAAGTAATGGCTTTCTTCTGGCCACTCTGCCATAAAGCCCGACTCTATGGAGCGTATGGCTTATTGTCTTCCTATGTACTCCATACTCCATTATATACTCCATTATATTAGATACTCCAGTCTCTGCTGTGGAACTCTGCAGTTCCTCCAGGGTTTCCTTAGGTCTCTGTGCTGCCTCTCTGATTAATTCCCTCCTTGCCTGGTCCGTGAGTTTTGGTGTGCGGCCATCTCTTGGCAGGTTTGCTGTTGTGCCATGTTCTTTCCATTTGGTTATGATAGATGTGATGGTGATCCTAGGGATCATCAAAGATTTGGATATTTTTTTATACGCTAACCCTGACTTGTACTTCTCAACAACATTGTCCCTTACTTGTTTGGAGAGTTACTTGGTCTTCATGGCAGTGTTTGGTTATTGGTGCCTCTTGCTTAGCTGTTGCAGCCTCTGGGGCCTTTCAAAAAGGTGTGTATATGTAATGACAGATCATGTGACACTTAGATTGCACACAGGTGGACATCATTTCACTACTTATGTGACTTATGAAGGTAATTGGTTGCACCAAAGCATTTTATGGGCTTCATAACAAAGGGGGTGAATACATACGCACATGCCAATTATCAGTTTTATATTTCTGAAAAATAGTTTTATGTATATATTTTTCTAATTTTATATATATATATATATATATATATATATATATATATATAAAAAACATGTTTTTATTTTGATACATATTTGAACCAGTTTAGTAATTATAAACTCATTAGCTTTTTTTCCCCTTTAATTGTTATCTTTAATCCTTTTGTTATCCGGTTCATAAGTCGTACAGACCTGACAACGGGGGGGGGGATTTTACACACATTCCCAGTTGCTACAGCCACCAGGATTGTATGTAAAACTGACAACCAGGCTCCTGCCTGTCAGATAGAAGAATTCGGGCAGATATACTGCCGCCCGAATTGCTTCCCCACGCCTGTGGTGGCGCCCATGTGATAGTAAAAAAAAAAATGTAAATAGTAAAAAAAATAGTACAATAGTTCGTATGCACACAAATTCAAGGTTTGACATGTTGGCTACCTTTTTACTCGGTGCAAACTCATCTTTTATATTTTACCAAAAATTCTGTCATTTTATTGTGCTTGTGTTCCCGGAAATTAACTGTAGTGTATTTTTAACAGAAATGTTGTGTTTCATATTGCCTTTGCGGTCATATTGTATGACATTAAAAAAATTGGAGCTGCTACTGTTTTATTCTCTAGTGTGTCTGCTTTCAGACAATATATAATTTTTTTTATGTGATTTTAAGGTCTAAAATGATTTTTTAAACACATGTAAAAAAAAAAAAAAAAAAAAAAAAAAACCAGCAGAAATGCTCTGTCAGCAAAAGGGTTAAACCACAGTGAAGCAGCCACGCCCACTTTTTTCTGGCCACACCCATATTTTGCCAGAGTACACATAGCATGCCACATTCTTCCCCTTTTAAGAATTGTCCCTCTTTGTCAAGTTCAAATGTTGGAAGGTATGCATCCTGTCATATCACCCTATCCCCTAACAACCCCCCCACCTCTTCCCCATACACTGACCCTTCAGCGTAGCCAGCATGCTTTCTCTTCCTGGCATACTCCTCCCAGAGAGCCTATTAGACATTTGCTCTGCAGATATTAACAATTATCCAGCCAGGATTGGGTGAGCTGCAGTCCGGAGCAGTGGTGAGCACCCCCATTTTTGTAGAATGGACCGATCCGAGAAAAAGCTTTGATCAGATTGGAGGTGGCCGAGGTGTGCACAGCTCTGCACCTATTCAGACCTCTCCTTTGGCCCATTCCTGTGTAGATGTCACTCTCTGTGATGAGCTCTGTACAATTCCATAACGCGTGTGCTCATGTGATCTGTCATTACTGATCCAGTGTTGTCATCCTCCTCCTGAACCTTACTCCTCCCTCATCATTCCCCTATAATGAGCGGGCAGACAGGTCTGATCTCCTTCTTACAGGTGATAAGGATGACATCACTTTTCTAAATATATTAGTGGTGGCTTCCATATTTGTTCCTCATAATGTAATAACTGATAGGGACACAGACAGCAATAAAAACCTGACAGGTGTCCTAATCCCTCCCCACACAAAACTAAGAAAAAGTTTGGACATTGTTGATGGGGAAAAATGAGCAACCTGTGGTGGAAGGAAAGAAAGTTGCAAAATCTCTGGCCTACTTTAGTTCACCTTTCCCAGAAACTGATGAAGCCATCTGTGTACTGTGATTAAAGCTGAATTATGTCCCTTCTGTTGGTGTAGGCTACGGGTAGGGAACCTGGGGCCCTCAAGCTGTTGTGGAACTACATTTCCCATGAGGTATTGCAAAGCTGGCAGTTACAATTACTGCCAGAGGCATGATGGGACTTGTAGTTCTGCAACAGCTGGAGGGCCCTAGGTTGCCTACCCCTGGTGTAGGCCATTTACGTACCTCTCAGAGATGGAGCTTATCCTGTCCTGCCCTAATACTAGTATATTGCTAAAATAATTCCTGTGCATGCGTTGCTTGTGCTCTCCTCAGTCAGAGGAGCACTGAGCTCAGAGCTACTGTGACCAGGAAGAGGGAGTACACATGTGCAGGGATTTGTAAGTAGTAGCACCAGGGATCACCCTAGCAAAGTTCTAGCAACAATGCACACAATATTAGCACAACTGTTTATCAATTTTCAGTAAAAATACACTACTACCAAGTTAAACGTAAGTTCTCGCTAAAGGTGAACCTTCTGCACACAGCTATATAACCTTCTAGCAAACTTTACATAAAAATAGGGATTTTTAGTTCACATGCATTGCAATGCATGTTTAAGCTGGCCAACTGCGTCAAAGTAATCCCTCTCTGGCCAGGCCCTACACTACACTATACTAATCTACACTACACTACATTACACTAATTTACTCTACCCTAATCTGCTCCACCCTGCCCTAATCCTCTCCACCCTGCTGTAATTCACTCCACCCTGCCCTATAACCCAGCCCTAATCCACTCCACCCTGCCCTATAACCCAGCCGTAGTCCGCTCCACCCTGCCGTAGACCACTCCACCCTGCCGTAGACCACTCCACCCTGCTGTAGACTGCTCCACCATGCCGTAGACTGCTCCACCCTGCCGTAGTCCGCTCCACCCTGCCGTAGTCCGCTCCACCCTGCCGTAGTCCGCTCCACCCTGCCATAGTCCGCTCCACCCTGCCATAGTTCACTCTACCCTGACCTATAACCTAGTCCAAATCCACCCTGCCTTAATCCCCTCCACCCTGCCCTATAACCCTGCCCTATTCCACCCTGCCTTAATACCCTCCACCCTGCCCTATAACCCTGCCCTAATCCACCCTGCCTTAATCCCCTCCACCCTGTCCTCTAACCCAGCCCAAATCCACCTTGCCTTAATCCCATCCACCCTGTCCTATAGCCCAGCCCAAATCCACCCTGCCTTAATCCCCTCCACCCTGCCCTATAACCCAGCCCAAATTCACCCCGCTTTAATCCCCTCCACCCTGCCCTATAACCCTGCCCTAATCCACCCTGTCTTAATCCCCTCTACCCTGCCTTATAACCCAGCCCAAATCCACCCTGCCTTAATCCCCCCCACCCTGCCCTATAACCCAGCGCAAATCCACCCTGCCTTATAACCCAGCGCAAATCCACCCTGCCTTAATCCCCTCCACCCTGCCCTATAACCCAGCCCAAATTCACCCTGCCTTAATCTCTTCCACCCTGCCATATAACCCAGCCCAAATCCACCCTGCCTTAATCCCCTCCACCCTGCTCTATAACCCAGCCCAAATTCACCCTGCCTTAATCCCCTCCACCCTGCCCTATAACCCAGCCCAAATCCACCCTGCCTTAATCCCCTCCACCCTGCCCTATAACCCTGCCAATATCCACCCTGCGCTAATCCCCTCCACCCTGCCTTAATCCTGATAAATATACAGTTTTATAGATATAAGCAAATTCATTTTTTCTGTGTTTTTTAGTTTTTTTGTATTTTTTGTTAATGTTTTAAAATGTACACTATACTATTATTGGCACCTCCCTGCCCTAATCCACACACAATTTTTTTTATAGATGTAAGCACATATACAGTTGCTTTTTTTTTAATAGTGTACACTAAGCATCACTAAATGGCGGGCCGAATGCAGACCCTGTCACATCTGGACCGCCGCGGTTCCACCATTTAGGAGCCAGTTGTTTATTGCCACTGTCATCTCTACATGGCAGCCTTGGGGACAATGCTGGACAGAGGTCGGAAGACAAAGCATCTTTGGATGGAGGGTGGGGACTGCTGGAGTTACCATTTTAAGTGTCCCAGCAGGTGATTGGTTGTTAGGATGATGGGCAGTTCTAGCAACCAATCACCTGCTAGGACACTTGAAAAGTTAACTCCGTCAGTGCCTGCCCCTGCTTTCCATCCAAAGCTACTGTGTCTTCCTCTGTATAGAGCTGAGTGGGGATGCGCTGTGAATGGGGGTATAGAGCTGAAGTGGGCTGCACTGTGAATGGGGGGGCAGAGCTGTGAGGTCGTCTGTAATATGAATGGGGGGGCAGAGCTGTGGGGGAGGCAAAGCTGAGGAGGGCTTCCCTGTGAATGGGAGGAGCAGAGCTGAGGGGGCCTGTAATGTGAAATAGGGGAGCAGAGCTTAGAGGGGCTGCATTGTGAAGGGGGCAGAGCTGAGGAGAGCTGCAATGTGACTGAGTGGAGCAAAGCTTAGGGGGCTTCAATGTGAATAGTAAGAGAGGAGCTGAGGGGGCTGCAATGTGATAGGGGGGCAGAGCTGACGGGGGCTGCAGTGTAAATGGGGGAAGCAGAGCTAGGGGGGCTACACGGTCAATGGGTGGCTGAAGAGCTAAAGGGGGCTGCAATGTCAATGGGGGAGCTGTAATGTGAATGAGAGCACTGGACCTGGCTCCATCTGTCTAGTGCCTCTACGGGCCTGGCTCCATCCGCCAAGTGCCTCTACGGGCCTGGCTCCATCAGCCTAGTGCCTCTACATGCCTGGTTCAATCTGCATAGTGCCTCTTTGGGCCTGGCTCAATCCGCCTAATGCCTCTACGGGCCTGCTCCATCCACCTAGTGCCTCTATGGGCCTGGCTCCATCCACCTATTGCCTCTACGGGCCTGGTTCCATCTGTCTAGAGCCTCTACGGGCCTGGCTCCATCTGCCAAGTGCCTCTACGGGCCTGGCTCCATCCGCCAAGTTTCTCTACGGGCCTGGCTCCATCCGCCTAGTGCCTCTACGGGCCTGGCTCCATCTGCCTAGTGCCTCTATGGGCCTGGCTCCATCCGCCTAGTGCCTCTATGGGCCTGGCTCCATCCACCTATTGCCTCTATGGGCCTGGATCCATCCGTCTAGTGCCTCTACGGGCCTGGCTCCATCCACCAAGTGCCTCTACGGGCCTGGCTCCATCCGCCTAGTGCCTCTACGGGCCTGGCTCCATCCACCTAGTGCCTCTACGGGCCTGGCTCCATCCGCATAGTGCCTCTTCAGGCCTGGCTCCATCCGCCTAATGCCTCTAAGGGCCTGGCTCCATCCACCTAATACCTCTACGGGCCTGGCTCCATCCGCCTAGTGCCTCTAAGGGCCTGGTTCCATCCACATAGTGCCTCTTCGGCCTGGCTCCATCCGCCTAATGCCTCTACAGGCCTGCTCCATCCGCCTAGTGCCTATACGGGCCTGGCTCCATCCACCTATTGCCTCTACAGGCCTGGCTCCATCCGTCTAGTGCCTCTACGGGCCTGGCTCCATCCGCCAAGTGCCTCTACGGGCCTGGCTCCATCCGCCAAGTGTCTCTACTGACCTGGCTCCATCCGCCAAGTGCTTCTACGGGCCTGGCTCCAGCCACCTAGTGCCTCTACGGGCCTGGCTCCAGCCGCCTAGTGCCTCTACGGGCCTGGCTCCATCCACCTAGTGCCTCTACGGGCCTGACTCCATCCGTCTAGTGCCTCTACAGGCCTGGCTCCATCCACCAAGTGCCTCTACGGGCCTGGCTCCATCCACCTAATGCCTCTAAGGGCCTGGCTCCATCCATCTAGTGTCTCTACGGGCCTGGCTCCATCTGCCAAGTGCCTTTACGGGCCTGGCTTCATCCGCCAAGTGTCTCTACGGGCCTGGCTCCATCCACCAAGTGCCTCTACGGGCCTGGCTCCATCTGTCTAGTGCCTCTACGGGCCTGGTTCCCTCCGCCTAGTGCCTCTACGGGCCTGGCTCCATCCGTCTAGTGCCTCTACAGGCCTGGCTCCATCCGCCAAGTGTCTCTACGGGCCTGGCTCCATCTGCCAAGTGCCTCTACGGGCCTGGCTCCATCCGCCAAGTGTCTCTACGGGCCTGGCTCCATTCGCCAAGTGCCTCTACAGGCCTGGCTCCATCTGCCTAGTGCCTCTACGGGCCTGGCTCCCCCCACCTAGTGCCTCTACGGGCCTGGCTCCATCCGTCTAGTGCCTCTACAGGCCTGGCTCCATCTGCCAAGTGTCTCTACGGGCCTGGCTCCATCTGCCAAGTGCCTCTACGGGCCTGGCTCCATCCGCCAAGTGTCTCTACGGGCCTGGCTCCATCCGCCAAGTGCCTCTACGGGCCTGGCTCCATCCGCCAAGTGCCTCTATGGGCCTGGCTCCATCCGTCTAGCGCCTCTACAGGCCTGGCTCCATCCGCCAAGTGCCTCTATGGGCCTGGCTCCATCCGCCAAGTTTCTCTACGGGCCTGGCTCCATCCGCCTAGTGCCTCTACGGGCCTGGCTCCATCCACCTATTGCCTCTACGGGCCTGGCTCCATCCGTCTAGTGCCTCTACGGGCCTGGCTCCATCTGCCAAGTGCCTCTACGGGCCTGGCTCCATCCGCCAAGTGTCTCTACTGACCTGGCTCCATCCGCCAAGTGCCTCTATGGGCCTGGCTCCATCCGCCTAGTGCCTCTACGGGCCTGGCTCCCTCTGCCTAGTGCCTCTACGGGCCTGGCTCCATCCGTCTAGTGCCTCTACAGGCCTGGCTCCATCCACCAAGTGCCTCTACGGGCCTGGCTCCATCCGCCTAATGCCTCTAAGGGCCTGGCTCCATCCGACTAATGCCTCTACGGGCCTGGCTCCATCCGCTTAGTGCCTCTACAGACCTGGTTCCATCCGCATAGTGCCTCTTCGGGCCTGGCTCCTTCCGCCTAAAGCCTCTACCAGCCTGCTCCATCCACCTAGTGCCTCTACGGGCCTGGCTCCATCCCCCTAGTGCCTCTACAGGCCTAGTTCCATCCGCATAGTGCCTCTTCGGGCCTGGCTCCATCCGCCTAATGCCTCTACGGGCCTGCTCCATCTGCCTAGTGCCTCTACAGGCCTGGCTCCATCCACCTATTGCCTCTATGGGCCTGACTCCATCCGTCTAGTGCCTCTACGGGCCTGGCTCCATCCGCCAAGTGTCTCTATGGGCTTGGCTCCATCCGCCAAGTGCCTCTACGGGCCTGGCTCCATCCACCAAGTGCCTCTACGGGCCTGGCCCCATCCACCTAGTGCCTCTACGGGCCTCGCTCCATCCGCCTATTGCCTCTACAGGCCTGGTTCCATCCGCATAGTGCCTCTATGGGCCTGGATCTATCCGTCTAGTGCCTCTACGGGCCTGGCTCCATGCGCCAAGTGCCTCTACGGGTCTGGCTCCATCCGCCAAGTGCCTCTTCGGGCCTGGCTCCATCCGCCTACTGCCTCTACGGGCCTGGCTCCATCCGCATAGTGCCTTTTCGGGCCTGGCTCCATCCGCCTAATGCCTCTAAGGGCCTGGCTCCATCCGCCTAATGCCTCTATGAGCCTGGCTCCATCCGCCTAGTGCCTCTACAGGCCTGGTTCCATCCGCATAGTGCCTCTACAGGCCTGGCTCCATCCAACTATTGCCTCTACGGGCCTAGCTCCATCCGTCTAGTGCCTCTATGGGCCTGGCTCCATCCGCCAAGTGCCTCTACGGGCCTGGCTCCATCTGCCAAGTGTCTCTATGGGCCTGGCTCCATCCGCCAAGTGCCTCTATGGGCCTGGCTCCATCTGCCTAGTGCCTCTATGGGCCTGGCTCCATCCGCCTAGTGCCTTTATGGGCCTGGCTGCATCCGCCTATTGCCTCTACGGGCCTGGTTCCATCCTCATAGTGCCTCTACAGGCCTGGTTCCATCCGCCAAGTGCCTCTACGGGCCCGGCTCCATCCGCCTAGTGCCTCTACGGGCCTGGCTCCATCTGCATAGTGCATCTTCTGGCCTGGCTCCATCCGCCTAATGCCTCTTCGGGCCTGGCTCCATTCACCTAATGCCTCTATGGGCCTGGCTCCATCCGCCTAGTGCTGCTACAGGCCTGGCTCCATCCAACTATTGCCTCTACGGGCCTGGCTCCATCCGTCTAGTGCCTCTATGGGCCTGGTTCCATCTGCCAAGTGTCTCTATGGGCCTGGCTCCATCTGCCAAGTGCCTCTACGGGCCTGGCTCCATCCGCCTATTGCCTCTACGGGCCTGGTTTCATCCTCATAGTGCCTCTACGGGCCTGGATCCATCCGTCTAGTGCCTCTATGGGCCTGGCTCCATCTGCCAAGTGCCTCTACGGGCCTGGCTCCATCCGCCTAGTGCCTCTACGGGCCTGGCTCCATCTGCATAGTGCCTCTACAGACCTGGTTCCATCCGCATAGTGCCTCTACGGGCCTGCTTCATCTGCCTAGTGCCTCTACGGGCCTGGCTCCATCCACCTATTGCCTCTACAGGCCTGGCTCCATCCGTCTAGTACCTCTACGGGCCTGACTCCATCTGCCAAGTGCCTCTATGGGCCTGGCTCTATCAGCCAAGTGTGTCTACGGGCCTGGCTCCATCCGCCAAGTGCCTCTACGGGCCTGGCTCCATCTGCCTAGTGCCTCTATGGGCCTGGCTCCATCTGCCTCATGCCTCTATGGCCCTTACACCATCCACCTAGTGCCCCGCCATGCCTGCTTCAATCTGCCTAGTGCCTCTACGTTCCTGGCTCCATCCACCTATTGCCTCTATGGGCCTGGGTCCATCTGCTTCGAGCCCCTACAGGCCTGGTTCCATTTGCCTAGTTCCCAGCTGGATTTGGCTCCATCCACCTTGTGCCTACAATAAAGAGGACATCGAGATAATTTGGAGTTTCAGTGTGCGACCAATTCCTTGTCTTGTTCATCTTCCACGGTGGTGAGCCAAGGTCTGCACCTATGATCCATACTGCACCTGAGTTTGCCTGGAGCGGTGTGATTCTCTCTATTCTTTGCTCCTCTACAGGCCTGGCTCCATCCGCCTAATGCCTCTACGGGCCTGCTCCATCTGCCTAGTGCCTCTACAGGCCTGGCTCCATCCACCTATTGCCTCTATGGGCCTGACTCCATCCGTCTAGTGCCTCTACGGGCCTGGCTCCATCCGCCAAGTGCCTCTATGGGCCTGGCTCCATCCGCCAAGTGTCTTTATGGGCCTGGCTCCATCCGCCAAGTGCCTCTACGTGCCTGGCTCCATCCACCAAGTGCCTCTACGGGCCTGCCCCCATCCACCTAGTGCCTCTACGGGCCTGGCTCCATCCGCCTAGTACCTCTACGGGCCTCGCTCCATCCGCCTATTGCCTCTACAGGCCTGGTTCCATCCGCATAGTGCCTCTATGGGCCTGGATCTATCCGTCTAGTGCCTCTACGGGCCTGGCTCCATGCGCCAAGTGCCTCTACGGGTCTGGCTCCATCCGCCAAGTGCCTCTTCGGGCCTGGCTCCATCTGCCTAGTGCCTCTACGGGCCAGGCTCCCGTGTCTCTATGGGTCTGGCTCCATTCCGCCAAGTGCCTCTATGGGCCTGGCTCCATCTGCCTAGTGCCTCTATGGGCCTGGCTCCATCCACCTAGTGCCTTTATGGGCCTGGCTGCATCCGCCTATTGCCTCTACGGGCCTGGTTCCATCCTCATAGTGCCTCTACAAGCCTGGCTCCATCCGCCAAGTGCCTCTACGGGCCCGGCTCCATCCGCCTAGTGCCTCTACGGGCCTGGCTCCATCTGCATAGTGCATCTTCTGGCCTGGCTCCATCCTCCTAATGCCTCTTCGGGCCTGGCTCTATCTGCCTAATGCCTCTATGGGCCTGGCTCCATCCGCCTAGTGCTGCTACAGGCCTGGCTCCATCCAACTATTGCCTCTACGGGCCTGGCTCCATCCGTCTAGTGCCTCTACGGGCCTGGCTCCATCTGCCAAGTGTCTCTATGGGCCTGGCTCCATCTGCCAAGTGCCTCTACGGGCCTGGCTCCATCCGCCTATTGCCTCTACGGGCCTGGTTTCATCCTCATAGTGCCTCTACGGGCCTGGATCCATCCGTCTAGTGCCTCTATGGGCCTGGCTCCATCTGCCAAGTGCCTCTACGGGCCTGGCTCCATCTGCATAGTGCCTCTACAGGCCTGGTTCCATCCGCATAGTGCCTCTACGGGCCTGGCTCCATCCACCTATTGCCTCTACAGGCCTGGCTCCATCCGTCTAGTACCTCTACGGGCCTGACTCCATCTGCCAAGTGCCTCTACGGGCCTGGCTCTATCAGCCAAGTGTCTCTATGGGCCTGGCTCCATCCGCCAAGTGCCTCTACGGGCCTGGCTCCATCTGCCTAATGCCTCTATGGGCCCGGCTCCATCCGCCTAATGCCTCTATGGGCCTGGCTCCATCTGCCTCGTGCCTCTATGGCCCTGACACCATCCACCTAGTGCCCCGCCATGCCTGCTTCAATCTGCCTAGTGCCTCTACGTTCCTGGCTCCATCCACCTATTGCCTCTATGGGCCTGGGTCCATCTGCTTCGAGCCCCTACAGGCCTGGTTCCATTTGCCTAGTTCCTAGCTGGGTTTGGCTCCATCCACCTTGTGCCTACAATAAAGAGGACATCGAGATAATTTGGAGTTTCAGTGTGTGACCAATTCCTTGTCTTGTTCATCTTCCACGGTGGTGAGCCAAGGTCTGCACCTATGATCCATACTGCACCTGAGTTTGCCTGGAGCGGTGTGCTTCTCTCTATTCTTTGCTCCTCTACAGGCCTGGCTCCATCTGCCTATTGCCTCTATGGGCCTGGTTCCATCCGCATAGTGCCTCTTCGGGCCTGGCTCCATCCGCCAAGTTCCTCTATGGGCCTGGCTCCATCCGCCAAGTATCTCTATGGGCCTGGCTCCATCCGCCTAGTGCCTCTACGGGCCTGGCTCCATGCACCAAGTGCCTCTACGGGCCTGGCTCCATCCGCCAAGTGCCTCTACGGGCCTGGCTCCATCCGCCAAGTGCCTCTACGGGTCTGGCTCCATCCGCCAAGTGCCTCTACGGGCCTGGCTCCATCCGTCTAGTGCCTCTACGGGCCTGGCTCCATCTGCATAGTGCATCTTCTGGCCTGGCTCCATCCGCCTAATGCCTCTTCGAGCCTGGCTCCATCCGCCTAATGCCTCTATGGGCCTGGCTCCATCCGCCTAGTGCTGCTACAGGCCTGGCTCCATCCAACTATTGCCTCTACGGGCCTGGCTCCATCCATCTAGTGCCTCTACGGGCCTGGCCCCATCTGCCAAGTGTCTCTATGGGCCTGGCTCCATCTGCCAAGTGCCTCTACGGGCCTGGCTCCATCCGCCTATTGCCTCTACGGGCCTGGTTTCATCCTCATAGTGCCTCTACGGGCCTGGCTCCATAGACCTATTGCCTCTACAGGCCTGGCTCCATCCGTATAGTACCTCTACGGGCCTGACTCCATCCACCTATTGCCTCTACAGGCCTGGCTCCATCCGTCTAGTACCTCTACGGGCCTGACTCCATCCACCAAGTGCCTCTACGGGCCTGGCTCCATCAGCCAAGTGTCTCTACGGGCCTGGCTCTATCCGCCAAGTGCCTCTACGGGCCTGGCTCCATCTGCCTAGTGCCTCTATGGGCCCGACTCCATCCGCCTAATGCCTCTAAGGGCCTGGCTCCATCTGCCTCGTGCCTCTATGACCCTGACACCATCCACCTAGTGCCCCGCCATGCCTGCTTCAATCCACCTAATGCCTCTACGTTCCTGGCTCCATCCACCTATTGACTCTATGGGCCTGGGTCCATCTGCTTCGAGCCCCTACAGGCCTGGTTCCATTTGCCTAGTTCCCAGCTGGGTTTGGCTCCATCCACCTTGTGCCTACAATAAAGAGGACATCGAGATAATTTGGAGTTTCAGTGTACGACCAATTCCTTGTCTTGTTCATCTTCCATGGTGGTGAGCCAAGGTCTGCACCTATGATCCATACTGCACCTGAGTTTGCCTGGAGCGGTGTGCTTCTCTCTATTTTTTGCTCCTCTACAGGCCTGGCTCCATCTGCCTATTGCCTCTACGGGCTTGGTTCCATCCGCATAGTGCCTCTTCGGGCCTGGCTTCATCCGCCAAGTGCCTCTATAGGCCTGGCTCCATCCGCCAAGTATCTCTATGGGCCTGGCTCCATCCGCCTAGTGCCTCTACGGGCCTGGCTCCATGCACCAAGTGCCTCTACGGGCCTGGCTCCATCCGCCAAGTGCCTCTACGGGCCTGGTTCCATCCGCCAAGTGCCTCTACGGGCCTGGCTCCATCCGTCTAGTGCCTCTACGGGCCTGGCTCCATCTGCATAGTGCATCTTCTGGCCTGGCTCCATCCGCCTAATGCCTCTTCGAGCCTGGCTCCATCCGCCTAATGCCTCTATGGGCCTGGCTCCATCCGCCTAGTGCTGCTACAGGCCTGGCTCCATCCAACTATTGCCTCTACGGGCCTGGCTCCATCCATCTAGTGCCTCTACGGGCCTGGCCCCATCTGCCAAGTGTCTCTATGGGCCTGGCTCCATCTGCCAAGTGCCTCTACGGGCCTGGCTCCATCCGCCTATTGCCTCTACGGGCCTGGTTTCATCCTCATAGTGCCTCTACGGGCCTGGCTCCATAGACATATTGCCTCTACAGGCCTGGCTCCATCCGTATAGTACCTCTACGGGCCTGACTCCATCTTCCAAGTGCTTCTACGGGCCTGGCTCCATCAGCCAAGTGTCTCTACGGGCCTGGCTCCATCCGCCAAGTGCCTCTACAGGCCTGGCTCCATCTGCCTAGTGCCTCTATGGGCCCGGCTCCATCCGCCTAATGCCTCTAAGGGCCTGGCTCCATCTGCCTCGTGCCTCTATGGCCCTGACACCATCCACCTAGTGCCCCGCCATGCCTGCTTCAATCTGCCTAGTGCCTCTACGTTCCTGGCTCCATCCACCTATTGACTCTATGGGCCTGGGTCCATCTGCTTCGAGCCCCTACAGGCCTGGTTCCATTTGCCTAGTTCCCAGCTGCGTTTGGCTCCATCCACCTTGTGCCTACAATAAAGAGGACATCGAGATAATTTGGAGTTTCAGTGTACGACCAATTCCTTGTCTTGTTCATCTTCCATGGTGGTGAGCCAAGGTCTGCACCTATGATCCATACTGCACCTGAGTTTGCCTGGAGCGGTGTGCTTCTCTCTATTCTTTGCTCCTCTACAGGCCTGGCTCCATCTGCCTATTGCCTCTACGGGCTTGGTTCCATCCGCATAGTGCCTCTTCGGGCCTGGCTCCATCCGCCAAGTGCCTCTATAGGCCTGGCTCCATCCGCCAAGTATCTCTATGGGCCTGGCTCCATCCGCCAAGTGCCTCTACGGGCCTGGCTCCATCCGCCAAGTGCCTCTACGGGCCTGGCTCCATCCGCCAAGTGCCTCTACGGGCCTGGCTCCATCCGTCTAGTGCCTCTACGGGCCTGGCTCCATCCGCATCGTGCCCCTAAGGGCCTGGCTCCATCCGCCTAATGCCTGTTCGGGCCTGGCTCCATCCACCTAATGCCATCTGCCTCGTGCTTCTACGGGCCTGGCTCCATTTGCCTAGTGCCCCGCTGGGCCTGGCTCCATCCACCTAGTGCCCCGCCGGGCCTGGCTCCATCCACCTAGTGCCCCGCTGGGCCTGGCTTCATCCACCTAGTGCCCCGCCAGGCCTGGCTATATCTGCCTAGTGCCCCGCCAGGCCTGGCTCCATCCGCTAAGAGCCCCGCCGGGCCTGCCTCCATATTTTTTATGCATATAACAACAATATACATTTTTATCCATTTTTTAAAAAATTTTGTTTTTTTTTAGTTTTTTTTTAGTTTTTTGGGTTTTTTTTGTGTTTTTTTTGTTTTTGTTTTTAACAACACTACTTTTCACAATCCTGCTGTAAACGTGAAAAAAAAAAGGTGTTACACATAGAGGACAGCACGGTTATGACCAAATTCATCAATTTCATATACTATCCGAAGGTTGATGAAGTCTTCTAGAGTTAGGGTGGCTATCTCCCAGAGCTCGATCCTCCGGGGCACTCTTCTGTTTCCATCCTGTAGAGGAAAAAAAACAAGTACAGCTCTGCAAAGGGGGCATGTATTGCTTTGCACCCTCCATGTTCCGATGCAGGTCGAGTGAAATAGGTGGGAGCAGGGTAGAGTTGTATTGTCCTCTCCCACATCCATTTCACTCAAACAGATGGAACAGGTGGGCACCTCCTGATACTCCCTGGCCGGTGGTCTGGCTGGTGCAGGCTGGTCCTCAGCAACGATGCGGTTCCTTGGAGAGCGACTTCTATTGGGCCTGGCATTCTCTCGCTGCTGTCGAAGAGCTGCTCGTGTTCGGTGAGCAATGGGTGAATCCATGTCTGTAATAACAATGGCAGAGATTTCAGCATGTTATGTAACCCTTTCTATCACAATTTTAAACTTAAATGACAAGGGCAAGTGTCTTATTTCTAGCAGATTTTAAGTGAGGCATGTGGCTGTCTCATAGGTAAACCTAAAAATAGAAGATAATTTAACTACTTCAGCCTCAGCGATGTACCCATACATCGCCAGATTGAAGTGTTTATACCTGCAGCTACAGGCATCATCCCAGTATCTATTCTTTTTAGGCAGCAATGCTCTTTAATGTAAAAGTGATCCTAGGGGCTACTTTAGTGATAACTAATTAGCCGCTGGATCGCTTTTACAGGCAACCCCCCCACTCCGCCACAGTCTGCCCGGATTCTCCTGTCCCACCCGGGAGCCCGGGACTGAAGCCAACAGTTTCGCCATCTATAGCAAAGGGAAGACACACTAAGGAGAGATATAAGTGCTGCTGACCCCAATATGGACAGAGATATATGGAAGAAAGTCCCACAGGGGTTTTTTTAGGCAGCTAACTAAAGATATGAGCGAATAAACATTGAATAAAGCATTGAATTTCTTTATTAAAAAGTAATAAATAGATAAATTGATAAACGAGTGTTAAAGTATGAGCTCAAATGAGAATATGCCCATGCCAAATACAGATAATAGCAAACATATAGGTTATACACAACATGTAGTGATGGCTATTGCATAACAGTTCTGACGCGTTTCGACCCATAAAGTTTGGGGTCTCTTCAGAGGATGAGTTTGCTAAGGAGAAAAAGAGTTTATAATAACATATCCAATTTATTTAAAAGGTTTATAACATATGCACATTTGTTTGATAACACATTGCATATAATTACCACTGAATTTGGATATACCCCTCGATCAGAGCCTCTCCACATAGCAATCAGACCATCCAGTGTGCCCGCACGCAATGTGTTATCAAACAAATTTGCATATGTTATAAACCTTTTAAATAAATTGGATACGTTATTATAAACTCTTTTTCTCCTTAGCAAACTCATCCTCTGAAGAGACCCCAAACTTTATGGGTCGAAACGCGTCAGAACTGTTATGCAATAGCCATCACTACATGTTGTGTATAACCTATATGTTTGCTATTATCTGTATTTGGCATGGGCATATTCTCATTTGAGCTCATACTTTAACACTCGTTTATCAATTTATCTATTTATTACTTTTTAATAAAGAAATTCAATGCTTTATTCAATGTTTGTTCGCTCATATCTTTAGTTAGTTGCCTAAAAACCCCCATGGGAGACTTTTTTCCATATAGATGACTGAGGGTAGGAACATCCCCAGATCTCTCCATAAAGAAGATCTGTCACTCTTCTGGCTATCACAAGGGATATTGTTCATCCCTTTTGATAGCCATAAACGTGAACATAAAAACTAAAAAGCGTAAAAATTAAGAAAATCAAAAATAAATAATTATTAACATAGAAAAAAAAATGAAAGCGCCCCTGTCCCCCCATGCTCATGCACTAAGGCAAACGCATACGTAGGTCACACACACATATGTAAATGGTATTGCCACCACACATTACACATGAGAGGTATCGCCACAAATGTTATACAGAGAGCAATAATTTTAGCACCAGACCTCCTGTGTAACTCTAAACTTGTAACCTGTAAAGGCTTTTAAAGCGTTGTCTACAGATAATTTAATGTACTGTTGTTCGTCATCAGTCCATGAGCATCCTCAATTTTAAAGCGTTAGGAATCTATTTACTATGCGTAACATTACCATTTATATTTTACCAAACAATTAGATATTCCATTGTGTTTTTGTGTTTGTGTTTGTTTAAGATTCACTAAAGTGGAAAAAAATTGAAAAAACGCTGCGCAAATACCGTGTGGCATAAAAAATTGCAACCCCCACAATTTTATCCTCTAGAGCCCCTGCTTTTAAAAAATATATTCTGTTTGAGGTTCCAACTAATTTTATAGCAAAAAAATGCTGATTTTTACAAGTAGGAGAAGAATGTCAGAATTGGCCAGAGGATGAAGTGGTTAAAGCGGAGCTCAACCCAAAAGGGGAAGCTATGCTTGTTTGCACCCACCACTGCCACATTTGGTACTTTGTGGGGGGGGGGGGGGGTAACCTGGTTTTGACAGGTACCTGTTCCCACTTCCGGGTCAGATCACCACTGTGATCTTTGAGGATCTCCGGCCCCTCCTCTCTACCCCCACAGCCTTCTGGGACACACACAGGTCCCGAAAGACTGCGGGACCATTCACAAAGAGCAGCACATGCATGTGCAGTAGGAAACTGGCTGTGAAGAATTGTCTTGGGTGCTGACATCGTTGTATCCTTGGACGGTTAAATGTCCTTATATTACAAGTCAGCAGCTAAAATACTTGTAGCTGTTGACTTTCAATTTTTTTGCCCAAATTGGAGCTCCTCTTTAAAAAAGTAGTTCTAAAGGCAGAAGGTATATACCCTCACATGGTCAGTTTGGAATCAATTCAGACATTCTCCAAAGTTTGCCTCTTCTGTATAATTTGTTGCTCTACTGTCTGCCAGTCTCGATTAGATGCCTCAGCTTCATTCCTCCATAGCGCTCGAGTCCCAGCCCCCCCCCCATTTTTTCCCCCTTCCCTCTTCCCCCTCTCTACCTTACCTCATACTGTACACCCTTTCTCTCTCCTATATAGGTTACTTGCATATTGATTGATTTCCGGATGTCTATATACTGAATACTTAGATTACATCTACCACTTTACTACTTACCACATATTTATGACTACATAGATGGCAGAATTGATACTCGTGTCATTCAAGATATTGGCAGAGGCTCCTTATATACTTGGTTTCATACTGTTTCCATATTGTAATTTTTACAGCTATTAAAGTATTGTGTTTAGGCCCATAAGCTCGCCCTTACAGGTGATTACAATAACTTGGTACACACCCTCTATTTTGTCCAGCGTGCACTTACGTTCTTTTTCCTACTAAATGCACCAGCAGTCTCTTTGTATCGCCTTTAATGAACCGGTGGTGGTAAGTACATTCTTTGTGATCTACAATTTCTCTGTTTATTAGTTATGTAAGGTTGCTCTCAGCCTCTCATAATCTAGGGACTGCTGTGCAGAAAATCCTTGGAGTACTAGGATCCAAAATAATTGTGAAACATAAATAGTGCGCTGTCTAACAGTGACATTCAAAAAACAGTATGTCATATGTGCATCAAAGTTTAAATAAAAATCCAAAGTAATCAACCTTGTAAATATATAAATCAGTATAGAATTTAACACATGCAAACCTTAGTGAGTTAATAACTGAATGTACTTAAAGAGGTTGTAAACCCTCATGGTTTTTCACCTTACTGCATTCTATGCAGTAAGGTGAAATACCTTCTGTAGTGCTGCAGCACCCCCCCCCCCCCCCCCGGTTTACTTACTCGAACGCTGTCATCCTCCGGCCGGGAACAAGCACGCCAGATCTAGCTGGTGTCTCGTGCCCTGATTGGATAGATTGATAACAATGCAGCCATTGGCTTCCGCTGCTGTCAATCAAATCCAATGATGCGGCGCCAGGGGGCGGGCAGAGTTCTGCATTCTGTGTGAATGGACACAGATGCAGGACTCGGGGAGCGCGCCTGCATGGGTGTCCACTAGGGTTGTCCCGATACCGATACTAGTATCGGTATCGGCACTGATACCGAGCATTTGCCCGAGTACTTGTACTCGGGCAAATGCTCCCGATGCTTCCCCCGATACCCGGAAGACAGCTGTGATCGGCGTGTGGGGGAGTTACAAGCTTCTCCCCCAGCGGCTTTCACCAGCTTTAGTGACACAGCGGTGATCGCTCACCGCTGACTGTCACTGCATCCTCCTCCGTGCCCCCCTCCGTTCTGCTCTCCTTATCTGTCCCCTCCGTTCTGCTGTCCTTATCTGTCCCCTCCGTTCTGCTCTCCTTATCTGTCCCCTCCGTTCTGCTCTCCTTATCTGTCCCCTCCGTTCCTCTCTCCTTATCTGTCTCCCTCCGTTCTCCCCCTCCGTTCCTCAGTCCCCCTCCTCCTTCCTTTGTGTATGGATAGAGTCAGCTGACTCTGTCCATTCACAATAACTGAAACATTGTAATCTCCTGTGATTACGATGTGTCAGTTTATGAATGGAGAGAAGCTGCTGTCTTCTCTCCATTCATTCTCAGTGCAGCTGAGGCTGCAGAGAAAGGGACTGGGGAATCTCTATCCTCGGTCTCTTTCTCTGTCTCAACGGGGAGATATCAGAGGTCTGTTAAGACCCCTGATATCTCACCAAAGCCCCCCAAAAGGGCTAATTAAAAAAAAACAAAAAAAAAACAATAAAGAATAAAAAAAATATTATTGTAAAAAATAAAAGTTGTAAATAAAAAAAAAAAAAAAACACACACATACCCCGTTCACTCCCCCCCCCCCAAAAAAGCAAGCACTGTTAAAAAAAAAAAAAAAAAACCCCAAAAAACACTGTCACGTGACATTTAAAAAAAAAGTATCGGTAATCGGTATCGGCGAGTACTTGAAAGAAAGTATCGGTACTTGTACTCGGTCCTAAAAAAGTGGTATCGGGACAACCCTAGTGTCCACCAAGGAGAGCCTTCTCCAACGTGGACACATGATGTGGGGAGGAGCCACCAGTGCCGCTGAGGCACCCCAGAAGAGGAGGACCGGGCCACTCTGTGCAATAGAACTGCACAGTGGAGGTAAATATGACATTTTTGTTATTTAAAAAAAACAAAAAAAACGAGGATTTACAACCCCTTTAAAAAGTAGTTCATAAATACACAAGCACATTCAGTGTGAAATGACTATTACACTCAGAACCCCTATTAAAAGGGATTATGTGACAAAAAATGTAAAAACAAACCAAACAGAGATGATAGTGAAATCAAAAATGTTCATAAACAGGTGAGTAAAAGTCCACTAAAGGTGTTCATCCATATCGATGGTATTGCAGTGTCCTCGTGCACAACAAATGCAAAGTGTCAGTGATCCACCACCGTGTTCTAAGCAAACTAAATGGCCGCTTACCAGAAGTTTCGATCCACAAGCGATCCTATGTGCATTTCAAGTGTACTGATAGAATGGATACCAGTTTATACTTTTGATCTCACTATAATCTTTGTTTGATTTTTTTTTACATTTTTTGTCACATAATCCCTTTTAATTTGGGTTCTGAGTGTAATAGTCACTTCACACTGTTAAATTTAATACTGATTTATATATTTACAAGGTTGATTAATTCGGATTTTTATTTATACTTTGATGTACATATGACATACTCTTTTTTGAATGTCACTGTTAGACAGTGCACTATTTATGTTTCACAGCAGTTTCTCTATTTGTTTTTCTTGTGTAAAATTTGAAAATGCAATAAAAACATAAAGGCAGAAGTTTTTTTTACCCTAATGCATTTTCTGCATTAGTGTTAAATTCCTTCTGTTTGCAGCTCTCCCCCTTACACTTACCTGAGCCTGATCTTGATCCAGTGCTATGCACGAGAGCAGAGGCTCTCTCTGCTCTCTCCCTCTTCATTGGCTCAGAGACAGCAGTGGGAGCCATTGTTTCTTGGTTGCTGTCAATCACAGCCAGTGAGATGGGAGCAGGGGGGCAGGGCCGTATGGGCACACAGGGCCAGCTTAGGAGTGCCCTCATAGGAAGTGTATTGCTGTGGGGGTACTCTGCAGAGAGGAGTAAGCAGGAGAGCCGTAAGGGGGGTCATGACATGATGCCGGTTTGTTTACAAGTGATCACTCTGTCATTTGACGGAGTGATCACGTGGTAAACGGCCGCCATCAGTGATCCAGAGGACCCGACTGTCACGGATGAGTTCGGGTGCACGCCCCAGGGGGCACGCGAGAGCGGCATTCTGGGAGGATGTCACTGTACTCCCTCCCAGAGTTATGCAACCACCCTGTAGCCGTCATTCAGCTATGGGCCGGTTGGCAAGTGGTTAATGGTCAGATTTAGGCATAAGTCCAATGAAGACTGGTTGAATTGAAATTAAACCTTCCTAATCTTCTATTCACAGAGAACAGAGCCATCTATAATATATCATACTGTGCATTTTCATGAAAAATACACTTAAATGAATTTTAGTGCACAAAATAATACCCAATATTGCTGGTAAAATATAAAAGATGATGTTTTGTCAGGTAGTTCATTTTCCAAATGCCAAGATTTAAAATTGCACACTCCTGTGAAAAGGCAACAAACAAAGGTACCTGAAATTGTCCATAGGCCACAGACAAAAGCCTTTATAGGTTATCTGTTTAGAGTTAAATGTGAGCTTTGGCTGTAGAATTATTGCTCTCACTATGAGGTTCACAGCGATACCTCACGTGTGTGATGCAATTATTATTTTTTTTTTTATTACATTTTTTTTACACTTTTTTAAATGTATTTTTTTCATTCAACTTTATTGCTATTACAAGGAGTGGACAAAACCCCCTGTGATAGCTTTGGGCAGTGACAGCCAGGTACTCTTCATGTAGAAATCAGGGGTCTGTTGGATCCTTGATCCCTCCTCTGCCCTGCAAGACAGCTGATTAGATAGGGGTCTGCTTTTTACTGCACACAAACACAATATAATACACATTTTTTTTTTTGCTAAAATATAAAAGATAATGATGCATCAGGTAAATATATGCCAAACAATAAAAAATAAAAAATTGTGAATGCATATGAAATAGCGACAAAGTACACTACCTAAAATTGTCCATAGGCAATGATTTAAAAGGCTTTACAGGTTATACATTTAGAGTAAAAGGTGAGCTCTGGCATTTAAAATTATTGTTCTCACTCTGATGTTCACAGTGATACCTCATTGAGTGATGCAATCACTGTTTACATATGTGTGCAAGACCTACATGCGCATTTGGGTGTGTGAACAGGGGACGGGGTGGTTTACATTTTTTTTCATATTTTAAAAATAAATAAAAGTGAATGGACGGCTGTAAAAATTGATAACAGGATTATGGCTGCTGCTGCACCCATAATCCTAGTATAACTGCTTTTCATTCAGAATGTACAGTATATATAACTATGCTGAATGGCAATTGGTTAGCATATAAACTCTAAATAAACAATTTGAAACTGGTAGCAAAATTAAATTATTTAACAAGGGTATAAAAGGAATTCTTCTCCCCTTTAGCCTAGGTTCACACTGACAGCGGGAATGAATTAGATTCCTTTTTACCGCATGTCAGTCACGACATCGGGGGCGATTTCAGAGACATCTGTGTGGGTTTCTGCACAGATGTCTATTGAAATCGCACCCCAAAGTCCCCAAAAGTAGTACAGAAACTTCTTTTGGGAATCGGTGAGGCGTTGCACCGATTCAGACGATGCAATTGCCGGCAATAGTTGCCAATTTTGCATGCGATTTGACATGTCAAATCGCATGCCAATTCGCTGCAATGTGAACCAGGGCTTATGACCAAAGTCAATGCCCAATCCTAATTTTGCAACTTTGACATGTGTTCATAAAACTGTGCATATCATCACAACTACTTGTATCCAGGTGGATTATACTGTATCTTGTTTTTTTTTCAGGACAGCTTTCAGTAGGTGGGAAATTTTAAAGGATATCTCCTGATTTTTATTATCAAAGGGAAAACTGGTCCAAAAAAGTAGAAAAAATAACAATTCTTTAACCACTTCGTATCTGGGCCAATTCTGACACTTTGCTCCTACATGTAAAAATCTACTTTTTTGTGCTAGAAAATTACTTAAAACCCCCAAACATTATATATATTTTTTAGCAGAGGCCCTATAGAATAAAATGATGGGTGTTGTAATTTTTTATGTCACACGGTATTTGTGCAGCAGTTTTTCAAACAAATTTTTTTGGAGGGAAATAATAAAATAATAATAATACATTTAAAAAAAAACACAATATTTACTCCAATTTGTTTGTATCATGTGAAAGATGAAGTAAATAGATACCTAATATGTCACACTTTAAAATTGCATCTGTCTGTGGAATGGCGGCAAACTTTGGTGCTTAAAATTCTCCATAGGCAACGCTTTCAGTGCTTTTACAGGTTACCAGTTTAGAGTTACACAGGAGGTCTGGTGCTAGAATTATTGCTCTCATACTGATGTTTGCGACAATACCTCACATGTGTGGAAAGATCACCCTTTACATATGCAATCGCATTTGCGCGTAAGCACAGTGGGATGGGAGTGCTTTTATTTATTTTTTTTTTAATTATTATTATTTATTTTATACAAACTTTTTTTATTTTTTTTTTACACTTAGAGCTTGGGAAAGGCGGCAGAGGGAGGGGGGGGGCCTTCCACCACCCACAGAAGTGATTGAGAGGCTATTTAGCCACTTAAATCACTTCTGCCACAAACAGAATCGATGACTGAAAAAACCCATACTGGAATGAGGTCTGTAGGTTCAGACATCATCCCTGTATAACTACTTCAACGGAGGACTTCCATGGATGTCCTACAGGCAGGAAGTAATTGAATTTAGCTGTATATTTTAGGACATTACAGTGTATCACCACCAAAAAAAGCCTGCACAAAAAAATTCTCCTGTTCCTGACGATCGCAGCGATACCACATATGTGTGTGTAATTTGTTTTTTGTGCCCATAATAGAGCCAAGAGATAATAGTATGTATTGTAAGAACACATATATGGAGCACCCAGGTTTAAAGCCCACTTCCTGGATGCCTCATATATGTGTTATGCGGTCATGAATGGGTTAATATGGTACAATTGTCATACCTGTTGGGTCACGTGGTGGTATTTCACGATTGTTGCGCTGTGGACGCCGCGGCATCTTGATGGTACTAGATGGTATCGCAGGTGAATGAAGGTTTACCTAAAAATAAATACTATTAATACTAATAATAATTTACAACACTATAATAATAAGAGAAATTGTAGTTTTTGGCGGTAATCGCTGGAGTCTGGCTTCAGAGATGCGTCCCAGTCGAGATCCTCTTCACCGTTTGCCTGTCAGGACCCCTAGAGGAGCCCTAAACATCTGCACCTGTGCAGAGATCAACTGCCAACCAATTACAGCATTGGCCTTCTCACACTAGCTGCCCCGATCCTTTGCCTGAAATATACTGGCTCATACAACACAGTACCCAAATGAAATTGAGCTTATTCCATTGTTATTAAACAAATAAAGCTTTATTACGGTATTTAATAAACAATGGGTTTGATAATTTCATAATATAAAGGAACTGTGACAGTTGCTCTGGTATCAGGCAGTGATAAGGACAGACTGGGGATCCTTTGTGGGGTCCTGAGGGCTGTAGGGGAACCAGGAAGTGGGTTATGAATGGAGTTGGGCTGAATGTTGATCCAGTCAGTACATATATCTGTGTTCTGTGTGTGTAGTACTGTGTATGGAGGGGACCCGGGTCACTTCTGTCCGCAGGCAGGCTTGGCTTTCATATTGTGTGGTGACTGTGCGCTCCCATGTCTCAGAGAGGGCTGAATGTCACTGGTAACCATAGCAACGGTGTATACACTTCATCCCTATGTGTACTACATAACCCTGTGTGTGTATAGAGCCCTCTAAAACATACATACCTACCTGTATACTATGTGTATAGAGCACCCACATGTCTACCTTCCTGCATACTGTATATATAAAACCTACTCCTGTATACCTACCTGTATCCTGTGTGTATAGAGCCCACTCCTGTATACCTACTTGTATCCTGTGTGTATAGAGCCTACTCATATATACCTACCTGTATACTGTGTATAATTACAGCCTACTCATATATACCTAACTGTAGACTGTGTATATTGCTCCTACGCATATATACTATACCTACCTGTATATACCCAAATAAAATGAATGTCCTTTTTTCCCACAAATAGAGCTTTCTTTTGGTGGTAATTGATCACCTCTGCATTTTTAATTTTACTTTTGAGCACTATAAACAAAAAAATACTGATGATTTAAAAAAAATATATATATTTTTTACATTCTGCTATAAAACAAATCCAATAAAAAAATTGAAAAAAAAAAATCGAATTTCTTCATAAATTTAGGCCTATACATATTTTTGTTAAATAAAAAAATCCCAATAAGCGTATATTGATTGGTTTGTGCAAAAGTTATATCATTTACAAACTATAGGACATTTTAAATTATTTTTTATCTATTAATGGTGGTGATCAGTGACTTATAGTGGACTGTGATGTTGCGCCGGACATTCTGACTCTAACTGACACTTTTTGTGGACCAGTGACACTAATACTGTGATCAGTGCTAAAAATATGCACCGTCACTGTACTAATGACACTGGCTGGGAAGGGGTTAACATCAGGGGTGATCAAAGGGTTAACTGTGTGCCTCACCAGTGTTTATGTGACCTGTGTGAGGTGCTTTTACTAGGGGAAGAGATGGAATGTAGCAGGCACACAAACGCCATTCCTTCCCTCTGTCAGAACGGCAATCTGCCTTGTTTACATAGGCAGATCAGAGTTCTGTCTTTGTTCCCTGATGATCGGCTTGCGGACATCTAGTACCTTGCACCCGCCGATTGGCTTCCGCTGTGTATAATGAAGCGAGCTGTATTTATACATGATCCAGCACACAGATGCCACCCTGTAGCAATAAAGCTGGAATAAGGCAGTCCAGAAGCCCTTTAAAGGAGAAGTCCAGCCTGGGCTCATTCGGTCCGATGAGGTATCCACCTAAGTAAGTATGAATATAGGATAAAAAAAAAAATCCATACTTTTCTTTTAATATTCAAAGTAAACTCACTCATCCATACATGTCTCCATGCTTTATTTTGTTGAGAAATCACTTTGAAAAACATCCCCAGCATTTTTAGCAATGACTATCTTGAGTAAGGGCAAATGATTCATGTAGCATTTACTTCCTGGAATCCATCTGCCCTTAGTTCAGGCATGCAGGCAGGAGTGTGTGCTCAGCTGAGAAAGTCTCTCCTTCCCTCCTCCTGATGAAAGAAAAAATACCCATGAAGACTCCTGGGAAGTATGACATCATTTTAGCCTAGGCCAGAAACCAGGAAGCAACTGAAGAAATGTAAAAAAAAAAGATTAAAACAAGTAAATATGATATATCTTCTTATCTATTTACTCATGCTAGCAGCATAAACATTTAAAATAGTTAATGTTATTGAGAGACTTTAGTTGCACATTAAGACCCCTTTCAGGCTGAGGCGGTTTTCAGGCACTTTAGCGATAGAAATAGCCTCTAAATAGCACCTGAAAACCGACTCCCATTCACTTCAGTGTCTCTTTTCACACTGGAGCAGTGCGTTTGGGGGACGTTAGGAAAGTTCTGCAAGCAGCATCTTTGGAGCGGTGTGGGAGCGCTGTATACAGCGCTCCTAAAACGCCCTGCCCATTGAAATGAATGGGAAGCGATTTCAAAGCGCCTGAATAGCGATTCGAAAGTGCCGCAACATGGGTGTTTTTAACCCATTCTTTGGGGTCAAAAGCTCCCCGCTGGCGCCCAAAAAGTGCCACTAAAACAAGAAGCGCTTTAGCGCTAACGCGGCTGCAGCCCCAGTGTGAAGGGGTCTAATGTATTTATCTTTGATTGACTGACAACACCTGCTCACCACCATCCCATATAAGAGAGTGGAGAGATTGACAATCTTATATGAGAACACAGCGCACCTGGCACTATAATTTGGCAATAACAGAACACAGCGGAGTGTATTGCAGCTTTTATTGTATGTACGCTTTGGACTGTAAATCTAGCCATTTTTTTTCTTTCTATTTAGTTTGAAGATTAGTTCAAAACTTTGTTGTGTTTTTTTTATTGCTCACTTTTTTATTGGTCACATTTATGACTTATTCTGTCCCAGTTCCAGCTACCACAGCACCAGTATGCTGTCATCGACCTGCTAATTTATGTTTTTTTTAATTCTTTATTTATTCCAGATATGCCAGGAAGTTTCACAATTGAAAACAATTTCACAATTGAAAACAAGATCAACAATTATGAGAGGTCCTCCCCCGAAACAAGGAGGTAGAGAAGTGACTTTCCAGGTAATTTCAGCAAATAGAGAGGAAGCACCAGCAAACACAGACATGCATATGAATTGTGTCATAACACTTGACCACCATTAGGCAACGCTAATGAAATTACATTGCATTCCTTATTTTAGATGTCATTATATTACATTTTTGTGTTTCTGCGCTACTTTATGCAACGCAGGCAGATCATAGTTGGTACAAGGTGCTGGCAGGGAGCTGTACATAGCTTCCTGAATGCATCACCGCACCGTCCCTCGGTACTCTTCATAACAACCCTCAGCCCTGATGCAAGCAGTGTGTTGGCTCTTGAAACAAGTTATGCAAAAATGCCTTGATGCATTGCAATCTGGAGGAGTGGGTCTTCCTAGGCAGGCTTTAAAGAGGAAGGAAAGTCCACTTTTTAACTTGTACCTATAATAAGGCTTAAGCAAACAAAAAACAACGACTCCTGCGCACAGGTGGATCACCATATGGAGATGCATCAACACAGGCCTTGCTGCCCTCAAGGATGGGGAATCCTAGTACAAACCGAAATAAAAGAAAAACAGGGGCGCACCAGCCTTGTGTATTAACTTTTTAAAAAAAAATTATTAAAATGATTAAAAGATTTTATTAGCTGATTGTGATGTGTATACATCTCTCCACGATCTTTGGAAGGCATCGCTCATCCTAAAGTCGTATGCTGGCTGTCGGTACACTTCGTATTGTGCTTCTTCCACCTATTGCTTGTAAGTTGCTTCTTTTAATCATTTTAATAAATTTTTAAAAGTTAATACACAAGGCTGGTGCGCCCGTTTTTCTTTTATTTCGGTATAATAAGGCTTACCTGTAGGTACAGTAAATATCTTCTAAACTTGCATTGTTTAGGAGAAATTCACATGGGATGCAGCCAGTGTTGTCACCGGCACATGCGCTCTGAAGGGATGGCAAACTCATCCATACAGCCCGCAAACCCAGAAGGGTGAAGATGGCAGCACAGGGGAGCCGTGACAGCACTGCGCTAGAGGACTCCATGTGCAGGTAAGTCTGTCATAATGTGCTAGTATGCAGTGCATACTAGTACATAATGACTTAAACCTGCAGGGGGCCTTTTTTTATATTTTTGTGGTGGTTTACTACCACTTTAATTAGCTTAAGTTTGCCTTTAATTTGTCAGGTCCATCTAAATCTGCTAGTACATCTAACACTACCCTTTCCCCAGATTGACAATGCTGTTGTCCAAAGGTGGAGATGCTCTTAAGCTGTACAAAAATCATTTGTACATTCAATCAAAAATCGCAAAAAATAGTACAGGAACCTTTTTTTCAAATCGGTGTGGCACTGCAAAGTAGGAGCCGCACCAATTTGTACCATTGCTGACAATATGCAGAGACTTTTCATGCGATTTGGAACCGCATGACAAGCAGCACCGGTGTGAATGGGGGCTTATTGATTTGTATTTCTGCCGGTCCTGAGAATTACACAGCTCTGCCACACAGCACAGCCAGGCTTGAAGTATAGTAGATCTGATTTTTCTCTGCTGCCTGGATACTGAAAAGATATGCTGTAGTCTGATGAGCTTGTTTCTCTGTTACTTTGCTCTCTCCTCCCAGAACTGACTGGCTCCCTATGTTGCTCCTCCCTTCCCAATCTGAGCTCTGCTGTACAGGGACTATGAGTGGCTGATGCCAGATTGAATATAAGTGTTTACAGGGCTTGCATTGCAAAAAAACATTTAAAGATGTAGTAATGAATATCCAGCAGATTCATTTATGTATTTTAAACTAGAGCTAAAGGCAAAACCTTTCATTTGGGACAGAGTAAGGGAGGGTTATAATCCCTGTTGTATTTTATTATTATTTTTTTGCCATCTGTGCCCCATTGGGGAGATTGTACTTCACTTCATGCCCCATAGTCAAGACAGGAAGTGAGAGGAAATCCCTCCAAAATGAGGGAACCCCTGGTTTTCACCAGGGTCACCAGAACTAGTGTCCCCATTGGAAAATTTCCCCTTTATTACTGCTTTAAGTGTCAAGCTAAAAATGGGATTTTCTTTCACTTTCATGAGAGCAAAATAAACCCAATGGAGTTCTAATACTTATCCACTCTATCCAAAACAAAACAAAAAAAAAGTTTTGTCTTTATTTATACATTAAATCTGCCCGGAGTGCACCATTAAATTTTATATTTAGGAAGGAGTTAAAGTATAGCTAAAGGAAAAACATTTTACTTTTGGATAGAGTGGAGAGGGATGAGAACACCTGTCAGGTATTTATTGCTGTCTGTGCCCCTGTTAGGCCCTATTTGCACCTGTGCGTTCTGGAAATGAACGCAGAAATGTGCTTTTTTGCGCATCTTGCTGGGACATGTGCGAAACAAGCATTGTACTTACAGTGGCATTACCTTTCAATGGCACCCCAAACGCGGACAGCATACGAGCAATTTGTGCATAGCAAAACAGGCCACAAATGTGCCAAAACGCGCTGTAAAAAATAAATAAAACGTGAAGCTTCTTTGGCATGTTTGCCACACATAGGGCAGCCCATTTAACCACCGGTCCATAGCCGAATGATGGCTACAGGTCAGTTGCTTAACTCTGGGAGGGCGTACAGTGACGTCCTCCCAGAATTCCGTTTTCGTGCGCCCCCTGGGGCACGCACCCGAGAACATCTGTGACCGCCGGGTACAGAGGACCCAGCGCATCACGGATCACGGTAAATCGCGGCCGTTTACCATGTGATCAAATGACGGAGTGATTACAAGTAAACAAACCGGTGTCATGAAATGACGCCGGTTCCCCTCTCCCCTCTGTGTACCGATCAGTACAGTGTGAGCAGAGAGGGGGAGGGATCGTATGGCAGCAGCGCTGTGGGCTGGATGTGTAGTGCCCACAGCGCTGCTCTGTGACACAGAGCCACATCTATCCATGCTCAGCCATCCCTCCATGCTCAGAAATACCCTGCAATACTCTGCAATACCCTATGCATTACTCTGCAATACCCTGTGCAATACTCTGCAATACCCTGTGCAATACTCTGCGATACCCTGTGTAATACTCTGCGATACCCCGTGCAATACCCTGTGCAATACTCTGCAATACCCTGTGCAAAACTCTGCAATACCCTGTGCAATACTCTGCAATACCCTGTGCAAAACTCTGCAATACCATGTGCAATACTCTGCAATACCCTGCAATACTCTGCAATACCCTGTGCAATACTCTGCAATACCCTGTGCAATACCCTCTGCAATACCCTGTGCAATACCCTCTGCAATACCCTGTGCAATACTCTGCAATAGCCTGCAATACTCTGCAATACTCTGCAATAGCCTGCAATACTCTGCAATAGCCTGCAATACCATGTGCAATACTCTGCAATATCCTGTGCAATACTCTGCAGTAGCCTGAAATACCCTGCAATACTCTGTGCAATACTCTGCAATACCCTGTGCAATACCATGTGCAATACTCTGCAATACCTTGCAATACTCTGCAATACCCCGCAATACCAAGCAATGCCCTGCAATACTCTGCAATACCCAGCAATACCCTGCATTACCCTGCAATACTCTACCATAACCAGCCATACTCTGCCATACCTGGCCATACTCTTCCATACACGGCCATACACGGCCATGCTCGGCCATGCTCACCCATACTCGACTGTACTCAGCCTCTGTATGTGGCCAGGCTGTGGAAGTCTCACACATGTGGTATCGCCGTACTCAGGAGGAGTAGGAGAATCTATTTTGGGGTGTCACTTTTGGTATGTACATGCTATGTGTTAGAAATATTGTATAAATGGACAACTGTGTTAAAAAAACCACTTCCCGCCTGCCATCATATGACGTCCTTGACTTTGTGCGGGGATATCTGAATGATGTCTGCAGCTACAGGCATCATTCAGATATGAGCTTTTTCAGCCGATGATTCCCTACACCATAAGAATGATCATAGCAGCTGTTCCACTGCTTGATCGTTCTTACGGGAGGCGAGAGGGGACGTCCCCCCCTCCCCCCCTCCTGCCACCCTCTCGTGCTCTGGTGCTTGTACCGACTCACCGCTACGTTCGAAGCCAGGATCGTTTTTTTTTTTATTATTTCAGGCTTCCCAGCCTAGAGGTGAGATGTGGGGTCTTATTGACCCCATATCTCACCGTAAAGAGGACCTGTCATGCCATATTCCTATTACAAGGGATGTTTACAATAAAAGTGATCAAAAAATAATTTTTTTGGAAAAAAGTGTCAAACTAAAATAAAGTAAAATGAACAATAAAAAAAAAAATATTTAAAGCGCCCCTGTCCCCGTGTGCTCGCATGCAGAAGCGAACACATACGTAAGTCCCGCCCACATATGAAAACGGTGTTCAAACCACACATGTGAGGTATCGCTGTGATCGGTAGAGCGAGAGTAATAATTTTGGCCCTAGACCTCCTCTGTAACTCAAAACATGTAACCAGTAAAATATTTTATAGCGCCGCCTATGGGGATTTTTAAGTAGTAAAGTTTGGTGCCATTCCACGATCGTGTGCAATTTTGAAGGGTGACATGTTAGGTATCTATTTACTCGGCGTAACTTCTTCTTTCACATTATGCAAAAACATTGGGCTACCTTTACTGTTTTTTTTTTTTTAAAGCACAAAACTCGAAGAATTGCTGCGCAAATACCGTGCGTGATAAAAAGTTGCAACGACCGCCATTGTATTCTCTAGGGTCTTTGCTAAAAAAAATATATAATGTTTTGGGGTTCTATGTAATTTTCTAGCAAATAAATGATGATTTTTACATGCAGTAAAGAAATGTCAGCATTGGCCTGGGTGCTCCAGGATGCTTGAAGGTGCTCCGTGCATGTTGAGCCTCTGTATGTGGCCACGCTGTGTAAAAGTCTCACACATGTGTTATCACCGTACTCAGGAGTAATAGCAGAATGTGTTTTGGGGTGTAATTTGTGGTATGCCTATGCTGTATGTGAGAAATAACCTGCTAATATGACAATTTTGTGGAAAAAAAAATAAAAAAAAATCTTGATTTTGCAAAGAATTGTGGGAAAAAATGACAACTTCAAAAAACTCACCATGCATCTTTCGAAATACCTTGGAATGTCTTCTTTCCAAAAAGGGGCCATTTGGGGGGTATTTGTACTTTTCTGGCATGTTAGGGTCTCAAGAAATTAGATAGGCCTTCAGTACTTCAGGTGTGATCAAATTTCAGATATTGGCACCATAACTTTTGGACTCTATAACTTTCACAAAGACCAAATAATATACACCAATTTGTACTTATTTTTACCAAAGATATGTAGCAGTATAAATTTTGGCCAAAATTTATGAAGAAAAATTACTAATTTGCTAAATTTTATAACCTAAACAAAGAAAAATTAATTTTTTTACCGAATTTTCAGTCTCTTTTCTTTTATAGTGCAAAAAATAAAAAACCCAGTGGTGATTAAATACCACTAAAAGAAAGCTCTATTTGTGTGAAAAAAAAGGACAAACATTTCATATAGGTACAGTGTTGCATGACTGAGTAATTGTCATTCAAAATGTGAGAGCACCGAAAGCTGAAAATTGGTCTGGTTATTAAGGGGGTTTAAGTGCCCAGTGGTCAAGTGGTTAAGTGAATGGGCTGCCCTATGTGTGTTGAGTGAAAAGACGTGAGGTGTGAATGGGGCCTTAGGGACATTCACCCTCTCTATTTGTCCCTTTTAGGTTACCAAGCATGAAAGTAAAAGAAAATCCCACATTTTGAGCTGTCACCAAGATAGAAATAGCGGGGAAATCTTTTCATGGGAACACTAGTTCTAGAATACCCCCAATATGGAGGGTTTTTCTCTCACTTCCTGTTTCAGCTATCGAACAGGAAGTGAACGGAAATCTCCCCAATTGGTAATGGCAAAAAAATCCTAACAGCCACTGCACCAATGCAAGTAACCTACGTTACTGTGCAATGTGGTAATATTAATTCGCTATTGTCACACAACTGGGTGGACTCGGGGCGCAGTGTTCTGCGCCCCAAGCCCACCCTTTTTTTAAGCCTATTAGAGCGTCTTTAACGACAATTAAAGTTTGTCGTTTTAAAAACAAAATGCTTGCTCTATAGATCAGTATTATCCTTTAAATTTATTTCAACAAGCAAGCAGCCTCTGTTATAAAAAATAATTAATATTATATACACATGCTTCTGGCAGTCGGTGAGTCCATTTTTCACTGTCTTGCAAAGGTGTGAGCACTGTGGTTTTCTGACACTTTAGGTACTGGTACTGGTTGACTGGCAGTCATGCTGATTCTTCATCCTCAAAAACCTGAATCCCTGACCTGGAACAAGCATGAAGATCAGCAGTTCTGACTTGGTTCCACCATAATGGAAACCGTGCAGGCCAGACAACTATCATTTTTAGAAGGTCAGCAGTGACCGCTTCCATGTTTCTATTGGTACAGGTTTCTGTTAATGCCATAATTTTGGCAAATCTTGAAAGGGGTCAGCAAGTCTAACCATTCAGGACTTTGAATTCATGGAAATCGGTCCTTATCCAGCAAGGAAAATGATTAACCCTGTGACACAGAATTGGATCTATAGTCAGTTGTATTATTGTGGGGTTTTTTTCTTTTTACAGCCGTCCTATATAGTATTATACGACTATTGGATACTAAGTATTACTTTCAGTAGACATGTGCACACTGAAATATTTCGTTTCGGAATTTTGTTTTCATCCGAAAAATAAATGTATTTAGTTACTCCCGAAATTAGTTTTTATTTATTTTGTTTAGTTAAAAAATGCATTCGTCCGAAAACCTGAAATAATTAAGGTCGAATCTGTCATTGAAGGCTTATGGTGTCTGTCAAATGTTCCAAGAAGATTTGACGGAGCAGCTAAATTGTACGACGCTGCAATCGTAAATTGCCGGTCGAATGTTCCACCTACAAGCTATAGTAGAATTCTAATGTTGTATGACACTAGTAATAATTATATTTATTAATTATTATTACTAGTCAACCAGCATTAGAATTCTTCTATAGCCTATGGGCGGAGCATTTGACCATAAATGTCCGCTCGCGGTGACTGCTTCGTCGAATCTTCATGTCAAATCTTTTCCCTCTATGTCGAATAATCTTGGACTAATATAGTTAGGTTAGGCACATTCGACCTTTTTTGCTATTGTCTCTATAATGTGGAATCTTTTCTCTCTATGTCGAATCTTTTCTCTCTATGTAGAATAATCTTGGACTAATAGAGCTAAGGTTAGGCAAATTCAATCACAGGTTCGATGGACACAGATCGCTATTGTCAGCATCATGTCGAATCTCCTCTCTATATCGAACTGTTGTCACAAATAAAAACGAAAATAAAGCATTTGTTTATGTCGGATCTTTCGGTTTTCAGATTCTGCATGTTCGTTATCGTTTGTTAAAATGATAACGAAAATACCCGAAATTCGGACGAAAATGCATTTGGATGAAAACGAATGCACATGTCTAACTTTCAGTGAATTCCTGTGATATTGTATGTTTGCACACTCAAACTGGTGTGTCAGAGGGGCTGAGATTCTTGAGAAGTTTGAGGCAAAGAACAGAGGGCCCATCCTATTCAGCTGCTCATACAGGGTTGGCACTACATTATATACAGTGGGGACAGAAAGTATTCAGACCCCCTTACATTTTTTACTCTTTGTTATATTGCAGCCATTTGCTAAAATCATTTAAGTTCATTTTTTTCCACATTAATGTACACACAGCACCCCATATTGACAGAAAAACACAGAATTGTTGACATTTTTGCAGATTTATTAAAAAAGAAAAACTGAAATATCACATGGTCCTAAGTATTCAGACCCTTTGCTGTGACACTCATATATTTAATTCAGGTGCTGTCCATTTCTTCTGATCAACCTTGAGATGGTTCTACACTTTCATTTGAGTACAGCTGTGTTTGATTATACTGATTGGACTTGATTAGAAAAGCCACACACCTGTCTATATAAGACCTTACAGCTTACAGTGCATGTCAGAGCAAATGAGAATCATGAGGTCAAAGGAACTGCCTGAAGAGCTCAGAGACAGAATGGTGGCAAGGCACAGATCTGGCCAAGGTTACAAAAAAAATCTGCTGCACTTAAGGTTCCTAAGAGCACAGGGGCCTCCATAATCCTGGAATGGAAGACGTTTGGGGCGACCAGAACCCTTCTTAGAGCTGGCCGTCCGGCCAAACTGAGCTATCCGGGGAGAAGAGCCTTGGTGAGAGAGGTAAAGAAGAACCCAAAGATCACTGTGGCTGAGCTCCAGAGATGCAGTCGGGAGATGGGAGAAAGTCAACCATCACTGCAGCCCTCCACCAGTCGGGGCTTTATAGCAGAGTGGCCCGACGGAAGCCTCTCCTCAGTGGAAGACACATGAAAGCCCTCATGGAGTTTGCTTAAAAAACACCTGAAGGACTCCAAGATGGTGAGAAATAAGATTCTCAGGTCTGATGAGACCAAGAGCAACTCTGAAATGGAAAAGCTGATGCTCCAGAGGCAAAAAGAGATGATAGAGATGAAAACACTCCTCCATGGTTCAAGAACTCGAAGAGATTGTGAATTCAGGGGGCCTCAGGTAACAGTGGGCATGAGCAATGGAATTGGTCAATCTTGTAAAAGAACTGGTCAGAGAGATGCCTGTGGGCTGGAAGGGTGAACCCAGATCCCTTTCAAAAGGAACCCAACTGCCATAACCAAAGATCCTACCAGGTGGCTGAGGAAGTGCCAACTCACGTGGACAGAGTTACCATGAGACAAAACAGCAAGTTACTGAGTCTCATTGGAAAAAGGTGCCTTGTGAACTGTGAAATAGACAATACTCCTGTCCAGGCCCTATGGGATACCAGCTCTCAGGTTAGCATCATCAATGAGAGCTGGAGACAGCGGGTTCTGCCACATACAGTACTCCTATCTTTTGAAGAATTGCTTGGGCCAGGAGTCCTCCTAGGAAAAGCAGCAAATGAGCCTGAGATTCCCTTCTCCGGGTGGATTGAGGTAGTTTTTCAGCTAACAGAAGGAAGTAACACCTCCCACAGCTAATAGTGCCCCTTGTATCGGAGGATGAGAAAGTAGCTGAAAAGCCCATCATCAATTATAATATCATTGAAGAACTCTTCAGGGAGACAGCTGCCAAGGGAAAGGAAGCTATTCCAGGTTTTGTGAATGTACTAGGGACAGCATTGGAACTGTTGACCACCAAAACAGAGATCCTTGTAAATATACTACAAGCAAATCATAGAGAAACCAGTGGTACTAAACTAAAGACTGGTACTAAGAGCCAAAGAATTCCGGCAAACACTGTGATGTATCTCAGGTGTAGGGCTCATGCCAAACCAGCATTACAAAATCAGACAGTTTTGTTTACACCTGATGAGGCCCAGCATTTGCCTGATGGACTGCATATCTGTGAGATATTAGTATCACTCCAAAAGGGACAAGTTTCCAATCTATCCATTTCGGTTTGGAACACAACTCAGCGGGACATTACTTTACCAGGTGAGACTGGGATAGGGTGCCTCGAGCCCATAAAGGCAACATACCCAGCTCAGGTGAAACTGAAACAATCAGTGAGTGTGGCCACTCACTCAGTAACTCATCTGCCACAGACATGCAGACCAAGACCGGAAGGTCGAGTGGATAACCTAAACACGAGCCAGTCACTGGTAAGCGATGCTAATCGGGAGCACTGGGATCCACCAGTGCCTATCGAAGACCTACCGGAAGAAGATCAACAGGTAGTCAAGACAATGTTAAGGGAGGAATGCAATGCTTTCGCCAAAGATGACTCTGAGGTAGGAGTCATCTATTCCTTCACTACAATTGCAACTTCGCCTCATAGACAAAACAGCTGTTAGGAGAACTTACATGTCTGTACCGAAACCACTGCACCAAAAAGTGAAAGAGTACCTGCAGGATCTGCTGAACCGCGGATGGATTGCAGAGTCAAAATCTTCATACTCATCACCCATTGTGTGTGTAAGAAAGAAGGATGGTAGTTTAAGGCTGTGTTGCGACTATAGGGAATTGAACCAGAAGTCCATCCCTGACCGTCATCCAATCCCTAGGATTCAAGACATGCTGGACAGCCTAGGAGGAAGTTCATGGTTTTCTGTGCTAGACCAAGGGAAAGCACCATCAAGGGTTTGTGTTTGTGGAAGAATCCAGTCGACCACTGACTGCCTTTATCACTCCTTGGGGTCTGTATGAGTGGATCTGAATACCCTTTGGCCTTAGCTCTGCACCAGCTGAATTTCAATGCAGCATGGAAACCTGTTTAATGGGATTGAGGGATGAGATCTGTCTGCCGTACCTAGATGACAACCTAGTTCACAGCAGATCATTCCAAGAACATGGGGAACATGTCCGGTTGGTACTGAAATGGTATCAGCATCATGGAGTCAAGTTAACAGCGAGGAAGTGTGAACTCTTCCGAAACAAAGCCAGCTTCTTGGGTAAGAACTTGTCCAAAGATGGCCATTCCATGGATCCAGCAGACACGGTGCTGGCCTTGAAAAACAACCAGCCAAAGACTGTTGGAGAACTCGGGAAACTACTAGGATTCATTTCCTACTATCACCCTTAGGTCCAAAACTTTTCCAGAATTGCAAAACCCCTCTATGAATTACTGTTAGTGGACACAACACCTGCCACAACATCAGCACAAACTAGCCAGTCCAGGAAGAAAAAGCCATCACCAAAGTTAAGAGGTCAACTACCTTCCCATCGGTCTATAGTTTGGACTGACCAACATCAGGTAGTGCTGAACCGGCTTATTGAGGTGTTAACTCATCCTCCAGTGATGGGTTATCCTGACTACAGCAAATCCTTTGTTCTGCACTGTGATGCCTCACAAGAAGGACTAGGAGCTGTGTTGTACCAAGAGCAGGAGAAAAAGTTAAAGGTAATTGCTTATGGCTCTAGAACTCTAACACCTGCTGAGAAGAACTATCATATGCGTTCTGGGAAACAAGAGTTCCTAGCGATGAAGTGGTCCTTATGGGATAAGTTCCGAGACTACCTATACTACTGTCCATCCTTTGAAGTATTTACTGACAATAACCCCCTAACTTATGTTACATGCAACAGTGTTTGCAAGACGTGGACCCCACAATTATCGGATGCATAACCCAAGCACTTCAAGTACGTCAGAAAGAAGAAATGCCTTGGATGTGTCCAATAACCATTGCCCATACAGCGTCAACAATAGATGGTACCCAAAAGAAGGTAGCTCAAATACCCAAAGGGACCATAAAGACAGCCCAAAGAGAAGACTCTGTGATTGGCCCAGTGTGGAAGTACAAGAGCCAAAACAGGTTCCCATCAAAACAGGAACGACAAGGTGGACCGATTGATCTCCTCATGCTAATGAAACAATGGACCAAACTGTACCCCGACGAAGATGAAATCTTGAGACGAAAAACATCATCTGGTTCTCAACTAGTGTTGCCCAAGTTGTATCATCAATTGGTGTTGAAAGAATTACACAAAGAAATGGGACACTTAGGAGTCAAAAGGACTGTAAATCTGATCAGAGAAAGATTCTTTTGGCCACATATGCAGAGGGACGCTGAGCTATACATCAACCACCAGTGCACTTGTCTGAAAGACAAACGCCCACATAAGCCTACTAGCGCTCCATTGAACAACATTGCCACCACTTACCCTTTTGAGTTGGTCTCCATCGACTTTCTCCATCTCGAGACTTGTAAAGGAGGTTATGAGTACATATTAGTGGATCGACCATTTCACCGGGTTTGCTCAGGCCTACGCAACTAAAACCAAATCAGCAAATACTGTTGCCAACAAGATATTCAGTGACTTTGTCTTGAAGTTTGAAGTTTGGAGTTTGGACCAGAATTTACCTTGACATGGGTAAGGAATTTGAAAACCAATTGCTCTTGGCATTAGGGAAACACTGCCACATCCAGAACTCTCACACAATTTCATATCATCCAGAAGGCAATGGACAATGTGAAAGATTTAATCGTACCCTGTTATCTATGCTTCGGACCCTGTCACCAGCTTTCAAGAAAGCCTGGAAAAGTTCACTTGCACAGGTAGTACATGCATACAATTGCACCAAAAGTGAAGGTACGGGATATTCCCCATTCTTTCTACTGTTCGGAAGGTCCCCAAGATTACCCATAGATAGCATGTTTGACACTCCAGTAATGGAAAAATACAAGACTCACTCTGAGTATGTGAAAACGTGGACAGATAGGATGACTGAGGCCTACCAGGTTGCTTCAAAGGTAGCTACTCAAGCTGCACAAAGAGGAAAAGAAAACTATGACAAGAAGACTCATGGAGTTGAACTCTCACCTGGCAGCAGAGTTCTTGTAAGAAACCTTACTGAAAGAGGAGTACCAGGAAAACTGAGATCGTTCTGGGAAGATGCCGAACATGTTGTACTTAAGAGAAAATGTGATGATAGTCCAGTGTACGAGGTCAAGCCAGAAATTGGAAAAGGACGAACAGGCATTCTACACCGCAATTTGTTATTACCATGTGATTACCTACCTGTCGACCAAGGTCAGAAGATACCTGACAGACCCAGTGCCAGAAAACAAGGCAAAGTTCCAAAGACGATGAATCTGACCATGAATAAGAGCAATAAAGACCGTTCATTCCTGTAACTCAGAGAGACCACACAAGGGAAGATACAGAGTTGAATCCAGAAGCAGCAGAGTTTTACCCTTGTCAGCTTGGAATGAGTGAGGTATTTGCAGAGGAAAGTACAGAAGAAGCTACAGCAGAAGTTACAGAGGAAAGTACAGAAGAAGCTACAGCAGAAGTTACAGAGGAAAGTAGAGAAGAAGCTACAGCGGTAGTTACAGAGGAAAGTACAGAAGAGGCTACAGCGGCAGTTACAGAGGAAACTACAGAGGACGAGCCTTTGGATCAGCCTGAACAAACTGTATGTTCACCAGGGGATATAGAAGAAGAAAATCCTTCACCAGGAAAGCCAACAGAGACAGTTGACAGTGACGAAGGCGAGCATGAGGATGTTTCAGATGCCCTTCCTCTATTCAGGATCCAGCCCAACAGGAACAGGAGACAACCAAAGGTTCTGACTTATGACACTTTGGGTCAACCCAGTAGTGTTGCCAGAAATGCAGCTGTACAGGTCATAGACTTTATTCATACCCCACCTATTTGCCCTAGCTGGTATTTAAGCCCAGATTGTTTTGCTGAGGACTCTAAAACCTGGTAAAAAGTAGTCATGTCTATTATGCTACGGCCTAATAATGGTTACTATGTTAGAATTGTTTACTTATGTCAAAGATGTTAGGTGTTATTTTCTGTGTTTAAAAAAAAAAATGTCTTGCACTCTCACTGCAGAGATTCCAGATCAAGCAAAAATAGCTTCAAGTGATGGGACTAGGTAGTTAAGATAAAGTCGGCCGACAACAAAAGGGTAGAGAGTATTAGGTGGTTATACTGTACTGTATTGGTAACGTACCATGGGTATTCCACTTTATTGGAAAAAGGACAGAAGTAATAAGGTGTTCCCTAGTTTTCCCATCACACCTCATCTTCTCAATAACCTGCACAAACCTGTGTTGTAAAAAAGAAAGAAGGACGGCGCCCTCTAAGTGCAGCATGTATGTTAAAAATATTTATTACAATAGATAAAAACACTCACATTTGAGTTGCTAAAAACCAGCATATAAGTAGTTTCATCCGCATGCTCTCGGGGGATGTGGGTGTCACGGGCTGGTGGGGGGGTTCCTGGGATGTGAGTCCTGTGACCTGGGTCCTGGTAGCTGTTCCGGTGGTGCCGAGGGTCCTCAGAGCCTCCGGGCAGCCAGGATGTCGGTCATGGATCCTCCATGGAGCGCCGTGCTGACCTGCGTCTTCACTTCCGGGAGCGGGGTGAGGCGGGCGGTGCTTCGCGTTCAGAGCATGCATGCTCCTTCATCAGGCTATGCTGGTGGCCATATTCAGTGTGGGAATTTATACCATAGGCACTGGGAGGGGTGGAGAGATGATTGAGAGGAGGGCGGGACTATGTATAATGATTGGGCGTGTAGGTAACCATGGAGATGGGGTGTACACAATGTTGAAGTTGAGTGAAGGGAGACGGGGAGTGGGCGGGGCGGGGAGTGAGGGGGGGAGGAAAGGAGATATGCAAATGTTGTATTGATCATAGTGGACGGGGGATGGGAACAATATACATATATATATATATATATATATATATATATATATATATATATATATACACACGTAAATATATATGAGAAGGGAATACAAAAATGCAGAAAACGGTATATAATTATAGGGAGAGATGGGTGGTATATATGAGAAGAAATGATGCAATGATGGAAAAGGAATAAAACATGTACAATGTATATATGTGTGTAAACATAAAGAAGCATTTATATAGGATCCTTTCACACACATATACACATATATACACATTTAAATGACGCGTAAGATTGGGACAAAAGGAGGGGGGGAGTGTGTTTCCACACGGATATTTGGGAATGAGAGGAATGTTATGGGGAAAACTGGGAAGTGAGTAAAAATATTAATAAAAATAAAAATAATAAAAATAAAAATACAAATACAAATAAATAAAAATAAAAATAAAAATTATAGTAATAAAAATAAAGAAATTTAAAATAAAAATAAAAATAACATTTTTATTTAAGGGTGGGTGGAATAGACTCAACAACCCATACGCGTAGCCCTGAAGATGTTTGTCCATGATGTTCTTTAAAATATCTCGGTATGCTATGCTTGTCAATGCCCTTCTCTACAAGGTTACGATGCTCACCAAACCTTTTGCAGAGCGGGCGTATAGTGCGGCCTACTCCCTACCGCTGAATGCTACAAAAGGTTTTGTGAAAGAGAAAACTACTGGATATACACACTAGACACTTTATTGCCCGGAGGCCTCAATGAAGGCATCGAAATTAACATTTTGCTGTGACCCCAACCACATCCCTGCCTCATCACATCATCTCATCTCAATTCACCACGTATTGTTTCATCCATTGTCCTACCTGTTTATCCATCATCAAGTCACTGCCCCATTAACTTACTGTCTACGTGGAACACGTGTATGGGTATACCCGTACACTAGTGTGAGTGTACACCTGTATCCCACCTAGTTTATAACACATACCATTTTTATTTTTATTTCATTTTTATTTTTAATTTCTTTATTTTTATTTTATTACTATTATTTTTATTTTTATTTATTTGTATTTTTATTTTTATTATTTTTATTTTTATCAATATTTTTACTCACTTCCCAGTTTTCCCCATAACATTCCTCTCATTCCCAAATACCCGTCTGGAAACACACTCCCCCCCTCCTTTTGTCCCAATCTTACGCGTCATTTAAATGTGTATATATGTGTATATGTGTGTGATCCTATATAAATGGTTCTTTATGTTTACACACATATATACATTGTATATATATATAGATATATATATATATATATTTTGTTCCCGTCCACTATGATCAATACAACATTCCTCTTCATATAGACCGCCTTCTCCTTACCCCACGATCCATATACACACATATATGTTCTTACCACAACATACTCATTTGCATATCTCCTTCCCCCCTCCTCACTCTCCGCCCCGCCCACTCCCCATCTCCCTTCACTCCCCTTCCACATTGTGTACACCCCATCTCCATGGTTACCTACACACCCAATCATTATACATATAAAAAGGGGAATACCATCCAAGTAGGTCATAAGAGTTGCCACCATCCCTAATATCAGGAGAAAGAGAGATAACCCCTCAACAAGTTGGTGGGACTTTGAAGGCAACAAAGTAGTAAAAAACTATTTTATTAATACAAATATACAAAGATACAAATATACAATATAGGAAAAGTCTAATACAATTCACTACATAAACAATAAAATGAGTAAGGATATGAATATGCTGATGTAGAATTCGTATGTATATTCGTGTAATCTTCCACCTTGGGCCTACGCGTTTCGGGACTACCTATAGAGTCCCTTCATCAGGGGAAATTGTAGGAGGAATCACACCTAGCATGTTCAATCAAAGAGACTCACTGCCAAAGTCCAGGAGGTGAGTATGTACAAGGCGCCCTGAACATCCAAAGGAAAGTCGGGCGTATTACTGGCCCTGCCTTATCCGCACTGGTCCCCCTGTGTGACCCCAGAGGCGTCAAGCTCAACAGGGGCAACACTATCCCAGAGGAACCTGGGTAGGATGAGAACCAAAGGGGGATCCTAATGATGGTGCATAACAAGAATTACCGGGGATAGTAGAAAGGGAACCCCAAAATCAAAAAGCGGAGTAAGAAACCCTTAGATGCACAGGCAGCTCCAAAAAGTTACAGTGGATAGAAACTTCCTGAGAGTATAGGATCGTATTGGTCATAGAGCTGTATCTCTGTGCATTGAGGGAGCTCCGCTCATAGAGTCCATGAATGCCGCCACCGAGCAGGACAGTTTTGTCATGAGAAAGTAAAACTCATGGCATTTCTATTAAATCACCAATAGATGGAAACATAGAGTGAAAAGCCTGAATGACATAAAGCACATTCTAATTGGACCTTTACTAATAAAAAGGGGAACCAGAAGACTGACCGTTGTTTCTGGTGGGAACACAATAGCAGTTGCTACCCAGTCTATCAGTCTGAAGGTCCTGTGTTTGTGTCATTGCAGGTAAGAGGGAAAATATTTAAGGCTATAAACAGGGTGGAAGTGATTTAATTTACATCCATGTGATCAGTAAAGGCTGCTGTGTGATTAACATATCAATATATGTACAATTGGTTATTATTTTCTATGAGAACATTATTCCGGTATATGTGAACGTTATTATTATAGATATAGATATGTATTATTTTGTATGAACCCAATAGCAGTTGCTACCCAGTCTATCAGTCTGAAGGTCATGTGTTTGTATCAATGCAGAAACTTTTCAATAAAAACACTTCTGGTTTTACCCAGCCCGCTCCCTTCGCACATTGGAATTATTGACCATACTTTCAGCATATGTGCAACATCTACACACATTAAAGATTTGACCATTGGTTCAAACATGGTTCCAGATCCTTCTTTCCATGGGAACATATATTCCTTTGTCTACATGAGAAGAGAGAGTGAACTTGAAAGGCACAAATGTTCATGTGCGCTCTGTCAGCTCAAATAGAGAGAAAAAGGGCAATTAGTCTGCTCTCTATGGTGGGGAGTCAATGCATGGGAGTTCAAATGCAGCACGAGGTGTGTTGATGGTTACAGGTGGGCTGACTCTGCATGGCTGCCGGCTTGTAACAAGCTAGAAGGGGCTCTGTAGACAGTAAAACACAAAAAGAGAGCAGAGCCATTTAAGTGCAGCATGATACAATCATTTTAATGAAGGGCAAATGATTAAAAACTCACAACTGATGTTCCCGGCTTCGCTGAAAGAGAGACAACCAGGAAGCGATGGGAGCCACCAGGGAAGCCGGGAACATCAGTTGTCCCTCTTTCTGCTAGCCAAACACCTTCCTCCAGGAGTGGATGAACTTCTTATACCCCCCTAAATGCGCTGTGATCTCTATGATCTTGTGAGTTTTCAATCGTCTGTCCTTCTCTAAAATGATTGTATCATGCTGCACTTAGATGGCGCTGCTCTCTTTTTGTGTTGAACTTGAAAGGCACCTCCAGCATCCGTCTACATTTAAAAAAAAAATGGAATTAGCTAAGAAAAATACAGGGCTATAAAAATATATAAAAAAACACAAGACTTTTATTAGACTTCAAAGTAATAAAAGTACAGCATATTGGAGTAATTTTTAGCAAACCTTGTAAAAATTCATACTTGTTTCTGATCTTTAAATATTGCAAACAAATTATATTATGTGGTGTGAACATTTTTCACAGATTTTGCAATATTAAAATATTTGGGATGCGTATCAGTGAGAATATAGTCAATAGTTTTGTATATATAACTAAGACTAACAATCATTGCATAGTGCTGTCAGAGGTATGTCTGATGCAAGCGGAATGATAACACTATTGCAAGATCATGAATCATTAATCTTACTGTATCCCATGGCTAGGTCCAGTTCCTATTAGCGTGCTGTAAATTGGAGAAGATTTACATAGTGTACTTTTTGGATGCCCTTCCTGTGGATACATCACCTGCATCTATGGAGGAAGTGCTGTGTAGGGTTCTCTTGTGAGTGATTCCACTGCTCAGAATCCCCATTATTACAAATAAACAGACAATGAATGGTGGAAAGGGAATATGTATTTCAAACAGCAAAATGTCAGTAATAATAAAATATGTATATATCTAATTCTAACATTTAGAATTCAGATTAGCTCAGCTACCTAAACATAAAAATGTGTTGTAGTTTACCAGGGGCTGGGATTTATATGTGACATGCATGAAGACTAAAGTCTATGCAATTTATCCCTGTTTTCAGCCATGCTTTCTACTGTAGCCTTTCTCAACCTTTTCAATGCAGAAGAACCATTTAAATAATGTTCATGTCTTAGGGAACCCCTGCTAAATTATTACATCTCTAGCTCATGACACATTTATGTGGTCAGTAAGTTGTAAATATAGTAATACATAAAAGAATAAAGAATGTAGTTTATCCGCTATATTTGGCACCCAGAGCAGATAGTGTTTTTTTTTTTTTAACACTCCATTGCGCTATAAGAAAACATTGTTTTAGTAACAATCATGAAATGGAACAAATAATAAAAATGGCCAGAAAAGAAACCAAGTCAAATTTGTAGTGCCAGCTTTATTGGTGCTTTCGTATACTGGTAGTTGGTGTAGTGGTCTCGTACAATGGGAAAAGACCCCCTTATAACAGTGGTTTAGCAAAAGAAGGACACTTAAATTGCTGACCAGTGGGAAAACTGCCCCACCCCATTACAGCTAAAAAGATAATTGATATCAGTGATTACTGGTAGTTAGAAACTCCCCCTAGCAACGAATTAAGGAGCCCCTACAAATCTCTGGAGGAGCCCCAGAGTTCCATGGAACCCTGGTCGAGAAACCCCGCTCTAATGTGTTAAAGTATGTGTGATCCCCTACCTTGTAAAACAACCAATTGAGTATAAAATAGAAATGAAAGGCAAAGCATTGGTGTATACATATACAGTGGGTATAGAAAAGAATCAACCCCTCTTTAAAATAATTACATTTTGTTGCTTTGTAGCCTGAAATTAAGACACATTTTTTGTTTTATCCAGCTACATTTACTCAGTGCAACTTACAATATCCAAGTGAATGATATAACACCAACATGTCAGAAAAAAAAATGAAAGAAAAATTCAAAAACAGAATCACTGAGCCGGAAAAAGGATCACCCCCTCCTCAAAATGTCTTGTAAACTCAATCAGGTGTAGCTAATCACCTTTTCAATGACACACAAAGCCATTTGACTTTCACCTGTGATCAGCTGTGGTCATTTTGATTAACTCAGCATTTAAAAAGCCTTCCTGGAGCATTTCAGTCCCTGATAGTGCAAATGAAACAAACAATCAACTATGGATGATGAGGTATTGTCAAAAAATCTCCAGGATAAAGGTGTGGACAGGCACAAGTCAGGAGATGAATACAAAAAGATTTCAAAGGCTTTATCAATGCCTAGAAGCATAGTGAAGTCTATTACTAGAAGTATGAGATTTTTTTTTTCTTTAGAATCATACTTACCTAGCTGGATGCAGCATCGGTCCAATGCTGCACCTATCCCTCGCCGGCTCTATGACTGAGAACCGAGCGATCGAACACCGCCGATCGATTGGTTCTCAGGGCTCCCTGAGCAGAGAGCTGGTGACTCACTGGAGTGCTGGGCTGTGGAGGGGGTGGGAGTGGCCGGATTAGGTTCTCAGCGGCCTGCTGAGAGGCTGAGCTGGGTTCCGGTCCAGGCATGTGGGCAGATCCCGACCATATGGTCGCGATCTTTCACGAGTCTGGACCCACTCTGTGACGTCGGCCGACAGCGGGCTTCAGCCTTTACCAGGGATGAAATGGAATAGAATGAAGGGATGAATGAAAACAACTTTATTTATTCTGAAGAGTTGACTAGTTGGATGCATAGAGAAAAAATTATTTTCCTGTAATACAGATAACAAACGCACAAATGTTCAAAGGCTGTCATACTGGTGATGCCCAGCACAGCCAGCAGTGCTTGTGCTCCAGCAGCTGCATGGCTGTAACAAGACCACTCACTGAGACTACTCTCTTCGTGCTGCAGGTACTTGGAATAGCCTAGGGAGGAGAGGGAGGGATCAGAGCAGAGGAACAGCACTGGAGGAAGGCTCTGTGTACTTGTTTGAAGGGAGAGGGCAGAAGGTGAGAGACTGAGAAAAACTGCAACTGGAGGAACCATCAGCCCCCCAGCTGGAAGAGGCCTGTAGGAGCTGCAGGGACTGGTGGGAGATGTAGTTCCCAGGAATCAGCCCTGAAGGAAATAGATACTTTGTGGTAATACAAGTCCCAGGAAGAAGAGCTGCTGTAGGAGGAGAGAGGAGCAAAAGCCAGAGTTCCTCTCTGCTTGTCCACGCTCACTAGAGCACTGAGCTGTGAATGCAATTAATCAAGGCAGCTGGTGGATCCAGACTTGGGAAGTCGGGATGACACGCTGCCTCGACTGATGGCAGTGACGTCAGCGGAGAGTGAATTTCAGACCGCTCTCCGCTGAAAATGGGTCACAGGAGTGCAAAACTAATTGCACTCCTGTGACCCAGAGGAGAAGCCCAGCCTAAAAAGCTCAGGCTGGACTTCTCCTTTAATGTTTTTTTTACTTATAGATATTAAAGAGGTCTGTTCTCATTTGAAAACAGTATTTCTTTTGGATAATCAAACTTATAACTGTCTGGAGAAAGAGAAATGTCACTTGAACACAAACCTGCCCTTTTTTCAAGGCTGGGTCTGGGGAATGACCAGGGGCAGGCCCAGGGGTGGGTGCTAAAGGAGGGACAAGGGGTGGGGCTGAAGGGGGCCCTGTCAGGTAGGCTATACAGGGCCCCGTGATTTCTATCAGCGGCCCTGGACCTACTAAATGAGGGAGGAATGTCTGCTGTGTCAAACCAGGTGTGACTCGACCAGTTCGGGCAGAACACGCTGATCCAGGTTGTGACCAGACGTGGGGCTCCTAACTGCATTGGATCAGTGTGTGCTTCAGAATTACCTTTGAGCACAACTGTATAAACAAAATATTGTGCACTCTCTGATATGAAAAGTATTATACCTATATGGTCATATACCTTGTAAAGTGCAAATTCATATAAATAGATACAAAGAATACTAATTCATGTATGATGGATCACAATTATAGAAAGAAAAAGTAAAAACATAGTCCATCCTTTTCATCTTTGTGATTATGAAATCCAATTCCACCAACAACATTAAGGGTGCTATATGTTCAACACAATCATGTGCTCTCTATCACACTTAAGCCTTTTACCGGAAAAAGTGGATCCCCAACTACAGGGATCAAGCCTGCATGTATATCTGACATCTCCAGGCATCCTACGGCTCTCTAGATCCAACTTATTGGATTCCAGCCACAAGTCCTCAAATGGCTCAGAATATATCAAGTCCAGACCAAATTGTATTAAAATGGAAAAAACACATGAATTAGAGTCAGCCGTATGCCCCAAAAAGTATTTTGAAAGAAAAATTGGGAAGTTCCCCCAAGGGTTTTTTTTTTAGCAGCAATAGTGATGTATTCATGAAAAAGAGTGAAGATATAATAAAATCATTTATTTGTGCAAACAACAAATTGCAAATCATTCATCAAAGTTTTTATAACAATACAGAACTCTTGTTTCAGACATGTCTCAAAATATTCCATCAAAGTTTGATAATACAATGCATTTAAAATGTAAAATCAATTAGTTAATAGACATCCATATGAATACCTGAAGCGTTTCGACCCATGCTGTTGCGGTCTTCTTCAGGGCGTTTGTGTTCTGGTGAGATATATCTAAAGATTTCAATGTTCCAACACTTTGTGTCGTACTAAAAGCTATATATATATGTAGTATTATATTTACCACTCGAGGGATGAATTTTGAAGAAAATGTCACATATCCAAAGATTTCTAAAAAGAGGCACTGATCCAGGGATCCTCATGAGTCAATCCCCACCCCTCCAGGCGGGCGCCAACACCAAGGGGCTTGCAAGAAGTCACACACTGTTGGGACAACAGAGGGGGAGGCGATGGACGACACCTGAGTTATATTGCAATAAATAATTCAGTATTTATGTTATTTAATGGTGATATCCTAGCGCCCAATGAGCTATATCCCCACCTGTATATACAAGTGTTAGATTCTTGACTCAATATATGTAGAGAAGAATACAGTATACTGGAATATGCTATATTACTGTATCTAATTTATCATATTGTAGTTTCATAACCAAAGGGTGGATACAATGGGTGAGATGAAAAATGTATTATTTATCAAATAGCATGTAGGGTATAAATATGTAATAAAACCAATGTGAATGAGGTGAGTGAGTACATGTGTCAAAAGAGTGAACAGAAAGTGTTTGAGTGTAAAGCCTAAGAGTTGGAAGTGGTGTGTGAATGTGTAAGGATATGTGTGAGAACAAGTGACAAAATAAGCTAAAAAACAAACAAAAAAAGAAAAAACAAAGTGCAAAACAAGCTAAAAAAGTGATGAACATAGGTGAGCGAATGATGTAATCAATTAGGTGAATTAACGGTGATATGTGGTTGTTGCATTTATACCATAATACCTATAGTATGTGGCCTAAATGGTATAGTCTCTGAAATAAATATATGGGGTAATCAGTGTAGTGAATTGATAGTGATTGGTGGTATTATTGCATCAGTGCCATAGTATCAGTGGTATATGGCACAAATGGTAGAATCTTTAATTAATATAAGATGGTAGAAAGTGCTAAAGAAGGCACTGGAAGTGTTTGATATATCAAAGTTGTATAGTATGCACTGATATTGTATTGGAAGATAAAAGGTAATTTACTATGCTAGATATTATACTTACGTTTAACCTGAATCCTTCCTATGTGTGTGGGGAGCTCTCCTGGGATCACAACAAGATCCACAGGGGGTAAGGTGCTTAAATAGTTTCTGGACTGATTGGTCACAGGTGTCGTTCCAAACGTTCCACCCCCTCCTTGTCCTCACCGCCAGAGGCGGTCATTGTGTGGCTCCCTCAGCGTTCCTGTGGGCTGAAGCTCTGGCCATTGCCGTCTCCTCTGTTGCAATCGCGTGACGTCATGACGCTGCGTGCACATGGGACCGCAGCCTCCAGTGCAAGCCGCGTCATTAGGCATCCAGTGGAGGTCAAAGAACGCCGCCTTCACAGTAATGCTCCCTCTGGTGGGCGTCCCACCATAAAAGGGAGCATAAGGAAGGGAAATACTTTTTGGGGCATGCGGCTGACTCTAATCCATGTGTTTTTTCCATTTTTGTATCTTTTGGGAGATTAAACACCCCTCCCCCTCAACACATAAGAGTCAGACAAGAGCTGTAAAATAATGCATTACTGAGTACAGTACTAATTTTTTCCTTTTAAAGCAACTATCACTGTCCTCGATCAAACAATGGTTTGGATCGTGACGGTCTTTGTAGGAATTATACTGTCCTGATAAGAGTTAATATATAGATTTAGACTACAGGCCGCTACATTTTGTGTGGCCTAAGGGACTCATCCTGTATGTTTCCACTCCGAAAGGTTTGTCTAAAGATATGGATCCAGAAAGACAAAATTCTGGCCCAATAAACTCACCAATATATCCAATATGGCTTTAATATAGGAATAGTACACTCTATAATGTTTACAGCTCCGACAAGTATGAAACCTTGTATTAAGCTTTAATATTACAATTGTATACAATAATATTCATTTCTAAGGATTGCATTATTGCACTGATCCATTTGGTTTCCTCTCAGTTTCTCACTCCCCTCCCTTCTCTTTGGGGAGCGCCGGCTCCTATTCAGGTTTCCGGGCACGGTGGGGAGACATGAAAATCATTCACGGTTCTCCCTTCCTTATGCTCCCTTTTATGGTGGGATGATAATCCCTTCGCCCACCAGAGGGAGCATTACCGTGCCGGCGGCGTTCTTTGATCTCCACTGGACACCTAATGACGCGGCGTGCACTGGAGGCTGCGGCCCCATGTACACGCAGTGTCATGATGTCACGTGATTGCAACAGAGGAGACAGCAATGGCAGGAGCTTCAACCCACAGGAACGCCGAGGGAGCCAAATGATGACCGCCTCTGGCGGTGAGGACAAGGAGGGGGTGGAACGTTTGGAACGACACCTGTGACCAATCAGTCCAGAAACTATTTAAGCACCTTACCCCCTGGGGATCTTGTTGTGATCTCTGGAGAGCTGCCCACACACATAGGAAGGATTCAGGTTAAATTTACATTCTAGCATTGTAAATTACCTTTTATCTGCCAATACAATATCAGTGCATACTATACAACTTTGATATATCAAACACTTCCAGTGCCTTCTTAATTAAATTAATTAAAGATTCTAAAATTTGTGCCATATACCACTGATACTATGGCACTGCAATAATACCACCCATCACTACCAATTCACTACATTGATTACCCCATATATTTATTTCAGAGACAATACCATTTAGGCCATATACTATAGGTATTATGGTATAAATGCAACAACCACATATCACCATTAATTCACCTAATTGATTACATCATTCGCTCACGTATGTTCATCACTTTTTAGCTTGTTTTGTTTTGCACTTTGTTTTTTTCTTTTTTTGTTTGTTTTTTAGATTATTTTGTCACTTGTTCACACACACATCCTCACACATTCACACACCACTTCCAACTCTAATGCCCCATACACACGGTCGGACTTTGTTCGGACATTCCGACAACAAAATCCTAGGATTTTTTCCAACGGATGATTGGCTCAAACTTGTTTTGCGTACACACGGTTGCACAAAGTTGGCGGAATTTCTGATCGCCAACCACGCGGTCACGTACACCACGTACGACGAGACTAGAAAAGGCCAGTTCAGAACCAAGCGCGGCACCCTTTGGGCTCCTTTTGCTAATCTCGTGTTAGTAAAAGTTTGGTGAGAGACGATTCGCGCTTTTTCAGACTCGTGGCTTTCAGATCGTTTTCTGCCGTTCAGTTTGTGCTTGTGGGTTTGTATCTGCTCTTCAGTGCGTGCAGCAAGTTCCGCGTGACTTTAATTAGTCATTGTATTCTTGTTTGTTTGTTACTGTTTTTCAGGTCGCTCTACACAGGCCTTGCTGTTCTTCAGTGCGTTCTGTTACTTCGTTCTGAGCAGCCGACCATTTTCTAGCCATGTTGCGTATGCGTACTCCTCGTAGAGTTCGTGCTGTGCGGGGGCTTGGTGTTGGGGTCCTGACCTTGACAAAAGTCCAGTCCATGAACAGGGTGGGGAGGAGTTCATGGACCAAGAATTGGTTGCTTCAGCGTGACCAGTTCTCTCATATGCCTTTGCTCCGTGAGATCCGTGAGAATAATCCTGATGATTTCAGGAACTTTCTCAGGATGATAGACCCCGTATTTCACCGTTTGTTGGCTTCGCTGACCCCTTATATTAGCAGGCAGGATACCTGCATGAGGCAAGCCATCACTCCGGAGCAGAGGCTCGTCGCTACCCTGCGGTATTTGGCGACAGGGAAAAGTCTGCAGGACTTGAAGTTCTCGACAGGCATCTCCCCCCAGGCTCTGGGAATCATTATCCCAGAGACCTGTTCTGCCATCATCCAGGTCCTGCAGAAGGAGTATATAAAGGTAAGAGTTTTATCCTTTAATATCACATTTTATTGTATTTAATGTTTGCTAATATATTGTATTTCTTTCCTCATTCCCTAATGACCATGATTGGAATATGCTGTGAATGTCCCCTTTGTCCTCATTCATGCTGTATTTTTATGTAATTATTATTTTAGGTCCTTCATACATATTTGCCCTTCAATAACCTCCCCAGCATGTTCTCTCCTGCCCCTATATTCACCTCATGTAGTCACTTAACAATGTATTTTTTCAGCTCCATAGTAGTGCTTTACCCCAAACACCCCCCCCCCCCCCCCCAAATGTTTTGAAATGTTATTTTTGCTTTAAATTCTGGCAGAGTGCCATAGGCTTTTTTTTTGTGGTGTCCCCAAATAATTTTTAGTAACCCTCCCTCCCCCAACTGCTAAGTCAGCTGATCCCAATTCTCTATCCTCAATCATCTATCTGCTGACTTTGCCAAACCCATACACACTATATCCACCTCTTTTGTGGTCATATTTATGGATGAATTCCCCAAAGCATGTAGTGCAAGGGCCTGCCTGTATACTTTCAAATGGTACTGTTTCACGTTTTTGTATCCTATTATTATCTTGACAGGTAATAGCAGAATGTCCAAATGTCCTCAAATGTGTACAATGTGTATTTATATCTTTGTATTATGACACTTCTTACCTGTCCAGTGGGCTGCCAATAGTGTAACTAAGGAGGGGCTGTTCCAAGTAATACCCTGTATTTAGGCATTCATCTCTCAATGAAGTGGAGAGGGTTACCTGTCCAAGATTTCCACACACCCCATAATGTTAGAAATGGCCCATGAGAGGGGGGGGGGGGGGGAATATGATAGGTGTACCTTATACTTTGGCGTTGTTAAATTCCCCTTAATAAATGCTATCTGGAGGTTGCCCCATAATGTTTGTGCCTAATCTGCTTGCCATGTTTCTGATCAAAAATAGTAATGTTTTATTTTTTTCCTCAACAGTTTCCTTCCATGCCACAGGAATGGCAGACTGTGGCCTCCCACTTTGCCCAGCGGTGGGACTTTCCTAACTGCGGAGGGGCAATTGATGGGAAACACGTCCACATCGTCCCACCACCCAACTCGGGGTCATACTATTTCAACTATAAGGGGTTCAATGGTATAGTGATGTTGGCGGTGGTGTCGGCTAATTACGACTTCCTGTATGTGGACGTGGGGAAGAATGGCCGGATGTCCGATGGTGGAGTCATCGCCCAGACGGAGTTTTACAGGCATCTCCAGAATGGCAGCTTGGACTTGCCAGCTCCAGAGGACAATGTGGAAGGACTCCCATTCGTGTTCGTTGCTGATGAAGCGTTTGCGCTGGGGGACCACCTGATGCGGCCATTCCCGATGAGGACCCTCACCCCGGAACAGAGGGTTTTTAATTACCAGCTGGCCAGAGCCCGAAGAGTGGCGGAGAACACATTTGGAATCCTGGCCAGCCGGTTCCGCCTATTTCTGACACCCATCCATATGGCGGAGTATAAACTGAACCATATTATACTGGCGTGCTGTATTCTCCATAACTTTTTAAGGAAACATTCGGCCAACTATGCTGGCTCAGTTGGGCCTGAGGCCAGATTGATACATGAAACCACACTGACGGCGATTGAAAGCGGCCGTCCTGGCTTGCCCTCCCTGAGTGCCCGTGATGTCCAGTTACGCTACCTGGAGTTCTTTGCGGGTAGGGGGGCCATCAATATGCCAGCAAATATGTGAAGCCTTTTTATAATAAAAAAAAAAAAGAAATTCTTTGTGGACATTTACTGCTTGTGTTTGTTTTAGCTGACACTGACAGAAATGTGTTAAGTGCAGAAAATGGCGTAATTGTGTAACCTTATACAAAGCACTGTTGGCTGTTATTTACTAAATGCAAAAACACATTTCACTACAAGTGCACTTGCAACTGCACTGAACCTGCACTTGTAGTGCAAAGAGGATTTGCCCTTAGGAAATAACCCCCATTTTCGCTGAAAACAGCAATTACATCACCCCAAAAGTGTTGTAGTGTTGAGACAATAATCCACACATTCTTGATTAACAAACTTTTTTATACCTGCACAAACACATGTGCATTTACCAAAGGTTTTTATAACAAACCAACATATTTGTTGTATAACAATTTTTGGGGTGGCATTATCAAAAACAGAAATGTCCATTTACGATAAAACAGGCCTGTGTAAAACCAACAAGAAAGACAAAAAACTTGAACTTACAAAGTTCACATTAGGTAAAACCTGAAGGCAATATCAGACATCAGTATTTAGGAACTGTGTTTGATATTGCGTTCAGATGGGGGGAAATCACCCCAGGAAAAGCCAAATTTGGAAGATGCACACCAATTTACCAATGTCAACATGTGCGACCTGCCATCACGGGGGATCAAGGGATGTGTTTTGGGGGAGCAAGCCCTTCCTCTCAGCTACTTTATTATTGAGGAAGGGGTTGCACCCCCAAAACGCGTCCATTGATCTCCCGTGATGGCAGATAGCACATGTTGGCACACTGTGTGCATCCTCCAAATTCGGCTTTTCAAAACATTGCAAAAATATTTAAAACATTGGACCACAATAAAAAAAAATGATTTTGTATGGTTTTAAATTTGCCCCAAAACATCAATGATGTTATTATTTTTTTGAATCACATCATTTATTTTTTTCAGGATGTTTTGCAATTCTACATTACACCCCATGATCTCCCCGATCAGGATCTGGGCACTTTCAGATGTGAAAGGATCTCGATCCCTAACATCACGATCACCTAAAAAGAGAGCAAACAAAAACAGGTATCAAAAATCTGCCAGCATCCATCTCTTACCTGAGCCTGTGGTCGCAGACACTCACCTGTTGTGGTGCCAATTTCCACCACATCTTCTTCTTCCTCCTGCTCTTCTTGGGTTGGGGGTATTTCACCTTCTTCCATAGGTGGTGGGTCTGTGGTCTCCTCGGATGAGGGGTGGCCTCCCAGTCTTTTCTCCCCTATGTAAAACAAAAATGGTATAATTAGCACACAGATATTTGATGGCAGAACTATAAATAGGAAACATTGCTTGGAAGTGGGGTACAATTGTCTATTTTAGCTGAGTTCCAAGATGTCTTTTTTTTATTGCCCTTTGTCAAGCTGCAATACTTTACCTGTTTAGTACAAGCTTCACAAATGGAGACACCCCTATAGTATACACTGGAGCACCTGTGTGGCCCCCCTAATAAAAATGGTGTTCTTGTGTCCCACACTAGTGCTCCAGTGTCCAGATGTGAAAACAGCTGCTCAGTGTCCTATCCTTACACAGAATCTAGTTTGCATTTCATTCTAGTAACAAACCCATCTACACAAACAAATATTTGGCATCCAAGTAGGCCCTAAAAAATGTGGGAAAATGCATATGGCCTAAACAATGGTGTTTTAGAGGCCGAAAGAAAAATGTTTGATACGAACGAATAATGGGCCCATGAACATTAAAGTTTCCCTTTTAAACTGTACAATTAAGAAAAGCATATGGAGCAGCACGAACGTAATAAAGACAAAAAGAATAGGAACACAGCACAACTACTTACTTTTTTGCAGCACTCTCTGGATCTTTTGGTACTGCTCTGGCTCTCTTAATTTCAGGTCCAACCACCGCTTCCTGAGCTGATCTTTCGATCGTCGTACCCCGAAATTCCTGTGAAGACTTTTGACCACTTTCGCCATGATCTTGGCTTTTCTGATATTGGGGTTGGGGTAAGGCCCAAAATTTCCGTCATAGTCCTTCTTCAGGATGTCGACCATCTCCAACATCTCCCCAAAGGACATATTTGTGGCCTTAAATCGTCTCCTTCTGGATCGGGACGTGTCCGGATCCGGGCTTTCCTCCTCCTCCTCATTCCTGTAATTATCACGCACCTGCTGTGACTCCGCTATGTGCTCTTCCCCCACTGCGCAGAACGAAAAGGGGCGGGGAATAGAATAGAAAGAACGTCAGGGGCGGGCGGAGTTACACCCATGCGCAGTTTATATAAAGCGTAACACACGTGCGTATTACGTACGATCTGTGAGCGGAGGAAGGAGCATTGGACGTGCCGATCGTAAGAACGAAGGTAAGAGACAAACTTGTGCCTATACTGCTTCTACAATGAGGCCTATATTGTAAAAAGATTAGGAGAGTTTTGTCTGACATTAGGCTTTGTCTTGTGTTGTGTCTTGCAGTGAACATGGATATGCTAGTGAAAGACAATGACTTCATGTCACTATTCATTGATATGTTAAGGGAGCTGCCATGTCTGTGGGAGATTAAACACCCACATTACAAGAACCAAGCAAAGAGGAAGGCAGCACTGGAGCAATTGTGTGAAATTGTGAAGCAGGTGATTCCCACGGCAGACATCACCTATTTGAAGATCTTAATTGGTGGCCTGAGGAGTACATATCTAAGGGAGCGCAAGAAAGTCCTGGATTCACAGAGATCCTGGAGCAGCAGATGACATCTATGTCCCCAGGATGTGGTACTATGACAGGCTGCATTTTCTGGCAGGACAGACTGAACCCAGGTCATCACTCTCCAGTCTTCCTTCCACGCTTCCTTCCCCTCCAGCTGAGGCTTCTGACGCCCAACCTGGGCCTTCCAGGCAACATGTGGAGGAGCCCAGATTGAGCCAGGTATAGCATTCCTCGAAATATTTCTGCTTGTCCAATCAATGATGTTAACTAGATGTTAGTTGGGAGTACTAATTTAGGATTGTGATTGATGAAGCAAAAACTAAAACCATGTCCCTTTTTCATACACAGGGAAGTCTCAGCCAGGAGGTGGCCGGGCCGAGCCGGCTGGCTGATCTGCAGGTCCCTCCACTTCCCCTGGAAAGAGAAAGTGGCAGGAGGAGGAGTGCCCTAGAGGAGGCTACCAGAGGACTCTTTTGGAGGGCTACAGAGGTCCTGGGAGCACCACACACCGTGGAGGAGGACATTGCTGCCACCATTGCCTATAAAATGCAGAGGATGGAGGAGGGACAACAACTCATGTGTGAGTTGCTCATATTGGAGGCCCTTAAGAAAGGTATGAGGGGCCAAATTACAGCTCAGACACACCTTTGCGATGGTCCTCCTCCTCCTCCTGCAGGTCCTCCTCCTCCTCCTGCTTCTCCTCCAGGTCCTCCCAGTCCTCCTCCTCCTCCAGGTCCTACTCCTCCTCCTGCCACATCTCCAACAGCACAGCCACAGCCGGGAATGAAGCGTGGAAGGAAGACCAGAAAGTGAGGACCCTGGATCCAGTCCGGTCGGCCAAAAGATGCAGCCTCTTGTGGTACCACAGCCTGGGGACACAGATGTCATCTGCTGCTATCCGGATCTCTGCGAATTTCTGGACCAGACTGCCCTCCCTTACATTTGGACTCCTCAGGCCACCAATTTTGATGTTCAAGAATTGATGTCTGCCCTGGGGGTCCCAGGCTTCTCTAATTTCTCCTGTTGATCCAGTGTTGCCTTCCTCTTTGGTTCTGAGCCCTTAATAAAGGATTTTTGTTTTGAATTATACTCTCCTATGTGTTTTACTTCAAAAAGGACAGTTTGTTTGTGAGGATTCAGGTACATTTCAAATATACAATGTGAAATGAACAAGGGACACCAACAACAAACAATCTCCTTGAGATTAAATAATAAAAGATATCAATGGTGTTGGGGTAACTTGACACACAAAACACACACAAAAATATTCTGGAGTAAAAATAAAAATAACATTGAACAAAGATCAGCCTTGGAAAAAATACAAACATTAAATCTAAAACAAAAAAGGCTTAAAATCCCCCCAAAAAACAAAAAAAAACCCCAAAACATTCTGTCAGATGTGACAACTAACAATATATTCAGGGAATCCCAATAAAAAAACAAAAAAAAAAGTTTGTGAGAAGTGTGTGTGAATATGAGCAGCAAAACTACTTAATTCTTGTCACATTATAAAGAAGAAGAGAGTGCGCTGTATTAAACCATTTTTGACATTGCAGCGTGACGAAAGTGCTGTATCCATTGCGAATGCTAAGTTTACCAGAACGAGCTGTTCCGTGCCGGAATTTCTTCTGAGCATGCGTGGCACTTTGTGCGTCGGAACAGGCCACACACGGTCGGAATTGACGCGATCGGATTTTGTTGTCGGAAAATTTTATCTCCTGCTCTCCAACTTTTGTGTGTCGGAAAATCGGATGGAAAATGTCCGATGGAGCCCACACACGGTTGGAATTTCCGACAACATGCTCCGATCGGACATTTTCCATCGGAAAATCCGACCGTGTGTACGGGGCATTAGGCTCTTTTGACACATGTACTCACTCACCTCATTCACGAAACTACAATATGATAACTTAGATACAGCAACAGTAATATAGCATATTCCAGTGTACTGTATTCTTCTCTACATATACTGAGTCAAGAATCTAATACTCATATATACAGGTGGGGATATAGCTCATTGGGCGCTAGGATATCACCATTAAATAACATAAATACTGAATTTTTTTTTTGCAATATAACTCAGGTGTCATCCGTCCATCGCCTCCCCCTCTGTTGTCCCAACAGTGTGTGACTTCTTGCAAGCCCCTTGGTGTTGGCGCTGAGCTGGAGGGGTGGGGATTGACTCATGAGGATCCCTGGATCAGTGCCTCTTTTTAGAAACCTCTGGATATGTGACATTTTGTTCGAAATTCATCCCTCGAGTGGTAAATATAATAATATAATACTACATATATATATATATATATATATATATATATATATATATATATATATATATAGCTCTTAGTACGATACAAAGTGTTGGAACATTGAAATCTTTTGATATATCTCACAGAATACAACTCCCCTAAAGAAGACCGCAACAGCATGGGTCGAAACGCGTCAGTAAAATGCATGCTGATGTCTATTAACTAATTGATTTTATATTTTAAATGCATTGTATTATCAAACTTTGATGGAATATTTTGAGACATGTCCGAAACCAGAGTTCTGTATTGTTATAAAAACTTTGATGAATGATTTGCAATTTGTTGTTTGCACAAATAAATGATTTTATTATATCTTCACTCTTTTTGATGAATACATCACTATTGCCGCTAAAAAAACCCTTGGGGGAACGTCCCAATTTTTCTTTCAAAAGACCAAATTGTATTAATCAGCCACCATAGAAGAGGAAAAACATAGCATGAATACTGCTAGATCTGTATTTATTAAAAATGTACAAGGGTACTCACATTCTTAAAAACAAATACGGTACATGCGATCAAAGACAAACACCTTGCAGGCAGGTGGCCTCAGTGGGGGTGTGATGTCATCACAGGTTCTGGTCCCTCTCAACAAGTGTTACATGCCCAATCATGTGGATGGTGCAATTATTTTTTGCATTGCGCCCCACGTTCGCGCTCCTGTTTCCCCCCGACGATGAACTATGATACGAAAAGGCATTTCCAACTTGTCCTTTAGGTGTGTGGCATCCAGAAACCCCTTCTCTTTTTAATGGTGTATGCTATAAAGTACTTTATGTAACCACCACGCAAAGTGCTGATATGGTTTGCCAAGTGGAAAATAAGAGTCAGTGGGGAGTGAGATCTAAGGGGGGTTTGTTTACAAATGTCATGACACAGTTTTAAAGTGCTTGTAAACCCTTACCTATACCCAGTGAAGTGACTGGCCTCAGATGATACACAGAAGTGAAACAGCCATTTGTCTTGTACATCCTTGTAAAACTTAGAGATGAAAAGGATTTTTAACAAACTCACAAAGTAGGAGGCAGGAAGCTGCAGTTACACACTGTACAAGAGCTCTGATTGGAGGGAAGGGAAGCTGTCAACCACAGGCTGTGTGCTTGATGTCCCTCTACTGTCACCTTGTCAGAAGGGACTCATGCAGATAGCAGAGGAACAAGATAGCAGAGAGAAATGACACTTTGTGCTTTGGAGAGAGGCAAGTAAACAAAATAGAAATGTGTGCTTTGTTCAGATTTCATGACTGAGGTTTCCAACCACTTTACCGCTTACGGACCGCCCGCTGTCGTTATACGTCTGTACATTGAAGAGGGGTATCGTTGTTATGGCAGCAGCTAGCTTTTTTTAAACGCGCCCCGTCCCGCCGAGCTCGTGTGCAGAAGCGAATGCATACGTGAGCAGCGCCCGCATGTGAAAACGGTGTTCAAACCACACATGTGAGGTATCACCACGATCGTTAGAGCGAGAGCAATAATTCTAGCCCTAGACCTCCTCTAACTCAAAACATGCAACCTGTAAAATTTTTTAAATGTTGCCTATGGAGATTTTTAGGGGGAAAAGTTTGTCACCATTCCACGAGCGGGCGCAATTTTAAAGCGTGAAATGTTGGGTATCAATTTACTCAGCGTAACATTATCTTTCACAATATAAAAAGAAAAAAAATTGGCTAACTTTACTGTTGTCTTATTTTTTAATTAAAAAATGTGCTTGTAAGACTGCTGCGCAAATACGGTGAGACAGAATGTATTGCAATAACCGCCATTTTATTCTCTAGGGTGTTATAAAAAATATATATAATGTTTGGGGGTTCTAAGTAATTTTCTGGCAAAAAAAAACTGTTTTTAACTTATAAATACCAAATCTCAGAAAGAGGTTTGGTCCTTAAGTGGTTAAAGAATAAGACAGAGTTGGACTTAAAATGGAGTACAGTAGTGTTGAAAACGTATGGACTTTTTAGGCACAGAAACACAACTTTCCATAAAAATTTATAATTTTATTTGACATCATTAAAAATGACATAAAATATTGGAAAATATTACAAAAGAGTTTTGTATAAAAAGAAACTTTGGACTTAAAATGGTTGGTCTCTGTTTTATATTATAAGAGATCCACTTGATATACACCACAATTCCTGGACTCTAGACGTATCCAGTAAGGTGAATATGTAGCAGGATTTATCATAGTGCAATTTGTACTGCCCTGATATAATGTATTATGTGTTTACTTGTATTCATTGTTGTTTCCTAAAGTGTAGAACCCTGCACAAGAGACTGCATATCCTAGATTTCATAACTCATTTTGTTATTGTATTGCTATTGTTTTGGTATTGTAGTTTCCATGAACTCCAATAGGTAGTGGGATAGGTAGTGTTCTGAATGAAAAATATTTTAGGGAATGATCTTTACTGCACTAATTCTGCCCATCCAGGATAAACTGTATGTAATCCATTTGTCCAACTCACCTTTCAATTCTCAGAATCAGGGTGCATAATTATTTTCTGTTATATCAGAGATGAAATAAATATGGGGTGGTTTTGGATCTCCCCTATTTATTATAAATATGTATTATCTTATCTATTCCTATAGTGAGCTAGTCTATCAAATCTCTGATAAGGTTAATGGTGATGATACAATAACAATGTTAGCTATAAAATAAGCACACTGCTTACATAAGCTAGGATCTCATTTATTTACCAAGAAAGTAAAAATGCTAACATAAAACATTAAAAGAATACTACAGAGCATATAAAACAAAAGAACAAAGAAGATACGTTACGTAAGGTCATCCTCAGTGTTCTGTAGGTTAGCTGGGCTCCAGGAGAAAAAAAAGAGGAAGAAATCTAGCTGGACATTACCTTTTAAATCACACTCAGACATCACCCACACAAACACCCTTAGCCCGCCTGTCTAGCCCTCTGTCCAATGAAAATCGATAAGAGGCCGTCATTCCTAATCACCAGGAAGTATAATCTTCCCCTGCCCATCTTCCAGAAAGCATGCTGTAGTCACCACTAGGGGCAGCATTAGTCCATGAATCACTGCTTTTGACCTGGTTCATCTTTCAGTACGACCCCTTTCATACTGGGGCGTTTTTCATGCGCTTTTGGGCTAAAAGTAGCGCCTATAAGGCGCCTGAAAAACGCCGCCCCTGCAGCCCCAGTGTGAGAGTCTGAGTGCCCTCACACTGGGGCCGTGCACCTGCAGGAATACACCACTCCTCCACCTCCCCTGCCATTGAAATCAATGGGCACCACTGCTGAAGCGCCTGCAAAGTGCCTGCAAAGCGCTTCGGCAGCGGTGCTTTTAACCTTTTATTTGGCCGCTAGCCGGGGTTAAAATCGCCCCATAGTGGGCGAAATTAGCGGCACTTTACCACTAACGCCACTGCCCCCCCCCCCCCCCGCCCCAGTGTGAAGTAGCCTAACAGCTGGCCTTTGATGTTGCTATAACTCAGGAAATCAGTCATTTTAATTTGCACCTCTCAAGGAGGTCTTATCTGATACTCCTCTACACCCATACATGATATCAAGAAGCCTATGCGAGAACATTCTATTAGGATATGAATTACCATTTATAACTCCTTGTTATGAACACCCTGCTGGGCTAATTTGCTGTACTGGCATTCCAAGACAATAATTTCCAATATACGCCAAATGGCTGTATCAACCAGGCAGTAAAACTCCAGAAATATATGATAATAAACCAAGTTGCCTTCCAAAAAAGAGGTCCAATTAATTCTCTGGTAAAGTAAAGCAGTCTGTTGCCATGTAGATGATAATTGGGATCTTGGATGAATTACAGCGCTATCAGGTAAAACATATGGGATCGTAGACAGTATGACATGGACATAAAAAATAAATACGACAACAAAAATTAATTAAGATCTTTTATTATTATTTTTTTTTTTTTTAAAGAAAACATTAGAATTATATTATATATACTTTTTTTTTTTTTTGGTAAATAATTTTGGCCATGGCTATTATTATTGGTTTATTTTAATATCATATAACGTAAGAAAAAATGCATATCAGCATTAATACACATAACACCTTTTCTAAAAACACTCAGCTCAGCCACTCTGACTCAAGCTGAAATAAACTTTCAATATTCAAATTTTATATTTCATTTTTTATCAACAACTTTCCCAGCTCAGCCAGTCAGACTCAAGCCGAATACAATTTTATATTTTATTACTATATATAGCTGCAACGAAAAAAAAGGGGGGTGGGGGGGGTTTGGGTGGGAAGCTCCGCTGGATGTTTCTCCCACAGGCGACTGGCCATGAACCCTGTGAGGAAGCCCTTTTTATAGGGAACCCCAGGGTTCCAGAAGCTTCCATGGGGTCATGTGATCTTTTTCACCCAATAAAAACAAGAACCCTAAAACTAGAATATTCCAGTTTGTCCTCTAACCTAGTTGACCTATAATAAACCCACCCACTAGTTGCACCAGGAGGAGGGGCTTGAAACTGCCCCTGTCACGATCCCATAAGGAAAAGGGGGGCCTTAAAACAGGCTTATCCTCCCTTTCCCTGTATTATTATCACATTGACATTGAGGTCTGACACTGCCAAACTGCCCAAGAACCTTGAAGAGTTTAGGCAATGTTCTGATGGGGACTGTAATAAATATAAGGAAGTAACTGGCAAAGAGAGACAAATAATCTGATTACCGTATTTATCGGCGTATAACACGCACTTTTTTTCCCCTTAAAATCAGGGTAAAATCGTGGGTGCGTGTTATATGCCGATCCCCGACGATCTCCGCTGATTGTGAGCAGAGCAGAGCGAGCACCAGCGATATTCACATAGCCGAGTGTACTCGGCTATGCTCGGCTCTACTCACAGTCAGGGGCGGGACTGCGAGAGGAGCCGACACTAGCTGATTACACTCGGCTATGTGTTTGTCGGCGCCGCTCGTTCCTCTCCTCTCGCAATCAGTGGAGATGGGTGGGACTGCAAGAGGAGCCGAAACTAGCCGAGTACACTCTGCTTTGTGTATCTCGTTGGTGCTCACTTCTCTCCGCTCACAGTCAGAGGAGATTGGGCGCCAATTTTAAAAAATAAGCGGCTGCAAAGAGACTGGTAAGGCTACAGAGGCACTGGGCAAGGATGCAGGGACACTGGGCAAGGCTGCAGAGGCACTGGGCAAGGCTGCAGATGGACATTGGGCAAGGCTGCAGAGGCACTGGGCAAGGCTGCAGATGGACACTGGGCAAGGCTGCAATGATGGACAAGGCTGCAGATGGACACTGATAAGGCTGCATTGATGGGCATTTAAATGTAAGTTTTTCCCTTAAACTTCCCTCCTAAAAGTTTTTTTCCTTAAAATTCCCTCCTAAACTTGGGGTGCCTGTTATACGCCGGCGGGTGTTATACGCCGATAAATATGGTATGTGGTTTATATAAATATTTTTTGTAGATTGTGACGTGCATTATTATTCTTTGAGCAGATTCCCATGGGTTTTTTGTGCTTTTTTTTTTGCTCCCCTGCCTATACACTATGGGGATGATTGAGGACATATGGGCACATATGTTGAACAGTGCTGATGATATTTAAAAACTGATGTAAGTGTGTGGAGACATTGGATTTTGTCAAACTAATTATATGTGTATATAGCAGGGGTGTCCAACCTGCACCCACGGGCCGCATGCACCCCAAGATGGCTATGAATGTGGCCCAACACAAAATCATGAACTTACTTAAAAATGTTGAATCTCTTTGTAAAGATGCGTTTACACTTAGTAAACACAAGCGACGGAAGAAAAATTTGACAGTGTCTCTTTACTGAACTTGTAAAAGTTTTATCCTACCAAAGAAAAATACTCTTCACAATCATGCCTTATTCATGAATGTCATCAGTTTTTGGCAGCACCTATGTTTGTGAGCAACTATTTTCCAGGATGAAGCACACGAAGGGCAAAATTAGAACCAAAATATCTGATGAGCACCTTGAGAATTCATTGAGAATTGCTACTACATCCATTGAACCAGATACTGATGCCTTAATTTACTAAAAACCGTGTCAAATATCGCACTAGTTTTATGTTGCCCTCTTTTGACAAAAAAATTACAAAAAAAAGTTGTTTTACTCAGATAGGTACATTATTTATATCAGTGATCGGTAACTTGTGATTTGCCTAACTTTTTCTGCTCATCGACTATCCTTATTGTTAGTGTATTTTATGTGTGACCCAAGACCTCTTTTTCCAATGTGGCCCAGGAAGCTTAAAAGGTTGGACCCCCCTGGTATAGAGGATGTCATTACATACAGTATTTGTACGCCTATATTTCAGATTGACCATGGCTTCCCCCTGATGAAGATTTATTTGAAATTGAAACGTGATGGGGCTTACATATAATCATTTAAAGGTAGTAACATCTTATCATCTATCAGCTGTTTTTTACTGTTATTTATTGCATTGTGTTTTTATATATGGGGTCTAAAAGTAAATTTGTAACTTTTAAGTATATTTTCTATATATTTATTAGCCGCTAAAAAATCCCAACCAAGATTTTCTACTTATTTTGATGTTTACTGTTGTATAAGTGTATTCCGTGTCTAGGATCTCTGCCCTTGTAATAGACTGTTTGCTTGGAGTTGTGCTTTAAAGTGGATGTAAACCCTCTCCTATACCCAGTGAAGTAAACAGCCTCAGATGATACACAGAGACGAAACAAATCTCCCCACATAGGTTTTACAAGCATATCTGCTGTCTATAGGTTGCTATATTCTTTAGAATTCTAACATCATGTTAGAATTTTTACTTCCTCATTCAGCAGTAGGAGTGGATTCTTGGCATACACTGTGTGACAGCTGATTGGAGGAAAGGCACACACCCCCTTCCACATAGGCAGGGGAAGGAAGAAATGTGCAGAGCTGTGCTGTGACAAGGCAAGCTCTTTGCTAATCTATTTATAGCACCCACCCCGATACAAATTTTAGGCTGGTTTTATCTTGGTTGTCAGAGAACTTGTCAGAAGTTATCATGCTGATAGCAGAAGAACAAAACAGCAGAAAGACACGGGACTTAGGGCTTTGGAGAGAGATAAGTAAACACTACAGATATAGGTCAAATTTCATGAATCGGTTTACATCCACTTTAAGTGCAGTCAAGAATTGTCAGCTCAATCCCATTTCTGAAAAATTTAAACCATGTACTACATATTACCGAGGAAACCTATTGTAAGGCCTTATATAAATCAATATATAGCAGCATTCTCTGTCCAAGTGTCTCTCTATCCCAGCTAGAAGACTAGACCTCAAAAATAAGATTAAATGCAAAGATCCTGGTGAACACTTTATATGTTGGGTAGAAAACCCACCTGATCCTTGTGGATATACTAATCCAGTACAACCGGCTATCCAGTTAACTTATATTTTGGGAATTTTCCCTTACTTTCAAATAGAGCTTGGGAACCTCCCCAGCGGGGTTATAGACAGCAATACAAATCTGACAGGGGGGGGGGGGTATAACCCTTCCATTCTTTATCCAAAACTAAAAAATGATTTGGCTTTAGATGAATATTTAAATACTTGAATAAGGCCAGTCATTACTGGTTCACCTTAAAAACCTACATTATACTGCCCTTATATAAATGACCAACTGTACGGTTTAGTTACCATAATTACTTCTGGAATGTGGTATGTACTGATTGACAACCAAGGTAATAAAATGTCAGTGTCCACTTGTAACAGTAAGCATTACAAACTTCCTGTGATGTTTTGGGCTGTGGTTACCATAAGGATATTGATGATCTGCTACAGCCTGACAACTTAATGAAAAGTCAACTTTGTGCTATCATTAAACACCATTTGTGCAAAGCAAGATTACCATTAACATTCCACCACACTGATTTTGTCACATATTTTCTATATATTTTCATTTTGTAAAGGCTGCGCAAACTGTTGGGCGCTATATAAATCCTGTATAATAATATATTTCAGGCTATTTTAGAAAACTGTAGATCAATACTTTAGAGTGCTAAATCAGATAATATAGTAAACCAGTACTGTGCAAAATGCTTTAACACACATAACAGCCATTCATAAATGATCTTTTTGCAACAAACTGCTGATAGCTGACATTCATTTTTTTTCTTGAAAGGGACTACCATGTTACTTTAAGAATACTGAAAACTGCTGACAAATAGGCAGTGCAGGCACCCAGAGGTTCCTACATACTGTATACTCGCAGGAGCTTTCAATTTCCCCATCCAAACATTCTTATTGGCAGCTAGGGATGAGCTTCGTGTTCGAGTCGAACCCATGTTCGACTCGAACATCGGCTGTTTGATCGTTCGCCGAATTGCGAACGTTATGGGCCGTTCGCGCTAAATTCGTGTGGCGCGTCACGGCCCATAATTCACTGCGGCATCGCAGTGCATTGCTGGCTGATGATTGGCCAAGCATGCACTATGACCCGCATGCTTGGCCAATCACAGCGCCGTCAGTAGAGAGAGCTGTAATTGGCCAAAGCCAGGGTGGCTTTGGCCAATTATGGCTCAGGGGATTTAGTACACACCCCACACTATATAAGGCCGCCTGCACGGCGGCCCTGTGTAGTGTGTGTTCCGGTGTGCTGAGAGATAGAGAGAGAGAGAGACAGTGTCATTTGATTTGAGTTAGATAGATTAGGCAGAACAGTCAGTCAGTTAGCTGCACTTACAGTGTATTGTGTATATATATGCATCCCAGGTGTTGCATATATATATATACACTGTATTCAGTTTAGCTAGATCCGTTCCTGTTATCTTCTATCTAGACTATTTACATTTAATGCAGTGCGTCCTGCTCACAGTGTTCAGCTAGATCCGTTCCTGCTATTTACATTTAGTGCAGTGCGTCCTGCTCACAGTGTTCAGCTAGATCCGTTCCTGTTATCTTCTAGACTATTTACATTTAGTGCAGTGCGTCCTGCTCACAGTGTTCAGCTAGATCCGTTCCTGCAATTTACATTTAGTGCAGTGCGTCCTGCTCACAGTGTTCAGCTAGATCCGTTCCTGCTATTTACATTTAGTGCAGTGCGTCCTGCTCACAGTGTTCAGCTAGATCCGTTCCTGCTATTTACATTTAGTGCAGTGCGTCCTGCTCACAGTGTTCAGCTAGATCCGTTCCTGCTATTTACATTTAGTGCAGTGCGTCCTGCTCACAGTGTTCAGCTAGATCCGTTCCTGCTATTTACATTTAGTGCAGTGCGTCCTGCTCACAGTGTTCAGCTAGATCCGTTCCTGCTATTTACATTTAGTGCAGTGCGTCCTGCTCACAGTGTTCAGCTAGATCCGTTCCTGCTATTTACATTTAGTGCAGTGCGTCCTGCTCACAGTGTTCAGCTAGAGCCGTTCCTGCTATTTACATTTAGTGCAGTGCGTCCTGCTCACAGTGTTCAGCTAGATCCGTTCCTGTTATCTTCTAGACTATTTACATTTAGTGCAGTGCGTCCTGCTCACAGTGTTCAGCTAGATCCGTTCCTGCTATTTACATTTAGTGCAGTGCGTCCTGCTCACAGTGTTCAGCTAGATCCGTTCCTGTTATCTTCTAGACTATTTACATTTAGTGCAGTGCGTCCTGCTCACAGTGTTCAGCTAGATCCGTTCCTGTTATCTTCTAGACTATTTACATTTAGTGCAGTGCGTCCTGCTCACAGTGTTCAGCTAGATCCGTTCCTGCTATTTACATTTAGTGTAGTGCGTCCTGCTCACAGTGTTCAGCTAGATCCGTTCCTGTTATCTTCTAGACTATTTACATTTAGTGCAGTGCGTCCTGCTCACAGTGTTCAGCTAGATCCGTTCCTGTTATCTTCTAGACTATTTACATTTAGTGCAGTGCGTCCTGCTCACAGTGTTCAGCTAGATCCGTTCCTGTTATCTTCTAGACTATTTACATTTAGTGCAGTGCGTCCTGCTCACAGTGTTCAGCTAGATCCGTTCCTGTTATCTTCTAGACTATTTACATTTAGTGCAGTGCGTCCTGCTCACAGTGTTCAGCTAGATCCGTTCCTGTTAAATTCCTACTGACAGGCAGGCTTGTCTGGTTACAGTATATAAAGCTACCTGAAGAAAATTACAGGTGTTCTATTTGATCCTATTAGTACCACGGTCAGGCAGCTAGACTATTTACATTTAGTACAGTGCGTCCTGCTCACAGTGTTCAGCTAGATCCGTTCCTGTTATCTTCCTACTGACAGGCAGGCTTGTCTGGTTACAGTATATAAAGCTACCTGAAGAAAATTACAGGTGTTCTATTTGATCCTATTAGTACCACGGTCAGGCAGCTAGACTATTTACATTTAGTACAGTGCGTCCTGCTCACAGTGTACAGCTAGATCCGTTCCTGTTATCTTCCTACTGACAGGCAGGCTTGTCTGGTTACAGTATATAAAGCTACCTGAAGAAAATTACAGGTGTTCTATTTGATCCTATTAGTACCACGGTCAGGCAGCTAGACTATTTACATTTAGTACAGTGCGTCCTGCTCACAGTGTTCAGCTAGATCCGTTCCTGTTATCTTCCTACTGACAGGCAGGCTTGTCTGGTTACAGTATATAAAGCTACCTGAAGAAAATTACAGGTGTTCTATTTGATCCTATTAGTACCACGGTCAGGCAGCTAGACTATTTACATTTAGTACAGTGCGTCCTGCTCACAGTGTACAGCTAGATCCGTTCCTGTTATCTTCCTACTGACAGGCAGGCTTGTCTGGTTACAGTATATAAAGCTACCTGAAGAAAATTACAGGTGTTCTATTTGATCCTATTAGTACCACGGTCAGGCAGCTAGACTATTTACATTTAGTACAGTGCGTCCTGCTCACAGTGTTCAGCTAGATCCGTTCCTGTTATCTTCCTACTGACAGGCAGGCTTGTCTGGTTACAGTATATAAAGCTACTTGAAGAAAATTACAGGTGTTCTATCCCAGCTTAGTGCAGCTACAGGCCATTAGTATGTCTGGAAGGCCAAGAAGGAGAGGCAGACAGTCACAAGCCAATAAGAGAGGGCAAGCAGGCTCTGTGTCTAGTGCTGGTTGTGGAGACGGTGCATCCTCATCAGCACGTGGCCATGGGACACGCTTGGCCTTTTTTTCGGCAGCTGGCCGTGTTGAGCCGCAACATGCGGAAGACTTGGTCGAGTGGATGACCAAGCCGTCCTCATCCTCCTCATCCTCTCTCACCCATGCCCAGGGTGCTTTGTCTGGCAAAGCAGCGGCCTCTTCCCTCAGCTCAATGTCATCAGTGACTCCTTCCCTAGCTCCACCATGTCCTCATGAGGATTCCCTCGAACTGTTTGACCACAGTGTTGGGTACATGCTCCAGGAGGATGCCCAGCGTTTGGAAGGCTCTGATGACGATACTGAGCTCGATGAAGGCAGTAACATGAGCGCGGACAGAGGGGGTGCCCAAGAAGGACAGCAATCTGGCAGTCATGCTCCCCCTGCTGCAGCATACTGCCAGGTTTGCTCCAGTGATGAGGAGGGAGGGGATGATGAGGTCACTGACTCAACGTGGGTGCCTGATAGGAGAGAGGAGGAGGAGGAGGAGGAGGAGGAGGAGGAGGAGGAGGCGGCAGCACATCACCAACGAGGCAGGATGCCCTCCAGGGGCCAGCCTAAGGGCAGCACATTGACTGCATCACACCCCAAAGCTCCACATGTGCAGGGCGCTGCAGTCTCTGCGCGTTATTCAAAAAGTTCTTTGGTTTGGGCCTTTTTTGAGACGAGTGCATCAGATCGCACCGCTGCTATTTGCAACATATGTCTCAAGCGTATCTCGCGTGGCCAAAACATCTCCCGCTTGGGTACCACATGCTTGACCAGACATATGTTGACCTGCCATGCAGTTCGTTGGCAAGCGTATCTAAAAGACCCACACCAAAGAACAAAGAGGATCTCTCCTTGCTCCTCATCAGCTGAGATTTCCAACCCCACTAGACCTTCAGTCCTCTCTGAGACCTGCAGTGAGAGGAATGAAGGTGTAGAATTAGGTGTGTCACAGCCAAGTACTTGTGGGCAATCTGCTTTTGGTACACCGACGTCAGATTGTACCAGGCAAATTTCCCTGCCCCAGCTGCTGCACCGCCGAAAGAAGTTTGCTCCCAGCCATCCACATGCCCAGCGGTTGAATGCTAGCTTGGCAAAATTGCTAGCACTTCAACTGCTGCCTTTTCAGTTGGTAGACTCTGCCCCCTTCCGTGAGTTTGTGGAATGTGCGGTTCCTCAGTGGCAGGTACCCAAACGCCACTTTTTCTCACGGAAGGCGATTCCGGCTCTCTACCGGCATGTGGAAGGCAATGTCCATGCCTCGCTGGACAGGGCGGTCAGCGGTAAGGTGCATATTACCGCTGACTCATGGTCCAGCAGGCATGGACAGGGACGTTACCTAAGTTTCACGGCGCATTGGGTGACTCTGCTGGCAGCTGGGAAGGATGCAGGACAAGGTGCAGTAGTGTTGGAGGTTGTTCCGCCACCACGCCTCCAAAATGCTGATTGTGACACACCTCTCTCCTCCACCCCCTCCTCTTCTTCTTCCTCCATGGCCTCTTCCTCGGAACCAGCGGTGCTCCGTAGGCGTTCAAGGGGCTACGCAAGTACGCAGGCCAAAAGATGCCATGCGGTGCTTGAGCTGGTGTGCTTGGGGGACAGGAGCCACACTGGGGCAGAGGTTCTGTCAGCTCTGCAGGGGCAGGTTCAGAGGTGGTTGACACCACGCCAACTTAAGGCAGGAATGGTGGTTTGCGACAATGGCACCAACCTCCTCTCTGCCCTCCGACAGGGACAAATGACCCATGTGCCCTGTTTGGCTCACGTCCTTAACTTGGTGGTGCAGCGGTTCTTGGGCAGGTACCCGGGCTTACAGGATGTCCTGAGGCAGGCCAGGAAAGTCTGTGTGCATTTCCGCCGGTCATATAATGCCAGTGCTCGGCTGACGGACCTCCAAAAGGAGTTTAACCTGCCCAAGAACCGCCTAATCTGTGACATGCCCACCAGGTGAAACTCAACGTTGGCCATGCTGCAGCGGCTGCACACGCAGCAGAGGGCCATCAATGAGTACCTGTGCGACTATGGCACCAGGACAGGGTCAGGGGAGCTTGGTTTTTTTTCCCCACGCCAGTGGGCCATGATCAGGGATGCATGCACTGTCCTGTCACCATTTGAGGAGGCCACGAGGATGTGAGGCAGTGACAGTGCATGCATCAGTGACACTGTCCCCCTTGTCCACCTGTTGGAGCACACGCTGCATGGAATAATGGACAGGGCACTTGAGGCAGAACAGAAGCAGGAAGAGGAGGACTTCCTTAGCTCTCAAGGCCCCCTTTATCCAGACAGTGTTCCTGCGTGCCCGCCGATCACACAGGAAGAGGACGAGGAGGAAGAGGAGGAGGAGGAAGATTGTGTCAGTATGGAGGTGGAGCCTGGCACTCAGCATCAGCAGCAGTCTTTAAGGGATCAGTCCCAAGAAACACATGGACTTGTACGTGGCTGGGAGGAGGTGGCTGCGGACCATGTCGTTCTTAGTGACCCAGAGGACTCCGGACCGAATGCCTCAGCAAACCTACGCTGCATGGCCTCCCTGATCCTGCAAAGCCTGCGTAAGGATCCTCGTATTCGTGGTATCAAGGAGAAGGACCAATACTGGCTGGCAACCCTCCTTGATCCACGTTACAAGGGTAAGGTTGCGGACCTTATCTTGCCATCGCAGAGGGAGCAGAGGATGAAACATCTTCGGGAGGCCTTGCAGAAAGGTCTGTGCAACGCGTTCCCAGAGACTGGGAGGTTACAAACTCCTGTTTCTGGACAACGTGTTGCTGAGGCTTCGGTCAGTCAAAGAAGGAGCGGTGGAGAAGGTGGCCGTCTGACCGATGCGTTCAGACAATTTTTTGGTCCGCAGCCCCAAGGTATGATCGGTTCCAGCAACCATCGCCAGCGTCTGTTTTACATGGTGCAGGAATACCTAGGGGCAAGATCAGACTTGAACACCTTTCCCACCGAAAATCCTCTGGGTTACTGGGTCTTGAGGATGGATCACTGGCCAGAGCTTGCACAGTATGCAATTGAGCTACTGGCCTGTCCTGCATCCAGCGTTCTTTCGGAACGCACATTCAGTGCTGCTGGAGGTGTGGTAACCGATCACAGGGTGTGTCTGTCCACCGACTCGGTCAATCGGCTGACCTTCATAAAAATGAATGAGTCTTGGATCACCACCAGCTACCAAGCACCTGATGCTGATGTAACCGAATAATTTTTTTTGAAATCTCAGATCCCTTCAAAGACTGCCTATGCTGATGCTGAGTGACTATCCCTGAGTAATTATCCTCTTCCTCCTCAATCATCACGCTGATAGCTTGTAAGAACATTTTTGGTTCTGGGCGCCACCACCAGTGCCTAAGGCACAATTTTTCAGCCCCTGTTTAACAGGGGCGTGTAATTACAATTTTTGATGTAATACTTTGCAGCAGGGCTCGTTCCTGCATTCCAACTAGAGTGTCTGTGAGGGGTTGCAGTGTTGTGGCACCAGCACCAGTGCCTAGGGCCCAATTTTTCTGCCCCTGTCTAACAGGGGCGTGTAATTACAATTTTTGATGCAATACTTTGCAGCAGGGCTCGTTCCTGCGTTCCAACTAGAGTGTCTGTGAGGGGTTGCAGTGTTGTGGCACCAGCACCAGTGCCTAAGGCCCAATTTTTCTGCCCCTGTCTAACAGGGGCGTGTAATTACAATTTTTGATGCAATACTTTGCAGCAGGGCTCGTTCCTGCGTTCCAACTAGAGTGTCTGTGAGGGGTTGCAGTGTTGTGGCACCAGCACCAGTGCCTAAGGCCCAATTTTTCTGCCCCTGTCTAACAGGGGCGTGTAATTACAATTTTTGATGCAATACTTTGCAGCAGGGCTCGTTCCTGCGTTCCAACTAGAGTGTCTGTGAGGGGTTGCAGTGTTGTGGCACCAGCACCAGTGCCTAAGGCCCAATTTTTCTGCCCCTGTCTAACAGGGGCGTGTAATTACAATTTTTGATGCAATACTTTGCAGCAGGGCTCGTTCCTGCGTTCCAACTAGAGTGTCTGTGAGGGGTTGCAGTGTTGTGGCACCAGCACCAGTGCCTAAGGCCCAATTTTTCTGCCCCTGTCTAACAGGGGCGTGTAATTACAATTTTTGAAGCAATAATTTGCAGCAGGGCTCGTTCCTGCGTTCCAACTAGAGTGTCTGTGAGGGGTTGCAGTGTTGTGGCACCAGCACCAGTACCTAAGGCCTAATTTTTCAGCTCCTGTTCAACAGGGGCATGTAATTACAATTCTTGATCTAATATTTCACAGCAGGGCCCTGTGAGGGCTTACAGTGTTGTGGCCACAGCAACACCTAAGGCCCAAATTTCTGCTGAGTATATAGGGCAGGACCCTACTTTCAAACATCTAACTTACAAACGACTCCTACTTGCAAACGGAAGGAGACAACAGGAAGTGAGATGAAATCTACCCCTAGGAAGGGAAATTCTCTCCTGTAAGAGTTAATATGGGAAAACAATTTCTCCTTTCCACTGATGCTTTCCAATCCTTGTTCCACAAAAAAACCCAAATTTTCAAAAAACATTTTTCATTGGGACAAAAAAGTGAGGTGAAATCTTCTGAAGAGGAGGAAAGACAGCAAAACAAATGTCACAGGGGTGATAACCCTTCCCTATGTTTTCCAAAAAGCTTAGAAAAGATTTTTTGGCTGGAGCTAAACACGTTAAAAATGTTCAAAATTACAAACAGATTCTACTTAACAACAAACCTACAGTCCCTGTCTTGTTTGCACCGCCTGTATACTGCTGTTCAGAGTATATAGGGCCTGGTGGCCCCACACCTTTCCTTATTTTAATTTGGGTGCGGGGTTCCCCTTAATATCCATACAAGACCCAAAGGGCCTGGTAATGGACTGGGGGGTACCCATGCCGTTTGTCTCACTGATTTTCATCCATATTGCCATGACCCGACATGACATTAAACCCGCAAGCAGTTTTAAATGAGATTTTTTCCTTTAAAAATGACATTTGGTGCAGGGACTGTTCTAAACATGGGAAACACGCGTCACTTTACAGGCATACTATAGACACCCCCCAGGTACGATATTTAAAGGAATATTTCACTTTTTTTTTTTTTTACTTTAAGCATCATTAAAATCACTGCTCCCGAAAAAACGGCCGTTTTTAAAAGTTTTTTTTGCATTGATACATGTCCCCTGGGGTAGGACCCGGGTCCCCAAACCCTTTTTAGGACAATACCATGCAAATTAGCCTTTAAAATGAGCACTTTTGATTTCGAACGTTCGAGTCCCATAGACGTCAATGGGGTTCTAACGTTCGTGCGAACTTTCGGTCCGTTCGCGGGTTCTGGTGCGAACCGAACCGGGGGGTGTTCGGCTCATCCCTATTGGCAGCCCATTACAATGATAAGCCAATAGGAATGTGTAGGGCAGGGCTAGGCAACATGCTCAGACACCACCAAGAAGTGTCATGCCGCGTACACACAAGTGGTTTTGCCGTCGGAATAAACTCTGAAGGTTTCTCCGACGGAATTCCGCTCAAGCGGTCTTGCATACACACGGTCACACCAAAGTCCGACCGCCAAGAATGCGGTGACGTACAACACGTACGACGGGACAACACGTAGGACGTCTCGTACTTGCTTCAGGGCATGTGTCGTTTTTGGTACATCGGAACAGCATACAGACGAGCTGGTTTTCCGTATTTTCCAGTAATTCGTTCCATCGGAAAAATTTAGAACATGTTCTCTATCTAAGTCCATCTGAATTTTCCACAGAAAAAGTCTGATGGGGCATACACACGTTTGGAATATACGATGAAAAGCTCCCATCGGACTTTTTCTGACGGACATTCCGCTCGTGTGTATGCGGCATCAGAGTTTTGTCTGATCAGAATTGTGGGAGAAGCAGAATATAGTAAATGCCGCTGCACCTCTGAACCTGCACTTCATGTTCTACATGTCATCATGTGTCTTAAGGTGACAGAGATTTTTTAAAAGGACCACTAAAAGCAAAAATATTGTCTTCTTCTAAGTGTATGGGGTTTATACCTGTAATGATAACATTCGCAGAATGCTGACGTCACAGAATCGGTCCTGGCCCTGCAGGGATCCCGATACAAATGTCGAGATCTGCCCAGATGCTTGTCTGGCAACTGGTTCAGCCTCTTAGCATGCTGCTGAGTGCCTGAGCCAGCTGTTCTCTCTGTAGCCCAGCTCTCCAGTGAGCGCTGGAGGGGCAAAGCAAAAAATTGGTGACTGACAGTCACGGACTCTCTGCTCACAAAAGACCAAGAACTGTGAATCAGATCAATTCTGCATCTACAGTATCTCACAAAAGTGAGTACATCCCTCACATTTTTGTAAATATTTTATTATATCTTTTCATGTGACAACACTGAAGAAATTACACTTTGCTACAATGTAAAGTAGTGAGCGTACAGCTTGTAAAACGGTGTAAATTTGCTGCCCCCTGTAAAATAACTCAACACACAGTGATTAATGTCTAAACCGCTGGCAGCAAAAGTGAGTACACCCCTAAGTGAAAATGTCCAAATTGGGCCCAATTAGCCATTTTTCCCTCCCCGGTGTCATTTGCTAGTGTTAGAAGGTCTCAGGTGTTGTGAATGGGGATCAGGTGTGTTAAATTTGGTGTTATCACTCTCACTCTCTCATACTGGTCACTGGAAGTTGAACATGGCACCTCATGGCAAAGAACTCTCTGAGGATATGAAAAAATGAATTGTTGCTCTACATAAAGATGGCCTAGGCTGTAAGAAGATTGCCAAGACCCTGAAACTGAGCTGCAGCACAGTGGCCAAGACATGCAGGGGTTTAGCAGGACAGGTTCCACTCATAACAGGCCTCGCCATGGTCAACTAAAGAAGTTGAGTGCACGTGCTCAGCATCATATCCAGAGGTTGTCTTGGGAAAATAGATGTATGGGTGCTACCAGCATTGCTGCAGAGGTTGAAGGGGTGGGGGTTCAGCCTGTCAGTGCTCATACCATACACCACATACTGTATCAAATTGGTCTGCATGGCTGTCGTCCTAGAAGGAAGCCTCTTCTAAAGATGATGCACAAGAAAGCCCGCAAACAGTTTGCTGAAGACAAGCAGACTAAGGACATGGATTACTGGAACCATGTCCTGTAGTCTGATCAGATCAAGATAAACTTATTTGGTTCAGGTGCTGCCAAGCGTGTTTGTGGCGGCAACCAGGTGAGGAGTACGAAGACAAGTATGCATTGCCTACAGTCAAGCATAGTGGTGAGAGTGTCATGGTCTGGGGCTGCATGAGTGCTGCCGGCACTAGGGAGCTACAGTTCATTGAGGAAACCATGAAGGCCAACATGTACTGTGACATACTGAAGCAGAGCATGATTCCCTCCCTTCGCAGACTGGGCCGCAGGGCAGTATTCCAACATGATAACGACCCCAAACACACCTTCAAGACGACCACTGCCTTGCTAAAGTAGCTGAGGGTAAAAAAGGTGATGGACCGGCCAAGCATGTCTTCAGACCTAAACCCTATTGAGCATCTGTGGGGCATCCTCAAATGGAAGGTGGAGGAGCGCAAGGTCTCTAACATCCACCAGCTCCGTGATGTCATCATGGGGCAGTGGAAGAGGATTCCAGCGGCAACCTGTGAAGCTCTGGTGAACTCCATACCCAAGGGGGTTGCTGGAAAATAATGGTGGCCACACAAAATATTGACACTTTGGGCCCAATTTTGGACATTTTCACTTAGGGGTGTACTCACTTTTGTTGCCAGCGGTTTGGACAATAATGGCTGTGTGTTGAGTTATTTTGAGGGGACAGCAAATTTACACTGTTATACAAGCTGTACACTCACTACTTTGCATTACAGTATAGCAAAGTGTCATTTCTTCAGTGTCACATGAAAAGATATAATAAAATATTTACAAAAATGTGAGAGGTGTACTCCCTTTTGTGAGATAATGTATATGGGTAAGTATTAATGTTTATTTATTTTTTTTAGAAACCTGCACTTCTCTCAACACTTTTATATTATATTTTATTATTGTATATTAGTACTATTTAATCTTGCCAGCAGGATAGCTCTGAGTTTCTGATAAAATCAAGAGATATTTTTTGCATTTATTGAACACACACTGAGCAAAATTATAAACACAATACTTTTGTGTTTGTCCCTATTTATCATGAGCTGAACTCAAAGATCTACGACTTTTTCTATGCATACAAAAGGTCTATTCCTCTCAAACATTCACAAATCTGTCTAAATCTGTGTTAGGCTCGATTCACATCTATGCATGTTGCTTTTGAGCGTTTCTGCAGTGTTTTTTGCGGTGCTTGCCGCGTTTTGCGTTTTTTTTTTTTTTAACAGTGTTTTTTTTATACTGTATAAAGTGTAAAAAAAAAAAGAGAAAAAAACCCACAGAAGTGGCAAAAACGCTGTAAAAACGCTGTACTTGCGTTTTTGATGCTGGTCCATGGAATTCTATTACATGCGAAACGCTGCATTTTGCATGAAAAAAAGTCCCTGACCCTTTCCAAAAACGCAGAGGCACAAAAATGCATTGATGTGAACATGTTCCATAGGAACCCATGCATTTCTGAAAAATGCAAAATGCATCAAAAAACGCATTAGTGTGAATAGAGCCTTAGTGAGCACTTCTCCTGCCTAGATAATCCATCCACCTCACAGGTGTGGCATATCAAGATGCTGATTAGGTGTGCCTTAGGCTGGCCACAATAAGGCCAGGTTCACATTGGTGCGACACGACAGCCGTCCTACTTTGGATCCGACTTTGCCCTGCGACTTGAAGCCGACATACGTCCGACTTTCAATGAACAGGGATCCGACTCGGATCCCCACCAATACCAGGCACTGTGTTTGGTATGAATCTTGAGGGGGAACTCCACGCCAAATTTTAAATAAAAAACCGGCATGGGTTCCCCCTGCAAGAGCATACCAGGCCCTTGGGTCTGGTCTGGATTTTAAGGGGAACCCCCTACCTCAAAAAAAATGGCGTGGGGTCCCCCCAAAATCCATACCAGACCCTTATCCGAGCATGCAGCCCGGCCGGTCAGGAAAAGGGGTGGGGACAAGCGAGCACTCCCCCTTCCTGAACCGTACCAGGCCACATGCCCTCAACATGGTGGAGTGGGTGCTTTGGGGCAGGGGGGCGCCATGTGGCCCCCCCACCCCAAAGCACCTTGTCCCCATGTCGATGAGGACAAGGGCCTCTTCCCGACAACCCTGGCCCCCAGATCCCAGCCCCCCACCCTATGTGAATGAGTATGGTGTACATCGTACAACGGGCGGGGGGCTGGGATCTGGGGGCCCCCTTATCGGATTCCGATAAGCCCACAGACCCCGACAACCAACGGCCAGGGTTGTCGGGAAGAGGCCCTTGCCCTCATCAACATGGGGATAAGGTGCTTTTGGGTCGGGGGGGCCGCAGGGTGCCCCCCTGCCCCAAAACACCCCCCCATGTTAAGGGCATGCGGCCTGGTATGGTTCAGGAGGGGGGGTTTGCTCATCCCCATCCCTTTTCCTTACTGGCCAGGCTGCGTGCTCGGATAAGGGTCTGGTATGGATTTTGGGGGGACCCCTACGCCGATTTTTCGGCGTAGGGGGTTCCCCTTAAAATCCATATCAGACTGAAGGGCCTGGTATGCTCTTGGAGGGGGAACCCATGCCGGTTTGTATTTAAAATTTGGCGCGGAGTTCCCCCTCAAGATCATCAGAGCGCAAGTCGCATGCCAAAGTCGGATCATGCAAGGTGGCGATCCGACTTTGATCCGACTTCAATGATAGTCAATGGGCTGAAGTAGGATCAAAGTCGGACCAAAGTAGTACAGGGAGCATTTTCAAAGTCGGACCGACTTGTGTCAGACCAGTTAAGACGGCTCCCATAGGGAAACATTGATTTTCACACGTCATGCGACATGAGCTCCCAATGTTGGAGCGTTTGTCGCACCAGTGTGAACCCGACCTAAAAGGCTACTCTGTGCAGTTTTACTGTATTGGGGGGGGTCCGAAAACCAGTCAGTATTTGGTGTGACCACCATTTGCCACATGCAGTACAGCACATCTCCTTCGCATAGTTGATCAGGTTGTTGATTTTGGCTTGTGGAATGTTGGTCCATTCCTCTTCAGGGGCTGTGCGAAGTTGCTGGATGTTGGCAGGAACTGGAACAGGCTGTCGTATGCGCCGATACAGAGCATCCCAAACATGCTTAACCACCCAAGCCCCGGACCATTTGGCTGGCCAAAGACCAGAGCACTTTTTGCGATTCGGCACTGCGTCGCTTTAACTGACAATTACGTGCGATGTGGCTCCCAAACAAAATTGACGTCCTTTTTTCCCCACAAATAGAGCTTTCTTTTGGTGGTATTTGATCATCTCTGCGGTTTTTATTTTTTGCGCTATAAACAAAAAGAGCGACAATTTTGAAAAAAACGCATTATTTTTTGCTATTATAACTATCCCCAAAAAATATATAAAAAAACATTTTCTTTCCTCAGTTTAAGCCAATACGTATTCTTCTACATATTTTTGGTTAAAAAAAAATCGCAATAAGCGTATATTGATTGGTTTGTGCAAAAGTTATAGTTTCTACAAAATAGAGGATAATTTTATGCCATTTTTATTAATTTTTTTTTTTCTAGTAATGGCAGCGATCAGCGATTTTTGTCATGACTGCGACATTATAGCGGACACTTCGAACAATTTTGACACATTTTTGGGACCATTGGCATTATTACAGCGATCAGTACGATTAAAAATCTACTGATTATTGTAAAAATGTCACTGGCAGTGACGGGTCAACACTAGGGGGCAGTGAAGGGGTTAAGGGTGTCCTAGTTTGTGTTGTAACTGAAGGGGGATGGGCACTGTGCAGAGAAGATAACAGAGTATGAACAGACAATCTGTCACTTCTCCCCTCAGAGAACCGGAAACTGTGTGTCATCCTTCCCAGGGAGAACGCTTCTCCTAGGGGTTATCTGATTAGAGGAGGAGCCACGAGAGGCCGAGGGACCCCAGAAGACAATGATTGGGGCCACACTGTGCAAAACGAGCTGCACAGTGGAGGTAAGTACGACAAGTTTGTTTAAAAAAAAAAAACGCACAGGTTTACAATCACTTTAACCACCTCAATACAGTGCATTTTCACCCCCTTCCTGCCCAAGCCATTTTTCAGCTTTCAGCGCTGTCACACTTTGAATGACAATTGCGCGGTCATACAACACTGTACCCAGATGAAATTTTTATAATTTTTTCCCCACAAATAGAGCTTTCTTTTGGTGGTATTTGATCACCTCTCCGGTTTTTATTTTTTGCGCAATAAACAAAAGAAGAGTGACAAGTTTGAAAAAAAACACAATATTTTTTACTTTTTGCGATAATAAATATCCAATATTTTTTTCTTTAAAACAAATTTTTTCCTCAGTTTAGGCCGATACGTATTCTTCTACATATTTTTGGTAAAAAAAATCGCAATAAGCATATATTGATTGATTTGCGCATGTTATAGATTTATAACATTTTTACTATTATTTTTTTTTTTTTACTAGTAATGGCGGCGATCTGCAATTTTTATTGTGACTGCGATATTGCGGCAGACACATCGGACGCTTTTGACACATTTTTGGGACCATTCACATTTATACAGCGATCTGTGCTATAAAAATGCACTGATTACTGTATAAATGTGACTGGCAGGGAAGGGGTTACAACTAGGTGGTAATCGAGGGGTTAACTGTTTGCTAGGGAGTGTTTCTAACTGTAGGGGGAGGGGACTCACTAGGGGAGGAGACCGATCGGTGTTCCTCTGTACTGAGAACACACCATCAGTCTCCCCTCCTCTGATAGGACCATGGATCTGTGTGTTTACACACACAGATCCACGGTCCTGCTGTGTTACCGGCAATCGCGGGTGCCCGGCGGACATCGCGGCCACTGGGCACGCGCACCAGGGGCCCAGTGACACAGCGCGTGCGCGTGATCGCTGTTGGCGGCGCGCGCGCCCGCCCCCTGGGTGGCCGGGAAAGCGAGGCCATCATATGACGCCCGCCCGCAACGAGAGCTGCGCCGCCTGGACGTCAATTGACAGCCGGCGGTCAGCAAGCAGTTAAGGCCTCTTTCACATGGCCACATACACCAAATTCTGACGGCAAGAATCAGCGGATTCTTGCAGCTGGAATGACAGATGCATGTAAATCGCGTCAGCTACTCTGCCTGTACACAGTAATGACACGCTGACAGCAGCTGTCTCTGTTCGCATTTAGCCACACACCAAGTGGTTAGAGATGCATGTTAGAGCCTGGATGCATCTGATGCATTGATTCTTGCCTCTTGTGTCCAGTGTATGCGGCTAAACCTGCGGTTCACACCTATGCATTTTTTAGTGCATTTTCAGTTTGCAGAAACACACTACAGTCCATTTAACATGGTTTCCTATGGGTCACGTTGACATCTGTGCATTTTTTGGAAAGGGCCAGGGACCAGCAGGTTGTGTTTTTGGTTCTATAGATTTCAATGGATCAAAAACATGTTTTGAAAAATGCATCTGGAATATGCATCAACTGCAACCTGCATAGGTGTGAACCAGGCCTAAATGTCTGTCACTGCAGTGCAGAGCCAACCCCAATGTGCCCATGCAAATACAAGCATACCTGAAGTGAGTGTAGCATGGCCCCCTCGAGGACTGCTTAGAATTACCTGCTCATCTGCATGTCCGTGACCTAGTGAACATTCCAACCCACCTGACACTCTGGGTTCAGACATCCTTGTATGCTGTAAAGTAATAAATCAGACACTTTGCGTATTTAGGTTCTAAGAATATTTGACTGGAACCAATAAAGAAGAAGGTTGTTACAATAGGGAGGGGGAGGTAATAGATCTGCTGGGTTTTGGCAACAGTGCCAACTCAGCAAAAGAATTCCTCCAAAAAGACACAAGACAACATTAATACATACAATACTGTATAAAGACTTCCTTGAGAAATAGGGTTAACTCCCAAAATGATGTTACAGCTAACTGACTGTACTGACACTCTGAAAGAGATGGAATCTGGCTAGCTTATACTGCTATCAGAAGGAAGAAGAGCAGTTTTAAGAGTGATAATATAAGGAGGGGCCCTTTTATCATTAATGACAATAAAGTCCACTTTGCAGATCTGATGTTCTTCACCGGTAAGTGGCTCGTTAACTGTAATCGAATTAGGTGTAGTGGTAAACAGTGGATTCCTTGTAGTGTGGAAGGCTAAACTTGTCTTAAGCACAATATTCAAATAAATTCAGTAAAGTATTCCTGGCGTGAAGGTGTCTGTGCAAGGTGTCCCAATGTAACTGTGACAAAGGATGGATAAAGGTTTAGTGATTTGACCTCTCACCAACGACCAGAACGCTCTGATGTCTTCCGAACAGGAACTCGTGTAGCCACACTCGTGCAGTGGATCCGCTGTCTCGATCTCCCGATGTAAAGCTTGACACACCAAAAGGCAGGTGACTGGAATGGTGCTGGAAGGATGTCCGGTAGCAAACGACAGAGCTAGGCTCCTCAGGTTAAGGGTAGGAGGGTGGAACTCTGCATGGTATGCCGCGACCTCTCCTCCTGTGTTTCACGGAGAGGTCTGTCTTGTGTCAGGCCCAGAAGGAAGAGAGCGCCGCGCAGGCTTTCCACTTCTTTTATAGCTACTCCCAGCAGTCTTCCTAACAGCTGCAAAGATCCCTGGGATATGTAGCCTGGACACATAATCAGGCATAGCAATTATCTGGCTAGAGAACTACTCATCTCACAGTCCTTTCTGCTGAGCACACAAATATGATGTCACCTGATACACTGAGCACTAGAGGGACAGGTGAGGCTTTGAAAGACCCAAGATACGGTGCCTTACAATTGTAGTCTATTTTGCTACATCCTCCCCCCCATTTGACAGTCTTTGGTCCCTAAAGACAGAGCACAACCTGGAATCACTTTACTGTATTGTGAAAGCTAAACAATTAACTATCTATTAAACTAGAAGTTGCAACAGCTAATAACTGACCTAGTAAAGGGTCCTCTTATAACAAAGTATATACATCAACAGGCGAAGTCATATTCAGTTTTTGACAGGCCAATAATAAATTAGTGGCCCACACAGTAGTGTCAGTGGCAGGATCAAAGTCATCCTTTACTAAAGACTCGGTAAAGGAGGCAAGTGCTTGACTGGGACATTGAGCATTGGGTATGAGTTCATCAGAATTTTCTCCAAGAGTGTCATAAGTCAATCTCTTTGGGGGCATATCTTTTGTCTCAACTGGGAATGCATGTCTTCCAATGACCCGGTCACTGTTCTGCTTCCCAAAAACTGTACCCAGCCTCCAGTTCAGGTTCTACTTCGGTCTCCAGCTCTACTTCAGGCTCTGGTTCCCATTTAGGGACTGTCTCTCTGCATGCAGTGTTTGTTAGTAGGGGGGATTAGAGTATCAGTCACTTCTGTCATTTCACAGGGTTCCGGCTTGACTTCCTCATTTCGTCTAAATGTGTAGGGAGCTACTACCTCAGTGTCAGGCAAATGGGAGCCTGTCCCTGAACAGCCTTCTTCTTCAGCATCAGGAACAATAGAATCACCTTCCAAAGAGGGAACCCACAGCCAACCCATTGTTAATTCATCATCATCACTCTCTTCTTCCGGCAGTGCACCTGGACAGGTATTCCTGACCCTAGGCCTCAACGTGGGGGGCTGATGTGTCTCCGAGCAAGGAGCTGAGGGTACTCGAACAGCCTCCGAGATGGGCAGCATATGGTTTCGATGTCAAGTCTTGAGAGGGCCAGTCTTCCCTTCAGGCCAAATCTGATACACAGGGAGTCCAGGTAGTTGTTTGCAAACAATGTAGGGTTGGGAACACCATTGATCGGCCAGCTTATATTTTCTGGCACCCCTAGATTATGCAACAACACTCGATCTCCAGGTTGTAGATCCTGAACCCTGACTTTAAGATAAAAGTTTTTTCGTTCCTTTGTTCTCTGATGGTGGAGGCCTCTGTGGCTTTCTCATAAACCACCTTTAAATTCTTCTGGAGCCTGTCGACATATCCCGTATAGGAGGCTTGGGTGGTGTGATCTATAGATGTTGCGAAGATCTATGGGTCAGCGAGCCTCTCTCCCAAACATCAATTTGTAGGGCGAGTATCCGGTCAAATCATTTGAGGTACTATTGTAGGCATGAACTATTGCAGCGATATGGTCTCCCCAATGCTGTTTCTTCTCTAATGGGAGGGTTCCTAGCATGTTCAACAAAGTTCAGTTGAAACGCTCAGGTTGTGGACCCCCTTGGGGATGGTAAGAAGTAGTCCTGGATTTCTTTATGTTTAAGAGTTCACATAGTCTGCGGATCAATTTGCTCTCAAAGTCCCGACCTTGATCTGAATGTAGGCACTGAAGCAACCCGTAATGGACAAAGAACTTCTCCACTTGGCCACTGTACTAGCTTGTTGATCCCTGGTGGGGAAAGCCTGAGCATATCGGGTGAAATGATCTGTCACAACCAGGACATTACTCCTTTCGCTCAGATCAGGGCTCAGTCCAAGGGAGTGTGTAGCCTTCTTACCAAGTTGGTGTTGGTGCCTATCAGTAGAGAACTTTGGCCAGCTCTGGGCGGTCAAGGGTGTACGACAGCCAATGTGTCAAAGGTTTCTGGTCTTCCTGCTAGAGCAGAGTCAAAGGTTATTTTGATGAGCATGTAACCATCATAAGGGCACTTCTGGGTCCCGATACCCCAAATTTCTAGCTCATCAGGTTTGCACAAAGGAATATGCTTCAAGTACTTGTGGTAAAAGTCTAGATATAGCAGTGTTACCTGGGCTCCAGCATCCAGCAGTACTTGTGTATAAATGCCCTCTACCTGTTCTGATACTATGGGGGAAGGCCCCACTAAGTTCTTGGGTAGGTTTCCCACAGGCGACTCTATAGTTTGTGCCTTAACTGGCCTCATTGGAGGCGGTGGATTTGGTTTAACTGCTCGTTTAGCAAGGTGTGCATTGATTTCCTGTCCCCGTCTTCCATTCTCTGAGGGTTTTATTTTTGCAGCGCGCTTAGGCACTGGAGGGTTAGAGAGGACTTGTGGCTTGCTTCCCCCTTTCACTTTCCTCTTTTCTGGTCCCTTTTCTTGTCTTTTGAGTGCAGTTTTTCCTTGGGACTCTCAAGTAGCTCCTTCACTGAGGTCCCTTGAAGTTTCCCGCCGGCTTTGGAAAGGGCAATTTCTGTAAAGTTCTTAGGACCTCGTTGAGGAGTTGAGGGCTGACCCTGAATTTGGGGCAGTTGGCTCGGAAATGTCCGACCTCTCCACATCCGTAACATCTCTTTTCTCTCTCTGGGTACAGTTTTTGTTCACTTGCATGAGTCCCTTGCTCCTGAACTTACACTTGGGTCTCCATCACTCGCATCAGAGCATGATACATTTGAGCCTGAACTACCTGGGCCATTAGTTCTTTTGGCCCTAGTTCTGCGACTGGTTTATGGATATTAGGGAGGGCTGGTCCCTTCGGTTCAGACTCAGTTCTACTATCTTCATCGGAGAACTCCATTTCTGCATGGACAGCGCAGGCCACCACTTTCTCTTTGTTCCCAGTAGCAGATTTCAAGTCGTTTGATCAGTGACTTTTCTCTTCCAACAGAGCCTCTTCCCCTCGAACCTCCCTTATCAACTCAGGATAGGTGGGTACCACCTGAGGTCTCTTCAGCAATAATTTCAACACAATAAGATGATTGGGTCGGGCCCCATGCAGAACCCGGTCCAGACAGGCCTGGTCAACATCTTTAGGGTCAATGCCCTTTTTGAGGATAATTTGATGTAGCATACTGTCTACTCGGAGATGTATTCGGATAGACTCTCCTCCCTCTGCTGGTGGGTGTGGTTGAATTTATACATCAAATCTGCAGTAGTTTCAACCCCTCTGAAAACAGCACACAAGGCATCGATGTAGTCCATGGCAACACAAGTCCCCTTGCCCATCCTCAGGTTACAGATCACATCAGCCGCTGGGCCTCAAAGGCTCTCACTAAGCCGCTGTCATTTCATAGCCTCTGGAACACTCCATTCTTCCATAGCATGTGGAGCCTGGCTCACCCATGTTTCAAACTCGTCTTCTCCCACAGGAGTTGGTAATTTCCCTGAGAAAAATCTAAGTCTTTTGGTAACTCTGATTAGCATTCCCAGATCCATTCTTCACCAGACTATCGACTAAGCGACTTATATCTGTGTAGAAAGAGAGAGGAGGGGCACTGGCCCCTTGTGAGTCGGCTCCCACAAGTACAGGGTTTTTCTTCTGAGTTTTTGCAGGGGGTGGCTTCTCGGTCTGTTCTCTCTCCATTTTGTGTGGGAACACCCTTGCAGTCACCTCTTCTGTTAGATGGATCTCTTCCACCTGAAAGCACACTGGCACCGCTTCCTGCCATTCTATCAGTGCCCTGACTTGATCCAACTCCTCTGAGGCTTCTGTTTCCACCAGGTAGGCCGGTGTCATGGTGCCAGAGCTCTCAGCCACCTTCTGATCTCCTTCTCGGTGTGCTCATTTCCCAAGATCTCCAGAACGGTGCTTCTGTCAGTTGGGGCCCCATGACTTCTACCCCAAACAACCGCCGCCATTGAGACGGCTTCCCACACAGATTGCAGCTCCGATCCAGGTCGGCTAGGGCCAGCTGCAGATTGCATCCCGGATGAGCCCCCAAATATAGCACGGCCCCCTAGAGGACTGCTTAGAATTTCCTGCTCATCTGCACAGCCGTGACCTAGTGAACGTTTCAACCCACCTGACACTCTGGGTTCAGACATCCTTGTATGCTGTAAAGTAATAAATCAGACACTTTGCATATTTAGGTTCTAAGAATATTTGACTGGAAACAATAAAGAAGAAGGTTGTTACAAATGGGAGGGGGAGGTAATAGATCTGCTGAGTTTTGGCAACAGTGCCAACTCAGCAAAAGAATTCCCCCAAAGAGGCACAAGACAATATTAATAAAGACAGTACTGTATAAACACTTCCTTGAGAAATAGGGTTACCTCCCAAAAGGATGTTACAGCTAACTCATGTAGCAGATCTGCTGTCTCGATCTCCCGATGTGAAGCTTGACACACACCAAAAAGGCAGGCGACCGGAGTGGTGCTGGAAGGATGTCCGGTAGCAAACGACAGAGCTAGGCTCCTCAAGTTATGAGTTGGAGGGTGGAACTCCGCATGGTAGGCCGCGACCTCCCCTCCTGTGTTTCACAGAGAGGTCCGTCTTGCGTCAGGCCTGGAAGGAAGAGAACGTCGCGCGGGCTTTCCGCTTCTTTTATAGCTACTCCCAGAAATCTTCCTAACAGCAGCAAAGATCCCTGGGATACGTAGTCCGGACACATAATCAGGTATAGTAATTATCTGCCGGGAGAACTACTCATCCCAAAGTCCTTTCTGCCGGGCACACAAATATGATGTCACCTGATGCACTGAGCATTAGAGGGATAGGTGAGGCTTTGAAAGACCCAGGATACGGTGCTTTACAATTGTAGTCCATTTTGCTACATGAGTATTTGTATATGGATTGTTTGAATATGCATAGCTCTCTCATTCCATACTACAATGCCGGTTATGACTATTTTTTTTTTTTATCTTTTCTAAAAACTTGTATGTTATATGGTGGCAGCATTTTTTTTATAATGGTACAGGTCAGCTATATATGAGCAGACATTTAGCAGAGTTCATAAAAAATTATATGAAAGAATTCTAGAGGGCATTTGTGTCTAGTTAATATATACAGTATGTACAGCATATTTGGTACAAAAATGAAAATTTGGTACATTAACCATATGAAAATGTGAAAATCATAAAAAAATGTATTTCAAGTAAACATTTTTAGGTTCTGGTTTCATTTTGCCCCTGAGAAAATCAGCTTCCCCCCTTCCCCAGTGAGATCCCACTTCCGGGATACAAATTGGTCATTCCCCAGTGAGATCCCACATCCAGCATACACATTGGTCTTTCCCCAGTGAGATCCCACCTCCTGCACACATCTTGGTCTTTTCTCAGTGAGATCCCACCTCTAGCACATACATTGGTCTTTCCCCAATGAGATCCCACCTCCAGCACAAACATTGGCCTTTCCCCAGTGTGATCCCACCTCCAGCACATGTTGGTCTTTCCATTGTGAGGTTGCACTTCCAGCACACACATTGGTCTTTCAGTAACACTTTAACTACCACCAGCAGCTCAGGTGCATTAACCCATCTGGGCATATGTGTTAAACCTCTTGACGTTCAGTGTTCAGCCCAGTGCTCAGTCCTCAAGCATGTATGTTAACCCCTCAGCACTCTGACTCTGGTCCAATGTGAATTTCTGTCCACTGCCCCATTTCCTGTTTAAACAATTCTCTGCAACAAACCGCTGGCCCATCTCAGTTTGTGATGGTGCTGACACAATTCCCACCACCTCCAATGTGCCAGAATAATCTGCTTCATTTTTAAGGTTCCAATGATAAAACATTTATAAATGCACATTTTTTTAACCAGTGTGGGTGCATTTATCATTTTTTATGCAAAGGGTGGATAAGGCCCTGGCTTTACACCTATGCATTGCAGAACCTTATGTTCGTAGTGGTATTGCAGTGCTATTCTTTTTTTAATAGCACCCCAACGCACTCTCACAATGCATGGTAATGCACTACTTTTTATACTTAACATACCTTGGTATAAAGCAGCAAGTGGGTTTCTTTGTACTTTTTGATGAGTTGGAAGCTCGTTGGAAACACGTCGAGTGTCAACTCACAATCCTTAACACAATGCACCGGTTCTGAAGGGGGGGTTTATGCATGATCCATTGTTATTACTAGGGCTTTTTTTCAACAGGAACTAGGGGGAACTCAGTTCCACCACCTCTGGCTCAGGTCTTCTGCTCCCTGCTCACCGCTATCACTTGGTAACACTGAAGTCCAGCTTCTGCATTTAGAAGTGATATCCTATCTCCCATTAGCTCCCACAGGTTAGATCCCCTGTGCAGATCCTACTGAGTGCCGGACAGGGACAAGGGAGATACAGAATAGGTGCCCAGGGTTCAGTGCAGTCATGGGCAGGAGAGGGTGCATGGTAGGCTGCACCCTCTGTGGTCTCCATTTTTTCCCTGGTGACCAGTTGTTGATGCTCCTACTGCATGATCTCCCTTGCAAGTGACTGTAGTATAGTATAGTATGCTGGGAGGTACTACAGCCGGATAGGTGTTTCAGCTTAATATTGCAACAAAGGTATGACAGATGGAGCTTTTAAAGAGGGGGGGGGGGGGGGAGATGAGGGCAGTGGAGGGAGGGGGTTGTATGCAGAGGCAAGGGCTACTATTTGATGCCATCTGGCAGGTGTGTGTGGCGGGCATGGTTGAGTTCCTGCACCTATTCTCTGAGAAAAAAAGCCCTGGTTATTACAAATTATGATTTTGTGCACTTGTAAGTGCATATTGGGTAATCTTCCATGTGTGTACTTATGGAGAGGGGTGGAGGAGAACTGCAGGCACTGCCTGTCATGGGTAAAAACAATAACAACTGGCCAAGAAACTTCATCCCAGTTTATTGATTCTTCCCAAGCAGGGTCAGACCTAAGGAGACTGAGAAAGTCTACATATAAACAATGATTACCTGATCTGACTGTAAAAGCAACGTTGGCCAAACTTTTCCTAAGGTCAATAGCTGGGAACGTGCCAGAATTGACCGGGAAATACCAGAAGTTAGTTCCAGTAGCTGGGGTATTACCAGATTGCTTACATCTCCAGAATTTATATTCCAAGGATGTAAACAAAATGCAACATGTCATATTTCTGCACTCTGCCAGTAAATGTCAGTAAATACTGTCTACCAGGAGAGGAAGGAGAGGAAGAAGAGGGAGGGAGAGGAGGAGAAGCTGGGACTGGGGCTGAAACTGGGACATTGGTTATGCTTAGAGCTGTGCCTATGGATTGAGTGGGAACCCGGGATGGAAACAAATGTCACCGGCAGGAGCAGGAACACACAGAACTGAAGATGCCACAAGACATGTAAGTGTTTGTGTATGTATGTTGTATGCAGTGTGTATGTATGTTGCAGGCATGTGTATATGTAAGGGGGCTTGCGATTGGCTGTGTGTTGGTGCCAAGAGCACAAGTCCCTGCCCTACTTCTTCCTGCAAGAACAACAACCCTCCTCTTGTGAGCTTTAACCCTCCGCCATTTTGTGCCCATCTCCATGGCAGAGGCCTTCCCACAACATTCACGGCCATTAACCTTTATATCCCAAAGAAGGAACGTCCACACAAATGTGATAGCTTTCCTGCACTTTACTGATGTTACCTTAAGATGGCAATTATAGTCACATCACATGGACATACTATCTGTGGTCACTTGACAGCATTTTGTCAATCACTTATAGAGGATGATCTGCAGCAGTTACATGTGAAAGCAGCACACAGCACATTTCTAGTAAGCCATCTTACCCTACTCAGTCTCTCTCCTTCCCAGGGTCTTCAGTACTCAGAGGGTTCTGGTTTACCTTAGGCAGTCTGTGTCCAACTCACAGCTTCTTACAGGCTTACAGGGTCACTGCAGTTCACCTCTGGCTTGGATACACTTCTCCCAGGTCCTCTAGGGGGATAGCCCCACTTCAGGAAACACTTGGTGTGAATCCCACTCTAGCCTCAACCATCATAGGAAACAGGATGAGTACATTTCTTCTGAGTGCAGGACCACCTCTCCCTGTTCTCCAGCCCTGTCCAGTGCCTCCATTTAGCTGACTCTCTAGCTCCCTTGCCCTGACTGCACTAAGGCTCCTCCCAACCTATCTTATACTGTATGTAGGCACTGACTCACCCATGACATCACTACAGGAGGGCTTTAGCTAAAGGGACCTAGCACCTGTTTACATTATTCTCTGTTATCACACATTATTCTGGGACAGAACCACCTAGTGGCAGACTATCTAACTGGCACAAATGTAGTGCTCATTGGGTAGTACCATGGGTACCCTGGTTAATATACAGTGGCACATCCCAAAAAGCGGAACTCTATATTGAGAATTTAGAATATATGGACTTTAAAGGCACATAGACATCAAGTACTTTAAAATAATTACAATCTTTATTGTCACCAACATTAAAAGGTTATACAAAAGTATCACTTTGAGTATAAAATATATTAAAATGTTACTAGGTACTGTATCTCAAAGGTGTGGTCCCCTTTAAACAGTATATACCGTACACATGGAGGTTTTGCACATAAGCAGGTGTACACTGAGCATTCAACTCTCTCCTGGTGCCGGGGTTTCACTTTTCCTCATAAATATTTAAAAGCTCTTTCACGATCTAGTCCCTTCTTCAGGATCCTGTAGTACATCTATTCGGAAAGGAAAATACATTTGTAAATTCAAAATTAAGTACAGGTCAGGGGCATAACTAAAAATTACAGGGCCCCATAGCAAAATGTTGTATGAGGCCCCCCCTACAAACAGCCCCCCCCCACAGCACCCCTAGTATCAATGCAGCATGACCTCTGCCCCATACAGCGTGACCTGTGTCCCATGCAGCGTGACCTGTGCCCCATGCAGCGTGACCTGTGCCCAATGCAGTGCGACCTGCATGATCTGTGCCCCATACAGCATGACCTGTGCCCCATACAGCGTGACCTGTGTCCCATACAGCGTGACCTGTGTCCCATACAGCGTGACCTGTGCCCCATACAGCCTCACCTGTGCAGAGGAAGAGGCAAGCCGCCCGGATCAGCAGAGAGCAGGATTGCCCACTGTAATAGCCTTAATTTGAATTTCCTGTCTTCCCGGGGCACATCGTCACATAGCCCCACCTCTTGGCTTGACGCCTTTGATGACGTCACACGTCCCGCATTGGACCGGCGTTCTGTCTATCAAAGACGCCAGGCCAAGAGGTGGAGCTATGTGACGTGAGCCCTGGGAACACTGGAAGTTCTAATGAAAGATATTACAGCGAGCAATCACACTCTCTGCTGATATGGACAGCTCGCCTCTTCCTCTCCTCTCTCTTCCCCTGGCTGCAGTGTGCACAGGTCACTCTGTATGGGGCACAGCGGTGCTGTCATCCTCACTGGGCCCCATAGCGGCTGCAGGCCCCATAGTATTTGCACGGGTTGCTATGGCGGTAGTTCCGCAACTGGTACAGGTATACCATGAGTGCAATTTATTTATTTAAACACTCACTAGTAATGGAACATGATATGAGCGATATGTCTCATCATGAATATCTGTTTTAACTAGTGGAAGCCTGCAGCACCGTGCTGCATCCATGTGCATTGCATGCTGTTGTAGAGTAGCTACAGTGCATTTCCATGCACCTAATAAATTGTGAAATGGGTGGTAGGGATTTTAAAGGGCACAAAACACAATATTGCATATAAAATCATATAACAAAGCTTTATTGAATAAAATGTAGAAAACAGGCCTGAAACATTTCATCCCACGTGATTAGTGGTAAAAAATAGCATATAGCCACAAAAATTCTCTGAATATACACTATATTGTCAAAAGTATTGGGACACTTACCTTTACACACACACGAACTTTAATTACATACCAGTCTTAGTCCGTAGGGTTCAATATTGAGTTAGCCCACCCTTTGCAGTTATAACAGCTTCAACTCTACTGGGAAGGCTGTCCACAAGGTTTAGGAGTGTGTCTATGGGAATGTTTGACCATTCTTCCAGAAGTGCATTTGTGAGGTCAGGAATTGATGTGAACGAGAAGGCCTGGCTCGCAGTCTCCGCACTAATTCATCCCAAAGGTGTTCTATTGGGTTGAGGTCAGGATTCTGTGCAGACCAAGTTCCTCCACCCCAAACTCGATCATCCATGTCTTTATGGACCTTGCTTTGTGCACTGGTGCACAGTCATGTTGGAACAGGAAGGGGCCATCCCCAAACTGTCCCCACAAAGTTGGAAGCATGAAATTGTCCAAAATGTCTTGGTATGCTGATGCCTTAAGAGTTCCCTTCAGTGGAACTAAGGAGCCAAGCCCAATCCCTGAAAAACAACCCCACACCATTTTCCCCACTCCACCAGAGGATTTGGACCAGTGCACAAAGCAAGGTCCATAAAGACATTGATGAATGAGTTTGGGGTGGAGGGACTTGAATGGCCTGCACAGAGTTCTGTCCTCAACCCGATATAATGCGCTAATGGAAGAATGGTCAACATTCCCATAGACACACTCCTAAACCTTGTGGACACCCTTCCCATAAGAGTTGAAGCTGTTATAGCTGCAAAGGGTGAGACAACTCAATATTGAACCCTACGGACTAAGACTGGGATGCCATTAAAATTAATGTGCGTGTAAAGGCAGGCATCCCAATACTTTTGACAATATAGTGTATATTCACATAACCTAAACCCCCTATTATAAACAAACAAGAGGGCAATATATAATCTCAGTATCTGATGAGTGAAGTCGAACTGTCCAGTGGACTTCGAGACACGTTGGACAGTTGGACTTCACTCAACAGATACTGATGAAATCTTTCAGGCCTATGTTATAAATTTTATTCAATAAAGCTTTGTTATATTTTTTTATATACAAGATCGTGTTTTGTGTCCTTTAAAATTCCTGCCACTCATTACACGCCTGATTAAATCGATGTTTGGGATGGGCACTGATATGGTCTCAAATTACACTTCTTTTTTTTCCATGCAATTAAATCATGTTTGGAGGCGATGTCACCTGCCAAATGCAGCAGGTTGTAAGATATTTGTGCACTGACATGACCATTGGCCATATTAACTTGTGGCTTGGCTGTCGGGGGCAGTAAAACTGCAGCCAAACCGCCTGTTTTTAGCTCCCCTCATATAGAAAAACTGGCAGAGCACACCGACCTTGTGCATTACCAAAGATAAAATCTATTTAAATAATAAAAACTAAGGTCATAATCACAAACAAACGTTAAAGAAAAGGCTTAACATTGCTCCAAGAATTCAGAAACGCCCTGCAACCTGGACCGGGTGTTAGGAGGAACCAGGTGGCATCACAAAACGGCTTACGCGTTACGAGGGAGTACCCTCTTCCTCAGAGCCTCAGCAATAGCAGACTAACTTTCCCTAGATTCCCTCTATATAAAGCCATTCACATGTCTGGGTGGACGCCCACCGGAGCCTGCCACACCCATCCAGGTGGGCCCTGCCCACCATGTCAATCCATCAAGTCATACCATACCATATACTAGATCTTATTGTCAACCACACAAATATGTCAACATCTGGTTCCTCCTAACACCCGGTCCAGGTTGCACGCTTCCGAATTCTTGAAGCAATGTTAACCACTTAAGGACCAGCCTCGTTTTGGAATTTAGGTGTTTACATGTTTAAAACTGTTTCTTTTGCTAGAAAATTACTTAGAACCTCCAAATATTATATATTGTTTTTTTAACACCCTAGAGAATAAAATGGTGGTCATTGCAATACTTTTTTTTCACACCGTATTTGCGCAGCGGTCTTACAAGCGCGCTTTTTTTGGAAAAATTCACTTTTTTGAATAAAAAAATAAGACAACAGTAAAGTTAGCCTAATTTTTTTTTTTATATGGTGAAAGATAATGTTACGCCGAGTAAATTGATACCCAACATGTCACTCTTCAAATATGCGCCCGCTCGTGGAATGGCGTCAAACTTTTACCCTCAAAAATCTCTATAGGCGACGTTTAAAAAATTCTACAGGTTGCATGTTTTGCATTACAGAGGAGGTCTAGGGCTAGAATTATTGCTCTCCCTCTACCAATCGCGGAAATACCTCACATGTGTGGTTTGACCACCGTTTTAATATGCGGGCGCTACTCACGTATGCGTTCGCTTCTGCCCGCGAGCTCGTCGGGACGGGGCGTTTAAAAAAATTTTTTTTTTTTTTTTCTTATTTTATATGATTTTATTTATTTTGACACTGTTTAAAAAGAAATTGTGTCACTTTTATTCCTATTACAAGGAATGTAAACATCCCTTGTAATAGAAAAAAGCATGACAGGTCCTCTTAAATATGAGATCTGGGGTCAAAAAATAAGACAACAGTAAAGTTAGCCTAATTTTTTTTTTATATTGTGAAAGATAATGTTACGCCGAGTAAATTGATACCCAACATGTCACTCTTCAAATATGCGCCCGCTCACATGTGTGGTTTGACCACCGTTTTAATATGCGGGCGCTACTCACGTATGCGTTCACTTCTGCCCGCGAGCTCGTCGGGACGGGGCGTTTAAAAAAATTTTTTTTTTTTTTTTCTTATTTTATATGATTTTATTTATTTTGACACTGTTTAAAAAGAAATTGTGTCACTTTTATTCCTATTACAAGGAATGTAAACATCCCTTGTAATAGAAAAAAGCATGACAGGTCCTCTTAAATATGAGATCTGGGGTCAAAAAGACCTCAGATCTCATATTTACACTAAAATGCAATAAAAAAAAAAAAGTAATTTAAAAAAATGACATTGAAAAAAATATGCCTTTAACCACTTACCGACCGGCTCCTGTACATATACGTCGGCACTTTGAAGATGGATATCTCGGTAACGGCAGCAGCTGCTGCCACAACTGAGGTATCCATCTTTATAGGAGCCGGTTCTGTGTACGATAATGGTGGTCTCTGCGGCGGGTTCACCGCAAGATCACCGTTATCGGCGGCGGGAGAGGTGCCACCCCCCCTTCCGCCGCTCTCCCCGCGCCCTCCGTCGCTTACCGGAGCTGTCGGTAGCGGCGGAGGCGATCGGGACCTTTCAGTGCCTGGGTATGGAGACGAGTGAGGCTAAGATGTCCGCCACCCGTCTCCATACCATTGGACGGCTGAAGCGACGTCATTACGTCAGCTCCGCCCACTTTTCTTAAAGGCATTTTTTTATGTCATTTTTTCAAACGACTTTTTTTTTTTTTTTTTTTTTTTTTTGCATCTTAGTCCAAATATGAGATCTGAGGACTTTTTGAACCCAGATCTCATATTTAAGAGGACCTGTCATGCTTTTTTCTATTACAAGGGATGTTTACATTCCTTGTAATAGGAATAAAAGTGACACCATTTTTTTTTTAAACAGTGTAAAAATAAAAAAAAATTGTAAAATAAATAATAAAAATTAAAAAAATTTTTTTAAACCCCCCCCCCCCCTCCCGACGAGCTCGCGTGCAGAAGCGAACGCATACGCGAGTAGCGCCCGCATATGAAAACGGTGGTCAAACCACACATGTGAGGTATTGCCGCGACCGGTAGAGCGAGAGCAATAATTCTAGCCCTAGACCTCTGTAGCAGAAAACATGCAACCTGTAGAATTTTTTAAACGTCGCCTATGGAGATTTTTAAGGGTAAAAGTTTGACGCTATTCCACGAGCGGGCGCAATTTTGAAGCGTGACATGTTGGGTATGAATTTACTTGGCATAACATTATATTTCACAATATAAAAAAAAATTGGGCTAACTTTATTGTTGTCTTATTTTTTTATTCAAAAAAGTGAATTTTTTCCAAAAAAAGTGCACTTATAAGACCGCTGCGCAAATACGGTGCAAAAAAAAGTATTTCAATGACCGCCATTTTATTCTCTAGGGTGTTAGAAAAAAAGCAATATATAATGTTTGGGGGTTCTAAGTAATTTTCTAGCAAGAAAAACTGTTTTAAACATGTAAACACCTAAAATCCAAAACAAGGCTAGTCCTTAAGTGGTTAAGACGTATGGGCAATGTCATGGAGACGAGTGGGTGCCATCTTCCCCTTATTCGTCTCCAGGCACAGCAAGGGAACAGACGCGATTCCCTCAGCTCTGGTAAGCGGCGGAGGGCACCGGATCATGGCGGAGACCACTTTTATCTTGTAGCTGACCACCGCACGAAAACGGGGATACCGGGGTTATGGCAGCTAGCTGCTGCCATAACATCTGCCAGCAAAGTTAGGACGTATGTTGGCTTACGGCGGTTGGCAAGTGGTTAAGCCTTTTCTTTAACGTTTGTGAGTATGACCTTTGTTTTTATTGTTTAAATAAATTTTATCTTTGGTAATGCACAAGGTCAGTGCGCCCTGCCTGTTTTTCTATATGTTTCAGCTTTAAGGACACCCATTGTTCTGAGGAGGGCAGCAAGACCTTTGACTTTCCACAGTTTATCCAAAGGGTTGGCTACACCACTTACACATGGACTAAGCTCCTGAGCGTAGGAGATTGTTTTGTGTTTAGCTCCCCTCAGCAGTCGGGCACAAACACAAACGAATGTCGTTTTAGATGATGTTGTTCCTTTCATTTATATCTGTGCTTGTCAAAATGTAATATACAATACACCAAATGATATATATGAACAGATGGAAAAGAAAATCTCTGGTGACCACTGGTAATTAGCAGAGAGAAAAACCTATATTGATTGCAATTTATAGTCTACTCTGACAATTTGTGGTTTACTGTCACACTATATTTGCATGTTTAACTGCCATATGCTACTGGCCATGGCTGACCCTGAAGCTGAGGTTTACTGATGGGTCTTTGGGTACACTGATGTGCAGATAAGAAGCTGCCATTGTTCATCCTCCAGGCAAAATGTATGTTATGTATGGAAATTCAAGCCAAGTAGGCAATTTATGCGTGTTATAATGAATAATGATACAATCCATCTAAGGCATGGCATGCATTTAGCATTTTGTTGGTCACTGATTAGGGTCAACAAGACACAACAAGGGAAATTTCTGAAAACTGGAGCATGCAAAATCTGGTGCAGCTTTCCATAGGAAACAATCCAGGTATTATTGTCAAAGCTTAATTAAACAAGCTGAAGTTAGAAGCTGATTGGCTATAATGCACATCTGGACCATATTCTGAGTGCTCCAGTTTTAGTAAATCACCCCCCATTTGTATATGCTAATTGTTGTTTTTCTGTCCTTTATCTGGCCTACTCTGGACATTCTGCAAGAAGATTTTGGGGATTGGGAGCAATGAGCACTGAGGCTTTTGTGAAGAGTCTGGAGATTTTCTGCAGTTTAGGCATTGTCAAGTCATCTACTTTCTTTTAAAGCATATAAATGAATCAAGAATGTATCTCCAATGCCACATGTTTTTATTTTTTTTAGGTAAGTTTGCCTTTCTTAAAGCCCAGCTCCTAGAAACCTAAAAACCCTCAATTGTCAAGGGCAGGGGTCTGCAAACTACAGCCCATTGGGCCATATCCATCCCAATACAGGATTTTATCCAGCCCACAGCAACTCTGTTGGGATGGGTTTTCTCATGTGAATGGGGGGAATACTGATGTGAAAGGGGAGCCATCTGACATTAAAGTAGAACTATGGGCAAACGTTTTTTTTTCATTTTGGATAGAGCAAGGGAGGGTTATAACTAGGGTTGCCACCTCATCCCTTTAAACCCGAACACATATTAATTACCCAGGTTCAGAGGCTATTTTATTGCAGATAAGGCACTACAGTGCCTTGAAAAAGTAATCATATCCCTTGAAATTTTCCACATTTTGTCATGTTACAACCAAAAATGTAAATGTATTTTATTGGGATTTTATGTAATAGACCAACACAAAGTGGCACATAATTGTGAAGTGAAGGGAAAATGATAATTGGTTTTCAAATTTTTTTAACAAATAAATATGTGAAAAGTGTGGCGTGCATTTGTATTCAGCCCCCTGAGTCAATAATTTGTAAACCACCTTTCGATGCAATTACAGCTGAAAGTCTTTTTGGGTATGTCTCTACCAGCTTTGCACATCTAGAGAGTGAAATTTTCTTCTTTGCAAAATAACTCAAGCTCTGTCAGATTGGATGGAGAGCGTCTGTGAACGGCAATTTTCAAGTCTTGCCACAGATTCTCAATTGGATGTAAGTCTGGACTTTGACTGGGCCATTCTAACACATGACTATGCTTTGATCTAAACCATTCCATTGTAGCTCTGGCTGTATGTTTAGGGTCGTTGTCCTGCTGGAAAGGGAACCTCTGCCCCAGTCTCAAGTCTTTTGCAGACTCTAACAGGTTTTTTCTAAGATTGCCCTGTATTTGGCTCCATCCATCTTCCCATCAACTCTGACCAGCTTCCCCTTTCCCTGCTGAAGAAAAGCATCCCTACACCATAATGCTGCCACCACCATGTTTTACTGTGGAGATGGTGTGTTCAGGGTGATGTCTGGTGTTAGTTTTCCGCCACACATAGCGTTTTGCTTTTAGGTCAAAAAGTTCAATTTTGGTCTCATCTGTCCAGAGCACCTTCTTCCACATGTTTGCTGTGTCCCCACATGGCTTCTCGCAAAATGCAAACGGGACTTCTAATGGCTTTCTTTCAACAATGGCTTTCTTCTTGCCACTCTTCCATAAAGATTATTAAATTCTAAGAACAATTCGTTAAAAGTTCAATAAAAAAGTCCAAAAACAGAAAAAAGGAGAGGACTAAGGGTCCCAGCAAACACCAAGAGACTTCCACGTGGCAGACACAGATCAGGAAACAATGGGATATTTCACATCCAGGTGCTGTGATGGCAGCTGTCCAGTGGGATATACCCATTCCTATCAGTGGGCTTAAAGAAATTCCATGTTTTGAAATGATCACCCTGTTTAAAGATTTCCAGGTCCAAGAACACCAAATGTTTGGTATCTATACTCCAAGAAACAGAGATATTTTTATTGTTGTTATTCAGCCTAAGCAAAAATGCTTCAAGACTCTGTAAGTCCCCTTCCTTCCAGGACAATCATGAAAGATGGACTCCTCCTCCTATTTTTATGTGAGCCATTGAGATTGGAATAATTAAGGGCCCATCTGACAGAGGCTATAGCCTCCCTATGGCCAATAATCGTATATAAGGAGCTGACATCAGGCGTCACGAATATGCTACTAGTAGTAAAAGGAAGGTTTCAATAATTTGTATAATGTGCTTAGTATCTCTAAGAAAAGCAGGGGTATCACATACTAGAGGCTTCAAAAAGCAGTCTATGTATTGTCCAAGGCAAGAGGACACAGATTCAATGCCATTCACAGTAGGTCTCCCAGGGGGATAGTGGGCATCTGTTAGAAACCACGAATCAGACCAAGAATCCCACTTGTTTAATAATAGTCAAAACATAGCCAGACTTCAGGAACCGTAAGGGATAGTCGGACAAGCCAAAATGTCAGGGAGCCAGAGATCAGCGTAGTAGAACAGCAAGCAGGATCTGGAGACAGAAGGAACGTCAGCCAAGAAAGTCTTTAACAGGAACATTGGAGAGCATTTCTCTAGAGATGTCACCAAGGCGAAGGCAGAGAAGCTCTGGACTGGACGGCTTAAGTAACCAGCACTGATGAGCAGGATATCAACAGGTGAGTCACTGTGGAGAGATAGCAGCTGGCAATTAGCCGACAGCTGAGCAGCCAGCTCAGAGAAGGATGGGCTGAGCCCAGCCCTGACAGTACCCCCTCCTCAACGACCCCTCCCCCTCGGAGGACCACCAGGCTTGAGGGGAAAACATCTATGGAAATCACAGAGGAGGACAGGAGCATGTACGTCCGAGGATGAGACCCAGGAGCGTTCCTCCGGACCGTACCCTTTCCAATGCACCAGGTACTGTATGCACCCACGGAGCCTACGGAAGTCAACAATGGACTGTACTTCAAACTCCTCATGGTTCTCAACCTGTACAGGGTGAGGACGTGCACTGAGGTGGTAAAGCAGTTGCAGACCAAAGGTTTATTAAGTAGACTTGAATTACATTTGAGATACGCATATTAGAAGGAAGGTCTAACGCGTAAGCCACTGGGTTAATCCTGCGGAGAATACGGAAAGGCCCAATAAACCGAGGAGCGAACTTCAGAGAGGGAACACGAAGCTGGAGGTTGCAAGATGACAGCCAGACCTTGTCCCCAGCCTGGTAGAAAGGCGCAGGCAGGCATCTGCGGTCAGCAAAGAGTCTGGTCCTATCATTAGCATGTCGCAAAGCCTCCTGGACTCATTGCCCAAGTGGAACGAAGACCACTGAGATGCTCCTCTAATGCAGGAATACTCAGCGGGACAAATGAGTCAGGCAACATGAAAGGTTGGAAACCATAGTTCGCCATAAACGGGGACAATCGGGAAGCAGAATTCAAGGCACTATTGTGAGCAAACTCCGCTCACGGTGAGAGGTATGACCAGTTGTTATGATGGTCAGAAATATAGCAACGTAGGAACTGTTCCAAGGACTGATTGGCCCGTTCTGCGGCCCCATTAGACTGCGGGTGATATGCAGAAGAGAAAGCAAGCTGAATTCCCAACTGTGCACAAAAGGCTCGCCAGAACCGGGACACAAACTGACTGCCCCTGTCCGAGACGATCACCTTGGGTAGCCCATGTAAGCGAAAGATCTCCTGAGCACGGCACGGCAATACGGAGACTCTCCAGAACAAAGCAGCGGTCACAAGGTTTCTCAGGAGGAGCATGGACCTGAGCGGAAAGAATTTTGTAATTTTGGCACCCAAAGGAGAAGTGAGACTGGTGCGAACCGTTGCCAGAATATGATCAGGAGGAATCACAGGAACCGGAACAGACTCCATCTTGGAAGTGGAGGAAAATTGTTGTGACAAAGCATCAGCCCTTACATTCTTAGTACTGGGTAAGAATGAGACAATGTAATTGAAACTTGACAAGCCCAGAGCCGGTCCTTCTGGGAGAGAGGCGTTTAGCCTCAGACATGTGAGATTATTATGGTCAGTAAGAATGAGAACCGGCACAGTAGTACCTTCGAGGAGATATCTCCATTCTTTCAGGGCTAAAATGATCGCTAACAGCTCTCTGTCCCCAATCTCTTAATTGCACTCGGCAGGTGACAATTTCTTGGAAAAGTAGCCACAAGGATGCATAGCGCTCTCAGAGGTAGGACGTTGAGACAGAAGGGCGCCAACTCCAGTCTCAGAAGCATCAACCTCAAGGATAAAAGGTAATATAGGATCAGGATGTGCCAACACAGGAGCAGAAACAAAGGCAGCCTTGAAACTCTCAGGCGCCTTAATGGACTCCGGAGACCAACTCTGTGGGTTACTGTCCTTTCTGGTCATATCAGTCAGGGTCTTGACCAGCGACGAGAAGTTACAAATAAACTTCTGATAATAGTTGGCAAAGCCAAGAAAACGCTGCAGGGGATATAAACCCACGGGTCAGGGCCACTATAGGACTGCTGAAAGTTTCTCTGGGTCCATTGAGAAACCAGCAGTGGAAATGACATAACCCAGGAATTCAATCTGTTCACGATGGAATTTGCACTTCTACAATTTAAAATAGAGATTTTTCTCTCTTAGTTTTTGAAGCACACAACAGACCTCTGTGTGGTGGCTCTCCAGGGACTTGAAAAATATGAGGATATCGTTGAGATAAACCACCACACATAACAGCAACAAATCTCGGAGGACATCGTTAATAAATTCCTGGAAAACTGCTGAAGCGTTACATAGGCCAAATGGCATTACGAGGTGCTCAGAATGGCCTGTTCTGGTATTAAACGCAGTTTTCCACTCGTCGCTCTCCTTAATCCTCACGAGATTGTATGTCCCTCTCAAAAAGCAAGCTTTGTGAAAACCGTTGCTCCCTTGAGGTGGTCAAATAACTCTGTAATCAACAGATTCAGATAAGCATAATAAGGTCTCAGTTCACCACTCTTATTCTTTACAAAGAAGAAACCAGCATCAGCAGGAGACGAGGATTTGTGGATGAAACCTTGAGAAAGTGCGTCTGCAACATACTCCTCCATGGCCTTATCCTCCAAGACTGACAAGGGGTAAACCCGGCCACAAGGGGGCATGGCACCAGGTTGAGGGTCAATTGCGCAATAATAGGACCGGTGTGGAGGCAAACTACCGGCTTGACCTTTGTCAAAGACATCACTAAAATATCGGTACTCCTCCAGCAGGGAGGAGAGTGAAGAGGTGCGCAGGACCTTGGCTACCTTCTGGAAGCATGATTTACTGCATTGTGGCGACCAGGAGAGAACCTCAGCATGGAGCCAATCCAAAGAGGGGTTGTGCCTCTGTAACCGAGGATAACTAATAACCAGCAGAAACTTAGGTGAGGAAATAACTTGGAATTGGATTATCTGATAGTGAAGAGCCCCTATGGCCATGGACAATGGAACAGTCTCATGAGTCACATGGGCAGGCTGTAGAGGTCTCCCGTCAAGAGCTGCAGTGGAATTGAGTGCTTCAATACAAAAGCAGCATCAATGAACAGGCCTGCAGCCCCAGAGTCGATTAGAGCCTGTATCTCGACGGACTACTAAGCCCAAGAAAGGGTAACCAGAACCAGGGCATTATCCTTCTGGATAACTGGGGTCGAAACAACGCCACCTAAGGTCTCTCCGTGACAGGACCTTAAGTTTTGGGCACTCCCTGTCCAGGTAGGACAAGACTTCAAAAAGTGACCTGCCTGGCCACAATAAAGGCACAATCTTTCCCTCCTCCTAAGGGCTCTCTCATCCACAGAGAGACATGTGAAGCCCAAGTGCATGGGTTCACCTTCACTGACAGACTTGGACCAGGAGGCATGGGAGGTGAGGGAGGCAAGTGTGGGATTGCAAAGCTCGGAGCCAAAGGTACAGGAGGCTTCCGCAACCACTCCTTAAAGGAAGGTCTCTCTCGGAGTCTGGAGTCAATAAGCATGGCAAACGAGATCAACCTCTCCAGCTCAGTGGTTATGTCTCAGGCTGCTAGCTCATCTTTGAAGTTATCCGAGAGACAGTGAGAAAAAGCAGCCACGAGGGCCTCATTGTTCCACACAACCTCTGCTGCCAGGGTATGGAAGTCAATGGCGTAATCGGCAACAGTTCTGATACCCTGCTCGATGGACATGAGGCTTTTGGCAGCAGAAATGGAGCATGCAGGAACTTCAAATAACCTTTTAAAGGAAGCCACAAACTCTGGGTAACTCAAGACAATGGGTTTTTGTGTCTCCCATTGAGGGTTTGCCCAGGCCAAGGCTCTCTTAGAAAGCAAAGATAACACGAAACCTACTTTGCTTCTGTCCATGGGAAACACCTGGGGCAGCATCCCAAAGTATATCTCAACCTGGTTGAGAAACCCTCTGCATTGAACTGGGGCAACAACAGGGTCGGCCTGCAACACAGGTTCTACCAGAGCGGCCACAGTGGGACATTCCAGGTGAGTCGTGCAACTCAGGAGCGTTTGTAACGCCATGGAAAACTGATCCATGTAATGATCCTGGTCATCCAATCTGGAAAAAATATTACCAACAAGTGGATTAACTGCATCTTCTGAATTCATGGCCTTCGCCTACTGTCAGAAACCATGAATCAGACATACAGTTAAATCACACTTGTTTAATAATAATAAAAAAAAGGTAGACAGAGTAAACATAGTCAAAACATAGCCAGAGTTTACGGATAGTCAGACAAGCCAAAACGTCAGGGAGCCAGAGATCGGCATAATAGAACAGCAAGCAGGATCTGGAGCCAGAAGAAATGTCAGCCAAGCAAGTCTTTAACAGGAACACAGGAGAGCGTCTCTAGAGATGTGACCAAGGCGAAGGCAGAGAAGATCTGGACTGGACAGCTTAAGTAACCAGGACTGACTAGCAGTCAGTCTCTTTCTCAAAAACAAAACCCAACTTTTTAAATAAAGAAGGCAAATCATTAAAAGTGTTAGAAGAAACCATTTCTGAGAAAACTTCATCCAGTTTAACCTCATGGTTCTCTAAGTATTGGAACAATTCCATAATGCTGCTGAAGGTATTTTGAAAAATTGGCAAATGAAAAATATGTAAATCTATTAGCGCAAAAATTGAATAATAAACAACTAATGCAGCTAGCACAAAAAGATCATCACATAATCCTAATAACAAATTGCAAAAACAAGGTGCAGCGCATAAAATGATTGAATTTTAAGTTTAATAAAAGATTGATCAGGAAACAATGGTGACAGACCCTCCACCTCCAGAGCATTCGCTTCGCTCACCTCTATTAATAGACCACTGAGTTAACAGATGGTCAAATGCAGGTGGTATGTGAGATACAGGTCGGCAGCGGGTGATGTCAGTGCGTGGTTCCTCCCCCATATGTGTTATGTTCAGAGAACTTCACCAGTCTTCACCAGTACGTCACCTGTCCCCTTATATGTATGTCTGTCGTCGTATATTGGTAGAACCTCCAGGCCCCTTAGTGTGCGCATTGGGGAGCACGTGAACAACATTAAAAAGGGGCTCAGATCCCATAGTGTTTCTAAGCTCTGTAGAGTGTGTCACGATAAGGATCCCAGAGACCTTAAGTTTTGGGGCATTGAGAAGGTTGACAGACATTGGCGGGGGTAATTACATTTGTCGCCTTAGCCAGAGAGAATCTTTCTGGATTTTTGAGGCCAAGGTATTATCTCCTGATGGATTGAATATAGATTTTGATTTAAATTGTTTTATTTCTGATAGGTAATTTTGTAATTATTTTTATTATTATTTTTGATATTCTATTGTTCTTATGTGGTATTTTTTATATGTTATATTATATGATATGAAAGGTGTAACTGAGGTGTGGAGATTCGGGAAATCAGCGGATGTGCGGAGCTTTTAAGATTTTTTTTGTTTATTATTTTCGTCCATTGAGCATTTTTCAACATTTAGCCACTAGGGGTCAGCCCATAAACTTATTGGCTATATTGTGCATTTAGATGTCCAAGCAATGAGAGATTGCTTTGTTCTGCCTGTAGGTGTGCTGTATGATAAAGGCTCACCTGTTAATGTCATGGGAGTGGTCTAATCGCGGTCCCCGGGAGTGTTGTGGTTTCCACAATGACAGACATACATAAAAGGGGACAAGTGACGTACGTTAGGCTCCGCCCCACTGACAAAGTTCTATGAACATAACGCGTACGGGGGAGGAGCCATGCGCTGGCGTCACCCGCTGCTGACCTGCATCTCACACACCGCTGGATTGTATCCTGTAATGCGTTCCTTATGAGGATGTTTGTGAGTAACCCTTTTATGCAATAAAGGCGTTTTTATTAGCCAAACAGTAAGCACTAAGATCCTTTCTTGTTTCACCCTATTCATGTCCTGGGGAAATCGAGTGGAGTTCCTGGCTCTTTCTGGATGACATACCCCATTCTTGGGACCTGTGCATTTGACCATCTGTCAGCTCAGTGGTCTATTAATAGAGGTGAGCGAAGTGCTCTGGAGGTGGAGGGTCTGTCACTATTGTTTCCTCATCTGTGCCTGCAACGTGGAAGTCTCTTGGTGTTTGCTGGGACCCTTAGACCTCTCCTTTTTTCTGTTTTTGGACTTTTTATTGAACTTTTAATGAATTGTTCTTAGAATGTAATCATTTTTATGCGCTGCACCTTGTTTTTGCAATTTGTTATTAGGATTATTTGATGATCTTTTTGTGCTAGCTGCGTTAGTTGTTTATTATTCATTTTTTGCGCTGATAGATTTACCTATTTTTCACTCTTCCATAAAGGCCAGATTTGTGGCGTGCACGACTAATAGTTGTCCTGTGGACAGATTCTCCAATCTGAGCTGTGGATCTCTGCAGCTCCTCCAGAGTTACCATGGGCCTCTTTGCTGCTTCTCTGATTAATGCTCTCCTTGCCTGGCCTGTCAGTTTAGGTGGATGGCCATGTCTTGGTAGATTTGTAGCTGTGCCATACTCTTTCCATTTTCGGATGATAGATTGAACAGTGCTCCATGAGATGTTCAAAGCTTGGAATATTTTTTTCTAACCTTAACCTGCTTTAAACTTCTCCACAACTTTATCCCTGACCTGTCTGATGTGTTCCTTGGCCTTCACCTTCATGTTGCTGTTTGTTCACTAAGGTTCTCCAACAAGCCTCTGAGGGCTTCGCAGAACAGCTGTATTTATACTGCGATTAAATTACACACAGGTGGACTCTATTTACCAGTTAGGTGACTTCTGGAGGCAATTGGTTCCACTAGAATTTAGTTAGGGGTATCAGAGTAAAGGGGACTCAATACAAATGCATGCCACACTTTTCAGATATTTATTTGTAAAAAATGTTGGAAGCTATTTATCATTTTCCTTCCACTTCACATTTATGTGCCACTTTGTGTTGATCTATCAAATAAAATCCCAATAAAATACATTTATGTTTTTGGTTGTAATGTGACAAAATGTGGAAAATTTCATGGTGTATAAATACTCTTTCAAGTCACTCTAAGTGAGTTTAATTACCACTTTTATCAGCCACAGAACCTGTGTAATTAATATGTTCGGGTTTAAAGGGATGAGGTGGTAACCCTAGTCATAAGGGGGGCGGGGCCACCCGTTTACGTACCCGGGTCACCCCGCCCCCTCTGACGCCACGGGGAAGCCACTGGGAAGTCCCCGTGCATCAGAGGGGGCGGGGTCACCCGGGTACGTCACCATATTACCCCGCCCTCACTTATAAAAGAACTGTTATCCGCGCTGAAGCGTCATAAGGCAGGTGCCTCCCATGGAGGTGGATCTTTTTTATTTTATTTTTTGGTTCGTCGGTGGAGCCATAGAAGAAGATGAATGGATTTCGTGGGACATTTTTTATTTTTTATTTTTTAATAATGAACTTGTCAAAAGGTGTGTCTTGTTTCTTTTTTTTTTTAACATTTTGACACTTTTTTGTGAAATGGTATGGGTACAATGTACCCGTTACCATTTCAAACAGGGGGGGCCGGGATCTGGGGGTCCCCTTGTTAAAGAGGGCTTCCAGATTCCGATAAGCCCTCCGCCCGCAGACCCCCACAACTACTGGGCAAGGGTTGTGGGGATGAGGCCCTCGTCCCCATCAACATGAGGGGGGCCGGGCTGCTTTCTCATCCCCCCCTCTTTTCCTGCAGCCTGCCAAGTTGCATGCTCAGATAAGGGTCTGGTATGGATTTTTGAGGGGCCTCCACACCATTTTTTTTTTTTTAATTTTGGTGCGGGGTTCCCCTTAAAATCCATACCAGATCTGAAGGGTCTGGTATGGATATTGAGGGGGACCCCTACGCCATTTTTAAAAAAAAAATTTGGCGCAGACTTCTCCTTAATATTCAAACCAGACCTGAAGGGCCTGGTATGGAATTTGGGGGGACCCCCACGCAATTTTTTTTTTTTAATTTTGGTTCGGCGTTCCAATTAATATTCATACCAGACCCAAAGGGCCTGCTAATGGCCTGGGGGGGTCCCATGCCATTTTTTTCAATGACTTTTATCTGTATTGCCGGGGCCTGACAATTCATTATAGCCGCAAGTATTTTAAATGCCTTTTTTTCCCTTTAGAAATGTCATTTTGTGCAGGGACTGTTCTAAACACGGGAAAAATGTGCCACTTTACAGGCATACTATAGATACCCCCTAAGTACGAAATTTAAAGGAATATTTCACTTTTATTGTTTCACTTTAAGCATTATTAAAATCAATGCTCCCGAAAAAACGTCTGTTTTTAAAAATTTCTTTTGCATTGATACATGTCCCCTTGGGCAGGACCCGGGTCCCCAAACACTTTTTATGACAATACCATGCATATAAGCCTTTAAAATTAGCACTTTTGATTTCTCCCATAGACTTTTAAAGGGTGTTCAGCGGCTTTTGAATTTGCCGCGAACACCCCAAATCGTTCGCTATTCAGCGAACAGACGAACACTTACATTCGACTTGAACATCGGGCTCATCCCTAGTTATAACCCCTGTAAGATTTTTTTCCCCCCAACTGTATCACATTGTGGAGATTTCCCTTCACTTCCTGTCCCATAGCCAAACAGGAAGTGAGAGGAAATCAAATCCCTTCAAATTAAGGGAATTCCTTGGGGACCCCCAGATTACCAGAACTAGTGTCCCCAACGGAAGATTTCCCCTCTATTGCTTTTCTGGGGACAACCCAACATTTGGGATTTTCTTTTACTTTCACTTTCAATGATAGTAGACAGGACAAATAGAAAGGGTGAATCTCCCTAACAGGGGCACAGACATCAATAAACACTGAAAGGTGTTCCAATCCATCTCCACTCTATCCAAAACTAAAAAAAAGTTTTGCCTTAAGTTATACTTTAAGTTTTTTCTTGAAGCATATTTATTCATTTATTTACATTTAATTCATTCATTTATAAAACAGTTCCATTTTTCGATAATGTTTGTAAAATATAAAATGTGGTCCTCCAACTGGAAAGATTGGAGACCTCTGGTCTAGGAGATGGAAAAGCAGTTTGACTTACCTTATCCTCCCTAGCTGGTGGGGGACTGTTCCTTAGGGTCCTCTTGTTCAACGCAGGTGAGAGGACCTTAGACTCTTGGAGCATAGTGGAAAAGAGGCTGCTGTGACTGCCTGTAGGAACAGAGGATCAGATAAGTAAAGGTATTTTACTGACACCCCTGGACCTAAACAAGCAGTTAATCCTTGCAGGTAGGGCACAACCTCATTGCAAGGGAGGATTTTTAGGTTTCCTGGAGTTCAGCTACCCAGCTCCCCTACCAAGTTTTACTTACTCATCTCTCCTTTACTTACCTGCTGCTCCTTTCAGAAGTGATAAATGTCTCTGCAATCCCATGTGACGGAAGGTGACACATGCCTCTGTATGCTAGGTATAGTCTTAGCTGCAGAACAGAACAGAGCAGTATGGGGTGAAAAAGGTAAGTAAAGAGTGTTACTATGAAGATGAACATTAAAGTAAACCTGTTGCTTTGTCCTATATGGGGCATGAACACTAGAATTAACACTCCAAATTGGTATACATTTGTGAAAAAAGACAAATCAATCCCCTAGTGTCTCTTAGGGAACGCAGAGGAAGGTGGCATATAGGACAGTGGCATGTACAGTAGAAGCACATTATGGTGTCTTCTGTTGCCCATTATCTTTTTTTTTTTATTATTATTATTTTTATTGTACTTATATTTTAAAATACAGGTATATAAAATACAAAAGGAAAAAATCAATGTGCAAAACGGCCCCAATTGTGGTCATACACATAGATAAGTCGCTCATTAGCCTTATGCCAATTTTGAAGTATATGATTTGATCCTTGAAGAAGAGATGCTGAACTTGAAGTGGCATAAACTTCAAAATCTGCATTACAATAATGGGTTGTTAAAATATGCCACTAAGTAAAATTTAATTTAAGCAAAAATCAATTGTTGCTAAAATTGAATTTCAAAGTTAAAGTTTTTCCAAACACTACAACTCCATGCCACTATTAGGCCACCATGTCACCCAATGCTCCATTAGTACTGTTAGGTATATAATACACTTTAGTATTTGTTAAAAGAGCAAGGCATTTTTTATAGTAACAGAAAGGTCACAAGTTCATTTGCTCAGCCTGCTTTTATTTAGGGCTATGGGGTTGTCATTAAAGATTAATGGCTAAGGGAGGTGACTGAATAGTAAAGCTTGCCAAAGACAATGATCTATTGATAGCTAGGACTGGCCCAGTACACCTGCATCTCTGGGGTCACACACATGTAGGAGCTTTGCTAGCACTGTGCAAGGAAGACCTTATGGTCCTGCAGTGGAACACAGATCTATACTCATTTGCTAGTCATTTCTCAGTTAATGCCAGCATTTTTGATCAGAGTGAAACATGACAAAGAGGTGAATATAGTATTTTGACAACTGATCCAAAAATACATCCTCTAGGAAATCTATTTGCTGTATTTTAAATGCTTGGAGAAATATGTTAAATGCAGAAGAATGTTTGTATTCGGCATACCACATATGGGAAATAGTTTACTTTTCTTTGTTAAAGCCTCTATTTGACATATTTAATAAGCCAACATGCAACGTGTAAAGCGCAGTGACAGATAGCAATCAATTACAATTCAAATACAATTTAGAATACTTTTTTTTTAATGCTATACTAATGTAGGGTGAAACCTGAATTATTCGTGGTAAGACTTACTGAGTGATTGTGGAATGTACCAGCACCTTGTGGTACACACTATAACCCCATACAGTTAGTTGAGCCTACTTTTTCTTATGACAGGTTTCCTAAAATAAGTAAGTGGCCATCTTATCTGTTTGAAGTTCTATTGACTTCCACAACACAGAACCTTTTTTTAGATTATAAAATAATGCAGGCAGGGAGTCAGCGTGTGATTTTCCCAGACTGTAATATTAGAGCCCCAGTCCAACTTGGGTACATTTTAAGAAAATACAAGGAACCTAGCTACTTCTAAAAATAAATAGTTCCATCTCCTGTAATCACTTTCTTCCTGGTGACGTCCCCCCCCCCCCCCCCCCCAGAACCGTTACTCTTGCGAGTTGAAAAACACCCACCATCATTCATCTAATTTCCTATGAACCCAAGGCATCAAGGGTGCTCCCCTGCATTGGACTCACAGGAGAATGGTGCCACATCATTACATGGCAGCACTCTCTGTAGCATTTAGGATCTGCCTACTACTGAAGGAAGAAGAAGATAAAGAGGACCTGTGACTAGAGGTCGACCGATATGGGTTTTTCTCTGGCCGATGCCGATATTTAAAAATCTCGGTGGCCGATGGCTGATATATGATGCCGATTTTTTTTGGGCCGATATGTTAGGCCAATTTTTTTTTTTTCCTTCATCTCATAAAATCTAACAGTTAGACCCCTTTCACACTGGGGCGTTTTTCAGGCGCTTTTGGGCTAAAAATAGCGCCTGTAAAGTGCCTGCAAAACGGCTTCCCTGCAGTCTCCTTTTAAATGCCCGAGTGCTTTCACACTGAGGCGATGTGCTGGCAGGATGTTAAAAAAAAGTCCTGCAAGCAGCATCTTTGGAGCGGTGTATACCGCTGCTCCACCACTCCTGCCCATTGAAATGAATGCGCACCGCTGCCGAAGCGCCTGCAAAGTGATTCGGCAGCGGCGCATTTAACCCCTTCCTCGGCCGCTAGCTGGGTTATAAGCACCCCACTAGCAGCCGAATGGCGCTGCTAAAATGACGATAAAGTGCAGCTAAAACTAGCAGTGTTTTACCGTCAACGCATGCCCGCTCCAGTGTGGGAGCAACCTTAAGTAATAAGTGATACAGAAATTTTTTTACATTTAAACATTTATTAAACAAAACAAACCTCCAATCAGTTCACTTGTATGTATAATTTAGATTTTTAAAAAAACAAACTATATCTTAAATATTAAATATACAAAAACAGGTAATCAAAACTTTTGGACGAAAAAAAATGGGATAACTTTACTGCTTAGTTTTTTTTTTTAATTCATTAGTGTATTTTTTCAAAAAAAATTGCGTTTGAAAGACCGCTGTGCAAATACCGTGTGACATAAAATATTGCAACAACCGCTATTTTATTCCCTAGGGTCTCTGCTAAAAAAATATATATAATGTTTGGGGGTTCTAAGTGAATTTCTAGCAGAAAATACAGGATTTTTACTTGTAAGCAACAAGTGTCAGAAAAGATTTAGTCTTTAAATGGTTAAACTGAGAGCTTCTACACACAGAGTTCAGTCCATTGATAAGTGTAAACATTGTATCTTTTTAGCTTCTTTTATCAGACTTGGCAGGCTGCCCAGAGAGGAGAGAAGTCACTCCACAGAAGACTTCAGGCAACTTGCATTGACTTCTATTACAGAAGTCATTTGCAAGTCTTGCTTAAGTTATTTTTTTATTTATTTTTTTAGCCTTTTTTATCAGCACAATCGGCCGATGCCGATTAATTAAAAAACGCCAAATATCGGCCGATATATTGGTCGACCTCTACCTGTGATGTCACATGACTGAAGACATCTAGAAAAAAGTGTTGTGCTTTAGAAGTCACCATCCATCAAATTGATCCTCAGTGTTTTTAAGTTGGGACCCAAGCATTGATATGTTATGACAATTTATTCAACATACGTAAAAGCTGATAAGCTTACCAACCATGCTCAAATAACCTGAAATGTAATTTTTAATTACAACTATTAATTATATTTTTAAAGAGAACCTGACCCATCTATTAAAATGCAGAGACTTTTTAAGGATGAGGTATAATCTCAATTTGGACCAGGGGGATCACATTATCACAAAGATCAAATTTGAAGACATTTGAGAGTCAACATGCATAGAGCTCGCACAGAGACAGTCCAGCCATCAAAGGTGCATTTAAGAGCTTCTTGCCACCTGGTATTTATCTGCAAAGCAAAATAAAAAATGGAAGTTCACCCCAGCAGGGGTTCTCAGAACCCAACTGCAATATAAATCTTGATCAGCAGTTTCTGATCTAACTAGTCAGCACCCATTCTCAGCCTGCTCCCAGCACAAACAGAAATTACTTTGGCCACCCGAATCTCATGGGAAGTTAGGGCCAATCATAGTGTTACATACAGGGGGCATATACCGCGCTAAAGGTGTGTAGTGATAAATGTACTCGTGTGATGAGAAAGCTGCGACACAAAAAACATGCGATACTCATGCAAAAAACACATATTTAAAGGAAAAAATGGCCGCGCTAATCAATATAGCAAGCTTGAAATTAAATAAATATTATGTACACAAATACATAATGCGTAAATTAGCTCTGCATGGAAGTGTGAATAATATGTAGAAAGATATCCTCATCCATAACAATAAGGAAGGGCAATTAAGGAAAAATCAACATAAATTCTACATAGTCCACATAAATTCATATATTGCAAAAATTTCATGTGTGTGAACCAATATAAATCCACAAAAGTTTAGGTGCGAAAAATAAAACAATTAAGTATAGAATTCGGGAATATATACTTCCTAAAGAAATATTAAAGTGCAAGAAATTAACAATAAAGTGTATAGTTCCAGTGTAGTAAGCGCTAAGTCCAATCTGTGTACTAGGGCCTCCCCTAGTACACAGATCACCACAACGATTATATGATCTATGTGATCGCTCAGTTCTGTGTGCCCTAGTAATCACCTGGATGCAGTACCGCCTAGCATTGCCCGACCCATACTCGAAGAAGTCGCTGCACCTGACCTCTCCCTCACCCATCGCCTGTGACACACCGAAACACATTCCCTTGACCGACTGGGGCTGTCTGCTACACACAATATTTGCAGAGACCACAATTTACCTGCACTACAGCACTGTTGACCCAGCACTCTTGGGTGAAAGCCTTTCCCAGGTCAGTGACCTTATATTTATCCTGCAGTTAAAGTACAGTCAGAATGTATTTCTTTATTACTGGATAAGGTAGATAGTAGTTAAGACTAATTCCTATTTGTGCCCCATTGTGGAGATTTAATTACATTTTCTATCCCAGAGACACACTAGGAAGTCATAGGAATTTTTTCTAGCAAAGGAGGTGAGGGGCCATCCTCTCATAGACAGCTGTTACCAAAACAGTTTTACCCATTCAAATTTTTCCCATTACCTTCTGTTACTATGATAACTCAAATAATGAACTTCCTTTCAGTGTCTGTACCCGAGACAAACACCACTAATAGAGGTTAACCTTTCAAGCGATGTTACTGACAGAAGAAAAGGTTGGAGGTTTTAACTTTACCAAATTCACTCTGAGCTCTGCCCATCGGCCAATTTGAGTCCCAACAAAAAGCGAACGTAAAGACTGAGGTCATGTATTTATAGTAGCTGAGTTTCAATACACATCTAATGATTTTTATATAATGAATTGACTTTTTTGTCAGTTTATTGGTAAAAAAAAGATTTACATCATATTAGTCAACATATGATCACTTTATGACTTGGATCATGATTTGTTTTGTAATTTTACCAAATCTTTATTTCTTGTTTAGACGTTTAAAAAAAGTATTTCTATTTTCAACAGCCTTAAAGATAATCAGTTCTGGAGAGAAGAGCATTAACAAATATGCCAATGCAATTGCAGGGCTTAAAAACTTTTTTTAATAAATGTGTTCAACTATAGTAATACTTGTACATGTACATGTACAAGGTTGGCCTTCCTAACACAAATTTTGCACATAGTATGTGGTGAAATAAAACCTTTTTTTATCTAAGATTGCTAGATACACGGCCCGACTGGTGGCGGAGCTGGCTATTAATGCCCTAGAGCAGTGGTTCTCAACCTTACTAGCGCCGTGACCCCTTGATAAAATTTCTCAAGTTGTGGGGACCCCTAACGGTAAAATTATTTTCGTAGCATGGGTTGTCAGCACCCAAGGCAGGGCAAGTAATTTGCGTCCCTAACCCACAGATATTTAGCGCTCCCTGTGTCCCTTCCACTTAGGATGTACCACTCTTTTTTTTCTCCATTCTTTCCCTTTTTATCTCTCTCTATCCTAATTTCTTGTTTTTTTTCCCCATCCCTCTCTCGCCGTCTTTTTTGTTCTTTCTCTTATTCTTTCTCTCTATCTCTTTCTCTTTGTTCCTCCCCCTATTTTCCTCTCCCTTCCATGTATTCTTTATTTTTATTTCCTTCTCTTACTCCTTGGTGGGGGGGTGGGGGGAATGGGATGAGTGGCAGTGCTGGCGGGGAGTTGGGATGAGTGGCAGTGCTGGCGGGGAGTTGGGATGAATGCCAGTGCTGGTGGGGGGTGGGATCAGTGGCAGTGCTGGGGGGGAGTTCTGATCAGCCAACTTAGGTGCTCTTGATCAAAGTCATCTGCTGATCTGAGAACTGTAGTGGGGACTTTTAATGGCAACAATAATCACAGGTAGTGTTACTCACTGTGTCTACGATTTCGTGGAGTCTCGCAGCAGTGACACCTATGCCGAAATCAGGAGATAGGGTCTCCTTCAGCCCCTCCCACTTCACATTCCTCACCAGTCAGCTGACCTCTAGTCACTTCCCCCCAGCCATGCTCTGAACTGAATGGGTGGCTGTGAAGAGGCTCAGTGGGCAGCCACAGGCTACAGGCACAGCCATTCTGGGTGGCGGCAAAAAGGCTGGGAGAGCAGTGCAGGCTTCAGGAACAGCCCAGGATTCGATGACCCCTGGCAAATCGTCATACGACCCCCGAGGGTGTCCCGACCCCCAGATTGAGAACCACTGCCCTAGAGGATGATGCCCGCCACACATTGATGGCACTGCCAGAACTCAAGCGAGCTACCATAGAACAGAGGTGGTCGGCCCACCTGACCCAGTTCAAGCTTAACATCTACTATCAGCCAGGAAAGCTCAATAGGCACACCGATGCCTTGTACCGGTTCCCAGGTGAGCACCCAGGGGAGGATGTGGACTCTAATTGGGAGGATATAAAAGTTGCTCCCATGTTACCAATGCCAGCCATCTTACACACCATCGAGGAACCAGACAGGGACCCACCAACTGAGACTGACAAACTTTATAGTTGGGAGGAGTGGGCGCTGATCCAGCAGAAAGATCCAGACCTGATACAGGCACAACGCTATCTCCCTTGGAGATAAAGGCCCACCTTCCGAGAAGGACAGAAGTTGTGCCCTGTAGCTCGGGCTATCCTGAGACTGTGGGACCAACTGGAATCGCAGGACAAAATGCTCTACCGGCAGGCACGTATCCCCTCCGAGCAGCTGGATATTCTCCAAAACATGGTCCCCCAGTCGCATAGCCTATGGATCTGCCAAATACTTCACAGAACTGGCAGCTATTTCGGGGTGGATTTGACTGAAGAGCTGGTTCGGAGGTACTTCTTCTGCCCTTATTTGTCTAACTGGGTGCACATGACTTGTCAAGAGTGCGAAAGTTGTGCCATACACAAGGTTCCCTTTGAAAAGACGACACTCATGGCACTTACCACCTCTGAGCCTTTCAAATTATTTCAAATTATTAACCATGGACTTCCTGACAATCTCCAGTGTGCCATCTGGCTATTAATATACATTGGTCTTCAATTACCACTTTACCAAATTTGCGGTGGTGGTACCTACCAAGGACAAACGGCTATCATCACTGCCAAACTTTTCTAGGAAAAACTGTATGGCTGCCCAAAGCGGATCCTGTTGGATCAAGGTCTGAACTTTGAGTCCGCAATCACGACCAAACGCTGTCTCCTGAGTAGCATCCATAAGTCTCACACCACCCCTTACCACCCTCAATGGCATCTGTGAAAAACTCAGTTGCATCCTTCTGGGAATGCTGTAAAACTTATAGCTAAGTTACCACAATCGGCGCCAGTCCCTCCCCTCTACCTAGCCAAGTACATTCCATACTGCACATAAGTGCAACGCTACAGCCGGGGACCGTATAGGTGCGTGAGGTGGCCGCGGGAGTCGGGAGAACTTTTTTTTGTGCGGAGGGGGCGGATTTTTTGCTGTTCCCCCCGCAAAGTGCCGCCCTAGGCCTGGGCCTTGTTGGCCTAGGCCAAGATACAGCACTGAGTACAGCATTATAGGCTGTGAGGGAAGCGTTACAATTACTCCTCACTGTCTGTCAAATGCCCTCTGAAAAGTGATCCAGTGTGGACCGCTCGTAAGAGGGCACCACACATCATAGCAAGTCTGTAAGAGCCCTTATGTTGCTAGGTAGTTGTTAATCTGAGTTTTCTGTAATCCACGTTTTCCCCTTAAAGCCTCGGACATTAGTGCAGCAATCTCCCCTGCTGTTCTTTTGTGTTCTGACAGGGGGTTTGCCCCGGGATGGTCCCCCCCCTGCCAGAACACTGTGGTCAGTGCGCTCAGCGATGATCAGGAGCCGGTCGGCTGCTGGTTTTCCAGCATGCTCATCCGACAGAAGCTGTCCAAATAGCCGGCTTCTGTCGGACCGGCTGTCTTACACACAGCTGAACGTTGGCCGTTTTTTATTGAACTGGCCGATGTTGCTCGACATTCAGCACGTGTGCATGGGGCTTAAGTGTGTGAATGTCTACTTCCAGCTGCTTTTGTGGCACAATTCCTCTCTCTCTCTTTGCTGTAGGTCCTATTCACACAGAAGGTTTAGCGTGTATAGTGGTATTGTGTAGAAAAAATAATAATGCGTATACAATTGCAACATAGATCATAGTGTGATTGAATGTTATTAAACATTACCTTTCTTTTTTAATCTGCAGCCAATGTAATTTTCAGAAAATGCAATGCAATATGGCTACCTGGAGGTGTTCTGTTCACAGAATGTGTAATGACCACTCCCCAGAAACATAATTTCCTGCTTGTGTGTTTGGCTCACCAATTTTCCCAGAAGTCTGCCCTAAGATACAAGTCATATATCAGGCATCCCCTGCAAAGGAAATGTCATTTTTGGTGAGAAACTCTCAATAGGAACACGTCTAAAGGGATGCAGGCCCAGCAGCTTTCCTCATTAGTGCCCTGCAGCTGCCACAACTGACTGATAATTATGAAACCACTCCCATTAAACCACTCAGCACAGAGGAACACACAGTAATTTCTTCAGAATAACAAAAGGTAGGAACCTGCAACAAAGTTTGTTATAATCCGTGCAATGTACATAGATTATCTAGAGGGGAATGTTTTTTTTTCTCAACAAAAGTGGAGTTTTAAACAAAGCTCTTTATGGTAGTCTTGACTGTCACTTTAAAAAAAAAATTGTTCTTATCTTCTAATGGCTCATGCACATGGCTGTATCTGACTGTATAGCGTAAATTACAGCTTATTTCCCTGCCAAGGAGCCCACGAGTGCTTTGTGCTGTATGCATGAGCCCCACCTCTGTTTTCAATCCCAAGATTTCAATTTACACATGTATGCACATGAATTACAATAAATTACTGGCTTCGGACGCAGATTTTTCTATTTTTTTATTTGATTATATGAAATGCAGTGCGAGTTTACAGATCTTTACACAGCTGTGTGCATGGGCCCATAGCAAACAATACACCCGGGTTCCGATCCGAAAAACAAAAAATTGCTGTAATGATAACAATAATCTATTATTTGCGTCTGTGTGCATAAACACAAACATTTTAACAAAGGCGCTTTAAGCTGGGTTCACACTGTAGCGAATTGAATGCGGCTTTCCCCTCTCTATGGAGCCGGTTCACATATATCCGCAGCGACTCCGGTGCGATTTGCACAATCTTTTGGTCTGTTTCAGGTCCAAATTCAGCCAAAAATTGGGGCTGAAATCGAACCTGAAATGGTGAACGAGGACGCACCGGACTCCTGCTGTGAGCCACTGCGTGCTCATATGTGAACCCCGCCTAAAGCTTCCTGAAAATGGAATGCCTTGCAAAAGCTTGCTGTGCACAGTTCTCTAATACTAGCTGAAGCCTGTGTGAATAAAGCCAAACATTTTCATAGCAGCTTTGAATTTGATTATTGGCTATGATAAAGTATTTAGTACTTGCAAACTATCACATCATTCAGTGCAGTGGGAGTGTTTGGGAATTTCTACTGTGGATTGCAAGCAGGGGTTCCCAAATCACCAGCTTTACAAACAAAAGGCAGTGGAATAGACTGGTTCTCTACAAATATTCTTGGTTGAGAAACTACAAAAACTAAAAACCAGAGATTTGCTCTGGTTTTTAGTTTTTGTAGTTTTTCAAGGGCTGTTTTCCCTGTACACATCTACAGGCTTTATTTTCAGCAATGACTATAATGTACTTTTAAAGAACTTAAATCATTAGAATCTGACATCATGTCACACATGTGCACATTTTTCTGGAGAATGATTTTGTAAATAATAACATTTTCTGTGTCATTATGAAGCATATTTCAAAATGACCTTTCTAACAAGAATTCATAGCATAATATTCTGGCAGTGATCAAATCTTTAACAATAAGATGTTTATCAAGCACACAAACCCCTGTTCCTCCTATTCTACAGGGAGATTGAGTTTGTGATACAAAATAAATGTTTTATTTGGTACACTGTCATTAGTGCAGGTTTATGAAAACCAATCCACATCACTCCGCGTACCATGCTCATGGAACCAATCCAACAATTAGAGCCAGAGGGATATCAATTTTGTATATCACGGCACATAAGTCACAATATAGTGCTGGTTGCTATGGAGCACTTTGGCTCCAACACCAAACCTTTCCACTCAATTTATTTTACTGGAATTTAAACAATTAATTTCTCTCAATTCATTGTACAATGACTGGCTGGGTGAGGTGATCAGCCTGCAGGCATACTTCCAACTGAGACCCTTCTGAAAACTCCCGTCAAATAAAACAATCAATTTATGGCACCATGTGTGTGTATAGCTGTGCCAAACACCATATAAGTAAGCCATCTTGAAAAGAACTCTTTATTCACACTTATTCTGGAAAAAGAATTTAAGGCATAGTTTTACTTTTTGACATTTTAACCAGCTGTGCTGAAGTAAAATAAAGATGCCATATTTATCTTTTTGTCATTAAACATGTGCATATTTAAATTATACTGTTGGAAATGTAATTTATGGCATTACATTGTTTTCAGATCCTTTTTTAAAAAAAAAAAAGAAAACTGTGGTCTTCACATTATTTTCTGTGCCTGCAATATCAGAGTCTGCCACATGGTGTCTCATTGAGTCATAAAAGTTTTTACTACAGGTGAGTGAATTCGACTTCTGTGTTATTCTGCTTTCTAAGATGTTTTATCTGCAAAGAGTATATATATATATATATATATATATATATATATGAGTATATACATAGAACATTTGAAGGAGTGCTGCGCCAACATTTATTAAAGTAAATGACATACCAAAAAGTTAATTAAGAGTATTGGGATTTTATGTGATAGACCAACACAAAGTAGCACATAATTGTGAAGTGGAAGGAAAATGATAAATGGTTTTAAAACGTTTTTTACAAATAAATATGTAAAAAGTGTGGCATGCATTTGTATTCAGCCCCCTTTACTCTGATACCCCTAACTAAAATCTAGTGGAACCAATTTCCTTCAGAAGTCACCTAATTAGTAAATAGAGTCCGCCTGTGTGTTATTTAGTCTCTGTATAAATACAGCTGTTCTGTGAAGCCCTCCGAGGTTTGTTAGAGAACCTTAGTGAACAAACAGCATCATGAAGGCCAAGGAACACACCAGATAGGTCAAGGATAAAGTTGTGGAAAAGTTTAAAGCAGGGTTAGGTTATAAAGAAATATTCCAAGCTTTGAACATCTCACGGAGCACTGTTCAATCCATCAACCGACAATGGAAAGAGTATGGCACAACTGCAAACCTACGAAGACATGGCCGTCCACCTAAACTGACAGGCCGGGCAAGGAGAGTATTAGCCAGAGAAGCAGCCAAGAGGCCCATGGTAACTCTGGAGGAACAGCAGAGATCCACAGCTTAGATGGGAGACTGGACAACTATTAGTCGTGCACTCCACAAATCTGGCCTTTATGGAAGAGTGGCAAGAAGAAAGCCATTGTTGAAAGAAGGCGATAAGTAGTCCCATTTGCACTTTGCGAGAAGCCATGTGGGGGACACAGCAAACATGTGGAAGAAAAGAAGGTGCTCTGGTCAGATGAGATCAAAACTCAACCTTTTGGCCTAAAGCCAAATCGATATGTGCGGCGGAAAACTAGCACTGCACATCACCCTGAACACATCATCCGCACCGTGAAACATGGTGGTGGCAGCATCATGTTGTGGGAATGCTTTTCTTCAGCGGGGCATGGAAGCTGATTAGAGTTGATGAGAAGATGAATGGAGCCAAATACAGAGCGATCTTGGAAGAAAAGGATCAATCAGTGCAAACAAATATCCTAACCTATGAAGCAGCTGTAACACTTAAGACCAATATATACAGATCCCGGATAAAAATTTACAAATAAAATAGTGCAGCACTAATATTATTATTATTATACAGGATTTATATAGCGCTGACAGTTTACGCAGCGCTTTACAACATTAGGGCAGACAGTACAAGTACAATACAATTCAATACAGGAGGAATCGGATGGCCCTGCTCGTTAGAGCTTACAATCTAGGAGGGAGGGTCAAGTTATACAAAAGGGTAATAGCTGTGGGGGATGAGCTAATGGAGAAAATAGTGCAGTTGTTAGATGGAGGCAGGATAGGCTTCTCTGAAGAGGAAAGTTTTCAAGCATCGCCTAAGAGCCCTTTCACACTGGGGCGGGGGCGGCGGTAAAATGCCGCTATTATTAGTGGCGTTTTACCGTCGGTATTCGGCCGCTAGCGGGGCGGTTTTACCCCCCGCTAGCGGCCGAGAAAGGGTTAAATACCACCGCAAAGCGCCTCTGCAGAGGCGCTTTGCTGGCGGTATAGCCGTGCCGTCCCATTGATTTCAATGGGCAGGAGCGGTGAAGGAGCGGTATACACTCCGCTCCTTCACCGCTCCAAAGATGCTGCTAGCAGGACTTTTTTTACCGTCCTGCTAGCGCATCGCTCCAGTGTGAAAGCCCTCGGGGCTTTCACACTGGAATGAAAGCAGCGACACTTTCGGGTTGGTTTGCAGGCGCTATTATTAGCGCAATAGCGTCTGCAAACCGCCCCAGTGTGAAAGGGCTCTTAAAGTGGATACATTTGGAGACAGTCTGATAGATTGGGGTAGGGAATTCCAGAGGATGGGTGAGGCTCGGGAGAAGTCCTGGAGGCAGATATGGGAGGAGGTGATGAGGGACCTAGAGAACAGGAGGTCTTGGGAGGAAGGGAGAGGGCGATTAGGTAGGTATTTTGAGACTAGGCTAGTGATGTAGCTGGGGCAGAGTTGTGGATGGCTTGTAACTTATTGTTAGTATTTTGAATTTAATTCGTTGGGCGAGTGTTAGCCAATGCAGGGATTGAGGGAATGAGTCTGGCAGCAGCATTCATGATGGACTGAAGGGGGGATAGTTGGTTTAAAGGTAAGCCAATGAGGAGGGAGTTGCAGTAGTCGAGGCGAGAGATAACCAGGGAGTGAATCAGCTTTGTGGTTTCATTGGTTAGAAAGGGACGTAGTTTAGAGATGTTGCGGAGGTTGAGGTGGCAAGCTTTGGAAAGTGATTGGATGTGGGGCCGAAAGGAGAGTTCAGAATCCAGGATAACACCTAGCACCCTGACATGTGGGGATGGGTGGATGGTTTTGCCATTGCTCTTGACAGACAAGTCAGGGGAAGAGGCACGTGGGGGAGGAAATATTATAAGCTCGGTTTTGGACAAGTTGAGTTTGAGGAAGTGGTGTGACATCCATACAGATATGTCGGTTAGTAAGTTAGTGATGCGTGAGAAGACTAATGGAGTGAGTTGAGGGGTGGAGAGATAGATTTGTGTGTCGTCAGCATAGAAATGATATTGAAATCCGTGAGAGGCTATCAGCTGACCCAGGGAAGAGGTGTAGATTGAAAATAAAAGAGGTCCAAGAACAGAACCTTGGGGGACCCCGACAGAGAAGGGAAGAGGAGTGGAGGAAGTAGAATTGTAAGTGATACTGAAGGTGCGTTGGGATAGGTAGGATGAGAGCCACTGAAGAGCACAGTCACGGAGACTGAGGGAGTAAAGTTTTTTGAGGAGGAGGGGGTTAATATGACATAATACTAAAATTCATATATAGATTTCATAGAATGCAGTCTAAAAGACAATAGTTCAAAACCCGAGAGATAAGTCCATGTATAAATGAAGAAGTGAAAAAACAGGAAAAAGGAGTAAATAGGAAGAAATCCTCAGCTGTGATCATTGTGCTTGAAAAGGCTTCTCAGCTGTGCATATTCGTGATAAGACCTCCACCACAGGCAATAGAAGCCGCTCATCCCACTGAATGGACCCTCTGAACCAACAGACAGGTCAAAACAAGCCTTCCTCTTACAGGGATTAAGAGATGATTGGTGCCTCTGCAGGGATTCCACAGCTACAAGATTCCACCGCTCCAAATCGACAGACAGATCTCACAATCAATAGAGATTGGATAAACTCGTTGTACCATGTAAGATCAGTGAGACATGGATAGTGCTCTATGTATAGTTCAGTGCATTTTATTATATATAAAAAAGCTTACACAGAAGTAAAGCACTTTTAGCCCAGTGTTAGGCATAGATGCATTTCAATTTCACTTCTCAAAGAGACAGTGAGTGAAAGGTGGCTGACGTGATTGGGTCCTCCTGATCACGACCCGATCACGTCAGCCACAGCCACCTTCCGCTCACTGTCTCGTTGAGAAGTGTAATTGAAATGCATCTGGTGATTTGGAATCTTGTAGCTGTGGAATCCCTGCAGAGGCACCAATCATCTCTTAATCCCTGTTAGGGGAAGGCTTGTTTTGACCTGTCTGTTGGTTCAGAGGGTTCATTCAGTGAGGTGAGCGGCTGATATTGCCTGTGGTGGAGGTCTTATCACAAATATGCACAGCTGAGAAGCCTTTTCAAGCGCAGTGATCACAGCTGAGAATTTCTTCCTATTTATTCCCTGTTCCTGTTTTTTCACTTCTTCATTTCTACATGGACTCTCGGGTTTTGGACTACTGTCTTTTAGACTGCATTCTATGAAATATGTGAATTTTAGTATTATGTCATATTAGCACTTCACTATTTTATTTGTAAATCTTAGAAGAAAACCTGTTAGAGTCTGCAAAAGACTTGAGCCTGGGGCAGAGGTTCACCTAAATCTAAAACCTAAACATACAGCCAGAGCTACAATAGAATGGTTTAGAGCAAAGCACATTCATATGTTAGCATGGCTCAAAGTCCAGACCTAAATCCAAATGAGACTCTGTGGCAAAACTTGAAGCTTGCTGTTCACAGACGCTCTCCATCCAATCTGACAGAGGTTGAGCTATTTTGCAAAGAAGAATGGGAAAAAATTTCACTTTCTAGACGTGCAAAGGTAGAGACATCCCCAAAAGACTTGCAGTTGTAATTGCAGCGAAAGGCGGTTCTACAAAATATTGACTTGGGAGGCTGAATACAAATGCGCGCCAAACTTTTCACATATATTATATGTAAAAAATGTTGAAAACCATTTATCGTTTTCCTTCCACTTCACAATTATGTGCCACTTTGTGTTGGTCTATCACATAAAATGCCAATAAAATAAAAATTTCAAGGGGTAGGGATACTTTTTCAAGACCCTGTATATGTATATGCAAAAATAATAGCAGCAACCAGCCTTTCCAGCACAGTTTGTAGAAGAAATCTAAAGAGATGCTGTAGTATATGAAAAATTTATTTTAAATTCAATTTCAAATTCAAAAAATGACAGAACTGTCTGGCAAAGAGTTTCTTGCCCAAAATTGTTGCCAAATGTTCTATTGTTTCTGTTATATATATATATATACACTGTATAGCTACATGATATCTATTAAAGTGGAACTTCTCTCCCCCAATCGACATTGACTATTTTTAATCCTTATGCTGCTAGCATTAGTAAATATGTGGAAAATTATATCATATCTGCTTGTTTTAAACTTTTTTTTTTTTAATTTCTTCTGTTACTTGATGTTATACATCTAAGAAGTCTTCAGGAGGGTTTTTTCTTAGTTATGGATAGAAGGATAAGTTTGCTTTAAATATTAAAAATCAATTAAATTGCGTGTTTGGTTTGTGGTGCTCAGATACAGTGAGTAAGTTCCACGTTAAAGTTCAGAAAACTCGCAGCACCCTCTAAGGGAAAGATGGGAGGCGGATGTTGGGATGTTGGATGGGGAACAGTGGGAGGAGATCTTTCAGGCGGTAGGTAAATGCTCACTGAATGTATCCCAAAGGCTTACCCAGTTGTACATCCTGCTACAAATTTATTATACCCCACACAGGCTCCACTTGATGAACACACAGCTTGACTCCACTTGTACTAGATGTAAAAGAGACCATGGGGATCTTATTCAAATGTTGTGGCGCTGCCCCAAATTGCATACTTACTCGGCAAGTGTAGTGAACATGATCAACTCGATATTTAAGATCTCTCTTCCACAGGACCTGAGAGCTTGCCTCTTGGGTGCTTTGGAGGAATACGAGTGGGAGGAACATTGCAGAGAGGCCATACATAGAGTTCTATTTCAGGCAAGGAAATTAATCATGCTGCACTGGAGATCTGAGGCTCCCCCAGCCGCAAAGAAATGGATTGATAATATTGGAGTGGTATTGAGAATGGAAAAACTGCAACATAGGGGTAGCACGCATAAGTTTGAGAAAATATCGGCGATGTGGTTGGATGTGCCGGGGTTAGCCCCAGTAGATTTGATAGCTGATCGACTATTGGGAATAAATGCCGGGTGAGGAACGGGATCTGTACATTAATAAAGGGGATACTGTGACATTAACGATGTGATTATAGAAGTGGGTGACCTTCTGGTCGGACAAAATATACCCAATTAAGTATTGTATTAAAGAATATATTGTACTGTATTCTAATCCATATTGCAATGAGAATTCTGTATGCAATGTACCTCTGCAAACTGAATACAATTTTGTTCGATTAAAAAAAAAAAAAAAAAAAAAGTTCAGAAAACTCATTATAAAAATATAACATATTTCATAACATCATTAATATTTTTCTGCGTGTCCCTTACAATAACAGTTCCTTAAAAGAACATCTAAAAAAATACATTTGGAAATCTCCATCTTCCTTTAGGAGAGGGACTGCTTTCACTCTACATGGTCCCACTGTATGTGGGAGTGTAGCTACTCTGCTCCCAAGATGGAGTGCAGGAATACATGCAACCAGCACTGCCATGTAAAAAGTTCAGTAAACTGTGCACTGATCAAATTGGTGCCCCTCTCTGCACCACCGACAGGCCTGGAAATAATAGCAGGACCAGTCTGAATGAATAAAAATGGAGATGCATGTGCAGTAGAATTGACGCATTGATAGCTGGGAAATGCAATTTGAGCAGAGTGGTGTTCATGACCGCAATTTACATGCACTGCTCACGCACTCAAAGCAGAAGTGAAGGGAAAGGAGAAAACATTTAGGAGACCAAAAAACAGTATATGGAAGTAGTTTCCAGATTTGAATAAACTGCTGTGGCGTATTAAATCGCTGGATTAGGAAGTTATTTTAACATGAAGCATATGGTGACACTTTCAGTTGCCATAACTGCGCACAAAGGTTAATATTTTCAGATTATTTTGACTTTGGGAGTGTCTCCATTGGCTGCTAAAATGAGTGAGGAGGTGTCAGGCAAGAATAGCACAGATTTGATTGTCCAGTCTCTTCTACTGTGAATAGGTCAGCATATTGTAATACATACACTTGACAATTACCAAAAATCTGTTCAGATTTTATTTTAGGCTAAAGTTACATGAGTAATTGTGAAACTAAAACATATGTGATCAATTACAGTGGTACCTTGGATTACGAGCATAATTCGTTCCAGAAGAATTCTTGTAATCCAAAGCACTCGTGTATCAAAGCGAGTTTCCCCATAGAAGTCAATGGAAACTCAGATAATTAGTTCCACAGTCACTTCTATTGTATGCAGTACCACATGTGGCCAAAGGTGGGGGGCGGAAACTCCCGGAAACCGCTTGTATGCATTCAGAAACACTCGGGGAGGCGTGTATCCGAGCGGCTCCGAGTGTCACCGACGCCCCCACACCTCTGGTCAAATGTGGTACTGCACACGGCAGAGGCTTGAATCCTGCTCATTTTGCGAGACAACTCTCGCAAACCGAGTCAGAATTTAAAAAAAATAATAGCTCGTATTGCGAAACGCTCATTAACTGCGTTACTCGCAATCCGAGGTATTACTGTATATGTTTTGGAGCACATTATTTTGGTGCAATGGCATTATTTTGCAGAGCAATCACAGACAGTGTTACAATGCTCCAACATGTTTGGATCACAGAAAGCTTTAGCATTTTTTTCCCCCAATTTTTTAAGATGGCAACTGCACATACAGTCACTTGTTTCTTCAATTTATTTAATGCAAAAAGTGATCTGGTGAACATTCCCCCCCTTTTTTAAAAAAAAAAACAACTGATTGCATAAACAGCAATAGCTAGGAATAACACATTAGTGTGAACATTTATGCAATTTTTAAAGTTGTGTATTCAAAGGTCATACATGTAGCTCTAGTTTTAGGTTTGTATAAACTTCTCAGGCAGTTAAATACGCATGAAACTATGCAAAATCTAGCCTCCTCTTTCCCCTAATCAGAAAAAAATTGCATATTTGTGTCAGATTTGCTGTCTAAAGTGGTTGAAAGATTGTGCCTTTACTTCTGACTGTCCTCTCAGATTCACAATCAATATTTAATTCATTCATTTCTGTTCAGTTGCTGTTGATGCCAATAAATGCTTTACACTATCCGCTACAGCCCCGGAAGATTTTACCCCCTTCCCTTTTTGTGTTTCAGCACTGTGTCGCTTTAACTGACAATTGCGCGGTCGTGCGACGTTGTACCCAAACAAAGTTGACGTCCTTTTTTCCCCACAAATAGAGCTTTCTTTTGGTGGTATTTGATCATCTCTGCGGTTTTTATTTTTTTGCGCTATAAACACAAAAATAACAGCGACAATTTTGAAAAAAAGACAATATTTTGTACTTTATGCAATAATAAATATCGCCATTTTTTTAACAAAAAAGCGTCGGGTACTCGGATCAGCTTCGGGGGCGAGCAGAAGGTGCGCGTGCACCCCTAGTGGCCGCCTTAGGAACCGACATAACATAATGGCGATTCGCCTGCCCATACCATTCTGCCGCACTACAACTGCGGTGGCTGGTTGGCAAGCGACTATTCTACTCTACTGCTAGATCATATTCATCTATCCATGAGAAAGAGTAGTCTTAGCATTTACCATTACAGTACTGACCAATGCTGATCTACCATTTTTGAAGGGATCATGTCCCCTCTCATTTTTCAGTTGTGGACTTCCCATGACTGCCATACAATCTCTAATTTCCTTGAGATATACTATATATATATATATATATTATAGAGGCTTTGGAGTCCCTCCATTCCCCTGAAAATTCTCCAATGGAGGGAAGCATAGGGGGCTTTAAAGGAGTTGTAAAGGCAAAAGTTTTCTTTTATCTTAATGCATTATATGCATTAAGATAAAAAAAAACCTTCTGTGTGTAGCAGCCTCCCCAGCACCTCCTAATTACTCACCTGAGGCCCTTCTCTCTCCAGCGAAGTCCACGAATGTCTAAGCCATCCGGGACACTCCTCCTGATTGGCTGAGACACAGCAGCGGCGCCATTGGCTCCCGCGGCTGTCAGTCAGCCAATCAGGGGAGAAAGGGTGCGTGGCCAGGTCAGGGCTCTGTGTCTGAATGGATACACAGAGCTCTGACTCGGCTCGAATGCCCCCATAGAAAGCTGCTAGCTGAGGGGGCACTCGATAGGAGGGAGGGGCCAGGAGCAGTAAATAGGGGCCCGAGAAGAGGAGGATCAGGGCTGCTCTGTGCAAAACCAACTACACAGAGGAGGTAAGAGGAGAGGAGGAGTTGTGGAATTTCTGGACAAGCCTCTCTCACAGCCTTAACAGCCAGTAGAACTCCTGGACAAGTCTCTCTCACAGACTTAGCAGCCAGGAGCTAGTTACCATGGTTCAGATTGTAGAATAGGAATCAGCTTCACAGTGTCAGAATCTTCAAGCCATCCGGCAACACTGTAATGCTGCGTACACACGATCGCACATTCCGACAACAAAATCCATGCTTTTTTTCAGACGGATGTTGGCTCTTGTCTTGCATACACATGGTCACACAAATCTTGTTGGAAATTCCAATCGCCAAGAACGCGGTGAGGTACAACACGTACAACGAGCCGAGAAAAAATGACGTTCAATAGCCAGTGCGGCTCTTCTGCTTGATTCCGAGCATGCATGGAACTTTGAGCATCAAAATTGTGTACACACGATCGGAATTTACGATTTTGTTGTCGGAAAATTTGAGATCCAGATCTCAAATTTTGTTTGTCGGAAATTCCGACGGAAAATGTCCGATGGAGCCTACACACTATCGGAATTTCCGACAACAAGCTCCCATCGAACATTTCCCGTCGTAAAAAAATCTGACCGTGTGTACGCGGCATAAGAGTAGTTTAGGTATAGGTGCGTCCTCCAAATGAGTTACCAGGCCCTCCCGAGAGACCAGCCTTCATCCTGGTTCTCTCCAGCAAGGGTCCTCCCCTGGATCTCCTCAGCTTGGTTCAGCTTCTTCCACATAGGCAAGACAGCCTAAGGACCACCACAGGATTAGTAGGCCCCAGACAGGCTTCTAGGGCTACTTGCAGAACTTGCAGCAACACATCCTCAGGCCAGGAGGGGTCCGAGGTAAGAGAAGAGAGAGAGCACATGGCCCTGCCCAATAAATACCCCCTTCCCAGAATGCACAATTGCCAAGAACCTCCCACTGGGCTGTTCTGGAAAAAGGATAATCATTAAATAGCTCAACCTGGTTGTATTTCTCATACTGGCCTGTGGTACCAGTGACACCTACTGGCAACAGTGAGAAATGCACAACTCAGTTAAGTTTAGAGCAGAACCAAATAAACTATACAATCAAATCTGAGCTGTTTACAGCTCAGCCAAAAACTAAATTTACACTATAGCTCCAATTTTAGGAACAGGGGGCTACAAGTGATTTGGGAGGCTGCAAAGCTGCCCAATTACTTCCACAGCCACCCAAACATGCCAACTTCCCACCCTGTGCTCGATTAGCTAGAGGGGAGTCATCAGACACCTGACATCTCAATAAATAGAACCTGTTAGAGTAGAAATGCTATCACATAGGGGGCATACAATTACTAAAGAAAAAATACAAAAATGTTTTAAAGCCCCCTGCCCCCATGTATATGCACATATACTGTAAATGTAAATATGTGCCTCAAGCGGACAAATACATTGTTGCAGTACACATATTAATCTGTAATTTTGGTCAGTCTCTGAGCGCCGGTTCACATTAGAAGCGGCACGACTTGCAGGTCGCCTCACCGAGGCGACCTGCACACGACTGCTGCGGCGACTTGCAAGACGACTTCTGTATAGCAGTCTATGCAAGTCGCCCCCAAAGTAGTACAGGAACCTTTCTTCTAAGTCGGAGTGACTTGCGTCGCTCCGATTAGAACGGTTCCATTGTACAGAACGGGAGGCGACTTGTCAGGCGGCTAGGTCACCTGACAAGTCGCCCCCGTGTGAACCGGCTCTAATTCTGTTCCTTCACTGGAGGCGGGTAACTATTGGACACTTTTTTATTTTGCGCAACAGTCCCCAAAAAGTTGGGGCTGCTGCATACAATGCTGGGGGGGATGTGAACTGAAAGCCAAATTCCCCTGGAAATTCTCCAAGGGGATAGATTATACTTAGGGGACATACACACAGCCGAATATTGACTACTGAACCGACCGACATTCAGCCCGTGTGTGCGGCATGACTGAAAAAGGTCTGCCAACGTTCCCCTCTCAGCGCTCTCAGCCAACATTCCCCTTTAAGAACATAATAGCTCAGCGGGGAAGATCGCTGTACTAACATCGCAAAGCTAGTACAGCGGCTCCTGCTGAGCTTCTCAGTTTTTTTTTCATTCATCCTGCTGGGATAAACAACAAAAACCTAATAGTGTGTACTAGGCTTTGGAGTCCCTCCATACCAGAGTTAATAGCCCTCTCTGAGCCAGAGTCCCCCACAGCTGCCATTCTCTTTGGACTCCTGGGGATGTTCTGAAGCAAACAATTCCACTCTCAGCAGGGTCTCCCACCACAAGACCACCAGTGCTTTCCCAGACTCAGAGGAAGACACACCCAAGCTGCTTTCCTTAGGAGACATACAAATGACTGTTCAGAGATTCCTGTATAGACGGTGTAAGAGGCACAATCTCTGTAGGTTTTCCCAAGGGAGCTGATGATGTCGATGGACACGCTGCCACGTTGGACTTTATGTAAAATAGTTGTCAGATCCCCTTGGTACGTCTTATATTAAGATAGAGAGGGGGAGACGTCCCACAGCCCCCCTGAAAAGGAAGCCTGAGGGCAAGGAGTCAGTGCAAGAATCTCAGCCTGAACTTGCTCTTGACTAGGGATGAGCTTCGTGTTCGAGTCGAACACATGTTCGACTCGAACATAGTGTGTTCAGTCGTTCGCCGAATTACGAACGATATGGGCCGTTCGCGCCAGATTCGAGTGGCGCGTCAGGGCCCAGAATTCACTGTGTCATCGCAGTGCATTGCTGGCTGATGATTGGCCAAGCATGCACTATGACCCACATGCTTGGCCAATCACAGCGCTGTGTGTACAGAGAGCTGTAATTGGCCAAAGCCAAGGAGGCTTTGGCCAATTATGGCTCAGGGGGTTTAGTACATGCCCCACACTATATAAGGCCGCCTCCGTTGCGGCCTTGTGTAGTGTGTTGCGGTGGACTGGAGAGAGATAGATAGACAGAGAGACAGTGTCATTTGATTTAAGTTAGATAGAGTAGGCAGGTCGAGTCAGTTAGCTGCACTTACAGTGTATTGTGTATATATATATGCATCCCAGGTGTTGTGTGTGTGTGTGTATATGTGTGTATATATATATATATATATATATATATATATATATATATATATATATATATATTATACTGTATTCACTTTAGCTAGATCCTGTTCTTCTCTTCCTAATATACTGACAGGCAGGCAGGTGTTTTTACAGTATTTCAAGTTACTGTACTGTGTACCCTGCACAGTTGCGCCTACAGTATAGCTACCTGAAGCCAGGTGCTTGTGTAGGCTCTTGACGTATTTCCAGTTACTGTACTGTGTACCCTGCACAGTTGCACCTACAGTATAGCTACCTGAAGCCAGGTGCTTGTGTAGGCTCTTGACGTATTTCCAGTTACTGTACTGTGTACCCTGCACAGTTGCACCTACAGTATAGCTACCTGAAGCCAGGTGCTTGTGTAGGCTCTTGACGTATTTCCAGTTACTGTATTGTGTACCCTGCACAGTTGCACCTACAGTATAGCTACCTGAAGCCAGGTGCTTATGTAGGCTCTTGACGTATTTCCAGTTACTGTATTGTGTACCCTTCACAGTTGCACCTACAGTATAGCTACCTGAAGCCAGGTGCTTGTGTAGGCTCTTGACGTATTTCCAGTTACTGTACTGTGTACCCTGCACAGTTGCACCTACAGTATAACTACCTGAAGCCAGGTGCTTGTGTAGGCTCTTGACGTATTTCCAGTTACTGTACTGTGTACCCTGTACAGTTGCACTTACAGTATAGCTACCTGAAGCCAGGTGCTTGTGTAGGATCTTGACGTATTTCCAGTTACTGTACTGTGTACCCTGCACAGTTGCATCTACAGTATAGCTACTTGAAGCCAGGTGCTTGTGTAGGCTCTTGACGTATTTCCAGTTACTGTACTGTGTACCCTGCACAGTTGCACCTACAGTATAGCTACCTGAAGACAAGTGCAGGTGTTCTCATACTAATAATACTACAGGCAGGCAGTTGATTCTGCTAGCTGCAGTATAATCGGTATATATATATATATATCCCAGTTTTGTGCAGCGACATCTCACTGCAGGCCAATAGTAAGTCTGGAAGGCCAACAAGGAGAGGCAGACAGTCACAAGCCAATGAAAGAGGGCAAGCAGGCTCTGTGTCTAGAGGCAACAGTGCTGGTCGTGGACACGGTGCATCCTCATCAGCACATGGCCGTGGGACACGCTTGGTCTTTTTTTCGGCCGTGTTGAGCTGCAACATGCGGAAGACTTGGTTGACTGGATGACCAAGCCGTCCTCATCCTCTCTCACCCAGGCTCAGGGTACTTTGTCTGGCAAAGAAGCTGCCAACGCAGCCTCTTCCCTCTGCTCCTCCTGAGGAGTCCCCCGAACTGTTTGACCACAGTGTTGGGTACAGCTCCAGGAGGATGCCCAGCGTTTTGAAGGCTCCGATGATGGTACTTAGCTAGAGGAAGGCAGTAACGTGAGCCCAGACAGAGGGGGTGCCCAAGAAGGACAGCAATCTGACAGTCATGTTCCCCCTGCTGCAGCATACTGCCAGGTTTGCTCCAGTGATGAGGAGGGAGGGGATGATGAGGTCACTGCTGGTGATTCTGACACACCTCTCTCCTCCACCCCTCCTCTTCTTCTTCCTCCATGGCCTCTTCTTGTGCTTTGTCCTCGGAACCAGCGGTGCACCATAGGCATTCAAGGGGCTACACAAGTACGTGGGCCAAAAGATGCCATGCGGTGCTTGAGCTGGTGTGCTTGGGGGACAGGAGCCACACTGGGGCAGAGATTCTGTCAGCTTTGCAGGGGCAGGTTCATAGGTGGTTAACGCCACGCCAACTTAAGCCTAGGAATGGTGGTTTGCGACAATGGCACCAACCTCCTCTTCGCCCTCCGACAGGGACAACTGACCCATGTGCCCTGTTTGGCTCACGTCCTTAACTTGGTGGTGCAGCGGTTCTTGGGCAGGTACCCGGGCTTACAGGATGTCCTGAGGAAGGCCAGGAAGGTCTGTGTGCATTTCTGCTGGTCATATAATGCCAGTGCTCGGCTGGCAGACCTCCAAAAGGAATTTAACCTGCCCAAGAACCACCTAATCTGTGACAAGCCCACCAGGTGGAACTCAACGTTGGTCATGCTGCAGCGGCTTCACATGCAGCAGAGGGCTATCAATGAGTACCTGTGCGACTATGGCACCAGGACAGGGTCAGGGGAGCTTGTTTTTTTTTCCCCACGCCAGTGGACCATGATCAGGGATGCATGCACTGTCCTGTCACAGGAGGAGGAGGAGGACTACTACGCTGCATGGCCTCCCTGATTTTGCAAAGCCTGCGGAAGGATCCTCATATTCGTGGTATCAAGGAGAGGGATCAATACTGGCTGGCAACCCTCCTTGATCCACATTACAAGAGTAAGGTTGCAGACCTTATCTTGCCGTCGCAGAGGGAGCAGAGGATGAAACATCTTTGGGAGGCCTTGCAGAAAGGTCTGTGTAATGCGTTCCCAGAGACTGGGAGGTTACAAACTCCTGTTTCTGGACAACGTGTTGCCGAGGCTTTGGTCAGTCAAAGAAGGAGCGCTGGAGAAGGTGGCCGTCTGACCGATGCGTTCAGACAATTTTTTAGTCCGCAGCCCCAAGGTATGATCGGTTCCAGCAACCATCGCCACCCTCTGTTTTACATGCAGGAATACCTAGGGGCAAGATCTGACTTGGACACCTTTCCCACCGAAAATCCTCTGGGTTGCTGGGTCTTGAGGATGGATCACTGGCCAGAGCTTGCACAGTATGCATTTGAGCTAGTGGCCTGTCCTGCATCCAGCGTTCTTTCGGAACACACATTCAGTTTTGCTGGAAGCTTTGTAACTGATCATATGGTGCGCCTGTCCACCGACTTGGTCGATCGACTGACCTTCATAAAAATGAATCAGTCTTGGATCACCACCAGATACCAAGCACCTGATGCTGATGTAACCGAATACATTTTTTTTAAAATGTCAGATCCCTTCAAGACTGCCTATGCTGATGCTGAGTGACTATCCTGTTATGCTTAGTGACTATCCTCTTCCTCCTCAATGATCATGCTGATAGCTTGTAAGAATATTTTTGTTTCTGGGCGCCGCCACCAGTGGCTAAGGCCCAATTTTTCAGCCCCTGTTTAACAGGGGTGTGTAATTACAATCATTGATGCAATTCTTTGCAACAGGGCTTGTTCCTGCACTCCAACTAGAGTATCTGTGAGGGGTTGCAGTGTTGTGGCACCAGCATCAGTGCCTAAGGCCCAAGTTCCTATACTCAACAAAAGTATCTGTAAGCTTTACAGTGTTGTGCCACCACCACCACCGCCTAAGGCCCAATTTTTCTGCCCCTGTTTAACAGGGGCACGTAATTACAATTTTTTATCTAATATTTCACAGCAGGGCCTGTTCCTGCGCTCAACAAAAGTATTTGTGAGGCTTTTCAGTGTTGTGCCACCACCACTGCCTAAGGCCCAATTTTTATGCCCCTGTTCAACAGGGACATGTAATTACAATTCTTGATCTAATATTTCACAGCAGGGCCCGTTCCAGCGCCCACCAAGAGTAACTGTGAGGACTTACAGTGTTGTGGCACCAGCAAAACCACCACCACCACCAAAGGCCTAATTTTTCTGCCCCTGTTCAACAAGTGCATGTAATTACAATTCTTGATCTAATATTTCACAGCAGGGCCCTGTGAGGGCTTACAGTGTTGTAGCAACACCAACACCTAAGGCCACAATTTCTGCAGATTATATAGGGCAGGCCCCTACTTTCAAACATCCAACTTACAAACGACTCCTACTTGCAAACGGAAGGAGACAACAGGAAGTGAGATGAAATCTAACCCTAGGAAGGGAAATTCTCTCCTGTAATGCCCCGTACACACGGACGGATTTTCCAATGGAAAATGTGCGATCAGAGCGTGTTGTCGGAAATTCCAACCATGTGTGGGCTCCATCGGACTTTTTCCATCGGATTTTCCGACACACAAAGTTTAAGAGCAGGCTATAAAATTTTCCGACAACAAAATCCGATCGCGTCAATTCCAACCGTGTGTGGACAATTCCGACGCACAAAGTGCCACGCATGCTCAGATGAAATTCCGAGGTGGAACAGCTCGGTCTGGTAAAATTAGCGTTCGGAATGGATAGAGCACTTTCGTCAGGCTGCAATGTTTAAAATTGTTTAATACAGCGCACTCTCTTCTTCTTTATAATGCAGGAAGAACACAGTATCTGCTGATATTCACACAGAGTTCTTACAAACTTCTTTCTTTATTGTTTATTGTGATTCCCTCAATATAGTATGATATGTCACATCTGACCAAAAATCTATATAATTTTTTTGTGTTTTTTTTTTTTTTTTTTTAGTTATTTAACATCCAGAATATTTTTGTGTGTCAAGTTACCACGACACCATTATTATCTTGTATTATTTAATCTCAAGGAGGTTGCTTGGTGTTGGTGTCTCTTGTTAATTTCACATTGTACTTTAGAAATGTACCTGGATCCTCACAAACAAACTGTCCTTTTTGAAGGAAAACACACATAGGTGAGTCTAATTGAAATTAAAAAATCCTTTATTAAGGGCTCATAACCAAACAAAGAGGGAGGCAACGCTGGAGAAACAGCAGAAATTGGTGAAGCCTTTGGCCCCCAGGGTAGACATCAATTATTTTCCTACAAAATTGGTGGCCTGAGGAGTCCATATCTAAGGGAGTGCAGTCTGGTCCAGAAGTCACAGAGATCATGAAAGCAACAGAGGACATCTGTGTCCCCAGGCTGTGGTACTACAAGAGACTGCATCTATTGCCAGACCAGACTGAACCCAGGGTCATCACTCTCTGGTCTTACTTCCACGCTTCCTTCCAGGCTGTGGCTGTGGTGGTGTAGTTGTTTCAGGAGGAGGGGGAGGAGGCGGATGTTCCAACTCACTCAGGTGGGTATTGGGTGTGATTTCGCCCCTCACCCCCTTAGTTAAGACTTTATAAAGAAGGTCCTCACACAGCTGGCGTTGGCCCTCCTGTATGCCCTGCAGTTTGGTGGTAGCCATGCAGGCAAAGGCCTCTTCAGGAGTGGGGGTGGCTCTGAGGGATGCAGAAGCCTTCTTAATGAGCCTGAGTGCTGAATCCTGCACATGACGCCCCTTCCTGGGTCTTTTGGTTGGAAGGCGGAGGGGAGGAACCTGCGATTCTGTCAGGCTCCTACTGGGCCCAGGCTTCTCCTGGCTGCCACTTAGCCCCACCTCCTCCTGGCTGCCACTAACCCCCGCCTCCTCCTGGCTGCCACATTCCACAGCCTCCTCCTGTGTACCACATTCCAGAGCCTCGTCCTGGCTGAGGTCTTCCTGTGTATGAAAAATGGACATAGTTTTAGTTTTTTAGTCATCAATCACACACAATTTTCACCTCATGACTGTTGCATATGTTGAATGTTAACAAATATAACAAATTCAGCGCAGTGGAGGAAGAACACATGGCGGAGACACAGCAGGTGCATGCTAATTACAGCAACGAGGAGGAGGAAAGCCCTGAGCCAGAAACGTCTGGATCCAGAAGGAGACGATTTAAGGCAGGGGTCTCAAACTGGCGGCCCTCCAGCTGTTGCGAAACTACAAGTCCCATGAGGCATTGCAAGGCTGACCGTTACAAACATGACTCACACAGGCAGAGGCATGATGGGACTTGTAGTTTTGCAACAGCTGGAGGGCCGCCAGTTTGAGACCCCTGATTTAAGGCATCAAATATGTCCTTTGGGGAGATGTTGGAGATAGTGGACATCCTGAAGAGGGCCGACTATGACGGGAAGTATGGACCTTACCCCAACCCCAATGTCAGAAAAGCCAAGATCATGGCGAAAGTGGTCAAGAGTCTACACCGGAATTTCGGGGTACGACGATCGAAAGATCAGTTCAGGAAGCGGTGGTCAGACCTCAAATTAAGAGGGCACGAGCAGTACAGAAGGATCCGGAGAGTGCTGCAAAAAAGTAAGTAGTTGTCCTGTGTTCCTATTCTTTATGATTATTACGTTTGTGCTGCTCCATGTGCTTTTCTTAACTGTTGTCCAGTTTAAAATGGCAACTTTCATGTTCATGGGCACATTATTCGTTCGTATAAAACATTGTTCGTTCGGCCTAGAAAACACCATTGTTTTGGCCATATGCATTTGCCAACATTTTTTATGGCCTACTTGTCTGAAAATAATTTGGTTGTGTAGATGGGTTTGTAACTAGAATGAAATGCAAACTAGATTCTGTGTAAGGAGACACTCAGCAGCTGTTTACACATCTGGACGCTGGAGCACTAGTGTGGGACACAAGAACACCCTTTTTATTAGGAGGCCCACACAGGTGCTCCAGTGTATACTATAGGGGTGTCTCCATCTGTGAAGCTTGTCCAAAACAGGTAAAGTATTGAAGTATACCTATTTTTTTTTACATAGGGGATGAAAGACTCGAAGGACACCCCTCATCCGAGGAGACCAGAGACCCCCCACCTCATGAAGAAGGTGAAATGGATGCCGGCATATTTATAATACATGGTGTTTTTTTGTTTCTTTCTTTTTAGGTGATCGTGATGTTGTGGATCCAGGGCATTTCACCTCAGAAAGTGCACAGATCCTGATCGGGGAGATCATGGGGTGTAATAGGGACTTGGAAAACATCCAGAAAAACATCAATGATGTTCAAAAAAAATGAAGAACATCATTGATGTTTTAGGAAGAGTTTAAAACCCCTACAAATCCCTTTGGTTTTTTGTGAGCTAAAAATTTTTACCATTTTTTGACATATTATAGAAAAGCCAAATTTTGAAGATGCACACAGTGTGTCAACATGTGCTATCTGTCATCACGGGAGATCAATGGACGCGTTTTGGGGGTGCAACCCCTTCCTCAATAATAAAGTAGCTGTGAGGAAGAAGTTGCACCCCAAAAACACGTCCCTTGATCCACCATGATGGCAGGTAGCACATGTTGACATTCGGCAATTTGTGTGCATCTTCACAATTTGGCTTTTCCTGGGGTGACTTCACCCCATCTGAACGCAATATAAAACACAGTTTGTAAATACTCATGTCTGATATTGCCTTCAAGTTCTACCAAATTCGAACTTTGTAAGTTCAAGATTTGTGTTTTTCTTGTTGGTTTTAAACATGCCTGTTTTATCTTAAATGGACATTTCTACTTTTTCTAATGTGACCCCAAAAATTGTTATATAACAAACATGTTGGTTTGTTTTAAAAACCTTTTCTAAATGCACATGTGATTGTGCTGGTATTAAAAAGATTGTTAATCAAGAATGTGTGGATTATTGTTTCAACGCTCCAAAACTTTTGTTGTGCTTTAATTGGTGTTTTCAGTGACAATGGTGGTTATTTCCTAAGGTAAAATCCACTTTGCACTACAAGTGCAGTTTCAACTGCACTTGTAGTGCAAAGTGTCTTTGCCCTTAGTAAATAACACCCAACAGTGCTTTGTAATGTTACACAATCACGCCATTTTCAGGACTCACCACATTTCTGTCTGGGTCACCTAAAAGAAACACAAGCAGTAAATGTCACCAAAGATTTTAGTAGTTTTTTTTTATTATTGGAAAAAGGTTTCAGACATTGTCTGGCATATTGATAGCCCCCCCCTACCCGCAAAGTATTCAAGGTATCTTAGCTGGACATCACGGGCACTCAGGGAGGGCAAGCCAGGACGGCCACTTTCAAGCGCCGTCAGGATTGTTTCATTTAGAATTCCGGCCTCAGGCCCAACTGAGCCAGCATAGTTGGCAGAATGTTGCCATAAAAAGTTGTGTAGAACACAGCACGCCAGGATGATATGATTCAGTTTGTGCTCCGCCATGTGTATGGGTGTAAGAAATAGGCGGAACCGGCTGGCCATGATTCCAAACGTGTTCTCCACCACTCTTCTGGCTCTGGCTAGCCGGTAATTAAAAACCCTCTGGTCCGGGGTGAGGGTCCTCATCGGTAATGGCCGCATAAGACGGTCCCCCAGAGCAAAAGTTTCATCTGCAACAAAGACGAATGGGAGTCTTTCCACATTGTCTTCTGGAGGTGGCAAGTCCAAGCTGCCATTCTGGAGACACCTGTAGAACTCCGTCTGGGCGATGACTCCACCATCGGACATCCGGCCATTCTTCCCCACGTCCACATACAAGAACTCGTAAGTAGCCGACACCACCGCCAACATCACAATACTATTTAACCCCTTATAGTTGTAATAGTATGACCCCGAGTTGGGTGGTGGAATGATGTGGACGTGTTTCCCATCAATTGCCCCTCCGCAGTTAGGAAAGTCCCACCGCTGGGCAAAGTGGGAGGCCACAGTCTGCCATTCCTGTGGGTTGGAAGGAAACTGTGGAGTCAAACAAGAAAAAAAAATGAGTCATTTTGCACATAAACAGGGAAAGCAGATTAGACACAAACATTCTTGACCAACATCAAGATAACATTTATTTCAGGGAGTTTTTAAAGACCAAAGTATAAGGTCCACCTATCAGATTCCCCCTCCCTCCCCCTCATGGGCCATTTCTAACATTATGGGGGGGGGGGAGCTCTTGGACAGGTAACCCTCTCCACTTCATTGAGAGATGAATGCCTAAATAATGTGTATTACTTTGGCCAGCCCCTCCTTACTTTACACTATTGGCAGCCCACTGGACAGGTAAGAAGTGTCATAATACAAAGATATAAATACACACTGTACACATTTTAGCACATTTGGACATTCTGCTATTACCTAGCAAGATAATAATAGTATACAAAAACTTGCAACAGTACCATTTGAAAGTATACAGGCAGGCCCTTGCACTACATGCTTTGGGGAATTCATCCATAAATATGACCACAAAAGAGATGGGTATAGTGTGTATGGGTTTGGCAAAGTCAGCAGATAGATGATTGAGGATAGATAGAGAATTGGTATCAGCTGACTTAGCAGTTGGGGGGAGGGAGGGTTCCAAATGATTTGGGGACCCAAAAGAAAAAGCCTCCGGCACTCTGCATGAATTTTAAGCAACAATCAAATTTCAAAACATTTTTGGGGGTATTTAGGGTAAAGCACTACTATGGAGCTCATAAAATACATTGTTAAGTGACTACATGAGGTGAATATAGGGCCAGGAGACCATGCTGGGGAGGTAATTGAAGGCAAATATGTATGAAGGACAAAAAAATAATTACAGAAAAATCCAGCATGCATGAGGACAAAGGGGACATTCACAGCATATTACAATCATGGTAATTAGGGAATGAGGAAATAAATACAATATATTATCAAACATTAAATACAATAAAATGTGATGTTAAAGGATAAATCTTACCTTCATATACTCCTTCTGCAGGACCTGGATGATGGCAGAACAGGTCTCTGGGATAATGATCCCCAGAGCATGGGGGAAGCTGCCTGTCGAGAATTTCAAGTCCTGCAGGCTTCTCCCCATCGCCAAGTACCGCAGGGTGGCGACTAGCCTCTGCTCCGGAGTGATGGCTTGCCTCATGCAGGTATCCTGCCTGCTAATATAAGGGGTCAGCAAAGCCAACAAACGGTGAAATACGGGGTCCGTCATCTGGAGAAAGTTCCTGAAATCATCAGCATTATTTTCACGGATCTCACGGAGCAAAGGCATATGACAACTGGTCACGCTGGAGCAACCAATTCTTGGTCCATGAACTCCTCCCCACCCTGTTCATGGACTAGACTTGTGTCAAGGTAAGGACCCCAACACTAAGCCCCCGCACAGCACGAACTCTACGAGGAGTACGTATACGCAACATGGCTAGAAAATGGTCGGCTGCTCAAAACGGAATAACAGAACGCACTGAAGAACAGCAAGGCCTGTGAAGAGCGACCTGAAAAACAATAACGAACGGACGAGAACACAATGACAAGAGTCACGCGTAACGGGCTGCGCGCACTGAAGACCAGATACAAACCCACAAGCACAAACTGAACAGCAGAAAATGATCTGAAAACCACGAGTCTGAAAAAGCGCGAATCGTCTCTCACCAAACTTTTACTAACACGAGATTAGCAAAAGGAGCCCAAAGGGTGCCGCGCTTGGTTCAGACCTGAAATTTTCTAGTCTCGTCATACGTGGTGTACGTCACCGCATTCTTGTCGATTTTCCAACAACTTTGTGCAACCGTGTGTATGCAACACAAGTTTGAGCCAACATCCGTCGGAAAAAATCCATGGATTTTGTTGTCGGAATGTCCGATCAATGTCCGATCGTGTGTACGGGGCATTAGAGTTAATATGGGAAAAACATTTCTCTGTTCCACTGATGCTTTATCACCAATCCTTGTTTCACTAAAAACCCCACATTTTCTAAAGACATTTGTCATTTTGACAGAAAGTGAGGTGAAATCTTCTGAAGAGGAGCACAGACAGCAAAACAAATGTCACAGGGGTGATAACCCTTCCCTATGTTTTCCAAAAAGCTTAAAAATAGATTTTTTGGCTGGAGCTACACTTTAAAAATGTACCAGTTCAAAATTACAAGCAGATTTCTACTTAACAACAAACCAACAGTCCCTGTCTTGTTTGCACCGCCTGTATACTGCTGCTCAGAGTATATAGGGCCTGGGGGCCCCACGCCTTTCCTTTTTAATTTGGGTGCCCTTAATATCCATACAAGACCCAAAGGGCCTGGTAATGGACTGGGGGGGGGGTACCCAGGCCGTTTTTCTCACTGATTTAGGGTGGGTAAAAAAGCTGTGTACATTCCGATGTAAGATCGGTGCTGTGTCACCTGCTATATGGAGGAGCTCTGTTCTGATAGTAGAGGGGAGAGTATAGCACAGCCTGCACCTCCTCCTGGCTCTATAGCGGTACGGTTTCCTGACTTTAAGTTAGGGTTAGCTTACAGGCTAATTGAACACAATGAAATGAGGGGGGAATGAAACATTAATTTGTGCTTTGGGTGAGAGGGGAAAGAGTAATGGGTGTGCTGGAAAGAGTATTGGGGCATCTGGGGATTTGTGCTAGGGGGAGGAATGGGAGGATTTGAGCCAGGAGGGGGATTGGGGGGATTTTTTTGTGCCTATTTATGCTAAGTGGGGGTGGGGGATTTGGGATAAGAGAGAGGGGATTGAGGGAGGAAGGATTGTGCTAGGAGGCATGATTTTGGGAAGGAAAAGGATTTGTGCGGGGGGAGACTTAGGTTGGGAGGAAGGGTTTGTGCTCAGAAGGGTAATTTGTAGGGGGTTGTGCTAGGGGGAGAAATTTGGAGGAAATTGTCCTAGGGGTGGGAATTGGAGGGAGAGGATATGTGTGTGTGTGGGGGGGGGGAGGGGGGGATTGTGCTAGGAGGAGGGATGTGGGTGGAGAGGAGGATTTGTTCTGAGAAGGGTAATTTGGGGAGAGTTGTGCTAGGAGGAAGGATTTGGGAGGATTTTGTGCTAGGAGGCAGGATTTTTGCTAGAAGGGGGGATTTGGGGAGAGGGGAAATTTGAGGGGAAAAAGGATGTGTGCTAGGAGGGGTGATTTTTTTTGGGTGAGGGAGATTTTTGCTAGGGAGGGGGATATAAGGGCATTGGAGGTAGGACTAAGGGCAAAGATTTGTGCTGGGAGGGGGGGACTTGGACTGGGATAAGTGGGAATTTGTGCATTTTGGGGAGTTTGTTTGGGGAGAATTTTGGCTTGCATGCAGAATTTATGCTTAGGGAGTGAGCGTGCTGATTAGTGCTGTTTTTTTTTTTTGAGTGGGTGGGATTTATACTGAGACAGGATTCTCACACATCGGGGGTGGGTGGTGTAATTTGTCATCTTCTCCCTGGGCGCTAGATGGCTTGTCCCCTCACTGCTCGCACTAAACACAGGGCACTTAATAGATCTCCTTCTCCCCACACAGCATATAGTGGAGATCAGATTCCTTTACAGACATACATACAATCTGCACTGTGTATAGTTGGCTGCTATATTGCAGTTCTGACCTGTGAAATCCCCAAATTGGAATGGCAGCGCAGCTGCAGTAGCCATCTATACACTATGCACATTGAGGCTATGTCTGTAAGGGAATTCGATCTCAGCTCTGTGCTGAGGAGGAGATCATCTGAGTTCCCAGGGTGTTTTCAGTGCAGGGATGGGAGGAGGAGCTCTGCTTAGTGCACTGCCAGCAGTAACCCTATCCTCTTCTTTGTTTTTTGTTTTTTCACAAGAAAGATCCTCTTCTTTGTTAACCCCTGTACACTTCCCTACTGACCCCTGTTGTCCACCCTGCTGACCCCCTGTACCCTGCGCTGCTGAACCCTCTCCTCCCTCCTACTGACTTCTGTACACTGCCCTTCTGAGCACTGTCCTTTTGACCTGCTGCCCCCCTTTCCTCAGCCCTACTACCCCTGTCTTCTGCCCTGATGACCCCTCTTCTCCACCCGTTTTTCTGCTGAACCCTATCATCTGCTCTGTTGACCCCTGTCCTTCACCCTGCTGACCCCTATAATTTGCCCTGCTGACCCCTTTACATTAGCTTAATAACCCATTGTACACTGCCCTACAAATTAATGGCCTTCGTACTCTGCCCTACAAACTGCTGACACTATCGCCTGCCCTGCTGACCCCCCTATACACTGCCCTACCGATTCTTGTACACTTCCCTGCTGACCTCCCATCCTCTGCCTTGCTGCCCCTATCCTCTGCCTTACTGATTGCTTGCATACTGCCATACTGACTCTTGTTCACTCCCCTGCTGACCTCTTATCCTCTACCCTGCTGACCCCATGTACACTGCCCTGCTGCTCCCGGCCCTCTGCCCTGCTAACCCTTTACATTGCTTTAATAAACCACTGTACACTGCCCTAAAAACAAATGCCCTCTGCACTCTGCCCTACAAACTGCTGACCCTATCCTCTGCCCTGCTGACCCCCTGTACACTGCCCTGCTGTCTCCTTTACACTGCCCTGCTGACCTCACATCCTCTTCCTACCTAACTTATTTTTATTTCACCCCCACATCAGACAGGCTAGATCCAGCCCTGATCCAAAAGTATAGTGGGAGCTGTACTTTCTAGTGAGGGTATGAGAAGGAGAAGCAAGAATACGCCATAAAGGCACTTTAGAAAAAGGGTTAATAGGGACTAAAAATGTACGAAAATAATAGTGCCTGGAGTTGGGCTTTAAAACCCAACCCTGGGAAACTTGAAAATAATCCCTTGCAGTGGAGCTGCACCTACACAGCAAAGGTGATTTGTTTAGGTCTAGGGAAGTAGATTTGCTTACCAAATCCTCCACTCCTCTGTTGCAAAAAATATATAAAATACAGGACACTGTAGTGATGTTGAGTTCGGCAAGAAGAGCCACCAAGCATAGCAGGAGACTTAGAAAACTTATACTCCCAAAAGTGTTGGTTTTAGAAGAAATTTCCCACAATGACTCCTTTTCACTGAAGTGGTATGAATCATCACAGGCAACAGGTGAGGTAATATATTCTATTCTTAACAGGTAAATCTGCTATTTAATGTTACATTTTTGGGACAGAGTCACGTTAAACTAATTAGTTTACATTATTCTTTAATATTAGGAAAAATTCACAATGCTCAAAGATCTGGTGAGTACATTTATTGGCAGGTGCACTCAGGCAAAAGTAAAGAAGTCTACATATTCATTTACAGATCTCACACATTCTTTTGGAAGATAAAATAAAACTCATACAGTCTTTCGAAAATACAGATGAACAGGCAAAATAATTAAAGGCAAATAATACAATGGAGGTGTGGCTAGATTTCAGTCCTCCCTAGTGTTTTATTGCATCTTAATCCCAAAGGATATAAAAGAAAGTTAAAAAAGTGGAAATTGGACGCAACACTCAATATCTAATAGAACTGGAATGTTGGAAGTCAGCCCAGTACGAGAACGGAGAGAGGAGAAGGCGACTGTCTGAGTCAGTGCACACATTTATACAGCTGTTTATTTCTGTTGCCATGGAAAAGACATACATGTAGTTGTTGCCATGATCATGTTATGCAGATGGACTATGCTAACAGACTTTTTGAAAGACTTCTATAAGCACTTAAGGTAACAGTTTTACTGTCAAATTACGGTCTATGCAAGGTGAAGGTTAATTAAACTTCCTGAATAGTTCATTTGTTAGTTTTGGGTATACTTTATACTCTTACATTACCTTATATGCAACAGATAAACTTGTTCAGAAATAATTTAATAGCTGTAAGTATGCTATAATGATGTGAGTATTGTTAGTAATAATTCACATTGATCTATTGCTACATGCTAGCTTATAGGAAAATATTTACAAAAGAAACGTCATCTCTCCAGTCTCCTTTACAAAGATACTCACCAGCAATCATGATGGGGCAAGAGAGGATGCACACAGTTCATATAGGATAGCAATAACGGTGCCGATGATGCAGATTGAACCCGTACATATATATAATTTATGTATACTTTAAAAGCAGGCATTATAACAGAAAGTACAGCATGGTTAAAATAAAGTGATCGTCAAAATTTTATGTATGCAGATGTTGCCTAATCACAGATCAGTAGCTTTTGGCAGATAGGTGCAAATATCTTTAACTGAACTCAGCAGTTTCAAGATGAGGTATGATGCAGAAGGACTAGTTTAGTGCTTAAGATTAGTTTAGCGATAAAGTTATTGTCAGGGTTTAAGAAGTTTACAGTAAATGTTAGGGCTAGGCTTTAGATCAAGGTTAAAGGAGTTGTAAATGCAGAAGGTTTTTTATCTTAATACATTCTATGCATTAGGATAAAAAGCCTTCTGTGTGCAGAAGTCCGGTAAAAACAAGCATTAATAGATCCAACACATCCTAGAAGTCGATCGACCAGTATATAGGATTGGCGTGCGTTGTACCTCACGGACATGGACTCCACTTGGGTGATCAAAACGCACATCAACTATACTCATTGTTACTGGATGTTCATCAAGGAATTCATCTGCACTATTTAGAACAGGCATCTGGTGCTGTCCAGTTGAAAGGGTGTATAGTCGAAGGGCATCTGTACCATCTCGTCACCAGTTTCAACTCTTTTTCCTGTGTCTTATTGGCTAGAGAGAGCTTGTGTGTCAGAATAAAGCATTTTTGCCAATCAATAAGGGAGATGGAGTGTCATAGTTCTACTTCCCAGGCCTTCATATATGGTGGAAAGTCAGGAAAAGAAGCATTAAGAAAGAGGGAGTAAAGTTGAGAGACCACGTGCGTTGGAGGGTCTGCTTGCATAAACATATTCTCGAATTCTGTCGGTTCAGCTAGAATGTCTGGTATGGATGGGAAAGTTCAAACATAAGAAGTTATTTGTTGTCTCTGGAGCCACTGCATGGGGTGTCGGGAGAGTGATCTAGAATGGGTGTCTGTCCTTAAAGTTGGGTCTGCTCTGAGAACTTGGACAAGCCTCCTATGGTCTTCTTTTCACCATAGTCCGAATCCTGCTACATGCATAGCTGGTGGGAAGGCCGGGATCCCAAAAAAGGGAGTCATAGTTCCCTGGAAGGTTCAATATATCTCCTCTGGATATAGAAACCGAGGGAGAACATATATTTTCACGGCATTCACCCTACCTAGCCATTTGGAGGCAGAGGTGGAAAAATCTGCTTGGGTTCTAAGGAGTAAAGTTCCTGGAGAAGAGCTGGGATGTGTCAGCGGTATTTGAATTCCGAGGTACTGGATGGAAGTGGAACCAGTTTTAAAAGAAAAGGTAGTCGAAAGTCTTTGTAGGTCCAACTTTGTTAAATATTAAGGATTTCCGATTTGCTGTATTTAACTTTGAAATTACAGATTGCCCCAAATTTCTGGAACTCCTGCAACACTGAGGACAACGGCAAGTGTGGGTGCGTCACAAAAAGGAGCAGGCCATTTGCGAATAGGGTGAGTTTAGTATGAGTGGGCACAACTGTTACACCTTTGATAAAAGGATTGTTACGTAAAGCGATAGCCAGAGATAGCCAAATGTTCCATAGTGAGGACACACAGAAGGGGGGACAGAGGGCACCCTTGTCGTGTCCCATTAGAAATAGAGAATGCTGGAGATAAAGAGCCATTTAATCTGATCCTAGCAGATGGAGAGGAGTAAAAGGACATTATCCTTGATATCATATGAGCTCCCAATCCTATTTGTTGTAAGGACAACCAATCCACTCGGTCGAATGCCTTCTCTGCATTGACCGTTTAAAGGCATAGTAGAATGTCATGGGTTCGGGTGTAATTGGTTAGAAGAAGGGTTTTCAGGGTGTTATCCCTAGCTTCATGGCCACTCACAAATCCAACCTGATCCAAGTGGATTAAACTGGGTAACAATGGCTGCAATCTATTGGCCAGTATTTTAGCGAAGACTTTCAAATCAACACCAACCAGGGATACTGGCCTATAATTTGTGCATAAAGTTGGGTCTTTCTCTGGTTTTGGGACAAGGGATAACTGAGTTTCGAGTGTTTGTGGAGGGAACACTGAGCCCTCTGACATGGAGTTGAACACTTTAGTGAGGAAGGGAGCGAGAAGGGGAGCGAAAACTTTATAAAACTTGGTAGTAAAGCTGTCAGGGCCTGGGCTCTTGCCAGTTGGTGTACCCGCAATGACTCTTCAAACTTCATCCTCCATAATAGGTGTTTTGAAGTCATTAATGGTGTCATCATCCAAAGTAGGAAGTGAAGTTTCCATAACATAAGATAATTCATCTTCCTCCAAGGTAGAGTGGGGACCCGACAACTGAGCTGCAGGTATATTGTACAGGAACTGATAAAAATCCCTGAACGCCTGAGGTTTCGTAGAAGGTGATGAGATTGATTCTCCATGCGTTCCCTGAATATGGGATATAAAAGTGGAAGATACTTTTGGGTGCAGGTAGCGGGCCAATGACCTGCCACATTTGTCTTGGAATTTTATTGATGGAAAGTGACCTTATCCACGTGTGGGGGTCTCATATAGTTCTCTGAGTTGTAACCGGGCCTTGGAAACTTCTGTAAGCGTTTCCACAGTTGGGGAACATTTGTGCTTGGTTTTTAAGTTTCTAAGTGTTTGAATTGCAGCCATGATAGCGTCCGAGCGTTCCTTTTTTAGACGTGTACCCAATTGAATAAAGGTTCCATGTAAAACTGCCTTTAGTGCCTCACATTGAATGGGAAATGGTGTAGTATCCAATGTGTGGTCAACGAAAAAGTTAGAGATTGTCTCCATAACACGTGTAACACAGTCCGAATTCACAAGCAATGAGTCGTTCAAGCGCCATGTCCACTCCTTTACTGGAATGGAGGAGAGCAAGAACATCAAGTATATATGAGAATGGTCAGACCAGATCATTTCGCACTCGGGAGACTAGTCCAAACAGCTCCTTAGTGACGAGAGAGCACAGCATATACCTTAGTCGCATTTTGGAGAAAGGCCTCGAATTCCCATTTATAGTCAACTATCACCATGGGCAATAGTGGTATAATAAACATTGCAAAAGTAAGGGAAATAAAAAAATTGGTAGAAAACTATATACAGGCAGGCTGGGGGGCAAAATAAAAAGCCCAAAGACAAGCAAAAGTGTAATATCTGGGGGACACCAAGTCAGTCCGCAGGTCCACTGGCCCAGAGCACATAAAAGGCATAGCGACAAAAAGGACAACCCCAAAAACTTAACAGTAAGCTCCATTCGGGCCCAGACCGCACCCCCTTTAAAAGAATCAAAAGGTGTTAAAGAACCAAATGACAGGAGAAGGTTTCCAAGTATGATGAAGCACACAGAGCATTCATATCGTTATCATTATATCAAATGCGGGGAAAAGTATACAGTTAAGCCAGTGCGGTCTGGTGCCAAACGGAGCCCCTGTACATTGATAAGGATCAGCATAATTGCTAATATCCTTTCTATATTCCTGTCAGGTACAACTGCCCCAGTTGAGGGCAATAAAAGAACCCCTTATCCAAGCAAAATATCTGAATAGTCAATATTAGCAATGTGGAATAATAAGCATGAGTCAATAGGAGGGAAACACATGCAGAAAGACATTTCCAAAGCAAACCTGACCAATTTCCAAGTTAAGAAATGCAACCTCCTTGTAGAACAGTAAGTAGGGGAAGAATCAGTCTACCGGTGACATGGGTCCGTGATCTAGGGCCGGGGGATGTGGATCTAGATCTTGGATGTCTGTGTCTTTGCAAGAGAGGGCCCAGCAGTCTGACGGTCATCTGGAGGGTCCAACCAGTTCGAAATGCTGATAGGGTCTTGTTCAAGGACGAGGAAGAAGGCATGAAGTTAGTCAGGATCCGACAAAACAACTTTGTTGTTATCATCTCGGGTTACTTTGACACTGAAAGGATAGCCCCAGGTGTAGGTAGCACCAGCTTTACGAATCAAATCTATTATGGGCGGACCACTCGCCTCATGTATAGCGCGTTGCGGGAAAGATCCGGATATAGGTGTAGTGAGGATCCATAAAAATCTACTGGGCCCAAGCGCCAGGCCTTATGCATAATCTCTTCCATTAGAGTATAGTAATGAACCTGGCAGAGAACATCACAAGGGCAGTCTCGTCAGTCTCCCCCCATGCCCCCCACTCTATGCACTCTGTCCAGTTCAATAGGGGATGTAACTTCCCTGCCCAGGACTTGATTAAGGATAGAGATGATGGTGGGTTTTAGATCAGTACCTAAGGTTGATTCTGGGACACCTTGCAGCCTAATATTGTTTCTGTGGCTCCTGTTTTCACTGTCCTCTATACAGAGCTGGTGTTGCCACAAACGATAAAGATGTGCCGTGGACACAGATTCAGGCGCCACTATATGAGCTGCACGGTCTTCCTGGGTGGTAGCTAGAGCAGACACAGCAGCCTTCGATGCTGAGACCTGTTGTTTGAGGGCATTTAATTGAACATGAAGGGAGGTTTCCGTCTTGGATGCCCAGGACTCAAAGTCTGCCCGGAAGGCAGGGAGAAGGCCGTGTTTGCAAATCCCGCTGATCTACCTGAGGCCGAGGGAAGCAGCTCTGCTGGGCCATCGCCTGTGTGTGTGTGGCAGGGGACAGTGCTGACCCGGGTATGGAGGCTGGAGGAACCATTGGAGGAACTGGGAGCTCATCTGCAGTGTCCCTGCATGTAGAGGAGGCTGCTGAAGTCGGGGGAGGAGGCTTGGGTTTGCCTGGGGTCCAACTGGTCGCCATCTTGTCTTTTCCCATGCAGGAGTCTTGCGAGGCTATTCGGAGCAGGTAGCACTGGATAGTACCCTGCTGCAGCTCAACAAAGTCAGCAGGGTAAGAGCTTGAAGCCGACATAGGTAGTTTGTGTGTGAGTAGCTGGGAATATAGCCTGCTATTGTGAGAACAGAACTCAGCAGCACGCGTCTTCAGCCTTCCATCGTCGGCCACGCCCCCTCGCTTTTCTTTTCTTAAAGGATAAAGCCATTATACAACAGCAACAGAAGAACCCCCATTAATTTTGTAGATATTGGTATTGATTGTTTCCTTGCTTTTCTCTGCTTATAGTACAATTGCCATCTGGATGTTGCTTTCTTTATACGGCCATAAGAAGGTGAAAGCATGTCTAACATATTTATTTTAGAAGTGTGTTTTGCACCCATCAAGGGGAAGCAGAGCAGAAGGAATAACTACTGGAGGGACATTTTTATTTTGCTCACAGCTTTACATCCACAGCTTCTAACTGTCCCTCATTTAGAGGGACTGTCCTCTTCTGAGACCAGATCCCTCTGTCCATCATGCAGTGTCAGTTGTCCCTCTTTTAGGTCTGATGCGTACAGCCCAATACAAAATGTGATATTTTACTACCAAAAGTGTTATGCTGCACTAAACTTTTTATCCAACCTCCATAATGCTGCATTTGTTATTTCGAGAAGCCAATATAAAGGAAAAATAGAGATCAATAAAGCACTTGTGTGGTATAGCCAATTCATTTTTTACTGTGTGCCAAAAGGTGTGCCTCTTTATCATTATAGAAAGTTGTGGCATGTACACCCGAACACTCACCCTAGCACATACTTAGGCTTACATACACACGTGTGTATTTAGATACAACCATATTAAGAAGCAGTTAATCAACAGATTTGTACTTTTCTAAATTTCTTGACATGACTGCATAAACATTAAAGCATGCTTACTGCTTACAATATGCAGTAATTACTAAATATCAAACATAATTAAGTAAAACATTGATCATAGTTTAAACATCCACCCACATTTCTGTACTGCATGCCACTGCTCGGTTATTTACCCATACTAGTGTGAGATCATTCTGTGTGCACTGTATTGATTGTGACAGTGAATAAGCTTTCAGTTGTACTTTACTGGCATAGTCTGTTATGTCCATCCCATTCTATGCTTTAACAAAGATTCATTTCTAGTGCAGAAAAGCCATACAAGATTAAACTTGCTCTTCACTGTGTGTCTAAATCATTTCAGCACTCATCCCAGTGAAAATATTGTTATAGGGACATGGCAACAAGACACATGCAACTTAAACCAGAACTTTGCTCTTTCAATCAACTTTGACTATTTTTAATCCTCACGATGCTAGCATTAGTAAACAGATAGGAAAGAATATCATATTTATTTATTTATTTTTAAATTTCAGTAACGTTCTAGTTTTCAGGCCTAGGCAAATTATGTCATATATCCTAGGAGACTCCAGGAGAGGAGGAGGGGTTTTCTCAGCTGAGTGCACCCTCCTGCCTGCATAGGTAAGGGCAGATGGTTTCCAGGAAGTAAATGCTACATGAATCATCTGCCCTTACTCATTAGTGAGCGTAGTTACAAGACTTAGGGTACAGCACCCTCCAAACGTCTACAAGATGCAAGTCGTAGATTGCACGTTTCACAGCCCTTAATTTGGGAAATTAAATACTCGACTGTGAGGTGGAGGAGTCCAAAAGTGGCTCCAGAGGGGTATTAAAATCCCCACCCAAGACGAGCTTACCCTCCTTGAATTCAGACAGAATCTTCCGATATTGCAAAACCGATGGAATTTGATTGACATTTGGTAGGTAAATGTTAGCTACCGTAAATTTGGTACCCCACAGTGAGAATTTCACAAAGACATACCTTCCCTGAGGGTCAGAGAAATGATAAAGCAATTCAATGGGGAGTGCATTATGGAAAGCAATAGATACTCCCTTGGCTTTCTGAGACGAGTTAGAGCTATGGAACCATCTGTTAAAATATCTGTTGGAACAGTAAGGAGTGAAAGCAGTGTGAAAATGCGTCTCTTGTAGGAGGAGCACATTGACCTGGCTTTTGTGCATTTGATAGAGAATTTGTCCTCACTTAGAGTCAACATTAAGGCCATTTACATTGTATAAGCAAAATTTTAGCCGAGGGTGAGATATCACTGTGTGGGCCATGGTGGAGTGAAGAGAAGAAAAGAGAATGAGAAATACAAGGAAAGAAGGGGAGTAGAGGGAGGGAGGGACAAGGGGAGAAGTTGGATAAGAGAAGAGAATTTAAAGAAGGAGAGGAATGGGACAAGGACTGGTCAAAGAGGACACTTAAGAGAGGTGTCTCAAAAAATACTAAGGCGTCCACAGAAGCGAGACACTCCGTGAAATATCACGTGTTAGGCACAAACCATGCCAATCCTATTTAGGGAGAGAGGTCAAAGTTAGGAGATCTGAGTTGTGATCCCAACAACATAACAGGCATATGTAGCATGTATGTAACACACCCATCTTCCGTGACATATCTATGGCTTAAATCCTTAGTTATGAGAGAGCACAGCATATACCTTAGTCGCATTTTGGAGAAACGCCTCGAATGCCCATTCTTAGTCAACTATCACAAAGGGCAATAGTGGTATAATAAACATTGCAAAAGTATGGGAAATAAAAAATTGGTAGAAAACTATATACAAGCAGGCTGGGGGTCAAAATAAAAACAAGAGTATTCCTATGTGATCATGTGTATATTGAATATACCAACTACAACATCTATAACAATGACCCTTATAATATTATAGCTCATACATCAGTGCAAGCACTCAGAAGTTACTGTGAAGAAGTCTACTAGTCCCATACTACAGGGACAGTTAGGCCCGGAACTGGGGAGAGACTTATAAGTCCCAGGACAAGCAAAAGGACAATATCTGAGGGACACCAAGTCAGTCCGCAGGTCCACTGGCGCAGAGCACATAAAAGGCATAGCGACAATAAGGACAACCGCAAGAAATTAATGGTAGGCTCCATTCCGGCCCAGACCACATCCTCTTCAAAAAAAATCAAAAGGTGTTAAAGAACCAAATGATAGGAGAAGGTTTCCAAGTATGATGAAGCACATAGAGCATTCATATCGTTATATCAAATGTGGGGAAAAGTATACGGTTAAGCCAGTGCAGTCTGGTGTATGAAAAAAGCAGTACAGCGCATAAATAATCTTAAATAAAACAGTCAATAAATGTCCATTTAAAGTAGAGCCAGTTCAAATCCAGCAATTCCTTCAGTGATATTCGTGACATGCAATAGTTGATTATGTGACTGTAGTGACATGGACCTCCACCTTCGGTAGCACAAGCCGCTCACCTCTACAGATGGACCCCTGAGTAAAATCAGTCAGGTCAAATCAGCAGTTCCCTCACAGGGATAAAAGCAGGGGGCGATAAAAGCAGATCCCGGTCAAGCCTCAGCAATAAGATAATCTTGCAGTCATGACATGTAAAATATAAAGGAAATCTAGTGCTCTCTGTTGATGGCTAAAGGGGGGCGGGACTTCCTCAGCGGCGGCGGCTGGCCATGACTCACCCGCTTTTATGCATATCAAACAAATGACACAGCCAATCACCATAAAGGCGTACCTATCACCATGGAGACATGGGGAGGAATACTGAGCAGCGCAATGTGAGTAGACAGGAAACATTGCAGAGAAAAACCGCTGCAGCTGCCCGCTGAACATTGCTAGTCATGGAGCTGGCATTTATTTATAAAAAGTAAAAAACGAACATGACAGAAAAAATATATATAAAAAAAATTCATAATAAAAGTAACTAAAAATTGTCATCCCGCGCTCTGGACGGTCATCCTGGGAATCATCCATAATACATCATAAATAAAATATGTGAATAACATCAATCCCTAAAAAAGTATATTTTCAACTAGAATACCGCCAACAAAAACGAGGAGGAAGAGGGCCAATAGATGATAAAGAATTTGACATTTAACTGATAACGATCTGAAATAAAGCAATTAACGTCAAATTCAACGTTCAGGCCCCCAGGGGTGAGTACCTTAGTCTCATGAATCCAATGCGATTCCCTGCGACTTAATTGACGTAAAAAATTGCCCCCTCTCCAATGTTTATTAACTCTCTCGATGCCCCAAAAACTAAGTCCTCTGGGGTTTTGACCGTGCACTAATTTGAAGTGTTTGGAGACATTATGTGTCTTTAGTCCCTTCTTGATGTTGTTAACATGTTCTCCTAAACGCACATGTAGGGGGCGAGAGGTCCTCACATTGGAGCATATAAACGACCCCTACCGTTGTGCAAGTGATCAATTGGTCAATTTTATATTCTTTACCAGTGGATGTGGCCCTAAAATTCTTGCGTTTTTTATTGTTGCATTTGGAATGCCTGCAGGCTGTGCATCGCCCATAGGCATAAAAACCTGACAGGAAAGAAAACAATCGGTTTTCGGATTGTATAGGGGGATCAACCACTCCTGGAGCTAGTCTATCACGCAAAGATGGAGCTTTTTTATAAATAAACATCGGACGTGGTGGCAACAGGGGACCCAGCACACGATCCTGTTTCAAGATAGACCAATTTTTTGAGACTAATCTTTCAAACTGTTTATGTTGAACGTTATATTTGAGCACCATTTTGAAGTTAGAGACGTCAGGCCTAATTTCTTTGGCTTTGTCAGCAATCAGTGAGGTCCTATCCATAGCCAGAACCTTCTCAACTTCACTGTTCAGATTGTGTATATTGTAACCTTTTTCCACGAATCTAGACGTGAGCAACGCAGATTGATCAACAAAGTCACAAACATTCGTGCAATTACGTCTGAGTCTCACAAATTGCCCCCTGGGAATGTTACAAAGCCAAGATTTATGATGGCAACTTCCCAGGGGGATGTAAGAATTACGATCCGTAGGTTTCAGGTAATTACACAATCTGAATCCTTCGCTCTCCTTCAGGATTTCAAGATCAAGGAAGACAATCTTTTCTTTACTCTGAACCCAGGATAGCTGGATGTTTTTGGTATTACTATCCAGTTTCTGTATAAAGGTATTCAGACCAAGTTGATCTCCCTCCCAGATCATAACGAGGTCGTCTATGTACCTTTTGTAACAGACGAGTTCGGAGGGACGGTGTTTGAACACCACGTCTTCCTCCCAGTGGGCCATAAAAAGATTGGCCACACTGGGAGCAAAACGGGCGCCCATTGCAACACCCCTTTTTTGAAGAAAGAATTGACGATTAAACCAAAAATAATTTTTGGCCAAACAAAACTTCAAACATTTCAGAAGGAACTGTTTATGCGCCTCAGGGAGATCAGAATATAAAGATAGGGCCCATTGGACTGAGGACAGCGCGTCCTCATGACCAATAATGGTGTATAAGGACCCTACATCGGCCGTGACCATGATACTAGAGGGGGAACTACCGAAGGTGGAGGTCCATGTCACTACAGTCACATAATCAACTATTGCATGTCATGAATATCACTGAAGGAATTGCTGGATTTGAAATGGCTCTACTTTAAATGGACATTTATTGACTGTTTTATTTAGGATTATTTATGCGCTGTACTGCTTTTTTCATATACTTTTTTTGGGATTTGATATATTTTTTCCCTCAGTACATTAGCTACTTCTAGTTAGGTTGTAGGTTTGCGCTGGTCGATTTTGTTTTGCTTTTGTCAGTGCAGTCTGGTGCCCATGTACATTAATAAATATCAGCAAAATTTCTAATATCCTTTCTATATTCCTGTCAGGTACAACTGCACCAGTAGAGGGTGATAAAAGAAACCCTGATCCAAGCAAAATACCTGAACAGTCAATATTAACTATGTGGACTAATAAGCATGAGTCAATAGGAGGGAAACACATGCAGAAAAACATTTCCAAAGCAAACCTGGCTGAATTCCAAGTTAAGAAATGCAACCTCCTTGTAAAACAGTAAGTAGGGGAAGAAGAACCAGTTCAGGGCTCACTTGGAAGGATCTGAATCAGTCTTCCGGTGACATGGGTCGCCGTGATCTAGGACCGGAGGATGCGGATCTAGATCTTGGATGTCTGTAGCGTTGCAGGAGAGGGCCCAGGCCCAGCAGTCTCTGATGGTCATCTGGAGGGTCCAACCAGTTCGAAATGCTGATAGATTCTTGTTCAAGGAAGAGGAAGAAGGCGGGAAGTTGGTCAGGATCCAACAAAACAAATTTGTTGTTATCATCTCAGGTTACTTTGACACTGAAAGGATGGCCCCAGATGTAGGTAGCACCAGCTTTATGAATCATATCTATTATGGGCGGACCACTCTCCTCATGTATAGCGTGTTGCGGGAAAGATACGGATATAGGTGTATTGAGGATCCATTAAAGTCTAGTGGGCCCAATCGCCAGGCCTTATGCATAATCTCTTCCATTAGAGTATAGTAATGAACCTGGCAGAGGACTTTACGAGGGCAGTCTCTTCGGTCTTCCCGCCCATGCCCCCCACTCTATGCACTCTGTCCAGTTCAATAGGGGATGTAACTTCCCTGCCCAGGACTTGATTGAGGATAGAGATGACAGTGGGTTTTAGATCAGTACTTGAGGTTGATTCTGGGACACCTTGCAGCCTAATGTTGTTTCTGCGGCTCCTGTTTTCACTGTCCTCTATACAGAGCTGGTGTTGCCACAAACGTAAAGATGTGCCGTGGACACAGATTCAAGTGCCACTATATGAGCTGCATGGTCTTCCTGGGTGGTAGCTAGAGCAGACACAGTGGCCTCCAATGCTGAGACTTGTTGTTTGAGGGCATTGAATTGAACATGAAGGGAAGTTTCCATCTTGGATGCCCAGGACTCAAAGTCTGCCCGGAAGGCAGAGAGAAGGGCCGTGGTTGCGGATCCCGCGGATCCACCTGAGGCTGAGGGAAGCAGCTGTGCTGGGCCATCGCCTGTCTGTGTGGCAGGGGACAGTGCTGACCCGGGTATGGAGGCTGGAGGGACCCAGTGTCCCTGCATGTAGAGGAGGCTGCTGAAGTCGGGGGAGGAGGCTTGGGTTTGCCCGGGGTCCAACTGGTCGCCATCTTGTCTTTTCCCATGCAGGAGTCTTGCAAGGCTATTCGGAGCAGGTAGAGCTGGATAGTACCCTGCTGCAGCTTAGCAGAGTCAGACATAGGAAGCCGACATAGGTAGTTCGGGTGTGAGTAGCCGGGAACTCAGCCTGCTATTGTTGTGAGAGCATAGAGCTCAGCAGCACGCGTCTTCAGCCTTCCATCATCGCCCACGCCCCCCTTGCTTTTCTTTTCCTAAAGGATAATGCCATTATACAACAGCAACAGAAGAACCCCCATTAATGTTGTAGATATTGGTATTGATCATTTCATTTTCTATGCTTATAGTACAATTGCCATTTGGATGTTGCTTTCTTTATACGGCCATAAGAAGGTGAAAACATTTCTAACATATTTATTTTAGAAGTGTGTTTTGTACCCATTAAGGGGAAGCAGAGCAGAAGGAATAACTACTGGAGGGACATTTTTATTTTGCTCACAGCTGTACATCCACAGCTCCTAACTGCCCTCATTTAGAGGGGCTGTCCTCTTCTGAGACCAGATCCCTCTGTCCATTACGCAGCATCAGTTGTCCCTCTTTTTGGTCGAATGCGTACTTCCCTATACAAAATGTGGTATTTTACTACCAAAAGTGTTATGATGCACTAAACTTTTTATCCAACCTCCATAATGCATTTGTTATTTTGACAAGCCAATATAAAGGAAAAATAGAGATCAATAAAGCACTTGTGGTATAGCAAATCATTTTGACCGGGGCTGTGGCAGGAACATGTCCTCTGCTTACATACTTTGTGCCAAAATGTGTGCCTCTTTATAATTTCAGAAAGTTGTGGAATGTACACTCGAACACTCACCCTAGCACATACTTACCCTAGCACGGACTTTCGACGGAGTTACGACGGACTTTCGGACGTCCGGACTTGCCCACACACAAACGGACTAAAGTCTGTTTGAAAGTCCGTTGGTATGAACGTGATGATGTACGAAGGGACTAGAATAAGGAAGTTCATAGCCAGTAGCCAATAGCTGCCCTTGCGTCCTTTTTTTGTCCGTCGGACTAGCATACAGACGAACTGATTTTTCGTCCGGACTCGTGCGTCAGAAAGATTTGAAACATGTTCCAAATCTAAAGTCCGTCTGATTTTGGACAGAAAAAGTCAGTTGAAGGTCCGATGAAGCCCACACACGGTCGGATTGTCCAACGGATTCGTTCCGTTGGACCAGTCCTGTCGAAAAGTCTGCCCGTGTGTACACAGCATTACATACACACGTGTGTGTATTTAGATACTACCATATAGATTTGTACTTTTCTAAATTTCTTGGCATGACTGCATAAACTATAAAGCATGCTTACTGCTTACAATATGCAGTAATTACTAAATATCACACAACGCTCACTTCATAACATAATTAAGTAAAACATTGATCATAGTTTAAACATCCACCCACATTTCTGTACTGCATGCCGCTGCTCAGTTATTTACCCATACTAGTGTGAGATCATTCTGTGTGCACTGTATTGATTGTCACAGTGAATAAGCTTTCAGTTGTACTTTGCTGGCACAGTCTGTTATGTCCGTCCCATTTTATGCTTTAACAAATGCTGAAAAGCCATACAAGATTAAACTTGCTCTTCACTGTGTGTCTAAATCATTTCAGCACTCATCCCAGTGGAAATATTGTTATAGGGACATGGCAACAAGACACATGCAACTTAAAGCAGAACTTTGCTCTTTCAATCAACTTTGACTATTTTTAATCCTCATGATGCTAGCATTAGCAAACAGATAGGAAAGTATATCATATTTACTTGTTCTTTTTTTTAAATATTTTTTCAGTTACGTTCTAGTTTTCAGGCTTAGGCAAATTATGTCATACATCCCAGGAGACTCCAGGAGAGGAGGAGGGGTTTTCTCAGCTGAGTACACCCTCCTGCCTGCATAGGTAAGGGCAGATGGTTTCCAGGAAGTAAATGCTACATGAATCATCTGCCCTTACTCCATATAAAACAACCCTCAACCCCATTTAACAACTTCAAGTGCACTACTTATCCCCTATATGACACCACACAAATCTAACACCCAGCACATTTCACCCAATGACCTCAAGCTGATATCATTACTCCCATATTTGCAGACTGGGTTATCTAAATAGACTAGACAGCAAAAGCTCCCTTGCTGTGTCTGATTGAAACCTTGGAAAAGGGTGCCCACTAAGGTATATGTCTCTGTGATTAATTTATTAAATGTTTGTAAATTAGGGCTGTCACCTTTTCGTCAACCCAAACCTGAACACTTTTTTTTTGTTGTAGTACATTAAATTCATTACCTCTGTACAAAGCAACGCACAGCAATTTTTTATGTAGTATACACTATACATATACGTTTGTGATTAAATAACATTTCTAATCATATGGAGTTAATTACAAGAGTTCCCCTTTACATCAGATTCAACATAGTTCCCCTTCGACATCTGAATGCACACGGTTTGTTCTCCTTTACATCTGATTCAGCAGTTTCTCCTTACATCTGAATCTACAGAGTTTCCCTTTATATCTGAATCTGCAGGAGAGGAGTGCGGAGGGTATGATGGGAGCAGTATGTACAGGAGAGGAGTGTGGAGGGTATGATGGGGGCAGTATGTACAGGATAGGAGTGCAAAGGGTATGATGGGGGGGCAGTATGTACAGGAGAGGAGTGCGTAGGGGATGATGGAGACAATATGTACAGGAGAGGAGTACGGAGGGGATGATGGGGCAGTGTGTACAGGAGAGGACTGTGGTGTGTATGATAGGGGCACTATGTACAGAAGAGGAGTGTAGTGGGTATGATGGGGTCAGTATGTAAAGGAGGGGAGTACGGAGGGGATGATGGGGGCAGTATGGGGAAGGATTTCTTGCACTGTCTATGGGGTGACCAGGGAGCGATGTTGGGAAGAGAAGGGAAGGAAAGTGACCATGGAATGATATCCCTCAGCTGGGGAGTAGGAAGCAGCTCTGAGTGATGTCTGTATAAAGTGGTCTGGGGTGATGTAAGCTGGGGGGATTGGGGGGCTGAGAAGTGGTCAGATGGTGAAGTTTATAATAAAAAAAAGCTCATCCACTACTATATACAACAATACTGCTCAATGAAAACAATCTGGTATAAAAAGTACATATCTATATACTGTAAGCCAGCTCCTAGCACTCTGTATACCCGGATGATGTTAAGTTAATGGATGACCATTCATGTAACGCTGTGTTCTCCAAGCTCTGACTCTGTACAATCAGAAGTTACACTTAAACCACATACACACAGGGTTACATGAATTGTCATAAATGAGTTCACATTATCTGGACTGAGCATTTGGGGATGTTTGTACAGACATGTGTTCAGGCTTGGGAGGTATCTGTCAGCTGTGATCGGGCTGCAGTCTCCCCCCACACACACTCATGCCGTGTACACATGAGCGGAATTTCCGACAGAAAGAGTCCGATGGGAGCTTTTCATCGCATATTCCGACCGTGTGTATGCCCCAGCGGACTTTTTCCATCGAAAATTCAGCTGAACTTAGATAGAGAACATGTTCTATATTTTTCCAACGGAACAAATTACTATCGGAAAAAACGCTCGTCTGTATGCTGTTCCGACATACCAAAAAACGACGCATGCTCTGAAGCAAGTACAAGATGGAAGCTATAGGCTACTGGCTATTGAACTTCCGTTTTCTAGTCCCGTCATACGTGTTGTACGTCACCGCGTTCTGGGTGGTCGGAATTTGGTGTGACCGTGTGTATGCAAGACAGCTTGAGCGGAATTCCGTCGGAACTCCGTCGGAAAAACCTTCAGAGTTTATTCCGATGGCAAAACGGGTCATGTGTACAGGGCATCACTCTCTCTTCCAATTCTCCTGTCACCTTAACCCTTTACTGCATCAGTAAAACAATTCTTCCTGAAAGTTTACAGCTTTCTACCCATGGAGACTTTTGTCACAAAAAAAACTTAGCTCACCTCTCCCTGCATGCATTGTAAGCAGCGGCCAGCCCGACAGTTGTTATAGTGAGCTCCGCCTCCTGATTCTCTCAGCACACCGCACTGGTGATTGGGGAGGGTTTTGAGTCAGAGATCAGAGAGACCCTGCAGGACACTGGGGGGGGGGCAGAAAGGAGCTTCGGATTCTCAACACACACCACAGGCACAGTGTATTTAGAAGAAATGCCTCATCTGCTGTCTCCACAGTGGCAGGTGTTCTAATGTCCCCCCCCCTACCCAAATGGTCTGTCCCTGGTCTGCGCTGAGTAATGTGCCCGGGTGTCAAGCAGTACAAAACCTGGGCACATGATTCAAGACCCGTACTGTCCGAGTGAATCCTGGACAGATGGCAACCCTAGTGTAAATTGCAGTTTAAGTCACAGAGTTCTATTAATAACAGTCTTTTTTTCATCAATGTAGCAAGAAGTGTGTATAAGCAGGTCAAAAAGAGCTGAGAGCTCCACCTACTGGCTAAAAATATACAAAATATGAATATGCAAAGTTACATATGTATCTGATTATAAAAATGTATTTTAAGTGTGTGTTTTCTTAGTCCTGATCCTAATGAATAAAGAAAATATGTATATAGAAAACCACTGCACATTCCCTTTAAATACTGTTTGTACTACATAATCAATCTTTTCTCCTCTGCATTATGTTAGGATTAATTCTACCTAACTATGTGGTCTTATACTAGGAAATCAGATTGTAAAGGGTTAATCTCATAACTAAACCTGTGTGGTAAATTGTGGCCCCATATAGGGTGGGTAGAAAAAAAAATTATTAATATCACTGAACCATTTGAAGTGAGCCAGAACAGTCTTCCTACAGCATGCCATAATTAGAATTGATTACCCCTCCAAATGGCCTGGGGTCCCTTTTACATCTCAGGTTACGTCAACTAGAGTAATCATCTTCTTGCTCACTAGCAGGGGTCAGCAGGGACTTCCAAAACGAGTTGTCTTTTGGCAGTTGGCCAAAGTTAACTTGGAGCATTACCATGGAATGCAAATTATTTTGTCAAACAGCCATTGGTTCTATTCTTTTTGTTCAAATACAGGACCACATTCAAATGCTGATGCTTGATTCTCAGTAAAAGAAAGTGACTAATTACATTATAACCAGTACACACTACACAACAACACATACTTTATTGGATCTAATTGTTTCATGGGAAGAGTGGTTGGGGAGATGAGTTTGGTAGGGGACATAACACAAATGAGAGTTTATTGAAAATCTACAAGTACGATTCTGAAATAAGTATAAAAACTGAAAAATGACTTACTTTTTTATGTTTCCTTATGGCTATCCTCGGTGGAAAAAAAAAAAAAAAGGTTGCAAAACAATTACAGGGGGTCCCCGGGTTACAAACAAGTTAGGGACTGTAGGTTTGTTCTTAAGTTGAATCTGTTTGTAAGTCGGAACAGGTACATTTTTTAAGTGTAGCTCCAGCCAAAAAAAATATTTTTAAGCTTTTTGGATAGCATAGGGAAGGGTTAGCACCCCTGTAACATTTGTTATGCGGTCTGTGTCCCTGTTCAGAAGATTTCACCTCACTTTCTGTCCCAATGACAATTGGAGTTTGAAAATTTTGGATTGTTGTGGAAACAAGCCTTGGTGATAAAGCATCAGTGGAGGTACTTTTTCCCCATAATAGCTCTTACAGGAGAGAATTTCCCTTCCTAGGGGTAGATTTCCTTTCACTTCCTGTTGTCTCCCTCCGTTTGTAAGTAGGAGTCGTTTGTAAGTCGGATGTTTGTAACTAGGGGACCCCCTGTATAGGATTTTGAGGAAATTAAACCAGCCTATGACACGATGCCGCTTCTGTGTTATAATCAGGTGGGATGGAGACCTTTACCGAACAGAAATTTTCAGGTCTGACAACAGATTCTCAATTAGATAGTAATATGTGCTTAAACTTGGTATTCTAGGATATTAATGTTCTTGCATTTAAAAAAAAAAAATGCTGCATTGTAGATTTGACTGTGTATAAAGGATAATCCTCCTGGTCAAAGAACCTTTACTCCTGTCTGAGGTCTCTTGCCCTCTAGAATTGCCCTGTATATGGCTCCATCCATCTATCGCTTACATCAGCCTATGAAGGGTTCACACCCTCTCCAATGTGTGTATAGCACAGTCCACGTGACTGTGACAGGTAAGTGTGTAAGCAGGTTGTAGCAGTCGGTAGGTGCTACTCCATCTGGGAGGGTTGAGGTTAATTCTTTGCCCGGTCTTTAAGTATTTTTTTGGCAGGTTCCTGTCTGGTTCTGGCCCACTTGCCCTGTGTGATATAAAAAAGGGGACAGTGTTTTGGGCCTGCAAGAGAGAGAGAAACAAAGGAGTTCCAGTGCAACCTTGGGTTGTGGGAACCGTAAGGGATGGAGACAGACAAAGAGACCCGTAGGAGTAGGAGAATGTTGCCTGTTATGCTCTGTAACAGAGACATTTCGTTTGGGGTTCTCTCTGAAGACACCAGTGCTGGAGATGTGCCTCTGTAGGTCTTATGATTGCTGGACTGCATTCTTTTAGGTATGCCAGGGCAGCACTCAGCCTGTAACCATAGTTAGGAAATTAGGAAAGTATCGTGTATACCTGTTGGACTGTGAAATGTCTATTTTCGCATTATTTTCCAAGTAAAGTATTGAATTGTTGTCCTTACCTGGTCTGAAAATATGAAAGAGGTATATCGCAAGTAACCGGCACACACCTACAATTAACAAGGGGGTCCTTAACACATTTGGGTATGAAGACATCAGAATGTAGTAGAGTAATGTGAAGACACAAGTGTTTACCTAGAGCAACAGAAGTGTAATAAGCAGCCTGTCAATGGTGTGTACCTGTTATATGTGGCGTGGCTTCTAGCAGTGAGGGAGATGTTATCGGCACTCCTTCCACCAGCGTTCTGTCTCCCATAGCAATGGGAGCAGATTGCACCGCAGGGGCTTTCCCCTGTACAGAGGTATGGAAGTTCAAGAGTTAAGTTGAGTGCATGTGTGGAGCCCTCGCAGAGTGCACGGTGGGGCCCCACCCTGCTACTTGGGAGTAGTAGTTTAAAACACTAAACAGGTGGATGTGGTCATTGGCTCAGCGAGTCCCTCCAACATGCAAGTTACGGCAAAGGTGTACATTGTCACGAGCAACTGAGAGAACAGTTGCAGTGCAATGCACTATTAATGGTGTATGTTCATCTCTAGGAGTAGAGGTCCACCTTAAGGTTAAGTATTCCCCCACAGCAGCCTTAGCTTTACCCCAAGGCATTGATGAAGAAGACACAAAGTGAAAGTACCCCAATCATGTGTGTAGTAAAGTGACCCTGTACAAAGTACCTAATGTAGCCCAAAAGAACCCACGTGCGGTAGGCTCCCCATGTGACCCAGTACTTGGCACCCAACAAGTTCATTTGGAACATGGAGGACAGGATTAAAACCACACAACAGCTATCCCTGCAGGCACGTCAACCCCACCAGCCTGCTGTCTACAAGTGTGCGCAGGATGGGCATACCACTGCCAGGGCATAGCAATGAAATAGGGGAAAAAGAATTCTGGTTGGCCACACATCCAGTAAAATCACCTTTATTTCAGCAAGTTCATAAAAACATATCCAGAAACACATATAGAGGAGAAAAGAATCACCAGATGACATGTTTCAAGATTAGATACAAAATTCTACAACAAAGCTTTAGGTCTCCCATGGCCCATTGGTTTTACTTGTTGTCTACAAATGATCTTTAAAGACTAAAGCCCCATACACACTATTCGATTTTCTGCTGATTTTGTCTTCAGATTTACCAAAACCATGTAGTGCAAGGGCCTGCCTGGTTGCATACAAATTGAAACTCTAATGCCGCATACACACGACAGGTTTTGCCGTCGGGATAAACTCCGAAGGTTTCTCTGATGGAATTCCATTCAAGCGGTCTTGCCTACACACGGTCAAACCAAAGTCCAACCAAAGTCCAAGCGTCCAGAATGCGGTGACGTACAGCACGTATGACGGGACTAGAAAAAAGAAGTTCAATAGCCAGTAGCCAATAGCTTCCGTCTCGTACTTGCTTGGGTCTGTCAGAAATATTTAAAATGTTCTATTTCTAGGTCCGTCAAAATTTTCGAAAAAAAAAAAGTCCGATGAGGCACACACACGATCGGGATATACGATGAAAAGCTTCCGTCTGACTTTTTCTGTCGGACATTCCGCTCATGTGTATGCGGCTTTAAGGTTTGACCTCATATTATATGGTTTTGGTAAATCTGAAGACAAAAATCAGTAGAAAATCTAATAGTGTATACAGAGCTTTAATCCAGGCAATAAGTGAAACTAACCAGAAAAATACTCTCCCAAAAAACTGCTCAAACATCACTGAATTTACCTTAGTCTGTAATATAATCCATTGTAGCAGAATTCAACAAAATATCACATGTGCTTCTCGGTGGAACTGCAGTCTCTCCTGACATTAAGGTAAACTTCTCACAGGTGCGAACATGTTATGAAAAATGCATAAGTTGCAATTGCCTGCAGTTAAAACCTCACGTCCAAACATTCAGGAGTTCTAGAATTAAAACCATTGCAATTTATGTGCAAATCATAAAGCTGAACACCAGCCTTGCACAGTTGTACAGGCTCCTCCCTTGTACTGAAATGTGTAGTTTTACTGCACACTGTGAGCCTCTCACAGTAATTTTCTGGCTGGAGGACATCATCTGGCTCTTTCCTCCCTAGCTGAAGTGGTCCTTTCCCTCATTCATTGGATTTCAGTTCTGTCAGTCATGGACGCTCAGTATCATATGTGGACTTTTTTCTAGGGTGCTTTGCTCTTTTCAAGAAACTATGTGCAGCCCCCTACCAGTCACGATCTGCCTGTGTTGCACAGAGAAGTACAGAGACCCTATAATGACATCACTAATGCCGCGTACACACGGTCGGACTTTTCGTCTACAAAAGTCCGACAGCCTGTCCGACAGACTTCCGGCGGACTTCCGGCGGACTTTCGGCGGACTTGCAGCAGACTTTCTAACGAACGGACTTGCCTACACACGACCACACAAAAGTCCGACGGATTCGTACGTGATGACGTACACCGGACTAAAATAAGGAAGTTCATAGCCAGTAGCCAATAGCTGCCCTAGCATGGGTTTTTGTCCGTCGGACTAGCACACAGACGAGCGGATTTCGGGGTCCGTCGTAGTTACGACGTAAAGATTTGAAGCATGTTTCAAATCTAAAGTCCGTCGGATTTGAGGCTGAAAAAGTCTGCTGAAAGTCCGGAGAAGCCCACACACGATCGGATTACCAGCCAGCTTTAGTCCGTCGGCGTCCGTTGGACTTTTGTAGATGAAAAGTCCGACCGTGTGTACGCGGCTTTAGTCTACACTGAATGAAAAATAAGGTATTTAATGTTAACAATGTTTTATTTAAAAATACATTGGTATGTTGATGAAGGGCTTGGAATGAACCAAGGAATGCATAATATAGCAGATTAAACTTCAGCTTTAAGATTTTTTCTGCTTACTCTCATTTGGTCTACCTATTGATCTTTTACAGTATGTGATGGGGAGCCTACTGGACCAAATGGAAACCCAGAATTTAGGAAGTATCAGGGCCATGCTCAAATTTTACATGGAAAATTATGATCTCTATAGTATTATAGTGCTTACCCCCAAAGAAGCTGTTGTTTCTCAAGGTCCTGTACCTGGCCCATAACTCTGCAAATAGCACCACACAGTCTGACACACCTAGCTGGATGAGGTATATTTTGCAGATGCTTATGCAGTACCCCGTAGCAAAAGAGATATGAACAACAGCAATGACACAGTAAAGGGCTAAACAATAGCAAGAAATATACAGTAAATACTGAAAAGCAGCAAGAAATATACTGTTAAAACATTTGACATAGTGAGCAACCCCATCTAAACCCTATACTAGGGCAATCCTAACTAAGGAGTGTCATGTCACCATAATGCTGCATACACACGATTGGACATTCCGACAACGAAATCCTGGCTCAATAGCCAGTGTGGCTCTTCTGCTTGATTCCGAGCATGCGTGGAATTTTGTGCGTCGGAATTGTGTACACACGATCAGAATTTCCGACAATGGATTTTATTGTCGGAAAATTTGAGAATCAGCTCTCAAATTTTTGGTTTTGGGAAATTCCGACAAAAAATGTCCGATGGACCCTACACACGGATGGAATTTCCGACAACAAGCTCCCATCGAACATCTGTTGTCAGAAAATCCGATCATGTGTACACAGCATTACAGTTTAGCAGTCTATAATATACCCTCCCTCTTCTGCTAGCCAGCTCATTAAGGCCCAACCCTTATGTTGAAGTACTGTCAAGCACAGATAAAGGCACTGGTTATGTAATACTTGCAGGCAACACTGTACCTCTTTGTCAACCCCTTGGTGCGGCCTCTCTGCACCTGGTCCTTAGTGCAGAGGGGCCGCATATTTGCATGAATTGCCCCTAATACACCTGTGCCCAGAGCACATATGCTGTGCACTCCCGGCACAGTTACCGTTGCCTAACCGAAAGTTTTTCAGACCACATGACCGCTGTGACAGCCAATCATGGTGGTCACATGATCTTAACTGGTCAGTGCTCGTGGTTTCCTTCTCCTTGATCTGGCTGTGGTAGCAGGCGATCTACTGTTGGCAGCACAACTGGTCAGTGCCCATGGTTTCTTTCCCCTTGATCCGGATTTGGTAGCAAGTGATCTACTGTTGGCAGCACAACTGGTCAGTGCCTGTGGTTTCCCTCCCCTTGATTCAGCAGCAGGCTCCATTAGTATCATTGGCGCACTCCAGTGTCCCAGGATGTCTGGCACTGTGTCTCTCTCCCTCTCAGGTGTGGAGGTGAGCTGTCTGCTGGCAGCCTAAAGCACATAAAGTCCCTCCACACACTCCTCAGCCCTGGAACAACAAGGAAAAGGGGCGCCACTGAGTATGTATCAAATAAGTTTATTAATAAAAAGCAATATCCACTCACATGTAAAACCAAAGTGTAGAGTTCAGGTACATCTCCCACAGGAGAAAGAGCGGAGGACTACCGGTGGCAGCAAGTCCGGATATACTGACATCACATCTGGTAAACTGGAGATGGGCTGCAGTAAGCCAACATAGTAGACCAAAAGCACACCAAATAGAAGATAGCAGGGGAGCCATCAAAGATGGTGTGGGTTCCAGGAAGAGGGAGATGAGGGCGTCAAAGCCGGTCTTCAGCTGTGTAGCGGTATAAAGCAGAGCCTTGTCCAGCGTCCCTGATGGAGAGATAACACGGCCGTGTGATCGGAGCTGAAGTGAGGCTTTGTCAGATGCTTGACAAAGGAGTACCACTATCCAGATGTGATGTCAGTATATCCGGACTTGCTGCCACCTGTAGTCCTCCGCTCTTTCTCTTGTGGGAGATGTACCTGAACTCAAAACTTCGGTTTTACATGTGAGTGGATATTGCTTTTTATTAATAAACTTATTTGATACATACTCAGTGGCGCCCCTTTTCCTTGTTTTTTCTTCAAGTACATTGGACTTGGCTTCTGGTCCGTTTTGGTGGCTGCCTTGATAGACTTACCTTCCACTCATATATATGGTTTATATATGTTTGTGTGGATTCTGCCCTTGCATTTATAGGAACAGTTGATTGAGGTATCTTGTATTGCGCCTTTTTTACTTGTATAATAAGCCCTGGAACAACAACCTTCCCCCTTTCCTCTCTACTGAGAGTGCTAATCACTGTGAAATCTGTAGTTTCTTCCCAGCATTCACAGGTATTCAAGCAGTCTTTCCTCTGAGTGGTAGGTGGACCCAGCTAGCTACACAAGTTCTGTAATCACAGTCTCCAGTGGCAGCTGTGCCTGTCCCTCTAATGACACAAGCAAGAACAGCAGCAAATGCAACACGCCTTCAGCTGGTCCCAAGCTAAGCAATTGGGTAGGGTGGAGGAAAGACCTGGAAACCTGTATTGTTGAAAAATCACTAATAAAATTCTATGGAAAATATTTCAAGCATATCTGACCTGGTACCCAGAATGATGGTTCATGGAGTCACCAAGGGTCAAAAAAGACCGAAGAGAAACAGTACTGTATATACTGTACATGTAGCACTGCCCCCTTGGAGGTTGCTTAGAATTGCATGTTCTTCTGTGCAGCCTTGATCCTGTGAACTTTCCAACCCTGCTGTCATGGTTATGCAATAGAGTTTGTTGGTCAGCTTACCTGTCTCCATGTGTTCATCTCCAAAGACCAGCTGTCTCTCACCTGACTGCTTTTATTAACTCTCCTCTCTCATGGCTCCACCCCAGCTCCTATCAGAGAACTCTATATTAACCTCTGCACTGCAGGCCAGCCCTGCTGATCAACTTTTGTGTGTTTGGCTTCCTGTTCCTGTCTGCCGTGTGCTCTACATTTATTTCTGTTACCGACCTTGGCGTGTTCTATACTATTCCTGTCTGCTCGTGACCCTGACCTTTTGGCGTGTCCCCGACTATCCCTGTTTGCCTGTGACCCTGAACCTTGGCGTGTACTCTGTTGTCCTTGTCGGCTTGTGGCCCTGACCTTGGCTTATTCCTTTACTATCCCTATCCTTCTGTTGCCTACTGTGGGTGTGAGCTGGGGGACCTTGGCGGTCACGACCTGGAGCCAGTTGCAGCCCAGTCCATCCTCACCACTAGAGGCTCTGGTGAACACCTGCTGGCTCTTAGACTCCGCACCCCAGGGAATTCTACGCTCTAACCCCGGTGGGATCCGTGTTGGTGTTCCAGCGTCCCTACCTTCCTTATACCCGGACTCCCATCCGCAGCAGTCAGCCGTAGGGTCCACTGCCTTGTGGTGCACTCCTGATCCCAACGGTGTGCATCTGTCACCTAGCCTCAAGGTGACCTGACAGTTTGATCAGCCATGGACCCGGCTGATGTGCCGCTTCCTGCAGCTGATCCATTGCAGGGCATAGTTCGCAGACTCGAGACCCAGGAATCTAATCAGACTCAGGTGATGCTATTCCTTAAGGATCTGGCTTCCCGCTTTGAGCAGCTCCAGGCCTCCTTGGGAAACCCGAACCTGCAGCTTCAAGTACAATTAGCAGCTGCACCTATCGCACCAGTCGCAGCCACACATTCATATTTACTGCCAGCTCCGTCCCGTTTCTCTGGGGACTCCAAGGCCTGCAGGGGCTTCCTCAGCCAATGCACTATTCATTTTGAGCTCCAGCCTCAAAACTTTCTGTCTGATCGGGCTAAGGTAGCCTATATAATTTCCCTCCTCTCTGGTGAAGCTTTAGCTTGGGCTGCCCCCCTGTGGGAGAAGAATGACCCGGTGGTTTCCAGCCTGTTCTACTTCTTGAAGCTTTTTCTTAATATCTTCGAGGAGCCAGCTCGGGTTTCTTCAGCGGCTACTGCCCATTTACGCCTTCGCCAAGAATCTTGTTCAGTGGGACAGTATACGCTTCAGTACCGTATCCTCACAGCTGAATTAAGCTGGAACAATGAGGCCCTGGTCGCAACCTTTTTACATGGCCTCTCTGACCGAGGGAAGGACGAATTAGCAGGAAGAGCCATCCCCGCCGGTCTGGACGATGTAATTTCCTTGTGCAATCAGATTGACATTCGTTTCCAGGAGAGGTTCCTAGAAAAAAAAGATGCCAGCACCCTATAGGTCCTAGTCAGCCAGAACTCTTCCCCCTCTGTGGAGCATCCTCTGCCTGCTGAGGAACCTATGCAGCTGGGCCGGACTAGACTAACCCCTGAAGAGCGTGCTAGACGCAGAACTCTAGGCTTGTGTCTTTATTGTGGGGGCAAGGGTCATTTTCGTGACTCCTGCTCGCTTCGTCCGGGAAACGCTCGGGTCTAATACATTTGGAAGGTGGAGTATTGGACCCAGAAACATCACCTTCTCGTCTTCTTCTTCCGGTCTTCCTCCATATAGGCCCTTCTCCCCAATCGGTCCTAGCATATTTTGACTCAGGGGCTGCCGGCAATTTTATGGACTGGAGAACTGCTTCTTCTATGAAGCTTACCCTTTCTCCCCTCGCTACACCACTGGTAGTCTCGGCAATTGATGGCACTGTGCTCCCAGGGGGTCCTATACGTTTCCAGACGCTACCTATTAGGATGTCAGTAGGGATACTCCACCAGGAGTGGATTTCCTTTGTCATTCTATCCAAGGCCTCTACCCCAATTGTATTGGGCCTTCCTTGGCTACAGCTCCACTCTCCACATGTAGACTGGGTCTCTGGGCAGATCCTGGCTTGGGGTCCTTCGTGTTTCTCGTCCTGTCTTCTCAAGGTGGTCCCCAAGGAGAGACTTCCCATTGCTACCACATCCGTATCTTCTGATCTTCCCGCAGCATACAGCAATTACCGGGATGTGTTCTGTAAGAAACCTGCTGAGGTACTTCCTCCCCACAGATCTTTCGACTGTGCCATTGACCTTGTCCCTGGAGCAACTCTGCCCAGGGGTCGTACCTACCCTCTGTCCATTCCAGAGACCCAGGCCATGTCTGAGTATGTCACCGAGAATCTGGAGTGAGGTTTCATCTGGAAATCCTCGTCGCCTGCAGGAGCAGGGTTCTTTTTCGTTGCTAAAAAGGATGGTACCCTCAGACCCTGCATCGACTATTGAGGGTTAAACGCAGTGACCATCAAAAACCGATACCCCTTACCTCTAATATCTGAGCTATTCGACAGGTTGAAGGGGGCTTCCATTTTCACTAAGTTGGATCTCAGAGGTGCATACAATCTCATTAGAATACGGGAAAGTGACGAATGGAAGACTGCGTTTAACACTAGGGACGGGCATTACGAATACCTGGTTATGCCTTTTGGTTTGTGTAATGCTCCAGCTGTGTTCCAGAACTTTGTCAATGAAATCTTAAGGGATTTACTGTACCAGTTTGTTGTCATCTATCTGGATGACATTCTCATCTTTTCCGAAAATCTGCTTGCTCACAGAAACCATGTCTGCACCGTTCTTCAGCGCCTTCGAGAGAATAATCTCTATGCCAAGCTGGAGAAATGTTCCTTTGAATGTCCTGAGGTCCTGTTTCTGGGATGTTTTTTTTCTAGTTTGGGTCTTCGCATGGATCCTGGAAAGGTCTCGGCCATTACCAACTGGCCCTTTCCTGCTAGCCTCAAGGCCACACAGCGCTTTCTTGGCTTCACAAATTATTATAGGCAGTTCATAAGGAATTACTCTTCCACTGCCGCGCCTATTATCGCTTTAACCAAGAAGGGTGCGAATGCCAAAGACTGGCCTCCCGAGGCTGTCTCTGCGTTTCACGATCTGAAACAGGCCTTTGTTTCTGGACCTCTCTTGAGGAGACCAAATCCTGGGAATCCATTTTTTTATTGAAGTAGACGCTTCTTCAATGGGGGTGGGAGCTGTGCTTCTTCAGTTCTTTGAGAAGAGATGTCAAACATGTGCATTCTTCTCCAAAAAATTTTCTCAGGCAGAGAGAAATTATGCCATTGGTGATCGGGAACTTCTCGCAATTAAATTGGGGTTGGAAGAGTGGAGTCATCTCTTGGAGGGTTCCCCTCACTCCATTACGATCTTTACTGGTCACAAGAATCTACAATACCTACAGAATGCTAAACGTCTGAACCCCGTCTGACGGGCCAGGTGGAGTCTCTTCTTTTCTCGTTTTAAATTCATGATTACATAAAAACCAGGTTCCTGCAACGGTCAGGCTGATGCGCTCTCAAAGTCATTTGACACTTTGGACGAGGAGTCCACCCCTGATCCTGAGCCGATCATTCCGACCTCATGCATTGTTGCCCATTCTACCACCCTGGAATCAAAAATTCCTCCTGGCAAGACCTTTGTTCCCACGGAGCTAAGAGCTAAGATCCTTTGTTGGGGACATGATTCCAAGGTGGCAGGTCATGCTGGGTTCCTCCGATCCTTCCTGCTCATCAGTCGTCTCTACTGGTGGCCTAACCTCCGCTCGGATGTTAAAGAGTACGTTAAGGCTTGTCATGTCTGTGCTCAGTCTAAATCTTCCACACTAGCCCCTGCTGGTCTTCTCATCCCCTTGCCCATTCCTAAGGAGCCCTGGTCTCACATCGCAATGGATTTTATCACCGATCTTCCACTGTCGGAGAATAATACAGCCATTTGGGTGGTAATCGTTCGGTTCTCCAAGATGGCTCATTTTGTTCCTCTTCCTGGTCTCCCTTCTGCCTCTGCCTTGGTTCCCATTTTCGTACGAGAGATTTTCCGCCTTCATGGTGTTCCTTCCCATGTCGTTTCAGACAGGGGTGTTCAGTTTACGTCCCGTTTTTGGAGAGCCTTTTGCAAATCCCTCAACATTACCTTGGATTTTACCTCTTCTTACCATCCCCATTCCAATGGCCAGACTGAGAGGGTTAATCAGGAGTTGGAGGTCTTTCTCCGTACCTTGGTCTTGGCTCATCACGATGATTGGGCATCACTACTTCCGTGGGCAGAGTTCTCCCACAATAATCATGTCAACGTCAGTTCTCAGAAAACACCCTTTATCACTGTTTATGGAAGACATCCTCAACTCCCTCTTCCTATGATCTGTTCTTCCGACATTCCAGCCTTGGCTACTGTTCAGGAATCATTCAATTCCATGTGGGCTGACGTTCATGACTCCCTCCAGAAAGCTGCCAACAAATTCAAGAGTTTTGCTGACCGTCGCAGGCATAAGCCGCCTTCTCTTCAGCCAGGAGACAAAGTCTGGCTCTCCACCAGGAACATCAAACTCCGGGTTCCTGCTCTCAAATTTGCCCCAAGATTCATTGGTCCATACACCATAACTTCTAAACTGAATCCGGTTTGTTTCAAGCTCCAGATTCCCAAAAGCCTCAAAATCTCTAACTCCTTCCATGTTGCCCTTCTGAAGCCTTTAGTCCTCAATAAGTTCTCTTGTCTTTTCTCTACCGCAGCGCCGGTCTCTGAGGATAATCAGGAGTACGAGGTTAGCCAAATTTTGGATTACCGACTCTGTAGAGGCATTCTCCAGTACCTCGTGCATTGGAGGGGGTTTGGTCCTGAGGAGAGGTCGTGGATCAAGGCTTCTGAGGTCTTTGCACCTCGTCTGTTGAGGAAGTTTCATTTGCAGTTCCCCTCTAAACCTGGTCCCAGGCGGGGAAGGGGGAGGCCTCGTAAGAGGTGGGGTACTGTCATGGTTATGCAATAGAGTTTGTTTGTCAGCTTACCTGTCTCCATGTGTTTATCTCCAAAGACCAGCTGTCTCTCACCTGACTGCTTTTATTAACTCTCCTCTAGCATGGCTCCACCCCAGCTCCTATCAAAGAACTCTATATTAACCTCTGCACTGCAGGCCAGCCCTGCTGATCAACCTTTGTGTGTTTGGCTTCCTGTTCCTGCCTGCCGTGTGCTCTACGTTTATTTCTGTTACCGACCTTGGCGTGTTCTATACTATTCCTGTCTGCTCGTGACCCTGATCTTTTGGCGTGCCCCCGACTATGGCGTGTACTCTGTTGTGCTTGTCTGCTTGTGGCCCTGACCTTGGCGTATTCCTTTACTATCCCTATCTGTCTGTTGCCTACTGTGGGTGTGAGCTGGGGGACCTTGGGGGTCGCGACCTGGAGCCAGTTGCAGCCCAGTCCATCCTCACCACTAGAGGCTCTGGTGAACACCTGCTGGCTCTTAGACTCCGCGCCCCAGGGAATCCTACGCTCTAACCCCGGTGGGATCCGTGTTGGTGTTCCAGTGGCCCTGCCTTTCTTATACCTGGACTCCCATCCACAGCAGTCAGCCGTAGGGTCCACTGCCTTGCAGTGCACTCCTGATCCCAACGGTGTGCATCTGTCACCTAGCCTCAAGGTGACCTGACACCTCCTGATACTCTAGGTTCAGACATGTTGCGTATACCTTTAAATAACACACTGACACAATGCAAATAGTTTTAGCTCTCAGATTTACTTAAAGTTGTTGTAAACTAAGAAAAAAAACCCTGCAAGACAAATACATAATGAGCTAGTATGCACTGCATACTAGCTCTTATGAAATACTTACCTTAGATCGAAACTGTTGCAGCGGTTCCCGCACATCGCTGTGATTGGCGACATGTCTCTGGCAGCCAGAACCACAGGGTCATGCATGCAACTGCAGGACACCAGTTTTAGACACAAGTATCCTGCTGTGGAGGGTCTTTGTCCCTGGGTATTGAGTTTCACTGCAAAACCTTGTTTTCTGGTCCTTGAATGCCCTCTATGGTCACTTGTAGCTTTTGGTCTCTGTGACATTTCCTGACCCATATTTTTTGATCATAGCATACAATATTTCAAGAGACTAGGAAGGCTTGTACCTCAAATGGACAGCATCCCCTGAGGAAGCCCAGAATGTAGGCGAAATAAGTTGGGAACTCCATCTAAGAGTGCTGTATCCATAAAACTGTGTTCCATGTACTTGCCCTAACTGTTTTTAAACTTTTTTATGTCTAAATAAAATATTTTTTATATATTACTCCTTGAGATCACTGTACCTTACTCGCACCTTAAAAATCCCATTGTAAGTGTACTGTCTGCCCTCATGTTGTAAAGTGCTGCGCAAACTGTTGGCGCTATATAAATCCTGTATGATAATAATAATAATAATAATAAAATCTCCCTATATCTACTTAATCAATGGATGTGGTGCTAATAATAGTGGTTTGCCCATGGTTATAAAATCTATTTCTATAGTTCATAGGTAGTTCTGTGGTTCAGTGATGTCTGTTCAGGAGACTACAGTTCCCACAGTGCTCTATTCTCAGCTCAGGAGTATGATGCATGTAATCCGAGCCTAGCACTGGGGGAATATAAAGACAGTCTGGAAAGGTGAAGGGCAGGTCTGCAATGTCGGGTTACTGTAGCCCGCTCCCGGCTACATACATAAATACATTTTTAGCATGAAGCTGAGATCAAGAACACGGGCCACGTGACCTCAAAATAGTGGGAGGAAAGTTCAAGCTAGATTATTAACTAAAGAGTTGTGTGTGCTAGGAACCAACTTCTTCAGTGGTATTAAGTCAATAAAAAGTAATTTCAATATGCTTGGAATCGACATAAGTCTAGTCCTTTAACAAAAAAAGTTAAAAAAAAAAACAAAACAGTACTCAATGGACCACGTGGTCTTTTTCTGCCATCTTTCTTTTATTCTTCTAAGCAGTGAAGCTAAAAAACACAAAGAAGAAAACATAAAAAAAAACCTCTGAAGCTTGCCCGTCCCTTCTTGCCCATTCTTTCTGGCCAGTAAAGCAGCCCCTCATAGTGATTTGCTAATTGGAATGTGTGGAGGACAGGACATAGCTGCAAACTCCAACATCCCCTGGAAGTGTCAAAGCTTTGACTATCTGAACCGTCAGAACTTTGACCAGATGGATAGGGTTAGGTGACTGATGCATTTATGTACAGGTACCTCTAGGTATCTGCCTTTGTATCAGCAGCATTTTATCTTTATTGACACAGGTCAGTATGACACCCAAGCAACCAGCATTTGCAGACAAAGAATTCAGCAACTGCAGTCTCCTGTTTCTTATGAGAATGGTTTCTTTTAACTTCAAAATAAATTAAATGGAGACTGGAGATATACTTGCTCCACAGCCCCACATCACAATGATAATAATATCAGTAGAAAAAGAAGTACAATTCTTCTGTAACATATTGGTGAAAGCTACTCTCTACGGTAGCTTTCAGCAATATGTTAAAGAAGAATTGTACTTGAACCATGTTGAGAACCGGTACCATACTTAAAGCGGGGTTCCACCCAAATTTTGAACAATATCTGTATGTATTCTCTTCCTTGCCTAGATGCTGACATGCCATTTAAAAAAATTTAAATCGCCGTAATTACCTTTTATTTTTCTATTCTTCTTTGCACTTCCTGGTTCTCCTCCCGTGGGAGTAGGCGTGTTTCTAGCCTCTCCCAGACTCCTGGGAGCTAGTCTCAGGCTTCCCAGGATGCCACTGAGCATGTGCGGGAACGAGCAGTGAATGCTGGGAGCACAGCATTCACCACATCCAGGAAATAAATGCTTGTGGGCTTCAAATGCCCACAATGAAGATGGAAACCGCCTGCAGTGAATAATATAAGTTATTCTTTCTGACAAAATCTGACACAGGCGGACATATTACACACAATATGTGAGTATGTAATGCTGAGAAGAAAAGTTTGTGAATTAACTCAAAAAAAAAAAAAACGATAGATAGGTGGACCCCCGCTTTAAACATTTGATTTTACTTTATTCTAACTTTTGTATAAATTAATCAAAGTTTTTTTTTTGTTTTTTTTTTACTTTTATGTGTTGTTTTTGGAACCTTGAAAATCCAGTTTTTCTCTTTTTCTACTTATGTATCTTCTAACTTGCTGGTGAGAATTTTCTTTTCATTTTCTGCAGAGCAGTTTACAAAACTTCATGCGACGCAGTTACAAACAGAAAAGAAAATAGAGCTGTTGGACACACTGACTACAGCACGTACAAATGACCTTTGTTTTCTTTAATACACTGGAAATAGAACCATTTGAAAAAAAAAAAGGCCCACTTATATGTAACATTATACACAACTCATCCTAACTCCTGCTTCCGGAAATCCAGCTCAGATATACACTTCTTTCACTATTATATCTTATTTATTCTACACAGAAATTTTTCGCCATTGACTACAAATGCCTCTTTTTACCTCATGCCCACACATGCTCCCTCATCTCACTTTATCTATAACTGCAACAGTTTTCTGTGCTGGCCAAAAGCCAATTCTATAGAAAGGGAAGAGTTCTGCATTATGTAAATTGGAGGTCTTGCCTTGAGGCATCTGTGCAGAGAAAATGAATGATTCCCTTATTTTTTTTCCTAACTATTATTTTGCAAAGCAGTTACCACTAATTTGAAAATACATTAGAACATTTTGCTCAAAATTGTAGCAAGTTTATTTGAACAGTTATCTGGCTCAAACAATTATGTGAAGTTGAAGGGTCCTGAGTTTGGTTTCACAAGGTGTTGTGTATTTGCTTATGCCCACTGAGTAGCTTTCAATGCCAGTGCTGTAAGATTTATGGAGCCTAATAGCAAGCACACAAACTCTTAGCACAAAAATGAATGGCACCTGCAAGCTTTGGCTGGCTTTCATACTGTAGCATATACCGTATATACTTGAGTATAAGCCAAGTTTTTCAGCACATTTCCGTCTGACTGAACACTGATTCAGTTCTTCCAAGCAGTGATTCAGAGTCCCAACCTATCACAGGCGAGGACGAGGAGGAGGCAGGGCTTTGTTACACTGCATGGCCGTCGACTAGACTGACTGCAACAAAGCCCTGCCTCCGCCTTGTCCTTGCCTGTGATAGGCGGGACACTGACTCACTGCTTGGAAGAACTGAATTAGTGTTCCGTCATGAACGAGGGATGGGGCGGAGGTGGGGCTTTGTTACACTGGCCGCCGACTAGACTGACTGCATGTCACAGCGCTGGAGATCAAGGTACATGAGGCGGCAGGCAAATGGGCACAGTGAGGCGGCAGGCAGATGGGCACAGTGAGGCAGCAGGCAGATGGGCACAGTGAGGAGGCATGCATATGGGCACAGTGAGGAGGCATGCAGATGGGCACAGTGAGGTGGCATGCAGATGGACACAGTGAGTAGACATGCAGATGGACACAGTGAGGAGGCATGCATATGGGCACAGTGAGGAGGCATACAGATGGGCACAGTGAGGAGGCATGCAGATGGGTACAGTGAGGAGGCATGCATATGGGCACAGTGAGGGGGCATGCAGATGGGCACAGTGAGGCATGCAAATGGGCATTGTTGACCCTCTTTTCCACTTACAGTAGCTGCTGCATTTCTCACCCTCGGCTTATACTCGAGTACCCGCCGACTAGACTGACTGAATGTCACAGCGCTGGAGATCAAGGTACATGAGGCGGCAGGCAGATGGGCACAGTGAGGTGGCAGGCTGATGGGCACAGTGAGGAGGCATGCATATGGGCACAGTGAGGAGGCATGCATATGGGCACAGTGAGGAAGCATGCAGATGGGCACAGTGAGGAGGCATGCAGATGGACACAGTGAGGAGGCATGCAGATGGGCACAGTGAGGAGGCATGCATATGGGCACAGTGAGGAGGCATACAGATGGGCACAGTGAGGTGGCATGCAGATGGGCACAGTGAGGAGGAATGCATATGGGCACAGTGAGGAGGCATGCAGATGGGCACGGTGAGGCATGCAAATAGGCATTGTTGACCCTCTTTTCCACTTACAGTAGCTGCTGCATTTCTCACCCTTGGCTTATACTCGAGTCAATAAGTTTTCCCAGTTTTTTGTGGTAAAATTAGGTGCCTCGGCTGCTTATATTCGGGTCGACTTATACTCGAGTATATATCATTCATTTCAGTGGGTGCCCTGACTGCCCTAACCATTTTTGGAAATATGATGAAATTATTGTTAGGGCTCGTTTACACCACAATCCACACATTCAGTTTACGGTTCCATATATACAGTATCTCACAAAAGTGAGTACACACCTCACATTTTTGTAAATATTTTATTATATCTTTTCATGTAACAACACTGAAGAAATTACACTTTGCTACAATGTAAAGTAGTGAGTATACAGCTTATATATCAGTGTCAATTTGCTGTCCCCTCAAAATAACTCAACAGACAGCCATTAATGTCTTAACTGCTGGCAACAAAAGTGAGTACACCCCTAAGTGAAAATGTCTAAATTGGGTCCAAAGTGTCAATATTTTGTGTGACCACCATTATTTTCCAGCACTGCCTTAACCCTCTTGGGCATGAAGTTCACCAGAGCTTCACAGGGTGTGCCACTGAAGTCCTCTTCCACTCCTCTATGGCGACATCACGGAGCTGGTGGATGTTGGAGACCTTGCACTCCTCCACCTTCCGTTTGAGGATGTCCCACATGTAGCTCCCCAATGCTGGCAGCACTAATGCAGCCCCAGACCATGACACTCCCACTACCATGCTTGACTGTAGACAAGACACACTTGTCTTTGTACTCCTCACCTGGTTGCCACCACACACGCTTGACACTATCTGAACCAAATAGGTTTATCTTGGTCTCATCAGACCACAGGACATGGTTCCAGTAATCCATGTCCTTAGTCTTCTTGTCTTCAGCAAACTGTTTGTGGGCTTTCTTGTGCATCATCTTTAGAAGAGGCTTCCTTCTGGGATGACAGCCATGCAGACCAATTTGATGCAGTGTGCAGCGTATAGTCTGAGCACTGTAAGGCTGACCCCCCACTCCTTCAACCTCTGCAGCAATGCTGGAAGCACTCATATGTCTATTTCCCAAAGACAACCTCTGGATATGACGCTGAGCACTTGCACTCAACCTCTATGATCGACCGTGAGGAGGCCTGTCCTGAGTGGAATCTGTCCTGTTAAACTGCTGTATGGTCTTGGCCACCATGCTGCAGCTCAGTTTCAGGGTCTTGACAATCATCTTATAGCCTAGGCCATCTTTATGTAGAGCAACAATTCTTTTTTTCAGATCCTCAGAGAGTTCTTTGCCATGAGGTGCCATGTTGAACTTCCAGTGACTAGTATGAGAGAGTGAGAGCGATAATGCCAAATTTAACACACTTGCTCCCCATTCACACCTGAGTCCTTGTAACACTAATGAGTCATATGACACCGGGGAGCGAAAATGGCTAATTGGGCCAAATTTGGACATTTTCACTTAGGGATGTACTCACTTTTGTTGCCAGCAGTTTAGACATAATTGGCTGTGTGTTGAGTTATTTTGAGGGAACAGCAAATTTACACCGTTATACAAGCTGTACACTCACTACTTTACATTGTAGCAAAGTGTCATTTCTTCAGTGTTGTAACATGAAAAGATATAATAAAATATTTACAAAAATGTGAGGGGTGTACTCACTTTTGTGAGATACTGTACATATTTGCCATTATTGTTTTTTCTGATTTCTATTTACATGCGTTTGTAGTGCATTCACATGCAAAAAAATGCAGTATGTTGTACTTTTTCTAACCACTTAAGGACCAGCCGCCGCAGTTGCACTGCGGCAGGTTTGCTCCCCTGTGCGAATCGCCGTCATTGTACATCGGTTCGAGCAGTTGCGGTCGGGCACACGCCGGCACGATCTCTCATCCGCTGCATGCTGCCAAAGCGTGGACTCGATGTCTGCCCACGACCCGCTATCGCCTATCACAGAGGCAGAATGGGGATCTGCCTTTGTAAACAAGGTGGATCCCATTTCTGACAGATGACATGACAGAGATTTACTGTTCCCAGTCATCGGGAACAGTGATCTCTGTCATGTCCCAGGCAGCCCATCCCCCCTACAGTTAGAACACACCTATGGAACACAGTTAACCCCTTGATCGCCCCCTAGTGTTAACCCCTTCCCTGCCAGTGTCATTTTTACATTGATCGGTGCATTTTTATAACTCTGATCAATATAATAATGTCACTGGTCCCCAAAAAAAGTAATTTGGGGTCAGATTTGTCCGCCGCAATTTCGCAATCCCGCTTAAAATTCACAGATCGCCGCCATTACCAGTAAAAACAATTAAAAAAATAAATAAAAGTCCCTAAATCTATCCCATAGTTTGTAGACGGATAACTTTTGCACAAACCAAAAAATACATAGAAGTATATATATCAGCCTAAACTGATGAATAAATTAGTTTTTTTTTATATTATTTTGGATATGTATTATAGCAAAAAGTTAAACTTTTTTTTTTTTTTTTTCCAAAATTGTCGCTCTTTGTTTGTTCATAGCGCAAAAAAAATGAAAACCGCAGAGGTGATCAAATTCCACCAAAAGAAAGCTCTATTTGTGGGAAAAAAAAGGACATCAATTTTGTCAGTTAAAACGACGCAGTGCCGTATCGCAAAAAATGGCCTGCTCATTAAGGGGGGAAAATTCTTCCAGTCCTTAAGTGGTTAAACACACATGAAAGCACCGCAATGTTGTAAACTAGACTCACTGAAATACATACATTTTTCTTGCATAAGTGTTCATGCTGCATTTAAAATGCATTTGACTGCATCTGGTGTAAACAACCCCTTAGTGGGAACAATTCCAATGCATGGGTGTAGCACCCTCCTGGGTTTAGGTAAGGTTGGTTGGTAAATCTAGTTTGGCTCCACAGTAATCAGTAGAGCAGGGATTGAATGGTTAGGATGGCTCAAATTTTCACAGGCTGCTGCTCTGCTGCTCCCCCTGTATTCTGGAGATTTCCAGAACATAGTGGGAGGGAAGGCAGAGTCTGCAGTATGAATATTTATGGGACTTCCACAAATCCTTGGCAGGTGTGCCCAGAAGATGGGGGAAGAACCCATAAATAGTTTGTGACTGAGCAGCAAGAGGGGATTGCAGCATGCTAGAGTAAGGCAACATTCCAAGGTCAAACCAGGAGGAGACCCCTGTTGAGGGACCTGGCCTTCTTGGGCAGAAGCCAGAGGGAGACATTAAAGGTCCAAGATAGGCCTAGCTGAAGAACCTGAACAAAAAGCATCCCAGGGATCCAGGGGTTAGGAGAGAGCTAATGGGAGGAGAACCGGGAAGGAAGCTGTGGGAGAGAGCCTAAGTTGTCCAAAAGGCTGAATGAGTCTTCATCTCTGTTACAGGTAAAGAGCCTGGTGGAAGCTGGCAGGAGGTAACCAATGATTCTGTGGCTGAGTGTCAGGGCTGGGCTCAGCCCTTCCTTCTCTAAACTGGCTGCTCAGCTGTGGGCTAATTGCCAGCTCCCATTTCTCTCCACAGTAACCCAGCTGTTGTTAATTCTGCTTGTCAGTCCTACCTACTTAAAGTCGTCCAGCTCACTTGATCTCTGCCTTCGCCTTTTTCAACATCACAGAGACTTTCTCCTGCGTTCCTGTTAAAGACTTGCTTGGCTGACGTTCCTTCTGGCTCCTGATCCTGCTTGCTGTACTACTACTTTTATCTCTGGCTCTCTGACATTTGCTTGGGTGACTACCCGATCCGGTTACTGAACTCTGGCTTGTTTTGACTACGCTTACTCTGTTTACATTATTATTATTATTATTATTATTATTAAACAAGTGTGATTTAACTATACTTCTGTCTCGGTCTGATTCATGGTTCCTGATAGTAGGCGAAGGCCATGAATTCAGAAGGTACTGTCAATCCACTTGTTGGTGATATTTTTTCCAGATTGGATGAGCAAGATTACCGCATGGATCAGTTTGCCATAGCGTTACAAACGCTCCTGAGTCGCATGGCTCACCTGGATACTCTCACTGTGGCTGCTCCGGTACAACCTGAGTTGCAGGCCATCCCTGCTGCTGCGCCAGTCTCTGTGCAGGCATCCTCCTTGAGTATTACCTCTATAAGAGGTATGTCTGGTTCCTCTCTGCTTCCCCAGCGATTTGGGGATGATCCAGTTCAATGCAGAGGGTTTCTCAACCAGGTTGAGATTTACTTTGAGATGCTGCCCCAGGCGTTTCCCACGGACAGAAGCAAAGTAGGTTTCGTGATATCTTTGCTTTCTGAGAGAGCCTTGGCCTGGGCAAACCCTCTACGGGAGACGCAAAAACCTGTTGTCTTGAGTTACCCTGACTTTGTGGCCTCCTTTAAAATGGTATTTGACATTCCCGCACGCTTCTGCTGCCAAGTTCCTCATGTCCATCAAACAGAGTACGAGAACTATTGCCGACTACGCCATTGAATTCCGTACTTTGACAGCAGAGGTTGCTTGGAACAATGAAGCCCTCGTGGCTGCTTTTTCTCATGGTCTCTTGGATTCCATGAAGGATGAGATAACAGCCCGAGATATACCCACTGAGCTGGAGAGGTTGATAATGTTTGCCATCCTCATTGACTCCAGACTCAGAGAAAGACTCTCTTTTAAGGAGCGCTTGTGAAAGCCTCCTGTACGTTTGCCTCTGAGCTTTGCAATCACACCCATGCCTCCCTCACCTCCCATGCCTCCTGGTACTGAGTCGGTCAGTGAAGATGAACTCATGCACTTGGGCTTCACGCGTCTCTCTGCGGATGAGAGAGCCTTTAGGAGGAGGGAGAGATTGTGTCTTTATTGTGGCCAGTAAACATGTGAACATGCGAACGGACCGAACATTCGAACACCGTTAAAGTCTATGGGACTCGAACGCGAGAAATCAAAAGTGCGAATTTTAAATGCTAATATGCAAATTATTGTCCTAAAAAGGGTTTGGGGACCCAGGTCCTGCCCCAGGGGACATGCATCAATGGAAAAGAAAGTTTTAAAAACTGACTTTTTCGGGAGCAGTGATTTTAATGATGCTTAAAGTGAAAAAAATAAAAGTGAAATATTCCTTTAAATATCGTACCTGGGGGGGTGTCAATAGTATGCCTGTAAAGTGGCACGTGTTTCCCGTGCTTAGAACAGTCCCTGCACAAAATGACATTTCTAAAGGAATAAAAGTCATTTAAAACTGCTTGAGGCTGTAATGTAATGTTGTGTCCCGGCAATATGGATGAAAATCAGTCACAGAAATGGCATGGGTACCCCCCAGCCCATTACCAGGCCCTTTGACCCTTGTATGGATATTAAGGGGAACCCTGCACCCAAATTAAAAAAAGAGAAGGCGTTGGGCCCCCAGGCCCTATATACTCTGAACAGCAGTATACAGGCGGTGAAAACAAGACAGGGACTTAGGTTTGTTCTTATGTAGAATCTCTTTGTAATTTTGAACTGGTACATTTATAAAATGTAGCTCCAGCCAAAAAATCTATTTCAAAGCTTTTTGGAAAACACAGGGAAGGGTTATCACTCCTGTAACATTTGTTTTGCTGTCTGTGCCCCTGTTCAGAAAATTTCACCTCACTTTCTGTCCCAATGACAATTGGATTTTGAAAATTTTGGGTTTTTAAGGGAAACAAGGATTGGTGATAAATCAGTGGAGGGGACACCTTTTTCCCATATTAATTTTTACAGGAGACAATTTCCTTTCCTAGGGGTAGATTTCCCCTAACTTCCTGTTGTCTCCCTCCGTTTGTAAGTAGGAGTCGTTTGTAAGTCGGATTTTTTAAAATAGGGGACCTGCCCTATACTGTACACTCTGCAGAAAATTAGGTGTTGGTGGTACCAGAACACTGTAAGCCCTCACAGTTACTCTTGCTGGGCGCTGGAACGGGCCCTGCTGTGAAATATTTTATCAAGAATTGTAATTACATGCCCCTGTTAAACAGGGAGCAGAAAAATTGGGCCTTAGACAGTGGTGGTGGTGGTGGCACAACAATGTAAAGCCTCACAGATACTTTTGTTGAGCGCAGGAATGGGCCCTGCTGTGAAATAGTAAAATCAAACATTGTAATTACACGCCCCTGTTTAACAGGGGCAGAAAAATTGGGCCTTAGGCAGTGGTGGTGCCACAACACTGCAACCCTGTCAGAAACCATGAACGAGACAGAAGTACAGTAAAATCACACTTGTTTATTAATAAAAATAAAAAGGTAAATAAAGTAAGCACAGTCAAAGCATAGCCAGAGTCCAGTAACCGGATCAGGTAGTCAGCCAAGCCAGAGTTCAGTAATCAGATCGGGTAATCAGCCAAGCCAGAGTTAAGTAACCAGATCGGGTAATCAGCCAGGCCAGAAGTCAGGGATCCAAGTAGAGGAACAGCAAGCAGGATAGGGAGCCAGAAGGGATGTCAGAAAAGCCAGTCTTTAAACAGGAATGCAGGAGATGGTTTCTTGTGATATGACCAAGACGATGGCAGAGATCAAGTGAGCTTGACGGCTTTAAGTAGGCAGGACTGACAAGCAGAATAAACAACAGCTGGGTAACTGTGGAGAGAGATGGGAGCTGGCAATTAACTGACAGCTGAGCGGCCAGCTCAGGGAAGGAAGGGCTGAGCCCAGCCCTGACAGTACCCCCTCCTCAACGACCCCTCCCCCTCGGAGGACCACCGGGCTTGAGGGGAAAATGTCTATGGAAATCACAGAGGAGGACATTAGCATGTACGTCCGAGGATGAGACCCAAGAGCATTCCTCCAGACTGTGCCCCTTCCAATGCACCAGGTACTTTATGTGCCCACTGAACCTACGGGAGTCAACAATGGATTGTATTTCATACTCCTCATGGTTCCCAACCTGTATAGGGTGAGGACGTGGCACCGAGGTGGTAAAGCGGTTGCAGACCAAAGGTTTCAATAAGGAGACATGAAACACATTTGAGATGCGCATACTAGGAGGAAGGCCCAACGCGTAAGCCACTGGGTTACTCCTGTGAAGGATATGGAAAGGCCCAGTAAACCGAGGTGCGAACTTTAGTGAGGGAACACGAAGTCGGAGGTTGCAAGATGACAGCCAAACCCTGTCCCCAACCTGGTAGGAAGGCACAGGCAGGCATCCGCGGTCAGCATGGAGTCTGTACCAATCATTAGCATGACGCAAAGCCTCCTGGACTTGTGCCTAAGTGGAACGAAGACCACAGAGATGCTCCTCTAGCGCAGGAATACACTACGGAACAAACGAGTCAGGCGACATGGAAGGTTGGAAGCCATAATTCACCATAAACGGAAACAATCGGTAAGCAGAATTCAAGGCACTGTTGTGCGCAAACTCTGCCCATGGTAATAGGTCTGACCGGTTGTTGTGATGGTCAGAAATATAGCAACGTAGGAATTGCTCCAAGGACTGGTTGGCTCGTTCTGCGGCCCCACTAGAATTACTTCTTAAGTGGAATACAATGACACATCTTTGAGAACCGGTCAACCACCATAAGGATAAGTGTGTTGCCTTGGGAGTTGGGCAACTCCACAATGAAATCCATAGACAGGTGGGTCCAGGGCCTCTCTCCATTGGGTATGGGTTGTAGGAGGCCCACTGGAAGGTGTCAGGGAGTCTTACTCTGAGCACACATGGAACAGGCAGCTCCGAAGGCAGTTACATCAGCACGTAGAATTGTTGGGAAATGGCCCAAACAAGTTTATTCTTACCAGGGTGGCCAGCTGCCTTGGGAGAATGGTAAGTCTGGAGCACGGCAGTATGCAGACACTCTGGGACAAAGCAGTGGTCACAAGGTTTCTCAGGAGGAGCATCGACCTGAGCAGCAAGAATTTTGTCACCCAAAGGAGAAGTAAGACTGGTGTGAACCGTAGTCAGAATACGATCAGGAGGAATCATAGGAACTGGAACCGACTCCAACTTGGAAGTGGAGGAAAATTGTCGTGACAAGGCATCAGCCCTTACATTCTTAGTACTGGGTAAGAATGAGACAATGTAATTGAAACTCAACAAGACAATAGCACATCGCACCCTTCTGGGAGAGAGGCGTTTAGCCTCAGACAAGAATGTGTGAGATTCTTATGGTCAGTAAGAATGAGAACCGGCACAGTGGTACCTTCGAGGCGATGTCTCCATTCTTTCAGGGCTAAAATGATTGCCAACAGCTCTCTGTCACCAATCTCATAATTGCAGGGGACAATTTCTTGGAAAAGTAGCCACAAGGATGCATAGCACTCTCAGAGGTAGGACGTTGAGACAGAAGGGCACCAGTCTCAGAAGCATCAACCTCAAGGATAAAAGGTAACGTAGGATCAGGATGTGCCAACACAGGAGCAGAAACAAAGGCAGCCTTGAGACTTTCAAAGGCCTTAATGGACTCCGAAGACCAACTCTGTGGGTTACCGTTCTTTCTGGTCTTTTTGGTCAGGGGCTTGACCAGAGACGAGAAGTTACGAATAAACTTCCGATAATAGTTGGCAAAACCCAGGAAATGCTGCAGAGGACGTAACCCCATGGGTCGAGGCCACTGTAGGACTGCCGAAAGTTTCACTGGGTCCATCGAAAAACCAGCAGTGGAAATGACATAGCCCAGGAATTTAACCTGTTCCCGATGGAACTCACACTTCTCCAGTTTACAATAGAGATTGTTCTCTCTTAATTTCTGAAGCACACGACAGACATCTGTGTGGTGGTTCTCCAGGGACTTGGAAAATATGAGGATATCATTGAGATAAACCACCACACATAACTGCAACAAATCTCAGAGGACATTGCTAATAAATTCCTGGAAAACTGCCGGGGCGTTACAAAGGCCAAAAGGCATTATGAGATTTTTTTTTTTTTAATTCTTTTATTTAAAATTTCACAAGTAAAATACATAGATAACATAAATCAAAAGAATATGTTTGAACAATAAAATAACATTGAAGTACATTATCAGACAAGTATTTACAATATTTACATAACCCTCCCACCTCCCTCCCAAAACCCACCCACTTCCCTCCCAAACCCATCCAAAATGTACATAACAGCAGTAAAGAAAATAAAGACATCTCACAACAATAAATATATCAAGAATGTTTCAAAGCAACAATAAAGATAACAAGAACATGAACAAAACAACCCACTCCCATCCCTCATAGCGAAAAAATGACAAAACTATCCCTATTATATACTATCCCTCCACCCTATCCCTACACAAACAAAAAACACTCCTATATTCTTTCTCCACACTGACCCTTTATCACCATCTGTACTCACCCTGAAAAACAAAAATAAAAAGGTTAATCGTTCAAGAATAAACATTAATAACATAATTCACATATTTACATTATATACACCATTGTTTCCACTCCTCCAATTTCCATAATTTCCTTGCATCCTTCTCTCCTAACTTCTTATAATCATAATACGCATAATTGTAAATCTTTCCTCGGACCATGGCCATGCATTCTTTCACTTTAACCACTTCCTGCTTAAAAATCAAAATATTTCAAACACCCCACAAACACTCTTTAATACAATTCACAACAATCCATAACAACCTCTCCTCATTCTTCCCCAGATCACACAAACCATATAACACCATCTCATACGTTACACTATTCACACCAGTCAACCCCTCAATCATCTTTTCCATCCTTTTCCATATTTTCCTCGCATAGCGACATTCCCAGAACACATGTACCACCCTCTCAATCCCCCCACACCCCAGCTTTGGACACACCTCACTGTCCACAAACCTTCTCCTTCTCTGAAACTCTCTTGTAGGCAAACTCCCATGCACCCCCATCCATGCAATATCCTTCTGTCTATTATCCACTCCCTTACAGCACACATTCTTCCAGACTTTCTTACATTCGGCTACTCTTAAACCACCTATTCCTTCCATCTCCTCCCTTTCTTTCAGTATCTGCATAACCTTCTTACTCTCACACCATTTATCTCGTGTCACATCCTGCAACCCATACCTCCTCCTACACCTTTCAATCCTCACATAAAACCAAGGCGCAACAAAACATACAGGTTTCCTCAAATCAACTTCACACAACTTATATTTCCGTAACACACTCCCACATGCATATTTTACCATACACCCTGCAACATTCTCTTTCTCACTTAATCTCACACACATACTTACATACTTCACCACCAGAAATTTCTCAGTACTCACCATACCTTTCCCGCCATTCATTACTCCTTTCATTACTTTCTCTCTCTTCAACTTCTCCATCTTAGACGACCAAAAAAAGGAAAAACACACTCTCACAATTTGTTTCATCACTCTATCTGGAGCTGGAAACACATAATATAAAAATAAAAAAATCGGGATCACAACAGCCTTCACAATCAACACCTTCCCTTCCAACGATAAAGTCCTTAAAGACCAAAAATCAATTTTCTTTTTTACTTTCACCAACGCATCCTGCCAACTCTCCCATACAAATCAGAATCAAACTTGACACCTAAAATCCTCACTCCTCCCTCACAAAACTTCCAACCACACTGTTCAATCCCCCTCCATACACCAAACAATTTACACTCACTTTTCCCCATATTCACACAGAAACCACTTGCCATACAAAAAATCTCAATCAACAACTTCACTCTTTTCAGTCCTGCCATATCTCTACAAATCACTGTAACATCATCCATATATCCTATTACGAGATACTCATAATGGCCTGTTCTGGTATTAAATGCAGTTTTCCACTCGTTGCCCTCCTTAATCCTCATGAGACTGTAAGCCCCTCTCAGATCAAGCTTAGTGAGAACCGTTGCTCCCTGGAGGCGGTCAAATAACTCTGTAATCAGCAGGATCAGGTAGGCATTCTTAATTGTGAAACGATTGAGACCCAAGATGTGTCATTGTATTCCACTTAAAAAGCTGCCCACTTCTAAGGAACTGGCTTCCATTTTTGCTCGGGAGATCTTTCGCTTACATGGGCTACCTAAGGTGATTGTCTCAGACAGGGGTAGTCAGTTCTGGTTCTGGTGAGCCTTTTGTGCACAGTTGGGAATTCAGCTTGTTTTCTCCTCTGCGTATCACCCGCAGTCTACGAGCCAACCAGTGCTTGGAGTAATTCTTACGTTGCTATATTTCTGACCATCATAACAACTGGTCAGACCTATTACGGTGGGCAGAGTTTGCTCACAAACAGTGCCTTAAATTCGGCTTCCCGATTGTCCCCGTTTATGGTGAATTATGGCTTCCAACCTTCCATGTTGCCTGACTTGTTTGTTCCACAGAGTATTCCTGCGTTAGAGGAGCATATCTGTGGTCTTCGTTCCACTTGGGCACAAGTTCGGGAGGCTTTGCAACATGCTAACGATAGGTACAGACTCCATGTTGACCGCAAACACCCGCCTGCGCCTTCCTACCAGGTTGGGGACAGAGTCTGGCTGTCGTCTCACAACCTCTGACTTTGTGTTCCTTCTTTGAAGTTCGCACCTCGTTTTATTGGGCCTATCTTTATCCTTCGCAGGATTAACCCAATGGCTTACGCCTTGGACCTTCCTCCTAGTATGTGCATCTGAAATGTGTTTCATGTCTCCTTATTGAAACCTTTGGTCTGCAACCGCTTTACCACCTCGGTGCCACGTCCTCACCCTATACAGGTTGAGAACCAAACAAGACATAGGTCTGCAAGCTGTTAATTACAAAAAAAATATTTCTTACATTTCTAGTTGTTTCTTTGGATCAAGGTCTCCAAACAAGACATAGGTCTGCAGGCTGTTAATTAAAAAAATATTTCTTACCCTTTTAATTGTGTTTTTGGAGCAAAGTCTCCAAAGGAGACAAAGGTCTGCAAGCTATTCTGAACAATTTCAAAGTGCAGTTAGAGGGACAGAATGAAAAATGCAATGTACCACCCAAGCCTTGAGGTCTCTGACCCTTTATCAGGACAGACAGCGTGAAGGATGTAGGATTTTTAAGAAAGAAAAATGCAAGTAAAATAATCAGCAATGTTTAATTTTTTTAAGTCATGGTACAATATGAGAATGGGAACATGTAACAAATGGAAATGCAAAAGTGGAAATGCATTCTAAATGTATCTAAAGCCATTTTTAGCAGAGGCTAAATATACGAATAAAGCACTCCAAAGACAGAAAAAAAATGAAAAAGGTTCCTTGTACATGGTGTAAAGGAGATCTTAGGTTAAAAATAACTGCCGGCCAGCAATGAAATTGAACAAAATATAGTCATCTTTGCAGGTATTTTCAATAAAAGTTCTGGCTTTTCTTTAAGGTAAATGCATAAGAATACTTTATTAGTGTAAGGCTGGTTTCAAGAAGGTGGTTTATAGCAGTGCTGTGAATATGATAAGTCAGAGGAGAGCCCTCCTCTCCCTTCCTTAGTGTAGACCAGGACCCTTCAAACTATGGCCCATAGGTCACATGTGGATCGCTACAAGAATTTATTTGACCTACAACTGATGCACACAGGATCAGTGGACTCTGACGGAGAGTCTGATGTAGACAGACTCTGATGAGAAAGGTGCAGACTGAATTAATTTTTGTTCGACCATTATTTATGGCCCAAGTTTCCTGAAGTTTTATTTCTGTTGTTCTGAATCATATAATGTTTATTAAAAAAAAAAAAAGCTCCAAAGTAAAGTTGTTCATTCATTTAAGCTTTATTCATTCGTATATAAAACTGAGGCAGGGATCACTTTGTATGTATATATACCTGGGGGTGCAGATGGGGGGTCTAGCTTATAGAGACCAGCCTGGACAATGGAAAGAGTAGCCAGGGAGACAGCCATGGCTTAGGAAAGCAAACCCCTATTCTTTTCTACCCCAGGGATTGGCACCCCTGCAACTGGAGGCACTAATTTACACCACCAGTTGAAGTAGAAGTGTTTATTGACTGATTATCTGAAATAGTGTTACCTCTACTTTCCCATTACAGTAGCTGTGTGGACCTAGTAATGTGACAAACCTGGTAAGAAACACCCCCCTTCCTTGTTTGCAACACAAATAAGTGTGAAGAAGATTATGCTGAGGGGTATGGCTGGTACACGACACTACAATGTGAGCAGTAGGCAGAGAAATATCTTAGGATATTTCCTGGAAAATGTAGTCACATGTGTGAGGTATTAAGCTTCAACTGACCTTTAAAATTAAGATTTTATACAAATAATAAAAAAAGAATATAAACAGATAGTTTATACATTTTGAAATGTTCAACAAAATACTAAAACAACGTTGACATAAAAGCAATACAATTTTCTTTAGGAGGAGATTTCTAAGAAAAGCAATTACTATAAATGAGTGTGCTTTCTTGTAATAAATTTTAAGTCAGAATGCAGTACCAGATTTCCCCAGAAGGTTGTGCTGCAGATGTAATCTGGAACTGCTGGTTATTCAGGACCTGTTGGGGTGTTGCCAGCATGGAATGCCATTTTTAATGGCATCCTTCTTTTTATCTGCAGAGAATGGGGTCATGCATACAGCACATGGAGATGACTCAAATGACAGGTAAATATCTGCTGACCTATTAAAGTACTAAATAGTAGATATGGTGGTATGGGATGTTTTTATAATCGTTCCCCAAATAGATAATAAACCCTTATTCATTCAGTTATGTCTCCCTATGGTACAACAATCATAAAAGTTTTTGTTGATGCCTTCAGTTATTTTACGAGTTCTCATTGTGATGTTTGGGATTTTAAGGTTCATTGCCTTAGATGTTTTATTTTTGTTATACAATGTGTGTAATGAAGAAATACGACTTTATGAGAACATGTGTCTATTCCTTTGAGTTTTTGTTTCTTTTATGTTTTACGTCCAGATGTTTCTGTATACATGCTGTATAGCATCTTCCTTAGCAAATGTAAAATCAACTGCAATAAAATAATGCTTTAACTACATAGTGTCTCTCTTTATTCCCTGCTATCAATGGTGCAAAAATTACTATCCACAACAAAACATTTTTTTTTATTTTTTGGCTTCTTCTAGTAGGAAGCCCAACCTTCATTTTTGGCTATTGCTGCAGCTATACCTAACGTAGTCAAGAGAGCTGACACTTTATTTGATGAAAACAGCAAGCGGAAGAGATCAGCAAGGGAACTGTAGATCTTTGTACCTGTTTACAGGCAAAGTTGTTTTCCTTAGCATATAGAAATGGGTTTTGTAACTATTTGGTAGATGTTTCAAAGGAATGTATGTTTAACCCCTTTCCACCCAGCCCCAGCACCCCTTTAATTGGGTCTTTATGCCTGGGGGCTGGAAGGACTGCCCAATCACATGACCAGTGGGATTGACTGTCACAGGGGTCACATGATCATGAGTCAGCTCCCCTACTATTACTAGAGACAAGGAGCTGTCTATGACTCTCAGCACAGAAACCTTGGCCATACATGGACTCCTATGTAAGACTTGCATGCTTTAAAGCCCACCCTCTTTGCCACTACACATATATATTATGAGGGAGGCAAGAGGTTAAGAAAATATAATGTTTTATGTGCTACAGGTAACCTGCCTCATTTTCCCAACATTATGGTAATTAGACATAGATAGATATATATAAAACATAGCCTTTGTATAATCCTAATAATATGCAACTATTATCAAACAGCAAACCCACCCTTCCCTTGCAGTGAAGTCAAGAGAAACTGCGAGAGGTTTCATACAGTTTTCCAGAACACTTATTGTGTATCCATTACTGTTGCATTGGATTTTATATGTGTATTAATGCCTTGGTGCTTACATTCAGTGGAAGTTCAGTGTAACTACCACTTGTTATTTTTATATCTATTTTTAGTATAATCCAGATTCCCTGTATGTTAGGGCTAGTTAGTTTAGTCCAAAGATAGAACCTTTCATTCTTCTTTATGTGTCCTCAGTAAGCTACCAGCCTTCATAGCAGGCATACAGATTAGAAGATAACTGTCTTCTTATACTTTAATTGACCAGTGAACATCCCATAAACTGCATTTTAACAAGTAAAACTACAATGAATTGCTGTGTCTACAATGCAACTGCCATGTCTTAATGGAGCTCTCTGTGGAGGGTGCTTATTCGGCAGGTGACCATACTGGATGGGCGGACCGAGGTCTAAAATAGGTATGTCAATGCATAAAGCAGAGCTTCAAACAGAACATACATGTTTCAATAGCAGCCAGTCAAAGAGTAAAGAATCGTTTCCTGATACCATGTGTATATTAAAAATCAGAAGCATGTTTAGGGCATCATAAAAAATGCTCTGTGCTTCTTACTTGTCCCAGAAGTGAACAATGTCTAGGTCTGAATAACAGTGGGAAAGGGTCCCAGACCTGCCTGTAACATGTATTTGAAATGGCCCTTGTGCAGCTGTAGACTGCAAAACTGTTTTTTCATCCTTGATTATGGGGATTAGACTACCCATAGGAGTTTAAATGCTGAAAAATTTCTTCCCATCAAATAAACTAAACAAGTCATTTGGATTGCTGTTGAGATATTTTCCAGAATAATCAGCAAGTCCAGTTGTGTTTGTTTTACGACCATTAGATAGCTAATAATCTGGTTGACTGAAAAACTTCATGGGCCAGTTAAAGAAAATAGCACAAAATGAAAGTTTAGTGTTTATGTGTTTTCTTCTTTGGTTTATGTACTCTCACTTGCATTTACACAAGTTAACGTAAGTTTACTTGTATCAGCTTATGTGTCTTTATATCAGGTTACATCAGTATATATCTGTTTACATCAACACTAATTCCCCACAAAAATGCACGTATTTGCTTTTATTATGTTGCCAGCTAGATGCTGTGAGTGTGAATTACAGCAATTCCTTGCTTTGAGTTAGCAATGTGCAGAGATTTGTAATGTGCAACAGCAATATTAAGCATACTTATACAAATAATAAATAACTAGGACAACAGCATTAATGTTTTATCTTTTACACAAAATACAAACAATGGGACTGCACCATCAAAATATAGCTAAACTGAAGAAGTGTATGGATCAAAAGCATTAAAAATTACTTTTGAAATTACCACATGTTCCATTTTATATGAGAAGTTAGTGATTGGGTTTTTAAGGACACAAATATGCTAGTAATACGTGACCAAGAGAGCTTAATAAAGAAATAATTGCACAACTTACTTATGCTGCACTATAAAATGTAGTTACAAGACAAGCATATGTTACTTACAAAATACAGTATGAATCCATAGTACTAAATCAAGAATAACCAAATTAAAAAAGCAACAACATATTTCATGCTAAAATTATATTTTATACACAGTGGACTGCAAAACAATTAACCAATAAAGTACGGTAAGTCATAATTTTACATGTATTACTTTTATTAAGTTATAACAAAGGGTATATTTCTTATGTTCATCATTTATGACATATACTTCTGGTATAAACTGAGACATTTTACAATGCAGCAGTATGGTTGAATTTAGAAAAAAATATGATACTGCTTTTAAATTTGTTTTAATCTCTTCTTAATTATTTTACATGAATTTTTGGTTCAATAAAATTAATTAACTTTTTTTACATAAAATGTTATTCTATTGAATGTATTTTTTTTGTAGCATAGTATAAGAATGTATATAGTATAATCATTTTAAGACATGTGTCTGTATATTTATGAATGCTTTATCTCTTATGACCTTAAAGTAGTTTATTTTATGTATATGCATTTTATAGTATATACTGTGGTAACATAGCAATATGCTATGTTTGTATGTAGGGATGAGCCGAACACCCCCCCGGTTCCCGGCAGAACATGCGAACAGACCAAAAATTTGTGTGAACACGCAAATCCTGTAAAAGTCTATGGGACTTGATGGTGAAAAATCAAAAGTGCTAATTTTAAAGGCTAATATGCAAGTCATTGTCATAATGGGGGTCCTGCCCCAGGGGACATGAATCAATGCAAAATAAAGTTTTAAAAATGGCCATTTTTTCAGGAGCAGTGATTTTAATAATGCTTAAAGTGAAACAAGAAAAGTGTAATATTCCTTTAAATATCGTGCCTGGGGGGATGTCTATAGCCTGTAAAGTGGCGCATTTTTCCCGTGTTTAGAACAAAATGACATTTCACAAAATTACATTTCTAAAGGAATTCAAGTCATTTAAAACTGCTTGTGGCTGTAATATAATGTTGCCCCCCCCCCCAGCCCATTACCAGGCCCTTTGGGTCTGTATGGATATTAAGGTGAACCCCGCACCCAAATTTAAAAAAAATAAGGCGTGGGGCCCCCAGGCCCTATATACTCTGAACAGCAGTATACAGGCGGTCCCCGGGTTACAAACAAGATAGGGACTGTAGGTTTGTTCTTAAGTTAAATCTGTTTGTAAATTGGAATAGGTACATTTTGTAAGTGTAGCTCCAGCCAAAAAATCTATTTTTAAGCTTTTTGGATAACATAGGGAAGGGTTATCATCACCCCTGTAACATTTGCTTTGCTATCTGTGCCCCTGTTCAGAAGATTTCACCTCACGTTCTGTCCCAATGACAACTGGATTTTGAAAATTTTGGGTTATTAGGGAAACAAGGATTGGTGATAAAGCATCAGTGGGGAGACACCTTTTTCCCATATTAACTCCTACAGGAGAGAATTTTCCTTCCTAGGGGTAGATTTCCTCTCACTTCCTGTTGTCTCCCTCCGTTTGTGAGTAGGAGTCGTTTGTAGGTCAGATGCTTGAAAATAGGGGACCGCCTCTATATACTATACGGCCTGCCCTATACATTCTGTGGAAAATTGGGCCTTGGGTGTGGGTGGTACCAGAACACTGTAAGCCCTCACAGTTACTCTTGGTGGGCGCTGGAAGGGGTCCTCCTATGAAATATTATATCAAGAATTGTAATTACATGCCCCTGTTAAACAGGGGCATAAAAATTGGGCCTTAGGCAGTGGTGGTGGCACAACACTGAAAAGCCTCACAAATACTTTTGTTGAGTGCAGGAACAGGCCCTGCTGTGAAATATTAGATAAAAAATTGTAATTACGTGCCCCTGTTAAACAGGGGCAGAAAAATTGGGCCTTAGGTGGTGGTGGTGGTGGCACAACACTGTAAAGCTTACAGATACTTTTGTTGAGTATAGGAACAGGCCCTGCTGTGAAATATTAGATCAAAAATTGTAATTATGCGCCCCTGTTAAACAGGGACAGAGAATTGGGCCTTAGGCGGTGGTGGCAGCACAACACTGTAAAGCCTCACAGATACTTTTGTTGAGCGCAGGAACAGGCCCTGCTGTGAAATATTAGATCAATAATTGTAATTACGCGCCCCTGTTAAATGGGCAGAAAAATTGGGCCTTAGGCAGTGGTGGTGCCACAACACTGCAACCCCTCACAGCTACTCTTGTTGAGCACAGGAACAAGCCCTGCTGTTAAATATTTGATCAAAAATTGTAATTACGTGCCCCTGTTAAACAGGGGCAGACAAATTGGGCCTTAGGTACTGATGGTGGTGCCCTGAACCGAAAATATTCTTAGAAGCTATCATCATGAAAATTGAGGAGGAATAGGATAGTCACTCAGCATAATAGGATAGTCACTCAGCATATGCAGTCTTCAAGGGATCAAACATCCATAGAAAAATCAATCGGTTACATCAGCATCAGGTGCTTGGTAGCTGGTGATCCAAGACTGATTCATTTTTATGAATGTGAGCCGATCAACAGAGTCTGTGGACAGGTGCACTCTGTGATCGGTTACAAAGCCTCCAGCAGCACTGAATGTGCGTTCAGAAAGAACGCTGGATGCAGGACAGGCCAGTAGCTCAATTGCATATTGAGCAAGCTCTGGCCAGTGGTCCATCCTCAAGACCCAGTAATCCAGTGGATGTTCTGGTGGAAAGGTCTCCAAGTCTGATCTTGCACCTAGATATTCCTGCACCATGGAATTCAGACGCTGGCGATGGTTGCTGGAACCGATCAGACCTGAGCACTGAGGACTGAAGAATTGCCTGAAGGCATCGGTCAGCCAGCCACCTTCTCCAACGCTCTTTCTGTGACTGAATGAAGCCTCAGCAACATGTTGTCTAGCACCAGGAAACTGTAACCTCCCAGGCTCTGGAAACGCATCGCACAAACTTTTCTGCAAGGCCTCCCGAAGATGTTTCATCCTCTGCTCCCTCTGCAAAGGCTGGATAAGTTCTGCAACCTTACCCTTGTAACGTGGATCAAGAAGGGTTGCCAGCCATTAATGATCCCCCTCCTTGATACCACGAATCCTAGGGTCCTTTCGCACGCTCTGCAGAATCAGGGAGGCCATGCAGCGTAGGTCTGCAGAGGCATTCGATCCTGAGTCCTCTGGGTCACTAAGGATCACATGATCCTCAACCACCTCCTACCAGCCACGTACAACTCCATGGGTTTCTGGGGACTGAAAACGATCCCTTGAAGACTGCTGCTGATGCTGAGTGTTATCCTCCATCTCCATGCCGACACAATCCTCCTCCTCCTCCTCTTCTTCTTCCTGTGTGATCGGTGGTCCTGCAGGAATACTAGTATCTGGATAAAGGGGGCCTTGAGAGGTAAGGAAGTCCTCCTCTTGCTCCCTCTGTTCTGCCTCAAGTGCCCTGTCCATTATTCCACAAAGCGTGTGCTCCAACAGGAAGACAAGAGGGACAGTATCACTGATGCATGCACTGTCACTGCTCACCATCCTTGTGGCCTCCTCAAATGGTGACAGGACAGTGCATGCATTCTTGATCAGTAGCCACTGGCGTGCCAAAAAAAAGCCAAGCTCCCTTGACCCTGTCCTGGTGCCATACTCACACAGGTACTCATTGATGGCCCTCTGCTGCATGTGCAGCCGCTGCAGCATTGCCAACGTTGAGTCCCACCTGGTGGGCATGTCACAAATGAGGCGGTTCTTGGGCAGGTTGCATTCTCTTTGAATGTCAGCCAGCCGAGAACTGGCATTATATGACCGGCGGAAATGACCACAGACTTTCCTGGCTTGCCTCAGGAGATCCTGTAAGCCCGGGGGGTACCTGCTCAAGAACCGCTGCACCACCAAATTCAGGACGTGAGCCAAACAGGGAACATGGGTCAAGTGTCCCTGTTGGTGGGCGGAGAGGAGGTTGGTGCCATTGTCGCATACAACCATTCCTGGCTGAAGCTGGCGTGGCGTCAATCACCTCTGATCCTGCCCTGCAGAACTGATAGATTCTTTGCCCCAGTGTGGCTCCTATCCCCTAAGCAGACCAACTCAAGCACCGCATGGCATCTTTTTGCCTGAGTGCTTGCATAGCCCCTTGAACGCCTACGGAGCACCGCTGGTTCAGAGGAGAAATCTGCAGAGGAAGAGGCCATAGGGGAAGAAGAAGAGGAGGGGTGGAGGAGAGAGCAGAGCTGTGGCAGAATCACCACTAGCATTTTGGAGGCGTGGTGGCGGAACAAGCTCCAACAATACTGAACCCTGTCCTGCATCCTTCCCAGCTGCCAGCAGAGTTACCCAGTGCGCCGTGAAAGAAAGGTAACGTCCCTGTCCATGCCTGCTGGACCAGGAGTCAGCAGTAATATGCACCTTACTGCTGATCGCCCTGTCCAACGAGGCCAAGACATTGCCTTCCACATGCTGGTAGAGAGCCGGAATGGCCTTCTGTGAAAAGAAATGGCGTTTGGGAACCTGCCACTGAGGTACCGCACATTCCACAAATTCACGAAAGGGGACAGAGCTGAAAAGGCAGCAGTTGCAGTTCTAGCAATTTGGCCAAGCTAGCATTCAGTTGCTGAGCATGTGGATGGCTGGGACCGAATTTCTTTCGATGGTTTAGCAACTGGGGTAGGAAAATTTGCCTGCTAAAATCAGATGGAGGTGTACTGATAGCAGATTGGCTGCAAGTACTTGGGACACCTATTGCTATACCTTCATTTCTCTCAGTGCAAGTTTCTGAGAGGACTGGAGGTATAGTGGGGTTGGAGAACCCAGCTGATGAGGAGCAAGGAGAGGTCCGCCTTGTTCTTTGATGTGGGTCTTTTAAGTGCTGTTGCCAACGGACTGCATGGGAGGTCATCATATGTCTGGTGAAGCATGTGGTGCCCAAGCGGCTGCTGTTTTTTTGCCACGCTTGATACGCTTCAGACATATGTTGCAAACAGCAACCGTACGATCTGCTGCACACATGTCAAAAAAGGCCCACACCAAAGAACTTTTCAAAATATGTGGGGAGTCAGCAGCGCCCTGCACCTGCTTAGCTCTGCGGTGTGATGCAATAGGGTGGCTGCCCTTAAGCTGCCCCCTGGAGGGGATCCTACCTCGTTGGAGATGTGCCTACTCCTCCTCCTCTCTTCTATCGGGCACCCAAGTTGAGTCAGTAACCTCCTCATCCCCTCCCTCCTCCTCCTCACTGGAGCAAACTTGGCAGTATGCTGCAGCTTGGGGAACATGACTGCCAGTTTCTTGACCTTCTTGGGCACCCCCTCTCTCTAGGCTGAGGTTACCCCCTTCCTCAACCTGGGTACCATCATCGGAGCCTTCAAATCGCTGTGCATCCTCCTGCAGCATGTACTCGACACTGTGGTCGAATCGTTTGGGGGACTCCTCCGTACATGATGGTGGGGCTATGGAAGGAGTGACTGTTGACATGGAGCCGATGGAATAGGCCACTTTGGCAGCTGCATTGGCAGGCAAACTACTCTGAGCCTGGGTGACAGAGGATGAGGAGGATGAGGACAGCTTTGTTACCCATTTCACCTACTCTTCTGCATGTTGTGGCTCAATAACACGGCCAGCTGCAGGAAAAAAGGACAAGCATGCCCCACGACCACGTGCTGAGGATGCACTGTGTTCACACCCATCACTGTTGACTGTAGACACAGAGCCTGCTTGCCCTCTTTTAGTGGCCTGTGAGTGTCTGCCTCTCCTCGGTTGCCTTACGGGCATGCTGTAAATTTTGTTTAGCAAAAAAAACACTACACTGTATTGTGTACTGTGTACACCACCAGGAAAGTAGTAGCAACTGCACTAGGGGTACACGGTACTGTGTACACCGACAGAAGTGTAATAACAACTATGGGTATACTGTATGTATTGTGTACTGTGTACACCACCAGAAAAGTAATAGCACTAGCAACTGCACTACGGGTGCACAGTACTGTGTAAACCAACAGAAGTTTAATAACAACTATGGGTGCACTGTATGTATTGTGTACACCACCAGAAAAGTAGTAGAAACTGCACTATGGGTGCACGGTACTGTGTACACCAACAGAAGTTTAATAACTACTATGGGTGCACTGTATGTATTGTGTACACCACCAGGGCAGTAATAGTAACTGCACTAGGGGTGCATGATACTGTGTACACCAACAGAAGTTTAATAACAACTATGGGTGCACTGTATGTATTGTGTACACCACTGGGAAAGTAGTAGCAACTGCACTATGTGTGCACAGTACTGTATACACCAACAGAAGTGTGATAACAACTATGGGTGCACTGTACGTATTGTGTACACCACCAGGAAAGTAGTAGCAACTGCACTATGGGTGCATGGTACTGTGTACACCAACAGAAGTGTAATAACAACTATGGGTGTCCTGCTGGTGTCCACCAGAACTGCACCCTTCAGCTCTGGGAACCACAGTGCCACCAGGAGGTGATCCAAGGTCCAGACACAGGTTTCAGACATCTAGTCAGAAAGGAAATGACAAAAAAACAAAAAATATGTAAAGCCCAAAGCATTATAGTTTCCCTGACATAAAAAGGCACAAAGCATTAAAATGATCTTTGTGGGCCATTAAGATTTCCAGATTCTGGCATCCAATAGTGAGGCCTGCTTACCTAAATTCCATGGCTAATAAAATAAAAATACATTTTCTCAAAGCTGATGCTGCCATACACACAGATCTGGCTCACAGTATGTTATAAAATACAATAAAAAACACTATTTGCTTCACTGGGAAAATATGAATATCTGGAACTCAGTTATTATTTTCTGCTGTTCCCTCAGAGCAATCATTATTAGGCAGAACCCCTCTTCAGTAAACATTGGATTTAGAGCATCTTAACCTTATAAGATTGAAGTATGCTTTAATAGAAACTGTCTTCCTCCCACCTTACTATTTCACTAGCTTTCAGAACAGTGAGGCAGTTTTTTATAAAATGGAGACACTTGCAAGAAGTATTTCTACAGTGTGTCTGTTATAAAGAATTTTGATTAATGGTCAAGGAGTAAAAAATGTGTCTGTGGGTGCTCCCCATATAATCACCCAATCTGGAAAACTGCCAGCATTTACTCAGCATTATTAATAAGAAGAACAGCATGTGTGGTGTGGGGGTGAGTGAATGGGGGATGCTGCTACTCTGAAGGTCTTCACAGAGCCTTAAGAGGAGAGAGCTGGGCAGTTCTTCTATAGGCCCCTAAGCATCTTGTATATACCACTGATCTACCAGTATATGCTTTTGTGTTGCCTATATATGCAACTTAGGCACTTATATACTCCACTAATATGCCTGTATAGGTGTCTGCCCTGCCTGAATGTACTATTTTGTCTGCCTATGGCTGCATATGCCAGAAGTATTATGCCGCGTACACATGACCGGACTTTCCGGCAGAAAAGGTCCGATGGAACAAATCCGTTGGACATTCCGATCGTGTGTGGGCTTCATTGGACCTTTTCTGACGAAAAATCTGACGGACCTTAGAAATAGAACATGTTTCAAATCTTTCCAATGGTCTTGATTCCTATTGAAAAAAAACAGTTGCCTGTATGCTAGTCCGACGGACCGAAAAGGATGCAAGGGCAGCTATTGGCTACTGGCTATTGAACCTCCTTTTCTAGTCCGGTCATACGTGTCATCACGTTCGAAACGATCGGACTTTGATGGGATCGTGTATATGCAAGTCCGTTTCGTCGGAACCCTGTCGAAAAGTCCTTCGGAGTTCAGTTCGACGAGAAGTCCGCTCATGTGTATGCGGCATTAGTGTTCAACTCAGCTGCTTGTATATCACACCAATATTTTTGCCATTAAATTATGCTCTTTACCCACTTCAATACTGGGCACTTTCACCCCCTTCCTGCCCAGGTCAATTTTAAGCTTTCAGCGCTGTCGCACTTTTAATGACAATTGCGCAGTCATGCAACACTGTACCCATATGAGATTTTTATCAATTTTTTTTTTTTAAACAGATAGATCTTTCATTTGAAGGATTTTAAATTGCCACTGGGTTTTTTATTTTTTGCTAAACAAATGAAAAAGACAGGATTTTGAAAAACAAAAACAAAACTTTTTCTTTGTTTCTGTTATACAATTTTGCAAATAAGTAATATTTCTTCTTCACTGATGGTCTGCACCGATGAGGCTCCACTGATGGGCTGCACTGGGCACTGATGAGGCTGCACTGATGGGCACTGATGAGGTTGCATTGATGGGCACTGATAAGGCTGCACTGATCGGCACTGATGAGGCCACACTGATGGGCACTGATTGGCACTAGGGATGGGCCGAACAGCCCCCGGTTCGGTTCGCATCCAGAACATGCGAACAGGCCAAAAATTTGTTCGAACACGCAAACACCGTTAAAGTCTATGGGACACGAACATGAATAATCAAAAGTGCTAATTTTAAAGGCTTATATGCAAGTTATTGTCATAAAAAGTGTTTGGGGACCTGGGTCCTTCCCAAGGGGACATGTATCAATGCAAAATTAAGTTTTAAAAATGGGCGTTTTTTTGGGAGCAGTGATTTTATTAATGCTTAACGTGAAACAATAAAAGTGTAATATTCCTTTAAGTTTCGTACTGGGGGGTGTCTATAGTATGCCTGTAAAGTGGCGCATGTTTTTCGTGTTTAGAACAGTCTGAGAGCAAAATGACATTTCTAAAGGAAAAAAAGTAATTTAAAAGTACTCGCGGCTATAATGAATTTTCGGTCCCGGCAATACACATAAAACTCATTGAAAAAAACGGCATGGAATTGCCGCACAGGGGAACCTCAAACCAAAGTTTAAAAAAAAAATGCATGGGGGTCCCCCCAAATTCCATACCAGGCTCTTCAGGTCTGGTATGGATATTAAGGGGAACCCCGCGCCAATTTAAAAAAAAAAAATGGCGTGGGGTCCCCCTAAAAATCCATACCAGACCCTTCAGGTCTGGTATGAATTTTAAGGGGAACCCCACGCCAAAATTTTTTAAAAAATGGTGTGGGGGTCCCCCCAAAAATCCATACCAGACCCTTATCTGAGCACACAACCTGGCAGGCCGCAGGAAAAGAGGGGGGACGAGAGAGTGCCCCCCCTCCTGAACTGTACCAGGCCACATGCCCTCAACATTGGGAGGGTGCTTTGGGTGCTTCAGGTCTGGTATGGATATTAAGGGGAACTCCACGCCAACATTTTTTTAAAAATGGCGTGGGGTACCCCTCAAAATCCATACCAGACCCTTATCCAAGCACACAACCTTGCAGGCTGCAGGAAAAGAGGGGGGATGAGAGAGCGCCCCCCCTCCTGAACTGTACCAGGCCACGAGCCCTCAACATTGGGAGGGTGCTTTGGGGTAGCCCCCCAAAGCACCTTGTCCCCATGTTAATGGGGAGAAGGGCCTCATCCTTACAACCCTTGCCCGGTGGTTGTGGGGGTCTGCGTGCGGGGGGCTTATCGGAATCTGGAAGCCCCCTTTAACAAGGAGACCCCCATATCCGACCCCCCGTGTGAACTGGTAATGGTTGTCCCCCTACCATTTCACAAAAAAAGTGTCAAAAATGTTAAAAAAGACAATAGCTGGTTTTTGACAATTCCTTTATTAATGTCTTCTTCTTTCCCCGCTTCTTCTTCTGGTCTTCCTTCGGTGTTCTTCTTCTTCCTCCATCTTATTCTTCCCCTGCTTCTTCCTCTATCTTCCTCTGCTTCTTCCTCCGGTCCTCTCGCCGGCATCTTCCTCAGGCTTCTTCTTCCCCGCTTCATCCTCCGGACGATCCGCCTTAATGGGAGTCTCCCACTGTGTGACGCTTCTGTTCTTGTGACAGCTCTTATATAACGGAGAGCGGGGCCACCCGGTGACCCCGCTCCCCTCTCACGCACGGGGACTTCCCTATGAAATTCCTCGAGTTGTCAGAGGGGGGTGGGGTCAGCCGTTTACGTAAACGGTGACCCCGCCCCCCTCTGACGCCCTGGGAAAGCCATAGGGATGTCCAAGTGTATCAGAGGGGGCGGGGTCACCTGGGAATGTCACTGTGTTGCCCCACCATCATTTATAAAAGAACTGTCACAAGAACAGAAGTGTCACACAGCAAGAGACTCCCATTAAGGCGGATCGTCCGGAGGCGGGGAAGAAGAAGCCGGAGGAAGATGCCGGAGGAGAAGACCGGAGGATGAAGCAGAGGAAGATAGAGGAAGAAGCAGGGGAAGAACAAGATGGAGGAAGAAGAAGAAAACCGAAGGAAGACCACAAGAAGATGGAAGAAGAAGCGGGGAAAGAAGAAGACATTAATAAAGGAATTGTCAAAAACCGTCTATTGTCTTTTTAAACATTTTTGACACTCTTTTTGTGAAATGATAGGGGTACATCTGTATCCCATTACCAATTCACACGAGGGGGCCGGGATTTGGGGGTCCCCTTGTTAAAGGGGGCTTCCAGATTCCGATAAGCCCCCTGCCCGAAGACCTCCACAACCACCGGGCAAGGGTTGTGGGGATGAGGCCCTTGTCCCCATCAACATGGGGACAAGGTGCTTTGGGGGCTACCCCAAAGCACCCTCCCCATGTTGAGGGCATGTGGCCTGGTACGGTTCAAGAGGGGGGGGCACTCTCTCGTCCCCCCCTCTTTTGCTGCAGTCTGCCAGTTTGCGTGCTCGGATAAGTGTCTGGTATGGATTTTTGGGGAAACCCCCACGCCATTTTTTTTTTAAATTTTGGTGCGGGGTTCCCCTTAATATCCATACCAGACCTGAAGGGCCTGGTATTGAATTTGGGGGGACACCCACGCATTTTTTTTTTAAATTTTGGTTGAGGTTCCCCTTAATATTCATACCACACCCAAAGGGCCTGGTAATGGACTGTGGGGGAATCCCATGCCATTTTTTTCAATGACTTTTATGTGTATTGCAGAGACCCAACAATTCATTAATAGCCATAAGCACTTTTAAATGACTTTCTTTACCTTTAGTAATGTAATTTTGCTCTCGGACTGTTGTAAACACAGGAAACATGCGCCACTTTACGGGCATACTATAGACACTCCCCAGGCACGAAATTTAAAGGAATAAAATTACACTTTTATTGTATCACTTTAAGCATTATTAAAATCACTGCTCCCAAAAAAATGGCCGTTTTTAAAACTTTTTTTTGCATTTCTAAAACGTGATCTCGCGCATTTGAATCTATTCACACATAGTGTAGCAAATGATATACAATAAAAATATATCGAATAAATACAATAGAAATCAGGAAAATCTGGTGAATGATTATAGGGAATAAAAGTAATGAATTGTTACCAAAAAAATCAAAAATGTAATAACAAATATTAAAATAATAAATCAAGTGTTCCAAATAAGTGCAATTACAGTGCAAGTTCATAGGATGTTCAGCAAGTAACTATGTCTTGCCCCTCCAAAGTAGTAAGGTGTCTCAGTGTGGAAATAAATGGATAGGTCAGACTTCATGCAGATCTTCATGTGGAGTAATTGCACAATGACTTAAGGCTCTCAAAACTCTCACCTTAATGATGATGGTAAATAAGCATGATGATGTAATATCTGTTAGTTACGTCACTATAACCTCCTGGTTGTTCTCCTCCACTTATTCTGATATTATTCCATTCCTCTCCACCAGTAGTGTAACTAACCGCCTGATAGAAAATATACCTCCAAGGCACAGCGGCCCGGTGGGGGAGAGAGGAAGAGAAAACAGAAGGGCTCCGATAGTGTAGTACGTTCATTAAAAGATAGTAATTTATTAGGGATTATAAAGTGTTATAGCGGCCATTTTCTTGTAGTCCGCTGATATATTTAAGCGCGGCCATCTTTAGGAAGGTGAATTAATATGTATGGCGGCCATGTTTTGATAGATCGAGTTTGTATTGTCATCAATGATGGTATATGGCAATAATGTGTGTATTAGGCTATGCATTTAAAAAGAATAAAGATACAAATAATTCAAATGGGCAATTTAGGGAGAGATGACACCTAGATAAGTGTGTATTGTGGGCGTACCAGTCGTAAACCTTCATACGTAAGAAGTTGCCCTAACAAATACATATTATTAATGAATGATATGACATATCAAAAAGACATTGATGTACTAATGTTAATATGTTTAGTATAATCTGATAAAATGAATAAAATAGATAGTATATGGATGTATAATAAAAAAGTATATTAAAAATGAGCTACATAAAAGCCATATATGTGTCATACATATAAATAGCCATTACATGAAACCAACATATTATATAATAAATTAAAAATTGCTAAGAAAACAGTTTAACTCAAATTCAACATTCATACCTCTAGGTGTTAAAGTGCGCATAGTGTGTATCCAATAGGACTCTCTTTGACTAATGGTCCTTATTTTGTGACTACCTCTCCATGACCCTTTATATTTTTCTATACCCCAAAATTGGAGATGTGTAGGGTCCTGATTGTGTACTAATGAAAAATTTTGGATACATTATGTTTGGGGTTCCCCTTTATGATATTTTGAATATGCTCTTGTATTCTAACTTTGAGGGCTCTCTTGGTTCTACCTACATATTGTAGCATGTATACTACTCCCTCTGTATGGCATCCAATAAAATCATTAATTCTAAACCTCTCTTTTATAGTTGTTGCTGCAAAATCTGTTCTTTTACCCTGAAATTTTTTAGCATGTCCACATGCATAACAGTTTCTGCAGGGAAACAATCCTTTTCCTGAAAAAAAGGAATAAGGTGCTTTTGGGGGAGGTTCTACTACCGATTTGACTTATCTTATCTCTGATGGTAGGCAGTCTCTTATATATAATGTTTGGTTGGTTTGGTAATAACTTCTTCAAATCTCTGTCATTTTGGAGTATATGCCAGTGACGTTGGATTATCTTTGATACCTCTTTATATTGCACATTGTAGTCCAGTACTAGGCTTGGTATCTCTTGTTGAAATGTTTTTTTGGGATTGTTGTCCAGCATTTTGGTTCTGTCCATTTTGTTGACCTGTTGGATTTGTTCCTCTATCCATGCATCTTCATATCCTTTTGCCTTAAACCTCTTTCCAATTAATCCAACTTGTTCTCTATAGTCTTCTTCTTTTGTACAGTTTCTTTTAATTCTGTTGAATTGTCCTTTTGGAATATTATATAGCCATGGTTTATAATGGCAGTTATCTATGTAAAGGTAGCTGTTGGCATCTACATTTTTAAAAAAGGTTTTGGTGACCAACTTATCTCCTTCTAGAGAGATGTTTAAGTCTACAAATTCCACTGATTTGTTATTAATTTTCCGTGATAAATGTATGTTTTTATCATTCACATTTAATTTATTCAGAAACTGCTCTAATCTCTGTCTATCACCATTCCAGACTATGATCACATCATGGATATATCTTTTATATAAAGTGAGTTCTGCTGGTGTATTTTCATAGATGGATTGGGCTTCCCATTGTGCTATAAAGGCGTTAGCCACGCTCATAGGTGTGCACAGCCTATTTCATTAGGGTGTGCACCCCAAAGCTCAAACACACACTAACAATCACTCACAATGTTCAATTAGAAAGTGAAGGGGCCAGTAAATTACTTATTTTCTGGCCCCTTCCCCCACTCACCCTAAAACATTCCCTTAGCAACAGCCGGTGGGAGAGGAGAGAAGGGAAGCTGGCAGCACTGTGGGGGGAAGGTGGGGGGCAGGGCAGTAGGGGGAATTCTGTGCTGCACAGGGTGGTTAGGGTGTGCCTGGGCACACCTGCCACACCCTGTGCGCACACCTATGGCCACGCTGGGTGCAAATTTAGCTCCCATTTCTATGCCAGTGGCTTGTTTATAATATTATTATAATAAACATTATAATATGTTTGACCGTGCCAAAAATAATTGCACTTCAGACAGACATCTAGACATTTGATGAGATATTTTCTTTGTTTGCATATTAAATTACTGTAATTTCTAAGAAGCCACTTAGTTGCTGAACACGCATCTTGGTGCTGTACTATGGTATACAAGGAATTGACATCTGCCATGGCTAAAATTGTTCTTCCTTCTAGGACCGGTACTTTGTCTAAGAGTTGTAACACATGTTTTGTGTCTTTCAAATAAGCAGATGTATGTTGTACTGCTGGTTGTATAAAGTGGTCCAAGTATTGTCCCACCCTAGATGTAAGGGAATCTATACCATTCTGCATGCTTCTTACGTATGAAGGTTTACGACCGGTACGCCCACACTACACACTTATCTAGGTGTCATCTCTCCCAAAATTTCCCATTTGAATTATTTGTATGTTTATTCTTTTTAAATGCATAGTTTAATACACACATTATTGCCATATACCATCATTGATGACAATACAAACTCGATCTATGAAAACATGGCCGCCATACATATTAATTCACCTTCCTAAAGATGGCCATGCTTAAATATATCAGCGGACTACAAGAAAATGGCCGCTATAACACTTCCGGCAACGCGATATAAAACACATCCTTCTCCGACCAATCCGGTTCCCCAGATGAAGTCACGAGCGGTGACGTAACGCATAGGGAGTGGTGGAGCACAGACATAACCGGAAGTCTAGTAAGGAGGCGCTCTCAACGCCGTTTTTGCTGCACTCGCTTGTTTTTAAATATTTTAAATGTAAGAGACCACTTTATAATCCCTAATAAATTACTATTGTTTAATGAACGTACTACACTATCGGAGCCCCTCTGTTTTCTCTTCCTCTCTCCCCCACCAGGCTGCTGTGCCTTGGAGGTATATTTTCTATCAGGCGGTTAGTTACACTACTGGTGGAGAGGAATGGAATAATATCAGAATAAGTGGAGGAGAACGACCGGGAGGTTATAGTGACATAACTAACAGATATTACATCATCATGCTTATTTACCATCATCATTAAGGTGAGAGTTTTTAGAGCCTTAAATCATTGTGCAATTACTCCACATGAATATCTGCATGAAGTCTGACCTATCCATTTATTTCCACACTGAGACACCTTACTACTTTGGAGGGGCAAGATATAGTTACTTGCTGTACATCCTATGAACTTGCACTATAATTGCACTTATTTGGAACACTTGATTTATTATTTTAATATTTGTTATTACATTTTTGATTTTTTGGTAACAATTCATTACTTTCATTCTCTATAATCATTCACCAGATTTTCCTGATCTCTATTGTATTTATTCAATATATTTTTAATTGTACATCATTTGCTACACTATGTGTGAATAGATTCAAATGCGCGAGATCACGTTTTAGAAATATTTTATTGAAGTGCAATATGAACACTTCTTGGTTTTGCTGCAATCGTTTTAAGATATCACCACACATATTTAATTTTTGTCACTTCTTTGTGTTTATCGCACATACCTTCACTATTACTCATCTATAGCGCGAAGGACACTTTCACCCACTTTTTTTTGCATTGATACATGTCCCCTGGGGCAGGACTCAAGTCCCCAAACACTGTTTGTGACAATAACTTGCATATTAACCTTTAAAATCAGCACTTTTGATTTCTCCCATAGACTTTTAAAGGGTGTTCCGCGGCTTTTGAATTTGCCGCAAACACCCCAAATTGTTCGCTATTCGGCGAATGGGCGAACAGCCAATGTTCAAGTCGAACTCATGTTCGACCCAAACATAAAGTCCATCCCTAATTGGCACTAATGAGGCTGCACTGATGGGCATTGATGAGGCTGCACTGATGGGTACTGATAAGTTGCACCTTTGGGTACTGATGAGGCTGCACTGAAAAATTGACACTGATGGGCACTGATAGGCTCCACTGATATGCTGCACTGATGAGCACTGATATGCTGCACTGATGGACACTGATATGTTCCACAGATGGACACTGATATGTTGCACTTTTGGGGCTGCACTGATGATCAGTGCCCTGATTATCAATGTAAATGTCCCCTATAACTGGACAGCCGATTATAAGCTTTCCTTTCCCCAGACACTGACAGCGCTGAGGAAAGGAAATGTCGATAACTGGCATCTGTTTACATGTGATCAGCCGTGATTGGACAGCTGATCACATGGTAAAGAGCTACGTCATCGTCTCTTTACAATGATCGGTAATGCGCTGTGTCTGAAGGTCTGAAGGACAGAGCTCACCACTGATGGCCGAGCTGCACACCCCCACTGGCGTGCACGAGTGGCGTGATGTGAAGGACTTCATATGATGTCCAGTCAGGATAGTAAAACACCCATCTGGCCTTTAGCAGATTGACGTTGAGGCCGGGTTCACACTGGTACAACATACGCTCTAACTTTGGGAGCACATGTGTATAAATCATTGGTTCCCTATGAGAGTCATCTTAACTGGTCCGAGACAAGTCAGTCCAACTTTGAAAAAGGTTCCTGCACTACTTTGGTCTAACTTTGGTCCTACTTCAGCCCATTGAATATCATTGAAGTCGGATCAAAGTCAGATCATCATCTTAACTGATCCAACTTTGGCATGCGACTTGTGCTCTGAGATTCTTGAAGGGAAACCCCACGCCATAATTTTTAAGAAAACAACGTGGGGTCCCCCCCAAGACCATACCTGATTCTTCAGTCTGGTATGGATTTTAAGGGGATTCTCTACACTGAAAAAAAATAAATGGCATGGGTCCCCCCAAAAATCCATACCAGACCCTTATCCAATTATGCAGCCCAGCATGTCAGGAAAAGGGAGCGAGCAAAAGCCCCCCCCCTCCTGGACCATATCAGGCCATTATGGGGGTGACATCACCAGATGGCCATGCCCCTTATCTATATAAGCAATGGCACACACCAGAGCTAACATTTACAGCGGGAGCTAGCGTCGGGAGAAGAACCTGAGGAAGAACTGACAGAGGAAGAAGACAGCGGAGAGAGAAGAACTGGAGGAAAAACCGACAGTGGAAGAAGACATCAGCGCAGCGAGAAGAACCGAAAGATGAAGACATCACCGGAGGGAGAAAAAAATCGGAGGGAGAAGAGACGCTGGAGCTGCTTCAATAAAGGACTTTATCAAAAACATGTGTGCTGGTTTTATTTCTTTTTGTCACTTTTTTGGGGTAAATGGGTAGGGGTACAATGTACCCCATACTCATTCACATAGGGTGGAGGGCCGGGATTTAGGGGCCCCCTTGTTAAAGGTGTCTTCCATATTTCGATAAGCCCCCCGCCCGCAGACCCCCATAACCACCGACCAGGGTTGTGGGGAAGAGGCCCTTGTCTCCATCAGCATGGGGACAAGGTGCTTTGGGGTGAGCCCTGGTATTGTCTGGATCAAAGTCGTATCCCGTTCATTGAAGTTGGACGGAAGTCGGACATGAAGTTGCAGGGCAAAGTCAGATCCACAGTCGTACGACTGTCGTGTCTTACCAGTGAGAAACCGGCCTGAAAAGTGAATCTGTGCTTTGCCCATGCAAGATTCAGGCTTCAGATAACTATATTGCACAGCATATTACATGCTTAACCAGTAGCCGACCAGCTGCCGTCATTGCCGTCACTACTTAAAAATCCCCATAGGCGATGCTTTAAAATGTTTTACTGGTTACATGTTTTGAGTTACAGAGGAGGTCTAGGGCCAAAATTATTGCTCTCACTCTACCGATCGCAGCGATAACTCACATGTGTGGTTTGAACACTGTTTTCATATGTGGGCGGGACTTACGTATGCGTTCGCTTCTGCATGTGAGCACACGGGGAGGGGCGCTTTAAAAAATTTTTTTTTTATTGTTCATTTTACTTTATTTATTTTAGTTTAACACTTTTTTCCAAAAAATACATTTTTTGATCACTTTTATTCCTATTACAAGGAATGTAAACATCCCTTGTAATAGGAATATGGTATGACAGGTCCTAGTTACAGTGAGCTATGGGGTCAATAAGACCCCACATCTCACCTCTAAGCTGGGAAGCCTGAAATAAAAAAAAAAAGATCCTGGCTTCGATCGTAGCGGTGAGTCGCTAGAAGCACCTGAGGGCGGCGGGAGGGGGGGTCCCCTCTTGTCTCCCGTAAGAACGATCAAGCAGTGGAACAGTTGCTATGATCATTGTTATGGTGTAGGGAATCGCCGGCTGAAAAAGCTGATATCTGAATGATGCCTGTAGCTGCAGGCATCTTTCAGATATCCCCACACAAAATCAAGGGGTCAAGGACGTCTCATGATGGCCGGCGGGCGGCAAGTGGTTAAAACGCATTTTTTTTAGCACAAAGTTGTCCATTTATACAATATTTCTAACACATAGCATGTACACATACCAAAAATGACACCCCAAAATAGATTCTCCTACTCCTCCTGAGTACGGCGATATCACATGTGTGAGACTTCCATGGCCTGGCCACATACAGAGGCCGAGTACAGCCCAGTATGGTTGAGCATGGCAGAGCATGGCCGAGCATGGCTGAGTATGGCTGAGCATGGCTGCGCATGGCTGGGTATGGCTGAGTATGGCAGGGCATTGCAGGGTATGGCTGGGTATGGCAGAGTGTGGCTGGGTATCAATGAGTATTGCAGAGTATGCCTGGGTATCACCGAGTATTGCAGAGTATGGCTGAATATGGCAGAGTATGGCTGGGTATTGCAGAGTATGGCTGGGTATCACCGGGTATTGCAGGGTATTGCAGAGTATTGTGGGGTATTGCAGAGTATTGCGGGGTATTACAGGGTATTGCAGAGTATTGCGGGGTATTGCAGAGTATTGCGGGGTATTGCAGAGTATTGCAGGGCATTGCGGGGTATTGCAGAGTAGTGCAGGGTATTGCTGAGCATGGAGGGATGGCTGAGCATGGATGGATGGATGGCTGGATGTGACTGCATTTGTCACAGAGCAGCGCTGTGGGCACTACACATCCAGCCCACATTGCTGCTGCCATCCGATCCCTCTCTACCAATCGGTACACAGAGGGGAGGGAGGAACCGGCGTCATGAGATGACGCCGGTTTGTTTACATGTGATCGCTCCGATCAGCGGCCGTTTACCATGATCCATGATGCGCCAGGTCCTCTGGACCTGGCAATCATGGATGTTCTCGGGTGGCGCGCGAGAGCGGGATTCTGGGAGGATGTCATAGTACGCCCTCCCAGAGTTAGGCAACTGCCCTGTAGCCGTCATTCAGTTACGGGCCGGTTGCTAAGTGGTTGAACTATCTTCCATGGAAAAGTTTTATCCCTATTGTGGGGTAACCAGTAGGGATGAGCTTTCTGTTCGAGTCCAACATGAGTTCGACCCGAACATGAGTTCGACTCGAACATCGGCTGCTAGATCGTTCGACGAAGATCGAACATGGGGCGTTTGCGCCAAATTCGAGCGGCGTGTCACGCCCCATAATGCACTGCGTCTACGCAGTGCATTGCTGGCTGATGATTGGCCAAGCATGCACTATGACCTGCATGCTTTGGCCAATCAACAGGGCCGTCAGCAAAGAGAGCCATAATTGGCCAAAGGCAGGGTGCCTTTGGCCAATTATGGCTCAGGGGGTTAAGTCCATGCCCCACACTGCACATCGGCGCTGTGTAGTGTGTTGCTGGCGTTAGATTGAGCAGGCAAGTCCGTTCCTGGTGTACTGTTTCTAATCTACTTCAGGCAGGCGATTCAGTTACTGTAGCTGCAGTGTATTTAATATATATATACAGTCAGACTGGTGTGTATATATATATATATATATATATATATATATATATATATATATATATATCCACTGTATCCAGTTTAGCTAGATCTCACTCCAGTCCATTCCTGGTGTACTGTTTCTAATCTACTTCAGGCAGGCAGGTGATTCAGTTAGCTGCAGTGTATTTTATATATATATATATATATATATATATATATATATATATACAGTCAGACTAATATCCACTGTATCCAGTTTAGCTAGATCTCACTGCAGACCATACCTGGTGTACTGTTTCTAATATACTTCAGGGGCAGGCAGTTGATTCAGTTAGCTGCAGTGTATTTAGTATATATATACATCCCGGCTTTGTATATATATTTATATAGCTAGATCTGACTGCAGGTCATTCCTGGTGTACGTATTCAAAGGCAGGCCAGGCAGGTTATTCAGTGATCAGCAGTGCATAAAATATATATACAGTCTCCAACATATATATATATCCACTGCATTCCAGTCTAGCCAAGGCTATATCTGACTGCAGGCCATTGCTGGTGAATGTTTTCAAATACACTTTCAGGCAGGCAGGCAAGTGATTCAGTGATCTGCAGTGCATTAAATATATATATAGTCTCCAACATATATATAGCCACTGCATTCCAGTCTAGCCAAGCCTATATCTGACTGCAGGCCATTGCTGGTGTACATTTTCAAATACACTTGCAGGCAGGCAGGCAAGTGATTCAGTGATCTGCAGTGCTTTAAATATATATACAGTCTCCAACATATATATATCCACTGCATTCCAGTCTAGCCAAGCCTATATCTGACTGCAGGCCATTGCTGGTATACGTTTTCAAATACACTTTCAGGCAGGCAAGTGATTCAGTGATCTGCAGTGCATTAAATATATATACAGTCTCCAACATATATATATCCACTGCATTCCAGTCTAGCCAAGCCTATATCTGACTGCAGGCCATTGCTGGTGTACGCTTTCAAATACACTTTCAGGCAGGCAAGTGATTCAGTGATCTGCAGTGCATTAAATATATATACAATCTCCAACATATATATATCCACTGCATTCCAGTTTAGCCAAGCCTATACCTGACTATAGGCTATTCCTGGTGTACGTATTCAAAGACACTTTCAGGCAGGCAGGCCAGGCAGGCGATTCAGTGATCTGCAGTGCATAAAGTTATATATACAGTCTCCTACATATATATCCACTGCATTCTAGTCTAGGCAAGCCTAGACCTGACTACAGGCCATTCCTGGTGTACGTATTCAAAGACACTTTCAGGCAGGCAGGCAGGCCAGGCAGGTGATTCAGTGATCTGCAGTGCATAAAGATATATATATACAGTCTCCTACATATATATCCACTGCATTCTAGTCTAGGCAAGCCTAGACCTAACTGCAGGCCATTCCTGGTGTAATTTTTCTAGTAAACTTCAGGCGGTGTTTTGCTAATCCAATTTTACAGCATGTCTGGAAGACCACGAAGGAAAGGCAGACACTCACAGGCCACTAACCGAGGGCAAGCAGGCTCTGTGTCTACAGCCAACAGTGCTGGTCATTGACACGGTGCATCCTCAGCACGTGGCTGTGGGGCACACTTGTCCCTTTTTTTGACAGCTGGCCGTGTTAAGCCACAACATGCAGAAGAGTTGGTAGAGTGGATCACAAAGCCGTCCTCATCCTCCTCATCCTCTGTCACCCAGGCTAAGACAAGTTTGGCTGCCAATGCAGCTGCCAAAAGGGTCTATTCCATCGGCTCAATGGCATCAGTCACTCCTTCCCTAGCCCCACCATCATGTCCTGAGGAGTCCCCTGAACTGTTCGACCATAGTGTAGAGTACATGCTGCAGGAGGATGCACAGCGTTTTGAAGGCTCCGATGATGGTACCCAGGTTTAGGATGAAGGCAGTAACGTGAGCTCAGAGAGAGGGGGTGCCCAAGAAGGGCAAGAAACTGGCAGTTATGTTCCCCCAGCTGCAGCATACTGCCAGGTTTGCTCCAGTGGCGAGGAGGGAGGGAATGATGAGGTCACTGACTCTATGTGGGTGCCTGATAGAAGAGAGGAGGAGGAGGCACATCTCCAACGAGGCAGGATGCCCTCCAGGGGCCAGCTTAAGGACAGCCAACCGGCTGCATCACACCGCAGAGCTCCGCATGTGTATATATATATCCACTGCATTCCAGTCTAGCCAAACCTATATCTGACTGCAGGCCATTGCTGGTGAATGTTTTCAAATACACATGGTTTACACATGCAATGGTTTAAAACAATCATCCGCTGGGAGCACGGTGAGTCCTCACACCGCTGCTATCGATCTGTTGGCCAGCCTCGATATTGTGCGTCACTGACTCCCCCTACGCGTTGCGTCACCCGACACGTGACTTTTTCAAGGAATCTTTGGTGGTGTGTAATTACAATTTTTGCTGTAATATTTTTCAGCAGGGCTCGTTCCTGCGCTCAACTAGAGTATCTGTGAGGGGTTGCAGTGTTGCGGCACCACTACCACCACCACCGCCGCCTAAGGCCCAATTTTTCTGCCCCGTTCAGCAGGGGTGCGTAATTACAATTTTTGATGTAATATTTCGCAGCAGGGCTCGTTTCTGCACTCAACTAGAGTATCTGTGAGGGGCTGCAGTGTTGTGGCACCAGCACCACTGCCTAAGGCCCAATTTTTCTTCCCCTGTTTAACAGGGGCACTTAATTACAATTTTTGATCTAATATTTCACAGCAGGGCTCGTTCCTGCGCTCAACAACAGAATCTGTGAAGGGTTACAGTGTTGTGGCACCACCACCACTGCCTAAGACCCAATTTTTCTGCCCCTGTTTAACAGGGGTGTGTAATTACAACTTTTGATTTAATATTTCACAGCAGGGCCCGTTCCTGCGCCCACCAAGAGTAACTGTGAGGGCTTACAGTGTTGTGGTACCACCAACACCTAAGGCCCAAATTTCTGCAGATTATATAGGGCAGGCCGTATAGTATATAAAGGCAGTCCCCTACTTTCAAACAGCGACTCCTACTTACAAACAGAGGGAGACAACAGGAAGTGAGAGGAAATCTATCCTTTTCAATCCATGTACTCACCCTTTGGTCCATGCCAACGGACCTTACTTTGTACAGTAACGGTTTATGGGGAACTGTGTCAAATGATTTAGCAAAATCCAGATACACCACCTCTTATATATTGGTTTGGCAAGAACAATTCTTCATGAATCCATGCTGATTACTGCTAATGATACAGTTTTCATTACTAAAATCTTGTATATAGTCCTTTATCATCCCCTCCAAGAGCTGGTATACTATTAATGTTAGGCTAACTGGTCTGTAATTTCCATGTACGTATTTTGGCCCCTTTTATATATTGGACCTACATTCGCCATCTCCCCATCCTTTGTAACCAGATTTCCTTCCTCATTCTTTATGGGGCCAATATGGTCTGTCCTCCCTTTTTGACTGTTTATATACTTAAAGAATTTCTTGGGATTTTTTTTGCTCTCCTCCGCTATGTGTCTTTCGTGTTCTATCTTAGCCGCCCTAGTTGCACCCTTACATTTCTTGTTGCATTCTTTGTAAAGTTTGAATGCTCATGATGATCTCTCAGCCTTGTATTTTTTGAAGGCCTTCTCCTTTGCTTTTATATGCATTTTAAGCCATCCAGGACTTATGTTCGCTCTTTTAAATTTATTGCGCTTATTTAATATGCTCTTAAAGCAAACCCATTTTTCCTCCATGTTCTTTGTTCCTAAGATTTTATCCCAGTTTATATCTTCTAGCAAGGTTTATAGCTTGGGGAAGTTTGCTCTTTTGAAATTCAATGTCTTTGTATTCCCCTTATGTTTCCCATTTGTGTGACTTATAATGAAGCTAATTGACCTGTGATCGCTGTTTCCTAAATTGCCCCTAATTTCCACATCCGTGATCTGTATTGTTGGTAATCAGTAGGTCTAGTAACGCTTTGTTTCTAGTTGGTGCGTCTACCCTCTGACCCATGAAATTGTCCTGCAAGACATCTAGGAACTGGTGAGCCTTAGATGAATGTACGGTTCCTTCTGCCCAGTCTGTCTGGATAATTAAAATCCCCCATTATGATGACACTTCCCATCCTTGCTGCTAATCCAAATTGTGATAGGAGGTCAGTCTCACCCTCCTCCCTTAGGTTAGGGGGCCTGTAGAATACTCCCAGTATTATTCTCCCCTTAGTTTCATCCCTTTGGAGCTCTACCCATAAGGATTCTACCTCCTCCCTAGCTCCCTTAGTGATGTCATCTCTCACATTCACATGTACATTATTCTTGATAAACATGCATACCCCTCCCCCTCTTTTACCCTCTTTATCCCTGTGATAAAGGGAACACCCTTGAATGGTTGCCAGCCATGGTTACTAATTTAATGAGGATTGGGTATTATACCCTGTCCAAATTAACTAACAACTAGCTTCCTAACACTTATGGGGCGTACACACGGTCGGACTTTTCAGCTACAAAAGTCCGACAGCCTGTCCGACAGACTTTCGACGGACTTTCGACGGACTTGCGGCGGACTTTCTAACGAACAGACTTGCCTACACACGATCACACAAAAGTCCGTCGAATTCTTACGTGATGACGTACACCGGACTAAAATAAGGAAGTTGATAGCCAGTAGCCAATAGCTGCCCTAGCGTGGGTTTTTGTCCGTCAGACTAGCATACAGACAAGCGGATTTTTCGTCCGGACTCGAGTCCGTCGGAAAGATTTGAAGCATGTTTCAAATCTAAAGTCCGTCGGATTTGAGGCTGAAAAAGTCCGTTGAAAGTCCGGAGAAGCCCACACACGATCGGATTACCAGCCAGCTTTAGTCCGTCAGCGTCCGTTGGACTTTTGTAGACGAAAAGTCCGACCGTGTGTACGCGGCATAATACTCAACAAAACACAGGTACTCAACAATACAATGCACAGGTATTCACAACCCACGTGCACTCACAGCCCACTCACAGTCCATGTGCACTTGCAGCCCACGTGTACTCGCAGTCCACGTGCACTCACAGTCCATGTGCACTCGTAGCCCATGTGCACTCACAGTCCATGTGCACTCACAGTCCATGTGCACTCGCAGCCCATGTGCACTCACAGTCCATGTGCACTCGCAGCCCACGTGTACGCACAGTCCATGTGCACTCGCAGCCCACATGTACTCACAGTCCACGTGTACTCGCAGTCCACGCGCACTCACAGCCCACATGCACTCGCAGCACTCATGTACTCACTGCCCACGTGCACTCACAATACACAGGTGCACTCACACTACACAGGTACACACAATACTCAGGTACTAATGATCCACACACACTACTCAGATACACACAACACTCAGGTACTCCCAATACACAGGTACACACAATACTCAGGTACACACAATACTCAGGTACTCCCAACACTCAGGTACACACAATACTCAGGTATCCACAATATTCAGGTACTCCAATACTCAGGTACTCACAATACTCAGGTACTCCCAATACACAAGTACACATAATACTCAGGCACACATATATATTGTCAGTCAGGTTTTGTAGTTTGTGTCTCTGTATCACTCTGCATAGTCTCCCCTTGTAATCTCACACTAGCAGTCAGTCTAGCTGCCGCTTCACCGATCAGCCTCACACTCTTCTTCCGGTCTGCACTTCACTTACCCACCACCTCTCCCTGTTAGCCTTCCACCTCCCGATCCCCCTGGATGTCCTCCCACCTCCTCCGCGTCCTTGGGGTGATTACTATCCTCAGTACACCTGCTCCACGATGTCCCGCTCTGCCGCTGCTGTAGGTCCCTGGGTCACCCACTGCTGCTCTCAATCGTGAGGGGAACCGTTCCGATCGTGGGGGGGTCCGGTTCGGTCGTCGGGGGTCCAATCCAGTCGGGGGGGTCTGTCTACCGCGCTGCCACTCTCGGACAGGTGGGGGGGGGGTCTGGTCCTCTGCTCCCTGCTCACACACTCCCTCTAACTCCACACTGTCCCAGCACTGACTTCCGCACCAAAAACTCTGCAACAGCACCACCTACAGGCACATATAAAAAAAAATCCAAGAACTAACAGATGGGAAATCTTACAGTGGGGTTAATAGTTCTGGTGACCTTAGTGACTAATACAGATTCCCTTACTTTGGAGGAATTTACTATGACTTTCCATTTTTGCTATTGGACAGGAACTGAGGATCTCCCCAATGGGACACAAATGGTAAAAAAAAAAAAAGTCACAGGGATTAAAACCTTCCCTTACTTTATCCACAATGGCAAAATAAAATGTTTTCCTTTAATCTTTCCATTACTTTGCCTCCACTCCTGAGGAATCTCATTTAATACTTAAAGTCCCTAGGTATGATGATCATGCAGATTGCACATAGCTGTGTTATTCTTTTCATAGGAAACTGACAACTATAGGCAGTGTCAGTTTTGAATAAGTATATAGAAAACTGCATAAAATGAAAGGACATTTGTTGTGTCAGAGTCACTCTATTTTAATTTTTGATATAATATCACAAAATGGCATGTCATATTAGTCAGGGATAGAATGTCAATAAGCTTATCAGTATACTCAAAGAAGAACTTAGTGTTCTAAAAGTTGTTTTTTTTTTTTTTTGTACAAAGGGATAGTTAATTTGCAATGACACTTTTTTTCTTTTTTTTTTACTGATATGTGCAAAAAAATTTACTTACATTTTCACAAGCCTAAATATTTGCTGAGCATTGACGTTTTAGTTCTTTATGTTGGTAGGAATGTTGTATATAATAGAATATCTACATGCAATATTGCATATCACAAATTTCATGTTACCAGTAGAAGCCACTAGATGGCAGATTTGACAGTGAAAACATTTTCCCTTTAAACTGTTGTCATGACCAAGCTTACTTTATTGGGCTTGTCTCTACTTTTAAAATTGGCCAGATGTCAAAGACAGTTCTGTAAAAAAACTATGAAACTTCACCTTCTCCTCCAGAAAATAAATGGTCATATAATCAATCTGCCTAAATGCTGATAACCACACAATTTCATCTTTTAATCATTTAATTCATATATTTTTCTGTAGCTATAATTTGGACTGTTGGACTGCAATAAAAAAAAAAAGCAAAAAAAAAAAAAACTCATCATCATAGTCCACTGTTTACACTGCTTTTTTTTTTTGCCAATGACTGCACCATGCACAGTTTGCTTCCCTTACCTTGAACAGTGTAGCACAGTGTGCCAGGGCAAGCAATCATCAGGTCTGAGCGCGGGAGTGCCATCATCTCAGCACAAAATAAATGTAAACTGAAGATTGCAAATAGGCATGTAAATGTACTTTATTGCAGAATAGACAATGGACTCTCTTCCATAACAAAAAACCTGTTTGTCCTTATTTTTTTCGTTTTTACATTTAGTTCCTTTGTTAGGAGTTTTATAATAAAATAAAAAAAATGTAATGCCACATTGGTGCTTATAATTCTCCCATGCAACACAAATTCTAGATTATGTTATCATATGTTTAAAGTACATTCCTTTTAAAAAAGACAATATAACTAAACTCATTCTTGTGGCACCTGATAATTCATGCTTGGCAAAAGAGGCACTTAATAACGGAACACAAGGCAACACCATATTGTGAGTAGTGAAATAAACCAACGATTTCAACTTCCCCCTTCAAAGAAAATATAAATGTAACACATCACAAATTAATAATAGTCAGTTGTAACTAAAAGTCAAGCACTATAACACACTAAATAGTAATAAAACTCACACAAACATTTGACAATTATATTATACCGTAGTAATAATTTTAATACCCCTCTTAGTCTGAAACTCCTAAGGCGTCTTAACAGATCACATGGTAATTATTACCAAATCATGTCATGGTTTTGAGAAAAAAAAAAACTTCTTTGCTGCCACAATAATAAAATGGTTGCTCTTGATCTTTCAGCCTAGGCAGCTAAGTTCAGTCTCTGGCTACAATAGAGAGTCTATTGTATTTATTAAACAAGTCCTGCCTGGTAAATTTGAAGCAACATAGGAACATAGGAAAATTGACATGGCAAAGGGAAGCAGTGTCTATAATAAGTAAATGCAAGAAAAAGAGGGTTTGGGACTTTAAATGAGATAGGTCTACACTATACGTGTAAAGGAGTGGAGAAATAAATTCATCCCACTAACTACTTACATGTCAATTAAGTCTAAACCGTGTGAACATGAAAACTGGTGGCTGAGCAGCCACCAGTTTTCCTTGTCAAAAGAAGTTTATTGAGTATACAATGTTATAAAGATACATAAATATACATAAAGTAAGTTTACAAGGATCTATAAAGTAAGCTCATTGTTTTACAGTAGGATTTATATAGGTAAATATCATGAAATTTCAAATATTTAACATTGGGTTCACGTAAACCTAAATTAAAGATATATATCATTTCCTTAGTTACTTTTGTAGGTATTTAAATGATTTATACCTACTATATATATTGTTTACAAGTAGAGTGTATATAGGTCAAATAAGTTCTGATAATGAGCTTTAATCGTAAGGTGGAGAAAAGGAAAGAGAAAGAAGAAAAAGGGTTGAAAGGTAGAGGTATGGTCCACAAGGTTGTCCCGCTCGTCAGTTTATTATTCTTTTTAGTTCTCTTTGAAGCCTTAGAATGGGTGTCTCTGTAAGTCATTTAATCTGTTACCATGGCAACAGGACAGAGTCATTGAAATTTGACAGGAACTGTTGTTTTATCCAAGGATGCCAAAGTTTTTCAAATTTTGGAATTTGATTTTGATCGATGGCTACCATCTTAGCATGGGACATTGTATTATTCATTCTGTGAATTGTTTCTGCTAGTACCAATGTAGGAGATTTCCATGCCTTGGCCACTGTTTGTTTTGCAGCCGTTATTAGTTGGATCATAAGTTTGAATTGAGAGAGTGTTAACCATTCCGGTTTTAGATTAAGTAAAGTTAAATATGGATCTGGTTGTATTATTTTTTTAAATATTTTAGATGCAATCACGAAGACTTCCTTCCAGAAGGTTTGGATTACTGGGCATGTCCACCATATGTGTAAATATGTGCCTATTTCTGGGCATCCTCGAAAACAAAGAGTTGAGGTATTAGGTGAATATTTTGCCACTCTAGCGGGTACAAGGTACCAGCGAGTTAGGACTTTATAATTTGTCTCTAGTGCCAAGATGTTGGGTGAAGATGACTTAGATGTGAGCCATATATTTGACCAGTCCGTGTCTTCTAAAGTTCGTCCCAGGTCCTCCTCCCACCTCTGAACGTAAGAGGGTCTATTAAGATTTGCTACTCCATATAATTGATTATAAAGTGATGAAATTGTACCTTTAGCAAATGGATCTTTTGTACAGATTGATTCAAAAATGGATAATTGGGATAATGGTGTATCCCCCTTTAGGAATGGTGTATAGAAATTTTTGATTTGGAGATATCTAAATATCTCAGAGTTTGGTAGATCATATTTTTCTCTAAGCGATGGGAATGAAAGGAATGATTTAGATGCTATGAAGTCATTTAGTGTCTGAATGCCTGATGTTGTCCAAGCTTTAAAAGAATTTGGGTAGATCCATGCCGGATAAAAGGCCGGATTTCTGATAAAAGAAAGGAGAGGATTGTGTGGAGATTGTAACTGATATTTGGTTTTTAGTTTATCCCAGAGAGATAAGAAGTGTTTAGTTATGGGATTATGAATTTTAAAGCGGTCTTTAGGATCAAGCCATAATAAATTTGATATTAATAGAGGGTCATTTTCTGAAGCCTCTATAAATACCCATAATGGGATTTCCTGTTTTGCATGGTATTTGGACAGACTGGCCAAATGTGCTGCTCTGTAGTAGTTAGTAAAATTAGGGTATCCCAGGCCTCCTTTATTTTTGGGAAGATGTAGTGTGTGTATAGGTATACGTGGTTTAGAAGAGCCCCATATAAACGAAGTTGCTCTTTTTTGTACTATTCTCAAAAAATAGGAAGGAATTGGAATAGGGAGGACTCTGAATAGATAAAGCAATTTGGGTAGAATAGTCATTTTGATTGCATTAATCTTCCCTATCCAGGATAAAGGAAGTTGCGACCATTGTTTTATTAGATTTGTGATCTGTCTTAATACAGGAGGATAATTGGTTGAGAATAAGTCAGAATGAGATGCTGTTAAATGAATTCCAAGATATGGGATTGATTTTTCTGCCCATGTGAATGGGAGTGCAGCCCTAGCCGGGATCAATTCCATGTTTGTGAGTGAAATATTAAGCACTAGGCATTTCTTAGGATTAATCATAAGGCCGGATAGGGCTGCAAATCCATCAAGAGCTGGTATTAAGTTAGGACCAGAGACCTGTGGTGATGATAGAAAAAGTAATATATCGTCTGCAAATATACATAATTTGTGTGTAATACCTCCTACTTCAATGCCAGTTATAGTTTGGTTTGTTCTGATGTATTGGGCCATGGGTTCGAGTATAAGGGCAAATAATAAGGGAGATAATGGGCAACCCTGTCGGGTACCTCTTTCGATATTAAAGGCTTCAGATTTATATCCAGCATATTTTATATAGGCTTTGGGTTTATTATATAATGCTTTGATCCATGTTAAAAAGTGGGGTCCAAAACCCCATTTTTGTAATGAATATTGCATATATTGCCAGGATACTGTGTCAAATGCCCTCTTAATATCGAGAGATAGAAAACATAAAGGGATTTTCCGTTTTTTAGCAATATGTGCCAATAACACTGCCCTGCGTATATTATCGCCTGCCTGTCTATTTGGCATGAAGCCTACTTGATCTCTATGTATTAATTTTCCTATAATGCTATTGAGGCGTTTTGTTATTATTTTTGCTAATAATTTAATATCGAGGTTTAACAGAGAGATAGGCCGATAATTCACACAGGAAGTATCATCAGAAAGGGGTTTTGGGATCATACAAACAATTGCCATTAGTGTTTCTTGCCGAAAAGAATGTCCATCTAGAAGTTTGTTAAAAGTTTCAGTGAGAACGGGAGAGAGTATTTCTGAGAATGTTTTATAGTATAGAGCCGAGTAGCCGTCTGGGCCTGGTCTTTTGTTAAGTTTTAGGTCTTTTATGGCGTTAGCAACTTCATCTATAGTTATAGGCTCATCCAAACTGCTTTTTTGATTCTGAGATAACTCAGGTAAGGTTATTTTTGAGAAGAAGGATTCAGCTTCTGTAGGATTAAATTCATTGTTTGTCTTGTATAAAGTTGCGAGATGTGAGTGAAATTTATGGACTATTTTAACTGGATTACAAGTGTAAACATTTTTTGATAATTTCAAACGTATTGGTTTGAAAGATTTGTTAGTTGAATTTAATGCCCGAGCCAAATATGTACCTGGTTTGTTTGTATTCATGTAGAAATTGTGTTTGGAGCGTTTGAGGGATTTATCAACTGACTCAGTGAGAAATAGATCGTATTCCAATCTAGATTTTTCCAGATGAGATTTTGTACTCTGAGATGGATTATCTTGAAATGATATGTAGGCTGCATTAAAATTGAGTTCTAGTTTTTTTGCTAGATTTTTGCGTTCCCGTTTAAATAGTGCCATTTGTCTTTGTATTGTACCACGCAAGACAGGCTTATGAGCTTCCCACAGTGTTATTGGGGAGATGTCTGTTGTATTATTAATTGATATGTATTCCTTTAAAGCTTGTTCAATGGCCATCTGATGTAGTGGGTGTTTGAGCATTATGTCCGGTAAGTACCACGTTGGGTCATGCGCTTTTGGTATGGCTGAGGCTATAGTAGTGTATACTGCATTATGGTCAGACCACGGAATCGGAATTATATCTGATGCAATAATTTCTGGTATCATTCCTATTGTTAGAAAAATATGATCTATTCTGGTGAAGGTTTGATGAGGGTGCGAGAAATAAGTGAATTTCTTTTTCATTGGGTTACTTTCTCTCCATGAATCTACTAGATTGTATTTGGAAAGAAGTTGAGAAAAAGGTAATCTAGAGGTTATTTTGGATGGTGTAAAAGGTGATTTATCTAGAAATGGGAGGAGGACCTGGTTCGAATCCCCACACATTATCACTGTTCCTATTTTGTGTGTATTAATCACTTGTAATATATGTGAGAGGAATGGTGTAGGTTGTTTGTTAGGAGCGTAGTAGGAAATCACCGTGATTGCTGTATCCATTATATAACCCATGAGTATCAGGTATCTACCTTCTGGGTCTTTAATTTCTGATGATAAGGTGAATGGTGTGGATCGGTGAAATGCAATTAGAGTTCCCCTTTGCTTGGTACAGGCAGAAGCCGTGTAAATTTGTTGATAAAAAGGAGAAATATATTTTGGAGTAGAATCTTTGGTGAAGTGTGTTTCTTGGAGGCATATTATGTGAGCCTTCTTGTTATGGAAAGTACGGAAGGCTTTGGTCCTTTTTTGAGGGACATTTATTCCCTGAACATTCAGGGAAAGTATATTCAGTGGTGCCATGGCAATAGATCAAATAGTTTTGACTTACTTTTTGTTATGCAGAGCTGACTGCGCAGATCAACCTGTGTGGACTGAAGAGATGAATAGATAGAAAAGAAACCAGTGAATTCTGGAGTAAAGAGTAAACAAAAAACATATGAGATTAGATGATACATTGTATAAATTATTTTTTGCAAGTAATCACAATTTACCCGTGAAAGAGAATAAATATCTCTCTCAGGGGAATAAGTGCCTTCCTCACACTCCCACATAATATGGTTGGGAGAATGAGGAGGGCTAATGGGGGTACACGGATCTTCCGCTTACAGGAGAGAAGTGCTATGTCAAAAGACATCAAAATGATGTTTCATTAATTGGAGTGCAGAATATAGTTTTTGTTGAAATTATTTATTCCAGGGTGGTTGTATATGGTTAGTCTTGCCCTAGGCTAAATAATTCAGTTAGAAAGGTACTGTTAATAACTTTGGTATTGATGAAGATAGTTTGAATTATTTTGGGATTTTAACCCTTTTAGAGTAAACAATTACATATTTTATTCATATGTAACTGTTTAGATATGTTAACTCATAAAATTGAGGTTGTATTGCTTCAGATTAGAATAAACAAAAACATAATTCTAGGAACTAGTTAGGTAATAATATATTTGTTTTAAGAAAAGAAAGAAAAAGCTTCCATTACTTCTGGATTATTGAACATATATGTCCTAAAAAGTAATAAATCTATTGTTATTACCTGATAATATATAACTGAACAAGAATTTCCTTATTTCACTTATATATTCTAAGGCTATATGAATCAGAAGTAATAAGAAATATAACTGGAATGTAACATGATCCCATACAGTGTGTGACTATCAGAATGCAGTTACATTCAGTTATAAATATAGTTTTTTTATAGAGAACCATCTTTTAGTATAATAAATGAAGAGATATCAGGAATTAGGATGTCAGTCCATTGAATCTTCTTGGTCCATGGATGATGTGGCATAACGGCCTCTTTTGTGAGAATGATGATTCCCATTTTGTTCTGAAATTTTCTGGGTGCTGCCTGAAGGTGAAGATGACGCCATTCTTCTGCATGTGGGAGTGTTGCTGCTTGTGGGTTCTGTCAGATTTAATTTTAAAAGGGTTTGTTGTAGTTCATCTGCTGATCTGCTTCTGTAAATTGTACCTTGGTAGTTAAATCTGACTGAAAAGGGGAAGCCCCATTGATACATAATGTTGTGGCGTTGCAGTTCCATTAGTTGGGGTTTCATGGATCGTCTTTTACTAATAGTAAGTTGGGATAGGTCAGCAAAAATTTGATAATTGTGTCCTTGAAAATTAAGTTCTTTTTTTTCTCTTGCAGCAATTAGTATTTGTTCTTTCGTTCTGTAATAATGAAATTTTGTGATTATATCACGTGGGGGTCCATCTTTCTTTTTGGCTGTGAGGGCTCTGTGTACTCTGTCCAGTTCTAAACGTTCAATAGGGATATCTGGCTTTAGTTCTTGTAATAGAGCAGTAATAGTAGATTGCAGGTCTGTCACAGTTTCAGGTATTCCCCTTATGCGCAAGTTTGAACGTCTGGCTCTATTTTCGTAATCTTCTAGCTTAGTTTGAAGTATTAAATTCTCTTTTTTTAATTGTTCCAATTCTGTTATATTTTCTTGGGTTGTAATTTCAATTTCATCCATTTTTATTTCTAAGGCTGCGGTGCGGTTTCCCAGCTCTCTTATTTCTTTGGTTAGGCTTTTTGTTATTTGGTCTGAGGTTTGTTTTAAAGCCTTATGAAGCATCTTTTCAAATTGTAATAATATTACTGGGGATACTGAGGAGGCTTGTGGAGAAGTTTGTGAGAGGATTTGTTCTGTATCTGACTCAAATGGAGAGTCTTGCTGTGACATTTTCTGTCTGTGAGAGCGCCCTGATGCTGTATCTTGTGAGGTGACTGGAGCTGCTTCAGCTGCAGTGAGTGCCTGTGAGCTCTTTGTGAGTAGGGATGAGCCGAACACCCCCCGGTTCGGTTCGCACCAGAACCCGCGAACGGACCGAAAGTTCGCACGAACGTTAGAACCCCATTGACGTCTATGGGACTCGAACGTTCGAAATCAAAAGTGCTCATTTTAAAGGCTAATTTGCATGGTATTGTCCTAAAAAGGGTTTGAGGACCCGGGTCCTACCCCAGGGGACATGTATCAATGCAAAAAAAACTTTTAAAAACGGCCGTTTTTTCGGGAGCAGTGATTTTAATGATGCTTAAAGTAAAAAAAAAAAAGTGAAATATTCCTTTAAATATCGTACCTGGGGGGTGTCTATAGTATGCCTGTAAAGTGACGCGCGTTTCCCATGTTTAGAACAGTCCCTGCACCAAATGTCATTTTTAAAGGAAAAAATCTCATTTAAAACTGCTTGCGGGTTTAATGTCATGTCGGGTCATGGCAATATGGATGAAAATCAGTGAGACAAACGGCATGGGTACCCCCCAGTCCATTACCAGGCCCTTTGGGTCTTGTATGGATATTAAGGGGAACCCCGCACCCAAATTAAAATAAGGAAAGGTGTGGGGCCACCAGGCCCTATATACTCTGAACAGCAGTATACAGGCGGTGCAAACAAGACAGGGACTGTAGGTTTGTTGTTAAGTAGAATCTGTTTGTAATTTTGAACATTTTTAACGTGTTTAGCTCCAGCCAAAAAATCTTTTCTAAGCTTTTTGGAAAACATAGGGAAGGGTTATCACCCCTGTGACATTTGTTTTGCTGTCTTTCCTCCTCTTCAGAAGATTTCACCTCACTTTTTTGTCCCAATGAAAAATGTTTTTTGAAAATTTGGGTTTTTTTGTGGAACAAGGATTGGAAAGCATCAGTGGAAAGGAGAAATTGTTTTCCCATATTAACTCTTACAGGAGAGAATTTCCCTTCCTAGGGGTAGATTTCATCTCACTTCCTGTTGTCTCCTTCCGTTTGCAAGTAGGAGTCGTTTGTAAGTTAGATGTTTGAAAGTAGGGTCCTGCCCTATATACTCAGCAGAAATTTGGGCCTTAGGTGTTGCTGTGGCCACAACACTGTAAGCCCTCACAGGGCCCTGCTGTGAAATATTAGATCAAGAATTGTAATTACATGCCCCTGTTGAACAGGAGCTGAAAAATTAGGCCTTAGGCACTGGTGCTGGTGCCACAACACTGCAACCCCTCACAGACACTCTAGTTGGAACGCAGGAACGAGCCCTGCTGCAAAGTATTGCTTCAAAAATTGTAATTACACGCCCCTGTTAGACAGGGGCAGAAAAATTGGGCCTTAGGCACTGGTGCTGGTGCCACAACACTGCAACCCCTCACAGACACTCTAGTTGGAACGCAGGAACGAGCCCTGCTGCAAAGTATTGCATCAAAAATTGTAATTACACGCCCCTGTTAGACAGGGGCAGAAAAATTGGGCCTTAGGCACTGGTGCCACAACACTGCAACCCCTCACAGACACTCTAGTTGGAACGCAGGAACGAGCCCTGCTGCAAAGTATTGCATCAAAAATTGTAATTACACGCCCCTGTTAGACAGGGGCAGAAAAATTGGGCCTTAGGCACTGGTGCCACAACACTGCAACCCCTCACAGACACTCTAGTTGGAATGCAGGAACGAGCCCTGCTGCAAAGTATTACATCAAAAATTGTAATTACACGCCCCTGTTAAACAGGGGCTGAAAAATTGTGCCTTAGGCACTGGTGGTGGCGCCCAGAACCAAAAATGTTCTTACAAGCTATCAGCGTGATGATTGAGGAGGAAAAGGATAATTACTCAGGGATAGTCACTCAGCATCAGCATAGGCAGTCTTTGAAGGGATCTGAGATTTCAAAAAAAATTATTCGGTTACATCAGCATCAGGTGCTTGGTAGCTGGTGGTGATCCAAGACTCATTCATTTTTATGAAGGTCAGCCGATCGACCGAGTCGGTGGACAGACGCACCCTGTGATCGGTTACCACGCCTCCAGCAGCACTGAATGTGCGTTCCGAAAGAACGCTGGATGCAGGACAGGCCAGTAGCTCAATTGCATACTGTGCAAGCTCTGGCCAGTGATCCATCCTCAAGACCCAGTAACCCAGAGGATTTTCGGTGGGAAAGGTGTCCAAGTCTGATCTTGCCCCTAGGTATTCCTGCACCATGTAAAACAGACGCTGGCGATGGTTGCTGGAACCGATCATACCTTGGGGCTGCGGACCAAAAAATTGTCTGAACGCATCGGTCAGACGGCCACCTTCTCCACCGCTCCTTCTTTGACTGACCGAAGCCTCAGCAACACGTTGTCCAGAAACAGGAGTTTGTAACCTCCCAGTCTCTGGGAACGCGTTGCACAGACCTTTCTGCAAGGCCTCCCGAAGATGTTTCATCCTCTGCTCCCTCTGCGATGGCAAGATAAGGTCCGCAACCTTACCCTTGTAACGTGGATCAAGGAGGGTTGCCAGCCAGTATTGGTCCTTCTCCTTGATACCACGAATACGAGGATCCTTACGCAGGCTTTGCAGGATCAGGGAGGCCATGCAGCGTAGGTTTGCTGAGGCATTCGGTCCGGAGTCCTCTGGGTCACTAAGAACGACATGGTCCGCAGCCACCTCCTCCCAGCCACGTACAAGTCCATGTGTTTCTTGGGACTGATCCCTTAAAGACTGCTGCTGATGCTGAGTGCCAGGCTCCACCTCCATACTGACACAATCTTCCTCCTCCTCCTCTTCCTCCTCGTTCTCTTCCTGTGTGATCGGCGGGCACGCAGGAACACTGTCTGGATAAAGGGGGCCTTGAGAGCTAAGGAAGTCCTCCTCTTCCTTCCTCTGTTCTGCCTCAAGTGCCCTGTCCATTATTCCACGCAGCGTGTGCTCCAACAGGTGGACAAGGGGGACAGTGTCACTGATGCATGCACTGTCACTGCTCACCATCCTCGTGGCCTCCTCGAATGGTGACAGGACAGTGCATGCATCCCTGATCATGGCCCACTGGCGTGGGGAAAAAAAACCAAGCTCCCCTGACCCTGTCCTGGTGCCATAGTCGCACAGGTACTCATTGATGGCCCTCTGCTGCGTGTGCAGCCGCTGCAGCATGGCCAACGTTGAGTTCCACCTGGTGGGCATGTCACAGATTAGGCGGTTCTTGGGCAGGTTAAACTCCTTTTGGAGGTCCGTCAGCCGAGCACTGGCATTATATGACCGGCGGAAATGCACACAGACTTTCCTGGCCTGCCTCAGGACATCCTGTAAGCCCGGGTACCTGCCCAAGAACCGCTGCACCACCAAGTTAAGGACGTGAGCCAAACAGGGCACATGGGTCATTTGTCCCTGTCGGAGGGCAGAGAGGAGGTTGGTGCCATTGTCGCAAACCACCATTCCTGCCTTAAGTTGGCGTGGCGTCAACCACCTCTGAACCTGCCCCTGCAGAGCTGACAGAACCTCTGCCCCAGTGTGGCTCCTGTCCCCCAAGGACACCAGCTCAAGCACCGCATGGCATCTTTTGGCCTGCGTACTTGCGTAGCCCCTTGAACGCCTACGGAGCACCGCTGGTTCCGAGGAAGAGGCCATGGAGGAAGAAGAAGAGGAGGGGGTGGAGGAGAGAGGTGTGTCACAATCAGCATTTTGGAGGCGTGGTGGCGGAACAACCTCCAACACTACTGCACCTTGTCCTGCATCCTTCCCAGCTGCCAGCAGAGTCACCCAATGCGCCGTGAAACTTAGGTAACGTCCCTGTCCATGCCTGCTGGACCATGAGTCAGCGGTAATATGCACCTTACCGCTGACCGCCCTGTCCAGCGAGGCATGGACATTGCCTTCCACATGCCGGTAGAGAGCCGGAATCGCCTTCCGTGAGAAAAAGTGGCGTTTGGGTACCTGCCACTGAGGAACCGCACATTCCACAAACTCACGGAAGGGGGCAGAGTCTACCAACTGAAAAGGCAGCAGTTGAAGTGCTAGCAATTTTGCCAAGCTAGCATTCAACCGCTGGGCATGTGGATGGCTGGGAGCAAACTTCTTTCGGCGGTGCAGCAGCTGGGGCAGGGAAATTTGCCTGGTACAATCTGACGTCGGTGTACCAAAAGCAGATTGCCCACAAGTACTTGGCTGTGACACACCTAATTCTACACCTTCATTCCTCTCACTGCAGGTCTCAGAGAGGACTGAAGGTCTAGTGGGGTTGGAAATCTCAGCTGATGAGGAGCAAGGAGAGATCCTCTTTGTTCTTTGGTGTGGGTCTTTTAGATACGCTTGCCAACGAACTGCATGGCAGGTCAACATATGTCTGGTCAAGCATGTGGTACCCAAGCGGGAGATGTTTTGGCCACGCGAGATACGCTTGAGACATATGTTGCAAATAGCAGCGGTGCGATCTGATGCACTCGTCTCAAAAAAGGCCCACACCAAAGAACTTTTTGAATAACGCGCAGAGACTGCAGCGCCCTGCACATGTGGAGCTTTGGGGTGTGATGCAGTCAATGTGCTGCCCTTAGGCTGGCCCCTGGAGGGCATCCTGCCTCGTTGGTGATGTGCCGCCGCCTCCTCCTCCTCCTCCTCCTCCTCTCTCCTATCAGGCACCCACGTTGAGTCAGTGACCTCATCATCCCCTCCCTCCTCATCACTGGAGCAAACCTGGCAGTATGCTGCAGCAGGGGGAGCATGACTGCCAGATTGCTGTCCTTCTTGGGCACCCCCTCTGTCCGTGCTCATGTTACTGCCTTCATCGAGCTCAGTATCGTCATCAGAGCCTTCCAAACGCTGGGCATCCTCCTGGAGCATGTACCCAACACTGTGGTCAAACAGTTCGAGGGAATCCTCATGAGGACATGGTGGAGCTAGGGAAGGAGTCACTGATGACATTGAGCTGAGGGAAGAGGCCGCTGCTTTGCCAGACAAAGCACCCTGGGCATGGGTGAGAGAGGATGAGGAGGATGAGGACGGCTTGGTCATCCACTCGACCAAGTCTTCCGCATGTTGCGGCTCAACACGGCCAGCTGCCGAAAAAAAGGCCAAGCGTGTCCCATGGCCACGTGCTGATGAGGATGCACCGTCTCCACGACCAGCACTAGACACAGAGCCTGCTTGCCCTCTCTTATTGGCTTGTGACTGTCTGCCTCTCCTTCTTGGCCTTCCAGACATACTAATGGCCTGTAGCTGCACTAAGCTGGGATAGAACACCTGTAATTTTCTTCAGGTAGCTTTATATACTGTAACCAGACAAGCCTGCCTGTCAGTAGGAAGATAACAGGAACGGATCTAGCTGAACACTGTGAGCAGGACGCACTGTACTAAATGTAAATAGTCTAGCTGCCTGACCGTGGTACTAATAGGATCAAATAGAACACCTGTAATTTTCTTCAGGTAGCTTTATATACTGTAACCAGACAAGCCTGCCTGTCAGTAGGAAGATAACAGGAACGGATCTAGCTGTACACTGTGAGCAGGACGCACTGTACTAAATGTAAATAGTCTAGCTGCCTGACCGTGGTACTAATAGGATCAAATAGAACACCTGTAATTTTCTTCAGGTAGCTTTATATACTGTAACCAGACAAGCCTGCCTGTCAGTAGGAAGATAACAGGAACGGATCTAGCTGAACACTGTGAGCAGGACGCACTGTACTAAATGTAAATAGTCTAGCTGCCTGACCGTGGTACTAATAGGATCAAATAGAACACCTGTAATTTTCTTCAGGTAGCTTTATATACTGTAACCAGACAAGCCTGCCTGTCAGTAGGAAGATAACAGGAACGGATCTAGCTGAACACTGTGAGCAAGACGCACTGCACTAAATGTAAATAGTCTAGAAGATAACAGGAACGGATCTAGCTGAACACTGTGAGCAGGACGCACTGCACTAAATGTAAATAGTCTAGAAGATAACAGGAACGGATCTAGCTGAACACTGTGAGCAGGACGCACTGCACTAAATGTAAATAGTCTAGAAGATAACAGGAACGGATCTAGCTGAACACTGTGAGCAGGACGCACTGCACTAAATGTAAATAGTCTAGAAGATAACAGGAACGGATCTAGCTGAACACTGTGAGCAGGACGCACTGCACTAAATGTAAATAGCAGGAACGGATCTAGCTGAACACTGTGAGCAGGACGCACTGCACTAAATGTAAATAGTCTAGAAGATAACAGGAACGGATCTAGCTGAACACTGTGAGCAGGACGCACTGCACTAAATGTAAATAGCAGGAACGGCTCTAGCTGAACACTGTGAGCAGGACGCACTGCACTAAATGTAAATAGCAGGAACGGATCTAGCTGAACACTGTGAGCAGGACGCACTGCACTAAATGTAAATAACAGGAACGGATCTAGCTGAACACTGTGAGCAGGACGCACTGCACTAAATGTAAATAGTCTAGAAGATAACAGGAACGGATCTAGCTGAACACTGTGAGCAGGACGCACTGCACTAAATGTAAATAGCAGGAACGGATCTAGCTGAACACTGTGAGCAGGACGCACTGCACTAAATGTAAATAGCAGGAACGGATCTAGCTGAACACTGTGAGCAGGACGCACTGCACTAAATGTAAATAGCAGGAACGGATCTAGCTGAACACTGTGAGCAGGACGCACTGCACTAAATGTAAATAACAGGAACGGATCTAGCTGAACACTGTGAGCAGGACGCACTGCACTAAATGTAAATAGCAGGAACGGATCTAGCTGAACACTGTGAGCAGGACGCACTGCACTAAATGTAAATAGCAGGAACGGATCTAGCTGAACACTGTGAGCAGGACGCACTGCACTAAATGTAAATAGCAGGAACGGATCTAGCTGAACACTGTGAGCAGGACGCACTGCACTAAATGTAAATAACAGGAACGGATCTAGCTGAACACTGTGAGCAGGACGCACTGCACTAAATGTAAATAGCAGGAACGGATCTAGCTGAACACTGTGAGCAGGACGCACTGCACTAAATGTAAATAGCAGGAACGGATCTAGCTGAACACTGTGAGCAGGACGCACTGCACTAAATGTAAATTGCAGGAACGGATCTAGCTGAACACTGTGAGCAGGACGCACTGCACTAAATGTAAATAGTCTAGAAGATAACAGGAACGGATCTAGCTGAACACTGTGAGCAGGACACACTGCACTAAATGTAAATAGCAGGAACGGATCTAGCTGAACACTGTGAGCAGGACGCACTGCATTAAATGTAAATAGTCTAGATAGAAGATAACAGGAACGGATCTAGCTAAACTGAATACAGTGTATATATATATATGCAACACCTGGGATGCATATATATACACAATACACTGTAAGTGCAGCTAACTGACTGACTGTTCTGCCTAATCTATCTAACTCAAATCAAATGACACTGTCTCTCTCTCTCTCTATCTCTCAGCACACCGGAACACACACTACACAGGGCCGCCGTGCAGGCGGCCTTATATAGTGTGGGGTGTGTACTAAATCCCCTGAGCCATAATTGGCCAAAGCCACCCTGGCTTTGGCCAATTACAGCTCTCTCTACTGACGGCGCTGTGATTGGCCAAGCATGCGGGTCATAGTGCATGCTTGGCCAATCATCAGCCAGCAATGCACTGCGATGCCGCAGTGAATTATGGGCCGTGACGCGCCACACGAATTTAGCGCGAACGGCCCATATCGTTCGCAATTCGGCGAACGGGCGAACAGCCGATGTTCGAGTCGAACATGGGTTCGACTCGAACACGAAGCTCATCCCTATTTGTGAGGTGATTTTTATTTCTGCCACGGTTTCCTCCCAGTACCATATTTCCTGCCCAAACTTTCACAGTTTGTTCCCTGGGGCAAAAATGTTCAAATGGATACCTTTTGAGCCTGCAGGCTCCGCTTTGTCCTTCTCTTCTCTCCTCAGCGGTGTGGAGCTCTAACAATGCATGTCTGCTCTGCTAGGCTCCGCCTCCTGCTAGGCTTGCAGCCACCAGTTTTCATGTTCACATGGTTTAGACTTAATTGTCAGACTATTTACAATTCTCAGTTTACATTTACTGTGTGCTGGGATGATGAGTTATTTTCTTCCCTCCTTTACACATATAGTCTCCCTCATGTTTGGATGTAACATTGGACAATATCGTTTTATTTATGCTTTTTTACAGACATTGGCGCACTCGCCTCTGATAATGTGGTAGGAAACCTTGAAACGTGCGTCGGGCCAATTTTGATGCACCATTTTCTTTTTAGATGGTTTTATTTCATCCAACCCCAAGTTACCCCACCAGGTTGTTTTTCAAGCGATTCTTTATGATGGACAACTGTCTTATACCTCAATATGTCATCTCTAAGTTGCTATGATTGTTTTTATGAATATCTGGTTAATAAATATGTGATTGATATGCTTGTTTACCATGCATGTACTTATTTTGCTGTGTCATGTTTTTTAATGTATTGAATAAAACATGTCTTCTTACATTGACTCATCTTTTAGCCATGCTAGACCTACCTCATGTAAAGTCCCAAACCTTTTTTTTTTGCATATAGGTAGGGATGGAGATGTGTGATCCCACACACCTCATTTAAAGTCTCAAACCCCTCTTTTTGTTTCATAATAAGTAAATACGGACACCCCATATTAACAGACAATTGTAATCTATTTTTAGAAGACAAGATTTGAGACAATTTAATGCACATTGATAAGCTTGCCTGCATTAACAGATTTCTTTTATATATTTAGCTAAATAAAAAACCTACAAAAGACCACTATTCCCCCAAATACACTGCTATTTTATTTTAAATAATAATTTTTACAGTGAATGTATAGCATTTTTTGATAATATTTTATCTACCTATTTAACTACTTTGAGCCTGTGCTATAGACGAAAGACGGCTGCAGCGCAGATGCCAATTGCCAGGAGGCCGTCCCTGGACGTCCTCCTGTTTACTTCCGCGATGCACGCTCCCGCGGGCACGCATCGGGGGAGTTCTGTGCTGGCCATGTCACTTGGACACAACCAGTCACAGATCGCCGTAAACAGGGCAATCGCAGCTTCCAATGGGAGATGATCTCAAATGTAAACATATGAGATCATCTCTCATTGCCAGCTCTCCCTCCTCACACAGAGACCGCGTGTGAGGAGGGAGAGCGACCTGTGCTTCAGATTGTGAATTGTGAGTGCAAAAAAAACACATACACAGTGCCAACAGTATATATCAGTGCCATCTGTCAGTCCCATCTGCCAGTGCCATCTGCCAGTGCCATCTGCCAGTCCCATCTGCCAGTGCCATCTGCCAGTGCCATCTGCCAGTCCATCTGCCAGTGCCATCTGCCAGTCCATCTGCGAGTACATCTGCCAGTGCATCTGCCAGTGCCATTTGCCAGTCCCATCTGCTATCAGTGCCACCTGTCATCAGTTCTACCTGTCAGTGTCATCTGTCAGTGCAACCTGTCAGTACCATCTGTCATCAGTGCCACCTGATAATGCCACGTGCCATCTGTTATCAGTGTCACCAGTGCCACGTATCAGTGTCATGTGTCACGTGTCATCAGTGTCACGTAAGAGTGCCAGCTATCATCAGTGTCACTTGTCATCAGTGCCTTCTGTCATCACCAAAAATGGCTAGAAGATTATATTCATCTAAGGAGGCGTACAATATTCTTGCGGGTGACGAGAGCAACGGGGAGCTCTCCGCTTCGGATTCCTCCTCATTTTCATATTCTGAGTCTGACGTGGACTACGAGCCTGTCCTAACCAGTGATACAATGACAGCCTCAGAGGAGAAGGATGAGAGTCCACCCGCCAGACGAAGGTGTACTGGTGAGGAGGCAGTGCCATCCACCAGCACCGCAGTGCCATCCACCAGCACCGCAGTACCTTGGCAAAGGCCACGTACCAGTGGGGTGTCACCTCAGTCCCAAAGGGTTAGGTCCCACGCCAGCCTTCCCTATTCCCTTCAGAACCCCTTGTGGCTGCCTCCTAATTCAGGAGAAGCTAACGTTCCCCCTTTCACTGCCCAGCCAGGAGTCCAGGTGGACACAGAAAATTTTTCCCCGATAGACTTTTTCCATTTAATTTTTACTGAGGACATGCTTGCATCAATTGTGGTACAGTGCAACCTATATGTACAACAATTTATAGTAAGTAACCCAACGACCTATTATGCCTATCCCTACGAGTGGAGAGCCCTAACAGTGGAGGAGTTTAAAATTTTTTTGGGCCTCATATTCTGTATGGGACTAAACAGAAAAAATTAATTACGTTCATATTGGTCTACCCTCCCCATCTACCACATGCCCATCTTTTCCTCAGTAATGCCCAGGACCAGATATCTCATGATTATGAGATTCCTACACTATAACAACAATACCCAGTGCCCTCCCCGAAATCACCCAAATTTTGACAAGCTTTATAAAATTCGTCCGCTAAATTATTTTTCTGAAATCTTCTCCAGTTGTTTACCCCAGACAAACACAATTTATTCCCACCAAAAGGGCCGCTATGGGGTGAAGATGTACAAATTGTGCGATCGAGCTACAGGGTATACCTATGCCTTCATGGTATACGAAGGGAAGAACACCCAGCTACATCCTCCTAATTGCCCAGAATACATTGGATCAAGCGGGAAAGTCATTTGGGAACTCATAAACCAACTCCTGGAGAAAGGCTACCATTTGTATGTGGACAATTTTTATTCTAGTTTGCCCCTGTTCCGAAAACTTCACAGAAAGAACACTCCAGCATGCGGCACCGTAAGGACGAACCGGAAGGGCTTTCTTCAAAGCCTCGTCAACAAGAAGTTAAGAAGAGGGGAGGCGGCGAGCTTACAGAATGAGGAAATTCTGGCTGTGAAGTGGAGGGACAGAAGGGAGGTCTACATGCTTTCTTCTATCCACAACAATACATTTGTTGAGATCACCAGGAGGAATGGCCCAATCCAAAAGCCAACATGTATCCACGAATACAACATGTTCATGGGGGGTGTCGACTTCAACGACCAGATGCTCGAACCCTACCTTTCATCTAGAAGAACATACCAGTGGTATAAAAATGTTTCAATTTGTTTGTTTAATTTGACCATATACAACACCTATGTAATCTATCGCAATTCCACTGAAAGACCCAAACCCTTCCTTGGCTACCAGGAGGAAATCACCACTGCCCTTATATACCCGAACGGCCAACCAGAAAACATTAGATCCGATGTGATTAGCAGACTCTCTGAACGCCACTTTCCTGATAAAATCCCTCCCAGACCAACAGGCCAAAAACATCAGAAAAAATGCCGGGTGTGATCCAAACGAGGAGTGAGAAGAGATCTTATTCTCTTATCATTACTTATCATTGTCCCCAATGTCCTTCCCAACCAGGCCTCTGCATAGTTGACTGTTTCCGCCGTTACCATACTTCAGTAAATTATTAGTGAAGTATGGTAAACATAACCCTCACTTCCTGCCATTTACCTTCACACCCCGCTTGTTATTTGATTATGCTTCTGCCTACCGATTCTGTTTATATCTCTGCCTGATCTGGAACTGACCCTGTACTGTTATTCGACCACGCTTCTGCCTACCGATTCTGTTTATACCTCTGCCTGATCTGGAACTGACCCTGGACTGTTATTCGACCACGCTTCCGCCTACTGATTCTGTTTATACCTCTGCCTTAACTGAAACTGACCCTGGACTGTTTGACCATGCCTCTTGCCTGCCTCTTGGAATTATCTTGTACCCTGCCAGTGGACTAGTGGGATTCAGAACACAGGGGTCTTACATATGTGAGGGGCTCCAGAATTGTTTTTCTGCATAAAGAAAACAATTTCATTTGTTTTCTCATTCCTAGATTAGGGTCTGGAGACTCTGAGGCTTCAAAGAGATTTGGGTGGGAGAAGCCTCTACCCCTGTCCCCATTCTGTCCTGAACGAGGCCCTTATTCTGCCTGCTGCCTGTAGGACCTATGCCATCATGCCTCTGCCTGTCGCATGAACTGACCACACCACATGGACCTGCCTACTACCAGGACCAATATATTGGCACTGCTGACAATCTCTGCCTGCACTGACCCTGGACTGTATATGGACAGTATCCCTGCCTGCTGCCTGTACTGACTAAGGACAGTATTCCTGCCTGTTGCCTGGAAAATTGCGTTCACTTTTGCTGACCAAGTCCCTGCCTGCTGCCTGGACCAGTGCTATCCTCCTGTGTACAACTGCGCTACTACAACCACAGGTAATCTTTTGTTTACTCTTTGCTCAGCATAATGTATTTTGGGGTGTAATTCTTGGTATGTGAATGCTATGTGTCCCTAGAATACCTGATGATGTTCCTTGCATGTTGGGCCTCTGTTGTGGCCAGTCTGTGTAAAAGTCTCACACATGTGGTATCGGAATACTCAGGAGGAGTAGCAGAATGTATTTTGGAGTGTCATTTTTGCTATGTACATGCTATGTGTTGGAAATATCTTATAAATGCACAACTTTGCGTAAAAAAAATGCGTTTTCATTTTTTTTCCACATTTTCCAAAAACTTCTGGAAAAAAATTAACCGTTCAAAAGACTCATTATGCCTCATAGATTATACTTTGGGGTGTTAGCTTTCCAAAATGAGGTCACTTTGTGAGCGTTTCCATTATCCTGGTGTTCCAGGGCCTTCAGAAGTGTAATAGGTGGTTGAGAAATGAGATGTGTAAGTTATGCTCCTAGAACGCCTGATGGTACTATTTCAATATTGGGCCTCTGTATGTCGCCAGGCTGTGTAAAAGTCTCACACATTTGGTATCGCCATACTCAGGAGGAGTAGCAGAATGTATTTTGAAAATTGACAATTTTTATTGATTTTCCAAAGAAATAAAGAATTAACAACAAAAGTTACAAGGAAATGCGACTTTGTGGCATTATAAGTACTTAGGTCAACATTCAGCAGAGGAGTATATGAATGAACAGAGAGATAATCCCTCTAGTTGAACAGTCATCAGGAGGTATCATCATCGGATTATTATTCAGATAGTACATCCTTTATACCTTGTGCAATTAGTCAGAGAATAAGTGAACAAACAAAAAATAAAAAAAGGGGGGGTAGAATAGAGAAAGTAAAAAAAAGATGAAGAGTGGAAGAGGATAAGGACCACCATTTTAAGACCACCAAACATCGTGCAGCAGTTAATATGTGTGATAGAAGTTTTTTGGACAATTTAGAAAGAGAGATCGGTGGGAGACCCAATAAAAAGGTCTTCGGATCGAAGGGCACTTCAGCATCAAAGACGGACTGGAGCAGGGAATGTACCATTTGCCAATAGGGAGTAATCAAAGGGCAGGCCCAGTAGATATGAAATGAAATAGCGTCCCCCTATCTTTACAGCGAGAATCAGTCGATGGATATATGGAGTGCAGCAGGTACCAATGAAATAGAATCTTATACTGATTCTCCTTATAGAGTGTGCAAACAGAGCTCTTAGAGGCTTGAGACCATATGAGCTGCCATGTAAGTAGAGGAAGGCCTACACCCAGGGCCTGCTCCCACTTGTCCATGTAAGTATGACGAGGTCCCGTTGGCGAGAAATCCCAAGTTAAGAGTTGATAGGTGCGCAAGATCATACCCTTAGGGGACGAGCCCTCTAAGCACAGTCTCAAAAAGGTATAAGAGCTGGGGTAAAATTGTCATCTTCAGGGTCGCTAGACGACAGAAAAGAGACAACTTCAGGGACTTCCATTTGGCCAATGAGGCTCTGATAGAAGCGTATAACTGGGGAAAGTTGGCCTTATAGAGAGTATCGTATGTGGGAGTGAGGTGGACCCCAAGGTATTTTAAGGAGGAGGTTTTCCAGAAATAGTTAAATGTTTGCGAGAGAATCGTTAATGTCTGAGGGGGTATATTAAGGGGGAGGGCTTCAGTTTTAGAGTTATTAATTTTATACCCTGAAAGGGCACTATATAGATCCAGCTCTAAATGTAGATTCGGAAGAGAAATATGAGGTTGTGTCAGGGTGAGGAGGATGTCGTCAGCGTATAAGGAAATTTTAAAGTCTCTGGTATGAACTGGGATGCCTGAATATTTGGATTCTCCCTTATATGGGCTGCTAGTGGTTCAATACACAAGGCGTAAAGAAGAGGGGATAGTGGGCATCCTTGTCGGGTCCCATTTGATATTGGAAAGGTAGAGGATGAAGCGAATTGAGTGCGGAACCAATGCCGAGGGGGATGAGTATAAGTGGGAAATGGCTCTGAAAAAGGGGCCTTCAATTCCGGCTCTGCGGAGGGTTGCGAACAAGAAGGGCCAGCTCAGCCTATCGAAAGCTTTTTCTGCATCAAGTCTGAGCAGCAATGCCTCTAACTTGTTCCTGTTGGCAACCTCCACAAGGTCAATGACCCTTCGAGTGTTGTCCCCTGCTTGACGAAGAGGGATAAATTCCACCTGGTCTTTATGTATCAACGACGGCATAAAATTGTTTAGTCTATTTGCCAATAGTTCGTGAAAATTTTCAAATCTGTGTTGAGAAGTGCTATAGGTCTGTAATTGGATGCAAGAGTGTGGTCTTTCCCTGGTTTGGGGATCAGCGTGAGATAGGAGGTTTGCATATCTCTCGGAACAGGCCTATCAGACAGGAACTAATTAAACAGGGTTGTCATATGGGGGAGTAAGTGCGGTAAAAAGGTTTTGTAGTAGTGGTACGGTAGTCCATCGGGTCCCGGGGCTTTATTATTCGGCAAGGTTTTAATCGTGTCAGTGACTTCCTCCTCTGTAATGAATGCGTTTAGGGTTGCGAGGGCAGAAGGGGAAAGCCGGGGTAGGTCACAATCCGCTAGGTAAGAGTGAATCGTTTGGGATAGGTCAGGTGGAGAAGGATCACATGGAACAGTCGGATCATTATACAGCGCGGAGTAGTAGTCATGGAAGATCTGGGCAATTTTGGTGGGGTGAGATTGAAGAATGCCTCTCTCATCCTTAAGATGAGAAGTTGAGGCGGTCGCCGCGCGTTCTCGTAGTTGTCTCGCTAGTAGCATTGTAGTAGGTGTGTCGTAGTCGTAGTAGCGCTTTTTCAATCTTACCAAGATTGACATCTTTTAGTCCGGCCCTGACACTTATAAGTTCTCTAAGGACGTGTAGGGATGGGGAGGAAAGCAATCATGCTTCTAAAAGCTTAAGCTTTTCTAATAGTGCCCGACGAGTTGCATTAGCATTTCTTTTAAGCGCAGTGGAGAGTGAGATGCATTGGCCTCTAAAGACCGCTTTATGGCCCTCCCACAGGGAGGAAGTGGAAACCTCAGAAGAGTGGTTTTCTGCAAAGTATAGCTTCAGGGTATGTTCCAGGTCCACCTTGGAGGGGCCACGTTTGAGCAAAAAGTCATTCAAGCGCCAATGACAAGTGCGGAAAGTTCCCGGGGAGAGTGCCAGGGAGAGTTTGATCGGGGCATGGTCCGACCATGAGATAGCCTGAATGTCTGAGCCTGTACAAGCTCTCAGGGTCAGAGCATTTACGAAAAAGTAGTCCAGCCGTGAATGGGATTTATGCAGGTGGGAGTAGAAGGTGAATTGTTTAGCTGACGGATAAATGGTTCGGCAAGAATCAAACAAGGCATATTTCCTAGTTAGTTGGCGGAAAAGAGTGGATTTTCTACCGAGAGCTTTAGGGGCCTGTCTTTTCCCTAGAGAGTGTCTATCCAGGCAAGAGGAATATGTTAGATTGAAGTCCCCTCCGACGACTAGATATTGGTGGGGAGACGCAAACAGGCGTTTATATACTTTGGATAAAAAGGAATTTTGGTTAGTGTTCGGGGCGTAAATGTTGCACAGCGTGAGATTGGCACCCTTCCATGTACCTCGTAAAATAAGATAGTGCCCTAGTGGGTCAGAGAATATGGATTGTAACTGGAAGGGTGAGCCTCGTTTGAAAAGAATTGCCACCCCAGCCCGTTCATGTGGGTTAGAAGCTAGGTGTATTTGGGGATAATGTTTGGATGCAAATGCCATGTTGTCAGTTTTAGTGAGATGTGTCTCCTGGATAAAAATTGTGTCTCCTGGATAAAGTTATGTATTGAATTCCCGCAGTGCTAAGCTACGTTTGGTGTTGGAGTTGAGGCCTTTCACATTTAAAGATAGTATGTCAATCATGGCGGATGGTTAGGGGGGAAAGGCAGTAGCTTACCCAGCCAGTTGAGCGAGATCTTGATATTTAGGAAGTGGGGTAGTTGAGTCCACCAAGTAGGTACATCCGGGATTCCCGATTGTATAGATGAAGTCCGGGCTCCAGAGGCAGGAAATCTCCACGGGACGGTAGTGAAAGAGGGAGAGAGGGGGAGAAATTCCAGCAATAGAAAAAAGAGGAGAGAGATAGGTGAAAAAGAAAAACAAATTTGAGTACAAGATTAAATGGTAACCATACACTATTTAACCCACCAGAAAAAGGTGATGGGTTGGGGATCTCCAAAGGGCCCCCACTACAGAGGATGGAAAAAAAAAACACCAAAGGGGGTTGAATAGGAAGCCATTCGGAGATCACCGGGGGAAGATAGGATAGGCCCAGAAAGAATGTGACCCTCTCCCAGGCCTGCCTGCGTTTAATTAAATTTGCGGCACAGCAATATAAATCAGAAAAGAAACCTGCTTTTATCAAATGATAACTAATATATCCCTTAACCGGAACTATGACCTCATATAGAGGGAACTGATATGATAATTTGCTCAATAGACAACCATAGTTGAACAGTCTGACATCAAAAATAGAAGCACGTCATCCGTCCTGGTGTCCCGTTAAGGGAACCCAGGAGGGTCGAGGATGTTTACCTTGGTACATGAAGGATAGGGGAATAGTAGGGAATGAAAGGGGGAGGGTGAGGGGGGGAGGAAAGGAAGGGGGAGGATAGGATGGGAGGGCTAGGTGGGTAGGGATAGAGAGGGGATGGGTGTACCTTCTGCTATTTGAAAGAGTTAAATACTATCAATTAGTTGTAGTCTTAACAGGTTACATATCAAAACCATGAACCTGGATGCTTGGTAGATATAACTTAGCCATTATTTAAACAAAGGAACCAACAGGGTAAGTCCTTAAGCTCAAGAAAAATAAAAATTTGGTCAGAAAAAAGAGACCCAAATAGTAGCACAGCAATGTAGTTAGGTGACTCAGAAAAGTGAAGCGTTATCTCTGGTAGGAGGACGAGGGAGGTCCGGCAGGGTGCGGTCTCGCACGTTTTCTCCCATTCACCTGGATCCAAGGTTCCGGGCGAGGTGGAGGGGTGGGGAGGGGGTCCCATCCAGGGGTAGGCGGAACCGGGATATCCAACTCTCTACAGAAAGAATGGAGGTCTTCGGGATACCGTAGTGTGTTGGACCTCCCATCTTTCTTAGCTGTGAGACTGAAAGGAAAGCCCCAATGGTAGCAAAAGTCATGTTCCTTCAGTATGGTGAGGAGCGGTTGCAGGGAGCGCCGTTGCTGGAGGGTGATCCAGGACAGGTCTGGTAAGAGCTGTATGGAAGCGCCATCAAAATCAATGGTATGCATATTACGTGCTTTCCTCATTATGTCCTCCTTCAGGGCAAAGTTATGAACTCTACAAATTACATCGCGTGGTCTGGGTCCCGGTCCTCTTGGGCGGAGTGCACGGTGGGCACGATCCAGTTTAACTCACTGGTTTTCCAGGCGACCCAGTATGTTATTGAAGATAGCTTGCAGCGTTACATGCAAATCCTCATCTTGAGTAGCTTCTGGGAGGCCACGAACCCTGATGTTGTTGCGCCTGCCTCTGTTGTCAAGGTCTTCAAGGTGGCGTTGAAAGTCTCTGAGAGCCGAGGCTTGGGAGGTCAGGCGATCATGTATTTGCGATATTTCAAGCTTTGTATCACATGCGTCTTCCTCCAGAGATGTGACTTTGGTAGTTAGCTGGTGTAAATCAGTGCGAAGCATATTGATTTCAGATCTGCATGTGTCGCGCACTTCTTGTATAAGTAAGCGAAAGTCCTGTTTTGTGGGCATACAGCGAACATAATCCCTCCATGATGTGCACTCTTCAGGTTCAGAATCTATTGTCGCGTGGGCATAAAAGTCCTGAGTGATTGACTGGGTGGTAGATGGTGGGTAACCTCTCTGGGGTGTGTGTAGGGGAGCAGTGGATGTCATTTTCACTGCTGTGCTTGCTCCATGCTGGTGACCGGCAAGTGAATGAGCCCCCTGAGGTCCTGCATGCTGTGGGGTTGGAGAAAGCACTGAGGCCTGATATGAGTCCTTGTGCTGTGGGGACAGAGAGGGGATTCTGTCTCTGGTCTCTGGTGGTCTGAGGCCTTTGTGGGAGGGAGCGGGGGTCCCAGTCCAAGGCTGAGGGTTCCCAGGAGGGAGACATCTGGCCGGTATGTGTCCATGGCGGGGGCTCCACGAGGCAGGGGGGAAATGTCTGCGATAGGCTTCCCAGCACGTGTTCCCCAGAGGAAGCAGGGGACCCAGTCAGGATGGTAGCTGGGGGAGCTGGAGGGCGATAAAGCAACAGATCCCCCTCAGAAGTGTACCTGTCAGTCCTGTGCCCTGAAGAGATCCGCGGTGGAGGAGAGGGCCGCAGCATATGATGCTGGAGCTGGCGTCGGCGCCATCTTGGCTGTCCCGCCGGAGCTCCGTGCCCAAAATACTCGGTTATGAGAGGTGGGGGAGCCGAGGAAGACCTTGTAGCATGCCCTCTGAGGTCCGCTTCTTTAGCCTTACGAGGTTTGCCCATGGTACTGGAGCTGTTGTGCTGTTTTTAGCAGTATGCAGGCAGGCCTGGCCGGGAGCTTCAGGGAGACACGTCCGATCCGGAAGCCATCCAAGCCACGCCCAGCAGAATGTATTTTGGGGCGTCATTTGTTGTATACACATGCCATGTGAGAGAAATAACCTATTACAATGACAATTTTGTGGGAAAAAAAAAAATCTTCATTTTGCAAAGAATTATGGGAAAAAAATGACAACATCAAAAACCTCACCATGCATCTTACTAAATATCTTGGAATGTCTACTTTCAAAAAAGGGGTCATTTGGGGGGTATTTGTACTTTCCTGGCTTGTTCGGGTCGCAAGAAATGAGATAGGCCGTCAGTACATTAGGTGTGATTAATTTTTTATGATTTGCACCACAGCTTGTAGACTCTCTAACTTTCACACAGACCAAATAATATCCACTAATTTGGGTTATTTTTACCAAAGATATGTAGCAGTATAAATTGTGACCAAAATTTCTGAAGAAAAATTAATAATTTGCAAAATTTTATAACAAAATAAGAAAAATGTGTTTTTTTTTCAAAATGTTCGGTCTTTTTTCATTTTTTTTTAAATCAGAAAAGAAAATTTATTTTTGACTTTCACATTACATAATATATGACAGTTAATGTACTACAATATCATGGCAATATGGAACATACATCTTCAACAACATATCATCGGATACTACCGGATATCAGTGTCCTTAAGAATGCGTTTTCCTATTACATTGTCATAGCCATATAAAGAGAGCAAAGAGAAGAGTATAGAAGGGTAGGAACAGAAATAAAGAAACACAATCAAACAAAACAAAACTTTTCTCGTTTCTCTTTTCTTTTTTTTTTTTTTTTTTTTGCCTTTTTCTTACTCAAGCTTCCCCAATACCCTAAGGGCATGGGGTAACAAAACATCATAAAAGTTGCCTCAGCCCACCATGGCATGTTGTTTCCCCTGGAATCACACATTTTCTTTTTGCCAAGTATTTGGCTACCTCATTGCCAATGCAGTTAAAATCTTACATTTGTAATAGCCTATCTTTAATCAGCTGATGTGGTGCTAAGCCCGGGACATCTAGCCAAGCCTGCCATAATGAGTAGAACTTGCGTGGAACTTTTCTGTGTTGGTATGTTAGTTTCTCCCTGATTAGTAATTTGTTAACCTGTTCCACCCATTGTTTTCTAGTGGGTACTCTGGGAGTGATCCATAGTTGAGCAATGAGTTTACGTGCAATGTATAATAGTCGAAGTACCGCTGTATGTGCCGAAGGGGTTAGAGCCTCCTCATCCAATGCTCCTAATAAACACACTACTGGCTCTCGTGGAATATTGAACATATAAACCTGTGATATTATGTCTAGAACTTCCTTCCAGTAACGAAAAAGTTTGGGGCATCTCCATATCATATGGATTAGATCCCCGTGGGCACCCTCACATTTCGGACATAATGGAGTCTCTCTAATCCCCCATTTGTGCAACCTGACCGGAGTCCTGTAAACCCTGTGCAGTAAATATAGATGCGATAACTTTTGGGATGCGGACACTGAGACTAAGGGTGCAGAGGATAGACACAGGTTCCATGTCTCCCCGTCTATGTTCCCTATATCCTCCTCCCAGCCTCGCCGACAAGGAAGACCAGATGGGTCCTGCATGGCATTGAGAAGTATGTTATATGCTCTGGAAATCATTCCTTTCTTATTGTCTTCCAAGAAGATCCCCTGTATCAGTGTGTGGTCAGTCAGATGTAATGGAGTGCGTTGCGATTGCGTTTGTATCGCGTGTCGCAACTGCAGATATTTGAAGAAATTGGTTCGTGGAATATTAAATTCCACCTGCATTTCCATAAAGGATTTAAGATTTGGTCCATTATACAGTTGAGACAGGTATCGGATTCCTAACAGTTCCCAGTTTCTAAATCCTTTTAACTTTAATAACTCTTTATAGTTGGTATTATGCCATATTGGTGTATGCGCTATGAAACCTCTGATCCCCACTATTTTTTTCGTGTGAGCCCACAATGTTTTAAGCATTCTCACTGTAGGGGCTTCAGGGTCAAGATGCATGTAGCCCGCCTCCAGGCACTCCAGAGCCATCACACTCTCATCCTGTACAGCTAGCAGTCTGCGGATAAGGTCCGCTAGATCTGTCACCCCCCAGCCCCCCAGTTGCTGGAGCTGGGATTCTAGGTAATAGGCCCTAGAGTGAGGAACTGCCAACCCGCCCTCATCCTTTCTATACTGTAGTGTCTTTAAGCTAATCCTTGCTGTCTTTTTGCTCCAAATCAGTTCCCTGAATTGGGAGTCTATCCTGTCAAACCACTTTCTAGGGATCCAAACCGGGGAGTTGTTAAATATATACAAGAGCTGCGGTGCCCATACCATTTTTATCAAATTAATTCTTCCTACCACTGAGAGTGGCAGTTTGCACCAGGACGTGCATTTTTCACGGAATTTACTAAGTAAAGGAACTAGGTTGAGGTTTATACATTGGGATGGGTTTGGGGATATCTGTATACCTAAGTAACGAAAGGCTGGTACTATTTGTATCATCTCAGCTCCCTGTGGTAATGGTTCAGTTATGGGATCTACCGGCATCAACACTGACTTATTCCAGTTAATGGAAAAGCCTGACAGGTTTCCGAATTCTTTAATGAGGGACATAACATGCTTTAATGTATCCTGTGTGTCTCCCAAGTACAGTAAAGTATCATCCGCATACATGGAGACGACATCTGTGCCCGTATTTCGTTTGAATCCTGTTATGTTTGGGTCCCCCCTTATCTTTGCTGCCAGAGGTTCCAGGGCCAAGGCAAACAGCAGGGGCGACAAAGTGCACCCCTGACTAGTGCCTCGAAACAAGGAAAATGGTTCTGACAGTTCTCCATTAATTCTAATCCTAGCTGAGGGCGCTGCGTATAACAGTTGAACCCAGTTAATAAATTTTGCCCCCAAGCCCATATGTTCAAGTACCTTCCACAGGTAAGGCCATTCGACGCTGTCGAAGGCCTTAGCTGCATCCAACGAAAATATTGCTCTATTGCCAGGGTTATCCACAGGAATCTGTAGGTTCAGAAAGAGCCTCCTAATATTTTGGGCCGTGGATCTGGTTGGAATGAATCCTGATTGATCCCTGTGCACTAGTTTGTGTACAACCCTGGCTAGTCTGGTTGCCAATATCCCAGCCAACAGCTTCACATCCGCTGTAAGCAAGGATATAGGTCTGTATGAGTCTGGTGATGTTGCATTCTTGTCTGGTTTCAACAGTACGATAATAATTGCTTCATTCATGGAATCAGGAAGTTTACCTTCCCTTAATCCTTCATTGTATACTTTTAATAATTCAGGGAGCAATGTATCTGCATATCGCTTATATACCTCGGATGGGAGACCATCTATTCCTGGAGATTTATTGTTATGCGACTGTGCTAGAGCGATAGACAATTCTTACTCAGTCAGTTGCGCATTAAGCATATTAACATCCGAGGCTGACAAGCGAGGCAGCTCACACTGTTCTAAAAAATCATCTATCTGTTCCCCTGTGGGTTGTACCTGAGAGGTGTAGAGGGAGGCATAAAATGACTTAAAAATTTGTAATATGTTTGCGGTCTGGTATTGAGGGGATCCCTGCTCATCACAAATTGCTGAAATCAGGGAGGAGGGCCGCAGCTAGCATGTGCCCAGTTGCCTCACCCTCCTCAAAATGGCTCTGTTGTAGGAAAAAACGTTTGTTTTTGGCCAGTTGTAACGCCAGTTGGGTGGACATGGACTGAGCTCCCAACCACGCTCTTTTTGTATCTTCATTAGGGTCAGCTATAAATCTATCCTCAGTCTCAGTGACCTTTTCTCTTACCAGTGTTTCCCATGCCTTAGTGTCTGTTTTAATGCGATTTATTATTCTGATAAATTGGCCACGTAAATATGCTTTTGCTGCATCCCATACTATACTGCGCGTAGTACTACCCAGGTTGTCCTTAAAAAAAAGTTGTAATGAGACCCGTATGGGGTCCTGTTCTGGGAACAGTGAAAGCCAGAAAGGGTTTAACTTCCACCCTGTCCTTTTCTCTGTGCCGGGGAGCAGAATAATCACCCAAAATGAGGAGTGATCTGAAATATGTCTGTCACAATAATCTGACTCCGCTACCAATGGCAGCATTGCGAGATTGCTGAGACCCAGATCTATTCTGGACAGTCCCCCATGTGATGCTGAGTGGCATGAGAATTTTTTGGCGTGTGGGTGACCTTGCCGCCATATGTCTGTCAGTCCAAGTTCCCCAAGTAACCTGGCAAAGGGTGTAAACCCCCCACCTCCCAGCAGTATATTAGTGGGGGCTGGGAGCTTGTCCCATTGATACATTGGGATAATTGTTGAAGTCTCCTAATGCTAGGAGCGGAGTATCAGGAAATTGAGCCATAAACCCTGCCAGACACCTGAGGACCCCTGCCGAAAACGGCGGCGGTATATATATTCCCGCTATAATACATGAAAAACCAAATATTTTACACAATAAGAACACATATCTCCCTCCTGGGTCTATAATTTTCCGTATGCATTTAAACTCTACATCTTGGCGAATCAGAATGCTGACTCCTCTGGAGTATGCTGTATAAGTCGAGTGAAATTGAATATTATATATGCGAGGGCTGAAACTGGGCGCCGGATCTGGAGAAAAATGCGTTTCCTGTAGGCACACAATTCCAGCCCCCACAAATTTAAGGTGTCTAAGAACCGCTACTTTTTTTATTGAGTTGCTTAGTCCTCGAACGTTCCAGGACATAAATTTAAATTTAACCGCCATAAGGAAGTCTATCCATCAATAAGAATAATAACCACACATTTGCCGTACAATCCCCCTCCAGCATTCGTGTTAACTCAGTATATGGACATAAAGAAGCTGCATTTGCTAAACCAATTTTACCATATGTACATGTGAACACGCACAGGGTGACCTTACAGTTCGTGATGGTGTTGGTCCTTCGTGTAATTCCTGGTGGGCTAAAGCAACATCCGATGGTATAACGTAAGTCTTGTAAGAAACAAAAATAAACTGTTAAAGCCAACATGGCTCCTGGCCAAACAGGCCTCTGAATGTATAGTCTCCATAGCTTAGCCATGGATGGGGGAGGGCAGTGGAAACTCCCGTTAAGATAGTGGAGGGGGTTTCACCTCTGCATACTACGTGGGATGTACCGCGTAATTATGTTTCTAGTGTTCTCCTTTTTCAACCCGCCTTGACTAGGGGTAACGGAACAGAAAGAAAAAGATAAAATAAAAAAGGATTTTTTCCCCCCGGAATTGCAGCCATTCCAAAGGGATCAACATACCCTGAACCTGTGATCAGTGCGTCCTGAAGAAAGGTCAATGAAAAATGATGAATCTCTCAGCTGACATCAGAAAAGTCATTATATGTTCAGACCGGTGCTTGACGTTGCGATTTGGCTGCCCTAATTGCACGTTCCTCTCGGTCCAGCCACTGTGCAGCCATGTCCGGACGATCAAAGAAGTGTGTTGCTCCCAGGGCTGTTACCCTGAGGCGAGCAGGATATAGCATTGCATACTGTACACTTAGTTCCCGGAGCCTCCTTTTCACCTCAATAAATTTAGCACGATGTTTTTGCAGCTCTGCAGAGAAATCTGGAAACAGAGAAATCTTGGAGTTGTCGATAGCCAGACTGCCACTCATATTTCTAGCCTTAGACAGGATAGCGTCTCTATCTTTGTAGTTAAGTAACTTGAAAAGAAATGGATGTGGGTGATTACCCGGTGGCAGGGGACGTGCTGGCACCCTATGCGCCCTTTCTACAGCAAAAAGTGGGGAGAAGGCCTCTTTGCCAAAAGTATTTATTAGCCATTGCTCAATGAATGAGACAGGATCCTTGCCCTCAGCCCGCTCAGGAATACCTATAGCACGCACATTATTACGTCTCATGCGATTTTCTAGGTCATCTAAACGTGCTGCATGCTGGTCTGTGAGATGACAATTGTATTGTAGATCTCTTTGCATGGGGGTCATTTCATCTTCCATTGTGCTTATTCTACCCTCTATGGCGGAGGTACGCTCCCTCAGCTTTTGCATATCATGGCTCACAAACGATATTTCAGCTTTCACCCCCTTAAGTTCATCAGCCATAGCAGTAATGGACATATTACATGATGTTACTGCTGACAATATATCCCTTAAAGTGGGCTCTGTCTCATCTGTAACAGGAGATGCATTCTGCCGCCCTGTGAACACATCCCTGGGGGTACTCACTGTGTCCCAGGCCTGAGACAATCCATCGACATCTTCCAGTGGGGCTGTGTCATCTGTTTCAGACTGGCCTCCCACAGCTTCTCCTTGTGCAGATGAGGATGTCTGAGGGTCTTTGGGTAATTTACCTCCATATAGAAGTTTCTGTGCGGCCTCTTTATATTTCTCTTTGGAAGATCTCTGTGTCCAGGCGCCATCTTGGCTGAGTTCTTCCATGAGGCTTCTGGCTTCTTTATTTTTCCTTGTCATGGCAGGATTCGTGCAGATAAAGCAGCGGTACGGGTTGCGATCGTATCCTGATCGATTCCGATCCACAGGGGGTCCGAGATGGACCTGTAATAATGTTCTGTAGGATGTTTTGCCCGGATTCTCGGCGGAGCAGGAGAGAGATGCGACCGTCTACATCTGCCGCTAAGCCACGCCCCCGGTCTTTTTTCATTTATAGCGCATAAATAAAAAACCCAGAGGTGATCAAATACCAACAAAAGAAAATTCTATTTGTATGAAAAAAAGGACAAAAAATTCATTTGGGTACAGTGTTACATGACTGAGTAATTGTCATTCAAAGTGTGACAGCACTGAAAGCTGAAAATTGGTCTGGGCAGGAGGGGGGTTTAAGTGCCCAGTTGTCAAGTGGTTAAGTTCAGGACTAAAAAAAAGCCCTTACCAAAATGTACTTACTTTTAGAAATTCAGGCACCATTGCGCACAGGGGTACACGTTTTTGAGTAGAAGTTGGGCACATAGGTTTAATGTTATTTTAAATTTATTTCTATTTAGGGCTTTGTTGGTGTAGCATGGGTGTTCTATCAAACTATTTAAAAAATATACTTGTATGATCAGTTAAAGTGACACTAAACTCAAATTTACTCAAATAATAGAGTCAACTCAAACTTTAGCCTTTCCAACCACTTTTAAAACTTTGACTGTGGACTATTTTGGGTACCAGAGTTTTTTTGCCATTTCACAGAAGGCTTGAAATATTTAGTATCTATTTACTTGAAGCAAACTCACCCTGTACCCAAAAATTAGATTGTGTTTGTGTGCACCAAAATTATTGTAAGTATATTTTTAACTGATAATATAGTTTTGATTAGATTAGAGAGTAGCACAAATATTGAGTGATGTAAAAAAATGCAACTGCCACCATTTTATTCTGCAAGGTTTCTGCAAAAAAAAAAAAAATATATATAATATAATATTTTTGGGTTTTTAACCACCTGCCGACCGCCTACCCCAAATTTACTGTGGCAGGTCAGCTCTATTGTGCGAAATCACGTACCTATACATCACTTCATGCAACTGGGTGGCGCACGTGCACCGCCAGCGGTGCCATGGTGTGCTGATTGGACACAGGGGATGCGCGATCGTTCCCCAGAGAGGCAGAACAGCGATCTGCCTATGTAAACAAGGCAGATCGCCTTTGACAGGGAAGAAGATAGGGATCTTGTGTTCCTGCTAAATCCAGTCAGAGCAACCCCCACACAGTTAGAAAGTACTACCTAGGAACAATATACACTTATTGGGATTTTTTACCAAAAATATGTAGCTGAATGCATATTGGCCTTAATTGATAAAGAAATTCAATTTAAATGTTTTTTTTTTTTTTTATTATATGTTTTATAGCAGAAAGTAAAAAATATTGTTTTTTTCCCCCAAATTGCTCTTTTTTTGTTCATAGCACAAAAACTAAAAACCTCAGAGGTGATCAAATACCACTAATTTTATTTGGGTACATCGTTGCATGACCATGCATATGTCAGTTAAAATAACGCAGTGCCATACCACAAAAAATGACCTGGTCATTAAGGGGGTAAAACCTTCCGGGGCTGAAGTGGTTAATCGCTTGCCAACCAGTCGCTGCAGTTGTACTCGGCTTCGCGAATCAATATACGCTTATTGCAATTTTTTTACCAAAAATATTTAGAAGAATATGTATCAGCCTAAACTGAGGAAAAATTTTTTTTTATATATTTTTGGGGGATATTTATCATAGCAAAAAGTAAACAAATAATGCGTTTTGTTCGAAATTGTCGCTATTTTTGTTTATAGCGCAAAAAATAAAAACAGCAGAGGTGATCAAATACCACCAAAAGAAAGCTCTATTTGTGGGAAAAAAAGGACGTCAATTTTGTTTGGGTGCCACGTCACACGACCGCGCAATTGTCAGTTAAAGCGACGCAGTGCTGAATCGCAAAACGTGCTCTGGTCTTTGGCCAGCCAAATGGTCCGGGACTGAAGCGGTTAATTACTCTTCAGTTCTAAAAAGTGAATATTAACATGTGTGCACCAAAAAAAAGGTCTGGCAGCAAAAAAGTTAACTTACATGCTTGGGAGGTGTCTTTACGGTGCATGCGGTGTTACAGAACAGTGCAAAAAGCTAAAGCTTCGTACAAATTGGTCAGTGGCAAAACAATTTAATAGTATAGTTTGTGAGCTTCTCCTTTCATAGTACAAAACCTCATTGTCTTAAAAGTTTAACAACATGTCAACAGAGAGTGCACAAAAACACCTCAAAACCACAATCAAACATTACAAGAACCCCCTCCCACCATTGAATCCTCAATTATTCCCAAAATATTTAAATATTTAAACTATATATATATATATATATATATATATATATATATATATATATATATATATAGATTTTAGGTATGTGTTTGGTAGACATTGGCTAGAACCAGAACAATACATGAGCACCTAAATAGGCAGCAAATAGAAAGAAAGAAGGCACATTTTATTGTTGATTAAGTGCTTGAGTGTATCATTTGAGAGACAATAGCCAAGTTTTATTTTAAAATAAACATTAGAATATATCGTGTGAGAGGCAATAATAACAATTATTGATAAGTGGCTTGAAAGTATGTAAGCAGCTTGGTTAGGCAGCATTATAAGAGGGAGAAACAAGGCAAGGTTCATTTTAAAATAGAAATTGGAGTTTATTATTTGAGAGACAATAACCACACACATTGTATAGTGACTGGCCAGTATGTTAGTAGTTTAGTAAGGCTTCAATGTAAGAGAGGGCAACAAGTAAGTTTATATCTTGAGATAAACATTATAATGTATTATTTGAGAGGCAATAGCCACAAATATTGTTCAGTGGCTGCACAGTATCCTTGCAGGTAAAGCTGCAGTAGAAGAATGAGCTATGAGGCAGGTTTAATCTTGCAACAGTGTATTTTTGAGAAACAGTAGCCACAAATATATGTGAGCACTGGAACAGGCTGCAAACTTCGAAGTGCAATGCAGAATTTTCTGTACAGTTCTGGAGTACCTGAATAACAACAACTTTTGAGACACAAAGACATATTTTCCCAGCAGCAAACATCAGAAATTTGGCAGCTAGAGTATGGATGTATGAGGGCCCTTTAAGTAGCATTGACAGAATGTCCCCGTTGCAGATCTGATGGTCTTCACCAGCAGTCAGAGCTCATTAATTGTATCCAATAAGGTGTGGTAACAGAGTGGTAGTATATCTGGTGATGACTGTAACTAAAGATGCTTATGTACGGTGTTTACATAAAGGTACAGTGAAGTGCTCCCAAGTAAAGCTGTCTGTGTACAGTGTCCCAGTGAAACAACAAAGGAAAGGTTTGCAAAGATGGGCAGTGGCCCTCCCACCAATGACCAGACCAATTTGATGCCTTCCATCTAGCGAATCCTGTATGAAAGTCCTGGGTGCGGACCCGCTTGTGACAATCACCCGTTGCGTAGCACTAAGCGTGGGTTGCTGCTCTGTAGAGGTGGTGCTGATCAGATGTCCGATGAACAGCAGGCAATGCTGGACCCCTTCTCGGTCAGGTCGGATGACTGTAGACCACATGGTAAGCCACGACCTCACTCCCTTTGCATGGAGAAATCCTTCACACATGAGGCCCGGGTGGAAGAGTGGGGCGGATCTCTGGTCTCTTTTATAGCTCTTCCCAGCAAACTCTCTGGTGAAAGCCAGGATGCCTGGAATATGTAGTTTGGGTGTATAGTCATGCAGGCGAATAGCCATCTAATGGAACTACTAGTTCTATTAAAATTAGTAGTTCCACAATCCCTTTGGTTGGGCTCACGAATATGATGTCAGTCTAGTAACACTGGGCAGTGGCACTAGAAGGTCAATATGATATACAGACAGGGCAGGGAATAGCTGTTTGTTTCAATTGTAGTCCATATTGATATATATGTATATATATATATATATATATATATATATATATATATATATATATATATATATACTGTATATATAAAATCAACTGCAAAATGAGTGGGGGGGGGGCTTGAGCTACACAACTGCAGTGTGCACAAACAGTGCTAGTGCACATCCATCACTTCACACTTGTCATGCTTAAAAGTGTAGATGAAAAAAATGGAAATCATTTATGATATACAGTGCTTTAGAAATCTAAATGTAGTTTAATTTAAAGACATATAAGAATTCTTGGGAAAAAATGTAAACATAATTTAGGGTGTGAAAGAAATTTTTAATTCTGCAAACTGTATACAATTTTGTATGCTTTGTTTATGAATTGCACACTTGAACCATTGCACTCAGGTTCCGCACACCACACTAATGATGTTTTGATTACGTATTCACATTCTTTCAAGTCCTAAAAGAAACTGGCTTGCAAATGTTACGCTCCTTGTTATCTTAGAAGTACAATTGTAATATTAAAGTACGTTAAGCATGGATATAAAAAGAACTTCAAATGCGCCGAAAAAACAGAACAGTTATTTGGAAAGATGTTGAGTGGATCTTTTTGTGTCTATTCCCTACTGCACCGATCAATGGATAGGAGTTGCCTAGCTATAAAATTTCCAAGACAAGGGGTACTGCTCACTTAAAGATAGGATTACCCAAAGAAAGGGATACATTCGTTTTACGAAACAGTAGTCCAGCACAGAATAATGCCCCGTACACACGGTCGGATTTTCCGATGGAAAATGTCCGATCGGAGCGTGTTGTCGGAAATTCCGACCGTGTGTGCTCCATCGGACATTTTCCATCGGATTTTTCGACACACAAAGTTGGAGAGCAGGAGATAAAATTTTCCGACAACAAAATCTGATCGCGTCAATTCCGACCGTGTGTGGCCTGTTCCGACGCACAAAGTGCCACGCATGCTCAGAAGAAATTCCGACACGGCTCGGTCTGGTAAACTTAGCGTTCGCAATGGATACAGCACTTTCGTCACGCTGCAATGTTAAAAATGGTTTAATACAGCGCACTCTCTTCTTCTTTATAATGTGACAAGAATGAAGTAGTTTTGCTGCTCATATTCACACACACTTCTCATAAACTTATTTCGTTGCTATTTATCGTGATTCACTCAATATATTTTGATTTCTCACATCTGACAACATTATTTTGGTGTAATTTTTTTTTTTGGCTTTAATGTAGATTATTTTTTTTGTGTTTGTATTTTTTTAAAGGGTGTTTTTTTTTTTTTGGATTTTTATTTGTACTCCCAAAATATTTTTTTGTGTGTTTTTTGTGTCAAGTTACCACAACACCATTGATATGTTGTTCTATTTAATCTGTAGGAGATTGTTTGGTGTTGTTGTCCCTTGTTAATTTCACATTTTATGTTAGAAATGTACCTGAATCCTCACCAACAAACTGTCCTTTTTGGATGAAAACACACACAGGAGAGTAGAATTTCCCTTAAAAAAATTTTTATTAAGGGCTCACAACTAAACAAAGAGGGAGGCTGGAGAAACAGCAGAAATTGGCGAAGCCTTGGACCCCCAGGGCATCAATAATTTTCAAGCAAAATTGGTGGCCTGAGGAGTCCTTATCTAAGGCAGGGCAGTCTGGTCCAGAAGTCCCAGAGATCCGGAAAGCAGCAGATGACATCTGTGTCCCCAGGCTGTGGTCACACAAGAGACTGCAGATTCTGTCAGACCAGACTGAACCCAGGGTCATCACTCTCAGGTCTTCTTTCCACGCTTCCTTCCACACTGTGGCTGTGGTGGTGGAGTTGTGGCAGCAGGAGGAGGAGGAGGAGGAGGAGGATGGTCCAACTCAATCACGTCAGTCTTGGGTGTTAGTTCCCCACTCACCCCCTTAGTTAGGACTTTATAAATCAGTTGCTCACACAGGAGGCGTTGACCCTCCTGCATGCCCTGCAGTTTAGTGGCTGCCATGCAGGCAAAGGCCTCTTCAGGAGTGGGTAAGGCTCGGAGGGACGCAGAAGCCTCCTGAATTAGCCAGAGCGCTGAATCCTGCATGGGAGTCGTCTTCCTCGCTCTTTTATATGGAAGGCGGAGGGGAGGAACCTGCGAATCGGTCAGGCTGCGACTTGTCCCAGGCTTCTCTTGGTTGACACTTAGCCCCGCCTCCTCCTGGCTGCCACTAATCCCCGCCTCCTCCTGACTGCCACATTCCACAGCCTCCTCCTGGCTGAGGTCTTCCTGTGTATGAAAAAGGGACATAGTTTTAGTATTTTATTCATCAATCACACACAATTTTAACCTCCTGACTGTTGCAAATTGAATGATAACAAATATAACAGACTATCCTTCTGAGCCCAGCATTTTTCATTCTTGTCCCAATTATTTTTGCCCACTACTGTCTATTAATATGTAAAACACTTTTTTTCAATCACCAATTAGTGATCAATAATAACATCTATAGTAAACATCATTTCTTTATTGACCAGAAATCTGTAGAAGAATGCTATACCTGGCTCCAGCTGGGCTCCTCCAATTCTTCCTGGCTGGAAGGCCCAGGTTGGACATCGGAAGCCTCAGCTGGGGTGGAAGGAAGTGTGGAAGGAATGGTGGAGAGGAATTCCCTGACTTCAGTGTGGTCTGACAGAAATCGCAGTCTCTCGTAGTACCACAGCCTGGGGACATAAATATCATCTGCTGCAGCTCCGGACCTCTGGGAATCCGTGACCTTCTTGCGCTCCCTAAGATAAGTGCTCCTCAGGCCACCAATTTTGTTTTTTAAATAAGGGATGGTTGCTGTGGGGACCACCGGCTTCACCAACTCCAGCAGTTTCTCCAGCGCTGCCTGCTTCTTTTGTTTATTATTGTAATGGGGGTGTCTCACCTGCCACAGACAGGGCAGCTCCCTGTATTTGTCTATGAACAGGGGGAGGAAATTGTGGTCATTGAACCCATCCATTTTCTCTGCAAGACACAACACAAGACAAACCCTAAGGTCAGGCCAAACTCCCCTATTCTTGTTAAAATATAGGCTTCCATTTCGAAGCAGTATAGGCGCAAGTTTAGATCGTACCTTTGTTATCACGATCGGCGCCTCCGATGCTCCTTCCTCTGCTCACAAATCGTACGTAAGACGCACGTGTGTTACGCTTTATACACACTGCACATGCGTGTAACTCCGCCCGCCCCTGACGTTCTTTCTAGTCTATTCCCCGCTCCTTTTTGATCTGCGTAGTGGGGGAAGAGCACATGGCTGATACACAGCAGGATCGTGCTAATTGTAGCAACGAGGAGGAGGAGGAGGAAAGCCCGGATCCGGAAACGTCCCAATCCAGAAGGAGATTTAAGGCCTCAAATATGTCCTTTGGGGAGATGTTGGAGATGGTGGACATCCTGAAGAAGGCCGACTATGGTGGAAAGTATGGACCTTACCCCAACCCCAATGTCAGAAAGGCCAAGATCATGGTGAAAGTAGTCAAGAGTCTGCACCGGAAATTCGGGGTACGACGATCGAAAGATCAGCTCAGGAAGCGGTGGTCGCACCTGAAATTACGAGAACACGAGCAGTACAGAAAGATCCGGAGAGCAAAAAAGTAAGTAGTTGTGCTGTGTTCCTATTCTTTTGATGTTTATTACGTTCGTGCTGCTCCATGTGCTTTTAGGAACTGTTGTACAGTTTAAAATAGCAACTTTCATGTTCATGGGCACATTATTTGTTCGTATCAAACATTTTTCTTTCGGCCTATAAAACACCATTGTTTAGGCCATATGCATTTGGCCGTCATTTTTACGCCCTATACTTGTCTGAAACTAATTTGGTTGTGTAGATGTCTTTGTTACTAGAATGAAATGCAAACTAGATTCTGTGTAAGGAGAGGACACTCAGCAGCTGTTTTCACATCTGGACACTGGAGCACTAGTGTGGGACACAAGAACACCATTTTTATTAGGGGGCCACACAGGTGCTCCAGTGTATACTATAGGGGGGCTACATCTGTGAAGCTTGTACCAAACAGGTAAAGTATTGAAGCTTGACAAAGGACACTGAAAATGCTACATTTTGGAGTTCTGCTAAAATTGACAATTGTACCCCACTTCCAAGCAATGTTTACTATTTATAGTTCTGCCATCAAATATCTGTGTGCTAATTATACCATTTTGTTTTACATAGGGGATAAAAGACTCAGAGGACACCCCTCATCCGAGGAGACCAGAGCCCACCCCCCCTCTGGAAGAAGGGGAAATCCCCCCAACACAAGCTGAGCAGGAGGAGGAAGACGTGATGGAACTAGTCACCACAACAGGTGAGTGTCTGTGACCACAGGCTCAGGTAAGAGATGGATGGCGGCATATTTTTGATACCTAATTTTTTTGGGGTTCCTCTCTTTTTAGGTGATCGTGATGTTGTGGATCCAGATCCTTTCACATCCGAAAGTGCCCAGATCCTGATCGGGGAGATCATGGGGTGTAATTTACAATTGGAAAACCTCATGAAAAACATCAATGATGTTATTCAAAAAAATATAAACATCATTGATGTTTTGGGGCGAGTTTAAAGCCCCTCCAAATCCCTTTGTTTTTTGGTGTGCTACAATGTGAAAAATGTTTTGGTGATTTTTCCCAAAGCCAAATTTGGAGGATGCACACAGTGTGTCAACATGTGCTATCTGCCATCACGGGAGATCAATGGATGCGTTTTGGGGGTGCAACCCCTTCCTCAATAATAAAGTAGCTGAGAGGAAGGGGTTTCTCACCCCAAACACGTCCCTTGATCCCCCGTGATGGCAGGTTGCACATGTTGACATTGGGAAATTTGTGTGAATCTTCCAAATTTGGCTTTTCCTGGGGTGACTTCCCCCCATCTGAACGCAATATCAAACACAGTTCCTAAATACTCATGTGTGATATTGCCTTCAAATTCTAGCAAATGTGAACTTTGTAAGTTCAAGATTTGTGTCTTTCTTGTTGGTTTTACACATGCCTGTTTTATCTTAAATGGACATTTCTATTTTTGATAATGCTACCCCAAAAATTGTTAGACAACAAACATGTTGGTTTGTTTGAAAAACCTTTGGTAAATGCACATGTGATTGTGCAGGTATTAAAAAGTGTGTTAATCAAGAATGTGTGGATTATTGTGTCAACGCTAAAACACTTTGGTGTTGATGTAATTGGTGTTTTCGGTGAAAATGGGGGTTATTTCCTAAGGGCAAATCCTCTTGGCACTACAAGTGCAGTTTCAGTGCAGTTGCAAGTGCACTTGTAGTGAAAAGTGTCTTTGCATTTAGTCAATAAGACCCAACAGTGCTTTGTATAAGGTTACACAATCACGCCATTTTCTGGACTCAACACATTTCTGTCAGGGTCAGCTAAAACAAACACAAGCAGTAAATGTCCACAAAGAATTTCTTTTTTTTTTGCTTTTTTATTTGAAAAAGGCTTCACATATTTGCTGGCATATTGATGGCCCCCCTACCCGCAAATAACTCCAGGTATCGTAACCGGACATCACGGGCACTCAGGGAGGGCAAGCCAGGACGGCCGCTTTCAAGCGCCGTCAGTGTTGTTTCAGGTATCACTCCAGCCTCAGGCCCAACAGAGCCAGCGTAGTTGGCTGAATGTTTCCTTAAAAAGTTATGGAGAATACAGCACGCCATGATGATATGATTAAGTTTATACTCCGCCATATGGATAGGTGTCAGAAATAGGCGGAACCGGCTGTCCAGGATTCCAAATGTGTTCTCCACCACTCTTTGGGCTCTGGCCAGCCGGTAATTAAAAACCCTCTGTTCCGGGGTGAGGGTCCTCATAGGGAATGGCCGCATAAGATGGTCCCCCAGCGCAAACGCTTCATCAGCAACGAACACAAATGGGAGTCCTTCCACATTGTCCTCTGGAGCTGGCAAGTCCAAGCTGCCATTCTGGAGATGCCTGTAGAACTCCGTCTGGGCGATGACTCCACCATCGGACATCCGGCCATTCTTCCCCACGTCCACATACAAGAAGTCGTAATTAGCCGACACCACCGCCAACATCACTATACTATTGAACCCCTTATAGTTGAAATAGTATGACCCCGAGTTGGGTGGTGGGACGATGTGGACGTGTTTCCCATCAATTGCTCCTCCGCAGTTAGGAAAGTCCCACCGCTGGGCAAAGTGGGAGGCCACAGTCTGCCATTCCTGTGGCGTGGAAGGAGACTGTTGATGAAAAAAAAAATAAATTAGTATTTTTGCACATAAACATGGCAAGCAGATTAGACACAAACATTCTTGGCCAACCTCCAGATAGCATTTAGTAAGGGGAATTTAACAACGCCAAAGTATAAGGTACACCTATCATATTCCCCCCCCCCCCTCTCATGGGCCATTTCTAACATTATGGGGGGTGTGGAAATCTTTTGGACAGGTAACCCTCTTCACTTCATTGAGAGATAAATGCCTAAATAATGTGTATTACTTTGAATAGCCCCTCCTTAGTTACACTATTGACAGCCCACTGGACAGGTAAGAAGTGTCATAATACAAAGATATAAATACACACTGTACACATTTGAGGACATTTGGACATTCTGCTATTACCTGTCAAGATAATAATAGGATACAAAAACTTGAAACAATACCATTTGAAAGTATACAGGCAGGCCCCTGCACTACATGCTTTGGGGAATTCATCCATAAATCAGAGCACAAAAGAGATGGGTATAGTGTGTATGGGTTTGGCAAAGTCAGCAGATAGATGATTGAGGATAGACTGCTAGACTTAGCAGTTGGGGGGAGGGAGGGTTTACTAAAAATGATTTGGGGACACCACAAAAAATAAGCCTCTGCCACTCTGCCTGAATTTAAAGCTAAAATAACATTTCAAAACATTTTAGGGGGTGTGTGGGGTAAAGCACTACTATGGAGCTGATAAAATACATTGTTTTAAGTGACTACATGCGGTGAATATATGGCCCGTAGAGCATGCTGGGGAGGTTAGTGAAGGACAATCTGTATGAAGGACCTAAAAAAATAATTACATAAAAATCCAGCATGCATGAGGACAAAGGGGACATTCACAGCATATTCCAATCATGGTAATTAGGGAATGAGGAAAGAAATACAATATATTAGCAAACATTAAATACAATAAAATGTGATATTAAAGGATACAAATCTTACCTTCATATACTCCTTCTGCAGGACCTGGATGATGGCAGAACAGGTCTCTGGGATAATGATCCCCAGAGCCTGGGGGGAGATGCCTGTCGAGAACTTCAAGTCCTGCAGACTTCTCCCTGTCGCCAAATACCACAGGGTAGCGACGAACCTCTGCTCCGGAGTGATGGCTTGCCTCATGCAGGTATCCTGCCTGCTAATATAAGGGGTCAGCGAAGCCAACAAACGGTGAAATACGGGGTCCGTCATCCTGAGAAAGTTCCTGAAATCATCAGCATTATTCTCACGGATCTCACGGAGCAAAGCCATATGAGAGAACTGGTCACGCTGAAGCAACCAATTCTTGGTCCATGAACTCCTCCCCACCCTGTTCATGGACTGGACTTGTGTCAAGTTCAGGACCCCAACACCAAGCCCCCGCACAGCACGAACTCTACGAGGAGTACGCATACGCAACATGGCTAGAAAACGGTCGGCTGCTCAGAACGAAGTAACAGAACGCACTGAAGAACTGCAAGGCCTGTGAAGAGCGACCTGAAAAACAGTAACGAACGAACAAGAACACAATGACTAAGTCACGCGGAACTTGCTTGCACGCACTGAAGAGCAGATACAAACCCACAAGCACAAACTGAACGGCAGAAAACGTTCTGAAAGCCACGAGTCTGAAAAAGCGCGAATCGTCTCTCACCAAACTTTTACTAACACGAGATTAGCAAAAGGAGCCCAAAGGGTGCCGCGCTTGGTTCTGAACTGGCCTTTTCTAGTCTCGTCGTACGTGCTTGACATCACCGCGTTCTTGGCGATCGGAAATTCCGACAACTTTGTGCGACCGTGTGTACGCAAAACAAGTTTGAGCCAACATCCGTCGGAAAAAATCCTAGGATTTTGTTGTCGGAATGTCCGATCAATGTCCGACCGTGTGTACGGGGCATTAGTGTGATGTAAAAGATTCAGCACAGAAAATAACTATTAATTTAAAATACAGAGTGAAATACTTATCATATCAAAGTGACAAGCCAAGGAGCATTCTAGTTGCATACAAGACACAATCTTTCACTAGACTCAAAAAGCAGAAACAATGAATGGAAGATATAGAAACTTACAGTGGATATAGAAAAGAATAAGCCCCCTTTAAAATAATCAAATTGTGTTGCTTTGTAGCCTAAAATGAAGACAGACACCGTTTTTGTTTTATCCAGCTGTATTTACTCAGTGCAACTTATAACATCCAAGTGAAAGATATAACACCAACATGTCAGAAAAAAATGTAAAAAAAATCAAAAACAGAATCACTGAGTTGCAAAAAAGAATTACCCCCTTGTGTCAGTATTTTATTGAACCACTTTTTGCTTTAATTACAGCCTTTAGTCTGTTGGGATATGTCTCTACTAATTTTGCACATCTAGACTTTGCAATGTTTGCTCACTCTTCTTAGCAGAACAGCTCAAGTTCAGTTAAATTTGATAGTGACCGACCGTTTGTGGACTGCAGTCTGCAAGTCATTCCACAGTTTTTCAATGGGGTTTAAGTCTGGGCTCTGACTAAGCCATGCAAGGACAATCACCTTTTTCTAATTCAACCACTGTGTGGTCAATTTTGCTGTGTGCTTTGGGTCATTGTCATGTTGGAAGGTAAAACTTCTTCCCATTGACAACTTTCTGGCAGAGGGCAGCAGATTTTTTCTCAATAATTTGAAGGTATTTTGCCCCATCCATTTTTCCTTCTATCCTGACAAGTGTTCCAGTCCCTGCTGCAGAAAAACACCCCCATAACAGGATATTGCCATCTCCATGCTTTACTGTAGTGCCGCGTACACACGGTCGGACTTTTCGTCTACAAAAGTCCAACGGACGCTGACGGACTAAAGCTGGCTGGTAATCCGATCGTGTGTGGGCTTCTCCGGACTTTCAACGGACTTTTTTAGCCTCAAATCCGACGGACTTTAGATTTGAAACATGCTTCAAATCTTTACGTCGTAAGTACGACGGACCCCGAAATCCGCTCGTCTGTGTGCTAGTCCGACGGACAAAAACCCATGCTAGGGCAGCTATTGGCTACTGGCTATGAACTTCCTTATTTTAGTCCGGTGTACGTCATCACGTACGAATCCGTCGGACTTTTGTGTGGTCGTGTGTAGGCAAGTCCGTTCGTAAGAAAGTCTGCCGCAAGTCCGCCGAAGGTACGTCGGAAGTCTGTTGGACAGGCTGTCGGACTTTTGTAGACGAAAAGTCCGACCGTGTGTACGCGGCATAGGAGCTGTGTTATTTGGATGGTGGGCTGTATTGGATTTCCACCAGACACATTGTTTGGTGTTGAGGCCAAATCATTTAATTTTAGTCTCACCTCACCATAACACCTTTTTCCACGTGGCCTCAGAATCTTCTTTGGCAAAGCTTAGTCATGACTGCATGTGGCCTTTCTTGAGGAGTGGCTTTTTTCTTGCAACCCTCCCATACAAGCCACATTTGTGGAGGATTGTGATATTGTTGTCACATGCACACAATGACCACTCTTTGTCATAAATTCCTGCAACTGCTTTAGAGTTGCTGTAGGCCTCTTGGTAGCCTCTCTGACCAGTTTCCTCTTGGCTCTTTCATCCAGTTTGGAGTGACGTCCTGGGAGGCTCTTTGTTGTACCAAATACCTTCAACTTCTTAATAATAGACTGCACTGTGCTTCTAAAAATTGATAAAGCATTTTAATTTTTTTTTTATCCATTTCCTGACTTGTGCCTGTCCGCAACTTTATCCTGAAGATCCCGGTGACAGTGCCTTGTCACCCATAGTTGATTGTTTGCTTCAGTTGCACTACCAGGGATTGAAATGCTCCAGGAAAGCTCTCTTCATGCTGAGCTAATCGAAATGATAACACCTGATCCCAGTTAAAAGTCAAATGGCTTTGTGTGCCACTGATAAGGTGATAACATGTCTGACATGTTGGCGTTATATCTTTCACTTGGATGTTATAAGTTGCACTTAAATATAGCTGGATAAAACAAAAACTGTGACTTCATTGCAGGCTGCAAAACAACAAAATGTGATTATTTCAAAGGGGAGGGGGGGGGATGTGGTTCTTTTCTATACCCACTGTATGTCCAATAATCAACAATTTGAAGATATAGGAGGACCAAGTGAAAACAGTCTGCAGGCAGGTATGTACAATTTTATCACGGAAACATCCCTTCTTTAGTCTAAAACATGTGTTTTTCCCTGCACAATAATTATGCAAGGCTTTTGTAGCACCCTCCTAGGGTAGGATGCTAGGCAAACTTAGCTTTGGCTCATTCTGTAAGCAAGGGAGCAGTAATTGTTTGTTCTTGCCTTTTTTTTTTTTCAAAACATTTTTATTGAGTTTTTCAAATTCACCAATAAAACAGAGCGTACAATACAGTAAGCAAAGGTACAAGTGATTGATGTGTACAAACAGACAATTGCAACAAGGTAATCTAACGAAGGAAGGTAGCAAAACTGACCAACGATGTAAAGGAATACTTGAAGAGAGGCTTCAGTATGAAAGGCTGTATGTGGTCGGATGATGCGGGAAGCTCGGGGTTGGTTGTTGGGGTATGTCAACAGTGAAGTAAGAGGATGAAAAAACATTAAGTCTATCTAATGCTATCTAATACAACGCATTATGCGGCCTGGTGTATGATAAGACTGGTAATGTGCAGAACGGGAAAAGTATGGGGGGTATTTCCACACCGTCAGGGTTCTACCCCCAATCTGTTCACCCCTAACGGGACCTTCGCTGTGAACGCAGCGGGGTGTAGAAAGAATCAGTGGTTGCATCCAATGAGGTGACGGTGTGTCAAGTTTAAGTCTTGGTTCCCGATATCAAGTCAGATTGAGGAGGTGATTGGGTTGGTAGAGGTTTGAGTGTGAAGCTGAGGGTGGAGCTCATACTTGTAAGGTAATATGTAGAAATATAGCGGTAGGGTAGGTATGTGGAGCAACAGAAGTCGAGGCCTTATCAGCTCAATGTGGTGAGGGAAGTGTGGTGGGAGTGAGGGGGGGGGGGGGTTGTTGGTGACTGATGAATTATGTGGGGGGGCCCGTGGTGGAAGACAGTTATAAGCAGTTAGGGTGCAGGTATTGACGCAGGTGGTGAAGCGGTCTGAGTTTGGGATTGCCTGTAGTGTGACCAGCAAGCCCAAGTAGTATTATGTTTGGTCGGGTTGTCATTAGCTTGGCATATAAGTTTTTCCATATCAGATATTCTGTCCACCCTACGGATCCAGTCTTTCACTGTGGGGGGGCGGGATTCCTCCATAGGGCGGGGATACATAGATTGGCCGTGTTGATGAGGTGTAGAGTCAGGGATTTTTTATAGGAGCAGCAGGGCTTGGCGGTGTGGTGTAGATGATAGCTAGCAGGGGAGAAGGTTGGTGAATACGTGGTGATGTGGGATATCAGTCGGTGAATTTCTGACCAGAGTGGTTGTATAAGGGTACATTCCCACCAGATGTGAAGTAGGGTACCGTGGGCTGCATTACATCTCCAGCAGGTCGGGGGGATAGTGGGGTGAAAGTGATGAACCTTATCCGGTGTCCTATACCATTTGGAGAACAGTTTGTATCTATTTTCCTGAGTGGCAACATTAATGGAGCCCTTGTGCATGAGGGTGAATATGCGGTCCCAATCAGACGGGGTGAGATCTATGGATAAGTCATGCTCCCATTGTCTCACAATTTTGTCATCCTTTACCTTGTTTCGGGAAAACAGGAGGGAGTAGACTGTCGAGATTAGGTGGCCTTGGGGTTCTGTGCTGGAACAGAGAATTTCGAGCTGTGTGAGTTCCCTATGCCAAGGGGGTGGCGTTGGTGAGATTGGAGGAAGTGTCTCAGTTGTAAGTATTTATAAAAGGGTATGTCGTGGTTGGGCAGTTGTGCCGCTAGAGTGGGGTAGGGTAGGAGGGTCCCATTTACGAAGAATTCATGAGCTCTGGCTCGTGAAGAGAGTGTTTCAAGGGTTGGATCTTTCAGTTTCAGTCCTGGGGGGAAGTCTGGGTTATCGACCAACGGGGTCATAGGGCCTGGCGCGGGGATAAAAGCAAGCTTTTTGCACGCTAATTTGAGTATTGATAATGTGGTGCCAATGAGCGGGTGTGCTAGTAAATCTTTGGATATGTGTGTGTGGTCGATCCATGGCAAGTCAGCTATGGGGAGGTTCGTAAAGGAGTCCTCAAGCTGGATCCAGTCTTTGGAAGAGCGATGTACATGCCAGTCTACCAGTCTGGTCAGATGGCAGGCCCAGTGATACTTTTGAAGGTCTGGGAGACCTAGGCCTCCCAGTTGTTTGGGGAGAACCAGCCTCTGCCAGCTAAGGTGTGGGCGTTTGGCGGCCCACACAAAGGACCTGCAAATATTTTTATAAGAAGAGAAGAAGGAGGCTGGTATCTTGATCGGTATGGCTTGTAGTAGGTAGAGGATTCTGGGTAAAATGTTCATTTTGATCACTGCTATTCTACCCATCCAAGAGAAAGAGCCCAGATGCCACTTCTGTAGATCACCCTGGATGGACTGGAGTAATGGCAAGAAATTTTTGGTGTATAAATCCTTAAAGTTGGTGGTGATTTTGATGCCAAGGTAGGTTATTTCCGAATGTTCCCAAACAAATGGGAAGTTACGCTTACATAGGTTGACAGTTTCAATTGGCAAGGTTACATTGAGGGCTTTAGATTTGTCGAAATTGATTTGTAGGTTGGATAAGGATTTGAAAAGGGCGAAGTCAGCAAGAAGGTTGGGAAGGGTCGTGATAGGGTCTGTAAGGAAAAGTAAGATGTCATCGGCATAGGCTGCCATTTTATATTGAGTACGATGGATGTCTATGCCTCTGATAGTGGGATTAAGTCTCAGTTTACGGAGCATGGGTTCCATGGTCAGTATAAATAGGAGGGGTGACAGAGGGCAGCCCTGACGTGTCCCATTGGATACAGAGAAGGCGTCCGACAGTCCCCCATTGATCCGGAGTCTGGCTTTCGGAGAGGTTTAAAGGGCCATGATCATTTGAAGCATGCGGGGCGGAAGTCCAACCGCACTTAGCGCGGCTTCCATGTAGTCCTATGCCACCCTGTCAAATGACTTCTCTGCATCCAACGAGAGAAAGAAGCCATGTGTAGATGATTTAGATAACCAGTGGTGAATGTTTAGGGCTTTCGTGGTGTTGTCTCTGGCCTCCCGGCCAGGGACAAAGCCCACCTGTTCAAGTGAGACCAAGGATGGAATGAAGGGGAGAATGCGATTAGCTAGTGCTTTGGCATATAACTTTAGGTCCACATTTAGTAGTGAGATGGGGCGGTAGTTGGTGACCAAAGTGGGGTCCTTTCCCTGTTTAGGTATAAGTGTGATATGGGCTTCAAGTAAGTCATTATGTGCGGTCGAGTCCAGTGTGAGGTTGTTGAGGGCTTTGGTTAGGTGTGGGAGGAGAATGGTCGGGAAGAATTTGTAATAGCTGGCCGAAAAGCCATCTGGACCCGGGCTTTTGCCCGTCTTCATCTGTTTTAGTGCAGTGATGAGTTCGTCAGTAGAGAGGGGAAGGTCTAGAGTTTGTGCATCTTCAGAGGAGAGCGGGGTCGGGCCGAATTTTGTTAAAAAGTCAGTAATGGCCGTTAGACGGTTAATGGTAGAGTCGGTGGTTTGGGACTTAGGAAGGTTGTAAAGTTTGGAGAAGTACTGTATAAATTGGGACGAGATGCCTTCATTAGTGACCACTGCGTCGCCTCTGGCGTTGTTAAGTTTGTGAATGGTGTGCGACGCCTTTTTGGATTGAAGGGCCCTCGCCAAGAGTTTGCCGGCTTTGTTGCCAAACTCGTAATATAATTTTTGCGTCAAAGCAAACTTGCGCTTCAGTTTAGCATTTAACACATCCAAGAGATCTTCCCGAGCCTGAGACAGTTCGGATAGGGCAGAGTTAGCGAGGGAGGCTTTATGTTTTTGTTCGAGCGAGCGGATGTGTGTGGTTAATTCGGCAATGCGGGCGGTCTGGAGTTTGTTTCGTTGAGCTGCAATAGCCAACAGTTCAACTCGGATGACACATTTGTGTGCGGCCCAGGTAACTGTGGGTGCTACGTCTGGTGAAGAGTTCTCCTTAAAAAAGTTTGCTAGGCAAGTGGTCAGCCTTTGAATATTGATCTCGTCAGTGAGCAGGGAGTTGTCAAGGCGCCATATACACGTCTTCGGGTGAGGTGAGGTCAGCTGTAGGGTCATGGAGATGGGACTGTGGTCCGAAAGTATGGCTGGGTCAATGGTAGCTTTGGTGAGGTGCGAAAGGTCGGTTTGTGAAATGAAAGAAATGGTTTAGTCTGGAATACTTGTTGTGGGGAGCGGAAAAGAAAGTAAAGTCTTTGTCCTTGGGATGTAACGTGCGCCATGTGTCGTGAAGTAGTAAGTTACTGAGCTGTTGTTTGATCGCCCTTAAGGCCCTGTAAGGTAAAGAAGATGTGCCGTTCGATGTGTCGTCCGACGGTGTCAAGGAGACATTGAAATCACCACCAAGAATAAGGGTTCCTGTTTGGAAGCTGGAGAGTAGTTGAAGGGTATTGCGAAAGAAGGTGACTTGGCCTGAATTGGGGGTGTATATGTTGGCGATCGTGAGGGGCATGTGATGTAGAGTGCGTTTAGGAAAGAGGAAGCGTCCCAACGGGTCTCTTTGGACATCAGTCACCTGAAAGGGGCAGTTTTTCGAAATGAGGATGGATACCCCTTTAGATTTTGCCTCCGAATTGGAGGAATGGAAGGCTGTGGGGAAATGTTGGTCTTTGGGGATGGAATCTGTGCGGAAGTGGGTTTCCTCTAGGAGGGCAATATGTGCTTTAGAGTGTTTGAGAGAGTATAGAAGTTTAGACCGTTTTTCGGGTGTGTTAAGGCCCCTGATGTTCAGGGAGTATAGTTTGAGAGAGTGGGGTTGAGACTGTCTAACCACCGGAGGCGAGTTCATGACTTGTGGGTTCGCCATACGTGGGGTGTGGGTGTGGTAGGATGGGTGGGGGGGTGGAGGGAAAGGATCGGGAGGGCAGGAGTGAAGTAAGATTCAAGGGTGTGTACGGTGAAGAGTGATCCGAGGAGGTGTGGAACAGAGTTTCCAACAGCCTCGAGGGTCTGGGATCAGAGTGGTACGGAGCGTGAACGGCGTACGATTCCCTGTAAGGGGGGCCGCACACCGACGTAGCTCCGTGTGGGGGTTGACCTAAACCAGGGCAAGGAGAGACCGAAAAAAGTAGGGGAAATGAGTGGGAATATGAGCAGCCACCATAGGAGTGGTACATAGCAGCAAGAAGAGGTAATGCAAGCGTGTGTTGCCAGGCTGTGTCCTGTGTATGTTGCAATGGGGAATATAGAGTACAAGCGGTGGAGCTATGATATTGTAACCCGATCCTGCACCCTGGAAACATAGTAATTGGGTCATCAGTTAATGAATAGAGAGTGAGTGAGCGGTCCGCTAGCCCAGGGACCGACCACCTGCCCCGACCCTTAGGAGAGCCGACTACCAGGTGTGTCCCCTCTGCCTATTCAGTAGCGCTCTCCAGTCATAAGGGAGGGCTGTGGCGGGTGGTGTGAGCCCGGGAGGAAGGATGTAGAATGGTGAGAGCGCAGCAATAAGTGCAGCCTAAACGCAAGGGGTGAGTCGCCCCTATAGCCCCCCTCTGGTTAGTATGTCAAACCTTAAAGTGTGTCACATTCAATACTGTAAGTAATGCGTAAGTAAATAATAACATTATAAAAAAAAAAAAAAAAGACACTTTAAACAGGTTTTGGTGTGGAAAACAAAAAAGAAGCAGTAAAAAGGTACGTGATATGTGAACCTGAGAGACACTGGGACGTCATCTGAAAGTTCCAGCTGGGACATGCAAGCACGGGTGTTCTGTTTGGGAGTTCCATTCGTAGCCGGCAGGAGGGGCATCGTACAAGTGAGGTGTACGGACCGGGTTTTCTGCAGTCTCGGGTGAGCCGAAGAGAGGCGTAAGTCCGGCTGGGGCGACATCGAGGCGGCCCATCCGACAGATGCGAGGAGATGAGGTGAGTCGCTCGGGTAGTAAAGAAGCTGTTGCATGCGAGGTAGCAGAACGATTCCATAATGTCCACATGGATGGGCGTAACGATGGGGCTGTAGTGGAAGGTACGGGGCGGAGTCCAATACCACTAAGCATCTTGGTTAATGTAGTGTCTGGCTGAGTGCTGAGCAGTTCAGTGAGTGCTTGGTAGTCACCCGTGATCGTGAAAGATGGTAAGCACGAGTGTACGTGAGGCAGCAAAGTTTGACCCATATAGTCAACTGAAATGAGTAGACATTAAACAAGGGGTCTTCAGTGTTCAGAGGACGTGGGAGAGGGGCACAGCATTAAAAGTCAAGACCTTAAGCTGAGAATGTCAGAACGGGCACTGAAAAATCAAAAGGAACAACGTGCCACTATAACATCAGAAAGAGTAAAAAGAAAACATAAAACTCCCGAAAGGGTGCCAGTGTCGGTTAGGCACTGACGGGCGGTAGTGGCCCTTTTCAATAGGGGCTGGCATCCCTGGGGCCATTGCGGTAGCCAGAGTGGTTTCTGAGGGTGGAGGGTGAGCGTCTCCTGTGGTGTCTGGATGGTTGGGCGTCCATGGGTTCCTCCCGGAGTATATCACGGTGTGAGGCTGTGGGGCGAAAGGCTGCATACCAGTTCGGTACAGGGACCTCCGGAATGCCAAGCGTGTCACAAAAGTGAGGCAGGTCTTCAGGCACCCAGAAGAGAGCGGTGCGGCCGTGTGCTGAGGCCAAGAGGCAGAAGGGAAACTTCCATTTGTATGGGATGTTTTTTCCTCTGAGGGCATCCAGCAGGGGTTTCGGGTCTCGCCTATGTTGCAGAGTGATACCCGAGAGGTCCTGGTAGATCTGAATGGGGGCCCCATCATGAAGGATTTGTTGTTTATCCCTAGCTCGCTGCATGATTTCCTCCTTCAACTTGTAGTCCACAATGCAGCAGATTATGTATCGAGGGGGTTCATTCTCCCTGCCTTTGGGACGGAGAGCGCGGTGAATTCTTTCCATGGCAATGGGGGTCTGCGGCGGCTGATGGAGGAGGCCATTAAAGATGCTCACTACTGCTTGCTGGACACGGTCTCCCTCAATGGATTCCGGCACACCTCTGATTCTCAGATTGTGCCTCCGACCCCTGTTGTCGAGGTCTTCGAGATGTCTCTGCATGTCCCGCATCTGCATTGTGTGGTAGTCTATGCGGTCAGCGTTGGAGGTGATAGCTGCGTCATGGCGGTCAGTCACCTTCTCCACAACATGTACACGATCACTCAGGGCGCGCAGATCTAGTCTAAGCTCTGAGATGGCAGCAGAGAGAGTATCTTTGATATCTTCCGCAATCGATCGTAGATCCTGTAAGTTTATTGGAGGTTGGGGGGTGAGAACAATCCCCCCGTCTCCCTCTGCGGATTGCGTATTGCTGGCTGTTGGGGAAGTGGTATTATGAGGTGATAAGGGCAGCGGTTGAGAGTGAGTAACTCCATGGCGGGATGGCGCCATATTGCCTCGCCCGACCCTGAACAACATATTAAGGGTTTGTGACCCAGTTAGGTCTCTGGGGGATCTGGAACGAGATGCCGAGGAGTTCCTGGATGCTGTCCCCATGCTGTGAGCTCAGTATGTGGAGTAAATACCTCAGAGTTTAGGTATCTTCTCCTATGGCAGACGGAGCTCTGGGATTATGCGTCCTTCTCCATGCCAGGTCAGGTCACGCCCCCCTGTTCTTGCCTTTAAATGGTCCCACAGGCTGGGAGTTTGATTGCTCCCCCCCTGCCTTTGGAAGAACTTCCAGGGCTTAGGGTGGGAGATTCAAATCAACCAGCCTGAATATTTATCGGGCTCCAGTATGTCCCTGGAGGGGAAGTGTCCAGTAGGGGCTGGAGTTTGGCTAAATAGTCTAAGACACTGGAGAACAGGGTTCCTTCTCCCTAGGAGGGTTCCAGAGGTGCAGGGGCTTCTGCTGCCAGGCAGCTCATGGACTGAACAGCTGCTCTAGGAGGCCTTGGAAGGGCCAAGAATAAAGGATCACATGAACTCAGAACTGATTGCAGAACCACACCACAAGAGATCTGATCCTGGGAGGAGCCATCTCACTCACTGGGTTGGCTGTAGAGGAAGCTGGTGAGGGGCAGCCGTCCTGGTGATGTGAGAGTAGTGACCTTAAGTTGATCCCTGAGACTGCATGCTGGATGCTGCACTGGGTACCGATATCTAAGGGTAACCAGAGGCCCAAAGACTTGCCCAATGGTCTTCAGCTGTAGGACCTTGGACTGTTCATTGTTACCTACTACTACTACTATAAAAGACTTTCCTCTGTTCACCAACCATCGCGGAGCATTTTGGATTATCCTATGCCCTAATCCTCATCCTTTTCTCAGGTTTACCAGCAATAAACTACAAAAAGGCAACTCCTATGCTGTTTTTTGGAGCCAAAGTGAATGAACGTTTTCTTGGGGGACAGGTAGCCTCTCTCTTGGGGGGGAGAACCACTTAAAATCAACGGCCTCTGAGGGGATAGCTTTAAACTCTTGTCAGATTGATAAAGTCTGACATCAGTCAAAAGTAAATGTCATATACATCCAACTGTTTTCCCTACTATAAACTTGAGTAAAGAGAAACAAGACAAGTTGCTACATCTCTGGCAGTTAGCTCCTCTCAAGTACAGCCTGAAGGGGATTTGTAATATGTGTCTACTTCCTACATCTTTTTTATCTTAGCCTGCAGCTGAAAATAAGTTGTATTCTTTTCAAATCTTGTTGTTTTCTTGATAGATATGTTTTAAAGGATAACACTTCTTTAAATGAATATATTGAGACCCTGTCATCTAAAAGGATATCTATATATGAATCTAAGGTGACCTGTTTCACTGTAGCATTGCCTGGCCTGGTAGCGCTTTCATCTGTAATTAAGGCAGATGTCTTTCCTGTAACACACATGTGTAGTGTTTGGCCCCTAGAAACAAATTGGGGTAGGGTCAAAAAAGCCCTCCAAAGGCTGCATCAGGTATTCTATGATAAAGGCAACAAGGCCCATACCTTGCTGGCTCACAAACTTTGTGAACAAACTTGTGCGTTGGCCCCCCAAGCCCTTTGTGACACCCATGGGGTCTTGCACTCCCATCCCGAACGCATCACCCAAATACTCTGCAAATACTTCTCTGATCTCTATAATGACCCATCTATTCCGCATTTACCCGTCAAGGAGAGCTTTTACGATCGTGTCCATGCCTATCTTACATGCAGTGGTGTAGCCACACTACCTGCATCTGCCCTACAGTCTCTCATCTTCCCGATTACTGAAGAGGAGGTGTCGGAGACCCTTAAACTCCTGCCCGAATCGCAAAGCCCCTGGGCCTGATGGCCTTCCCTATGAATATTATAAAGCCTTCCTACCTACCCTCCTCCCACACATGACCGTTTGTTTAATGGTTTTTGTATAGGGGTGAGATCCTGCGAGACATGCAGACCTCTTATTTGGCTCTTACACCCAAGCCAGACAGGGACTACACCTTATGTGGAAACTATAGGCCCTTTTTAAACTCTGACTTAAAAATCTTTACAAAACTACTCTCAATCCATCTGAATGAGAACCTCCCTTCCTTAACCACTTGCCGACCGCCGCACGACTATATACGTCGGCAGAATGGCACGGGCAGGCAAAAGGACTTACATGTACGTCCTTGCCTGCCCGCGGGTGGGGGGTCCGATCGGACCCCCCCCCCGGTGCCAGCGGCGGTCGGCAAATCTTCCCCGGCGATCGGAGGTGAGGGGGAGGCCATCCATTCGTGGCCCCCCCCTCGCGATCGCTCCCAGCCAATGGGATCATTTCCCTGCCTCTGTATTGTACACAGAGGCAGAGGAAATGATGTCATCTCTCCTCGGCTCGGTATTTTCCGTTCCGGGCCGAGGAGAGAAGACTGTAATGTGAGTGCACAACACACTACACACACAGTAGAACATGCCAGGCACACAAAACACCCCGATCGCCCCCCGATCCCCCCCCAATCACCCCCCCCCCCCTGTCACAAACTGACACCAGCAGGTTTTTTTTTTTTTTTTTTTTTTTTTCTGATTACTGTATTGGTGTCAGTTTGTGACATTTACAGTGTTAGGACAGTGAGTATTACCCCCCTGTAGGTCTAGGATACCCCCCTAACCCCCCCTAATAAAGTTTTAACCCCTTGATCACCCCCTGTCACCAGTGTCGCTAAGCGATCATTTTTCTGATCGCTGTATTAGTGTCGCTGGTGACGCTAGTTAGTGAGGTAAATATTTAGGTTCGCCGTCAGCGTTTTATAGCGACAGGGACCTCCATATACTACCTAATAAATGTTTTAACCCTTTGATTGCCCCCTAGTTAACCCTTTCACCACTGATCACTGTATAACCGTTACGGGTGACGCTGGTTAGTTTGTTTATTTTTTATAGTGTCAGGGCACCCGCCGAATAAAGATTTAGCCCCCTGATCGCCCGGCGGTGATATGCGTCGCCCCAGGCAGCGTCAGATTAGCGCCAGTAACGCTAACACCCACGCACGCAGCATACGCCTCCCTTAGTGGTATAGTATCTGTACGGATCAATATCTGATCTGATCAGATCTATACTAGCGTCCCCAGCAGTTTAGGGTTCCCAAAAACACAGTGTTAGCGGGATCAGCCCAGATACCTGCTAGCACCTGCGTTTTGCCCCTCCGCCCGGCTCGGCCCAGCCCACCCAAGTGCAGTATCGATCGATCACGGTCACTTACAAAACACTAAACGCATAACTGCAGCGTTCGCAGAGTCAGGCCTGATCCCTGCGATCGCTAACAGTTTTTTTGGTAGCGTTTTGGTGAAATGGCAAGCACCAGCCCCAGGCAGCGTCAGGTTAGTGCCAGTAGCGCTAACACCCATGCACGCACCGTACACCTCCCTTAGTGGTATAGTATCTGAACGCATCAATATCTGATCCGATCAGATCTATACTAGCGTCCCCAACAGTTTAGGATTCCCAAAAACGCAGTGTTAGCGGGATCAGCCCAGATACCTGCTAGCACCTGCGTTTTGCCCCTCCGCCCGGCCCAGCCCAGCCCACCCAAGTGCAGTATCGATCGATCACTGTCACTTACAAAACACTAAACGCATAACTGCAGCGTTCGCAGAGTCAGGCCTGATCCCTGCGATCGCTAACAGTTTTTTTGGTAGCGTTTTGGTGAACTGGCAAGCACCAGCCCCAGGCAGCGTCAGGTTAGTGCCAGTAGCGCTAACACCCACGCACGCACCGTACACCTCCCTTAGTGGTATAGTATCTGAACTGATCAATATCTGATCTGATCCGATCAGATCTATACTGGCATCCCCAGCAGTTTAGGGTTCCCAAAAACGCAGTGTTAGTGGGATCAGCCCAGATACCTGCTAGCACCTGCGTTTTGCCCCTCCGCCCGGCCCAGCCCACCCAAGTGCAGTATCGATCGATCACTGTCACTTACAAAACACTAAACGCATAACTGCAGCGTTCGCAGAGTCAGGCCTGATCCCTGCGATCGTTAACAGTTTTTTTGGTAGCGTTTTGGTGAACTGGCAAGCGCCAGCGGCCTAGTACACCCCGGTCATAGTCAAACCAGCACTGCAGTAACACTTGGTGACGTGGCGAGTCCCATAAGTGCAGTTCAAGCTGGTGAGGTGGCAAGCACAAGTAGTGTCCCGCTGCCACAAAGAAGACAAACACAGGCCCGTCGTGCCCATAATGCCCTTCCTGCTGCATTCGCCAATCCTAATTGGGAACCCACCGCTTCTGCAGCACCCGTACTTCCCCCATTCACATCCCCAACCAAATGCAGTCGGCTGCATGAGAGGCATTTTCTTTATGTCCTCCCCCTAGTACCCCTACCCAACGAACTCCCCCAAAAAAGATGTCGTGTCTGCAGCAAGCGCGGATATAGGCGTGACACCCGCTATTATTGTCCCTCCTGTCCTGACAATCCTGGTCTTTGCATTGGTGAATGTTTTGAATGCTACCATTCACTAGCTGAGTATTAGCGTAGGGTACAGCATTGCACAGACTAGGACACACTTTCACAGGGTCTCCCAAGATGCCATCGCATTTTGAGAGACCCGAACCTGGAACCGGTTACAGTTATAAAAGTTACAGTTACAAAAAAAGTGTAAAAAAAAAAAAAAAAAAACACAAACAAAAATATAAAATAAAAAATAATAGTTGTCGTTTTATTGTTCTCTCTCTATTCTCTCTCTCTCTATTCTCTCTATAGTTCTGCTCTTTTTTACTGTATTCTATTCTGCAATGTTTTATTGTTATTATGTTTTATCATGTTTGCTTTTCAGGTATGCAATTTTTTATACTTTACCATTTACTGTGCTTTATTGTTAGCCATATTTTTGTCTTCAGGTACAGCATTCACGACTTTGAGTGGTTATACCAAAATGATGCTTGCAGGTTTAGGTATCATCTTGGTATCATTCTTTTCAGCCAGCGGTCAGCTTTCATGTAAAAGCAATCCTAGCGGCTAATTAGCCTCTAGACTGCTTTTACAAGCAGTGGGAGAGAATGCCCCCCCCCCCCCCCATCGTCTTCCGTGTTTTTCTCTGGCTCTCCTGTCTCAACAGGGAACCTGAGAATGCAGCCGGTGATTCAGCCAGCTGACCATAGAGCTGATCAGAGACCAGAGTGGCTCCAAACATCTCTATGGCCTAAGAAACCGGAAGCTACGAGCATTTTATGACTTAGATTTCGCCGGATGTAAATAGCGCCATTGGGAAATTGGGGAAGCATTTTATCACACCGATCTTGGTGTGGTCAGATGCTTTGAGGGCAGAGGAGAAATCTAGGGTCTAATAGACCCCAATTTTTTCAAAAAAGAGTACCTGTCACTACCTATTGCTATCATAGGGGATATTTACATTCCCTGAGATAACAGTAAAAATGATTAAAAAAAAAAAAAATGAAAGGAACAGTTTTAAAATAAGATAAAAAAGCAAAAAAATAATAAAGAAAAAAAAAAAAAAAAAAAAAAAAGCACCCCTGTCCCCCCTGCTCTCGCGCTAAGGCGAACGCAAGCGTCGGTCTGGCGTCAAATGTAAACAGCAATTGCACCATGCATGTGAGGTATCACCGCGACGGTTAGATCGAGGGCAGTAATTTTAGCAGTAGACCTCCTCTGTAAATCTAAAGTGGTAACCTGTAAAGGCTTTTAAAGGCTTTTAAAAATGTATTTATTTTGTTGCCACTGCACGTTTGTGCGCAATTGTAAAGCATGTCATGTTTGGTATCCATGTACTCGGCCTAAGATCATCTTTTTTATTTCATCAAACATTTGGGCAATATAGTGTGTTTTAGTGCATTAAAATGTAAAAAAGTGTGTTTTTTCCCCAAAAAATGCGTTTGAAAAATCGCTGCGCAAATACTGTGTGAAAAAAAAAAATTAAACACCCACCATTTTAATCTGTAGGGCATTTGCTTTAAAAAAATATATAATGTGTGGGGGTTCAAAGTAATTTTCTTGCAAAAAAAAATAATTTTTTCATGTAATCAAAAAGTGTCAGAAAGGGCATTGTCTTCAAGTGGTTAGAAGAGTGGGTGATGTGTGACATAAGCTTCTAAATGTTGTGCATAAAATGCCAGGACAGTTCAAACCCCCCCCAAATGACCCCATTTTGGAAAGTAGACACCCCAAGCTATTTGCTGAGAGGCATGTCGAGTCCATGGAATATTTTATATTGTGACACAAGTTGCGGGAAAGAGACAAATTTTTTTTTTTTTTTGCACAAAGTTGTCACTAAATTATATATTGCTCAAACATGCCATGGGAATATGTGAAATTACACCCCAAAATACATTCTGTTGCTTCTCCTGAGTACGGGGATACCACATGTGTGAGACTTTTTGGGAGCCTAGCCGCGTATGGGACCCCGAAAACCAAGCACCGCCTTCAGGCTTTCTAAGGGCGTAAATTTTTGATTTCACTCTTCACTGCCTATCACAGTCTCGGAGGCCATGGAATGCCCAGGTGGCACAAACCCCCCCCAAATGACCCCATTTTGGAAAGTAGACACCCAAAGCTATTTGCTGAGCGGTATAGTGAGTATTTTGCAGACCTCACTTTTTGTCACAAAGTTTTGAAAATTAAAAAAAGAAAAAAAAAATTTTTTTTTTTGTCTTTCTTCATTTTCAAAAACAAATGAGAGCTGCAAAATACTCACCATGCCTCTCAGCAAATAGCTTGGGGTGTCTACTTTCCAAAATGGGGTCATTTGGGGGGGGTTTGTGCCACCTGGGCATTCCATGACCTCCGAAACTGTGATAGGCAGTGAAGAGTGAAATCAAAAATGTACACCCTTAGAAATCCTGAAGGCGGTGATTGGTTTTCGGGGTCCCGTACGCGGCTAGGCTCCCAAAAAGTCCCACACATGTGGTATCCCCATACTCAGGAGAAGCAGCTAAATGTATTTTGGGGTGCAATTCCACATATGCCCATGACCTGTGTGAGCAATATATCATTTAGTGACAACTTTGTGCAAAAAAAAATAAATAAATAAATAAATTGTCACTTTCCCGCAACTTGTGTCAAAATATAAAATATTCCATGGACTCAACATGCCTCTCAGCAAATAGCTTGGGGTGTCTACTTTCCAAAATGGGGTCATTTGGGGGGGTTTGTGCCATCTGGGCATTTTATGGCCTTCAAAACTGTGATAGGTAGTGAGGAGTAAAATCAAAAATGTACGCCCTTAGAAATCCTGAAGGCGGTGATTGGTTTTCGGGGCCCCGTATGCGGCTAGGCTCCCAAAAAGTCCCACACATGTGGTATCCCCATACTCAGGAGAAGCAGCTAAATGTATTTTGGGGTGCAATTCCACATATGCCCATGGCCTGTGTGAGCAATATATCATTTAGTGACAACTTTTTGTAATTTTTTTTTTTTTTTTTTGTCATTATTCAATCACTTGGGACAAAAAAAATGAATATTCAATGGGCTCAACATGCCTATCAGCAATTTCCTTGGGGTGTCTACTTTCCAAAATGGGGTCATTTGTGGGGGTTTTGTACTGCCCTGCCATTTTAGCACCTCAAGAAACGACATAGGCAGTCATAAATTAAAGGCTGTGTAAATTCCAGAAAATGTACCCTAGATTGTAGGCGCTATAACTTTTGCGCAAACCAATAAATATACACTTATTGACATTTTTTTTACCAAAGACATGTGGCCAAATACATTTTGGCCTAAATGTATGACTAAAATTGAGTTTATTGGATTTTTTTTAGAACAAAAAGTAGAAAATATCATTTTTTTTCAAAATTTTCGGTCTTTTTCCGTGTATAGCGCAAAAAATAAAAACGGCAGAGGTGATCAAATACCATCAAAAGAAAGCTCTATTTGTGGGAAGAAAAGGACGCAAATTTCGTTTGGTTACAGCATTGCATGACCGCGCAATTAGCAGTTAAAGCGACGCAGTGCCAATTTGTAAAAAGTGCTCTGGTCAGGAAGGGGGTAAATCCTTCCGGGGCTGAAGTGGTTAATACATAAGGACCAGGTGGGCTTTGTCCCCTTAAGGCAGGCAGGTGATAACACCAGAAGAGTGATTAATATAATAGACATAGTTAATAGACAAAAGACAGAAGCGCTTTTACTTCACTTAGATGCTGAAAAAGCCTTTGATAGGCTCAGTTGGCCATTCATGTTTACAATTCTTGAGTATCTGGGCTTCCGGGGGCCTTTTCTCAGAGTGAATAAACACCTGTACACGGATCTTTCTACCTCCATCAAAACCACTTTGCTGCTTCTCCTCCCTTCACTATCTCAAATGGGATGAGGCAGGGATGTCCGCTCTCTCCATTACTTTTTGCTCTGTGTATTGAGCCTCTGATGGCCCAGATCTGCTGCGATCCCAACGTCCATGGGGTTATGGTTAGAGGGCGTGAGTTTAAGATTTCGCTATTTGTGGACCACGGACTCCTTACACTGACACTTCCTTGAGTATCCCTTCCCAATCTACATAAGCTATTAGAGGAGTTTGGGTCCTTGTCTGGTTATAGGGTTAACCCCTCTAAATCAGAGGCCTTGCCACTTAACATATCTCCCTCGGAGGTCCAACATCTTTCTGGGTCTTTTCCTTATACGTGGAAAACTGCCACTATTAAATACCTCAGGGTTTACCTCACGTCACAAAATGATACTTTGTATGAAGCTAACTTTAAACCTCTTTTTGCAGCTATCAGATCCCTTAAATGTAGATACTATCGAATCTCATAGCTGGGCCATAAAACATCGGTTAAAATGACGATCTTGCCCAAGATTTTTTATTGTATCCTAACTTTACGGATACCTATTCCCCTAGCGCAGATTTGGAAACTACAGACAGGCCTCCTAAACTTTGTATGAAACCATCCTCTTTGCCTCTAGGAATGAAGAAGGTTTGGCGTTCCCTAATCGCATACGCTGTTATTACGCTGCTCAGCTGAGGGCTGTAGCCTCCTGGGCTACCCTCCCAGCATATAATCGCTGGACTAAAATAGATAAACTATGGCTAGCCCCAACCCACCCAAATAACCTATTGTAGAATGCAGATGCTGACATACCTTCTGCCTCTCTCTTGCACACTATGGCTTTACTGCGCAATATTTGGCGACAGCTAAAACAAGTACATTCCCTCCAGTCTGAAGCTTCTTTATTGACAGCCTTCTTTTAGAATCCTAAGTTGGCAGACAGTCTTACTCACCACATGATTACCCCATGGCTGCAGAGGAACCTCCTTCGCTATGACCACCTAGTGAACCCTGTAACACGTACGTTACTTTCCTTTGAGGAACTTAGAGAGAAGCATGACCTGGCCTGTGGAGCATTTTTTGGCTATTCTAAATACGTCACTATGCACCCTCCTTCGTCCCCAATCTTCAGTTCTCTAAATTATCACCATTTAAGCGCTTAATCCTCTCAGGCCTGTCACAAAAAGGCTTAACCTCAGATATATATATAAAATATTTAATAGATTCTCAGGGTAAACATAGCTATATGCTTAAATAGGAACAAGCCCTTGGAGAAGAGCTACCCATTGAGCAATGACAGACAGTATGGTCCGGGGCGGCCAAAAGTTCTATTTGCACTCTTTATAAGGAAAATAGATATAAAGTGCTATTTTTTGGTATATGACCCCTACCCGCCTACATGCCATTTATCCATTGGCCTTGGATCACTGCTGGAGATATCATAGAGACCGTGGCACTTTGCTTCATATCTACTAGCAATGTCCATCTTTGCAACGATATTGGTGCTCGGTCCAAGATCTCCTCCATCGACTATTCAAGGTTGATATTCCCCAGAAATCTATCTTTTAGGGTTGCTCCCACCCAAATTACCCAGATTAGCCAAGAAACTGACCAGTCACATCTTAATGGCGGCCAGGTGCTTGATCGCTCTATAGTGGAGAACAAACGCCGCCGACTTCAACCGAGCTCTACGCTAGGATCAAGGACATAGAGATCAGGGAGTCCCTAATAGCACGTCTGGCTGATAAGATAGATCGGCACCATGCAATTTGGGAACCATAGCACCTCAGAGAAGATCCTCCATGAGCTTTTAAAGACTGTCCCCCATTTGTGGGCTTGACTCTTCCTATACCCAGAAGTGACTAGCTTTATCTTTCTATCTCTTTTTCTTTCATTTCCTCTTTTCTTTTTATTTTGCTGATTTCTGGATCTCTTATACAAGAATCCAGTTGGCACCTGATATACTTTTTTGAGTTTGAAGTTACTAGGAACACTTCTTCAGGATACTATGACAATGTTTTTTGTACTACAAGTATGATTGATCTTCCTGATGGCTAACTTTAACTGTAGATTTAAAGGCTTCATTTGGTACCTAAGTGTATTACTGTATATACAGTATCTCACAAAAGTGAGTACACCCCTCACATTTTTGTAAATATTTTATGATATCTTTTCATGTAACAACTGAAGAAATGAAACTTTGCTACAATGTAATACAATCATTATACCCCAAAGTGAAAATGTCCAAATTGGGCCCAATTAGCCATTTTCCCTCCCCAGTGTCATGTGACTCGTTAGTGTTACAAGGTCTCAGGTGTGAATCGGGAGCAGGTGTGTTAAATTTGGTGTTATCGCTCTCACTCTCTCATACTGGTCACTGGAAGTTCATGGCACCTCATGGCAAATAACTCTCTGAGGATCTGGAAAAAAAAGAATTGTTGCTCTGCATAAAGATGGCCTAGGCTATAAAAAGATTGCCAAGACCCTGAAACTGAGCTGCAGCACGGTGGCCAAGACCCTACTACGGTTTAACAGGACAGGTTCCACTCAGAACAAACCTCGCCATGGTCGACCAAAGAACTTGAGTGCACGTGCTCAGCATCATATCCAGAAGTTGTCTTTGGGAAATAGACGTATGAGTGCTGCCAGAATTGCTGCAGAGGTTGAAGAGGTCAGCATGTCAGTGCTCAGACCATACGTCGCACACTGCATCAAATTGGTCTGTATGGCTGTCATCCCAGAAGGAAACCTCTTCTAAAGATGATGTACAAGAAGGCCCGCAAACAGTTTGCTAAAGACAAGCAGACTAAGGACATGGATTACTGGAACCATGTCCTGTGGTCCGATGAGACCAAGGTAAACTTATTTGGTTCAGATGGTGTAAAGTGTGTGTGGCGGCAACCAGGTGAGGAGTACAAAGACAAGTGTGTCTTGCCTACAGTCAAGCATTGTGGTGGGAGTGTCATGGTCTGGAGCTACATGAGTTCTGCCGGGACTGGGGAGCTACAGTTCATTGAGGGAACCATGAATCCCAACATGTACTGTGACATACTGAAGCAGAGCATAATCCCCTCCCTTCGGAGACTGGGCCGCAGGGCAGTATTCCAACATGATAACGACCCCAAACACACCTCCAGGATGACCACTGCCTTGCTAAAGAAGCTGAGGGTAAAGGAGCATGTCTCCAGACTTAAACCCTATTGAGCATCTGTAGGGCATCCTCAAACGGAAGGTGGAGTGCAAGGTCTCTAACATCCACCAGCTCCGTGATGTCGTCATGGAAGAGGCCTCCATTGGCAACCTGTGAAGCTCTGGTGAACTCCATGCCCAAGAGAGTTAAGGCAGTGCTGGAAAATAATGGTGGCCATACAAAATATTGACACTTTGGACCCAATTTGGACATTTTTAATTAGGGGTGTACTCACTTTTGTTGCCAGCGGTTTACACATCAATGGCTGTGTGTTGAGTTATTTTAAGGGGACAGCAAATTTACACTGTTATACAAGCTGTACACGCACTACTTTACATTGTAGCAAAGTGTCATTTCTTTAGTGTTGTCACATAAAAAAATATAAAATATTTACAAAATTGTGAGAGGTGTACTTACTTTTGTGAGATACTGTACTTCACTACGGCTTGCTAGTGGACTCTTGCCAGATTCCCAGTGTTTGTTAATCTTCTTCTTTTTTTTTGTTTTCTTTGTGTTGAAAAAATAAAAAATAAATAAAAATTGTCAGTTATTAAAAAAATAAACAAATTGGAAGATCCCCATTTTGGATGAAAACATGGCCATTGCAATGTAATAGGAGGAAATAGATTGTCAGAAAATGGTTGAAATGGTGTATTTCCTTTTTTAACAGAGGTATGTTGTACCTGTAAGCATCTAACTTGTCATTGCTCTATACTTCCTTATTGGTCCCTAGATTTGATGGAGGGACTTCTTTGACCAATAGAGTCTCAGGAAGACCAAGCTCAAATTGATTTAGCATTTTTGTGTTAGGCTTTTGTAACACTGTGCATTGTTATTGTAATGCAGATCTTTATTTTGACCACAAGATGACAGTGTTCAACAACTCTGTTTATCACAAGTTTCAATGCAGGAGTGCAGAATCACTTGAACTTGTATGCTGGAAGCAGAACTTTTCTTGCAATTTAGCTGAGATAAAAACTACACAGCCCGGGAGCCTTTGCCAGGGGGCAAGGGGCAGGGGGCAGGGGGCAGGGGGCTGGAGCATATAAAAGAAAAAGCCCAGGAACAGGAGGGGGAGAGAGGGGGAAACTTGGCTGCTGGAAGGACGTGTGGAGGAGAGCTGTGTGGAGCCATATGGGACTGGACTGGGTTGGGCCAGGAATCTACGAGTGCCATTGGAGAGCCGGGTGTCCTGAGGAGGCAGACTGGTGGAGACTTGCTTGCTGTTGGAATGGGTGGTCATTGTCATTATTGCAGCCACATCTACAAAGAGCAAAGGGGGCACCCCATCTACTCTTTCCTTGACAGAAGGATCGGATGAGAGGGTTCCCAACTCATCCAACACTACCCTTGCTGTTCAAGTTACTCCAAGTTTAAGGACACTGTATAGTACAGGCCTCTGCAATCAACACAGATTCCATAGCCTACCTAGTGCTATAGTCTGCTGTGCTTATGCAATCTACACATGTGCCAGAGCTCATCCATTGCAGTCTACCACTCTTAACCGCTTCTACCAATACTGCCTGCAGGTTATATGACTGAGTTAAGCCAGCTATCCCCTGCTAGGCAGAACTTGCTTTTACTTTAGTCCACATTTCTTAAAGTGACCGTTACCACAATTTAACCACCAAAGTGACTCTTGCCTACATATCAACATTCTTAAAGTGACCTTTCCTTCCAATTCTGCATAATAACCACCAAAAGGGATTAATCTGTTTCCTTAACATCTTAAAAGTCTGCACCCTTCACTGCGCACCAACTAAGGGCCCCAACTAAGCCTGAAGAACCCAAAACACAGTTTTTATTGTGGGTGGTAGCTTTGACAACCTTCTTGATGCCTAAACGTAGTCTCCTGCAATTGAGGGTCAACAAGTTAGTTAGCCTTGTGTTTTCGTCACTGTTCTTTGCTCACTTGAGGAAAATCTGTCAATCCCAGAGCTATAGTTTACATCTTTAGTCCTGCAGGATGGGTGGGCATGTCTTAAAGGGGTACTATATTGTGTTAAATTATTCCTTTGTTGTGTGCATATTTTTGCGTGACAGCCAGGCCAAGGTACTTTGTTGGTGTCAGCAGGGGTGGTCCTCTGCACAGGTCTCAGTGACAAGCAGAGAACCCAAATCTTTTAGCAGCTCCTGTGGGGGTAGCGCTATGCTTTCTTTAAGCAGTACCATAATACAGTATATAAAATTTTAATGCTGAGTAAATAAATTAAAAAAACATAAATGACAGTGATTCTCCACAAAAGAATTGAACCTTTTCTATTTACTCATAATGAAGACTGTTTAGTATTAAATAGTTGTTAAAATTAACTTGTGCTTTCCAATTGGCCACTTAAACACTGCTCAGGCACTCAGCATCATGGGACTAAGTGGACAGAGTCATATGCATCTTCATATCCGAGACTACTCTGTTCCATCACGTGAATGGATCTGTGTGTTAGTAATTGGGAGGTACATATATTCAGTTGAAAGGGGGAATAGTTTTTAAGTAAACCATCACTGATTTCCTGCATCATTTTCTTTTAGATGAAGTTGGGTTTATATTGCTGGCTATGCCCCTGCTGAGAAGAAAACCCCTCTCTATTTGTCCTAGTGGCTAGTGTTACCGTGACTCAAATTGAGAGAAAACCAAAAATTTTGAGTAGTTACCAAAATAGGAAGTGAAGGGAAATCTTCCAGTGGAGACTCTAGTGGGACACTAGTGGGGTTCTAGTAACTATTGTCTAGAAGGAAATTTTCCTCACTCCTTTTTGTTTTGTCTCTGGGACAGGAAATTAGGGGAATTTTTTCCAACAGAACAAACAGCTCACAGAATCTAGCCAAGAGGACTGTGGCATCATCCCTGCCTAGGCACAACGAGCAGAAGATTAGGGTATGGTCAGTATAAACTATAACTTTTTTCCTTACAGGTGCATTTTATGCCTACCAATAGTAGGTGATTTGTGAAGTGGGAGGGGAGTCCAGACAGTTTTACACACTTTACTGCAAGGTCTGATTTAAGGACATATGCTGGCTGCAAAAGACATATCTTTAGTTTTTTATGTCTAATCCTAAGCATCACCTTTCCTCATATGCAAGTAATATGTATATGAAGTAATTGGCACTAAGCCAAGCACTTTTACCCTCCCATTAGCGGACAGTCCTCATACTGCTTCTTGTTACAGGTCCTCAGACAGTCTTTGGGCACAAATTAAAAATATGTCATTTGTAAGCTTTCTAAAATTATTTAAATATGTTTACTACAACCTTTTGTGCTCACATTACTCCATTACCTTGGTGAGCTTTGACACTGTTAAAGACTACTAAAAGTTTTTTTTACTGTTTATGCCACTTTTACATAACAAAACCTGTCAAGACAGCTGTTACCTGGCACAGCTTTGGTTCTCCTCTGATGCTGGGGGCTGCCGTTGCCGGTTAACGGAAGCAGTTCTGGTTTCAGGGCAGACACGTCACTGTGCATGATACTCACTGTTTCTGGAAATCAGGTACTGGCAACCTCCACTGCTGGC